>NC_044561.1:53192792-54468299 GCF_007565055.1 Rhinopithecus roxellana
ACTGCTACAGTATTTAAGCTTAATTTATAGATATGTCTCTCACATTGCATATACTACCTTCAGATTTAGTCCACCAGAACAGTTGTTGGCAAGGACATAGATCTTTTTAGCTACCAATGCACTTTCTGGTTCCTTTTATAAGGATTTCGTATCGGAAACCACATCTCTGTGACTGGGAATAAGATCAGTGATGCATGTTAGCCAAAATCTATTCACTAAAAGAATCACCAGTACTGTATGATTCCTGGTCCTAAGCACAGCCATACAGAAAAAAGTGAGAAACATGAGACTCAAGGAGAGAATGGGTTTAATCTGACTTGGATACATTTGTATAGACATAAATTAAAAAGTCACTTGGTTAAAATTTAGGATTAATTTTACACATTGTAATTGGGAAAATTGATCAATGGCCTTACTGCATTCCAGATAAAATACAGATCTGAATGACCATTCGAACATTGCACCCTGCACAAAATCATTCTCTGAGGTTTGTGTAAACAATAATTCAATTTGGTAACAAATAAATAAATGAATATTTCCAATTGATTAGCAGGTGTGGTTAGATCAAAGCTACAGTTTAGAGAGGATGCAGACTATTCTTTTAATGATGAGACTGCTCTTTGAGAAAAATAAATTCACTATTATTTAAAGTTATTAAAATGATAGCAAGTATATGTATATTCTAGTCCTCTGCCAGAGGAAATTCAGAATACCATTAGCGCACTAACTGCAATTGTGATTCTCTCTTCTTTTTACTGGAGCCTAATTATTTCTAGAAATAATCATTTAAAATGCATTTTAAAATGCATTTTTATCCTAAACAGCTACATTTTATTTTTCTATCTCTCCAAACACTTTTACTACAATTAAACAGAAAACTCTAATTCAACAAAAGTGTTTGATGATTTTTCAACTTAACTGCCAATTTCCCCCTTACTGGTATTACCAAATTTAATAATTTTGTAAAACTCCAGAATGAAGCAATTATCTTTTGGTACTTAAATGTCAATTATTGAAGATAAAGTGAAGACACAATAAATGCCATCTCAATAAGCTATACATCCAAATTAACTGAATTTAAACATCTTAATTCCACCAAACTTAAAGTTCTAATACAATGAACTTAGAAAAACCAACCTTATTTCGAAAAGTATTATCACTTTAAAGCTGGTAGCAATAAGGAACTGCCTTTTCCCCTCACTTTCTTCCTTCCTCCTACTCTGCCTATCTCTGGTCCATTTCCATATTACTTACATATCATTTGATAAAGGAAGAACTGGTGGAAAAGAGAAGAGCTTCACCATATCTGCCTGCCTTTTCATAAAGAGGATTTATCTTGTTTTCATTAAGGTTTACATGGTCAACACTAAACCTTTGAGGACAGCACATTTTCTACCTGTGAAAATCCGTGAATGGAGTTAAGATTCCATAAGGGTATTTTATTTTTAATCTCCAGTGAATTTTTTTCTATCACTTCTTAAATAACTATTGTAATTTTTTTTCCCTATAAAGTAGAGGTAGACTGAGATGATAGGGAGGAATACGAGACTGAATTAAAAGTCCTTCTCTGTTCTCAAGGGAAACAGTTCATGTGAGTCCTATGTATTAAATAAAGACCTGTGTCACACAAAGAAAAACACTACATACCAATGTTTAGACAATACCTAGATGAGGTATCAAAATGATTTTTTTAAAATAGCAAAATGGAACCAAGTAAATGGGGGCGAATTTTCACAAGTTGCTCTCCTTAGCAAATCTTATTTGAAATGAGTAAACCAATTATTTTTTAGTATGCTATTGACTGCAAAGGGCATAGTGACACTTTGTTCATCAATTAGCCACATAGGAAGAAAGCAAGTCATAGTTCGGTGCATAAGAACTGAATATGTGAGCATGGAATCTACCAGAAGTAAAGATTATTGACTGAGTAATTTCGTATACCTAGATTATTGACACCACCCCCCTTTTTTAATTTAAAAGAGAAATTGAACTTTAGAACTCAGAAATACTTTACTTTGTTTATCTAACAGTCTATATTCTTGTATAGCTTCATCCTCATAATTAATGTCTACTTCCCTTCTGCTGATAATATCAGACAGAACAAAGCCCAGGGAACAGCTGCTTTGTTTAATACTCCATGCATCACTTCTTCTGTCTACTTTAGATAGCAACCCTTTCATAAACGAAATTACGGATAAACTTGTCAATACCTATCAGGAACTGAAATGTAAGAAATAGTGTAATAATTCATCCTTTTGCTTAGGTTTGAAATAGATTGCTCTGTCTTCACTAGCAATCATTTGAAAAGACTAGAAGGTATAAATACACGGCTTTAACCACATCCTGAGTGCTCAGCATGCAATATCTTTAGAAACAACATGTCACACTTGGAAAGCCCAGCAAGGAAAACCAGGATCATATCTTGTTTACTGTTAAAAATAACAAACCAGAACCAGCTCAAGACCTCAAACACAAGTGCATCCACAAAACAGGAAAGCAGCCAAGGATACTGGTGAAGAATTATCAACATTTCCAACCAGTCGCCAAACCTTGACTGGGCTCTGCCATTCAAATTGTACCTTGTAACACCTGGATGGCAATCTTACAGGCATTCCATATAAAATATGACCGTCACCTTCCTGTATTATTTTTCCTCTTCATATCAGTACAGTGGTGGTGGTGGGGGACCTACTACAAAGGATGAGAGCAGGGCAAAGACCAGCTTCTGGTAAAGTGAGAGCAGAAGGGCTTGATGGACTTACCTGTTTTCCCTGTATGAATGTTGAAATGGAACTTGAATGGTAATAAATCCTCCCTTCCTGCAGTTTCTTCCTTGTTTGTATTAAAAGAAGTGACTCCTCTCGGTTTCTCGGTTTCTTATGCCTGCAACCTAGGAAATGTAGCCACCTTGCTCACACACAGGCTTGAAGATGTGATCACTGGCTCTCATCTTGCTAACACACTCTCTCTCCTTTTCAGGAGCTCACCAGTGTCGTTTTGATTTCTTCCAGGTCTAGACTGAGAGGAAACTATTTCTCCACCCTCTTGAGTCCTAGGACCCTTAGAAAGAACTTGGTTGGGCCGGACACGGTGGCTCACGCCTGTAATCCCAGCACTCTGGGAGGCAGAGGCAGGTGGATCACAAGGTCAGGAGTTCAAGACCAGCCAGACCAATATGGTGAAACCCCGTCTCTACTAAAAATACAAAAATTAGCTGGGCGTGGTGGTGTGCGCCTGTAATCCCAGCTACTCAGGAGGCTGAGGCAGGAGAATTGCTTGAAACCAGGAGGCAGAGTTTGCAGTTAGCCAAGATAGAGCCACTGCACTCTAGCCTGGGTGACAGAGCGAGACTCCATCTCAAAAAAAAAAAAAAAAAAAAAAAAAAGAGAGAGAGAGAGAGAAGAAAGCACGAACGAACAAGCGAACTTGGTTGGCTGGCCTCTCGCTGACCAGGGTGCTTCCACAGCTCCCTTCTGCCATCTATGCCCAACAAAAAGTTAGAGAGAAGCATGAGAGGGCAAGGGATGCATGCTTTTGACAGCCAAAGGGACTCAGCTGAAACTAGCAGCCCTCGTCAGGGACGGATCAGAGTGTGTATGAGTGTGTGTGTGTGTGTGTGTGTGTGTGTGTGTGTGTGTGTGTGTCTGTGTCTGTCTGTGAGCGCGCACGTCCTTTTTCTCCCCCTGAGGACGGAATCCTGTCTCCACTCTCAGTTCAGCTCAGGTCTTTCCCTGTCCCAGTGTTCTTGATTCTGAATAGTTCCCCCGATGCACCGCCATGCATAAAATGGATGATTTGCAAGCTTCTTTGCCTCACGTAATTCCGTGGGTAATTTGATATCCAGATTCTGCACGAGCCAAAGACTCGTTTCTTTATAGAAAGTGATTGACCTCCAGCGACCAAGAAGTGGGTACCGTTCGCTGGGGGCTGCAGACCGGTGAGGCTGCACCCGCGGCGCCTGGGCTCTGGCCTTGGTGCTGAATCCGGAACCCGCTCGGGAACCACCATCTCGGCGGCCCCCGGGCAACTTTCGGGAGGTTTGAGGGACACCGACCAGCTCTGGGCGCCCTCTCGAGCGTCGCCGTCAGGGAGTTGGGCACAATCGATGCCCTGGGACCCACCACAGGGCACGCGGCTGGCTTATTCCTTTGCCTGGAGCCGGGAAAGTTTTGTCCAATTTTTTTCCCCTATAACTGGAGCTGCGGTCTCCCCTCCCACCTGGGTCGCCATGGAGACTCGAGCTCTTTCTCTTTCTCCAGGCAAAATGGGCGAAGCTCAGTTAGCTCAGCCCTGACTGTAGCAAGCCCTTTTTTTCTCCCTAAGCAGTTCCTGGGCATCACCCTTCTCCGGTTTTTTTCAGCAAAAGAAAGGCAGGCAGGGAACAGGGCTAGCAGGATGTGGCATTGCCCCCTGTACCGTGGGGCTCCCCGGGACCGACAGACTTTGGATAACAGCAGTTGGGAAACACTCTAAACATATAATACATCTCCAACTCCCAAACACTGGAGTTGTTTTTTTGTTTTTTTCTCTTCCTTTTTTATTTGGAGGCGGAATTCTTTGGAAAATTCTGGTATTTTGTTTTTCCACTAACCTCACCCTATCTCTGTGACTGTTTCTATTAAGATATATTTTTCCCCTGAGAATCTCTCCATATTGCACCTAGTACAACAGATGTACCTGTGGATCCACTGGGCTTTTATTGGGTTTTGGGAATACTGATGTTATTTCACTTAAAAACTAATCCAAGCTTAATGTCTTGATGAAAATGAAAATATATCCACAGGGAAGCAAATATCCACAGCCACCCAGTCCCCTATATGCCACACACCTCTCATTTTATCTAAAGCGTCTTTTCTTCCCTTCCAATTACAAAATAATTCAGTTTACTCCTAGGGAGATCTTCCTATTCACTGTTTTTAGTCATCATATCACATCTTCGGTTTTACGGATAGAGAACAGTTAGGAGTTACAGTATTCTGTTTCCCATTCTCCGCATGTTTGTCCCCAACCCTCACTTTTCCTCCCTCTCGTGTTCTCTCCTCTCCATGCAAAGCAGAACAAGAAGACTGCCTTCCACAAAGACAATGGGCTTTTCCCAACTGTAAATGACTACACCACAAGCCGCCCCTGCCAGTTAATCAGTGCATTTAGTCTTTGCCAGCGGATGTTGCAATGATGTCTGCAATAACTGACGGGGTTTCTGCGAGCCCAAGGATGCAGACCCCTCCTCCCCCCGCCCCCCGTGCGAGTTTCAGTCGCTAATGAAAACCGTATGAAACAGATTCCCCTTCTGTTATGTAACCGGCTTCTCCCTCGCCTTTCGGCTGACTTGGGTACAATGTTTCTCACGAGAGTGGAGATGCCTGGGGCGACGGCGCAGCTGGGGAAGGGGACGCGGGGAAGCGGGGACCCGAGAGCACGGAACGCCTCGCGCAGGTGGACGCCAGCTCCTCGCCTGCGATCAGCTCAGCGCACCACTTACCTGGCTGCGGACGGGGTGGCTTCACTCAATCATGATCTCCTCTCTCGAGACGGAGCAAGACTGAACAATTCACTACACGACAGATGGCGAGGGAAGGAAATGCAAAAAAGAAAAGGAAAAGAAAAAAACTGGAATCAGGTGGTCAAATTTCACATCAGCCCCGAGAGGCTGTTAGGAGACTCCATTCTGCTCGCAGCTGCTCCTGCTCCAGGTCCGGCTTCCCGGCGCCCGCGGATCTCCACCCCTCCGCCCGCCCAGCCTCTCCAGCCAGGTGCAGCCGTCTCTGGACTGGCTCCCTCCGGCCGAGCGCGGAGAGCAGGGCTGGGCACCCGGGCCAAGGAGGGGCGGAGGGGCACGCGTTTGGGCAGGGACGGAGGAGGGAGACTGGGTGGAATGAAGCGGGGAAAGATAAGAGTGGCAGAAGTAAAAAAAAATCCCCGGTTAGGAGAAAAGTGATGGACCACGCAGAGAGACGTCATGAAATCCGCAGATTCAATGAATGCTACTCAATTCCAGCCGACTGGCTCAACCCCGCTGGCAGCGCACGAAGCGACGCGGCTCCAAGATAAAAGCGAGCGCAGCGCCGCGTGCTGGGGAAAAGGCCGCACAGCGCCGGCGCGGTCCGGGAGGAAGGGGCGGGGGTGGGCAGGACAGAGCCACAGACCCAGAGACGCCCACACCCGCTAGCGTCTCAGCGCGCCGAGGACCGGGCTTGGTGGTGATGGGCTAGGCACAAACCAACGAGCATCCCCCACCTCTCCAACATGACACTGGAAACGTGGGTGCTCCATGCTGGGGGAATCTTTTGGGTTTCGGCTCCCGACCCCCCAGTCCCCACCTTTCTCCCTGTGCCACTAAGTAAGTTATTCCCGGAGACACGCCTGGAAAGCAGGAAAGAGCCGAAGCTCGGGGAGCAGTTTTGTCTGCTGGTTGTAGGAGCTTGGCTTTTAGGGTTTTGTGAGATAAGGAAAGAGAGGCTCTGGGCACTGCCTCCCACCGGGCTGAAATCCATGAGAGGCAGCCCTGGCGCGGAAGCCGGAGGCTGCACGGCCCGGAGGGGGCGCAGCGAGCAGCCGGGACGGAGAGGAGGGGCCGTATCCCTGGGCTTTGCTTGTAGCTGGTGGCGCCCCAGCCTGCTGCCCCATCCAGTTCCTTCTGTCCTGTCCACCGCAACTGGGACCTGGTCCCGGCTGCGGCATCATCACCCCACCTTTATATGGTGTTTCTGGGGTCACTGGAGACAAAGAATGGCCTCTTCCAAGAATGACCCGGGCTGCCTTCAACGTTGAATTTGTCAGGATAAGCCCCTTAGACAAAGGTCTACTCCACTCTTTGAATCTAACTTGCTTTGTGCTGTTATTCCAGGGGCCCTTCATAGTGCTGCCCTCTTGCACCCTCTCTTTTTCTTATGGTCATCAAAAACAATGGTTCTACATTTCCAAAGCCTTCCCACAAACTGCTTCTACCTATGAACAGAACTCTCTTTTATGCTATCTTTTTCCTAGGGATGAATGGATTGACAATTGTAAGAGCAGCAAATACCATTGGCTAGTAATTTTATAATGGCCCTTTCAATAACTGGCTATTCTTGTGCTGCTTTATGAAGTGGCTTTCCTTCCACAAGGCACAGAATCTCTACCTCAAAGAACGTGACCTTATTTTAGAGAGAACGCTTATGGAAATCTCTTATTTCCAAGATTATTTTATTCTACATACATACATTTTAATTACCTAGCAATTCAGGTCCCCCCCAAGAATGTTGCCCGCCCTCTAAAAATGACTGTAATATGGAGAGGTGTTTGTGTCAATTTGCATCCAAAGTCATGTACAAGTCAACCTTACACACAGCCTGTGAGCTTGTATTTCCTGTTGATTTTCCCTAAGAGGTTGTAATCTGACTATTACTTCTGAGTCATATATCCCATATACAAAAGATATGAGTGTGTGTAATATGTGTAGTATGTGTAATACGTGCTCCACAGTGCCTGCTGGATCTAGTGATAGTGTTAGAAATAAAGAATAACAGAACCAAACAATCCCTGAGAGACCAGGAATACAAATGCAAGATGCAGGATTTCGGTGGACACAGCCTTAGAACATTAAAAGAACAACCCATATTGACTATAGTTGTGTAAAGGGCATTCTGTTTAATCTGTGAACCTGCTATGGATATGCCTGCTAATTTTGATGATATATACTTTTACCAGTAGAGTGATTTCACAAAGTATCTTTCTTACAAAATACTAGACTAAATAAGAAAGTCAAGAATTAGAAGTCACCTATTTGTCCCCTTCAGATACTTTGAAAACTCCCCTAACTTGAAACAGCTGCCAGGGTATTGTGGGCAACAGCACTTTGTGAATGGAATAAGAGCGTGTGTTGAATGAGATGGATCCCATTAGCATGGCCTGGGATTTGATTAACGCCAGAGACAAGAGCAATTGGCTTAACTGAATTCATTCATTTATTCCCTAGAGTTCAGATAAAGTGATCTGCACGGGTGTAACTAAGAGCCTACAGCCACATCTGAAAATCAGGTGAGCTGTGCTTCAGAGCTGCAAATTGTGGCTCCTCTGAGCTCCTGAGAGCCCATTCTCGCAAACTACATTGTGTTTAGCTCGTCTGAAATCTCACTTATATATCTATTTTATGATTTCAGGTGAAGGCAAAGCCTGGGGGAGATCTTTCAGTACTCCAAAGCTCACATAGTGACTTTTATAATTGATTGATTATGTCATACAGATGAGACTGGTTTGTCTCCCATATATAAAGCTGTAATGGAGGATTATTAGCTAGTAAAATTAACAAACTGAATTATCTTGACAGGTATCATTTGTTTGGGTAATCTTGTTTTTCTCCATCATTGATTGCGGCAATTTATAAACCATTCTATCTTCTTGGCCCATGTATAGATCTGGCCTTGCCTTGGACACCTGAAACCAGAACTAAGGTGGCTGGGGGTTTTTGGTCCCCACCCTTGGGCCAGTACTTGTTTTAGATTTAAGACCGTAGCTGTTGTGGGTTTGTTAAGAGACTTATTTCTTCCATTTCACTCCCCTGCCTGCTTTCTCCACAAAAACCCCCACCACAGATAAACAACATATTTAAAATGCAGAGATGGGAATATAAATTTTAAAAAATTTATTTTGTCTATAAAAGGACATCTTAAAGAGTATCAAGAGATAAGTGTTAAAATTATTCTGTTTTACATTTCTACTTCCAATGTACTGAATGTGGTATAGGAGTTAAGAAGCAATT
Source organism: Rhinopithecus roxellana (assembly GCF_007565055.1). NCBI lineage: Eukaryota > Metazoa > Chordata > Mammalia > Primates > Cercopithecidae > Rhinopithecus > Rhinopithecus roxellana. The sequence continues at coordinate 53,201,533 of NC_044561.1, forward strand.
ACTTAGGCAGATAGTAAGGGTATGGGAGTCCTTGGTAAGGCTTTTCTTTTTAATGAAAAGCAGCCCCAGCTAATTTTCTAACAGAGCAGCCTGCAAGCTGGGAGCTTGCACAGGTGAATGCCGGCAGGAACTAAGCACTAAAGATATTCAAGATGGCGGTCCCATCTTCCCTTCTCTGCTAGCCACCTGTACTGTAAAGGAGCAGACAAGATGGTGCCAATCAACTGGAAAGTCCATTTGCATAAGAAGATTAGGGTGGGGCACCTAGCCTTCCCAGCACACTATGTAGATGTCATACCTAATTGAACAAATCTGTGAGCCTTCTGTAACTCAGACACCACCTTCTATAGCCTGCCTGTAAAATCTGCTGCGGTCCTCTACCTTCTCCGTTTTCCACATATCTCTTCCTCATAAGGAGCTGCTCTCCCCTCCTCTCTCCTTTCTTCTGTTAAACTTTCTGCTCCTTAACTCACCCACATGTGTCTGTGTCCTGAATTCTTTCTCAGTGCGTGACAGTGAACCCCAGGGTATATACCACAGACAGCAGTAGCCGCTTCAAATGGACTTCATTCATGGCTCTTGTTTAGGGAATATCTGTAAACAGCTGTCGGTATTTCCTTGTTTGATTGATTATAAATTTGGAGATGTATTAAGAAATACATCTTAATTCTTAATAAATATAGGTGTAAAAAGTTAAGAATTTTTGCTAAGGAGGGGGTTTCAGAGGGGTTTTAGCTCTGAGGCATTTTGGGGCTAGTCTTTAGAACTTTAGGATAATTTAGAACAATTATTGGGTTATGCCCTTTTCCCTTGATACACTTTTCCTTATTTTTGTTAGAGTAGGTAGATAGTCAGACATGAGCAGGGCAGAAGAGGGCCTTTCCTACCAGGCATGTTGGAGGCCATCAGGTGATGGTCAGGCAGTTGTCAAACTGTCCGTCTACAATAATAATTGGTCACAGCGGGCACCAGGAGAAGCGTTCTCCCAATAGACAGAAACACCTGAAACTGGTGATCAGCAGCTTCCTGATGACATCTCAGGAGTTAGGTGAGTGGGCTCAAGCATGTGGACTAAGGCAAAATGGCACAGTTTAAGTGGTACCTAATCTTCTTCTAGGAACACCTGGCTGGTAAGGCAAGAACGCCTCAAGTGAGCATGCATACAACTCTAGTAAACACTGAACATGTGACCCCTCCCAAGTGCTGGTAGGCCACAGCGCATGCAAACAGTGCACCCCAAGAGAAGAATCAGAGTAGAAGACACACAATACCCTGGAAGTATGCCAACGCATAAAACCCCAAGTCAAAGGTCAAACGCTGCACTGGGTCTCACAAGTAGCCCACTTGGCCCTCTTCCAAGTGTACTTTACTTCCTTTTGTTCCTGCTGTAAAACTTTTTAATACACTTTCACTCCTGCTCTAAAACTTGCCTCAGTCTCTCACTCTGCCTTATGCCCCTCAGTCGAATTCTTTCTTCTGAGAAGGCAAGAATTGAGAATCTTGCAGACCCACACAGATTTGCCGATGCTAACACTTTAAAACGACATTCACCATTTCTACTAATCTTGTCATAAATACTTATGAATGTCTTGAAATCATGTATTTTTATTTTAATTTCATGGCTTGATAAATAAGTGCAGTCAGAAGACTATTTGATAGATTCTTTCTTATATGATGTTTTATTAATTCATTGTTTAGCAGGTATATCCTTTTAAATCAAAGTCTTCTCCCCAAAAATGTATTAAAATGCAATTTAGAAAATTATAATAGCTTTGAATATAATATTTCAAAAGACCATGGGAGGTGACAATTAACAAAAATTGCATAAATGAAACCTAGTTAATCTTCCTTTACTTCTTACTGGAATTAATTCTAATTAACATGACATCTGCACAACAAAAACATTGAAGGCCAAAATAAGTGAATTAAATTGGTACGTTGCTCTTTCTCATTCATTTGCTAAAATGCCTAGATTCTTTATTTTCTACTGAAATTTTTAAGGAAAGAGGATATGAGGTGGAGAGAATGAGATCAAGTTCCTTCTTTTGTGTGTTATTGGAACTCTCTGTGAGTCACCTCCTATAGCTACCCTGGACAACAAGCAATTATTAACCTACTGGATCTTGTCTGCTATCAGCAGCAGTGAAGCTCCTGCCCCGCAATCCCAAGCTTCCATAGTTCTCTTGGTAGGACGTTATCTACCTGCCCTCTTAGAAATACAGTTCCGAGTCCAGTTCCAAATTCCAGGTCAGCCTTGGTGATCTTAAGCCAGATGCAAATACTTAGGCAGTCTCAGTCCCCAGCACCCATGCCAAGTGATGGGTTAAGGCAGGAATTTTCTGCTTTATAATTTTATCTGAAAAATGGAGTTGTAGAAATTCGTTGGGAAGCAGACTCTGAGATGAAGTTTTGTGTGCTTAATGGTTATTAGGGACATTTCTAAAGGATATCATGTGTGTGGGGTCAACACCTATGGAAGGGATAGAAATGAAGTAGGACTAGGCACAGGACCCTTGCCTTGGCTGATCTCACTGGGAGCTCTGAGCTAAAATGGCCCATTAGAGTTGTCCTGATTTGGTTCCAAATTGCCTCCACCAGCTCAGTCACTGGATGTCCATCAGTTGGGCAAGGGCATGACTTTGGGCCAGGCAGCTCTTTGCACCTGACAGCAAAATGCAGTCTACAACAGCCTTCTAGTAGCCTTCACACTGCAGCTGAGGGGCCCTAGAAAGCAGCCTGCCCTGGGTTTTATACCTCAGAGCAAGAAGTTTGCTGAGCTAAAGCATTGAAAGATATTCTATGTGTAGGGGGAGCAGGAGAAAGTCTCAAACTAAAACAATAGTCACAGCATAAGTATCAGATGAAGGACATGGCTGTAAGATCTCTGAAGATTTAAGATGGTGCCTGGTTACTTCCTCAGCTAAGAAAAAGCACTTTAAAGAATCTTCAGGGAATTGTCCTCCAGAAGTTCTAGGTGAGGCACAAAGTAGAGTGATCTGTCTTGAAAGAAATGATGGTTTTTAGATTGGGACACAAGGTGAACTGCAAACATTCTATAAATAGCTCACAATGTCTTTAAAAGGATTTACCAACTTGGACTGAAAGAGACAGGATCAAATCAAAATTCAAAGAGGCTTTGGTTCCCTGACTTTCTGTGGCAGGAAACAGGCAGGAAGAACTGCTCACATCCAACTGCAAGACACTGCTTATGGGAAGGAAAAAGCTCTCACAGAGCAAAGCTGAGATCTTTAAGAGGAAGGAGCCAAGAACCACAAGCAATTGTTAGGGAGCAGAATTAAGCCTTAATCATGGAACACTTCAGGATCCTTGGAGATACATGACAAGATCTTTCTGGGTGTATTTCAGAATTGCTATGGGCCAGTGACTACTGTATGCCTATCATTACTTTCTCTTTTAAGTGGGACCATTGACTGCAATTACCCTGTTCTTGTCTCAACATTGTGTGTTCTATATGTGAGGACAGATAATTTGGCTTTTTAGTTCACATATCTCTAGATTAAGAGTTATTGATACACACCAATAATCCCAGCAATTTAGGAGGCCGAGGCAGGAGGATTACTTGAGGCTAGGAGTTTGAGACCAGCCTGGACAACATAGCAAAACTTTGCCTCTACAACAAATTTAATAAAAATTAGCCAGGCATGGTGGTGCACGCCTGTGGTCCCAGCTACTCAGGAGGATGAAGCAGGAATATTGCCTGAGCCCAGAAGTTTGAGGTTGAGTTTGCAGTGAGCCATTATGGCATCACTGCTCTCCAGCCTGGGTGACAGTGAGACCCTGTCTCAAGAAAAAAAAAGAAAGTAAAGAAGAAAAAGAAAAGAAAAGAAAGAAAGAGAGAGAGAGAGAGAAAGAAAGAGAAAGGAAGGAAGGAAGGAAGGAAGGAAGAAAGAAGGAGAAAGAAAGAAAGAAAGAAAGAAAGAAAGAAAGAAAGAAAGAAAGAAAGAAAGAAAGAAAGAAAGAAAGAAAGAAAGAGAAAGAAAGAAAGAAAGAAAGAAAGAAAGAAAGAAAGAAAGAAAGAAAGAAAGAAAGAAAGAAAGAAAAGAAAAGAAAAGAAAAGAAAGAGTTACTGATACCGAAAAGTCTTGTCTAAACCTGAATAAAGATAAAGAGATTGTAAGTCTGATGACATGATTGGGTGAAACTCTAGAGGCCTTTGGATGGGGTGAGTGTATTTTGTATGTGGGAAGCATATGAATCATTGGGTTAGGGGAGGACTAAAAGATTGGTGAGGTCATAGATGTGGCTGATAGAAAAGAGACGAAGAGAAGTATCAACTATTATAGTAGTTTTGGCCACTTGCTTAAGCAGATTTCTCATACTTTCCAGGTCTGATTGGACCCATCTTATATGGACACACGGTGCATTGTTACACCAATGGCTCCCAGTGAATCCCACCGTACCCTTGTGAGCCCAGGCAAAATCAGCAGAAGAGTGTAGCAATGGACAGTTGATAGAGTGTAGAATGCCATTTCCATTTTATAATGGAACGCTGCTATGAATATCCCGTTTTTAATGGTTCTGTGGGTCAGATAACATCCAACTAATGAAGAACAGTTTAAGTTACATGGTCACTCAGGGATCCACGGTGATCATTCTATCTTTACCAGATCTTGAAATCAAGCAAGAAGTTGCTTTTCAAATAGAAAATTAATGTTAGCATAAGAGAACATGGCTTTACTCCCAAAGCCTAAGGGTCTGTTCTGTGGTTCTCCCATGGGGACTTGCCAAAGTCTCCTTACACTTACTTCCCTGCTTGGCACAAATAGCCACACTACAGGGCTCTTCCTCAAGGAAGCTGACCTCCCCCTCCATAAGGACTCCGTGTCTAAAACTGACTTAGCTCCGAGAACTGGACAAAGACTGTGAATCCTGGGAAGGCAACTTGAGTCAGGACTAGACCCACCTGCCAGATTAGTTTTTCTGATTTTGCAGGCAGAGCAATAACCTTAGGCGGAAGCATTTATTTTATTTTTGGAGGTCCCATAACCAGTCAGATCCCTGCAGATCAGAACATTGATCACGACTCTATTCTTGAGGCGTACCATGGAATGGAAGTTCAGCTTATGGCTTCCAAAGCATTTGCCATTTCAATGTAGATTTTTAATTTATTTGTTTTACTTTGGATGTTTTATTATTGGTGGATTCTGGGAATCCTAGATAACCTGATTTTCTCAGTAGAAGCAGGAGGAATCCTGGAAGAACTGATGCTTAATTATAAAATGACAAACTCAATAGACAGAGAGTTACCGATACCAAGAGACACTAGGTAAGGAATTGTATGATAGTAATATTGAAAATGCTGAAGGGTTTGGGGGATGCCAGATTCATGCAACTACAAAAGCAGCTAGATCTTTGCTCTAATAGGGCAGTCTTCAAAAGTGTGCATTGTAATTTATTTATTTATGTTGGCTTTGTTAGCCTTTATACCTGAGAATGGAGAGAAATAGGATGCACCCCCTGCTTCTTTATTAGACTACAGCTCTTAACTCACAGTGAGACGTCAAAAGACATTTAAACCATAATTATTAACTAATAAATTCAGATATATGAATGTAATGTAATTATTGAAGTAATTTTGAAGCACCCATATTTGAAGAAAAATGAGAAAGATAAACAATCCCACTGTTTTAGATAACTATTTCTAAGCCAAATAAAATGTGATATAAATTGCTAGAGGGTGAAGTGCAAGGAGATTCAGGTTCACATCATTAAATGACTCTTGCTCATCCACTTGCTTGCAAAGACCCAGAAGCAAGGACTAAGTTAAATGTGTGGTTTTCTTGGATGACACCACCATTGCAGACCTCAGACTCCAGACGCTCCCTGTTACTAAGATACAAATGTCAACCACCCAACACTGGGAGGAAGCATAAAATCATCTTTTTCCATTTTTATTTCTCTTCTGAGTTAAATCATTTTCCTTTAGACACTGACTTCACAGCTGGGGTTGTTTGATTTGATTTGAAACAGTGTTAGCCATAAATCAGGGAATTTTCAGAAGGGGAGAATTCGGGCTTTTTTTTTTTTATCTTGAAACGAAACAAATAATATACTGTTCCTTTACCTTGAGTTATAAATTCTTTCAGAACAGCAAAAGACTTAGAGCTATTAACTGGTTTGTTGGAATATTTGTAGTGGTTTAGAATGAAAAAAATACTTATTAGGATGTGTTTTTAAGCAGCTCTGTTAACCAGAGAGTTTTAAAAAACAACACAGTTTAAAAACACATGCACAGATGTATAAGAAAACCCCCCACCTCTCTCAAGCAGCTGAGTGCAATCTATCAAGTAATATTTTCAGGTGGAATGTAGGTGCTGTTATGATGTCACATTTTTAACTGGAATAAAGGGTCACACCTTTTTCTTTTCTAAGATTATGACTATGGAGAGCAAAGACCCTTGGATAAAAAGTTAGTGAAACCATTATTAGAATGATCTTTTCATAGAGTCTCTTGGGCACACAAGGGAACATCTGCACACCGTAGACATGGAGCCAATCCTAACGCTGCAAAGCCCCGTGTGGATATCACTTAATGACTTCAGAGAAGGAAGTATTTCACATTGCTAGAATTTCCTTCTTCACTCTGCAGTTAATGTTATCCTTGAGAATCAGTGTTTGCCTTGGAGAAAAGTGTGTGTGTGCATGAGAGTCTGTGTGTGTGTGTTTGTGCATGAGAGTCTGTGTGTGTGTGCGCATGAGTGTGTTTGCATGAGAGTCTGTGTGTGTGTGCATGTGTGTGTGCATGAGTGTGTGTGTGCATGAGTGTGTGTGTGCATGTGTGTGTGTGCATGAGTCTGTGTGTGTGTGCATGAGAGTCTGTGTGTGTGTGTGCGTGAGAGTCTGTGTGTGTGTGCATGTGTTTGTGCGTGTGTGTGCATGTGATATTGCCCTCACAGATGGATGTCAATGATAGAAGTGGGTATGCCTGCTGGGCGCAGTGGCTCACGCCTGTAATCCCAGCTCTTTGGGAGGCCGAGGTGGGTAGATCATGAGGTCAGGAGTTCGAGACCAGGCTGGCCAATATGGTGAAACCCCCGTCTCTACTAAAAAAAAAATCAAGAATTAGCTGGGTGTGGTGGCGCGTGCCTGTAGTCCCAGCTATTCAGGAGGGTGAGGCAGGAGAATAGCTTGAACCCAGAAGGTGGAGGTTGCAGTGAGTCGAGATGGTGCCACTGCACTCCAGCCTGGACAACAAAGTAAATCTCTGTCTCAAAAAAAAAAACAAAAACAAAAACAAAACAACAATAACAAAAAAGTGGGTATGCCTGCAACTTAGGTTGGAACAACCCTAACCTCCCTCTAATAGATACCACCCTGATATTTATCCTGAGGATGCCTGAGTTTCTTTCGTTAAACCATCTATGAAAGCTGGAGGTTTGAGGACCAGTACCAGCATCTGGCCAGTACCGAACCCTAGGCTGAATGACTCAAGTTCAGGAAATGCATCATGATGGTGGAGGAACTGATGGGCTGGGGTGTTTGTGTGTTAGGTGATTCTCTCTGGGTAGGGATAATGTTCTTCAAGAGGTAGGAGAGTCACAAGCAGAAGGCTGTACGAGAATTTTTGGAAGGAGGTATTTTTCTACCGAGGCCTGCCCATGAAGAAGTGGTTGTGAGCAAAGCTTAGGTCTTTCTCTGTGTATCCTGAGAAATGTCTGGCTTGGAATCTGGCTTCGCTCGCCCCCTCCTGTGTAGGATTTTCCTTTGGAAATTGTTCCAGCCTTCCTGGAGAGATTCATGTATGCCAGTATAGATGTCTGAGTTTTCCATAGATGTTCTAACCTTTCTGACATCTGTGGAGGAGGAAGGAGCAGTTTCCTATTGCACACCACCCTCTTAGTCCCCGAATCCTATGGTGACTGGCAGCTCAGACATAGTGGCCTTGGAAAGTGGACTTGTGGGGCTGAGAAACAGCTTCCAGGTGGACAGTGCAGAAGGACTTCAGACACATCCTTCTGCTTTCCGGCCCTCTGTAGAAAAAGTTTGCCTACTCTTGACCTAAATATGCATAGACATATGTCATGCTTCTGAATTGAGATATTGCATATTTTAATGTATCAATTATCCTCATGTTGATCCATAGATTCAATGCAAGTCCAAGCAAAATTTCAGCACAATTTTTATAGAAGCTGACCAGCTGATAAGTCAAAATAACTAGAACACTCAAAACAACATGGATACAGAAGAAAAAAGATAAAGTATGTACGTATACAACCTGATTTTAAGATTTATTATAAAACTTCAGTAATGAAGACAATGTGGTCTTATTTAAAAAAGGCACATGTATCAGTGAAAAAGAATACAGAATCCTAAAATAGACCACATATTTATGGCCAATTGATTTTTGACAAAGATATAAAGGCAAGTCAATGAAGAAAGCATAGACTTGTCAACAAATGGTCCTGGAATAACTGAACATCCATCTGTTAAAAAACTGAGCCTTGACCCTTACCTTCTCCCATATACAGAAATTAACTCAAAATAGATTACAAACTTAAATATAAAAATCTAAAACTATAAAACTTGTAGAATAATACGTAAAAGACAATTGTTGTGACTTTGGCATAGGTAAAAAATTTTTAAATATGATTCTAAAAAGCATGCTTTGTAAAAGAAAATGTTGATAAATTTGAATTAATAGAAAATTTTTGTTCTTTAAAAGACCCTGTTAAGATGAAAAGACAAGCCATAGACAGGGAAAAGTTCTTTCAAAAATGTATATGATAAAAACCTGCATTCAGAATATATATGATTGTTTTCTTATTATTACATTTTGAGAGTTTCTTACATATTGGACGTGTTGACTAGCTTGATGTTAACCTTGTGCTAATGATATGATATATCATTCCACAATGTATGTATGTTTCAAAACATTACATTGTACACCATAAATATATATGATTATCATTTCTCAATTAAAAATGAATATTTTGTAATGTGCGAAAGTTTAAGTAGACACAATATAGAAGAAGATATATGGATGAAAAGGTGCTCATATCACTAGAAATTAGATAAAATCCGATTCAAAGTAAAATGAGGTAGAACTACATTCCTTTGCAAATGGAAAAAAAAAAAACACCTGACAAAAACTAAGTGCTGGTAAGGAAACAGGGAAATTGGAATGATCACATATTTCTGTAGGAATGCAAAAGATGCAATCATTTTGGAAACCAGGTTGGCCATTTTTTAGTTAAACACATGCTTGCAATAAGATCCAGCAATCCCACTACTATTGTTTACTCAAAGGAAATGAAAACTTATGTTCACACAAGAATCTGTATGTGGAGTTTTAGAACAATTCTATTCATAAGAGCCAAAAATGGAAACCAACCCAAATGTCCATCAATAGGGGAATGGGCAAACTATTTTCATCTATACGATGTATAATAGTAATAAAATGAAACAACCTGTGATAATACAACAACATGGATGATTTTCAAGTCCATTTTGTCAAGTGAAATAAGCAATACTCAAATGGTTATGTAGTGAACAACTCAATTTATATGATATTCTAAAAAATGGTGAAACCATGGAAACAAGAAATAGATCAGTGACTGCCAGGGCCTGGGAATGGGAAGAGAGATTTATTGCAAAGAGGTATTGAAGAATTTGGAAGTAATAAAGTGTTTTATATATTGATTTTGGAAATGGTTACGGGACTATTTCTGTCAATCAAAACTCAGAACTGTGAAGCTAAAAAGATATTATTGAATGTATGTAAATTATACGTCAGAAAATTTGACTTAAAATAAATGAGGACAAAATGAAGACATCTCCAGATAAAGAAAAAGCGTTGAAATAAATTATTGGTAACATGCTTGTGCTACATTGCTACAAGAAATCCTTCAAGCAGAAGGTAAATGACATCAGACAGTAAATCAGATCTACGAGAAGGAATCGATAGAACTGGAAATGGTAATAGTGTGTGTGTGTGTGTGTGTGTGTGTGTGTGTGTGTGTGTGTGTGTGTCTCCATGCATGTGTGTATTTATTTTGCTCTCTTAATTTATTTATAAGACATATGACTGTATTTTGAGGTTCATATTGTATATATGTGTAATACATGTGATCATATAATGTGGGAAGAATGATTGAACTTGTCACAAAATTTCTATGTTTTACTTGGAGTAAGTAAATATTAACTTGAATAATATTGTACCATGTTAAAGATGTATGTTTTCATCAGGAATCAACCACCAAAAAGATAAAGAAGGCAAATAAATATAACTAATAGTTGGAAAAGTTAAAATTTTATACTAAGAAATATTTAACACAATTAAAGTAGGAAAAGAAGAATAGGACAAAAACGGAAGAGAAAAAACAAATGGCAGGCCTAAGTTAAATCATGTCAATAATCATATTAAATATGAATGTGCCAAACATTCTTATCAAAAGGCAGACATTGTCAGACTGAATGAAAAATCAAGGTCTAACTACGTGCCACTTATAAAAGATGGACTTTAATTTCAATGGCACAAATTGGTTGAAAGTAAAAGGAAAGAAAAATGTATACTGTACAAATATAAACATGCAAGGGCTTGAGTGGTTGTATTAAAATCAGATGAAGTAGACTTTAATATAAAGAACATTACTAAAGACAAAGAAAGGTATTTTATTATGATGAAAAGTGAATACAGTAGGGAGAGAAAACAACCATAAATGCTTCTGACAATGAGCTACAGGATATGTGAAGCAAATATTGAAACATAATTGAAAAGAGAAATAGACAAGTCAACAATTACAGTTGGAGATTTCAACATTCTTCTGTCAGTAATTGATAGAATATGTAAATAAACAACTAGTAGGATACTGGTCTCTTGAGCAACATTATCAACCAACTGGGTCAAATATAGTGATAACAATGGAATGCTTCACCAAACAACAGCAGAACACATTCTTTTCATGCACTTGGAACATTCTTTAAGGTAGACCAGGTACTAAACCATAATATATGTCTTAAAAACTTAAAAATACTGAAATTACACAGCATGTATTCTCTGATTTCAATGTCAGTTAGGAAATCAAGAAGAGAAGAAGAGAGACGTGGGAAACCCCAAATATGTGGAAATGATAAAATGAATGAACATGTAAGTACAACCAAATTTCTTTTCTTTTCCTTTTTGTTTTAGAGACTGGATATCACTCTGTTGCCTAGACTGGAGTGCAGTGGTGCAATCATAGCTCACTGCAGCCTTGAACTCCTGAACTTGAGTGATCCCCCACCTCAGCTTTCCCTCCCAAGTAACTGAGACTACAGCTGTGCACCACTGCACCTGGCTAAAAATGCAGTTAAGTAAGAAATGCAGTTAAGTAAACCTTAGAGAAAGAAATGTATCTTTAGAAAAGAAGAAAGATACAAAATAAGTGATCTAAGTTTCTAAGAAGCTAGAAAGAAAGAGAAATTAAATTCAAGTAGAAAAAAGAAAAAAGTAAAATCAGAATGGAAATCAGTGAAATGTGAAATGGATGAACAATAGAGGAAACCAATAATGCCAAAGTTAGCTTTTAAAAAAGACTAATAAGATAGAATAACTTTAGCTCATTGATCAAGAAAAAAGAGAAAACATGATCAATATCTGGATGACTGAGATCACTATAGACCCTACAAACATTAAAATAATGATAACAGAATATTACAAACAACTTTATACCAAAAAATTTGCCCATTTATGTGAAATAGATAAATTCCTTAGGAAATACAAACTATTGAGATTGACTCAAGGAAAAAAAACCCCACAAAATCTGAATATCTCTCTACAAAGCAAGCTTATTTAAATAGTAATTTAAAATATCCTTGCAAAATATATTAAGGTGGATTTGGTGGTGAGTTTTACCAAGCATTAGGGAAAAAATAATACAAATTATCCTTTCAGAAAAGGGAGGGGGAAGGTATAATTTTCAATTCATTTTATGAGGACAGTATTGCTTTGCTACAAAAGCCAGACAAAGACTTCATAAGAAAACCAGAGATTAATATCCTTTATGAACACAGATGCAAAAGTTTTAAACAAAATTTTAGCCAATTGAATCCAGCAATATGTATAAATGATAATACACCATGATCAACTGGGTTTTATCTCAGGAATGCAAGGTTGGTTTCACATCCAAATGTCATTAGTATAGTACACCATATGTGGAAGGCAGAATAATGGCCCTTCAAAGACGTCCATGTCCTAAATCCCCAGAACCTGCGAACATGTTACGGTATGTGGCAAAAGGAACTTGCAAATGTGATTTGTGTGAAGCACCTTGACATGAGGAGATTGTCCTGGATTATCTGGATGGGCCCAGTGGAATCATAAGGGTCTCCATAAGGGACACATGAAGGCAGAGGGAGATATAACTACAGAAGAGAAAGGAAGAGTGATTCAATGCGAGAAGGACTTGGCACATAATATGGTTTGGCTCTGTGTTCCCACCCAAATGTCTTCATGAACTATAATCCCCACATGTCGATGGAGGGACTTGGTGGGAGGTGATTGGATCATGGGGGCAGTTTCCCCCATGCTGTTCTCATGATAGTGAGGGAGTTCTCATAGGACCTGATGGTTTAAAAGTGGCAGTTCCCCTTGCTCTCTCTCTTTCTCCTGCCACCATGTAAGATGTGCCTTGCTTCCCCTTTTTGCCTCAAGATCGTAAGTTTCCTGAGGGCTCCCAGCCATGTGGAACTGTGAGTCAATTAAACCTCCTTTATTTATAAATTATCCAGTATCAGCTATTTCTTTAAAGCATTGTAAGAACTAGCTAGACAGAAAATTGGTACTGAGAGTGGGGTACTACTATAAAGATAATTGAAAATGTGGAATCAGCTTTGGAACTGGGTAACAGGCAGAAGTTGGAACAGTTTGGAAGGCTCAGAAGAAGACAGGAAGATGTGGGAAAGTTTGGAACTTCCTAGAGACTTGTCTGGCAGGTTTTTTTTCAACTTTTATTTTCAGGATGTGCAGCTTTGTTACATAGGTAACTGTGTGCTACGATAGTTTACAGCACAGATCATCCCATCACCCAGGCTATTGAGCTCAGCATCCATTAGCTATTTTTCCTGATGCTCTCCCTCCTCCCAGCCGCCTTCATAGGTGCCCAAATGCTGATAATGATATGAACAGTGAAGCCCAGGCTGAGGTGGTCTCAGATGGAGATGAAGAACTTATTGGGAACTGGAGCAAAGGTCACTCTTGCTATGCTTTAGCAAAGAGATTGGTGTAATTTTTCCCTGCCCTAGAGGTATGTGGAACTTTGAACTTCAGAGAGATGATTTAGGGTATCTGGCAGAAGAAATTTTTAAGCAGCAAAGTGTTCAAGAAATGACTTGGCCTTTTCTGAAAATATACACTCATAAGCATTCACAAAGAGATGATCTGAAATTTTACTTCTAGCTACTTTCCTAAAAGAAATTAAAACATATGTCTACACAAAGACTTGTACATGAATGTTAATTGCATCATTATTCATAATACTCCCCAAAAGGAACCAACCAACCTCAGTGTTCATCAACTGCTAAATAAATAAGTGGCATATCCACACAATGGGATGCTACATAGCACTAAGAAGAAATGACCAACTGATACATACAACAACACCGAAGAATCTCAAGAACAGCATGCTAAGTAAAAGAGCCAGACATAGACGACTTGATACTGTGTGATTCCACTCATGTGAAATTCCAGAAAAGCCAAGCTAAAGTGTTAGAAAAGCAGATAGTTGGTTACCAGGGGCTGGAGGTAAGAACAAAAATTGACTGTAAAAGGATGCAGGGAACATTCCAGGGCAATAAAAATGCTTTAAACCTTAACTGTGATGCTATTTGCACACCTGTGTACATTTACCAAATCTTATCCACCTGTACGTTTAAAATGGGTAAATTTTATTGTTTGTAAATTATAACTCAATAGAGTTGTTAAAAATATAAACATCCCTAATAAAGTAAAATGACATAAATGAAAATAAAACAAAAGAAAAAATAGTCCAGCACCATGATGATATTTTCATGTGTCAATCTGGCTATGTTCTAGTTTCCAGTTATTCAAACACCAATCCAGGAGTTATTATGAAGGCATGTTATAGATGTGATTAAAATTCATAAACAGTTGACTTTAAGTAGGGAAGGATATCCTGGATAACCTGGACTGACTCAATCAAAGGGCCTCAAAAGCAGAGCTGCATTTCCCTTGAAGAAGAAATTCCATCCATAGATGGCAGCTTCAGCCGTGCAGAGCGTTCCAGCCTGCCCTCCCTGATGGTCTGCCTTATGAATTTCAGACTTGCCTCGTGAGACCCACAATTACATAAGCCAATTTCTTGCAAAAGTTTCACATGTACTATTATTTTGTCCCATGAAACTGATCAGAGTTGTAATTTTGCTTTGATTTTTGATTATGTGTTTATCTTAATTGGCAAAGATATTGTCTTCTTCGTTCACCACGTGCATTCATTCTTCTTCATTCATTCATCAAGGATATTGTCTTCTTCATTCATAGCTACGTATATGCTGCCTGACCTATAGTACACACTCCATAAATATTTGTTGAATGAATGAAGTATTATTTTATGAGTATGTTTATATTTGTCAGACCATCTCCAAAATGCTGGTTTATGAAATGTTGTCAGCATTTATATCATTAAACAGGAGCTGGGAAACTTTTTCATAAAGGGACATATAGTAAATATATTCAGCTTTATTAGCCAACAGTTTACATCATTGGCCCACAACAGTTGACTCAACTCTGTTGATGTAGGGCAAAAATAATCATAGTTAATATGTAAATCAATGAGTGTGTCTGTGTTCTAACAAAACTTTATGAAAGCAGGTGAGGCCAGTGCAGTGGTTCACATCTATAATCCTAGCACTTTGTGAGGCTGAGGTGGGTAGATTGCTTGAGTCTAAAGTGTGAGACCAATTTGAGTTGAGTAACATGGAGAAACCCCATCTCTACAAAAATTACAAAAAATAGTCCAGCATGGTGGTTCATGCCTGTAGTTCCAGGTATGCTGAGACTGAGGTGGGAGGATGCTTGCTTCCAGGAGGTGGAGGCTGCAGTGAGCTGAGATCGTGCCTCTGCACTCCACCCTGGGTGACAGAGCAAGACCCTGACCCTGTCTCAAAAAAAAAAAAAAAAAAAAAAAAAAAAAAAAAGAAGTATCTGGTTACTGTGTAATTTACTAGGGACCAAGGTGTTAGAGTACAATAAGAGACCTTCTCATCATAGTTGTAATGAATGTGATAAATAGAATGTATCTGATGATTCATAAGGTGCTCTAGCTTCACTTCATCCCCATGTAAAAAAAATCTCATTGCAAAATACAGTGAAGATGTATGGAGAAATTGACCTAAAACAGCACCAAATGCATGGAAGTCTCTGAAAACTTATTATATTTAATAAGTGTCTAAAGTGTTATTATTTGCAAGGTTTTGGGTTTTGTCTCCTACATATATAGGCTTTGAGCCAGTGTTCTATCACTCAGTTGTGAGAGTATGACTTATTGGCCTCAGGACTCAGTTGTGAGGTTAAGAGATGACTGAGTGAGCAGCATTTTTATTACAGAATTCCAGGAGATGACTGTTGTTATATTCCCTATATTCCAATTTATCTGGAGGTGATATTCTTTACATGCATACCAACTTTCTAGAACCTACCACTAAATGTGAAAATAAAAAGTCTTTAAATATGAGGAATAATTTTTCCAAGGTCTTTGGGATTAAAATCATGCACTTTATTGCTTATTTCTTACTGATTTTTTCTTTACATACAACCCTAACAAACTTGATTATTAACACTTCCAGCCATGGCAAGTGAGAATAAGTGAGGTCTTGGGGAAAATACCCAATAATAGCAGAAATACTGCTGATTAAAAAAAACAAAAAACACCAAAAAAAACCCCACTGTATTTATTTCCTGCACTTATTAAATAACCATGATTCATCAAGAACATTTTAAATTATTTTCATTGTTCTCTTTTTAGAAAGACAGAAACCATGCTGTGCATTTTAGGATAATTTCCATTAAAATAGTTTGTTTAAATTAATTTTCATGCTAGATAAGAAAGCTTGATTAGCTGGAGATAACTCATATGTAACAGCAGCTGATAACGTCTAATGACCAAGGTATTAACCTGGGACATGTACCTCTTTCCCCTTCTTTTTTGTAAACATTTATTCATGCTGCTCAATTTCTTTGCATAATAGATATCTGCCTTTAGAGCCAAGTTTCTGGGGTGTGTTTTTTACAGTAGCAGGTGTTTTTAGGTCTTCTGTGGAAAACTCCCTCAGATAGTATGCGGATTTTGAAAAGAAAGGGTTGATGGAAAATGCTAGTCATTGTTCCTGCTTATAAAATTCCAACCAGAGTAGGGCTTTTGTTCAGGAAAACAGAAGGGGAATAATAAATGCCAAGTGGAATGATCAGATGCGATTAGAAACTATCTGCCAAGGTAATGTGTGAGGGACGATTTGTCACTAGTCCCAAGTGCTCTGTGTTATAAGCTGCAGGCTGAGTTGTCAGTTTGTTGAGAAAGGCAGCAAACCACACCTGTCCTGCTGCAGAATCGCAACTTCCAAGGGCGCTCTGGAAGGCTCAGAACCTTGGCCTTGGACTGGATTCCCCTGTAGTTTACTGGGAGTGGACACGGAGCAGTGAAGGCAGGAAAGATGAATATGCTTTTGGATGAGGCTGGCTGCGTTTCCGCTGAGAACAAGATCACATAAATGTCTAGGAGGGCAGCAGGATAAATAAATATCCAGGCCATGAAACCAGCCTGGTGGATTTTAGGTTGAATTCCGCAACTAGGCTATGTGTGGGTGAAGTGGGAAGTGAGTGTTCACCTGGCAGATCCCTCTCCAGTCTTGTACAAAATTCCCACATCATGTTAGGAGTCGATGCCTGTTCTTCCCACTTTACTATCACTGCTGGGCACAGCATCTGGTTCCAAGCATATCTTTACTTTTCCTAAAAATAGATTTTATTTTGAGACTAGGTAACACCTCCCTGCACTTGTATAAATGATTCCAATACCGCAAAACTAAAGAGTAAGGCAGGCCAGGCGCGGTGGCTCACGGCCTGTAATCCCAGCACTTTGGGACGCCGAAGGGGGCGGATCACAAGGTCAAGAGACTGAGACCATCTTGGCCAACATGGTGAAACCCCATCTCTACTAAAAATACAAAAATTAGCTGGGTGTGGTGGTGCACACCTGTAGTACCAGCTACTCGGGAGCCTGAGGTGGGAGAATCGCTTGAATCCAGGAGGTGGAGGTTGCAGTGAGCTGAGGTCACGCCACTGCACTCCGGCCTGGAGACAGAGCGAGACTCTGTTTCAAAAAAAAAAAGAGTAAGACAATGACCTCAGCAAATCAGATATATGATATGCCATGGTTATTTAGTTGGTCATCAAATGTTGACCACTTCCATAAAGAAAATGTGGTAAATATACACTGTGGAATACTACTCAGCCATAAAAAAGAGCAAAATAATGTCTTTTGCAGCGACTTAGTTGGAGCTGGAGACCATTATGCTAAGTGAAGTAACTCGGGAGTGGAAAAACAAATATTGTATTTTTTCACTTACAAGTAGGTGCTAAGCTATGAGAACACAAAGGCATAAGAGTGACGTAATGAACTTTGGGAACTCAGCAAGCAGAAGATTAGGAGCGGGTGAGGAATAAAAAACTACATTTTGGGTGCAGTGTTCACTGCTTGGGTAGTAGGTGCACTAAAATCTCAGCAATAACCACCAAAGAACTTATTCATGTAACCGAAAAGCACCAGTACCCCAAAAACTTTTGAAATTAAGAAAATATTGACCACTTCCTTACACAGGTGGCTATAAACATAGCTCTTACAATCAAATCCAAGCTACGCTACTGTAGTTGGGTGAACTCTGGCAAATACATTCATATCTAAGAATCCAACAAACTCATTTATAAAATGTGGTTCATAATAGCACCTACTGCCTAGAGTTGCTATGTGAGATTAAATGAGACAATTTTTTAGCATGTTCAAGAATTTATCTCAATGTGTGTCACAGAATAAACACCCAATACCTGGTAGGCGCTACTTCTGTGACACTCTTCCTTCCCCATGCTTCTTCATGGCACTGGCATCGTGGGGTTGTCTGCTCTCACCATGCCTGCTGCAATAGCCTCTCGATGGCCACCCTGGAACCAGCCTGTCCCCATTCATACCCTGCTTGCAAGTTGCTGCCAAGATATTTTTTAATAGCTATATTGAGGTGTAATTGACCTACCACAGACTACTCATGTTTAAAGTGTACACTTTTATGTTTTGGCATAGCTACATACCTGTGAGCCAGTACCATAACCATGTAGTGAATACACGCATCACCCTTGGAAAGTTTCCACGTGCACCTTTGCAGCTGTTCTCTCTTGCCCTTCTCCCCACCCTCCCTTAAACAGGCAGCCACTGACTGTGGCATGCTACTTAGATTAGTTTGCATTTTCTAGAGTTTTATGTAAATGAAACATTTAGTATAGACTTTTTTTCTGCCTGACTTGTTTCACTCTGTATAAATATTGTGAGATTTATTCATCCTGTTTTGTGTATCAATAGTACATTCTTTTCTTCCTCCTGAGTATTATTCTATTGCATGGATATATCAAATTTATTTATCCATTTCTCTATTGATAAACATTTCAGTTGTTTCTGGTTTTGGATAATATAAATCAAGCTGCTATGAACAGTTGTGTACAAGTCTTTTTAGGGACACATGCTAAATTTTTTCTTGGGTAGATACCTTGGAGTAAGTAGAATGTCTGGATCATATAGTAGGTATATGTTTAATTATTTAACAAACTGCCATACTTTTTTCCAAAGTGTTTTTTTTTTTTTTTTTTTTTTTTGAGATGGAGTCTCGCTCTGTCACCCAGGCTGAAGTGCAGTGGCCGGATCTCAGCTCACTGCAAGCTCCGCCTCCCGGGTTTATGCCATTCTCCTGCCTCAGCCTCCCGAGTAGCTGGGACTACAGGCGCCTGCCACCACGCCTGGCTTTTTTTTTTTTTTTTTTTTTTTTACAATTTTATTCCCACCAGCAGTGTAGAAGAGTTCTAACTGCTCCATATCCTTGCCAATACTTATTATGGTCAGTCTTTTTAATTAATCAAATGGGTATGTATCACACTGTGATTTTAATTTGCTTCCCTAATGACTAGTGACGTTGAGTATTTTTTTCATGTGTTTATTTGCCATCTGTGTACCTTTTTTATGAACTGTCCAAATATTTTACCCATTATTAAAAGTGTGTTTTCTATTTTTTAATTTTGAAAGTTAAAAATATATACATTCTGGATACAAGGTCTTTATCACATATATATGCTTTACAAGTATTTTCTCTGAATCTATGGTTTATCTTTTGTTGTTAACTGTAGACTACTTTTTAGAGAAGCTTTAGGTTTATGAAAAAATTGAGTTCAAAAGTACTGAGTTCTCATATACTCTCCCTTTTTTCGTTTCCCCTGTTATTAACATATTGTATTAGTGTGGCACATTTGTTATATTTGTTGAACCAATATTGATACATTATTTTTAGCTAAAGTCCATAGTTTACATTTGTAACTCTTGGTGTTGTATATTCTGTTTGGATAAATGTGTAATGACATGGGTCCACCATTATAATATCATACAGAGTCATTTCACTGCTCTAAAAATCTGTGGTCTACTTATTCATCCCTCCCTCCCCCAAACCCCTGGTAACCACTATCTACTGTCTGCCTTTATTGTCTACTCTCTGCTTTTTCCAGAATGTCATATAGCTGTAATCATACAGTATGTAGCCTTTTCAAGTTGGCTTCCTTCACTTAGCAATATGCAATTTAGTTTCCTGCATTTCTTTTTATTAATGAACAGTATTTCCTTGTATAAATGTACCACAGTCGGTTTAGCTGTTTACCTATGAGAAGACATTTGGCTGCTTCCAAGTTTGGGCAACTATGAATGAAGTTGCTATAAATACTCATGTGCAGGGTTTTGTGTAGATGTAAATTTTCAACTTGTTTGGATAAATACCAAGGAGTAAGCTTGCTGGATTGTATGGTAAGACTATGTTTAGCTTTGTAAGAAGCCATCAAATAAAAAAGTGGTCATACTATTTTGATTCTCATGTGGCTTGTCTTTTCATTCTCTTAAGTCTCTTGAAGAGCAGAAATTGTGGATTTGATGAAGTCCAATTTAACAACTTGTTGTTTTATTTGTGCTTTTGTTGTATTATCTAAAAATTCTTTCCTT
Organism: Rhinopithecus roxellana; assembly: GCF_007565055.1. Lineage (NCBI taxonomy): Eukaryota > Metazoa > Chordata > Mammalia > Primates > Cercopithecidae > Rhinopithecus > Rhinopithecus roxellana. The sequence continues at coordinate 53,221,785 of NC_044561.1, forward strand.
TATTCAAAGTCACAAAAATTTGTCCTCAAATAGGTTTTTTTTTCCCTAGAATTTTAAAGTTTAGGTTATGCATGTAGGTCTGAGATCAATTTTGAGTTAATTTTTTGTCCATAGTGAAATGCATGATTTGTAGTTTATTTTTGTTTTTGAATGTGGATAACCAATTAATTGTTCCAGCACCATTGGTGAAGACTATCCTTCCTTCAAGGAAATACCTTTGTAGTTTTTTGGTCAAAAATCAGTTGTCCATTCTTGTTTGGGTCTGATTCCAAACTCTCTGTGCTGCTCCATTCCTTCATGTATCTATCTACATGCTAATACCACACTGCTGTGGTTATTATGGTTTTATAATATTTCTTGAAACCACATAGTGTTAACCCTCCAACTTTATTCTTCATACTCAAAGTTGCTTTGATTATTCTAGGTTCTTTGCATTTCCAAATTAATTTCAGGATTGTTTTCTCAATTATTGCAAAAAAATCTCTCTGGGATTTTGATTGAAATTGTTTTGACTTTACAGATGAATTTGGGGAACATTTACATTTTGAAAATATTGAGTCTTATGACCCATAAAAGACGTTTAACTCTCCCTTTATTTGTGTCTTCTTCAATTTCTGTCAGGGTTTCTTTTTTAGTTTTCAGTTTAGAAGTTATTCATGTCGTTTGTCATATTCATCCCTGAATATCTCTTAGCCTGTTTTCTGTTGTTGTAACTGCATATCTGAGACTGGATAATTAAGAAAAGAAATTGATTTCTTGTAGTCCAAGAGGCTGGAAAGTCCAAGATGGAGGGTCTGCATCTGGTGAGGGCCTTCTTGTTGTGTCATAACATGATGGAAAGCATCACAGGGCAAGAGGACACATGAGAGAGAGTGAAACTGACTTTTATAACAGATGCATTCTAGTGATAACTATGTCACTCCTGTGATAACCCATTCATTCATTAATTCATAAATAGATTAGTCCATTCTTGAGGGCAAAGTTCTCATGACCCAATCACCTCTTGAAGGCTCAACCTCTTAATACTATTACATTGGGGATTACGTTTCAACATGAGTTTCGGAGGAGACAAACATTAAAACCAAAGTAATATTAGCCAGGTGCAGTGGCTCATGCCTGTGATCCCAGCACTTTGGGATGCCAAGGCAGGCAGATCACCTGAGGTCAGGAGTTTGAGAACAGCCTGGCCAACATGGTGAAATCCCATTTCTACTAAAATTTCAAAAATTAGCTGGGTGTGGCAGGGCATGCCTATAATCCCAGCTACAGGAGAATTGCTTGAACCCGGGAGGTGAAGGTTGCAGTGAGCTGAGATTGCACCACTGTACTCCAGCCTGGGCAACAGAGTGACAGAGGGTTGAGACTCCATCTCAAACAAGCAACAAAATAAATAAATAAAATAAAAAAATAAAAAAGAAAGAAAAGAAAAAAAGAAAACACAAAAAAACAAAAACAAAGCAGTATCTTATTGTTCATTGCTAGTGTATGTCAATACAATTGATTTTTTATATTTTTCCTATATCTGAAAGCTTGAAAATTCACTTATTCTAGTAGCAGTTTTGCTGTCATGTGTGAATAAAGAGAATAAAGACAGCTCTACTTCTTTCTTTCCACCATTGATGCCTCTGATTTCTTTTTGCCTCATTGCACTGGCCAGCACCTCTAGTACAATGTTGAATCAAATGGTGAGAACAGACATCCTCATCTTATTCCTGATCTTTGGGATAAAGCATCTAATCTGTCACTGTTAAGTATGACATTAACTGTGGGATTTTTTGTATATGCTTTTTATCAAGTTGAGGAAGTTCTCTTCTGTTCTTAGTTTGCTGAGCATTTTTATTAGGAATGGATGTTGGAGTCTGTTACATGCATTTCTGTGTCTGTTGGAATAATCATATGTTTTTTCTTCTTTTTTAGTTTGTTAATATAATGAATTATATTGTTTTCTCAATATGAAAACAATCCTGCATTCTTGAATGAATCCCACTTTGTCACAGTATATTATCATTTTCATACGTTATTGAATTTGATTTGCTATCTAAATTTTTTTTTGCATGTTTGTTCATGAGGGATATTGGTCAATAGTTTTCTTGTGATGTGACTTTAGTATCAGTGGGATGCTGGCCTGAAACAATGAGATGAGAACTGTTTTCTACTCCTCAATTTTCCGAAAATGTTTATACAGAACTGGCATTTTTTTCTGCCTTAAATGTTTAATAGAATTCACTAGTGAAGCCATCTGGGCCTGGAGTTTTCTTTGTAGGGAGGTTTAAAATATAAATTTAATTTCTTTTTGATATAGGGCTATTCAGGGGCATTGCTAGCCTTTAAGTCATTTCGTGAAGCTCCCCTCCATCTCTCCCCTGAGCCTGGGGGGTAGTAGACAATTCCAATTCTTCCACAAGAGAAAGCTCATCTTCCTGCAATGTGCACATTTTCACCTCATTCTCCCCAGTTCTCTTTGACCTCAATCCCCAGCTACTTTATTTGGATGCCTTTTCTAAGATGTGATAATGCAAACTTTCAGCTGTTCATGCCCTTTCCTCATAATCCATAGTCTTGTTTGTATTTGGTCTCCATCACCTTTTCCTGGGTCCCTGGGGTTCTTTGACAGATCTCATGCAAACTCTGGTATTTTCTAAAGTCAGGAAAGCTAGGGAGAAAATGAGAACATCCTTGTGCTGGAGTCCAATATCCCAGGGAATTAGGAATCTTGATTAGTCCAAAAAGGTAAGAAGGAAATGGTAGCTGATATTGGTGTCTGGTCTACTTAATACACAGGAGGGAAGCTGGCCTTGAAGAGAGAGTGACCAAAGGGGTTTCTCCCTGATACTCCATCTCTCTTACCATCTTCAGTGGTAGGCTTTCCTTTCCCAGGGGTCTTCCTACCAATCAATATGACAAGCCTTGAACAGTCAGCAAGTGATAGGAATACTAAGATTTTTTGTCTTGTAATCTTGTGGCTCTCACACTTAATCACCATCAGAATTGCTTGGAGGGTTTGTTAAAACACAAGTTATTGGGCCCAGCTCTTGGACTCTTTGATTTATTAGGTCCAGGGTGAGGCCTTATGAGGGAAGAAAGAGGAGGCTGCAGAAATGTCACAATCCTGAGATCATAGACTGTTACAAGCTAGAACTACCTATGGAACAATGTCTCAAAGAGGTGAACATGTGTAGGCTTCATGTCTGGTAACTATGGTTACCATGGGCACAGGGAGAGAAGCTTCACACTAAAGAGTGAGCAGTAAATAAGGGTGGAAGAGTCTCCTCCTGTTGTCTCCAGGGAGTCTGGGCAGGGGGCTGCTGTGACACAGTGCAGGGATTGTGTCTCAAGACTGTAAATGAAAGACACAATTCTGAGTGTGCAGGCTTGGTGTTCCTTTGTTACTGCGGGCCTCTTGTATGGCTAACCAGTTGATCATTGTCAAGAAATGGAATGGCTCCTAGGTGCACACTGCCTCCTCTGATCTCCCGGTGGTCCCTGCTGCAGGAGAGAAGACCTCAGGACTGGGAGAAAGCTGGGCCCCTTCTCTTAGCATGAGGACCTTAAAGAACTGGTGTGGGTTGTTAGCAGTTGTGCCAGCCTGCTGCCTTGGTTATGACATCTGGTCCTTGCTGAAATGGAGAAGGTTGAGCCCATCCCCAGGAGTTAGGATGCACAGGTGTGGAAGCTCCCAGAACTCCTTGCCTGGGAGGGAAGGCAGGTGCACAGAGCCTTGGCTTAGCCCCCGAGTCTCTCTGTGTCTGGCAGCTCTCACTGAGGACCACACACAGGCCCCAGATGCTCCACCTGGGCCTTGATCCTGTGCTCAGCTCCACCTCCCTTTAGAGCAGACGCCACCTGCTCCTGCTTTTATGATCTAGCTACCAATTTCCCATTTCCCTTCTGCCTGCAAGCTGTGGAAAATCTCTCAAAGAAGATACTAGACCTTTTGTTCTAGGAAAAAATTTATATATGCTTAAAATATAATTCCTTTTACTCTGACAGTAAAAGTCAACCTGGGCCACTGTCCCAGATTATCTTGAGTCCTTTTAGTTTTTAAATTTTTTTTCCAGTTCATTCAGGAAGCACTTAATGAATGTCTCCTGGATACCGGGCACTGTGACGCGGAATCAACAAGAAAGGTCCGTGACTTCAGGAAGCTGAGATAGCTCACAATCTAGTCAGAGAGTTGGAGATAAATGACAATTTTAATATAATATGAAAGAACTAGAGTATGTGTGTGTTCAGGGTGGTCTAGGATCATAGAGGAAAATCTAATGCAATCAGAAAAGGCTTCTTGGGGGAGGTGGCCCCTGGGATTAGCCTGGAGGTATGAATAGTATTAACTAGTTCACAATGGGGACAAGACATTTCAGGGAGAGGGAAAAGTATGAACAAAGGAACAAAGGCAAGAAACAGCAGTGTGTATATGTCTGTGCATATGGTGTTTGTGTTTGTGCATTCATGGGTTGTTTATGTGTTTGTGACTGCATGCATATTTATGTGTGTGTACATGTGCATATGTGGATGTGTTATTGCATGTGTTCATGTGTGCAAATGTGTATTTGTGTGTGCATGTCTGTATGTGTGGGTGTGTGGATGTGATTTGGTTTGGATGTGTGTCCCCTCCAAATCTCCTGTTGAAATGTGATCCTTAGTGTTGGAGGTGGAACCTAGTGGGAGGTATTGGATCATGAGGGAGGATTCCTTATGAATGGCTTAGTGCAGGGGTTGGAGACTAATACTGGTCTGTAGCCTGTTAGGAACCCGCCACACAGCAGGAGGTGAGTGGTGCGTGAGTGAGCATTACTGCCTGAGCTCTGCCTCCTGTAAAATCAGCAGTGGCATTAGATTCTCACAAAAGCATGAACCCTATTGTAAGGTTCACAAGTACACATGCGAGGGATCTAGGTTGCAGATTTCTTATGAGAATCTAATGCCTGATGATCTGAGTTGTAACAGTTTCATCCCAAAACTATCCCCCCACCACTGTGATCCGTCAAAAAAATTGTCCTCCATGAAACCAGTCCCTGGTGCCATAAATGTTGGGGACCGCTGGCTTAGTCATCCTCTAGGTAATGAGTGAGTTCTCACTCAGTTAGTTCACGCAAGAACTGTTTTTTAAAACTCCTCTCTCTCTTGCTTCCTGTCTTTCATGTGATACTCTGGCTCCCTCTTTGCCTTCTGCCATGATTGTTAGCTTCCTGAGACCTCACCAGAAGCCCAGCAGATGCTGGTACCATGCTTCCTGTACAGCCTGCAGAACCATGAGCCGAATAAACCTCTTTTCTTTACAAATTACCCAGCCTCAGGTATTCCTTTATAGCAATGCAAATGGACTAATACAGGATGTATGTGTGCATGTATGCATATGTGTTTCTGTCTGTGTATGTGTGGGTGTGTGCATGTGTGTCTGTGTATTTGTGTGTGCATGTGTGTTTGTGTATTTGTGTGTGCATGCATGTTTGTGTGTCTGTATCTGTATATGTGTACATGCGTGTATGTGTGCATCTGTGTGGGTGTGTGTGAGGGCATGCATGCCTTCACAGTGAGATTGGCAAAGGAGGGGTGGAAGCAAGGAATATGAGCAGTTTTGTATTTCTGAATCCGGTGGGAACAGATCATGGAGATCCTTGAGCACCACATTGAGAAAGCTGGCTCTGGGTTATTTTTCTAACAACCCACTGAATGATATTTAGGGAGGGTGGTACCTGATAGAAAAGGTCAGGCTGTAAGACTGGTAAGCCTTTGGAAGATGTCTCAGGTAGAGCTCCCCAGAGGCAGTGCGTGGGCAAGGGTTTGAAAGCACAGAGGCAGCGCCTGGGCAGGGTTCTGAAGCACGTGGTTTTTAGAGGGCTGCTCTCAGGAGATGGAAGCACAGTGGAGCAGGGGACTAGGCCAGGCAGGGCTGTGGTATCAGCTGCAGCCTGCTGCAGCCTGATCCTACCAAGAGATCTGAAGGGAGACCCCACCACAGAGCTGGTCCTGCCTGTAGGAAAGGGTGTGGCATTCCGAACCTGGAATCGGTCAGTCACTGGCTGCAGGCTGAGGGAGGGGGATGGTGAGGGGGTGCATTGATGGCCAAGGCCAATGCTCCAGAGAGAGGTCAGCTGTGAGCACTTGTCAGGCAGCGCCTGGGGGGAGGGTGCACTGCCTGGGCAAAGGGGCACCAACAACATCTAAGACAGTGCAGAGTACTTTTGTAAGTTCCCTGAGAAGCTCTAGCCTTTTGGGTTGCTTTAATTTAATGGTGGTTGCTTTAATTGAAAAAAAATTATTTGTTCAGCATCTTCTGGGATCTAATACCCTCGATGACTATGTTATTATTATTATGTTTTTTTGCGGAATACTTTGCAGCTTCCACATTTGATTGCTAAATTTTTAGATGACTGTTTTACAGTTAGTTTTATGCAAAAGAATTACTTCTGTAGCATTCCAGATAGAAAAGAGACCTTCTTTTCACCAAAGCCTTAAAAGATATTTTCAAGTTGAGTAAGATGGGCTTTGAATTGACGAAACCTCTACCTGAGAAGCCAACAATATACAGATGTAGACTCTTCCACATGGGACTTTGATGCATAGCTTTCCTGTCCGTAACTCATGAGGCGTGAGGATGGGGAGGGGGAGCCAATCATGAAACCAGCATTTGACTATTGTTAAAGAGAAATTATTCTGAGACTTATTAAAATGGTAAGGAACATTTTATCAAGACTATTGTAATTGGGGGAGACAGACTGAACTCGAATGCAAACACAGCAAGATTTAAGCCAAGAAGAGAGTGAGGGGGGTTGGCACCTGAAAAATTTCAAAGAGGAGATATCCAGGTAGGGGAGGGGATTCTTGCTAAATTGGCCCAATGGGATTCTTGCTAAAGGCACCCAGGGACCCAGACTTTAAGGGTGGCAGATCTTCCCTAAACTCGTCTAGCAAAATTCTTTGCTAAAACTGGGCTTGCAAGGACAGACAAGGAAGGCCAAGGCTGAAGACTAGTGGAGAAGATGGCTCCAAGGAGCCTGTCTAAGGTCTGGCCAAGGAGGGAGTCTTTATCACCATTGTACCCCACTGCAGACATCCCAAGAATCAGTCTCTGAACCTTGAAGCTTGGAAAGCAATGGGGCTAAAAATTAGTCATCACAAAGTTAGTTTTGCCTGGAGACCCTGGAAGTTTAATACAAGGCAGACGAAACCAAAATGAAGAGCAGCCCTGACCCCAGTAATCTTGAGGAAAAGCAAGACTCAGTCTTCAAGAATAGCAGAGATGCCATTATCATCTCCAGCATGATTCAGAAGAGTGAGGCAGCAGGGAAGATGAAGAATGCAAGAGGCTGAAATTCCATGACATGACTGTTCAGGTGCTTAGGACTTCAATTTTAAAATTTCCCAGTTTTAACCCTGTGTTATGTTCTACTTTTAGGTGCTTAGTGAAGCAGCATTTACTTGTTAAGCAGAGCATGGGAGGGTTGATGGCAAAGGGGCGGCCTTGTCTTGCTGTGGGGGAGGAAACATGTTCCAAAGACCATGCAGCTCTGTTGAAAAATGCCAGGAAAGGCTCAACTTGAAACACCAAGAAAAATAATGTGTTTTAAATAATAGCCACCTCTTCCTCAAATCTATTTTTAAAAAAACAACAACACTGAGAACTCTATCTTTAATCTTCAATTCTCTGGAGAAATTTTCCTCCCAGGTTGCATTAGCAAAGTAGCTTATACTGCACTTTGGCCATCAGAGTAAGAGTCTGTGGTGGGGTTGATTTGTTGCTATCTGTCACTTCTCAGGCTAGCAGGCATCATCAGCTCAGTTGTAGACACAAGGCTAGGCCTGGCCAAAAAATGTGGAATTTAATCACTGATGTTTCACAGTGATGCCTGTTACTCAGTGAAAGAAGGCAGTCTGAAAAGGCTACACGCTGTATGATTTCAACTACCTGCCACTCTGGAAAAGGCAAAACTTTGGAGACGCTAAAGAGATCAGTAGTTTCCAGGGGTTGGGGTAGAGAAAGGGGTAGATAGGCAGAGCACAGAGGATTTTTGCAGCAGTGGAAATTCTCTAGGTGATACCATAATGGTGGATCTATGTCATTATCCGTTTGTTCAAACCCACAGAATGCACTCTGGGGGATAGTGATGGGTCAGGTTGGGTTTTGTGTGATGGAGAGCAGCAGACGCTCAGCATTGACAGCTCCTGGCTGTTGCAGTCTGTGATGCATGCTGACTTTACTATTTTTTAATGCCAAAAGAACATGCTTTGGTTTTGTTTGAGGAGGAGAGGGATTGAAGGAACTGAGGGTGGCTGTGGGGGAGATTCAGAAACTCAAGGCTAGATGGGACTTGGCTGAATTTTGGAGTTCAAGAGGTTAACAGGACTGAGTTTAAGTGAATCTGTCCTCTCCATATTGCTTGAAATATTGTGGGGTGTGTGTGTTTGCATGTGTGTGTGTGTGTGTGTGTGTGTGTGAACGTTAAAAAATAATCAATGTAAAGTTTATCCATCATAACAAATGCACCCCTCTGGTGGGGGATGTTGGTAGTGGGGGAGGCTGTGCATGGGAGGGAGTGGAGGATATATGGGGAATCTCTGCATGTTTTGCTCAATTTGCCATGAACTTGAAACTGCTCTAAAAAATAAAAATCTATTTAAAAAATGTATGCAGTGCATTGTGTTAGTGGCACATGGGTTGGGAAGAGGGAATACTGGCCTTGGGTTTAAGCCCATAGGAGATGTGCTTCCTTCCCATCCCCCATATTCTCACACATAGACTTAATTACTAGGCCTTTCTTTCTACTTGTACAATCGATTCTCATTATCCCAGTAGTTAAGTTGTATAACATTGCCAAAATAAGAAAACTGAATTAGTCGGTACTGAACATTTGCTCCCAGGAGAAATCTAGGATTAGGTTCCTGTGAGCCTCTGGTCACAATATCTTTGTCAGCCAATCAATACATAACCTTGTTTTATGTGTGTTTCTGTTTAAAGACAACTTATTTATTATATATTGTTGATTAATTAACATGGAACTCACAGCCAACAGAACTGTAACACATGCCTGAACTAAGCTCATCTTAACACATGTATTTTCTCCACAAGTCACATCACAATCTTCTTGCACTTAGGAACCCCACACAACGCTTCAGTGCTGTGCTTGGAGCCATGTTAAAAAATGAAATCGCTGATGAAAAGCACAAAAATGTGAAAAACATGGCATCGAACAGACATGTGAAAAGAACAGTTGTTTACGGTAGGAGAGCTGACAGAAGAAAACAGAACAATGGTTCACTGCAGCTAAGCTAGGAATATACGCCTGCTCAAATTTTTTTTACCACCGTGCACATGCCCATAAATGACCACTAAAGCTCCTTGAGTGTTGATTTTGGAGTTTCAAATATATTTTATGAAGTAGACGACCTTGCAAATACTGAATGTGAGAATCATGAGGCTGGACTGTATATGCTTTTGGTCCGGCCAAGGGCCCTGTTGGTCCACCATTGCCATATCATGTTTTGACTGCCCCAGGGACCTTGATGTGACTCTGGTTTGGAAGATCTGGAACATTTTGGGAGCTTGAGAATGAGAAGAGAACATAGTGTGGGGTTTATTTGGAGAAGAGAGTGTTTTGTCTCCAGGTCACAGATTCACATCTCTTGGTGGACCACAGGAAGTAAACCAGCCCATAGCCTGCAAAGGTCGAGGCAGGCTTGCAGCTTGTATTGACATAAGTCCCTGCTCACTTCCCTCTTCAGTCATCACAAGCATCCAACTCAGAGGTATACCTCGTGTGCTTCTCTGAGTGCTCCTGCACCCTCATCCCTCCCTGACCCCCTTCTGCCCACCAATACTTTCCATTTCTTGAAGCCTGCTTCTGTACTGACCACTGGGGAAACTTCTTATATACCCGAGGCCTCTGTCTTGCCTTGGAGTGTGATCATGATTTACTTTATTCAGGTTCTGCTTACCCAGGGTGGCCAGGAAAGTTAATCTGCAATCCCAGCATTCCATCCCATCCTGCCTTTTGGAAAGGGGTAAAATAAATGCACCAAAAATGAATGGAGGCTTTGAATAATATCTTGACATGATAAGTTTCAATAAGCAGTTTTTTCATATATGTCCCATGCAATATATGGGGTGTACTTATGTTGAAAATGCTTCATTTTTTATCTGAAATTTGAATTTAATTGGTTGTCCTGTGTTTTTGACTGCTAAATCCGGTGACCTTATCTCCTCAGAGCCTGCAGCGCACTGCCCAGTGCTGGAAATGATGTGAGAATCAGGGAACTATTCTGCCAGTGAGCGGCTGTGAGGTCTTGGGAAAGTCACCACCCCTCTGGACCTCAGCCCCCTCATCTGTGAAATGGACATGATTTCTAGTATTTGCAGCTATGACCTTTTCTGGAGAATCAGAGTTTGGGTCCCCATTTTAGGTTTCATATTCTCTTTCCCTAATTGGTAAGCTGGCAATTTATTTATAAGTTCCCCAAGAGAGCTTAAAGTGAATTCATGTATTTATTTATAAGTAAAACTTTTCTGTTGCTGAGGGAAAACCCACCCATCTGGGCCAAAATAACACGCTGCCTTGGCAGGAATATAAACCTGCTGAAAATCGTTAGAGCTCTTTCTCCCTCACCTGTCCGACGGGCTCTGCTGCGCAGACGAAGAGCTTGTTCTCTGAGAAAACAAGGCAGCTGAGGGGCAGTTCTCGGCTTTAAATCAGCCCTCTGAGGGGATAGGCTGCATTGCTGGGCCCCACGTCCACACCAGGTTGTGCTCCTGTGCACCGCAGAATGGCTTGTACGAGGTCATGGGGAACCAGGATGGCAACAACAAAAAATGGGTTCTCTGCCTCCAGGAGAGGCAAGGCAAGACCAGGTGACAGCAGCCTCGTCTGCATTCTGGAGCTGGTAACCTCAGAGATGAGCCTGTGCTCTCCATGGGGTGGGCCGGTTGGGCCCTGGCAAAGACGTGGTCTGCACCTCGGTGTTTTAATAGAGCACCCACACCGGGGGTGTAGCGGGAGAGTGGAGCTTCAGAGTGGGAGAAGGTAAATGCTGTGATGTGTTTGTTTCAGCAACGCCCCTTGGATAGCATTGCCCACCTGGTCTTATTCTCATCAGAGACCCATCTCTTCTGGGAAGATTTCTCAGCAGCTGTGGTCACCCAGAGCAGGTATTCTCCGCAGGTAGAAAATCCACTTGGGGTTGGGGCTGAGCACTGCATCTGCCAAACCGTGGGCTCCAGGCTCTAGGCTCTGCTTGTGTTGGCCTTGAGCTGAGTTCCAACTGGGATTTGGAGACCGCAGAATCTCTGCTGAGCGATGATTAGCAAATGCTCCCTGAGATCCCAAGTCTCTGGCTTGTCTTAGGCAGTGAACAGGTGGGATGGGAATGTAAGCATGGCTCAGTGGTCCCCAGAAGTTTTATTTTGATGGAATACAGGTATCCATTTGCTTTTTTATGTTGTTCTGTCTAAGAAATCTTTGACTTACTCTAAGACACAAAGATTTGAATTATGCAGGCAGCTCTGAGCTGTATTTTGAGTTAATTTTTGTGCATGGTACAAGGTACAGTTTGTAGCTTTTGTTTTTACCCGTAGATTTCCAATTATTCCAGCGCCATTTGGTGAAAAGATTATCCCTTCTTTCCTGAATTGCCTTTGCACCTTCATCAAAAATCAGTTGTCTATTTCTGTGCAGACCTAAGTCTAGACTCTCTGTTCTGCTTTCTTTTAGATGGCTAACCACACACCAATACCACACTGTTCTTGTTACTGTTGTTTTATACTAATTCCTAAAATCATATAGCATGAACCTTTCAACTAAAGCAGAGAATTGAAGCCCTCAGGGCTAAACATCATCTGGCCCAGTACCCCACGGTCTTTAGAATGAAAAGCTGAAACTAGTTTTACATTTAAAGAAACAGAAGTGTAAGAGAGGAAAGGCGCTGGCCCATGGAGCTAGTACATAATGAAGAAGCCAGCTCTCCTTCCTCACAAAGCCTTAGTAAAGTGCCCTCTCAATAATCAAATGATGATAAAAACAAAAGCTGCCATATTTTTTGACTACCAGTTAAGGTGCTAGGCATTTTACACATAGTATTTTGTGTAACCCTGCATGCATTTCGGTGATGTAGCACTAGTATATGTGTTGCAGATGAGGAAATGGATACACAGAGAGCTGAAGGGATGCAGGCAAAGGTATACAGCTACTGGGTGGCTGGGCTGAGACACAAATCCAGGTGGCTCAGGGCAAAGCCTGTGCTTCCTCTAAACCAGCAGTTTTCCAAGCGAGATCCCGGGACCCACAACATCAGCATCACCTGGAAGCTTGTGAGAAATCAAATTCTTACCCCCAGGTGATTCCGATGCAGACAAATACCTGAGAACTACGGATGGAACCGGTCCACGCACTGCCTCTGCTAGCAGAGCAGCATCTCTATGTTTAAATCCCAATGGACAAATAAACAATTGCAGGGACTCACGTTTGTGGAGGGTGCGTGTGGATCCATGGTTCTGTCTTATGTCCGCACTCCATGGCAATGACTTCAGAGGAGGGAGGAGTGGATGGCGAGGCCAGTATCACATCTGTAGGCGGGTGAAGTGCACAGGCTGCAGATGGGGAGGGGTGGTCAGAGTCCTGGGCAACTGATTTTACCTCTCTGCATCTTCTCTTTCCTCTAGTGTAGAATAGGAATAAGAACAATGCTTACCTTCCAAAGGGACTGTAAGGATGGGTGAAACAAGTCGGGAAAAGGACTTAGCACAGGGTCTATCCATAAAAATAAAGACTGCATCAAAGTTATTATGTAAGTCCATTTAGACACTTATTTCAAGAACTGACCACATAGAAGCCCCTGTGTTGGTTTTTTACTGACTCCCAGGCAGTGACCAATGGCCTAGCCATACACTCAGGAGAGAGGGCAGTGAAAACCCGGCCTATTAAAAGAACGCCCCCATGCAGCACAGCGCTATGGAAATTTGAGGGATGTATTCAGGGAGAACAAGTCAATGCCCATCAAAAGAACTCCCTTCCAGGTTCAGAAGGTGGCTGGAATCGAAAAGAAGAGATCCCTGTGTGCTCCCTTGAGGTGGCCGCCTGTGTCCGTGAAATGAATGGATATGGGACACTCAATGCAGCAGTGCAAAGACAGGCTGAATCTAGACGTGTTGGTTTGGCACCCTCTCAGGAGCATAATGCCAGGAAGAACTATTTTGCTTGTCAACAAGGGAGACAGAGACTGCCACCGGCTATGGGGCAGATTCAGTAGTGGGAGGGCCCTGAGCACAGCTGGCGAGTGGGACTGATGCTGGCTGGCCTGGGGGACTACAAATGGGTCTTGCCTGGAATAGACATGGACTTGACTGGGCTTTGTTTACCTGGGGGAAAATGAAAATGCTCAGAGTGTCAAAAAAATCTGAACAGAAGATATTGCATGGATTTAGAAGGCCAACCATCATTTCTTCAGACCAAGCAATATACTGAGCAGCCCCTAATGTCCAACAAAGGGCAGAGATAGCATCCTTAGAGTAACCGTTTGATAGAGGGATAGAAGGGGCAGTTGAAACACTGGTTGTCTAAAACAACGGTCCCCAGCCTTTTTGACACCGAGGGCCAGTTTCCTGCAAGACAGTTTTATCACGCAGGGAGGGAGGATGGTTTCAGAATGATTCAAGCACATTCTATTGATTGTGCATCTTTTATTTCTATTACTATTGCATTGTAATATATAATAAAGTAATTACACAACTCACCATAATGTAGAATCAGTGGGAGCCCTGAGTTTGTTTTCCTGAAACTAGATGGTCCATCTGGGGTTGATGAGGGACAGTGACAGATCATCGGGCATAGACTCTCCTAAGGAGCACACAACCTAGATCTCTTGAGTGAGCAGTTCACAATAGGTTCCTGCTCCTACGAGAATCTAATGCTTCTGCCGATCTGATAGGAGGCAGAGCTCAGACGGTCATGTGAGCGATGGGGAGCAGTTGTAAATACAGATAAAGCTTCACACACTCAACCCACCACTCACCTCCTGCCCTACAGCCCAGTTCCTAACAGGCCAAGGACCAGTGCTAAGTCTAAAACACGGGGAGATTAAACAGGAAGGCTGCCTTGCACACCTTCACTAGTCTGTGCTCACGCTGAACATGTGTGGGACTAAAGGAGTGTCCCTCCTAGATTTGTGTCTGTTTTCGTGGTTGGTCTGGGGAAGAGAGGCTGGGGAGGATGCTGGGATGACCTTGCAATTCTTGTCATGGGAGGAATACACTGGTAAACAACTATGTAATTTTTTTTCTTTCTTTCCCAGATCACCTCAGAAAAATGTCTTGGTTTTTTGTTTTGTGTTGTTTTGTTGCTGTTTCCTGTCCCTTACTTGATGCAGTGGTCCTAGAACCAGAGCTGCAACTGCAAGTTCTGGAAGCAGGAATGATTGCTAAGCAAGAAACCGTCCTTGTGTTTTTAAACTTTGTCAGAATTCCTAACAGTTCTGGGGGTGGACTCTGTCTTTACCCCATCTGGCAAAACCGGGGTTAGGACTAAATACAATGAACATACACGTGCATGTATCTTTATAATAGAATGATTTCTGTTCCTTTGGGTATATACCCAGTAATGGGATTGCTGGGTCAAATGGTATTTCTGCCTCTAGGTCTTTGGGGAATCGCCACACCATCTTCCACAATGGCTGATGAAGGAACAGAAGACCAATGCCGCATGTTCTCGCTTACAAGTGGGAGCTGAATGATGAGAACACATGGACGCATGTGGGGGGAACAACACACGCTGGGGGCTGTTACGGGTGCGGTGGGGGAAGGGAGAGCATCAGGAACAACAGCTAATGGATGCTGGGCTTAATACCTAGGTGATGGGATGATCTGTGCAGCAAACCACCATGGCACACGTTTACCTATGTAACAAACCTGTACATCCTGCACATGTACCCTGAACTTAAAACTTGAAGAGAAAAAAAAGAATAAATACAAATATATTCCCTGGTGGTAGAAGTGGCTCACTAGTTTGGAACCTGTGTGACCCAGTCCAGAATGAATGGGAACAGACTGAGGCAGAGGCACTCACTAGGCTGATAGTGCTACCAGCGATCTGGACCAGCACAGTGGCTGAAGTTAATGTCCCTTTCAAAGGTGGAAAAGTTTGGGTAAAAGTAAATGACAAATGGAAAAAAAAGAATAATAGCTGAGGGTAAGAAATGAATAAATATGTTATAGATTGAGGGAAATCCAATAGTACATTAACAACCCTTTTAATGAGTCTCAGAGCAAGAGATGACATCATTGGCCAGTTCAGTTATTCCAGGTGCCTGAAAGGGTGAAGCTGTGCATTTACTGAGACCCCTCCTGCTTTTGGGAACTGACAAGTTTCCTGAAGCACCCACGGAGGGCATGAAGGCTCCATGTCCCTTCCCCCATACCTCGTCCTACACATCTGGATCCTTTGCAATATCCTTTATAATCAACTAGTATGTTCAAAAAAAAAATACAACTGACCACAGGCTGCCGGCCTCCTATGGAGTACCTGGTGTAGGCTTGGGTATCTCTACCTGGTAGAACTGCCAGATGAAATACAGAGACCCAGGTAAGTTTGAATTTTAGAAAAACAATTATTTTTTGTATGTCTCATGCAATATGTGGGACATACACTAAATTTTTTGTTGTTGATATCTGAAATTTAAATGTAACTGAACTCCCTTTTTATTTGGTAAATCTGGCAACTCTACTGCCTGGACAGCAGAGGCCCTTTGAGCAGAAGGAATTGGCTCCTGGTAGTAGAGGAAGGACTCTGGTCCCCAATGTAAACCTGTCTGTTTGCTTTCAGGATGCGGGTTCAGAAACCTTTAATGCTGCCTATAAAGATTCAGCACGGCCAGGGACTTGCAGAAGGACTCTCACCTGGTTCCACGTTGATACATTTCAGCCACATGTAATGAAACAGAGAGAAATGGAAAAGAACAGGGTGGTTAAGGGACCTGTTAAAAGTGACTAACAATTTGGCCCACTCCACTTGAAAAACAAAAGCAAAGAAACAAGCTGCTTTGTTCCAGGACACAAAGGAAAAAAATCGAAAAACCAAAACACTACTAACAAAACAAAGCCACAGACACATTTCACCAGAAGTGTATTTATTTATCCCTCTGAAATGTCTGTCTTAATATATGGCTGGATGTTCTGTTTTACAAATCTGTAATTACAAGTAACTGGTGTTGCAATGATTATAAATTTGCAGTATATTTATTTGGGAATTAAATTGCATTAATTGGAGGGTGGAACAGTGACTACGACTTAATTAACCTGAGACTATGGGCTCTGGTTAAAAATCCACCACTTACCACTTACCAGGTAAGTGTGTGTTCCAGGAACAGTGGAGTTTCCACATTTAAGGGCTGTAAATTATTGATGGCAGTAGTCAGTGCTTCTGACAAGCAGTAAACTGGGAGACTGAGTGCTGGAAAGTTGGAACACATTTGATCCATGTAGGTGGAAATGTGCAGGGTAAAAATAGAGTTGTGGCAAATGCTTTTCCAGATCCATCAGACCGCCAGGGAGAGAGATCTTTTGCCAGCTCTCTCCACCTCTGCTGGTATCCACTCTCCCTCTCTTCCCTTCAGACCTCCACCCTGTGTCCACAGTCTGGTCATCAGCTCTCTTCTCTGGTCAAAAGGAGGCTGGATGGGAAGAAAGAAACCAGGCTGGAGAATGAAATGGGCATCTGAGCAGAAGGTGGAATTGAAAATTCACAAAGAGAAACTTGCACTTCATCCTCATCTGTTCTCTTCCCTCCCTATTCAACTGGGGATTGTGTTTTTAATGCTGATTTCTTTCCTCCTCACTGGAATTATCTTATGTAATCCTAGCTAGTGGAGTAGCTGAACTTAATTTGATGGAATAAAAAGAAATGTGCCTTTGTTTTCTTAAAAAGAATGAATGTTTGCCATTTCATATTTATGAACACAATAAACCAGGCTCTACTGGGGAGAGATCTAGAGAGGGGAGCAGCAGATGCCCGGAAAAAAAAGGGCATAATATTTATAACACTGTGAATGAAGCATTAAAAAATGGGCAAATTAAAGCAATCCCTCAGCAGATGGGGCATATGTATTGCTAGAAACTCATGTGCACATGTTCCAGCCTCATCTATGGAACTGCGCTGAATGTCAAGCTACTTGGTGATAGGGGAATTTGATTTAAAACGTATGTTTTTTAAGGAATTGTCATATGTGCCCATGTGTGAGTAAAACACAAGTGAGGAAACCCTGAAGCTTCTCACTTCTGGGAGCCTTTTAATCAGAAAATGCTCTCCTATGCCTGCCACATAGGGAGTATCATAGGACAGGATGCTATGACATTCTGTTTTAAAATGTAATGTGGGTTACCCAGCAATTTCACTCCTAGGTATTTAACCAGATCAATGAAGCACGAGTCCAGCAAAAGACTTCTTTGAGAATTTTATAACTGCCAATCCTCACCCCTCTTAAAAAATAAAATCAACTCAAACAGACATCAATTGTAGAATGGATAAACAAATTGTATATGTTGGAATATTACTCAGCAACAAAAAGAAACAAACTGTTGATACAATGGAAGACATGATCGAATCTTTAAAACGTTAAGCTGTGGCTGGATGTGGTGGCTCCCAGCACTTTGGGAGGGTGAGGCGGGTGGATCACCTGAGGTCAGGAGTTCGAGACCAGCCTGATCAACATGGCGAAACCCTGTCTCTACTAAAAATACAAAATTCGCTGGGCGTGGTGGCACATGCCTGTAATCCCAGTCACTCGGGAGGCTGAGGCAGAAGAATTGCTTGAACCTGGGAGGCAGAGGTTGCACTGAGTTGAGATCACACCATTGCAGCCCAGCCTGGGCAACAAGAGCAAAACTCTGTCTGAAAAACAAAACAGAATAACAACAACAAAAAAACCACTATGCTGAGCAAGTGAAGCCAGATATGTCAAATAAAAACAAATCTGGACTCACTGCAGACACTTTATATAAAAGGATTATTGCAGTGGGGGTGGGGAGGGTATTGCCATGGAGAAAACACTATATCTATAATGTGGACGCTTATCTCAAAGGTTAGGCAAGCAGCATTTTTCTCTTACAGAGAGGAGTGAACAAGGCTGGGAAGAACTGAGTGAGGGGAAGTAGGGTGAAAACGTTTTACCTGAAGCTAGTTTCTTCTCTGGAGGAGTTGTCTGCAGGCTTTGGCTGAGGGTAACCAAATCTTAATCTTTGTCTAACAAGTCTTTTGTTCCATTTCATCATGGCAACAAGTAGATCAGTCCATCATTTATGAGGCAAAGAATGGGAAGGTGGAGGGTCTGGGTCTGGTCTTGTCCTAAGTAACACAGAACATCACGACCTGTAGCTAAGTCTTGTAGGAAATGGTGTTTCCCAGAGCATGAAAGGGTGGGGGAATTCTTTTAACCGTTGCTGTTTTTTCAGGAGCCCAGGTTCAGCTAAAATTCAACCTTGTCACATTACAAAGTACATTGCCATATGATTATACGAAATATTAAAAAAAAAAGATGAAACTAAGATATCATGAAAGAAAGCAGATGATGACTGCCCGAGGCCACCCAACGAATGGGGACTGACTGCAAAAGGGCACAGGGCAACTACTGGGGATGGCAGGAATGTTCAAAATCTTGATTGTGGTTGTCTTAGTCCATTCAGGTGGCTATAACAGAATACAGTACATCGAGTGGTTTGTACACAACAGAAACTTACCTCCCACAGCTCTGGAGACTGGGACACCCAAGATCAAGATGCTGTCAGTGTCTAGTGAGGGCCTGATTCCAGGTTCACAGACTGCACCTATTCACTATGATCTCACCTGGTGAAAGGGACAAGGGAGCTCCCTGGAGTCCCTTCTTATAAGGGCACTAATCCCACTCAGGAGGGCTCCACCCTCATGACCTAATAACCTCCCACCTCCTAATATTATCACCTTGGGGGTTAGGATTTCAACATATACATTTAAAGAGAACACAAATATTCAAACCATAGCATTGGTGATGGTTGCATTGTATATACATGTCCCACAATTTATGGAACCACACATTTAAAATGGGTGTATTTTATTGTATATGAAATATACCTCAAATGAATATATTTTAGCAAATATCAAGTGGGTAGCTCGTACTGGCCATGAGCTCAGGCATAGAAGCTGGGCAGGTGTGAACTTGACAAGCACAAATCCATCACTTACGAGCTGTGAGAGAGATATTAGGCAATTGCTTATCCTCACTAAACATCACTTTCTCCATTAGTGCCAACCTCTAAGACTGATTAGAGCTTTAAAGGCATGCACCTAGTAAGAACTCAATAATCTTAGCTATTATTGCTGCTACAATCATTACTGTGTGTTTCCCTTCTCATGCGTCTCTTGGGCAATGTGATACAGTGGAGAGAAAACAAGATTTCAAGGCAGAATATTTGGGCTTCAGGCTCCTTCGGCTCATTGTCTTCAGCAGGAAAATACAACCATCACAGCTCAGCTGTGTTACAGTGTAGTTATGAAAATCAAATGTGAAAGTGGATGTGGAAGTATTGATAAACTAAAGCAACCTCACAAGTGGAAACAAACTAATACATGGGATTAAGCGTAAGTTCCTTTCCTTTCCTTTTTTTTTTTTTTTTTTTAACTTATTCCCCTGTATTTTCTGATGTATTTTTCACAAGGAATATGGATTCTTCTTAGAATCAGGGAAAAAGTAATTTTCATTTCAGTAAAAGATGCTGTAGGCCTAGAGTAAGTACTTAGATATTTATTTGAAAAATAGGTCCACAAGTAGAGGTGATGATATAATTTATCTTCCATGGACATCACTTTTGAAAGTGAAAGAGTATGCTATCGCTAATTACACCAAGGAAAGTGGCATACAATGAAATGATCTGGGGAAAACTGAGATAATTGGTCATCTCTATATAAGGGACATGTAAGCTAACATTCATTCACAAATGCCTCTTAAAAACAAATAAGATACCACTTGAGGAAAGAGGGGCGTGGGAGGATGAAGAAGTTGGTGAATGGGTACAAAAATATAGCTAGACAGAAGGAATAAGTTCTAGTATTTGAGAGAAGAGTAGGGAAATTATAGTTAACAGTAATTTATTACATATTTCAAAACAGGTGAAGAGGAGAATTGAAATGTTCCCAACACAAAGAAATGATAAATGTTTCAGGTGCTGACTATCCCAATTACCCTGATTTGCTCCATACACATTGTATACGTGTAACAAACTATGACATGTAGTCCCAATATATGTGTAACTATGATGCTATCAATAAAAAATGAGATATCTGACATCACTGGATCTGAAAATTAAGAAAACGTAGTCTTGCCTTTGGACCTGAGAGCTCAGAGACACCTTTGTTAAGCAACACCTGCTTACTGAAGGTGGAGACTTTCCAAAGGCTGGAAGCATAGTCCCCTGACTGTCCCCCATGGAGGAACTCACACCTCCTAGGGGACTCCTTTGCTATGAATAGATGAGGCTTGGGGCACTCCTTCCAATAGAAGAAGGAGGTTCTTCTATGGAAGTAAAGAAATCAAAAAGTGTGGATAACTCCATGTGTTTCTTTAGTTGTTAAAGAAATTCAAGTATTCTACTTTAGACTGTTGATTAAAGGTTATTGTTTAAAAAACCTTAAAGCTGTTTTGCACTTTGATCATCATAGTAAAGACTAGTTGAACAAGGATCATCAATGGATGCCAAATCTATGGAAGAAACTTGCATGGTCTAAAAATGTCTCCCGACCAGGCACGGTGGCTCACGCCTGTAATCCCAGCACTCTGGGAGGCCGAGGTGGGCGGATCGCGAGGTCAGGAGTTCAAGACCAGCCTGACCAGCCTGGTGAAACCCCGCCTCTACTAAAAAAATACAAAAATTAGCCAGGTATGGTGGCGCTAATCCCAGCTACTCCAGAGGCTGAGGCAGGAGAATCGCTTGTACCTGGGAAGTGGAGGTTGCAGTGAGTCAAGATTGTGCCACTGCACTTCAGCCTGGGTGACAGAGTGAGACTCCATCTCAAAAAAAAAAAACCTCTCCCTATTGATCACTAAGTAAAAACAAGGGTAAAAATTGTAGTGCACAGTGGAAGTTTTACACAATTCTTTGCCCCAGAGACCAAAATGAACATCCTCATTGAACTGCTGTGGACACTGTGGCCTCTGATGAGATGCCCTGAGAAGGACAAATCTACCCCATGTAGATTTCCAGTCAGGGAGGTGGTACCTGAATCCAAGCACAAGGAAACATCAGAGACCACTTTGAGCCACTCTTTAGAAAATGAATGGCCTGTAGTCTCCAAAAATGTCAATGTCATACTACAGAGAGGCTGAGGAAATATTCCAGATTAAAAAGCCTGGGGACATAATAAATACATGCTATTCATGATCTTAAACTGGATCTTAAACTGGAGGCTAAACTTCTACAGAGGGCATTTTTTGACAAGTGACAAATGGAATACAGTCTGTATGTAGACAACAGATTTGATCAATGTTAAATTTCTTGAATTGCTACCTATGGTTTTCTTTTTTATTTTTGCTTTATTTTATTTATTTATTTATTTATTTTAGTTTTCCTTTTTTTATTATACTGAAGTTCTGGGGTACATGTGCAGAATGTGCAGTTTTGTATAGGTATACACGTGCCATGGTGGTTTGCTGCACCCATCAACCTATCACCTACATTAGGTATTTCTCCTAATGCTATTCCTCCCCTAGCCTCCCACCCCCAGATAGGCCCCGGTGTGTGATGTTCCCCTCCCTGTGTCCATGTGTTCTCATTGTTCAACTCCCACTTATGAGTGAGAACGTGCAGCATTTGGTTTTCTGTTCTTGTGTTAGTTTGCTGAGATTGATGGTTCACAAAAAAGCAATGGGAAAAGGATTCCCTATTTAATAAATGGTGTTGGGAAAACTGGCTAGCCACATGCAGAAAACTGAAACTGGATCCCTTCCTCACACCTTATACAAAAATTAACTCAAGATGGATTAAAGACTTAAATGTAAGACCTAAAATGGTAAAAATCCTAGAAGAAAACCAGGCCAGGCGTGGTGGCTCACACCTGTAATCCCAGCACTTTGGGAGGTCGAGGCAGGCAGATCACGAGGTCAGGAGATCAAGACCATCCTGGCTAATACGGTGAAACCCCGTCTCTACTAAAAATACAAAAAATTAGCTGGGCGTGGTGGCGGGCACCTGTAGTCCCAGCTACTTGGGAGGCTGAGGCAGGAGAATGGCGTGAACCCAGGAGGCAGAGCTTGCAGTGAGCTGAGATCACACTACCACACTCCAGCCTGGGCGACAGAGCGAGACTCCGTCTCAAAAAAAAAAAAAACAACAAAAAAGAAAACCTAGGTTTTCTTTTTAAAGAGAATATACTTGTTCTTAGTAAATATGCCTTGAAGTATTAAAAAGTAGAGGCACGATGTATGAAATTCACTCTCAAAAGTTTCAGAGAAAACAAATTATGTGTGTGTGCATGTGTGTGTATACACAGTCATTTACCAACAGACTTTGAGGGAGAGAGAATATGAAAAATAAATGTGGCCAAATATTAAATATTGATAAATCTGAGTAAAATCTACATGGGAGTAGTTTGTATTATTTTTGCAACTTTTTTTTTTGTAAGTTCAATATTACTGTGAAGTAAAAAGATTTTAAAAATTGAGGAAAGATGCTAAGTAGTGATGAGTGAATGATGACTGGAAGCTTAGAGACCTCAGACTCTGATTAAATCCCTAGATGAGGCTGGGCACAGTGGCTCATGCCTGTAATCCCAGCACTTTGGAAGGCTGAGGCAAGTGGATCACCTGAGGTCCAATGTTTGAGACCAGCCTGGCCAACACGGTGAAACCCCACCTCTACTAAAAAATACACAGATTAGCCTGGCATGGTGGTGTGTGTCTGTATTCCCAGCTACTCAGGAGGCTGAGGCAAGAGAATTGCTTGAATGTGGAAGGGGGAGGTTGCAGTGAGCCAAGATCATGCCATTGCACCCCAGCCTGAGTGACAGAATGAGACTCCGTCAAAAAAAAAAAAAGCCCCAGATGAAAATGGTGTTGCTATGAGGATAAGCTAGGTCCAGAGATGCTCACATGTGGTTTAGGGGGACAAAGGAAACATGAGGATATCTGTTTCGCTTTGGGTGCTGTGATTTGGACTATGGAGGCTCCACTGGGGCAGGTGGCATAAGGAAGTATTGGTAAAATCTGACTGTTCTTGAAATCGAGCTCTTTGGAAGACTGTGATAACCAAGTGAGAGGTCATTGCTCCACCAAATTTGAGTGCTTACAGTTGATCACATGAAATTAAAATGCCCAATTATGATTACTAAGGAAGGAATCCTATATTGCTGGAATTATCATCTCCCCAAAGTCAAGCGCCAATGCCAGGGTCAGAATGAGCACTGAACACCAGAAGACTTCCTACCCAAAGCATTTGCTGAGCTACTAGGCATCCAGTTGGTCAAGAGGACAATGAGCTAAACTGATAGTAGCAATCAAGCCTCTATCCTCTTACTATGACAGTGTGAGCAAGAGGCAGAAAAAGAAGTGACGACCCCGCAGTGTTCCATTTCCCCCAGGGAGTGGTGCCAGGTGAAGGTCAGCATGGACCTGGGCAATAGGAAACTGCAGAGGAGTCCCAGTCTAAGGACCGCTGCCTCTTTATGGACACAGAGTCTGGGGAGAGAAGGGGGACAAGGACGTTCTTTAGCCACAGGCCCTGATAAGGAGGTCTTGGTAGAGGACCCTGGACTAGGAGTGGATATATGTGCATGAGTTGAGCTGGCCAGGCAGGGCCCAAGTCCCTGACTGCAGCTCCTTCCGGGGACTGCCATACACTTGCTGTGCACCAAGACTGCTGTGGGGAGGGCAACCTTCCTGGAGAGGCCTGCAAGACAAAGCCTTGTCACTGCCTGTGGTTGGACCTGAAAGATCGCACGTGGGATTTGGGCCTGGAGCTGGACTTCCTACAATTTTCGAGTAAGAAAACCTGGGCTGAGTTGGAGATTGCCCTCCTTCAGGTGCAGTGAGCTGAACTTTCTTCTGCTAGGCACCCGCTTGGGATCTGGGACTGCTGTTAGAATGCTCCCAGCCATATTTTCCCAGTCCCTGAAAGCAGGCTGCCCTTGCTGCCCGGGTCGGGTGGGGTGGGGGTTGCCTGCGGGTGCCTTGTTAGCACGTCAGCAGGCTGCTGGCTGCGCGCACTTCCTGGCTTTATTTTCCTCCTCTGCTGCTTTCAGCAGGGCATAGCTGGTCGTGACCCTTCAGGAAACCTGGCATGGGTGTGCATTTCCTGAGCTGTTTAGCACCACTGCTCAGAACCCCTGGAGTTGGGACCACCACCTGCTCTTGTGCGTTAGAGCGCCCAGAGAGAGGGTTCTAAGGCCCAGTGCAGGTGGAAGGTGAAGATCCCAGCTTGGTAAAGCAGAGCTGCACACCCCGAGCGTTTTCAAGATATATTTTAATTCACTCCATCGCCTGTGAGCCAGTGAAGGGAAGGCGGAGCCCAGCTGAGGGTAGAGGGAGAAACGTGATTTTAGAAATCATAAGGGTGGTGGGCAAGATCCACAAAAGGGCACAGGCCAGTTGTTGCTTTCGAGAGGAGGAAGGATGACCTTGGGTGACTATTAAAATGCATTACACAATTAAAATATGGGGACACACGTGCCCTATGTTAAAATTAGATTATCAATACTGCTTAGCAGCCTTGGAACCTCAGGCAAGGCACTGAAGCAGTTAGGGTTTCCTCTTCTGCAATTGAGTGATTTTAACTGTATCTCTCTCATAGGATTGTTGAGAGGATTAAAAGAGATGATGCTTACAAAAACATGAGACTGCTTGGACCTATTCTGAATGCTTAATGAGCTCTAGCTGTGAAAATATGTGCCTACATACATATTTAATAAGCACACGCATGTGCGTGCACACACACACACACATGCACACACAGGAATGCTGTACTCTGTCATGTGGTGACCAACGGAACAAACCCTCCCTGCCCCGTTCCCCCACTGCCCGCTGCAGCTGAACTGGGCCCGGGGTTCAGCTGCACAGGCTTCCCCTCTCACTGGCTTCTCTTCTTGCCGCTTTTCTTTTCTCTTTGTCTTCTTTGTAGGTTTCTCAAGTGTCCCTTTTTCTCTTTGGTCCTTTTCTCATGTTGACCTCTTGCCTCCTTGGTGTCTACATTTATTCATTGAAGAGTCTAAAAGAAGTTAAGAAAAAAACTAGTTTGTAACCTGAAAGTTCCTCTCTACTGCTAGAAACACCTGCCCTTGTTCAAATACAGCAAAGAGTCTTGGATCACATGGAAGACAGGAGTTGGAAAAGGGTTTTCTAGTTCACTTTTTGCTGGTGACTCGAGATCCCCACATCAATACATTGCTGAAAAGAGAAGGAAGCATTAGCAGAAAGGCATGAGGGGTGCTGCTTTCCACCCGAGAGGATTCAGGCATGTTCCACAGCCCTCATCGGGATGCACAGGCCTTGGTGCTGCCTTGTCCACACCCCAGGTGTGGGAGGCTGAAGTGATTTTCTTCCGCTCAGTTCCAGCAAGGTCAGCTCTAAGGCATTTTCTCCAGTCTCTCTTGCTGCACTGGGTAATTCTGAGCCCAGAGAAAGGTTTCCACTCCCGGTAAATTTATGGAGAACTTGGTCCCATATGATAAGAAATGGAGCCTGTTATAAATTGATACTAACAAAAATGGGAGATTTTGTTGTTTTGTAGGAAATGTTTGCAAGTCTAATGTCAGAATGTTCTGTGAGTGTTGCAATGTAGTGGAATAATGCACCCACATGCTTCTTGTATTTTTTTCCCTCATGACAAGTATGACATAAGATGCACTTAAATAAATCTGTGGATTTATTTGGAGAAAACATCCCACATGCTTATTTATATAAACCATAAATAGGAAGACAGAAAGCAGAAAGAAAGGAGACATGAAAGAAACCCTTATGACCCTTTGAATTCCAGTAATTCACTTCATGCATAAAAGGGAACTTATTTTTATTATTTTCTTCTATTCTTCTTCTTTCATTATTCTGAAACATTGATGACAAAGAGGCCAATTTGATGGAATTTACTATAGTATAGAAATTTAAAAATCTCCTAAATGTCTTTCTTCTCTATTTCCTCAGTCACCAGCATGGTTAAAGAGCTAATTTTGGAGTTGACAGAATATGACATTTAGTTCAAAATGGTACTTTGGGCATCCACAATTCTTGTTGTTGCTGTAGAAAACCAAGTGCAACACCCATTATTCACAGCACCATGCAAGGAAACCAATTATTCTGCAGAGTCTAAACCCATGTTCAATGTCTTCATAGGAATGTCATTTCGCATCTAGTGATTTTCCAGTGCAGCCATGTTAACGTCAAAGGCTTATGTTTGGGAATGTGTTTGAGGCATCGCAGCTATCATTTTCTTGAAAGTGCCGGTATTTTTTTCCATTGCCTTACTTAAAGCATGTTCCAGAGCCCTGCTCATAATTTTTGACTTCCTGAGTGTCTTCTCTGAAACTGACCCGTTCTTCACACATTTACTGTGCACATGGTAGCTGATCAATTGGGACTTTACTGAATGGCTGGGATGGGAATGTCCAGCACCCCATGAGCTAGGGTGACTTTCCAGACACTAAATGTCTGCTCAGGAGCCAATCAGCTGTAGCCAGAAGTTGGGAGGGCATCCTGCATCTCCCAGCCCTCCCCACCAAGTCCTGTTGTCCTTAATATGGATGACACCTGAATGTACTGGGGACATGGGACTGGGTGGGACAAGGAGGGCAGGTTTGAACTCAAGTCTAAATAGCTGGTCTGGAAGGAAGTATGACAACTCTGTGTTAACCTTTTTACATTTATATTTATTACTCAATAACCTTATGAGTAAGTTTTTGCTATTACAATAAGAAGACTTCAGACAAACCCAAGATGGAGAACCAGGTAATACAGAGGGCTGGAAGAACCGGGCAAGAGACTGGGGCAGCCCACAGGAGAGATGATGCTATCTCAACTCTGCATCCTCTGGGATCGTGAGCCAAAGGGTCGGAGAACTGCTAGGGAGGTGTGAGTGATGAGGCCCTGGCGGCGAGCTCCAATTCCAGGGCTGGGGTGGTCCATTGTAGGATGGGCTAGGGGCTGCTTCCAACAGAGCCCTTGACTGATGCAAGTGTAGGTGGTAAAATCAGCAGCCAATTGGCTCACCCAAGGAGCAGCTACGATTCCAAGGTTGTGCACACACCCTCAGGGGGTGGTGGGCATAGAACTTCCCAGGCCTTCTCTGCACCTCTAACAGTTATGCTATCAATACTATTTGAAAAGGATGACCCAACTCCTTTCGGATCAAGATACAATATTTCTAAATATTGGGTTTGTGTGTTTCTGCACTGTCTAGGGAAGGGATGATGTGCTTGCAGCATGGCATCCCCATTCTTCCAGTCAACTGAACAGCATCAGTAAGTGGTGATGTCACTCTAACTGACCCTCAGTGTCCTTCTCAGCATAAAGCTGGGCAGCCCCTTCCTGTTGGTTGTAATAAAATCCACTTGCCACTTGCTGGCCTAGAGAATGTAATAATACAATTTCAATAGCTAGATGCCGACCTTTCCAAAACGTTGGCTTACAACAGCTTCTTGGATTATAGTATTTTAACAGTAACTTGTCAGTAGATATTTTATCACTGATGTGGGCATAGTTTGTTGCAGCCTACTATACTACTATTACTGCTGGTATGTTTTCTCAGAACACCTTTGTTTCCATAGCAGTTCTCATTTTCCACGTGACAAAGGCCATGGAGCTAGCCGTGTGTGTACAACACAGGTCAGAGAGCTCCCGTTTTGCTTTGGCGAATGTAGATGGGATGGTCCACTTCACCCTGAGGCCTTTCTCCAGTGCTGTGCTGTGAGACCCAGTGGGTCCTCTTGCCTTCAACGCCTTTGTCCTTGCACTCAAGCAGAGAAGAGTTAAAATAAAATTATAATGCCTATTACTAACCAGCATTCCTGTTTTAGTCATTCTGCTAATCGCTTCACATCCATCTTCCCATTTCTTCTTCACAGTAACCTTGCCAGATAGGTAGTAGTAACATCTTCACTTAACAGGTGGAGGAACTGAGGCTTAGAGAGGTTAAACAACATTCCCAGAGTTACACAATAGAGAGCAGAGGCAGGGCTGGAATCTACACCCAACTGATTTCAATATCCATAATTGTACCACATTCTTAGACACAGGGTGTTTGAGAAGCCCATCTTGTGCTATGAGAGGAGAACAAGTAATGCCATAGTTCATGTGACCAATCCATTAGGGAACCTGCTCTCCATGAGTCTTCCTAGGATCTGCAGAAGCAAGGTGGCCCAAGGATGGTCCAGGGCATCACCTATTGGCTGGGCTAGAACTCCTACAAACAGACCCAACCAGAACTAGAGGGTAGTGGGTTTTGTGTGATAGAAGCGTGGAGTGCAGCAGACACTCAGCATTGGAAACTTCTGACTCCTGCCCTGTGTGATGCATGCTTACTTTGCTACTTTTTTTAATGACAAAGGAATATGCTTTGGTTTGTTTTAGGAGGAGAGGGATTGAAGGAACCAAGGGTAGCTGTGGAGGAGATTAAGAAACTTGAGGCTAGATGGAGCCTCGGCTGGATTTTGGAGTTCAAGAGGTTAACAGGACTGAGTGTAGGTAAACTTGTCCTCTCCATTTTGCTTGAAATATTGTGGGGTGTGTGTGTGTGTGTGTGTGTGTGTGAATGTTAGAAAAATCAATGTAAAGTTACCAGTGTTAATGTTCATAATAAAAGTTAATATCTGTGAGGCTTTAATGGTCCAGGCTCGCTTTTATTATTAACATCAATTTAACACTCTCAGAGAAGTTATTAGACTCTAACCTCCCCTGTCATTGCTCTCAAAATAGGAATAAATGCCATTTTCCTCTGGTTGTTAATTCAGCTTTTAGAAACAGAACATCGGCAAGAGCCTGCCTATAAACAATCCCAAATACTATGTGATCACTGCCTCAGCTAGAAAAAAATAAATATTAATGAGACCATGTCCTGGCCAGTGGTACAAATGCCACGGGCTTCGGGCAGAATTACTATGAATGATCTGAATCATAAGCTTGTGTTGGAAACAAATAATTTTACTCCAAACCTCATCATAGAGATTGCGAGGAGCATTCTTCATTTTCTTTTGCACGTGTTGACAGCCTGATTAAGAGCTTTGGGCACTTGCCATAGTTCCCCATTTGAGAGTGATCTGTGCTTCTCCTGGGGTGTTTCCTTGGTCTGGCAGCGTGGGGTTGCTGTGTCCCTGGGACTGGCAGAACTCTCAGGGCAAAGCAACTTTTAAACCATCCAGATTTTGCTATCACCCCTAGCTTTGGAAGTCTTTCAATGTAAGCTGGACTGGGAACCTCTTTCATCCTCACCCCCTCATCAACCCATGGTACCCGGGAAAATCTGCTAATGTGTAGTTTGGTGACCTCAGACTACTATACTAGGTGCTTGTCAAAAATTAGGAGTGGCATGCTTCTCCTGGGCTATGCCCGATTACTTTTAAGTCTAATCTGTTTAAAACACTGGTAGAATTTAGGATACCAAGATTCTTGGCAACCTTGGGAATGTTTTCCTGCTGCCTCTCACTCCTCTACTCCAAATGGGATTACTTGAGCAGATGTGGCAATGTTAATTTCAGGCCCCTACTCGAGTGCTTTACTTTTCCGGTGTGAAAGGATGTGAGTAGCCTTCCTATACTTTGGAGTGGTAGATATAGATGGTTTTGTCCTATACTTTGGAGTGCTAGATATAGATGGTTTTGCCCAATAGTGGGTGTTGCTTCAAATGGGAAGTGTCCTGATTCTGGTTTTTACTTCCTTGGGGCTGAGGTGTTAAACTTGATCTCATAGTTCCATTTCATCCCTTGAGAGGGTTTCACTGCAGAGCCTTCTCTGTCCTACAAGACGCTCTGTAGCATTAAAGAAAAACCTCAGCACCTTTGCACTAAGCATCACTGACGTGTTACATGCTTTTTGTGTATCAGAGCATGTAAATTACCTTCCAGGGAAAGGACTCATATCTCAGGGTCACTTAAGTACAACAGTGACAATTTGCTGATTACAGCAGTTTCCCCAAAGAAAGAGGAAAGTCATCACTATTTGTGTAGCAAAGATTAGAAAGCTTGAGAATAATAAAGGGAATTTGGCCAAGGATTTCCTGGCATGCCATGTCAGGTTATGTATTAGTCAGGGTCCTCCGGGAAGCATGTGTTGAGATGGGATTAAACTTGCATGCATTTTGTTAGGAGAAACTACCACATGAGGGAAGATGAAGAGGGAACCAGGGAAGGCTTGATGCAAATCTGACTCCATGTCAAGAGAGAAGGAGGGGAGGCTGAGAGAAAGTACCTTGGACTGCCTGCTGCAATCTCTGGAGGGTCTGCAGGGTGTTGGGGACCCTTGTGTCTGCCTTAGTGATCTAAAACAGTCATTGGTTGGGAGCAGCCCTGGGGAAGCAAGTCCTCCTGCAAATGCAGCGATGACGGATTTCAAAGCACCACATCTTGAGCCCTTAATGGGTGGTGCTCCCTGTAGTTGGAGTCTGTGAGATGTGTTCCAGAGGCTGCCACAGTGCACTTTTCTTAAACCAGAGAATGTTCCTCCATTAAATACCTGCTTTGTGCCAGACAATGGCTACATTCTGGTATCATGGAGGGTGGCCAGAGGGAGAGGGAGAGGAGAGGAGACCCTGTGCTCTGCAATGCAGAGGCATCTCCCTGAGCAGCCTCCCTCTATGGATGGGCATTTCACAGGCTTCTCCACGAGGAAGCAGCAGGGGGGTGGTGCCCAGGTCCACAGGCCACAAAGCCCATTGGTAATGTCAGGTCCTGTGCTTCACTGTGTATGGGTCAAGACCACAGGTGGTGGCAGCTACCTGAAGCTCCCATCACTCAGGACATGGCAGGTCCTTTCCCCTCCAAAGCATCATTCTCATCTTCCTTTGACAAGGCACATGCAGGTATTCTCTCTCCTGTTCCCACGCCAAGCTTGCAACAGGCAGGGGTGGACTCTCACACCTCTGCATAGTGAAAGTGAGGATTTCCATTTGTCATTCTGATTTTGTCCAGTGGCCTTTCTAGTGTCCTTTGGTCCCTCCTCTGCTTAATGAGGGGTCCTCCTGCTTCTTGAGAGATGGCAGCTAATGTGGGTGCCCGAGTCAGGCTGCTAACTGTTGGCTGCATGATTTATTTGGGGTAAGTTATCTAAGCTCTCTGTGCCTCAATCTCTCATTTGTAAGAAAGATAACAATGCCTGTTACTAACACTTACAACTGTTTTGAGGATTAAATGTGATAACACAAGCAAGCTTTTAGCATAGTGCTCAATAAATATCAGTTATTGTTAGATTGAACCCCACAGAATTGCCATTTTTCTAAATCAAGAAATTGAAATTTTGGCAGTTTCATGCGATCTTACCAAAAACTATGGGTGGGCAAAACTTTTTGGTTTGGAAACCTCCTTACCCTCTGTCGGGTACTTGGTAGAGCAGCTGGGGTGAGCTGCTTTTGCCTTCCTGTCAGGACTTGGCACGTCACCCTCCCAAACTAGAAGAGAAGGCAGGTAGCTATTAGGTGGGAACAAAGACGTTGGTTCCCTCACACCTGTGTTCACATCTTCTTCATACCAATCAGTGTTCACAAGGGTGACCTCGGCCTGAAGACAGCCCCCTTTAGTGTGTGTTCAGCCCATGAGAGGAGAAGGCCCTCTCCCTATTCACAGACCAAAATAAGCCTCATTAGTATGGCTACTTTGACGTCAGAAATCACCATTGATCCATGTATTAGTCTGGGTTCTTCAGAGAAAAAGAATCAATAGGAGATATATATATATATATATATATATATATACACACACACACACACACACATATAACACACACACACACATATAAAGAGACACATACACAAACAAATGTATACACACACACACACACAAACACACATAGAGAGACAGAAGGCAAGAAAGAAAGAAATTTATACAGAGACATTGACTCACGTGATTGCAGAGGCTGAGACATTTTGTAATCTGCCCTCCGCAGGCCAGAGGCCCAGGAAGGCCAGTGATGTAAGTTCCAATCCAAGCCCAAAGGCCTGAGAACCAGAGAGCCAATGCTGTGATTCTCACCGATCAGGACGGAAAACTAGAAAGGTCAATGGTGCAAGGCCTAGTCTGGGTCTGAGGGCAGGGTACTTATGTCCTAGCTCAAGCAGTTAGACAGAGCAAGAGAGAGAGAGAGAGAGAATCCCCCTTTCCTCTGCTTTTTTGTGCTATCCAGGCCTGCAGCAGATGGGATAATGCTGACCCACATTGAAGAGGGCCATCTGCTTCATTCAGTTCATGAATTCAAATGCTAATTTCTTCCAGAGACACCCTCACAGACACACCTAGAAATAATGTTTGGCCAGATATCTGGGCAACTCATGACCCAGTCAAATTGACACATAACTAACCATTACAGTCCAGGTAGACTTACCTAAGGTGAGTCTGATTTAGTTAAGAGCCTATCTTTGTGCCTTCTGGGAGACCATGGGAACCCTTCAAAACCGGCCATGGAGAGAGGTGCTCCTTCTGCTACCAGGCTTAGGTAGGTGCAGCGCAGGCCCTACAAAGTGAGGGAGGAGTGGTCCTGAAATGGTGGCCTGAGATCCCCATTCTCACCTCTGCTGAGTTGTCTCATGCCACAGGTACTCCTTGAGGTCAAGACATTTACTACCCACGGCCACTGTTAAACCAACAATATGCAGTGATTCATGTTTTTATGTAAGGGACAGTTTAGTGTTATGGGGAAGAGCACTGGATTTGGAGTGTGGAATTAAGTTATTCCTGGCTGGGTGTAGGCATTTTCTCTCCCTAGAGCCTCCTCCATAGCATGAAGGTTTTGCAGCGAAGTTCGGATGACAAGGACACCTTCTCCCCCAAACTATCCCTGACCAATGAACATCATCAACTCCTTGGAGACTGGAAGGGCCTGGACAGCACCATCCTGTCCAGAAAAGCCAGTGGTGTAAGTACCACTTATACCACAATCCAAGCTCAAAGGCCTAAGAATCAGGGAGCCGATGCTGTAATTCCCAGCATAGGAGGCCTAGAACTAGAAAGGTCAGTGGTGCAAGTCCTGGTCTGAGTCTGAGGGCAGGAGACGTATGTCCTAGCTCAAGCAGTTAGGCAGAGAAAGAGAGAATCCCCCTTTCCTTCACTTTTTTTGTGCCATTCATGCCTACAGCAGGTGGGATGAGAAGTACACCTTTTCTCCCAAACCATCTCTGACCAATGAGCATAAGCTCTGATATGGTTTGGCTGTGTCCCCACCAAAATCTCATCTTGAATTGTAGCTCCCATAATTCCCATGTGTGATGGGAGGAACCTGATGGGAGGTAATTAAATCCTGGGGCCCGGTCTTTCCATGCTGTTCTCATGAGAGCGAATAAGTCTCATGGGAAATGATGGTTTTATGGGAAATGACGGTTTTATAGAGGGGAGTTCCCCTGCACATTCCCTCTTGCCTGCCGCCATGTAAGACATGCTTTTGCTCTTCCTTCATCTTCCACCATGGTTGTCAGTCCTCCCCAGCCATGTGGAACTGTGAGTCCATTAAATCTCTTTCCTTTATAAATTACCCAGTCTCAGGTATGGCTTTATTAGCAGCATGAGAACAGACCAATACAAACTCCTTGGAGACTGGGAGGGCCTGAACAGCACCATCCTAGTGCACAGGTTCTACCCAGGACACTGACAAATCGTAAGAGGAGGGGGAAAAAAGGCCCTTGGGACAGAGCGTTAAAAAAAAAGAGTCCTATTTTCTGTCATTGCCAAAGGAGAAGGGGCTCTATCTGCAGCAATAGATAGAGCCTTCCCCCTCTCATTCCCTTCATCATTCTGTTCTCTTGAGCCATGAAGCAAAGCCACCTGTAGCCAACATTGAAGACTCTGCTCCATCTACACTTTCATATATTGTCCCCTGTCTTTCTCATTCCACCTCTCTCCCTCACTCCCATTGCCTCCTTCATGTTACTTACTCCTGATTTTCTTTCAACATTCCTGACCATTTCTAGTCACTTTCTTTTGGCTTCTTTATCTCTAATTACTCCTGTACCTCCCAGGCTGAATTTTACAGAGGGGACAATTACACACTTGCAGAAATACTGTCATCAGTAGCCTCCCATTCATGTACAGAGCGCATGGCCATTATTACTACCCCATGAGGTTCAGCTGCTAGTTAACAGTTATGTAAAAAGATTAAAGAGATGCACTAGAATGATGTCAGCTGTGTTCACCTTTCCTTTCACTTTTCATTGTGTCATGGAATTGGAAGTAACTTTGAAGTTTATCTGGTATAATTCCTGTCATTAGGTTAAAACTTAAGGAGTCTGGTGGCTGGACATGGTGGCAGGTACCTATCATCCTGCACTTCAGTAAGCTGAGGTGGGAGGATCACTTGATGTTAGGGGTTTGAGACCTGCCTGGGCAACATAGCAAGACCCTGACTCTACAGGAAAAAAAAGAGAGTCTACTGATTTGTCAAAGGTCCATCTGCTTATTTAGTGGTTGAGATAGGATTATTTAACCTAAGGTTAAACTCTCAGCTAATTTTTTTTTTCTATTTTAATTCCAAAACCAATATCCAATATGAAATCACATCATGGACATCTTAAAACAAACTTTCCCTTAGTTTTCAGCGTTAATTTCTCTGGGCAACATAAATCACACGTGGAGCAGGCAGTCAAGTTTGTGAATTAATTTTGTGGTCATGGTAAGAATCCCTCAACTTAAGCTTTGAGCTTTTGAAAACTCTGGAAATTGATTTCAAGTTTTATTGTCTTTGTTTCCAAAATGGTGGATTAGAAGCATGCTGCCCTTTCCCACCTACTCTATAATCCCTAAAAGGTTGAGAGCAGATGGGACACGATGGAAGAGGGATGCCACAAGCCAACAGATGACTGTGCATACACTTCCATAGATGTTAGCACCATACAGGACCTTCCTTATCTGGGATGGAAGAAGTCGGGGCAGGCAGAGTCCAGGGGAAACCTAAAGGGTGGTTTGCTGGGGAATGACCATGGTGGTCATCAGCCAGATTCACTCCATCATGTCTCCCCTTCCTGAGACATTTGATCTCTAACAATGTTAGAGAGAGACAATAGACTCAATAAATGGAAAATCTTCTGCTTGAGGAAATGAAATTAATAGAGCAATCAGGATGTATAATTAATACAACAAAGAAGTAAGTTTTAAAAAATAAACTAGACATCTTAAGAATGACTACTAGACTGAGCCAGCAATATTTTTAATAAGTGCTGTCTGATACCTAGAAAATAAAACCAGATGCTTTTAGCTTAAGGAAAACAAAACAAAATGAAGGAAAGCAAAGCAAAATAGTTGATTTTTTGGGGTGGGAGGGGATTTTACCGTCCCATTCATTTATTCATTCAACTCATATGTTGAGCACACTATTGTAGGTGCTGGAATGCAGCAAAGAAATAAGACAAATGTGGTCTCTGTTGTCATGGAGCTTAGAGTTGGAGAATGAAAGGAAATGATAAAACAGTTAATCAATGAAGCAACAAGTGAAATATTGATAGTGGCATCTGTAGAGACTGAAGTAGAGAGAGGCAATAGAGAAGAACTATGATGGCTACTCTAAATCAGTCAGGAAATGTAAGTGATATCTGAAGATCAAGAAGAAACCATGTGAAGGTGAGAAAAGAAGAGGAGCCATAAAGCTAGGGCTTGGAACCTATGGGAGAAGGGAGGAAGGTTATATCATTAGGCTGGAAAGACTGATCGGGGTGGGATCATGGGGAGCCTTGTGAAATGAGAGAGCTCATTGTGTCATCCTCGGTAAGTTGTCATTACACCACTGTGTTTTGACACACATCAGTGTGAAACTACTGTTGTGAAAAAGCCTAACCTGAGTGGAAATAAAACTCATCCTAGGCCACAGACGATTTGAAGGAATTAATTTGCAGGATTGGTTAAGGGAAGAACACTACTGGACGAGAACAGAAGGCCCTCTTAATTTATTTAAAGAACACATGGCAGCTTAAGATAAAAGCAAAATATATGACCATAGCAGCAAAATCAGAAACTACTACTTATTGATAAATACTACTAAGAAAACACAAAGGCAAACTGCAGACTCTGAGGAAGTATTAGCAATACATATACTTGACAAAGGCTTTGTATCCAGAGCACATAAAGAACTCCTACAAATCAATATGGAAAAAGCCGCAACCCAACAAAAAATGGAGCAAAATTCTTAACAGAAACTCCACAAAAGAAGATACAGGAATAACCAATAAGAACATGAAAAGATGCTCAACAACATTAGTCACTAGAAAAATGCAAATTAAAACCACAAGATGCAATTTCACACCCTCTAGAATTAGCTAAAATTAAAAAGATTGATAACATCAAATGTTTGTGAGGATGTAGAGCAACTGCAACTCTCATACACAGCTGATGGTAGCCTAAAATGACACAACAACTTTGGAAACTGTTTGACAGCTTTTCATAAAGTTAACTATATACCTCCTCCTCCTCCTCCTCCTTCTT
Source organism: Rhinopithecus roxellana (assembly GCF_007565055.1). NCBI lineage: Eukaryota > Metazoa > Chordata > Mammalia > Primates > Cercopithecidae > Rhinopithecus > Rhinopithecus roxellana. Next base: position 53,258,378 of record NC_044561.1, read on the forward strand.
CTTCTTTTTTGATACAGAGTTTCCCTCTGTCACTCAGGCTGGATTACAGTGGCATGGTCATGGGTCACTGCAGCCTCGACCTCCCCAAGCTCAGGTGATCCTCCCATGTCAGCCTCCCAAGTAGCTGGGACTAAAAGCGTGCACCACCAAACCTGGCTAATTTTTGTATTTTTTGTAGAGACGGGGTTTCGTCACGTTGCCCAGACTGGTCTTGAACTCCTGGGCTCAAGCAATCCTCCTGCTGTGGCCTCACAAAGTGCTGGGATTACAGACATGAGCCACTGCACCTGGTCTATACACCTTTTTAATGACCTACCTATTCTATTCCAAGGTATAGCCCAAGACAAATGAAAATATTTGTCCACAAAATGTCTTGCATAAAAATATTTATAGGACGTTATTCATGCCAGTCAAAAACTGAAAATAATCCATGTGATAATTGAAGGGAAAAATTAATAAAAAATAATTAATAAAGGGAAAATTGTGGTATACATACAAAAGTATTTGTCACTGATATAGGTAACAGCATAAGAGAATCCATAAAACATTGTGTTGTGTAAAAAGAAGCTAGTCACAAAGAATATACACAGTATAATTTAATTGATGTGACGTAAAAGAACAGGCAACACTAACTTATGCTAGTAGAAATCAGAACAGTGGTTGCTCTTGGGAGTGGGGACTCAGTAGAGGTTTCTGAGTGACGGAAAAGCTTTCCACCTTGATGATCTTAATCATGGTGGGAGTTGTGTGGGTGCATACATCTTTCAAAATTCACCAAACTACATGCGTAAGATATGTGTCTTTTACTGTTTGTCAATTTCACTCCAGTTGGAAAAGATGGGGAGGTAGAGTAGGAAAGAGACTAGAGACAATGAGAATAGTTTGTGCCTTCAAGGAGTTTTACTTGGAGGAGAAAAGGGAAAAGGAATGGTAGAATGGTGACTGGAGGAGAAGAAAGATCCAGAGTTTTGTTTGTTTGCCTGTTTCTTACGACGGGAGAGGTAATAGCATACATGTTTGCTGATGAGAAAGATTAGCAAGAGAGAGAGAAAAAAATGGTTCAGGAGAAAGTGGGCAGATGTACAGGAGAGAAGTCCTTGACTAGGGAGGAGGGAAGGGATCAGGAATGCAAGTAGGGAGCTGCACTTTGCTAGGCATTGGGAAGGGTTCCTTTGGAATAACAGAGATGACATTCTAAATGGGCACTGATGCAGGATTACTATCCAATCATTTAAAATGAGGCCAGTTTGCAACACTGAATTTTCCTCCCATCTTATGAAGGTAGTGTAGGTGGGCAATGAATGTAGACTTGAGTTTTAATAGTGTTTCGGTTTTGCCAAGTTAGCAATACTAAGTTAGAAGGGGAGAGGAAAATTGATGAAGTTATTATCTTGATTGACCATAAACTGCAAGTTGGCTCAAGACGTTGGTAAGGACAAAACGATGGTAAGGCATAGGAAAAAGTAGAATTAGCGTGGTTGATCCTGTTGGTGCTAAAGAAGTCGGAACTGAGTTAGTGCAAGAAAGATGATGGGAAATGTGAGGTAGTGCTGGGAAAGTGAAATGCCTGAAACCAAACAAAATAAAATGACTGAGGATGACAAGGTCTAGGAAGGAAGAGGTTGAGGGAGAGTGAAGGTAAGATCTTTGCAAGAGAAGAGGTCAGGGAATGGAGGAGACAGAATACTGGAAGATTTATCTCATGGATATTGAAACCTCGAATTGTTGATATCCTCAGTAGCGTTGATGAGCATGTCAGTAAACTAGGAGCTACGTCTCCAAGGAACGAGTGGCAGTGAATGGGAGTCGGTCAAGGATGATGACCAGCAGGGCAGGAAAGTGGTGTAGTCTGATGATGTGAAACTCAATGCTGGGTGTTTTGATGGAGGGAAAGAAAGTCTGCTCTGGAGGGAGGGAGGAAACCCTGTGTCAAATGCTGCAGAGAGATCACACTTACCTCCAGGCCAGGGCTGCAGAAGAGAAGACACTACCAGCAAAGCTGCAAGAAGAGTACACAGAAGAAAATGAATGATCTACATGTATTGATGTAGAAAGGTGTTAGAGACATACTGTTAAAAGGGGAAAAAGCAAGTTACAAAATGGTTCCATCTGCATGAATTGTTTGGTCATTTACAAATGAGTGGAAAATTAAAGGTAAGTCTCCACACTACAACTGCAGTCATCTCTGCATGGCAGCCTTGGAGGGAACTTTTATGTCCGATTTTCCTACATTTTGCAATACCTAACAGGACAGAGTGAGTGCCCATTCCGGATCAGAGTGACTGGATTCTATTCTCACACCTGCCATCTGAATGGTCACGGCCAAATTCTGAGCTTCCCTAAATCTCAGTTGTGTCATCTATAAATTAGGAATGAGTAATATCTACTTATGTTAATTGTGAGGGTGATGTAAGAAAACATGTGAAATATCACAATATGACACTTAGAAGGTAAAAGATAAAAGAACAGTTGTTATCCTTACTATTGTATTTTATATAGATTGCTTTTCTATTTAGAAAAAGCACACACACACACAGGGATTTTTTCTTTAAAGGAATTTAGAAGACAGGCCCAGAGGAATGATCACCCCCAGTTCCACACACAAATGACTAGAATTAATAAAAGAACAAACGGGATGGGTGACAGTGGTGGAGAGCCGATGGATTCCTCTGGATAGCAATTGATTTGAATCTAAAACCAATGAACAGATTATTCACAGGGAGTCGGCAAGCCAGCTGTTTTTCAAGATGATGTTTTATTTTGACTTTCACACACTTCTCATGTATCTTGTCTGCAGAAAGTTAACTCTTGTGCTGTGGGAGGTAGGGACCCTGAGCTCCTCCACCTGCTGATCCCCTGCCTGTGAAAGAACCAGGTGTGTGGCAGGACTCTCAACTATGCAGAGGAGATGGGTGCTGAAGTGAGGACTAAAATGTGGAAACAATTATCCTTAGATTCCACCTGGTTGCAAGAGGGGCCAAAGAAAGGCATCTTGGCGGCTAAGCGGGAGTCGAGGTGAAATCATCAGTGGATCAGACTAAGCTATACTGATATTTAGACCCAAGTTCCTTAAATAGCAACAAGATGCTTGCTTTTCAACCCCACCTTTTGACTTCCTAAAATAAGAAAAGAATTCCTTTCAATTTTCCATTTCAAACCACACTGAGTAATGGCATCTTTGAGAGCTTGGGCCTAGAGAAAATTCTAGGTATGGGATAAATTAGGAACATTAGAGAGCTCTCACCTCTCAGGTACTGAATCAAAATTTCAATTGTCTGCTCAAGCTTAAAGCCCCAGACCTAGGCAAATCTCCCCTCCCACTGCCGTCTTTGTCATTTCCCCCTTGTGGGAAGTCTGGTCCGTGGTCACTGTCGTTGTCTTTGAATCATGCAAATTAGGAGAACATGTGTGAAGCCCTTTTATAATTTAGATTCCATGAATGTAGCTCACTGGCCATCAGGAAGGGTATCTCAATTCAGATGGTCACTTGGGAGGGGGCTGGATGGAAAAGAGAAATTCCCGATATATGAAAATGATTTGAACTAATAATTTCCCTCAAAATTCTCTTTCTCTACTTGTATGTCTGTCCTCTACAATGGAGCAGACACGTAATCCCCAGTCACTCCCATAACTCACCCTCCTGGGGCTGTGGCATGTGCAGTGGTGTGTTGTTTATATAGCGTGTGTGTTTGTGCTGTGGTGTCCCACATGGAGGACTCCTTCTGAATACAAAGGCTGTGAGTATTTAACCTGGTGCAGGGTATAGTACACCTGGCACGTGGATTTTGAATAAAAGTCTCTCATCACTCTTTCTGATTTACACTTAGAAGTCATTTTTCTTAAGCCCTTTATGATGCTAAATGCATTTCCTTATCCCTCTTTAGCCTGAATACCTTTGGGCCAACACATAATGTCCCTTTCATCTACTCTTGGAAGAAAGGAGCTATGAATTAGAAGGAAGTGTGATTTCCTTCCCTGGTTAAACTACCAACATAGGTCACACTTACATGCTTGCTTGCCTCTGATTCTTAAAAACATCAAACTTATGCCTCACTAGGCTAATAAAAGTTTATTTTTCTTTACTTATGTGCCTCTTGGTGTACTTTTCTCTAGTGAGGTTTAGATCTGCACCTTGTATTCATTGAAAATATTATTATAGAAGAAATACTATTAAAGTAACTTTTAGTTTTAGATGATGTTATTAATATGAGAACAATTTTAGACTAATGTCAGCTATCAGCTTGCAAAGTTTGAGCTTTCTCTTTGTCCCCTCCTTCCTTTCCCTCTCTCCCCACCTCCTTGCCTGCCTGCCTGCCTGCCTTCCTTCCTTCCTTCCTTCCTTCCTTCCTTCCTTCCTTCCTTCTTTCCTTCTCTTCTCTCTCCTTCCTTCCTTCCTTCCTCCTTACCTTCCTGTAAATTTCTTTCTTAGAAAGAGTAAGAAATATATTTTACACAAAATATCAGACAACTTCAGGATCTTCTTTTGGTATTATTTATCATTTTAGATAGGGAGGTATTGCCCGTTAAAGATTTTGTCAAATCTTTGACGGGCAATACCTCCCTATCTAAAATGATAAATGCCTAGATGTAGAAACAGATGCATGGAATGCCATTCTATGACTTCACAACAGAATCAGTATGCTGGCTTCCTAAACTTGATATTCCTGCCTTTGATTCTTCTTCCCTGTAGGTCACCAAGTACTCAGCAGTATTGAACTCTCTAAATTACCAGTTTCATGAAAATCTCAAAGCTCCCTTCAGGGGAATCCTCACTGTAAAGAATGAAGTGGGAAGTCTTCCTTTCATCTAACACTTGCAAAGATCTGACATCTTCCTGTCCAACCTTATGTTGCAGGATTGCTTTGTCTCGAGGCAAAGATGGGCTCAACATTGTCTTCAACCACCAGCGACATTTTCTAACTCCAAACATTGACTTTCCCACCTCCTGTGATGCCTTTCTTCCTGTCCCACACAAATGCTACTCATCCCTGAGGTTCAGCCCCAGTGCCCCATTTTCCAGAGAGCCTTTTCTCATAGCTTCAGTTCCCACTGACTCACTTTACTGACATTCCTTCAGTGTGTCTCACTTAAAATACCCCCAGGTATGGAACTCAGAACTCATAAAACTTAGTGTCTACATTGACCTTGACCTGCCCTCACTATTCCACTGCGTTCATCACCAAACTTTATTATGCCAGAAAACTCGTGCCCAGGAGATTACACATTGCAAATAAGTCTATTTGCAGGATGTTCGTTAATTTCCTGAGAAAAATTAAATAAACATCAAACAGACTTTAAAAATTTATTTATTCATTCATTTATCTTTTAGCGAGGTGTTGCTCTGTTGCCCGGGGTTGGCCTCAAACTCCTGGGCTCAAGCAATCCTCCCGCCTCAGCCTCCCAAGTAGCTGGGACTACAGGCATGCCCCACCTTGCCCAGTAAAACTGTGAAACATTTTAATAGATAGCATCAAACAAGTGTTTATGCTTTTGTGTCCATGAATTATAGGCTATTGTACGATGATAATTTTCCCAGCCCTAATAAACACTTCTCTTTCTTGAAATGTTCACCTTCAAGCAAACCCTACACCTTGTAAATATCCCTTTCCCTTCCAAGACACTGTTCAGATTCTGTTATGATGGTGGTCTTTCTTACTGGGGTCAGTAATATACTCAACTTGGTCTCACTGGTACATTGTTTTGGTGGTTTTTTTTTTTTTTTTTTTTTTTGAGGGTGTGGTGAGGATTCCACAAATACAAAATAAATCTCTTTGTTGTGGTTACCCGCATAAACAGGACAGACCTGGCACTCAAATTTGGCTTGGAAGTCAAGTCTGATGAAGCTGCACGCCCCCTCCCCGCCAACAAAGAGGGTGTGATGAGGTTTATTATTCACATAATGAGGTTTCCTTGGAGAGTAGGGCAGTCTCCTAAGAAGGTCTGACAATGGCTTGAGAATGCAGAGACATGAGGCTGGCTTGACTTTTATGGTGGTTTTAGTGGATGGGGCTGGGATGAGGGTTCCCATACTTGGGAACGTTCATAGACTAGAGTTTATGCAGTATGAACTCCCCATAGGTGCAGGAGGAGGAAGCACTTGGGCTTTCTTAGTTTTCCCAATGTGAGAAAAGGAGTAGAGGGAGGAGAGTCCTGAAAGCTGTTGTCAGTCAACAAATGGACTCAGACTCTGTGTAACACCCCTACTCACCCCTCCCATTTACCCCCTCCTCCACCCCGTTCCCTGCAGCATCTGAAGAATCCCACGAATTATCTATCCACATATGCAAAGGGTATTGAGGGAATACAAGCATAAAAAGTTGTTATTGTCAATCAAGAAAAATGACCAGGCAAGTGTCAATCATTTTAAGAGGTTTTGTCAAAGGTAAAGATGCATGCCTGGGAGACAGGTCTATGCCATCCTCGGAAGATAATTTTGAGGGCTGCAAATTTAAAGGGGAAAGGGCAGGATATTAAGAAGTACACAGTTTTCATATAAGAGAGGGGTAGGGAAAAACAGTCATTCATGCTTTTGTCTGGCTTAGCGAATCTGCATTTCTTTACATAAGATGATATAGACAAATGGAGTAGAGGAAAAATGAAGGAAATCTGCATTTTACATAGGATTACATGGACAAAATGGGGCAGGGGAATAATCAGATATGCATTTGTGTCTGGTGGATGGCGGGGGTGATGACTGCACCTGTAAAGACAAGCTATCAATTTACATTGCCATGGTGAAATTTTACAGAAGCACCTTAGAGTAAAGATCTTGCAGCTCACTAGGAATTTCCTTGTGGGCAAAAATATGGAGGAGGTGTGTAGCTTTTCATCTTGTAGCCATCTTATTTAGGAACCAAAAAAGGGGAGGCAGGTTTGTGCGACCCAGTTCCTGGCTTGACTTTTCTTTCAGGCTTAATGAGTTTGAGGTCCCAAGATTTAATTTCCTTTCACATTATCCTCAATGTTCATGAGAACTCAGTACAAATATTAGTATGTAGTGCTAATTTTAAAAACAAAACACTGAATTATGCTGCAGTGGAAGACCCCAAGGTGAGCCCCATTGAGCTACCTTCTGATCTCCATGCCCTTAGATGATCCTTTCTCTGTGAGTGACAGGAGTACCTACAACTTCTTTCTAGCCAACAGAATATGGCAAAGGTCAAGGTATTTTGCATATACAATTAAAGTCTCAAATCAGTTGATTATGAAATTGGAAAGAAGGTTATTATTGATGGCCTTGACCTAATTGGTGAAAACCCTTAAAAGAGGGACTCAGCTCTCCCTGAGAGAGAGGGCAGCCCCTGTTGCTGGCTCTAAAGATAAGATGTCATGTTGTGAGGGAGTATATGGGGAAGGCCACATGACAAGGAATTGGGGGGCCACTGGGAGCTGAGACTGACCTCTGACTAACATTCAGCAAGAAATTGGGGAGCTTAGTCACAATTGCAAGAAGATAAAATTTGCCAACAACTTGGGTTGTTGGATTCTTCCCAGTCAAGCCTCCAGATGAGAACGCAGCCCTGCCAACACCTTGATTTCAGTCCAAAAAGATATTAAGCAGGGAACTCAGCTAAGCCATGCCTGAAATCCTGACCTTTAGGAACTGTGAACTAATAAATGTATGTTGTTTAAAGCCATGAAGTTTGTAGTAACTTGTTACACAGTTGTAGTTAACCAATACATATGCATTGAAGTAACAATTTATTCTCTCAAGATAAAGAATGGAAAGTTACTATTTTACATTGCTTCAAGAAGAATAAGGGAAGTTAGTGTATTTGGTATACTTAAGTGTATATAAAAGAGTGTCCTCATTATTAAAACAAAATGAATTGGGCTGCTGCTTTGGTACCTTGTGCATTTCACTTCATGAGAGACACTGTCTCGCCTGATCAGATTTTCCTTTGGTGCTCAAGTCCTCATTACCTTGCCTGTAAGGCAGGCAGATGGGAGAGTCTGGCCTTCCAACTTGGCTCACAGATGTCACAAATATTACCTCGATGTAATAAAAGACTCATTCCAATTATACAATGAGTATTGGATCCATTCAGCCTCATGACTTTCCAAATTGTCTGTATCAGATCACAACTCCTAAGAATCATTTCCAGGTATACGGCGCTATAAAACACAACCTAAATTAACTTGGCCAATGGCTTCATACCCTCTAGATGAGAATTTGCTAGCAAATATTTGCACAAGTCATTACTACCCATTTTGTGTGTTTAGACAGCATATCTCTCATTTCTCCCTGTAATTAGCATTTTATATAAATGCAGCCTTTTCTCTGTTCTAGGGCACAGACCCCCAAGCAGGGGCTTGGGGCAGTCATTTGTCTTGTACTTATTTATGGGGTGAGTGACTTGCCTGAGGCTGCCCTCCAGGTTGTCTAAGGCAGTAAACCTATATCCTGGAATAAACCATAACTAACATTTTTCTATCTCGTAAAATTTCCTCTACCTGCTTGGGGAAATCATAAGTGTTTCCTCTTTCAGATTTCTTTATACTTTGTAAGGGCAACACCCTTATCAATCTGCCTGGTACTATTGTGATGGCTGCCACATGAAAACATAGCTTAGAGCTTCCTTTGCTATCTATCTATGTATCTATGTATGTATGTACATATGTATCTATCTATCTGTCATCTCTTACTCATTTAACAGAATCATTTCTAGAGAAGGTACAGGGAAGAATGCATGTTCAATAAAGTTATGAGTGATCCAAAGCCTTCTTTGTGACAAAGCCTATTTTGCAACATTTATTCTCAGTCCCTACTCTGTGGGAAGCTATTTGGCATCTTTATTACTTTGCTAGGGCTGCCACAACAAAATACCACAGACTGGGTGACTTCAATGACAGGTGTGTATTTTTTCAGGCTGGAGGCTGGGAGTCTGAGATCAAGATGTCATCGCAATTGATTTCTCCTGAGGCCTCTCTCCTCTTGGCTTATAGGTGGGCACTTTCTTTTGGTGTCCTCACAGGGTATTTCCTCTGTGCATACCTGTCTGTCCTGTCTGTGTCCTAATCCCCCCCCCCCCTTTTTTTATGGAGTCTCACTCTGTCCGCCAGGCTAGAGTACAATGGCACAATCTCAGCTCACTGAAGCCTCCGCCTACTGGGTTCAAGCGATTCTCCTGCCTCAGCCTCCTGAGTAGCTGGGATTACAGGTGCCCACCACCACATCCGGCTAATTTTTTGTATTTTTAGTAGAGGTGGGTTTCACCATGTTGGCCAGGCTGGTCTCGAACTCCTGACCTCGTGATCTGCTCACCTCGGCCACCCAAAATGCTGGGATTGCAGGCATGAGCCACTATACCCAGCTGCTAATCTCCTCTTCTTATAAGGACACCAGGCAGATTGGATTATAGCCCACCCTTACTGTCCAACGTCTGAGCCCAAGCCTGTGTGTATACATCCAGATGGCCTGAGCCAACAGAAGAACCACAAAAGAAGTGAAAATGGCCCATTCCTGCCTTAACTGATGGCATTACCTTGTGAAATTCCTTCTTCTGCACAATGAGTCTCAGAAGCTCCCCCACAAAGCACCTTGTGACCCCCGCCCCTGCCCGCCAGAGAACAACCCCCTTTGACTGTAATTTTCCACTGCCTACCCAAATCCTATAAAACTTACCCACCCCTATCTCCCTTCACTGACTGTTTTCGGACTCAGCCCGCCTGTACCCAGGTGATTAAAAAGCTTTATTGCTCACACAAAGCCTGTTTGGTGGTCTCTTCACATGGACACACGTGACACTTACGAACTCATTTCACATTAATCACCTTGTTAAAGGCCCTGTCTCCAAATACAGTCAATGCTGAGGTTCTGAAGGTTAGGACATCAACATTTTGGGCATGATTTAGCCCATCACAACATTCCCTCCGGGAATGCAACTTTGCCAGTGCAATACGGATTGATGTGAAGACAGAGGAGCCTCTGGAAATGTCCGAAAAGACAGATGCACAATTGGCCTCCAGAGGCTACCAAAGTCTTCCTCAGGCAGTGAATCAAGGATGGCCCATGCCCATTCCCTAGAAGTTTAATCAATGGAGACAGAGCCAGTGCCAGTTTCCACAAAGACCCAAGGAGAGGCAATGGAAACTTGGAATTCAAGTTTTCCTCCAGGGCATTTCAGAGGTAGGTTAGTGGTCCAGAAGTTAGGAAGACCGTCATGCTCTCATGGTGGATGGAGTTCTCACAAGGAAATGTAGACAGAACACAGGACCAAGACAGGGGCCAACCCTGTGCTCCAGCACTTGTGCAGAGTCATGGAGTTGAGGTACCAGCCATTCAAGGGGACATGGACAAAACCAACCAGACTACCAGGAAGTGGGGAAGCAAAAACACTCTAGTGAGACATGGTATTATATGCTGAAAATACAACCAAATACAGGGTGGTTGTATTTGGAGATAGGCCCTCTAAGGAAGTAATTAAGGTTAAGTGAGGTCATTGGGGCGGAGTCCTGATCCAATAGGAGTAGTGTATCTTTAAAAAATATGCCAGATCTCTTTCTTTTTCCATGTGCACACCCTGGGGAGAGGTCTTGTGAGGACACAGCACACAGCAAGAAGGTGGCTCTCTGCAAGCCACAAAGAGGGCCCTCATTAGGAACGAAATTGGTCCTCACTTGGACCTTGGACTTCCCAGCCACCAGAACTGTGAGAAATAATGTCTGTTGTTCAGGCCACGCAGTGTGTGGTACTTTGTTATGGCAGCAGGAGCAAACTAAAACACACAGTGAGAGAACAACCCCACTGCTATCTGGGGAGGCTCACTGAGGAGTCCTAGACCCTCGACCCTGGCAAGGCATGCCTCCCTCTCTGCAGTTAATATGAAACTTGGCTTTGCTTGATTAACAGGTAATTCTGGTGTTTTTTCTGGAGAGTTGGCTGTTGATACACTCCAAAATTAGCTTCCAATGAAAAACTAAAGCCTTGAATCGCTTCTTGACGCTATTTTCTACCTAACACTTGGGCAGAGTATGAGAAAGCATGAAGAAAATATCAGAAATGCCAAGTATCTCTACTCTTGGCTTCTTTGGATCTGTTATTGCAGACAGAGCAAAGGACATCAGTTCATGCCATCAGGTGCCCCCTGATATCCTTAGACTTTCTGCATGTCCTGCTCTCAGCCCCTGAGCATTTATGCCTAGCACTGAAGTACTCAGCAGGTGGAGGCACCTATTAGCACATACTTATCATGGTCTGAGGCCAAGGCTGCTCTGCAAGAAGGTTTGGCCTGCCTGGGTACCCTGAGAGCTAATCTCAGAAACTGAGTGTTAGCCACATGGAGGCAGGGCAAAGCCCACTTTTTGGTTTCCTTTGCTGTTCTCAATGACCTCAAAGAAGATGTGAATCTGCTAACCATTGTGCACTCCCCCGGCTCACCTCTGAATTCTGGCCCCCTGTGACCTAGGACCCTCCTTAAGTCACAAACTGTCTTGGACATCCACTTTTAGTGATGTTTTTCACAGAGATCAAATGATTTATTAACAACTCCCTTAGCACTCATTAATTTAAAAGAGAAAGAAGGAGGAAGGAGGGAAGGAAGGAAGGAAGGAGAAAGGAAAAGAAAGGAAAGGAAAGGAAAGGGAAGGGAAGGGAGAGAAAGGAAGAAAGAAAGAAAAGAAAGAAAGAAAGAAGAGAAAGAAAGAAAGAGAAAGAAAGAAAGAAAAAGAAAAAGAAAGAAAGGAAGGAAGGAAGGAAGGAAAGAAGCAAGAAAGAGAAAGAAAGAAAGAAAAAAAAGAAAGAAAGGAAGGAAGGAAGGAAAGAAGCGAGAAAGAAGAGAGAAAGAAGGAAGGAAGAAAGGAAGGAGAACAAGAAGATTCTCCTGTAATTTTATATGAATTAAGATGTTTTTTGGCTGTAGATTAAAAAAAATCCAACTAAATGTGGCTTCAACAAGTAAGGATATTTACTATCTCTGGTAGGAGAAGTTTGAAGAAAAGCAGTTCAGTGGATCAGAGGTGCTTACACGGCTGGAGTTTAGCATCTTTCTCCTCTGCCAACCTCAGAGTGCCAGGAACACTGCCCCCCCCCCCATGGCTGCCAGATGGCTGTCCTCAAATGACAGTGTCTGAAAGTAGGAAGGTGGGTGTGGGGACATAATCCCCCTTCCTCCCACCCCCTGATATCTGGGTTCCTGTAAAAATCCCCAGCCTCCAAAGATTCTTCACATACCAGGACAATCAGATCTGTAGCTTTTTGTTTAGTTAGTTGTTGTTTTCCAAGAGGATAGTAAAATTTCTCTTTTTTCTCCAAAGGGTCAAATAGTCACAACCCAGATTAGAAACCCAAGTTAAGCCCCCTAGGTGCTAGGAAAACCTAAAGGCTATCTTCCTGCATATTTACATTTCAAGGGAGACTGAAGCCAGAGACACTTGCATGTCTTGAATTATAAACAATTCTACTATAAAGACACATACACATGTATGTTTATTGCAGCACTGTTCACATTAGCAAAGACTTGGAACCAACCCAAATGCCTGTCAATGATAGTCTGGTTAAAGAAAATGTGGCACATATACATCATGGAATACCATGCATCAATAAAAAAAGATAACTTCATGTCCTTTGCAGGGACATGGATGAAGCTGGAAACTATCATTCTCAGCAAATTAACACAGGAACAGAAAACCAAACACACTTATGTTCTCACTCATAAGTGGGAGCTGAGCAATGGAAACACATGTACACAGAGAGGGGAACATCACACACCGGGACCTGTCAGGAGGTGAGGGACTAGGGGAGGGATAGCATTAGAAGAAATATCTAATGTAGATGATGGGTTGATGGGTGCAGCAAACCACCATGGCACGTGTAGACCTATGTAACAAATCTGCACATTCTGCACATATATCCCAGGACTTAAAGTATATACATATATATATATATATATATATATATATATGAAATCTGAAAAAAGTATAGACTTTAGTTAAAAATAATGTATTAATATTGGTTCATTAATTGCAGAAAATGTACTACATTAATGCAAGATGTTAGTAATAGGGGAAACAATGGGGGGTATATGGAAACATTCTATACTATCTTCCCAAATGTTTTGCAAATGTGAACTGTGGTAAAAATAAAATTTATCAAAAAAATAAATAAAGTTGAGACACACCTGGAGCTATCTGATTTCCAGAAAAGATTTTTTTTTTTATGCAGCAAAAGACTGCAGTAAGAGGAGACACTTTAAGCAGGAGAGCTGCCTCTTCCTTTATAAGTAGAGAAAAATAACTTCTCTTTCTTCCTCTCCTATAAGGTGTCAGCCCCCTTTGTAGGAAAAATTCCTACCGGCTCTTATCACACTGCCTCTTGGGTAAGAACTGGCGAAAGGAGTGGGTGGTGGGCACATTCTTCGTTCCAAGAGATTTGTTTAATAAAAAATCTGTGTCTGACCTAGAACACTTCATGTGTACATTTAGGATAAAATGAATAAAGATGACTGTTAAAAACCCAACCGTAGGGCAAAGTCACTCTTTTTCAATCTTTCTCTTTCTCATCATGGAGGAACATATTTTCTAGAAACTGCCTCTGCAGCATTTCTGCTAGATTTCATTGGCCAGAACAACTGGATGATAAGCTCACTCCTAGTTGGGCAGGTGAGTCTCTGGCAATTTTAGACTCCATATTGGAGGTAGAATTGGCCAGAAAGGGGAAGGACCAAGGCATGGAAGCTGCACAGGTAGGCCACATCATTGGCCATGTGTTGACATTAACAGTGACAGATGTGGTCTTTCAGTAAAGTCTGTATGTTCAGCCAGGTTTAGAAAATTCATTGTGTCTTGTCCATGATCCCACAATCAACTGCTGAGCTCTGCTTACATCTAAGGTCAGTTCGCAAACCCAAGGTGAACTTCTAGCAATTAAGATGTCATTACTGTGTGAGACATATGTCTCCCTATCAAAATAAAATAATTCACCCATTAGAATATTTATATCAGAGGGGCTCAGGATGGTGCCATAATTTAGGGATCTCTGTGGGTTTTCCTGTTCTTCCGTTGTGATCTGAAGTACTCGCCCATCACCAGGTTTTCCTTGCCCTTGGCAAATGGCCATGCTTCTCACAGGGAAGAATAGAAATAGTTTCACATCCTCCCCAAAGAACTGAAACAAAGACACTGGTAACCTAGGAAAAGCACACACATTCACACTCACCCCTGCATGTGTTACCTCAACACACAACCTCACACACAGACATCCTCTCTTATGTACATGTACTGACACTTTCACACATACACTCTCTCACACACACAATGACACATACAGCAGTCCCCCCTTATTCAAGATTTTACTTTCTGTGGTTTCAATTGTCTAGTCAACTTCAGTCTGAAAATATTAAATGGAAAATTCCAGAAATAAACAATCCGTAAGTCTTAAACTGCACGTGGTTCTGAGTAGCACAATGAAATTTTGCCCCATCCTGCTCCATCCTGCTAGGATGTGAATCCCTTCTTTGGCCAGTGGATCTATGCTGGAGGCACCACCATCTTCATAGTCACTCAGTAGGTGTCTCAGGGATATGGTTGGCTGTGGTGATATTGCAGTGCTTGTGTTCAAGTAACCCTTATTTTACTTAATAAGGATCGCGAAGCACAAGAGAAATGATGTTGGCATGTTCTATTTTAATGATTGTTCTATAATCATTCTAATCTTACTTGTTCTATCATAATTTTAATAATTGTTTTATTTTATTATCAGTTATTGTCATTAATCTCTTATTGTGCCTAACCTATAAATTAAACCTTATCATAGGTATGTATGTTTAGGAAAAAACAGTATATATAGGGCTTGGAACTCTCTGGGTTTCAGGCATTCACTGAGGGTTAGGAACATATACCCCTCAAATAAGGGGGACCACTATACTCACATATACCTTCACACTTGTGCACACTCACACCCACTTCTACATTGTAACAGTCTCTCATACTCTTACTTCCACACCCTTACACATGCACACACCTGGATAGATTAGAAGACAACAAAATTAACATCTCCCCTTTGTTGAAAACAACATTCTGTTCTGGCAGCTGAACATAAGATTTATTCACGGATATGAATTGTGTCTATCATCTCCTATTGTATCTATTATCTTCCAAGACCTCTAGATTTTGATTTTCAGTCCTCACTGCTATTGTTAAACCATGTCTCCAAAACGAAATTCACAGAGGTAGTTGGGTTTTTGAACTTCTGGGCAGGACATCCACCCTCTCCCTTCTCCCACCGCCTTTAGCTGGCTTCTTCATCTCTCCCCTGTGTTTAGACTCAAATTCATCTATTAAGTTAACAACTTCTTTTGTGTTTCTAGCTGGTATTTACAACATCACATGCTGTAATGATTATTCACCAGTTCTCCATGGGCTCATCTAGACAGAGCCCTGATCCGTGTGAAAGTTGCTGATACCAGGATGAAATTGCTTGGTCAGACCCCACCAAAATAGGACAGGGAAGGCGTGAAGGAGAGGAGGCTTACACATCTGAGATAAGAACTGCTTCCAAGGACTTGCTAAAAATCCCCTGAGAAACTGTTTCATGTCCTTCACGAATCTCTGGCCTTGACAAGTTTTACCACCAGACATTCTTTAGGACTGCAGTGATTCAGATGAGACGCTCTCGAAAGAACACGTGCCCAGTGACAGCATCTTTACCAATGAACTGACAACAACTCTGGGTTTGAGCCTCTGGACCAATGGACTCTGTTTCTAGGCAGCTATGTGGACCTCTCTTGCTAAAAAAATCTTCCCTTTGCCTTCCCTCACGGGATCCACTGGTGGTTTACCATCCCATGCGTTCTGGGTTATAATGCTCATTTCTCACACCCAAGTAAACTCCATATATTTGGAGATAATTTTCTCCACGGTCTTTTTTTTCAGACTGACACCCATGTGCTGAAAGAGGAAATAATGGATGTCAGTTCCAGGCCCAGGCCTCTAAGAGCTGGAGCCTGATCCTCTGGTTTCTCTCCCACAGTGACTGTGGATACCTTTTCTCCCAAAAAGGGCAGCTCTCAAAGGCCTGAGTCCTGGTTTAACTAATACAGTTTCTCAATGTTGAATAGTTATGTGTCTCTATAGTCAAGGTCAAGAAAATGCTTTATATTGAGCCTCACTGCTTATCAGCATATATCTCATCTTTTAAAATTTATATAATGTGATTTTGTCTTAGTAGACTATTTTAAATTAACATTGATATTTAATATCAAAGGGTAGCCTTTTCCTCTCAAACCTGAAAATATTTCCGGTAGAAGAGTTGAATAAATGTGATTTCTCAGATTTATTTTTGGATCACCTCCAGTTAAATTTTACTTAACATTTTTGGCTGTCTATAAAAGTCATAAATTACCAAAACTCTAGAATTAACTCCTTTCAGTTGCAATTATGATTCATCAGTAAAAATGTTTTATTTTAATGTTTCTTAGATTGCTTATCAACACATCAAACACCCTATTGGTTTGAGATCATCTATTATTACATCATGTATTGGGAAAACCTGTTTGGGTAACAGGGTGATGGCTTCCTATGTTCTCCAATCATTGGGTGATATTCTTCCATCTAAAGAATTGCTCTTCACATAGTTTGAGGAAAAACTAGAAAGAAATGAAATAAGTAAATATTTTATATATATGTGCATGTGTGTGTGTGATCTGCCCGCCTCAGCCTCCCAAGTTTTATCATAATATTTATTTGTGGGTTGTATATACACAGTTCTCTCTTTTATACACAGCTATCAAAGATGAGAATAGAACTGAATTTGCTGAATTGATTGGGTAGAATAAAAATACGAGAAAAATAAACAATGACTTCCATTGGTTGTTTTTGAATTTCTTCATTGTGCCATTATATTATGGCTGAACATGGGTCTGGATTAGTATTTTGGAATATTCAACTCTGTACACATACAGCAGAGAACTATATTTCTATCTTACTGTGCTGGAGTGAAATAATAACCTTATCAGGTAAAGTAAGAAAAAATGGAGACTTACTGAGTGTTTATTAATTACCCTGTATTTATGAGCTCATTTTTCTCCATTAAATCATTTGGCTCTGCAGTCAGCTTATCCCTACATTGGGGATTCTTGTTCCAACCCCTTCTGATGTTCTACGTACCCACCTACTGTTCATGGATTCTCCATGGCTGCTTTCCTGCTGCAATGGCAGAGTTGATCCTACAGAGATCATCTTGTCTGCAAATCCTAAAATATTTATTATCTGGCCCTTAACATAAAATGTTTGCCAACTCCTGGTTTAGATAAACTTCATGAAGTCTGAAATGGAAATTGGTATTATTAGAGTAACTCTATGTCCTAGTTTTCATGAGATGACAAGAAACCTCCCTTCACTTTCATGACTCTCAATCCAAAACAAATGATGTTCCTTGCTATGGAAGGTGTTGATCCCAATTCATTCAACTTTATTTAGACTGAGCAAGGAGATATGTATCTAATTATGATTGTGATGAATACCATGCAAACCGTCAAAAACATACAACAAAAATATCATCAGATAGTAGTAAACGTTTTAGATTTTAATCCTGTGTCCACCTGGGACCAGAATGGGGAGAAGGAACTTCAATGCACGTTCTTGGAAATAGGTTTTGAGTGTTGCTGAGTCATAAGGCAGGTCATTTCATTCTGCCTTTGCTGGAGAACAGAGGGCATTGCCAAGAAGCTCTCAGCAGCCTCCTTTACATCTCCCATACAAATTTAGCCTGATAAAAATGGCCCAATTCCCACATTTACACTCTACCACTTTTCAGCTTTCTTTTTCCCCATGAAATAAGAGCAGTAATTTTTTTTTGCTACTGCTTTAAAAATGATTCTTGCAAAAAACTCTTAAAACAAAATAATTTTTCTTCCTTTTAATGTCATTCCTAAATTATGATCACTCACTTCATATTATTCTGGATATAAGTAAAGTACATGAATTTTAAAAGGGGCCTGGAAAACCAGGAGAAGTTCTCGAGACTTTAACCACCGTGATAGAAGGGACAGACAACTGGGTTCAGGAGGCCAGAGCTTGTCAAGCTGGAGGGAAGTGACTTCCTTCTGTCTTCTGCTGCCTGAGGAAACCCTGTGAGCATGGAATGATGGGTTTAAGGAAAAATCAGCCTGAAGGGCACTGTCTGGGAAGGATGGGAAATAATACCTAAGGGTGGTTGGGGAACTCTAATCTTGGAAGTTATCTTAAAAGAGGACAACAACCATCTGCCTTGGAAGTTCTAGGTGCAGATTTTCTTCCAGTTGGGGAAGGGATGGGGTGCGGGGACACTTTCCCTTTGGTGGTTTTGTAGTAAACCTTTCCAAATGGACCCAGCTGTTTAGATGTATGGACCTATTAACAAGAAGGCGTAGATACTCATTGGCTCATAACCAGTGGAAAGGCACAGTTCCTGTATTGGAAGCATCTACTACTGGAGTGAAATTAACTCCTAGTCTATTAGTTTCCCAGAACTGCTGTAACAAGTCTCCACAATTGGACAGTACAAAACAATGGAAATTTGTTTTCTTACAGCTCTGGAGGTTAGAAGTCCAAAATTAAGGTATCAGCAGGGTGGGTCCTGTTTTGGAGATGCTGAGGGAGAATCCATTTCCTGCCTCTCTCCTAGCCTCTGATGGTTGCTTCAATCCTTGGCATTCCCTGGTTTGTCAATGCATCACTCAATCTGCCTCTGTCTTCACATCACATCCTCCTCCCTGTAGATGTGCATGTGTCACAATTTCCTTCTCATAAAGACACCAGTCAGTGCAGTAGGGCCCACCCTAATCTGGGATGACCTCCTCTAACATTATACCTGCAAAGACCCTCTTTCGAAACAAGGTTACATTCACAGGTACTGAGAAGATCTAGGAGGAGAGGCACTGCAGTGAGCACCTGCGCGCTGTCCCAGGACCTGTGATTGCTCTAAGCTGTGCAGGATCCACACAGACACTAAGCCATCAGTCAGCTCTCCAGGTGAAGCATTCAAGGAGTGAACAAAAGAATGGCTGATTTAGAAACGCTGACCAGTGCAGTGAAGCTCAGCTTTCCTAGTAAAGCCTGATGGGACAACGTAAAGAGAATCACTGTAGCCTAGCCCTTCACAAAAGAAAGACAGGCCTTAAATTTAAAGGCTAATTTAAAGTCGTGGACCTAGAAGCTAGTGTCAGCTCAGGTTTATCGCTTACCAACTATGGCTACTGGAAAGGAGTTGGTGGAAATCTACCCCAGGTAACTTACCTTACAGATAGAATGAATGTACAGAAAGGTCACACTGCTGGACTTCAGCAGGACTGGGACCTCCGATCCAAGACTAGCTAATTCTTCTCTCCCCTGTCTACTTTCATGAGGAAGGGCTGGAGAGACCATGAAGTCAAAACTTCTGCTTAATAATGTGCATTGCGATTCCTAGGGTAAAATGATAGCAAGGCAATATTAAACACAATGTTTTTATTTTTAAGGCTGACAGCAAAAAATGCAGTCAAAATATTCACACATAACAAATGCAAACCAAGCAAGCAACAAACAAAACACTCAACAACTCACCAGTTCCTTTCTTGGCCTCATCACTAGCAGAGTTTAATTGTACTAAAGTCAAATGATGTTTGAAAAACTAGATTCCCTCAGATGGGCTGACAAGTGGTCAGAGCCTGGGGGTGTCACCTGTATGCCTGAATTGGACTGGACCTGCTGACCACACTGCCCTTTCCTCATCTGAAAAGTGGGCCTAGAGAGGTGGTGGCCTCACAGGGCTTGTGTGAGGACAGAATGAGTTACACACAGAGTTTTAGAACTGTGCATGGTACCTAACGAATACTTATCATGGCATCGTGATTAAATGGAACATCTCTTTGTATTTCCCACATATGCAAGAGTCCATTTTAAAAGAATTTCTACCCACACTTCTTTTATTACATTTGTTCATGTTTCATGTTGTAAACGTAATATTTGCTTTTGGAGGAAAATGTAGGAAACGTGAATGTAAAAAAAATCATGGATTGACATTATTCTCTTGGTTGTATTTTATTTTCATCTCTGAAAAAATGCATACACACTATTATTATTATTATTAATATTTTGGAGATGGAGTATCACTCTGTCACCAGGCTGGAGTGCAGTGTGTGGTCTCGGCTCACTGCAATCTCTGCCTCCTGGGTTCAAGTGATTCTCCTGCTTCAGCCTCCTAAGTAACTGGGATTACAGGCACGTGCCACCATGCCCAGCTAATCTTTTGTATTTTTAGTAGAGACGGGGTTTCACCATGTTTTTCAGGCTGGTCTTGAACTCCAGACCTCGTGATCCGCCCCCCTCAGCCTCCCAAAGTGCTGGGATTACAGGCGTGAGTCACTGTGCCTGGACTACACCATTGTTATTTTTATAAAATTAAGATTATATTACTGCTTTGCATGCTTATTTTTAAATTTGGTGTTATGTTTTGAAAATTTTTCTAGGTCATTAAATCCCTTTGGAAATAAGCACAATTTGAAACACAGAGAGAGAACTCTGTGTGAAGATGAAGGTAGAGATTGAGGTGACACAGCTACAAGCCAAGGAATGCTGAAGAGTGCCAGCAGCCACTGGAGGCTATGGGAGGACCTGGAGGAGATTCTCTCCCATGGCCTCAGAAGGAACCAGTCCCACCTGATCTTAGACTTCTGGCCTTGAGAGCTATTTTGATTTAAGGCTAATAGAACATCAAAGAAGCACTTGAGCACCATCACAACAGAGCCTGCTAAAAGCTAAATGAATTGGGCATCAAGGTAGTCTCATATGTTAATGATAGCGACTTCGGCTATCATGGGTGACACATTCACTTTCCAGCACACACTGACTGTTATTAGGCTGTTTTCACACTGCTATAAGGAACTTTCTGAGACTGTGTAATTTGTAAAGAAAAGAGGTTTAATGGACTTACACTTTCACATGGCTGGGAGGCCTCAGGAAACTTAGAATTATGGCAGATGGCGAATGGGAAGCAAGGCACGTCTTATACAGAGGCAGGAGAGAGAGAGAGTAGTGGGGGCAGGGCCACGGTTTTAAACCATCAGATCTCCTGATAACTCACTCACTATCATAAGAACAGCAAGGTACATTATTCCTTGCTGGCTTTGAGACAGGTATTGTCATCAGCTTTCATAGGCCCCCTGTGTTCCTGGCTCATATAGCTTCTCCATCTTCAAAACAGCAATGATTATGGAGGCCGTCTCATACATCCAGTTTCTCTGACTTCTATCACCAGCTGGAGAAAGCTTTCTGCTTTTAAGGGCTGGTGGGATTGCATTAGTCCCATTGGGTCACCCAAGATAATCTTCCAATTTTAAACCCAACTCTGCCATGTAACATCACATGGTATAGTTCTGTATTCGCAGGACATGTGACTATATCTCATCATATGCACATGTTCTGGGGAGTAGGGTAGGAAACCCTTGGGAGTCCCATTTGGAAATTCTGCCTACAATAACATCCAAATGAAATTTGTCATTTTATTTTTACTTCTTCTGCTTTAATTAGTTCTATTTCTCTGTAATAATCTTATCCATCTGTATTTTAACATTTTCCACCCAGGTTTTCATTTTATACTTATCAGACATGATGGGATTAGTGTTGTTCCTGAGGCACTCAAAACTGAACTGAACCCAGCAAAGGAATTATAAACCAAAAATTGATCTGATGATCATGACTATCACTGCTTGATACATTTGCCAACAATGTCTTTAGGGGAGGACAAATTAATAAGCTTGAGCTCTGAGGTTTAAATTTTTCTATTTAATTTTGAAGGTTCCTTAGGTTGAAAGTTCATACACAGGATAAAATACCATTTTCCCAGAATGTCTGGGATCTGACCTGCCTCAGATTAATTGACATTTCCAGATTTTGGTAACCATAACCAAAATGATGAATTTATTTGATGCTGTTACCCACAAACTCATATTACCTAAGGGGCATTGTCTGTTAAGATCATGAGATGAGCCCATCTTGACATCCCCAACTGTAGGTGGCTTAATCATACGCCACACATTGTAGAAAAATGTTTTCCATTTATGATCAAGCCATACTTTTCCCGAATGCATGATTATAAAAATATCTTCTGAAGTATTTCTAGTGGTTCAGTGCATTTGTGTTGGCTCCCGGGGAGAGAAGAGGTTCTGTATAAACAGCCATCACAACCTCACCATCCGTGCGCAGATTTACGGAAGAGGAAATATAAATGACTAATTCACATAAAGTGTTCAGCCTCACTCAAATTGAGACATAATTTTTTTGCATGATTTTTATGCCATCTTACATAGTATACTCGTGTCCATTTTTCATTGGGGTGTAACTGTTTCATATATTCAGAGTCTTAACATTTTATTGGTAATATTTCTGGTATACATCTTTTCTCATTTTGGTATTTAATATTTTGTTAGCTTTTTGACATATGGATGTTTCAAATTTTTATGAATTTCTTTTTCATTTGTGACTTCTCTCATTATTTTTTATGCTCAGAAGTTTGCTTTTTCATCTCAAGATCAAATGCATTTTTCTCCAGGCTTTTTCATTATTGACTTTTTTTAATCCACCAGGAATTTGCTTTGCAGTACAGTATTAAGTTGACGCTCTAATATTTTTCTCTAAATATTTAATCAGTTATTCTAAACTACTTCAAATAATGATTTTTCTTTTTGCCATTATTGTTATGCCATCTTACATAATAAACTGAATTCTCATGTATATATTCCGGACTGTCCCAGGATGTCTATTATGTTACATTGTTCTGTCTGCACACTCTTTAGCCAGAGTCATTATATGTGAAATTGCTATAACTTTATAAATATTCTCAAATACCTGATAAAATATTAGAACCATTCTTCACTAAACTTATTTTTTCAAAATCTTTATTTTTCAAGACAAACTTGAGAATTCGATTTCAAGTTCCATCTTAATAATTTCATTGCATTGAACATTTAATTAATTTGAGAGAATTGCTATCTTTGCCATATCTAGTATTTCCATCCAGAAACATAAAGAATCAATGTAATGACGTGTTTTTACATCCTTCCATAGAGTTTAAAAATTTTCCTCATATGACTTCCACACATTTATTAATTTGTATTAATAGATTTCTCATTAATTGATTACCTTGTTGTAACAGTGACTGAAATCTTTCCCAACCATGTTTTTAAATTGGTTGTTAATGATATTTAGAAAATAATTAATTTTAGAAATTTCTTTTGTATCACGTGCTTACCATTAACAAGCCTTGTTCTTTATTGACAAAAGAAAGAGAATAATTTCAGTTCTTGAATTAATGAAGAAACAGCCCTGTAGATTTGCCACTATAGGATGTTTCTGTTTTTAGTCAGACTTATCCTCATAAATGCTACTTAATTGTCTAATTTCAAATACTCATTTATTCTTGCACCCAGGCATTTATTAAACTGCCACCACCAGTTTGTTTGTTTGTTTTAGTATCTGTGGTGGGCTAAATAACAATCTTTAAAGATATCCCTGTCCCAATCCCCGGGACCTGCAACTATGTTACCTGACATGGTGAGACAGATTTGCAAATGTGATTGAATTAAGGATCCTGAAATGGGAGGGCCTTGGGGATTTCTAGGGTAGGACCAATGTACTCACAAGGATCCTAATAACAAAATTATGAGTATTATATTTAAGGGAAGGGTAACAGGAGGCGAAGGCATGCTTTGAGAATAAAACTGACCTGGAAGCCTGACTCTGGACTTCGGTTGCTGCATTTCTCTCCTTGGTCATTGTCACAAACCCATTCCTTCCACACAAGTGATGGAGAGACTCAGCCTGGGACATGCTGGGTCCTGCGAGATTCTGCACCTATTCTCGGCAGCAGCAGCGGCTTCGGAGGCTAGTGTCAGGCTCATATCTCAGTGCCCTTCCACATCAGTAATCTCTGATTAGTAAGTCTGTCTCTAGGGGGCCTCAGTGTGGAAGGAAGGTCACCTTCTACAGCCTCAGTCCCTCCTCAGTAGTCTCAAGGGATTCTATCCTGGTTCCAAGCACTCCCAAATCTGTACAAGGACACTCTGGATGAGGGGACTCAGGTCACTTGGCGGGATTTAGTTTACCTGAATCTGGGATATCACATCCACCTACCTGTCCCCTCAGCACCTTATCCAAAAACTCCTTTCACCTATGCATGCTACTCCTCTTGAGAATTCTGGTAAATTCCATTTTCTTCATTCCCATGCTTTCCAGAAAGTTTTGCCTCCAATGTTGTGTTCCTTGCAGACCTGTTTCATGCAGCTCCACAGCCAACACCCCACTTCACATAGCATGCTGAAGATGCAGCATCACCTGGCCAGGGTTACATCTGCTCAGAGGCTGTTCAGGCACTGAGAACTCTGGCAGTGTCAGGGAAGTCCACAACAACCTCATAGCTGTGAGCCCACAGCTCACACAAAAATTGTAGTACCATATTCCTCACATGTTCCTGCCTTTTCTCAAAGGTTCCTCATGCTTCTGGATCAACTAAATGCTCAGGTTTGGGTTATTTATTTTCTCCACGTTTTTATTTTTAAACAGTTATAGATCTGCAGGAAGTTGCAAAGACAGTACAGAGAGAGCCTATGTATCCTTCACCAGGTTTCCCTGATGATTACCTCTTACCTACCTATAGCACTATATCAAAATTAGAATATTTATAATGGTGCAATGTATGCATATAGTTCCATGCCAAACAGAATTGTCCTATCAACATAAAGACTTCTCTCATACTATGCCTTTCTAGTCATTTCCTCCAATACCCTCTCCACTATCCCTCACCCCTTGGCAAACACTAACATGTTCATCTCCGTAATTTTCTCTTTTCAAGAATGTTACGTAAGTGAAATCATATAGCATATGACTTGTTGAGATTGGCTTTTCCCAGCCAGGAAACTGCCTTTGAGATCTATCCAAAGTGTTACATGTATCAGTACTTCCCTCCTTTTAATTGCTGGGAAGTATTCCATGGTATTAATCACAGTTTGCTTAACCATTCACCTGTTCAGGGACATTCTGATGGTTTTGAGTTTTTGGATATTACAAATAAAATTTCAATGAAAATTCATGTGTGGGCTTTTGTGTGGACCTAACTTCATTTCTCTAGGATAAATGCCCAGGCATGCTATTGCAGGGTTGTATGGTAAGTGTATATTTAGTTTCTTAGGAAACTGCCAGATTTTCCAGGGTGGCTGCACTATTTTACATTCCCATCAGCAATGCTAGCATTTGGTGTTGTAACCATTTTATATTTTAGCTGTTTGGATAGATACGTAGCGATATCATGGTTTTAATTTGCATTTCTCTGATTGCTAATGATATTGAACACCTTTTTATGTGCTTATTTGCCATCTGCGTAGTCTGTCTGGTGAAGTGTCCTTTCATGTCTTTTGCCCATTTTTGAATTGGAATGGTTGTTTTTTACTGTTAAATTTTTAGATTTCTTTCTATATTCTTAATATGGGTTCTTTATCAGATAACATGGTTTGCAGATATTTTTCTCCCAGACTGCAGCTTGTCTTTTTATCATTTTAGCAGGACTTTTCACAAAACAAATATTTTAAATTTTAATAAAGTCCAATTCATAGATTTATTATTTTATTCACTGTGGGTTTTACATCATGTCTAGAACTCATTGCATAGCCCAGGTCATGAAGGCTTTTACTCTGTAATCCTATAAAAGTTTTATAGTTTCACATTTTACCTTTAAATCTATGGTCAATTTTTAGTAAATTTCTGTGTACCGTGTGAGTTTTGGTTGAGGTTAATTTCCTTTTACCTATGGATATCCAGTTGCCCCGGCAGCATTTGTTGAGAAAAATCACCCTTCTTCCATGGATTTGCTTTTGAACTTTTATCAAAAAGTTTTGAATTTTGCCTTGACTGAACATGCAGTTCAAATTCGGATGCAGTAACATCATCAGCATCCAGTGAGAAGTCATTTTGAGACTCAGTGTCATTGTTGGTGCTCAGTGTATCATGGAGAAAACCCAGCATCAAGAACAAGTTGTGATCAAAGCTGAATACAACAGTCTATTTACTGGCAGGCTGAGCAGGTAGGAGAGGAATAGAGAATTACAGTCTGTAGACTGAAGAAAGCATTCTTACTAAGATGCTCCGAGTTAGATGCAACCATCCTTTGAGGCTGTCAGACTGCTGGCTTGGGAACACTTGGTAGGTTCAGAAAAACAGCTGGTGCTTTGTTGAGCCCCAGGCCTCGAGATGCAAAGTAAAACCAGTGAGCCCTTTTCTATGTTAACAATGCTGCATTACCCTGGTCTGGAAAAGAGAAACTATACTTTGAAAATTGCTCTTGCCATAATATCTCCCCAGAGAAGTAGTGGAAATAGGCAACACCATTATTTTTTGCACAATTTATGAACTGAAGTGAGATTTATGAGCAGGATGCAGTTTATCTGCTTGAGTCACGGGATGCTGGATTTTCTGTGTGATGAGGTGAGCACCCAAACATGAACTTGTATATGGGAAATCACTTCTTCAAATAAGGCTGAAGATGACTTCCCTTCTGGTTGACTTCCTCCCCTCTGGACACATTTCCTGATCTGGACATGGGACATAGAATCAATGTCCAGGGGCAGCCTTGGCCAAAATGAAGCACCCCCAGACCATCTGCTGAGGGATTTGACTGCATGTGGACAAAATGGTTGCCAGCCAGCCTCTGGAGTCTGCTAGCACAGCCCACTCCATGGAAACCACCAGCAGCCTCTTGTTCAGACCAAGAGGGAATATCTCTTTAAAAGAGGCTCTCAGCAGTACTTATATCTAGCAGGAAAATTAAAAATGTTCACGACCTGGCAGGTGGTCCATTCAAGTACCAAAGTGAAATTTAGCTTCCCAGGAAAAAAAAATTCTAGGTAGTAAGAGGAAGAATGTCCAGCAGTGAAGGAGATAAACTGGAAGGACACTGAAGGAGAAAGCAAATCCCAGGGACAGCTGCTCCATGTGACCCACTGAGGATCCGCTCATTGTCATGGACACACGGGGTGCTGTGCTCACCTGTCATGAATAATTTGTGAATTCACACAGGACTTCTGCTCCACCATGTCTCCAGTGGCTCTCATGTGTTGGCCATATTTATTGAGTTCACTCCATGGGTCTGCTGAACAGACTGTAGACCATAAGGCAACGGGATATGAGTGCAAAGAGAACAGAGAGAGCTTTAGAAGACCAAGTTAGACTTGTGAAAGGGATAAAAGGGCTGTTTTAAAAGTATCTTTAAAAACTAGTGTGGCTCATTTTAGAGGGCTAAGCCTGAGAGGGGTGGCTAAAGATCTGTGTCAATTTTACAACCAAGTACTCTTATGACTTTATTTTTTTTTTTTTTTTTTTTTTTTTGAGACGGAGTCTCGCTCTGTCACCCAGGCTGGAGTGCTGTGGCCGGATCTCAGCTCACTGCAACCTCCGCCTCCCGGGTTCTCGCCATTCTCCTGTCTCAGCCTCCCGAGTAGCTGGGACTACAGGCGCTGCCACGTCGCCCGGCTAGTTTTTTGTAGTTTTTAGTAGAGACGGGGTTTCACCGTGTTCGCCAGGATGGTCTCGATCTCCTGACCTCGTGATCCGCCCGTCTCGGCCTCCCAAAGTGCTGGGATTACAGGCTTGAGCCACCGCGCCTGGCCACTCTTATGACTTTAAATCAGTAACTTGACTTCTGTGGATCTCAGATTCGTGTCTTTAAAGGTAGGAAGATGTAGGCTTAACTCTTGGAGCTGTCTAGAGAGATGCTGTGAGGTATCTGGAAAATAATCACGTGGAAATCAGCTGAGGGCCCCCATCTTAATGGAAAGGAGGCACTGCCTCAGCTTCCCATTCCATTTATACATTCATTTCCTTAACCCTACATGTATTCCCACACATTTTAACCATGTGTCATGGGTTTACAAAGCTAGGAAGGCAACACTGGTGAGTTTGATTCATCAGGGGTCAGTTGGGCACCCAGGGGAGTTGGCACTGGGCTTGGTGGGCACTCTGTGGGAAAAAAATAGAGAATGACAAGATGCGGTTTCTGCCCCTGAAGAATCTTCAAACTCATTATGAAGATAACACATCTGCCCAGGCACAGTGAAGTAACTACACAGTGGGGTGTAATGCTTAGTAAGATAAAAAATTAAGCAAATGGAGTTATGAGGATCCAGGACTGTTTTCAAGCTAGTCTGGCTCACAGAACCCTAGCAGGTTGTACTGACCTTCAAGGCAAGCATAAGTAAGATCTAAGATGCTCATTTGATCCCAACAGTTCTCTCCCCTTTCCCAGTTCCTGTCTTCTCTCAGAGGGTGGCAGCTGCTGGGGGAGAGATGGCTGGGAGTGGAGGGTTGCCGCTGACCATTATGGTGGCAGCTACCCATTCAGGGCGCTCTCCTTCTAATTCTGCTGGAGAACACTATTTTGGGACAGTCAATTTGTCATCTTGGCTGGAGGGTCCCATCCTAAAGTCTAGCATTGATAGAACACAAGGACGTAAGTGCTGCCTTTCAACCAGGAAGGCAAAGGCAAACTTTTCTTTAAAGGAGAAGGTTGCAGGTAATCCTTGATGGTTCTTTTCAATAGTTAACAACTGCAGGGGAAGGGAAAGGCTGTTAACACCCTTCAGCTCGGATGCACAAGAGGAATATTAATCTGAGCAGTTTCCATTTCAGTCCCTTGTCATGTTAATTTTGAAGTCTGGTATAGATGCCTCAATTCTAGTTGAAGGTAACCTCTAAAAGATGGCAAGATTGGTGAAGCCAAAATGCAACTGGAAAACTGAGCTTACTTAGAGATTTTCAAACTATTTGTAAGATTGGCATGTCCAATAACACTTCTGTCATTCCTGCCATTCAAACAGGAACTGTTCCCTGGAAGACCCTTAAATAAACCTGTGGCTTTCAACCCACTCACCTGCCAGAGATGGAGCCTGAAAGAACTGGGGTGTGGGCTTATCATCCCAGTTGGCTCTCCTTTATTTCCCACTGATGTTTTCTGAACATGCTAGGGAAAGGAACCAGTGGCTACATTCCAGCCCCTCCACGGTCAACTTGGTTTCATTTTTCCCTCTGGCTGAGGGTCTGCTGGAGGTGAGCCCAGGATCCCTGAGGCTGCTACAATTGTGTCCCTCTGTCCCTTTGATGTCTACCCAGCACATGTCTTCCACAGGGAAATGCAAATCAAAACCACAGTGAGATACTACTTCCCACCCACTAGGATGGCTAGAATAGAAAAGACAGATGGGAACAAGTGTTGACCAAGATGTAGATAAATCGGGACCCTCATAGATTCCTGGTGGGAATGTAGTGTGGTGAAGCTGCTTTAGAAAACAGTCTGGAAGTTCCTCCAAAGGTTAAACGTAGGTTTACTACCTGACCCCTCAATTCCACTTCTTGGTGTATACCCAGGGGAAATGAAAACCTATTCCCTTTTATGGTGCTAGAAAAACTGTTCAGGAGCCACTATAGCTATTAGCCATGTAGGCAGACAGTGTGCATTCACACATTTAATTCATTTATTCAACAAAATATTGAGCGTCTACTATGTGTCAGGCACTGAGAAGCAGTAGTGAACAGAATGGATAAAAAGCTGTGCCCTTATTTACCTCACAGCACTGTGGGGAGGAGGAAGAGACCATCAGCAACATAAGTAGGTCATGGAATAAGTTAGACAGGTTCTGGGGTTAGGGGAGACACAGCTATTTTAAATATGATGATCAGGGAAGTCCTCACTGGAAAAGGTGTAATTTGAATGATGACCTGAAGGATGTTCAGGAGAGAGTCAGGCAGGCATCTGGAGGAAGAATGTTATAGACAGAGGGCCATCGAGTGCAGTGGCTCTGAGGTGGGACTGCATGTGTGCCTGGCATGCTTCAGGGACAGCAAAACCAGAGGAGCTGGATGTGAGCAGGGCGGTGCTGCTGCCTGAGGGTTATGACTTCTGCTTTGAATGAAATGGGATGCGGAGGAGTGACAGGAAGCTCTTCCTGTTACTTAGGCTTTAAAAGGATCACTCAGGCTACTTTGTGGGGAAGAGTTGCTTGCTTACTGATAGCAGGGAAGCATGAAGACAGACCAGTTAGGAGGCTGTTAGAAGAATCTAGCGAGAAATAATGACATCTGGACCACATGATAGCAGTGGAAGCAGTGACTTGAAGATTTCTACCAGTGTTCATGGAAGAGAGAAGATGGGTGAAGTGATGTGATGTTATCTCGTAGAAAATCTGGGTAAATAAAATCAAGATAGATCAAAGAATAATGAGAAGAGAAGTGGGCTTATGGGCAGGATGCTGGATATTTATATATAGCAGAGGTAAGTGGCTGGTATCCTAGTGAAAACATTGTAGCTGTCAATCTACCCTAAAATTACAGAACTAACCCAGTTGCTGGGCTCATTATTAATAATGGCAGAAAGCAACATAAGTAAACTGAGAGGATAAAATTGCTTTATTGGTTTGGCTTCCAAATCATGGAGAGCAAAACACCACAACAATTCAGTGAGCAAGCACACAGAGGTGCTTCTAAACCATGAGGCAGAAAACCATTTATGTTTATTTTCATAATTGGTTTTCTGGGTGGGCCAAGAATATAACAGCACCATTCCCTTCTATAGCATGAGGGAAAATCAAGATTTCTTTTTTTTCTCTTCTATGTTCTTTTCCTTCTTCCTCCACTCACTCTTTTTGATTGCTATGATTGTATCCTTGGATGGCTCAATTGCAGTCTGTTGAAATTAAAGCAAAAAGATTCTACAAAAAACTAAAATGGACAGGTCTGGAAGAACCTCTTTTTCTAAGGCTATGTGTCATAAAATGTACTTATTTACTTTATAAAATACATTTCTTGATGGAATTTAAAATATGTTTTCTTTCTTTTTTCTTTCTTTCTTTCTTTCTTTTTTTTTTTTTTTGTTGAGACGGAGTCTCGCTCTGTCGCCCAGGCTGGAGTGCAGTGGCTGGATCTCAGCTCACTGCAAGCTCCGCCTCCCAGGTTTATGCCATTCTCCTGCCTCAGCCTCCTGAGTAGCTGGGACTGCAGGCGCCTGCCACCTCGTCCGGCTAGTTTTTTGTGTTTTTTAGTAGAGACGGGGTTTCACCGTGTTAGCCAGGATGGTCTTGATTTCCTGACCTTGTGATCCGCCCGTCTCAGCCTCCCAAAGTGCTGGGATTACAGGCTTGAGCCACCGCGCCCGGCCTAAAATATGTTTTCATTGTTAGAACTTTGATTTCCTTGCAGGTTTCCAGAAGCCAATAATTACTTCAAATCCTACGAGCCTGTTGTAGGTGATGAGAATATAAGCAGTGAACAAAACATAAAACCCTGGCTTTATGGACTCATAGCCTAGTGGGGTAGAGAGAAAACGCACAGATAAATAAGCACAATATATAGTATGTTTGGTGATGAGTACTACAGAGAAAGGCAAAGCAAAGATGGGGGTGAGGAGCTCCAGGGTAGAGGGGTGGTTGTCAGGTAAATGAGGTGGGCAGAGAACCTCTTATCTGAGTAATGACTTAGAGGAAGTGAAGGGGCCATGCAGACATCCGGGAGAAGAGGGAATAGCAGATGCACAGGTCTCAAGGCAGAAGGATTGTCAAAGAGGCCCCCATGGTTGGGATGGAGTGAGTGAACTGGGAGTAGTAGGAGATGAGGCCAGATCAGTAATGGGGATGGGGCAGATTAAATAGTAACCCAAGAAATCAAAGTTGTCACAATGGCCCTCCCTAGTGAGAAGGAATGCCAGAGGAGCAACGAGATACGTTTAAAAGGATTGTTAAGAGACAGGATGGGGGCCAGGCTCGGTGGCTCACGTCTGTAATCCCAGCACTTTGGGAGGCTGAGGTGGGTGGATTGCCTGAGCTCAGAAGTTCGTGGTCACCCTGGGCAATACGGGGAAACCGCATCTACTAAAATGAAAAAAATGGGCGGGGCTTGGCGGCATGTGCTTGTAGTCCCAGCTACTCAGGAGGCTAAGGCAGGAGAATCACTTGAACTCGGGAGGCAGAGGTTGCTGTGAGCCAAGATCTTGCCACTGCACCCCAGCCTGGGTGACAGAGCGAGACTCCGTCTCAAAAAAAAAAAAAAAAAGAAAGAAGAGACAGAATGGGCAAAACTGTGCAAATATTACATTTGACAAGGAACTTTCTGATAGAATATATAAAGTACTCTTACAAATCAGTAATAAAAAGATAAATAACCCAATTAAAAAGGGCAAAGGATGTGAATAGACAATTCGCGAAAGAAGATTTACAAGTGGCCATTATACGTGACATTTCACTAATGGCTAGTGGTGTTGAGCATAAAAAGATGCTCAACATTATTCATTGTTAGGGAAATACAAATCAAGCCCACAATGTGATACCACTTCACACCCACTAGGATGGCTAGAATCACAAAGACAGGCAGTATCAAATGTTGACAAGGATGTGGGGAAATTGGGACTCTTGTGCATTGCTGGTGGGAATGTGAAGCAGTGCAACTGATTCTGAAAAAAGTCTAGAAGTTTCTCAAAAGGTTAAACATAAAATTACCATATGATCCAGCCATCCCACTTCTATGTCTATGTCCAAGAAAAATGAAACATTCCCGCACAGAAACTTGTTCACAAATGTTCATAGCAGCATTTTCATATAGCCGAAAAGGCACAAACAAAAATTCCATTAGCTAATGAATGGATACATAAAATGTGGTATATCCATACAAGAGAATATTAATTGGTAATAAAAAGTAGTAAAAAACTGATAAATACTATGATGTGTATGAATGAATCTTGAGGACATTACGCTATGTGAAAGAAGCCAGACCCAGCAGGCCATGTGCTGTGTGATACTGTTTATGTGAACTGTCTAGACATTTCAATGAGACAGACAGCAGATTAGTGAAGGCCAGGGCCTTGAGGAAGTGGGGAATGAGGGGGTGAGGGCTAAGGGGCATGGGGTTTCTTTTTGGAGTAATGAAGATATTCTAATATTGATTGTGGTGGTGGTTGCATAACTTTGTAAATGCACTAAAAAACTGACTTGTACACTTTAAGTGGGTGAGTGATAGGGTATGTGAATTAATTATATTTTCATAAAGCTGTTTAAAAAGACTACTCTGGCTGCTCTATAAACAGTCTTGTACAGGGCTTGTAAGCAGCGGAGCCAGGATCTCACTGAAGAGGCTGTTGTATTAATGCAGGATAGTAGCGGTGGAAGTGGGATAAGTGGTTGGATTCTGGCTGTTTTAATAGTAGAGCGGGAAGGCTTTGCGGGTGGGCTGGATGTGGGATGTGAAGGGGACGGCTGCCTTATTGTTCCATTGGGAAGCCTGCATTGAGGCAGAGAGGAGCCAGAGATCTGGAGTGAATCTGCCAATGAACAAATGTATGGCCTTCCTCTATGGAGAAGGCAGTGTGCTCCAGGAGGTGCAAGGAGAAAGACTCCAGTCCTTGCCTCAAGAAAGTTACACTTTCAGTGTAGATTTCAGCACAGTAACACAGAAGAAGTTAAATGAGTATGAGATTTTGATAAGTGTCCCAGACAACGCCAGAAGAGATATTGCAGGAACGTAAACTAGTGGTTGCCATAGGAATTCGAATATATGACTCTTGGTTGGAATAGCCCCAGAGCGGAGGGCTGAATGGATGAGGATAATGACACACAGAGATGAGGGAGGGAGCTACAGGAAAACCCTGCGTTTCAGGAGTCGGGAAGTAGACCACTTTGGCTGAAATCAATTTCATGTGGAGATGCCAAGGGAGATAAGGTTGAGAAACGCAGAAAACAATTCCCTTTTAAATCACAGAGAAGAAAAGACTTGTTCATCACTTGACTGATCACAAGAAGGAGCTGAACAATTTTGTTATAGATCATAAACCAGTTGCCCTCTTGCACAAGATTTAATACGAGGAAGACCTACTGGCTTTCTCTGATGATGAGATGATAAATAATACACATGACAGATTGCCTGGAAAATGAGACGTAATAATGAGAGTCAAACGCTGTTATCAAATCCATGTGAAGGGGGAATCAGGAGAAGAAACCACTGTTGATGATGGTGAGAAAACTGTGATCCAAAATGGCCTGAGGGGATTCTTTTTTACATGTGTGAATTCAATAAATTATGAGACTGTCAAATAGGTGCCTTAAAACCATTAAGTATACTCAAGCTACATTTGAAACTATCTGCTTTTCTTTCAGAAAAAGCAAACAAGATGGCCTTGTGATATTTTTAATGAATAATAAACATTCACTTAGATTTTTTTTTCTCTTGTGATAGATATCCCATGCTCAGGTACTGGCAATGATCACGATAGCCTAGATGTTAGGAGCTCGAGTCTTAGAGTGAGGATGTCTCTGTTCAAATTCCAACTTCTTGTTTTACTGCCATTTAATCTCTCCATACCTCAGTTTCTTCATTTGTAAAATGAGGATGATGTTGACAGCAATACTCACTTTATAGGGTTGCTGGGAGGTACCATTTGCACAGCACTTGGAGTAGTTAGTTCCTGGCAGTTTATCAACACTCCAAAAATGTTAGCTGTGAACCGAAAGCCTGGTTTTCTACCTATTCATCACTTTCTGCCCACTTTTGTTGTAGCTAAGCAGTGTGTTTCTTCCTTATTATAAATGTCTTTGCACCTCTTGTTGATGGAGCATCAGTTTTTCTAGAATGAGGGGCTGCTTTTCATTTCCAGCAGCACAATCAGTGGCTGGAAAAGGGAGGGAGAAACCCCACACAAAACCCACGTAATGCATCACAGATGCTGCAGACCGAGGCCTGGAGAAGAACAGGGGGACTTGATTCCCTTTGATATTGGGAGAAGTCTGTTTCCCAAGCTGTGGCCACCGAAATGAAACTGTCGAGATCTCCATACCTGAGAAGGAACTTTGGACAATAGGTGATCTTCCATTATAGGATGAAAGGGTAGGTGGGGCTGCAAGTATGGCCAGTAGGGACACTCCTTTCCCCACAAGGGGCTTCTTTACTTTTAAAAACTAACACTGAAATGAATTATTACAAAATATCACATCATATTAAAATATAAAATATTTTATATTGAAATATATATTCAATATATCTTGACATGCTGTATATGAAATGTTATATCATACATGATATTATGATATCATAAAATATCATTTTAAATTATATTAATAAAAGTTTGTTGTATAAAACCTAAAAAGTAGCCAAGAAATAAAGCAGGGAAAAAAACCTTGATGACTGCTTCTCAGAAGCATGCTTATATGATTGACCCTTTTGAAAATTAAGTTTTGTTCAGAATACTCTGTTTTCTTAGTTATCAATGTGTGAGTACAGGTCAAATGACTTACAATGAAAACTGTTAATATGGAAAGTTTTGTATTTCCTTAGGCTTCGATTTTTTTAATAAATAAACTTAAAATTTGGAAGAGTTCTAGATTTACAGAAAAGTTGCAAAGAAAGTGTTGAGAGCTCCTCTGGATCTCCCTCACCCAGGTTCTGTTCCCTTAATGTGACCGTCTCATGTCACCACAGGGCACTCGCTGAATCTAAGAAACCAAGCCTGGTCCACTACTATTAACTAAACTAAATGGGCTTCAGATATAGGTTTACTTTTGGATCACTGCAATACCTCTCTCCTCACTCATCTTTCAGATTAGTAATTTTATTTTTTTTTGAGATGGAGTCTTGCTCTGTCGCCCAGGTTGGAGTGCAGTTGTAGGATCTTGGCTCACTTCAACCTCTGCCTCCTGGGTTCAAGTGATTCTCCTGCCTCAGCCTCCTGAGTAGCTGGGACTACAGGTGTGTGCCACCACACCTGGCTAATTTTTGTATTTTTAGTAGAGATGGGGGTTCACCATGTTGGCCAGGCTGGTCTCGAACTCCTGACCTCAGGTGATCCACTTGCCTCGGCCTCCCAAAGTGCAGATTAGCAGTTTTTAAAGGTCTTAGGTCTTATATCTCTCATTCTTGAATGCAATATAATTATCTAATTTAAATCACTTGTTTCAAATTTCTGGAATTCATTTTCTCTGCGAAAGAATACTACCCATTATTATCAAATATGTGCTTTTATCTGTGGTAGTTTAAGCAGAATAACTAAGCAACAATACAATAGGCCCTCCTCCTGGGGTTACTGTGTAATTCACAGATTGAGGTGCTCAACAAAACGGAGTCCTTAAATGCCTTACAATTATAGTTTCTCTTTCTTTACTCTACATTTTTTAAAATGATGAAGAAGGCAGGCTGTATCACAGTCCTGATAGAAAACATGACACACTTAGATGAAGCAATGGAGGATACCTTAAGACATTTATTCACAGAGCTACAGGCAAGTGGAAGGAGACTCTTGGGGTAGTGCAGTACTTTGGAGCTAGCAACAGTGGGGAACTGTTAGGACTTCTAGGCTTGGGAGGAGCTTGCAAAAAATAATGGCAACATATATGCAAACAGATGTCAACAGTTAGGTCTGTATTCTGAAACAGACTTGAAAAGTAATTTAACACAATTGTTCGTGTGTCCTTCCGTCTAGACACTATTATTCATCAGCTGTGCAGGACTGAACAAAGAGAGAAATCAGAACTTCTGGCAAAATAAAGGGATAACATCTCATTCAACTTGAGAATCACAGTTCCCCTGCTGTTTCTGGTAAATGCTATGCCTAATGGAAGCTGGTCAGAGCTTTGTCAGGCTTTCTAGAATTAGTATAGTCAGCATCTTTGCTGCAGAATAAGCTGTCCCTGCTTCATTATGTAAGCTGCACTGTGAATGTGTGCTGTGACGCTGCTGTCCTCAGTGCCTGATGCTGGTTTTGTATTTGAGTTTCATTCTTTTTCTGTATTCATGCGGTTGGCAGTTGTTTCCTGCATAACAGTACCATGAACAGCTACACCTCATTTTCTATCCATTCCTTAAGATTTATATGGAAGAAATTCCTAAATCACATTCCTTGTCAGACAGTTTGCATGCCAATTTAAGGTCATTAAATCCACCATGATTTCTGAAATTTCTCTTTTGCTCTCCAGTTTGTGAACATGGATTTGTAAGTCACCATTCCAACCAGGATGCATACACTGAAATGCATATCCAGATTTGCAACAGGCTAGGAAGAATAATAAGCTCTCTCTCTCTTCATTCATTCACACATTTGTGTTTGGACAAAGGCATTTCAGACCAAATCATCTGTAACTGGCTGAAACTCCGTTTTGACTGTCTTAATAAGAAATGAATTTGTAGAACATTTTGAGTGCTTTATTATAGGTTATAAGTTTATGATAAAAGCAAAATAACAATTTTTTTAAAAGTTTGAAAAAATATATTACTAGGCTTATAGATTAGAGAAATATGAAAATATAAAAATTTGAAAAGATCATATTCAAAATTAGTTTTTATGTTAAATGATTAATAAATGAGTTGGTGTCTACATGGGGGAGTTTTCTTTTGGCGTGCTAGAGCGCCTGTCTTCAATATTATCAACAAATACTCTGGAAACAGATATCTGTGACACCCAAAATCTTACCAGCAGCAACAGTAAACATAAGTGACAGTAAGTAAGTGCTAACCATGCCCCTGCTATGTGCAGAGGACTCTGCAGGATGATCTCAGTTAGTACCCACGGAACATAGGTCTTGTAATGAACCTATTATTATATAAGAGAATGGAGGCAGAGAACGGAAGTATACCCAAGATGGCAAAGGGTTGGAGCAAAAATCTGGACCCAGTTTTTCTGATTCCATTGCTCAGGCTCCTAACCACAGGACTCTGCTCTTGCCCAGTGATTCAAATTCATGCACGCTTTGAAGCTGGGATCGGGGCAGGGGGTGTCTATGAGAATCTGGGCCACCCTGAATGAGAATGGGAATCCTTCAAAATGAAACTTACCATGATTCACTACTTCATGAAGCTGCCCTGGCATCCTAAAACTCTCCTTGCAAATATAGAAAAGTGAGAAGTTTTTCAGCAATGACATCTACAAAAAAGACTAGAGGGTCTAATGATTAACATTTTTGAAATGAGTCCACTGTGTTATTTGGCTGCTATAAATCCTAGACAGCATATGGGAATGTGTTTTGTAAGCCATAAGTCACGCAAAATGTCACGTGTACATATATGCTGTAATGATAGGTGTTGATTCTGCTATGAAGCTAGGGACAGCATGTGGGAAAGTGTTCTGTAAATCATAAATCACTATACAATGTCAAATGTGTATATGCGTGTGCCATTGATAGATATTGACTCTCAGAAGGAGAAGGGATTGAAGCATGTCTTCTTGGGAAGGGAGTTTGGAGGGACTGTCTCCTCTATAAGTCATCATTCTTATTTGTTTCTGAAACATCTGGTGTGGCCTGTCTGGACATGAAGCATGGGGACAGAAAGTAATAAGAAGGGAGGGAGAATCTCTCTCAACAGGTCTTGTTGAAGGCTGGCATCACACTCCAGGGGCCTGGGCAGTGTGTAAAGCTGATTTATTTCTCTGGTAAGTTGCTTTTGTTCATAGATTGTTCTCTTGCTGAGTAATCCCTCGGTGGAGGTAATATCTGTTACCACAGCGCATCACTGACTCTTTCTGCAGACCTCAGGAACCCTCAATCCCTGTGGCTTCTCTAGCCAAGGGCAATTTGTCCCAATGTCCCAATCAAACAGTGTTATGGTTCCCTGCAGGGCAGATGGACCCCCACCCAAAGTTTGTTTAGAATGGGCAGACAGAGGTGCACATAATCCAATCCACACACAATCCAAGAGGGTACGAAAAGTGTTGCAACTTACATAACTGTGGTCTCTGGGGGAGGGCAGAGTAGGCCTCTCAAACAGGTCTAAAATGGCTTTGAGAATAGGCAAGGACACTGACCTGGTGGTTAAGGGATAGAGCAGGCTGAAAGATCCCTCTAGTGAGCCAGCAGGCAAATGCTTGCATGGTTTGAACCTCTGGCCAGTGCCAACAGAGGGAGGCCCCAGGCTTTCTTTGCAGCTTGTCAAGGTGTGGGGCACAAGGAAGAAGAAGGGAAAGCCCTGAAA
Source organism: Rhinopithecus roxellana (assembly GCF_007565055.1). NCBI lineage: Eukaryota > Metazoa > Chordata > Mammalia > Primates > Cercopithecidae > Rhinopithecus > Rhinopithecus roxellana. The sequence continues at coordinate 53,297,306 of NC_044561.1, forward strand.
GCTAAAGCCAAGCAGACTCCTCATCTACCAGCAGGCTCTACACCATGCATGCCAGGCAAGTGGTGGGATTCCTGCAGGTGACCTTCCCCTGGGCAGCAGGCCCATCCCAACACAGCCATCTTGCCTCAGAATCCTCTGGAAGAAGCCAGCCAGATGGTCTCTAGAACCTTGGAAGTCTTAGGAAACATCAGACCTATGTGTTGCCCCCGTCCCTTGCCCTTTTTCTCTTGGTAAAGAAATTATCTTCAAAGCCCTTCCTGTCTTCACACACACCCACCTTTGAACACCTGTGGTGATGAGGAGCTCATGGGGATTGTATCTGCTTTTCATTTTGGGGCTACATCTGTTGAGATTTGATTCTTGGTCTGGCATTTTAGTTTGGAACTGCATATGGTACCTTGCAGGAACTTTTTAATACCCTCCTACTGTTGTTTACTTATTACTGGCTTCTTGCTTATTACATAATTTATCCTTCAATTACTTCTCGAAGGGATTAGAGAAGATTGACAACATGGAAATTCATATGCTGTCATCCAGTTTCAAGTACAGTCAGCATTCTCCTCCCAGTGGGAAATGGCTTTGATGTTCCTCATGATTTCTCAGAGACACCAATGGATGTGCTCAAGAGGGTGGTAGTTATGTCTATGGGAAATATATTTCTTAAAGCTTTATTTAAGATGAATTATTTTTAACCAGGTAAATCAGGTATATTCCATCAACAGAGCTTTTTCTCTGTGTGTGGTTTTCCTTTTGTTTTGTTTTGTTTCTTTTTTAAGAGATAGGGTCTCACTCTGTCATTGGTGCTGGAGTACAGTGGTACAATGCTAGCTCACTGCAGCCTCAAACTCCTTGGCTCAAGCGATCCTCTCAACTCAGCCTCTCAAAAGTAGCTGGGACTAGAGGTGCATGCTGCTACACCTGGTAAACAGAGCATTTTTTTTTTAAATTGATATGCCTGGATCCACCGTCAGTCATTCTATTTTAGTAGGTATGGAGTGTATCTAGTGTATCTAGGTATTTTCATTGACCATCAAAAGCTGCACAGGTGATTCTGATGCATGCCCTGGTTCAAATCTATCCCTCCCCAAACCATAACTTATCTAATTAGTCTAGCTCTGCAGATCCAATCTTCTTTACCTTTTTTGTTTTTAAATCTAGAATTCTACAAATAAATGAAACATTTCTATGTGTCTCACCCATCCTGGACAATCTGTCTCGGCTATTTCGCTATTTGTCTCAGGGAAAGGTTTTCTGATGATGGCAAATAGAATAAGGACTCTCACAGTATAAGTAGGATAGAAGTACTGAGCTGCAAGGGAGTGCCCTATTTTGTATATGTCTGTCCTTATCTTCCAGTTCCCATGAAAAACACCCTGCCCCTCTGATATGGTTTGGCTCTGTGTCCGCACCCAAATCTCATCTTGTAGCTCCTATAATTCTCACGTGTTGTGGGAGGGGCCTGGTGGGAGATGATGGAATCATGGGGGAATTCTTTCCCATGCTTTTCTCGTGATACTGAATGGGTCTCACAAGACACGATGGTTTTTAAAACAGGAGTTTCTCTGCACAAGCTCTCTTTTTGCCTGCTGCCATCTACTTAAGATGTGACTTGCTCCTTCTTGCCTTCTGCCGTGGTTGTGAGGCCTCCCCAGCCATTTGGATCTGTAAGTCCAATAAACCTCTTTCTTTTGTAAATTGCCCAGTCTAAGGTATGTCTTTATCAGCAGCATGAGAACAGACTAATACAGTAAATTGCTACCAGTAGAGTGGGGCATTGCTGAAGATACCCAAAAATGTGGAAATGACTTTGGAACTGGGTAACAGGCAGAGGTTGGAACAGACTGGAGGGCTAAGAAGAAGACAGGAAATTGTGGAAAAGTTTGGAACTTCCTGGAGGCTTGTTGAATGGCTTTGACTAAAATGCTGATAATAATATGGACAATGAAATCCAGGCTGAGGTGGTCTCAGATGGAGATGAGGGACTTGTTGGGAACTGGAGCAAAGGTGAGTCTTGTTATGCTTTAGTAAAGAGACTGGTGGCATTTTGCCCCTGCCCTAGAGATTTGTGGAACTTTGAACTTGAGAGAGATGATTTAGGGCATGTGGTGGAAGAAATTTCTAAGCAATCAAGATGTGACTAGGGTGCTGTTAAAGGCATTCAGTTTTATAAAGGGAACAGAGCATAAAAGTTCAGAAAATGTGCAGTCTGATAATGCAATAGAAAAAAAATTCATTTTCTGAGGAGAAATCCAAATCAGCTGGAGAAATTTGTGTATGAGGAGCCAAATGTTAATCCCCAAGACCATGGGGAAAATGTCTCCAGACCATGTCAGAGGTCTTCATGGCAGCCCCTCTCATTGCAGGCCTGGAGGCCTAGAAGGAAAAAGTGATTTTGTGGGATGGGCCCAGGGTCCCCATGCTGTGTGCAGCCTAGGGATTTGGTGCCCTGCATCCCAGCTGCTCCAGCTGTGGCTGAAAGGGGCCAAAGCAGAGCTCAGGCTGTGGTTTCAGAGGGTGCAAGCCCCAAGCCTTGTCAGTGTGGTGTTGAGTCTGCAGGTGCACAGAAGTCAAGAATTGAGGTTTGGCCACCTCTGCCTAGATTTCACAGGATGTGTGGAAATGCCTGGATGTCCAGGCAGAATTTTGCTGCAGGGGCAGGACCCTTATGGAAAATCTCTGCTAGGCCAGTGCAGAAGGGAAATGTGGGGTTGGAGCCCCCACAGAGTCCCTACTGGGGCACCACCTAGTGGATCTGTGAGAAGAGGGCCACCATCTTCCAGACCCCAGAATGGTAGATCCACTGACAGCTTGCACTGTGCTCCTGGAAAAACTGCAGACATTCAATACCAGCATGAAAGCAGCTGGGAGGGAGGCTGTACCCTGCAGAGCCACAGGGGAAGAGCTGTCTAAGACCATGGGAACCCACCTTTTGCATCAGCATGACCCAGACGTGAGACATGGAGTCACAGGAGATCATTTTGGAGCTTTAAGATTTTACTGCTCTGCAGGATTTCAGACTTGCATGGGGCCTGTAGCCCCTTTGTTTTTGTCAATTTCTCCCATTTGGAATGACTGTATTTACCCAATGGCTGTACTCCCATTGCATCTAGGAAGTGACTAACTTGCTTTTGATTTTACAGGCTCATACGTGGAAGGGACTTGCCTTGTCTCAGATGAGACTTTGGACTGTGGACTTTTGAGTTAATGTTGAAATGAATTAAGACTTTGGGGGAGTGTTGGGAAGGCATAATTGGTTTTGAAATGTGAAGATATGAGATTTGGGAGGGGCCAGGAGTGGAATGATATGATTTGGCTCTGTATCACCACCCAAATCTCATCTTGAAGCTCCCACAATTACCACACGTTGTGAGAAGAACCTGGTGGGAGATGACTGAATCATGGGGGTGGGTCTTTCCTGTGCGGTTCTCATGCTAGTGAATGGGTCTCATGAGATCTTATGGTTTTAAAAATGGGAGTTTCTCTGCACAAGCTCTCTTTTTGCCTGCTGCCATCTGTGTAAGTCATGACTTGCTCCTCCTTGCCTTCCATCATGATTGTGAGGCCTCCTCAGCCATGTGGAACTGTAAGTTTAATAAACCTCTTTCTTTTGTAAATTGCCCAGTCTTGGGTATGTCTTGGTCAGCATGTAAAAACAGACTAATACACCCTCCCTCCAAAGGCTTTATTTCCATATTTTGCTGGACCGATTTTCACCTTCATTTTTAACTCCCTCATTTGTTTTGTCTTGCAAGCTTAATTAAGGTTTGAGGTGGGCAGACATTTCTGAAGACAGTGATCTCTTTTTAATGACATGTCACAGTTGGAAGCTACCTTGTTAGGAAGTACAAAACTGGAAGGCATTTGTCTTACACTTTCATTTGGTAAAGTGATTCAAATACCAATTCAAACTTTGTTGAAATTATAGTAACATTTTATAAAATGACACACACAAACGCAAATGGCACATGCAAATGCAAACCTTAGCATGCAGAATCCTTGGCCATTACCAAATGTTCACCAAATAAGAGTGGGGAGCTCACAGAACTTTCAGTTGAGTGGAGGAGTTAGTCATTAATGAAGACACATGCAGGGTGTGAGGAGAGGCTGAAATGGGGATGGGGTTGGTTTAATTTGGAGGTCAAGGAGGAACTACAGGAAGAAGGGACATTTGAACTGATATCTGAGGAATGAGAGAGAGATAGCAGGGAACTAGCCAGTCAGTCCTGAAATGATAATCTCATATTTATTCCATGTTTTAGGTGCAGCTTCAAACTTACCATTTTAGCATTGTAAGAAGCCTCCCCTTCTGCCTCTCCTACCCCTCTACCTTACCCTGTGGCTCTTTAGTTGGGTCAGGAGCCTGGAGGTCCAGGAGTCCAGCTCTGAGTCTGCTCCCTGCTCATACCTGCTGTTTCTCTCTTCTGTTACACATCCTTCTTTCTCTGACTCAGCTAGGTCCAATACTAGTTCTTTCCTCAATAGGAGAATCCTGTGTTAGGAGAGAAAATTTATATTCTTATCACCAATTACAGGATGCCAAGAAAAGCTTATTCAATAAAATATGTGATGCAATTGTGAGATTCCCTTCATTGCAGGTGAGAATATTCTTCCAACAGAGTTGAGGTCAAATTCTCCCAGCAGTTACCGGGTGACTCCGTCATTGTGAGCACAATGTAAGTAAGCAAGAAGTCGGGTTTTCCAGGCCCTACAGTATGCATCTAAACAGCACCCGTCACACGGTTTGGGGGAACCTGTTCCTTCCTCTTACTAGAGGTGTAACTAGGGCAGGTTACTGAAACTCTGCTAACCTCAGTTTTCTCACTGATAAATGTCCTAATAAGCTCAGACTACTATAACAGAATACCACATACTTTGTGGCTCAAACAAGAGAAATTTATTTTCTCACAGTTCTGGAGGCTAGATGTCCAAAATAACAGTGCTGGCTGATTCAGCTTCTGGTGAGGGCTCTCCTCCTAGCTTGCAGACAGCCACCTTCCCATTGTATCCTCACATATTGTGAAGAGAGAGGGAGTTCTGGTCTCTCTTTCTCTTCTTACAGGGATGTTAATCCCATCATATAAATCCCCACTCTCATGACCTCATCTAACCTTATTAGCCTCCCAAAGGCCTCACCACCCAAATATCATCACATTGGGGGTAAGTGCTTCAACATATAAATTTGGGAGGAACACAAATATTGAGTCCATAGCAATACAGTAGGGATGATGACACTGTTTTTAGCTTCTGTTGTTTTTGTCTGCTCAGCGTTCCTTTCCTTGAGAAGCAGCCATGCACCATCTGGTGCTGGGGAGAGGCACTGCCAATGCCACAAGTCCTACTTCTCTGGTCATGGAGGGGGCCATTAAACTCAGGCCTGGCCATGTCCATGCATGAGTTGTGTGCGCATAAAGTATAAAAAGTACTGGCCTAACACCAAAAGCACAGGCAACAAAAATAAAAATAGACAAATTAGACTCCATCAAAATGTAAAACTTCTGTGCATCGAAGTGCACAGAGTGAAAGGAAAATCATGTATCTGACAAGGTGTTAAAATCCAGAATATATAAGGAATGTCTACAACTCAACAGCAGCAAAACCCAAGTAACCCAATTAAAAATGAGCAAAGGACTTGAATTTCTCCAAAGATAATATAAAAATGGCAATAAACATATGAAAAAATGCTCAACATCACTAATCACTAGGGGAATGCAAATCAAAACCACAATGAGATTTTGCCTCAAACCATTAGGATGGCTATGAACACACACACACACACACACACACACGCACACACAGTAGCAAGTGTTGGTATGGATGCGGAGAAAGTGAAATGCTTGTGCAGTATTGGTGGAAATGTTAACTGGTGCAGCTGCTATGGAGAACAGTATGAGGTTTCCCTTAAAAATTAAAAATAAAATTACCATATAATCTAGCAATTCCACTTCTGGACATATAATGAATATAATTGAAAGCAGGATATCAATGAGATATTTGCATGCCCATGTTCATAGCAGCAATATTCCAAATAGCCAAGAGGTGAAAGCAATGCAAGTGTCCATTGATGGGTGCATGGATAAACAAGATGTGGTATATCCATACAATGAAATATTGCTTAACCTTAAAAAGGAGGAAAATTCTAATACATACTATAACATCAACAAACCTTGAGGACATTATATTAAGTTAAATAAGCCAATCATAAAAAGACAAACACTATATAAGTTCACTTATATGAGGTATCGAAGCTAGTCAAATTCATAAAAACAGGAAGTAAAATGATGGATGCCAGGGGCTGTGGGAGTGGTGGTGGGGGAATGGGGAGTTGTTCGAAGGGCAAAGAGTTTTAGTCTTGCAAGATGAGAAGTTCTGGAGATCTGTCTCACAGCAATGTGAATATACTTAACATGACTGAATTGTGCACTTGGAAATGGTTAACACGATAAATTACGCTATGTATGTTTTACTAAATAAAAAAGAAATAAGACAAGCTGGGCGTGGTGGCTCACGCCTGTAATCCCAGCACTTTGGGAAGCTAACACGGGTGGATCATGAGATCAGGAGATCGAGACCATCCTGGCTAACACAGTGAAACCCCATCTCTACTAAAAATACAAAAATTTAGTTGGGCATGGTAGCATGCACCTGTAGTCCCAGCTACTCGGGAGGCTGAAGCAGGAGAATCGCTTGAACCCAGGAGGTGGAGGTTGCAGTGAGCTGAGATTGTGCCATTGCACTCCAGCCTGGGCAACAGAGCAAGACTCTGTCTCAACAACAACAACAATTAAAAAAAAAAAAAAAAAAGAAAGGAAGAAAGAAATAAGACAAATGTAAATAAAACAAGAAAAATACTCATCTGCTGCACTGGGGTTCTTTGATGGAAAAGTCTGAAGACATGAGATGTTACAAGTGGATGGCTTCCTAATTCCAAATAGAGACACTCAGATGTGTACCGCGGAAGTCAGAAAGTCAATGAGATAAATAGACTTCACAAACAAGTTAAAAAAGAGTTGTTGGTGTGAATGTCACTAGCGAAGACTTTACAACTAGCAGTCTTCGTCTGTCGCCTGGCTTTCACAGAACTTAAAAAAACCTCATAATTTAAGTTTGACTCGTGTCTTCGATCACTGTTACCGTGTTCTTTATGGTAAATGTAGTCAGGATTCTTTTATACCCTAACTAGGGCAAATTTGTTTTTGGAATAAATGTAGCCCTCAAAATACAGAACTCTGTTCCAGAAAAATTTATTTCTAGGTCAGTTGAGTAAAAGTTTGAACTCATTTATAGTTTGAAAACAATGCTAGAAATAGCCTTTAAGTTATTAGACGTGTACACAAATCTTATGATCTGAAAGTACTTAACATCAATTTCACTCACAGCCAGTGACCACTTCTAATAGTGGAACCTTCTGCACTTTGGAGAAGGAGACCTGAGACATATTTACCCTTCCTCAACCAAGAGGGGATTGTTTGTTAGGAGGCTGCCAAGGTAGAGGCCAGGGGGTTGGAGATGACCCGCTGTCATGCTGCCTCCAGCACAGTTGGATTTTGGTCCTTGGGTTTTCCCTAGTGACATTAAACATATCCCCTAAGAAAAATGCTCACTCTTTGACCTTTGGTCATCACTGATGAGTTCTAGATCTCTCTACCAGAAGTCTACAGGCATCATAATTAGCTAGAAAGGGTTCTAAGCCTAAGACTCCTCCCTCTTTCTAGGATTCTGGTCAATGCAGTGTAGCCATGAAGATTCTCTCTTTTCAAAAGAGACCTCAACATTCTGTCAATGGCTAGGCAAGTGCCCAAAGCCTACTGGAAGGCTTCTGAGAAGCTTGGGTGAAGAACACAGATTTGCCCAATGCTCAAAGATTCCGTGGGAGGCTGAATAATGCCTTCCCAAAGATAGCCATGTCCTAATCCCTGAAATCTGTGAATGTTCCCTTGTGGCATAAAAAAGGATCTTTACAGATATAATTAAGAATCTTGAGATGGGCAGAGTCTCCTGGATTACCAGGTGGGTCCAAGTCCTAAATACAATCACATATACTCTTTGTAACAGGGAGGCAGAGGGAGATTTGATAACACTCAGAGGTGAAGGTGCTTGAAGGGAGAGCAAAGAGAGGTTGTAGGACGCTGGCCTTGAAGACAGGAGATAAGAAGATAGCATCCCCACAAATCAAGGGATGATGGCAGCCACCAAGGGGTTTCCTGTTGACACCTTGATTATAGTCCAGTGATTCTAATTTCTAGCTTCCAGAACTGTGGGAAAATGAACTGCGATTGCCCGAAGGCAGCAAGTTTGTGGTCATTTGTTATAGCAGCCACAGGATATGAATACAGCCCCCATCTGCCACCTGCATCCATCCTTGGCACTCTGGTGCATGTGCTCAGAGCCAAGTATTACCCACATGGCTGGCTGCAAGGAGACAGAAAGCAAGGACAGGCTGTGATACCTGAACAGGAAGAAGAACAACAGGGAAACAGAAGACCTACTGCACTGATGAGAAGGAGGAGGGAGAAACCTGTCTCTACAGCACAATGTGTTAAAATACGACATCATGAATTCCATGTTTCCACACCTTCTCCCTTCAGGGAGAAGGAGCAGAATAGTAACAAGGAATCTAAATCTTGTGTACCAGATGATCCCATCCCTGCCTTTACCACCTCCCATGGACACATTATGGACAAAGGGAGCTTGGGGCATAAATAGTCCTCCTTTTTCCAGCTTCATCTTGTCCCAAATCTCATTATCTCCCTTGTTCTGTCTCTACCCCCTCAACTTACTCTGCCTTCCGTGCCCCCATTTTAGTTTATAGCATCATCATCTGCCCTATACATACCCAAAAGAAGTGGGACCACGCTGACTCCCCTTTTTTCCATCCTGCCCCATATCTCATTAGATATGTAAGCCCTTTGTATTATCCACTGAACATGTTTCATTGATATTTTTTCCTTTTTCATTCTCATTGTCAGTCCCTAATTGAAGTCCTCTTTCACAGGAGCTTCACCATATCCCAGTCTGATCCCTCTACTTCCCTAATGGAAGCTCTCCAGTGGGCTCCTGGCATGTTCCCCAGAAGGCCCCAGCTCTCTAGCATCACTCTCTGTGGTTTGAACTTGCTTTCTTTCAAGATTCACCTGTAATTTCATTCTGCTTTTCACTATAAACTGTAGACTGTAGTTACACTTAAGATGTTACAATTTCCTGGCCATGCCATGCAATTCCATGACTCCAGGTCTATTCTCCTCGGCATAATGTACCATGGCTCCCCCAGCAGAACTGGGGGCAATGAAGGAATGAAGTCCTACATCAGTGCTTTCCTTTAAGACTTCAGGGAAGAAACATGGAGAACAGGCATCCAAAAGGGCAGGTCACCCGGGAGGCCATACATTGCCCTCAGTACCTTCAGCCCCAGAATCCCCAGCAAGTCTCAAAATCAACACATTTGCTCCAAAAGGCTCCAGGTGATGGTCTAAACATCTGATTCACCTTATCTTTTTCTTCCAGAATGTATACATTCATCCCTTGTTTAAAGAAGTTTGGTTTACTTTTTTTTTAAATCTACCTTAGTTTAGAAGATGCCAGTCTTTGCACTCAGTAATTGTTTTGCACCAAGTTCAAGAAAACAACACTTCCACTCCAAGTCTATACCACCACCTCCCTGTGCTCCTCTTCCCTGAGTGTGAGCTTCTGCAGACAAGGCCCTCAAATCCCCGACTCCAGCACCAATGCTTAGTGCTTCCTTCCCTGCTGGAATGTGTGCAGGTGGGTAAGGACTTTGCTTGATGGTATAGTAGATATCTTAGAACACAGTTCATTCCTCTATCAGAATGAGTCTGCTGATATGCAGCTGTTGATTAAATACCCAAGCTTTGAATTGCCGAAGCATTTTCCCAGAGGTTTTAACCTGGAAGTCACTAAGTTGTCTATGAGAGTCAAGATTACATTTTCCCCCAATACCAGAAGAAAGGAAAGCTCATGAGTTGTCGAGTGCAGCTATGGAGAAATAGAATGTTGCATCTCTGTACAGGCAAACTTCTTTAACCTCCTAACATCCCACTGGGCAGAAATCATGTCTGTCCCCTGAGAAGGGGTCAGCTTCTCTCCCACATGGACCACACTTTAGGTTAACTTTCAGACCCAGGTCTACACTCTCACTTATTGGAAAGCAGGTGGTTTTACCCAAAGTGTTCTTCATGCGTCGTAGCAACTTCTGTAAGAAAAGTCTATGTGTGTGGTGGGGGCTACAGTCCATCCCACGCATGCCCCATGGAAGAAAACCCTTCTGCATCCTGGTTTTCTGCTGCTGGGTGACTGGTATTCATCACTGGCTGTCTGCAGTTTAGAGGTGGCCCACAATTGTAGCAGTCCCTGTTAATGGATGATATAGGACATTTTGCATACTTTGGCCAAATATGGTCACCATTTTAATGTACGAACCAACACGCTGTGAGATTTAGGTGTTTCCTGCCCTTCATTCTGGGCTTATCATTTTATGCACATTCTGTAAATGCAGGGGAAGAGACAATGATAATGAAAAAGCATGGAGCCTCACAACTATAAGCTCCGAAAGGGTCTGCTCTACAGAGGATCATCAGACATTTTTGGTGCATATCCTATTTGGATCACACTGTGCGACCATTCCTAGGTCAGGTGGCAGAAAGGGTTGCTTGCCTTCTTTGTGAGGAGGGGAACCTACCTCTTAACCTGCTTGCTGAACTCTGCAGTGACCTTACCTCTGATGGCAAAGTCATGGAGATCTTTCTGGTCAGGTTTGTAAAAGTTAGGTAGCTAGCCTGGCAGCTCTGAGAAAACATGAGTGTGTCCTGTGTCCACGTTTTGGGCTCTGTAGCAGATTTAAGTGCTGCTTAAGGGAATGAAAAAATGTCTTTATGTATAACCTGACCTTTCTAACTGTACCTTAATTTGCTTATGCAGAAAATCACTGGAATTAGAGCCACACATCCTGCCCATTCTGACTAGTCCTTCATCCAGCCAAGTCCAGTAACTATGGGAAGGGAGAGCACCTGAGGGTCACTCTCTTTTGGAAAGATTTTCATCCGCTTGCAAACCCACCCACACCTCTGCCTTGATTACACTCCTCTAATCAAAGATGACGATCTTTCTTACAGCAATTAGGTCTATTAGTCTCCTATTTCTATTTTCAGTGTGCCCCTCCCCGCAACACCCAAACACCTAGGTCAGTTCTCCCACCCATGAAAGCATAATGAATACTTACCTACCTGCTCTGGGCACCTCTGGAATTTCAGCAAGCAAGTATTTGATAAGCAAAGCCTAGTTTCCTGTTAATTATACTCAGAAATATGACTCATACAAAAGACGCACAAAACTAATTGGAAAAAGAAACAAAATTAGGCATGAGAAAGTAAGAAAGTGAAATCATGCAATAATAATGGGAGAAAAAAATAGCCATGATGATAAGACTGAATTAATAGCTTAGATGAGTGTGTGTCGGGGGAGCAGGGAGGGATGATGTACCCAGGAAGTGATCATAGAGGGTGGAGATTTGCACTGACATATGACTCATGACCAAATGGAACAATAAGTTTTGTTTTATGACATAAAATGTCCAGCCAATTTAGTCCACCATTTAATTAGTTTTACTGAATTTTTTTTTTTTTTTTGTCATGGAGTTGACTCATGGTTGTCTTCTTCGTCTTCCCTATTAAATTCCTCTTCCCTATTAAATTGTCTGGTTTGCATTAAGATGATAACTGTCCCACTCTTAAAGATGATTGGTAAACTGGTACAGAGGAGAGAAATCTGTCCTGGAAATAAGACAGAATTTTCTAAAGTAGGATGATAGAAGGACTTTCAGTACCATAAACAAAGAAGGGAAGGTGGCTGAGCGCGGGGATCACGCCTGTAATCCCAGCACTTTGGGAGGCCAAGGCAGGTGGATCACCTCAGGTCAGGAGTTTGAGACCAGCCTTGCCAACATGGTGAAACCCAGTCTCTACTAAAAGTACAAAAATTAGCCGGGTGTGGTGGTGGGTGCCTGTAATCCCTGCTACTCAGGAGGCTGAGGCAGGAGAATCTCTTGAATCCAGGAGGCGGAGGTTTCAGTGAGCCAAGATCACGCCACTGCACTCCAGCCTGGGTGACAAGAGCGAGACTCCATCTAGAAGAAGAAGGAGAAGGAGGAGGAGGAGGAGGAAGAAGAGGAGGAGGAGGAAGAGGAGGAGGAGGAAGAGGAGGAGGAAAGGTAACAGAGATGTTGAGAGCATTTATAAACTGATGAGTTAGGGTGCTCCTTGGATTGAATGGTTCCTAAATCAGTTAATCCCTTTCTCCCCAGAATTATGTCTTTCTGTATACCATTCTGTTCTTCAAGTTGTGAAACTTGGAGTTAGGCTACCTGTGTAGTCTTCTGATTTCACCAAGAAACAGAAAATAATGGATCAGAGAGCACACAGAGAAGGAGGAACCAGGAAACCGGTTTTTCCCAGCCTGATGGTCACTCTTCTGCCTCCCACAACTGCTTCCTTCAGCAGTAACATCTCACCATTGAGTGGCCAGAGTGTCCCCAGAGCCATCTTGGGTCCCTTGGTGGCCTGAGAGGGTAGGTCATAGTAGGTATCTACCTAAGCCCAGTAGGGCCAATATTTACTGAATGACTGTTATGTTTCAGGCACATTCCATACAGTCCACTAATCCTTAGAGATAAGAAAACAGAAGATGACAAGTTAAGTAATTTTCCCTAAGTTTGGTAAATAAGGAAAACAGGATTTGAGGCTATCTGATGCCCAATCCTGCATTCTTTCTGCTAACCTAAGCTGTCTGCTTCACCAGATAACATTTTGTTTTTTTCAGGAACTCATTTAGATTTTATGGTTGTATTAGGAAAACAAGCCTAGAATAATGCACAGAGTCATGCTATGCTAAGATGTTTACTAGTTTCTATTTTCAGAGAGAGCTAGATTTGCTAACTTTTTCTTGGATCAACTTTCTAAGTTCTAAAGCAAATGCCCGAAAGAATATTTCAGGTAGAGCTTACTTCTCTATCTTGAAAATTCATACCACAACCCTTCTTGAGTGCCTGCTAAGAGCAGTTTCCATGTGAAGTGCTTGGAGATGATTAAAACACATCACTGCCCACGGGGCGCTTAAGGTGAAGTGAAGGGAACACCTAGGGACCCAGGGAACTGTGCAAAATGAGAAGGTGCAGTGGTGCAGCTGAGCACGGGAGCCTAGAAAGAGCATAATACCTTCAACAGCTATTTATTGAGTGTTACTCTGCTTCTCTGTCTCTCATTCTCTATCTCTCTCTAGCATGCCTAAATTTGCTATTTCCAAGATATGGATTTCAGAGTATAATGCCTATCTGCTGTTTTTTTTTTTCTGTCCCCTTCTCCCCACTCTTTTGCTGGCATTACACTGTTTTTCTTCTGGAAAACTGTCCTTCTGCCATACCTGGTTCATGTGACTCTGAAGTATGGCTTGATCTACTTCTTGGCAAGGACACACATGAGAGGCCTAGTCCATCAGTGTATTCCACATCCCTGTCCAGTGGCCGGTTTGGGAATAGGTATGTAACCCAAGACAGACCAGAGCAGAGTAATCTGAGGACATTCGGGGACCTGTGTAGAAAGAGATACCCTCTTTATGGCTGCTGAGCAGGTGGGAAGCACAACTGGATATACAGAGCTCCCACAGAGGACAGGGTGCTTGGGAAAGAAGGTAATGTAGGAGGCAAAAAGTGGGCAGGGTCCTGGTGACAACTTTGTGTCCTGGGCCAGGCCATGTTTAACTAGATGCATGGACTTGTAGATCTGTAATTCCACAAATCTCTAACACATCCTTTACCCTAACTCACCAGGAAGAGTTTCAGTAACCCTTAATATAATAATCCAGCTTTCATCTACTATTGTTCTTGGGTGAATAGCTTCTCTGGGAAGTCCGTGGGGGAGGAGTGACTAGCAGGGTAGGATCCAGGCCTTCTGGCTTCCATGGTTGTAATGTCAATCACAATACTGTCAAATGTCATCCAAAACTCCTAACAGAGGTCACCAACTTCATCTCCCCACTTACATTCAGATTTAAGTTTTCTAAAAATCTTGGTTTCAACATCAATGGTTATTTGCACGTCACATCACTGGTCACTGGTGCTTTCTCACAGCATAAAACTGTTAATGAACTGAGACTATAGACTTGAAAAAAGTGTGAAATGGAAAAGCACCAAAACGTCTGTCTTCTGTGATGTTTGCATACAACCAATTATTTGCAATAATCACAACTGACTTGAATTCAAGACAAGAAGAATCTTTCCATTATACTTTTAAAATTATACAGATACCTCACTCACATCTTTCAATTAATATAAAGTGTGATTGAAAAAGTAAGCTTGTTAACTTTCCACCCCTATTCACCTAACGCAACATACTCAATATCATATAGAAGAAACCTAACACCACACCTAAACATGTAAAGCTCACCTAAATATTCATGTTCTGGTGCTATTGGCTGTACAAGTATGAGGAGATAGCTTTTAAATAAAAATGGCAACATATATTAAGTATATTTCTTGAGGTAAGAAATTGCATGATTACCTAAGTCCTTTTGATGTAAATCGTAAAACAGTTTGCCTGCTCTGCTGGTTTAAACAAATCCACAGCCCTGGAAACTACTCTAGATTTGATTTTCACACTTCTATGCAAACCATACCACAACCCAACTTGCAAACTATACCACAATCCTTCTTGCAAACTATACCACAATCCTTCTTGCAAACTATACCACAATCCTTCTTGCAAACTATACCACAATCCTTCTTGAGTGCCTGCTCTAGACTTGAACTACAGCAGGTTGCTTGGGTCCCTCGGTGTTCCCTTCACTTCACCTTAAGCGCCTCATAGGCAGTGATGTGTTTTAATCATCTCCAAGCATTTCACATGGAAACTGCTCTTCGCAGGTACTCAAGAAGGGTTTTGGTATAGTTCGCACAGAAGTACAAAAATCAAATCTAGAGTTAACTACTCTTGCACCAAATCTAGAGTAGTTAACTACTCTTGAGTACCTGCTCTAGCTTTAAACATGAACTTGTTTAAAGAATGTGTCAATCTGAAGAGGTAGGACCAGTCATCACTGTAAGTAATGAAAAGGAAAGTCAGTGGAGGAACATATATTTCTTCAAAAACAAGAACATTCCTCTATGCAAGCTTTCCCCTCCCCAAGCTCTATGCAATATTATTTGCCCAGTGGCAGGAATCATGCTTAAGCCATTAGCATCATAAATTGCTTAGAAAACAAGGTATGGGTGATTTGAAAGATATATTGAGTGGAACTGAGCAAATTAAGTCTGTCCCTGCTGTTTTATCTTTATTTATTAATGACAATAGTTCTGTCCTAATCTTTTGTATAGCACTTAGTCAATTATGTGGCATCTAAAGCTCTTCAAGTGATTTTAGTTAATGTCTTCCTTTTTCTCCTGCACAGGCAGATGCAAATTGCTCTGGGGAAAGTTGTAAGGTCAAGGGTAGTTGTGGTTTCTGCTGTTAAGGGAATCTGTACAGTCACCCCTCTCCCCGAGACAAGAACTTATAATTGATGAAGTAAGCAATCAACAGATCACAGCAGACACAAGGAAAGTACTTTAAAGAGATGGAATGGTTTGCAGGTGTAGAGGATGATAACGGTAGTTTTATTGGAAGTATGAGCATGTTTAAAGAATGCATCAATCTGAAGACGTGGGGCCAGTCATCACTGTAAGTAATGAAAAGGGAAGTCAGCGGAGGAACTTGGCTCTGTCCATCTGAGCTCTGTGGCTAGGGGAACAGCCATGTGGGATTCCAATTGATTGGTACAGGACAGGACCATAGCTTTTGAGGAGAGGAATCACGGGGTTAAGCCAGTGAACCCGCTTGTAGGATCATTTCTACCAAGCATTTCATTCCTGCAAACACCTTCGTTTCTCATTTCCAATTCCATAATCAGCTTGCAACTTTCTGATTAGAAGGTGGCTTTTTGGGTGGATCTTTTAACTAAAGGAAGAAATGTTTTGGAATAGGAATTTTGAGTTTTAGTATTTTTGTGATGTTTTAAAAATATTTGTATTGTGGTAAAATAACTTGTAATTATTTTAACCATTTCTTTAGTATTTGATTCTGTGACATTAAGTACATTCACAATGTTCTGTTATCATTATCACTATTACTAGAACTTCTTCATTATCCTAAACAGAAATCCTGTACACATTAAACAATAAAACCCCATTTCCCTCTCCTCTCAGCCCTTGGTAACCACTATTCTACTCTCTGTTTCTGTGTCTCTGTTTATTCCAGATATGTCATCTAAGTTGAAGCATACAATATTTGCCCCTTTTTCTCTGGCCGCACTCATTTAGAATAATGTTTTCAAAGTTCACCTGTGTCATAGACATATCAGAATTTCCTTCCTTGTTAAGGCTGAATAATATTCCAGTGTGTGCACATACCACGTTCCACTCGTCTGTTAATCTGCTCATTGACATTATGGGTTGTTTCTACCTTTTGGCTATTGTGAACAATTCTGCTATGAGCTGTGGCATGCATGGATCTGGTTGAGTCCCCATTTTGAATTTGTTTGGGTGGATACGCAGAAGTGGAATTGCTGGGTCCTATGGCAAGTCTCTGTTTAACTTTTTGAGGAACCTTGAAACTGTCTTCCATATTGGCTGCACCATTGTGTAATCCCAGCAGCAATGTACGAAGGTGCCAGTTGCTCCACATCCTTGCCAGCATTTGTTATTTTCCATGTTTTTATAATAACCATTCTAACGGCTGTGAAGTGGTTATCATTGTGGTTTTGATTTGCATTTCCCTAATGATTAGTGGTACTAAGCATCTTTTCATGTGCTTTTTGGCCATTTGTAGATCTCCTTTGGAAAAATGTCTACTCAAGTCCTTTGCCCATTTTTAAAATTAGGCTGTGCGATGTAATTTCTTCACGTAAATCTGTGTAACTTCTTCATTAATCAATGGAATTCTTAGTCAACTTGGCTGTAGGAAGGGACTGTGCTGATTTTGTTGATGCAAGGAGCTTGGCTTACTGCTTGGCAGTTACTTCTATTATAAATGAAATTGTCCCTGTAGTTTATTTCAGTTTTCCAAGCCAGATTATCTTGATTTATACCTAATAGGTAGATTTTCTCTTGTGGTCCTGGCAAGTCTGATTCTGAACTTGTGAGGCAGTGGGTCTGAACCCAGATCATAGCATGCTCTCTACTTTAATGAAAGATACCTTCTGAGGTTCCTGGGGCGGGAACTACTGGTTCTGGATGTTTTCTAGGTTAATCCACAAGTTTCACCATCCAGTGCAGTGACCAGTAGCCACACGTCATCACTTAAATTTAAATTCAGATTAATTTAAAACTAAATAGGCTGTGCACTGTGGCTCACATCTGTAATCCCAGCACTTTGGGAGGCTGAGGCAGGAGGATCACCTGAGGTCAGGAGTTTAAGACCAGCCTGGCCAACATGGTGAAGCACTGTCTCTACTAAAAATACAAAAAAAAAAAAAAAAAAAAAAAGGCTGGGTGTTATGGTGCCTGTCTGTAGTCCCAGTTACTTGGGAGGCTGAGGCAAGAGAATTGCTGGAACCCAGGAGATGGAGGTTGCAGTGAACTGAGATCAAACTACTGCATTCCAGCCTGGGTGACAGACTGAGACTCCATCTCAAAAAAAAAAAAAAAAAAAAAAAAAAATGCCGAGCACAGTGGTTCATTCTTATGATCCCAGTATTTTGGGAGGCCAAGGTGGGCGGATCATTTGAGGTCAGGAGTTCGAGCCAGCCTAGCCAACATGGTGAAACCCTGTCTCTACTAAAAATACAAAAACTAGCCAGGCGTGGTGACGCACACCTGTAATCTCAGCTACTCAGGAGGCTGAGGCACGAGAATTGCTTGAACGTGGGAAACAGAGGATGCAGTGAGCCGAGGTGGTGCCACTGCACTTCAGCCTGGGTGAGAGAGTGAGACTCTGTCTCAAAAATAAAGAAATTAATTAATTAATGAAATTGAAGAAATAACCCAGTTTTTTAGTTTCACTAGCTACATCTCGAGCAGTCGGCAGCCACGTGTGGCCAGTGTCTGCTATACTGAACAACACAGACATGGAACTCTCCCATAATTTCAGAAAGTTCTATTGGACAGGTTAATTTTTAAAAATAAACATTTTTTGGAATCATAAAAAATATTTACACTTAATAGAAAACAGGAATTAGAGGACAAATAATAGACGGGGCAAATGGTAAAGAAATAGCAATATGATAGATTTATATCTAACTATATCAATAATCACATTTAATGATCTAAACACCAAAATTAATACACAGATATTGGCAGAGTGAATCAATAGATATGCTGCGTATAAGAAACCCACTTTGGAGGATAATTGACAGCTAAATAACGTTTAGTTTTTCAGCCAATAAACACAGTGTATCTCTCTATTTATTTAGATTTTTACATTTTATCTTAGCAATATTTTGTAATTTTGTCAGATTTGTTCCTAAGTATTTCACATTTCTGAAGTAATTTTAAATAGTAATGTATTTTAAATTTTAATCTCCAATTCTTTATTGCTAGCATATGGAAATACCATTGGTTATTTATACTGATCTTGTATCTGCAACATTGCCAAGCTCATTTAATGGTTCTAATAGCTGTATTATAGATTCCATAGGATTTTCTACATAGATGATTTGCAAATAAAAATTGTTTACTTTTTCCTTTCAAAAAAATAAATAAAATAAAAATAAGCATTTTTAAAGGAGCTTTGGAAACAGGTAAATAAAACCAAACAAAACAGTAACAACCTAAAAAATGACTCCATGATTAGGCAACGGATTAAAGAACAAAGTTAGAACAGAATTGAAATAAACTCTACAGTCTGACTACTAGAAAAGTGTCCAGTAGTATTCCCTGCTACAGAATCATTGTAAAATGTTCGTGTTGTGGGGCCGATGTGAGGACTCCTGAGCCCAGCACATAGCAAGGGCTGTATAAGGAGGTGATGGTCATGAAAATGCACTGCACAGATCTGCTGCTGCTTAGAGTCTAGCTGGCTGCTGTCCTCATACTGAGGCCATGCCTCCTGCAGGCAGCTCCCAGCCAATAGCAGAGTGTGGCAGGCTGTCAGTGCACACAAATTCCAGAGAGGCGCAGATTATTTTAATAGGTGACTTTGACTTAAAGCTCCTTTAAAAATGCTTATTTTTATTTTATTTATTTTTTTGAAGGGAAAAAGTAATAGGTGACTTTGACAGCTTAATCAAAACCTTGTGAGGGCTGGAACTGAGTTCTGGTTTTCAGTCTGCTGCCCAGTCAGTGCTCGTTCCTTTCTTTCTGCAGCATTTCACAGAATTTCACCAATATTACTCTCTCAGGGGCTCCCATTTTATTTTCTAGGGCCGTGTCTATTCAGAATATCACCATTGCTTGCACGTAAAAAACCCAAGATAAATGCCAGTATTTCCCACACTGTGTTCTGCACAACCTGAGTGTTCTGAAGGCTTCAAGACTGTCTTGAAAGCTGTCTTGTCAGATGCTGGTGCTCTGCTAATACCTCGGTCTTACCATTGTAGTAGGTCTGGCTTCCAACTGCAAATATCTGTGTCTCTTTGCTTTCTCTTGCTCTAGAATGCTCTGTCCATGAGTGTTGCAGGTCGGATATTCCTCAGTCAGTGACTAAGCAGAAGGAGATGCTCTACCTGGGCTCTTAATTATGCAGCTTGAACCGGGGTGGTGAGTCGCTTGATAATGCACCCTTTCCTGGCTGCCTTCCTTTCCCCAGCTCACGTTCTCACAACCTCACTGGCATTTCCTCCAATCATTTCTCAAATAAACTCCTTATACTGGAATGAATAGTAGGGGAATCAAAACTAAGATATTGTTCTAGTAAGGAAAGATGATTCATGGTCAGAAATGTCTGGGAACTACTAGGTTAAACATAACTGAGTAGGTTTCCTAACTGTGAAACTTCAAAAAACATGTAATATGTTGATTTATTTAGCGACTCTCCAGGGATAAGAAGTAGACAGACCATACAAAGTTATTTGACACTGTGTGATTGTGGAATGCAGTGGGAGTGCAATTGTGTGAGTCATTTGACAATGTGTGATTGTGGACTGCAGTGCGAGTGCAATTGTGTGTGCGTGTGCACACACACATGCACATACACACAGGCATCCAACACAGAACACAGCCTAAGAACAGCTACGATCTGGTTAACTGAACCTAGTGTTCCAGGAAGAGCAAGGTTTTGCTTTTTTTGGTTTTCTCCTCATACTTCTACTTAGCACAAAATGTATAACGCCCTTTAACTCAACGATGTACAAATACTAAATGCATAAACACATTTTTAAGAAACAGCAGACAAAGTAATGAACAGTGCTTACTTTACATCATAGATTACTATGGTGTCTGGGGAACGGACTGGAAGACAAGTAGGCTCAGGACTGACATTCTTATCTTGTGGTCGATAATAGAGCTTTGTTCAGCACTTAATTAAGCAGTTCTGATGGTTCTCCAAGCATGAGAAAATGCAACGTGGAGACTCACGGTAGTGGTTCTGCTCTCCCAATAAATCTAGTTACATATAGATCCTTAGCCAATTTACTTTTTCATTATAAAGAGGAGAAATCATAACACAGCATTAACTAGAACTAATTTAACATTGTACATAGTTTAAAACTTCAGTGTAAGATCACTGAAACCCCACAAGAAAATGTACTTCCTGTTCCAAGATATCTGGGCTTCCCAGGGGCTAGATGGACACTATTTATTCAGCATCCTAGGTGAGTCTCACTCTCAGGTCTGACACTGGGTCACCTCTATGGGGATTTCAGCATGGCTTCACACAATCTGTGAGAAGATTTGCAAATGCTTTCATCTGCCCTCACCTCTGAGGCTCCAACTCAAAGAAAAAACTGTTGATATACCAGTCAAATTGGGCCTTCAAATATGATTTACTGGTGGACCTGTGTGTGTGTGTGTGTATATGTGTGTGTGTGTGTGTATGTGTGTGTGTATGTGTGTTTCTCTTGATATGGGTCTCTGTTTAGGGAAAAAGACAGAGACAGACAGAGAGACAGAGATAAAGAGAGAGAGGGAGAAAGAGAGAGTGGGAGAGAGAGAAATAAAGCACTCACTCCCCTCGAAAACTCATACCTGAAAGCTAAATTAAAAATTAAATATATTTAAACTTAACAAATGGATTCAAAAGTCACTAAACTTCTTCATTTAAAAGGTTTTTAGAGCTGGGCATGGTGGCTCACACCTGTACAGCAATTTGGGAGGCCAAGGTGGCTGGATCACCTGAGGTCAGGAGGTCAAGACCAGCCTGGACAACATGGTGAAACCTGGTCTCTACTAAATAGCAAATATAAAAATTAGCTGGGTGTGGTGGTACACACCTGTAGCCCCAGCTACCTGGGAGGCTGAGACAGGAGAATTGCTTGAACCCAGGAGGTGGAGGTTGCAGTGAGCTGAGATCTCACCACTGCACTCCAGCCTGGGTGAGGGAGTGAGACTCTGTCTCAAAAATAAATAAATAAATAAATAAATAAATAAATAAATAAAATAAATACAAATAAACATTGAAAGGTTTTTAGATTTCTTTTCAATTTTATTTTTCCTAAGGAGTTTTTTAATAGGTGACACATTTATATCACATTGAACAATAGATGAAAGCATTTGCAAACATCCATTTAAAAGTGCTTTCTCCATAGGCAATAATTTTACGAACTGAATGTTAACATCTGCCACCACCCCCAAATTCCTGTGTTGAAATTCTAAGTCCTAATGTGATGATATTAGGAGGTGGAGCCTTTGGGAGGTAATTACTTTATGAAGATGGTGTCTTTATGAATGGGATTAGTGCCCTTAAAAGAAGAGACAGTGAGAGATGTTCATTCTCTTGGCTATGTGAGGACGCAATGAGCAGACAGTCATCTGCAAACTACAAGCAGGTCTGTCACAGCACCAGGCCTGCCAGTGCCTTTTTCCTGGGCTTACCAAACCCCAGAACTATGAGAAATAAATGTCTGCTCTTGAAGACATCCAACCTATTATATTCTGTTATAGCACCTCAGACAGAATAAGACAAATTATTTTAAAGTTGTTGTTAAGCATCACCTTTATTTTGAAAGAGAACATTGTCTTTTCCTTTCAAAATATCTGAGATGTAGTATATCACTGTCAGTTGTTTCTCTGGAACACTTGCCATTTCATTAAGGAAACGTACTCGATTTTTAAAAAAATATTTTGTCAACTCTTTTAAGTATTTTGTCATAAAATAGATATTGAAACTCTACCAAGGAAGATTCCATCTAACAAAAACCTTTCCTGGTCATTCCTGACTCATTACAAAGTATTGCACTGGTTTTACTACATTTTACAGGTTGTGGCAAACAGACTCCAAAAAAGTCCCTAGGATTCCTACCTCCTGGGAATCACAGGCCTGTGTAATTCCTCAGGTGGGACCTGTGACTTGCTTCTGCCCAACAGAACATGGCACAGGTGAGGAGATGTCACTCTATGATTATATTACATAAGATTGTAACTTGCATCCTGCTAGGGAACTCTCTTTATTGACTCTTTCCCTTG
Source organism: Rhinopithecus roxellana (assembly GCF_007565055.1). Lineage (NCBI taxonomy): Eukaryota > Metazoa > Chordata > Mammalia > Primates > Cercopithecidae > Rhinopithecus > Rhinopithecus roxellana. The sequence continues at coordinate 53,319,900 of NC_044561.1, forward strand.
CTGGCATTAAGGAATTATGCTGCCATATGGAAAGGACTGTGTTGCCAGGAACTGAAAGTGTCCTCTAGCCTGACACCAGCAGGAGAGGAGGCCCTCAGTCTAACAGCCAGTGAAGAACTGAATCCTGCCAACAACCACAGAAGCTTGGAAACAGATCCTTCCCCAGTCGGGCCTCAGATGAGGCCCCAGCCGTGGCCGTTACCTTGATTGCCATCTTGAGAGAGACCCTGACACATAAGCCATTCCTGGGCTCCTGACACTCCTACCACTAGCTACTGTGCTTTATTTTTCCCTAGCACCTCTCACCACCCGACATTTGATATATGTGCTGATTAACTCCATGAGAGAGTAAGGCTTTGCTCTGTCTGCTGTTTTCTTCCCAGTACCTATACTATACCACAATGAATAACTAATACACATGTTTTGCATTAGTTTCATAAATCCAACTAATCACCGTAGCAATAACTTGCTTTCAAAGGATGCAGTGCTTGGATTTCATGTGAGCAACTATATCTGTAATGCTCACCTAGATTTTGTTTGTAAAGTTACGTCAAGCAGCCTCCTCATTAGGGGTTCCGCTACACAGTTTTTCCATCAAACATTGTTTTTACTCAAAAAATTACTCCTATGAAGATGTCTTCTCCAATAAATCTTCTACTTGGTGGCTTATAAAAATGTAGTTTCTCATATATCTCCTTGCTGGAACAGGATCTAGCAAATATATCAGCTGAGGTATTAGAAATATCTGTACTCTCATCCATGTAATAATCTAACATTTTCCACTGCATAATTTATCCCATACTTTTATCTTTAAGATTTTAGTGAAATCTCTTCCTGATTTGTTGACAATGAAAAGCATTTTAATTTGTCAACATATATTGGTTCCTGTGTATCTAGCCATTTTTCTTCAAGAGGATGAATAAGTGCTTCCCTAATGAGGGTTTTGCTACTGAGTAAGAGACTTCAACAGATCTTCTAAACAAGTATCATTAAGCTTAGTGGAATTTTTAAAATACTGGGCTGAGTATATAGTACCTTTACATTTAAGCAATAAATAAATAAATAGATAGTTGTTTCTAGGTTCTAATTTTAAGTGTCCTGCTAATTGTGATGATATCAATAGTTACTAGCTCAAGGCTCAATTACTCACCCAGAATGACTTTCACTATTAAAGGACAATCCATATAGCAAACTCAATGGCTACATGGTCTCCCTGCTTCCACCCTTACTCCTTTTGTTAATTCTCAGCCAGAAAAAGCAAGTTACATCCTGTCACATCCCTGTGCAGACTTTCCAGTGCCTCTTCCTCCCATTCAGAGGAATGGCCTGAGTTCTTACAGGCCCCTGCATGACCTTGACCTTCATCAGCCCCCAGTGCTTGGATCATGTCACCTCCCACTTTTCTTCTCACTCACTCCTTCCCATCCACACTGGTCTCCCCTGTTGCCTTTACACAGCACCCTGCCCACTGGAGCCTTCCTCCCCCGACCCCTCCTTCCCTGCCTTTGCAATTGCACTTTCTTTTGCTTGGAATGGTCTCCCTTTGGTGTGCACAAGATTCTTTTCCTTTAGGGTCTGCTCAAATATTTCCTTACCAGAGAAGCCTCCCCCAGCTTCTCAAACATTCCAACCACTAGCTACCCTGCTTTATTTTCCCCTAGCACCTCTCACCACCCGACATTTTATATATGTGCTGATTAACTCCATGAGAGAGTAGGGCTTTGCTCTGTCTGCTGTTTTCTCCCCGGCACCTAGATTATGCCTGGCATGTAGAAGGCATTTGATAAATATGTATTAAATGAAAGACTATATTTCAGATAGGTTTCTTAATAATACTGAATTTTTTTCATTGGTTTTCTTCTCAGTTTGAATCAGGCTGTCATTGTTTTTATCTTGTCATGTGGTTAGACATATTAGTTGTTGTTTTGCCCTGGTTCTCTTGTGATTATATTTTTTAGTTATTTTCTTCAGTCCACAGGGTTTGTTTTTTGGAGGATTGCCTTTTAAAACAGCTGCTCATTGTGTGAGAACCGGCTCAGCTTAAATGAGATAATGTAGTTTCTAAATTCACCTAACTGGGTATGTATAAGTCAGTATGTTGTATTATATGGAAATCAAACCAATGATAGGAAGGCTTGATAGGGACCCCTTATTGTCAATGTACTGCCAGCCTCCCTTGGAACACCTCGCTCACTGCAGGTGACACATGAAGGTGTGATGTTTACTTAAAGAACAAAGTGCATTAATCATGGCAGGATAGGTTATGCTGTGGTAATATGTAACCCCAAAATACCAGTGTCTAAACACAGTTCAAGTTCATTTCTCACTCTAAGAGAGACAGCATGGACCAGACAGCTTCTCTGCATGATCTCTTTCTTTCTAGAGTCAGTGCAATGTGAAGGGAAGGCTGTGATCAGGCCCCGGAGGCCAATTCCATTGGCCAGATCCTGGCCACATGAATCGATCATAGCTGCCAAGGAGTCTGGGAAATATAAAGGAGTTCATAGGTATTTGGTGAGCATTACAATCCTCTGCCTCAGTCTCAATCCATATGTACTAAATAGTAGTAAAGTATTGTTCCTTTCATTTTTTAGTATGAAAATAAAATATTTCCTTTGTCTACCTCAATGGATAATTTCGTGTGTGCATATCATACTCTGGAGATCACAGCTAAGACGCTGATGACATAAAACCCATATTTAACCAATATACAAAATATCGTCTTGTTTTGTGATTTTCTCCTTTGTCTTAAAATGGAATAGAAAAAAATTTCCAGTTAATAATGGTGACCTTTAAGAGAATTTCTGGATAATCAAGGTCTATTGCCACATTCACCCAGGACTTGCTTGTCTCCCATGTCTCAGTAAGCTGGTCAATAGCATTAACAAGCACACCCTTAGTGAGGAGATTATCAGGAAAGGAAGAAGACAAAGTCTATGCTTATGTTTATGTATTGATTATGCTCTGTTTCAAGATCAGTTCTGCACATCATAGATGAGAAGAACTGCTCGAAGATTTGATTTGGGATAGTTCTGCCTAATAAGGACAAGGAGGAAGTATTAAAAGCATCTTTCTTTTCAGGGAAATGGAAAACAACAAACCAAAAACTCTTGCTGAGTGGAGGGCTCTAATACATTGCCTGATCCCCAGGCAAAGGACAGCATTGTCAGAGGCTGATGAGTGAGAGTCAGGCAGTCCTGAGAGGAAGAAGCAGAACATGCAGATGAGAACAATATGCCCTTAGCAAGGGTCAGGGAAGGTGCCACCCACACCATGGGCTTCCTAGATCTTTGAGTCAAGGGTAGAGGATCCCACTTATTCAATGCCAAGCTCACCCATAGGTACTTCCACTTTCTCTTAGCTTTCCAGGGTCACGGCCTTTGCTATCACCTCTGTACATGGCTTCTTAAAACGTGTCTATGGCTTAAAATGTGCCTTGGCCTTCCGCATCCTGAGCACTGACACACCATGCCTCCTCATGGGGCCCATATCCCCAGGCTTGGACGAGTTCTCTTTCTCAGACATTCTAACACAAAAGTCCCCTTTAGCTCCATTTCCCTGTGATAAGCTTTGGCTGCTTCCAAGGCTCAGCATAACTCCCTTCGAGAAGACAGGGAGTCACCTCTGCACTTGAGTGTTGAAGGTGACTTTCCCGAGTGTCTTCAAAAGAGCATTTTTCTGCTTAAGCTTCTGGAAGTGTGCTTCCTAGAGCTGGGTGTGCAATGTCTCTATTCTCAAGATGTATGATGAGGTCAGTAGAACCATCTATGATCCCATTAGCCAAACATGTTTCTGCCTTAACTGCATTAGGGACATGCTAGTACTGTATTAGTCTGTTCTCATGCTGCAAATAAAGACATACCTAAAACTGGGTAATTTGTAAAGGAAAGAGGTTTAATGGACTCACAGTTCCACATGACTGGGAAGGACTCACAATCATGGTGGAAGACAAAGGAAGAGCAAAGGGACTTCTTACATGGTGGCAGGCAAGAGAGTGTATGCAGGCGAACTCTGACTTCTATAACCATCAGATCTCGTGAGTCTTATTCGCCACCACAAGAACAGGATGGGGGAAACCACCCGCATGATTCAATTATCTCCACCTAGCCCTGCCCTTGACATGTGAAGATTATTACAATTCAAGGTGAGATTTGGGTGAGGACACAGTCAAAACCATGTTAGATACTAATAGTGGCAATCACCATAAAATCTTCACTTATTCCAATAAGAGGCGAGGCTCATGCTATGGCATTTCAACATGTTGATCTAACAACTGCTTACCCTAGGCTATCAGTGGGCTGCCTTTTCTAGCCTCTCATTACATTGTGTGTCCTGACCTGTGGTCTTAGTTTATATATCTTAGCTACTGACTCCTCTATTTTCTGACAACCCTAAACATCTTTACACTGGTCTTTCACAGCTGCTGTGCCTCAGCTGAGATAGGATGCTACCTAATACCCTCCCGAACAGCATTTTTTCTCTTTCTAGTGGATGTGTCTGTGTCTGCCTTCTCAAACTTGACTTGGTATCAGTGGAACGTGACTGACAAACCCATAGTAAAGGAAGGGAGAGAAAGAAATGACTCCTTCTGGGTTATCTCACACACTTACCTAAAAAATATGTCAGGGCTCATGGTTCCTGCACAAGAGTTTACTAACTCTATGACCTTGGGAAAGTTATTTCATGTATCTGAAAATCAAGATTCTCCGTCTATAATTGTGGATAATATCTGTCCTATCCCCAAGTGGTTGGTCTAAGAGTTAGAGTGAATTCACAATGAAATACAAAGGATTCTGGAAATGTAAGCTAATGTCATTACTCTATTATCGAAAAGGTCCTGGTGCTGGCTTTAGTTCCTTTATTTTAAAATTGGGTTACTATGTCATTTACACACTGTGTTTATTACTTAAAAGTGTCCCCTCCTTTTTTTGTGTCTACTAGAAACACAGACAGAAATTGACTTTCTAGTCACACTTTGTTGTCATTGTTCTGTTGTTACAGAAGAAAGGTGTATCATATACTTGCTTTCTAGATATGAACCAAGCATGCAACTGTTTGCCTGGCACTGTATTCACCATTTCTCAGTATTCTTCTACTCTGCCTCTCTGTGGAATTAAAGGCCCTTTCAGGGGGAACGCTGGGATGGTGGAGGCTCTGCAGATTTCATGGTTGTGGGAGAGGTTAGAGAGCTGCTGGGATAAGTCTATTCATGAACAAACTAGATTTTTGCAGAAACAAACTCTTCATACTGAAAATAAATGCCACTAGGTACAGAACCTCATATTTAATGACACACCAATATTGGTCTTGTATATGTACATCAACTAAAAATGACTGAGTAGGTATTTCCATGTAGTAGAATATTATTCATACTCAATACTCAGAGAAGTGCATTTGCATAGACTTTGGGATTTTTAATTTACACAAAGAAGAGGGTAAGTGTGAGTTTAATGTTTAGAATACAAGATAATGTTGAACATTTATTGTTAGCACTTCTAATGAGCTAAACAAATCTCTTCATTTAACAACTCCATTTGAAAGATAAAAAACAGCATTTACCTTGCACAAAAGTCTTGGAGCTCTGCCCCAAATGGCAAAAGTCAGGCAAGATAATTGGTTGTGAGTTTTCTCCTAAACATTTAGGCTGGACATTTGGCTCTTCGCTGGGCAGAGGAAGGGGCTGAACTCGGAGAAACTCGGGAAGGGAGGTGAAATTAAAGTAAACATCAACTTTGCTGTCATCGCTCACAAGAACTATTTTAAAAATCATGAAAAACTACTGACTTTGGACATGGACCGTGGCTGTAAAGGTCAATATTGGCCATTACAGTTGGCCATAATGTTGCCCATAATGTTCAATGAGTATTTGATATGGTTTGGCTCTGTGTCCCCACCCAAATCTCATCTTGAATTGTGATAATCCCCATGTGTCAAGGGCAGGGCCAGGTGGAGATAATTGAATCATGGGAGTGGTTTCCTCCATATTATTTTCATGGTAGTAAATAAGTCTCACAAGATCTGATGGCTTTACAAATGGGAGTTTCCCTGCACACGCTCTCTTGCCTGCCTCATGTAACATGTTCCTTTGCTCTTCCTTTGTCTTCCACTATGATTTTAAGGCCTCCTCAGCCATGTGGAACTGTGAGTCCATTAAACTTCTTTCGTTTAAAAATTACCCATTTGGGGGCATGTCTTTATTAGTAGTGTCAGAACGGACTAATACAGTATTTGTAGAATTAGTGGATGAGGTTAGGGCAAGAAGGGCGAGAATGCAGTAGGAGTATAAGAAGCATTGGTTTCCCAGATTCATTTGGGCCCAAGCTTATGCTTCCTATTTCTGTCTGCTCAGGGAACCCTGAAGAGCATGATCTGCCACAAAAGGAGGTCGTGGAGGACTTATTTGAAGTCCTAGAGGGGCTCCTGAGATCCAGGAATCAAGCATCAAAGGACTTTCAGATTTATTTATATGTTTTGGCCAATGCCATACACTGCATGGCCTTAATTTAGGAAAAAAGATGGCTGCTTTAGAAAAAATGTTTTGGGCATAGAAAAAAACACCTTAATTGTTTTTTTTAATTATACTTTAAGTTCTAGGGTACATGTGCACAATGTGCAGGTTTGTTACATATGTATACCTGTGCCATGTTGGTGTGCTGCACCCATTAACTCATCATTTACATTAGGTATATCTTCTAATGCTATCCCTCCCTCCTCCCCCGACCCCACAACAGACCCCAGTGTGGCATGTTCCCCTTCCTGAGTGCAAGTGTTCTCATTGTTCAGTTCCCACCTATGAGTGAGAACATGCAGTGTTTGGTTTTTTGTCCTTGTGATCGTTTGCTGAGAATGATGGTTTCCAGCTGCATCCATGTCCCTACAAAGGACATGAACTCATCCCTTTTTATGGTTGCATAGTATTCCATGGTGTATATGTGCCACATTTTCTTTATCCAGTCTGTCATTGATGGACATTTGGGTGGGTTCCAACATTAGGTTGCTATTGTGAATAGTGCCGCAATAAACATATGTGTGCATGTGTCTTTATAACAGCATGATTTATAACCCTTTGGGTATATACCCAGTAATGGGATGGCTGGGTCAAATGGTATTTCTAGTTCTAGATCCTTGAGGAATCGCCATGCTGTCTTCCACAATGGTTGAACTAGTTTACAGTCCCACCAACAGTGTAAAAGTGTTCCTATTTCTCCACATCCTCTCTAGCACCTGTTGTTTCCTGATTTTTTAATGATTGCCATTCTAACTGGTGTGAGATGGTATCTCACTGTGGTTTTGATTTGCATTTCTCTGATGGCCAGTGATGATGAGCATTTTTTCATGGGAGATTTAAAGATATTATTTATTAATTATTAATCAAAAGCATTTTTTTCAGGACATTAGGTCAGATTCTACAAGAAGTGTGATGGCTTATTTTTTTTCTCTCAGTAAGGCTACACTCCACCTGAGAACTCAGGACATTAGGACATGGTTATAGGAAGAAAAATCATAGATGAAAAATGGTTAACAATAGTCAGTACTTAGCATTAATTCCCACAATATCATTATGTATATTTCAATTCAATTACAGACAAAGCCATTAAAAATGAATTCTTTTAGTTCTTTAACTTATTCTTAAATTAGCTAAACCGTTTTTTCTTTGAAATATTTTCTTTTCTTTTTCTTTTAAAAAACTTAAAACATTTTATTTTTAATTATTATGGATACATAATAATTGTATATGTTTATGGGGTGCATGTGATATTTTGATACAAGCATACAATGTGTAGTGGTCCAATTGGGGTAAGTGGGAGATCCATCACCTCAAGCATTTATCATTTTTTGCATTAGGGATATTCCAATTCCACTCTTTTAGTTATTCTGAAATATACAAGAAATTATTAACTACAGTCACCCTATCATGCTACCGAACACTACATCTTATTCATTCTATCTAACTGTATTTTTATACCCATTAACCATCTCCTATTATCTCTCTCTCTCTCTCTCTACTACTCTTCCAACATGATACAAAAATCAAGAGGGACAAAATATACACAGTGAAGTGTCCCTTCTACCTGAGTCTCCCATCTGCTCAGCTCCTATCCTTGGCAGCAAACATGTTGTCAGTTTCTTATTTATTCTCCCAGAGGTAACTTATAACTATTTTAAAACACAATGAGAATATAAGAGAACATAGCTTTTAGTCATAGCCATCTCAGACTTCTTTCCAACAGGTACAGATTGTGGGGTCTTATTTGTCTTCTCCAGGGATCTTGGGGAAAGGGTGGCTAATATTTGAACCCTCTTAGGGGCAGATTCTAAGAAAGCACATCTTCCCCTTCTTTTGGGACTTCAGGTCAGAAAAACAGACACAGAGGCAGAGATAATGGTGACTCTGTAGTTGTGGGATCCATAGCTAGTACTGAAAAAAATATATAGTCTATCATTATAAAGCTTTTAATTTTTATAAATTCAAATATATGTTAAATATATACATAGTATCAGTGTCCATAATATCACTATCTGTCCCTCCCAGAGGATCTCCAATGTTATCTATGGTCCTAATGTCCGAGGACATATTATAGAACAGTAATGACTGAAACTGAGCTAGACTGTCCTCAACTCTCCCCATGCCATTATATATATTTCAATCATATTACAGACAGAGCAAGCAAGTCCAGAACTAAAAGCAAGAATTGCGCCAATCAGAATTAGTTTTACCTAAATGATATTATGAGATGCAAAAATATGGTTTTAGACACTGCAATTAGACACTGAAGCTGGCGTCCTCTGGGCAGAGAATGCTAATGCTGACATTGTGGTCCCCAGTGGCACCACCAGCTGCCCCACTGCCAACCCGTGCCCTGATGCTCTTCTTGGAAATCAGCTTGTCAAATGTCAGAAGTGCTACGATGCGTCTGCACAGATCCATTTAGAACTCCTTCTCATTCGTATTCATCACAGCTGGCATGAATTCACAAGTGACGGCAGCAAAATGTTTCTGCCAGTTTCTAATGCCTCTTAGAAATACCGGCGTTTTTAACAAGTGGTTGCCTGACTGCTAAGCAAATACACTGAGATAATTTCTCTGAAGAGAGAGCTCATTGTTAAACACGGACACTTCTGGCAGCATTCTTGCTAATCCATTCCCGTTCACTGTGTCACTGTGCCAGCATCATGTGGACATAAGAACAGATGCCATAGCTGTCCATTGTTTCTGACATCACGGCAATATGTTGGGTGGAAAATAGTAGTTATTTCTTCAACATGTGAAGAATAATCATCAATAGTATTATTCCAGCAAGAGATTTAGGTGAGGTGGAAAAGGATTGGACCACACTTCTCTGCCCTTCTCTCCATGGCATAAATAATGGTGTGTTCCAGGGAAATTGCAAGAATGCCACAGGGTACTTCTGGAAACCTAAACTTCTGAACTAATGCTGCATAATGTTAGAGGCAGGTAAGAAAAGGCCATGCTGAGATTGACTTGCTAAAGAAGTTACACGTGGGTGTTCTGGCTAACAGCCCAGCTGAGCTGGCTGCAGCCACACGGAAGAGCTACCTTCAGTATCCAGCTCAGTTGAACCTTCAGTCCCCACTGGCAACTGACTGTTTCCATACAAAAGACTCCAAGCCAGAACTGCCTAGCTGAGTCTTTCCTGAGTTCCTGAACCACAAAATCACAGGAAAAATAAAATGGCCACCATTTTAATCCCCTGCATTTTGGAGTAACTTTTAAACTTGGCAATGACAATTGAACTGATGCTTTAAAAATTAAAATGTAAGTATTGTAGAAATAAAAACATTAGAAGAAAATCTAGGAGACTAAAAATACAATCTGGGAATTGAGGAGATTTTAAGTGAGTTAAAATATCCAGACTGTATATATGTAGAGAAATACAGATATATGTATATACACACATGTATGAAAACATATGTGGCCGGGTATGGTGGCTCACACCTGTAATCCCAGCACTTTGGGAGCCCAAGGTGGGCGGATCACATGGTCAGAAGTTCAGGACTAGCCTGGCAAACATGGTGAAACCCTGTCTCTACTAAAAATACAAAAATTAGCTGGGCATGGTGGCATGGGCCTATAATCCCACCTACTTGGGAGGCTGAAGCAGGAGAAATACTTGAACCAGGAACCCGGGAGGTGGAGGTTGCAGTGAGCCAAGATCACGCCGCTGCACTCCAGCCTAGGCTACAGAGTGAGACTCTGTCTCAAAAAACAAAACAAAACAAAACAAAAAACCATATATGTATATTTAACATACATTTGACATCATAAAAAATTTAAAACTTTAGAATGATATCTATTATAATCAGATCATAAGGAGCTATGGATTTGGAAAAATATATATTCAAAAAAGCCTTAGATTAATAAGAAAATAATGAAATAGAAAATTGGGCAAATAATATGAATAAGAAGTTTATAGAAAATCCAATTCAAAGAAGCATCAAATATGAGGGGAAAAATAAAAAATACTCAAATTCACTAGCAGTTAAAGTAGTAAGACACAACCTTAGATTGACCGACAATAGAGAGAAAGAGCCCCTATATAGTTGAGAACATGAAGTGGGTACACTTGACATAGCCAATGGAAATATGAGTTGGTCCATTCTCTTTGGATCATGATCTGGTGAGATCTATTAAAATTAAAAACCATGTGCTCTTTAATCACCAAGTCCAGTATTGGGAAACTATCCCAGAGACAAAAGCACACTATTTAGGGACAGAGGTACACAGATAGTTAATGTAACTTGGTTTCAAGACATGGAGATCAAGTGAATATCCATTAAGCAAGAAATGGCAGAATAAGCTACGGGTGTAAGCACAATGTGAAATCTTATGCAGTTATTAACTATCAAAAAATCAGTAAGGGCAATAGCAGTTGACTTGCAGGAAATCAACTCCATGTGTCGTTGCTGAATGAGAAAAGCAAGGTTTGTGGGTGTGTGTACGATATGATTGCATTTAAGGCAAAACAAAGACCATGAAACTACTGTGTATGTGTTTGTGTATGATTAAATGAACATGGAGAAAAACACATAGGGAGATACGATGGGGTGGGAGAGGCAAGCAAAAATGTAAAGTGTACACCGCAAATACTAAGCACATATGGTATGACTACCTTCATATAGAATTATGTATGTGTATGCAGATGCATAAGGAAATAAGGAGATAAAATATAGATCTATATTCACTTACCAATAAAGAGGCTTTTGATATATTCATTGAAAACCAGGTTGAGAAAGACAAACAAAAATCCTGAAAATGTGTATAAATATTTAGAAATGATTTATAGGAAAAGGAAAAATTGTGGCCGAAGAATGAGCTATTAACATTAGGCCCCCAGGATGGTGAAGTTGGAGAGCAGTCTGGGGAAGAAGATTCGCTTAAAAAAAAAAAAAAAAAATTTGCATTCCTGTAGTTGCTCCAACAATTATGCATTACTTCTGCTATTTGAAAAAGTAAATCTAATGCCAAGACTTTGAGTATTGCCAACTTTCAGTAGCTATTGGTGACACTGCCTGTTTTATAGCCTGCCTTTGGTGACAGTAAATTGGATTTTGATCAGGTAAAAAACAAATTTAAGCCTGCTCTGTGCACCTCTGTCAATTGCCTGCTTGAAGTGCTTTAAATCACTTTGCTTGAAATGCCCTCTGACTTTTGGGGTCCAGTTATACTTCTGGCCATTGGTAAAGGGTGACTTTCCATCTTGCTTTTCCCCAGTTGAGACTGAACATGGTGTCAGTCCTCGTGTGGTCTCCCTGAGATTGGGAAGGTCCTTCCATGTCCCTCAGTCTTAGTCTGGGCTCTTTGTTCTGGCTGAAGTTGGCATTCGGGCCAGGCACCTTTCAGGCTGTGACATACATATTATGTTCATCCATCCATCCTGCATGTGGATGGGGTGAATGCATAGCACCCTCATTGAAAATTTGCTTTCTCTCTCTTTGCCGGTTATGGTCTTAACCTCTCTGATCTTTTCTTCACCCTCCTCCATTCTTTTGCATAGCAGGCAATTGGATGGTGACTCTTTATATCCTAATGCCAAAGACCCTAAGGTCAACCAGTTGCTCTCTACTAGCCTCCTTCAAGAGTCCTACTGTTAATGGTTAGTTTTTTACACCCACTTGGCCAGACTACAGTACCCAGTTACTCACTCAAACACTAGTTTAGGTGTTATGATGATATTTTATAGATGACATCTAGATGACATTTTATAGATATGTATATAATCTATATACAATATATAGATTATATGTGGTTTTATATATGTATATTATATATACATTAAATATACATATATGTATATATAATACACACATATAGTATGTATATATAATACACACATATAGTGTATATATAATACAATATAATATGTATATATAACACACGTATATATAATATGTATATATAATACACATATATAATATATATATGACACCATGGTCAATCTCAACCATTTTATGTATATATATAAAATCTGTTGACTTTACATAAGAAGATTACCCTTGATAATGTGGGTGAGCCTTATCTAACCAGTGGAAAGCCCTTAAGAACAAAATCGAGGCTTCCCTGAGGAAGAAATGTCTGCCTGTGGACCACAGAGTCACTTCCTGCTGGAGAGTTTCTGACCTGCCCACCTGCCCCGCAGATTTCGGACGTGCCCAGCCTGACTTCACAGTCGTGTAAGCCAATTCCTTGAAAGAAGTTTCCACATATGTCCTACTGGGTCTCTCTCACTGCTAACGTACTGACAGATACATTTCGCCTTCAACTTGATTGGCCTGGAAATGGGACCTCTAAGTCATCTCTTTAGGAAAAAACAAAATAGGAGGAATTGGGTGAGGTGGGTAAGAGGCCTCTCTCATTTCTTCTTTCATGGGTGAGTCTGCTCTGTAAATTAGTTGATAAGATTAATAACTTATGACTTAGAAAATATTATCACTCAGAAAAAGACACTATTTAAGACTTTAATGAAACAGGAAGCTCCCCTTGCCCTGGAAGAGCAAACAGGAACACAGGAAGCGTTCACAGCGGGCTCTCAGGGAGGCCTGCTTTCCAGGTACCTCCCAGACTTAGGTCCGCATCTCCATCCCTTTCTCAACCCAGCTGTGACGTCTTCATCAGTTTATAAAGAATCACTTCACGCCTGTAATCCCAGCACTTTGGGAGGCCAAGGCGGGTGGATCATGAGGTCAGGAGATTGAGACCATCCTGGCTAACATGGTAAAACCCACCTCTACTAAAAATACAAAAAGTTAGCTGGGCGTGGTGGGGGGCGACTGTAGTCCCAGCTACTCAGCAGGCTGAGGCAGGAGAATGGCGTGAACCCGGGAGGCAGAGGTTGCAGTGAGCCGAGATCACACCACTGCACTCCAGCCTGGTGACAGAGCGAGACTTTGTCTCAAAAAAAAAAAGATCCATGCCTCTCCATGCAGGAACACAGCCTGTAGGACCAGTGCAGAGAGCCTTGTGGACCCCGAGTCAGAGCCCCTTTGAGATCTCATTGACAATGAGGGCTATAGATGTGCTTCCTTCTCCACAGCACGACATGCAGAAACTGGCAGGTCACACCGCTGACCCTCAAGTGCACAATCAGACCTCATTCCATCCCGACCCAAGACAGAAACACATTTTCAGAGGAAGGAGGGGGATGGTATTTTACTTGCCTCTGTATAGGCTCTTTCACCACACATACCCACACCCACCCCTACCCCACACACACGTAAACACATGCATTCACACACATGAATACACAGGCACAGATGCAAACAATTCACAAATACGCAAACACACACACACACACTGCTATTGCACATGACATGGTGGGGTGTTAGCCTTTTCACTGATACTCTGCTGCTCTCACATCCACAATGTTTCCTCGGATCTGCTGGAAATCAGAGCCAGTCCAACAGCTGCAGAAAGGTCCAATTATTTCCTTGAAATTACTGCTTGTAAGGGTGAGTTAAGCATTCAGACAGTGATCATCTCCTGCAAGTCTCTCTCTAGTTACAGAAGGCAGTTCTTCCTCCTGTTGAGTTCCATCAACTTAAATTGTAAAAGACTTGCTTTCCAGAGGGAATGTCATGCCCCAGTGCTTGTTACCTCCAGCTCCTGCAAAGGTCAAGTCAGCTCATTCTATTTCTCTTTGATCCCTGACCTTGTGAGATAGCCTCCCACACTCCAAGGAGTAAGAGTTGTTCCTAGCCTCCTGGATTCTTCTCCATCATATTTTCCCTCCCCCAGGTCATGGAGCTGGAGCCACCCAGCCTGGAGACCCACAGAGGAGGCTGGGATGCAGGGTGAACTGTAGCCGAGGGCCACCTCTGCCCCCTCCTAGCCCACACAGAACCTCACTCTCCTTCCAGACAAAGTAGCCACAGATGGAGAAGTAGGTGGTGAGGGTTCATCTTTCCCCCCACTTCTCTCTCTGCATCCATGCTTGGTTTAAATGAACCAGAGGAATGGTAATAAAGGCCTGCTCTGGATGCCAGCAGTGGGAGTGGGAATTTTAGAATAGATGCTAGAAACTCTGTGATGTCATAATCTTTCTACGTTAAAAATTTTAAGTAGTAACGCCAAGAACTTTATTCCTTTAATAGTGTAGAAAATTGATGACAGGCATTTCCTTGAGAAGATGGTCACCTTCTAGATACAAACTAATACCACACAGTGTTTCTGGATTTCACTCTCCTCAAAATCTCCCTATCCCAGTCCACGGTGGCTGCGTTTCCTGCCTCTCTCTCAGGTGCCACTCTTCTGCTGAGGTAGAGAGGTTTTCTCCTCCTCTGGATCTCCACTATAACACCAACTTCCATGCCCCAAAGACACACACACCCTTCCCAAAAACCCAGCAGTTCTCTGTGAGTCTGGCAGAGAGCCCCTGTCATTTGGGGTCCTACTCAGCCTTGGTGAGCAGCTGGTCCCAACAGGATCCACAAGAAACTTGCATGACTGCAAGGCCTGGGCAAAAGACGAACCCTTCCACTGTCACACTGTCATCATGGCTGTTGTTTTTCCACATGGCCTCTCATCTGAGAACTACACTCTGATGGGATTTTTAAGGGTCTGTAAATAAAGCTCTTTGTTTCCCACTGGAGTTGTAAACTGAAAAGTAGACACAAGAATCAGATGGAGATCAAAATGTCAGCTTTGCTGCTGACCAGAAGGATGTGGCTGGATGTGGTTGACGCGTTCAGGTTGATGGGCTTCCCCTTATCTGCTTGTCCCTTCTCCCACCTGGTTTCTTGGGGACTCCACGAGGGTAAAGTTGGTATTTCCAAATCAGACATTTTGCCCAAAATTGCTGCCTCTCACTGGTTCTGAGAGGAAAGGGAAGAAAAGAAGTCAAATCTCAGTTACTTACAGTAGTAGATCAGCCTCACCAGTCATGGGCCATGAGCCAATATAGTCTCCCACAGACTCAGACCTCAATCCCCCATGGTGAGGGGCTAGTGAGACTGGAACACCAAGAGAGTTGCTCAAGTGGCATTCCCTTCACATGCAAATATGAGGCACAGGGGAGAAGAGGGCCCTGCCTTTTTGCTTCCTGAATGCATAACCTTTAGATTGAAGTGTTAAGTCCCTGGTTGGCCAGGGAGGCACCGTCTTACTCTTGTGGCTGCTCACTTGGTAAAAGCTGCCCCTGCCTGCGGCCACCCACTCCCCAATATCAGCCACTGTGTCTCGAGTGTCTTCTGGGGACTACTGCCAGGGAGTATGTATTTTGTTCTCAGAAGCTGTCAGTTGGGTCAGAATAGTAAAATATTCAAATTAAGTTTGAGCCACACTGAAGTCAAAGTTGGAAATTTATTTTTTCTTTCTTTCTTTGCATTCTTTTCCAACAATATTGCCCAATGTAGCTTATCTGAGATTCTGCAATGTGATTAAATGTCAACATTAATATGATCTGGGACTAAAATGTCAACAACTCAAAGTTGAATATAAACCCCTTCTTTTATTAAATTCTCTTTTAATAGGTTAGGCTAGGTTGGCTGGCTGTATTCTGGACCTCAGGACTCTTAAATAGCAGCAAACAATTCCCAGATCTCATGGCTTAGCACTAGGAAGGTTTGTTTCCATGGACTTCACTGGCCGGCCTGGGCTCTGCCCTGTGCCTCCCTGGTCTTCACTCCGGTGCCCAGCTGAGAGCACAGCAGCCATGCGGAATGCTGCTGGCTGTGTCCCAGAGGGAAACTGAGCTCAGCTAGGCACACACTGATGCCTGCAGCTTTTCCTGGAAGGGACTGTGTCCCTACTGCTCACATTTCATGGGCCAAAGAAAGTTATATTGCACCACCTGAGTTCAAGAGGGCACACGAGTCCAATCCTCCCTCGTGCCTGGAGGATGACAGCTGTAGTAGCTTGCACCACTCTAAGGACCAGCAGAGATTCTCAGAAAGAAATTAAAAGAGGCAACTACTAGATACACTTGGAAGTTAAAGTTCAAATAATTCTGTGCCTTAAAGTAAAATCTAAAATTAAATACTCTTGCTCTTGTGAAGTCAAATCCGAAGTCTATAATTCCCAGTCTTAAATTAATGTTCAATGAAATTAAAGCCTTCCTCCTTTCTTTCTCTGTTTATTGGATCTCTGTTCTCTGGATCTGTTTCTCTGTTCTCTGGATCTCTTCAACAATCAGATGTGAACTGGGCTACCGTTCATCATGATGTGCTTAAGGCCTTCAGGACTTCAGAAGATGCATTAGGTTAGGTCAATCTCTCATCTCCCAGTTGAAAGAGAAGAAAGTGATCTCTGCACCACCAGGATTCTCACAGCACTGACATTCCATCACCAGCTAACTTCAATGTCTAGAGGAACTACCCAATCTGAACATGCTTCTCGGGATGTCACACTTGGGAAAATATTGGCCTGTGTTACGCCAAATATACCATGGAAACTCCATGGGATCTGAGTGTAGGTTGGTGTCCTTGTTTTTATCTCTGCAGGATACCTCTGGTGCCAGAGCGCTGCGACTGGGGCAGTTAACTCCATTGCAAGAACCGTCCCTTCACCAAACCAATAATGGCCCTATGTAGCCTGTACATATTGTCTCCTTCCTCAGAGGAGGTATTTGTTGAGACATATTTGAGACATTGCTATCTTCTTTCAAAGTATAGAAATACACAGAGGTGGCACACTTTCTTTTGCACCTTGGGTGTCATTTCCCTTCTAGCCCAGTGTGTGGAGTCTCCTCAGGCTGCTCTGAGAGTTGGCTCTCTATAGTGTCAAGGCTGACACTGAATCTTATGGGCATGTGTGCAGTGCTGTGACATAGTGAACTGCTTCTATTGCCTCTTGTTTTGAAATTGCTAAGGCCCAGGAAGCCTGGTTCCAGGGGACAATTTCCCTCTAGTCCTCATGTTGGTTTTCAATCAAGAACCATCCTTAGAACATTTCCAAACCAAAGCTGCTGTTATTGCTTCGAGAGTCTTTGTTCCTGGAGCAGTGCTCCTCACCTTTGGCTGCAGCTTGGAATCCCTTGGGGGACTTCAAGAATCCTGAGGTCCATACAGTACCCAACCAATTGAGTCCCAGTCTTTGGGGGGGTGTGATGGCTAATTGTATGTGTCAACTTGGCTAGGCCATGGTAGCCAGATTTTTGGCCAAAAGCTAGTCTAGATGTTGCTGTGAAAGAATTTTTTAGGTGAAATTAACATTTCGGTGAATGTTGAGTAAAGCATATTACCCTCCATAATGTGGGTGGACCTCATGCAATCAGTTGAAGGCTTTATGAGAAAAGGCTGATATTCCCCCAAATAAGAGGGAATTCTGCCTCCAGACAAGCTTCAGCTTGAGCTGCAGCATCAACTCTGCCCTGAATCTTCAGCCTGTCAGCCTACCCTGCAGATTTCAAACTTGCCAGCCTCCAGTCTTGTGAGCCAATTCCTTAAAGTAAATACATCTCTCTGTCTCTATCTCTATCACTATCTCTCTATCCCTTTATCTCTATCTCTATCCCTATCTCTGTCTCTGTTTATCTCTATCTATTTCTATTTCTGTCTCTATCCCCATTCCTATGTCTATCTCTCTATCTATATCTCTGTCTCTATCCCTATCTCCATCTCTATCTTTGTCTCTGTCTCTTCCTCTATCTACTTGTCTCTATCTCTATCCCTATCTCCCTCTATCTCTATCCCTATCTCCCTCTATCTCTATCCCTATCTCTCTCTATCCCTATGTCTATCTCTCTCTATCCCTATCTGCATCTCTATCTCTAGATCTATCCCTGTCTCTATCTCTGTCTTTATCCCTATCTTTCTCTATCTCGATCTCTCTCTATCGCTATCCCTATCTCTCTGTCTCTATCCCTGTCTCTACCTACCTCTATCTCTATGTCTATCTTTTCTATCTCTATGTCTATAACTAACTCTATCCCTATCTCTTCCTCTATGTATCTCTATCTTTGTCTTCATCTCTATCCCTATCTCCATCTCTCCCTCTCTTTCTTTATCCCTATCTCTCTGTCTCTATCTCCTCTACCTCATCTCTATCCACTTCCTGTTTGTTCTGTTTCTTGGAGAACCCTGGTGAATCCAGGTGGTGCTGATCTTCCAGGCACTGGTGGTGTTTAGAGCTTTCCTGGTGACTACAATGTGTAGCAGGTAGACAGCCCCTTCCTAGGGGATCTAAAAAGGACCCTCCCCCTTTTTCTCTGCCTTATCTTTTGTTATTTGTTTGACAATTGTAGGGGCTGTCTCCATGGATCACGACCCTCTCCTGCCCCTGCTACTTTCAGAAAGTGCAGTGTCATTTCTGACCATTGGACCTGCTTCTGAGATCATTCCCTTTCTGTATCGAATGCCTTGCTCTTCCATGCCTTGCTCCACAAACTAGCAGCATTAGCCTTACCTAGAGCATGACAGACAAGCCTAGATATTGCACCTACTGAGGGATGATGTCCTCAAGTACCACATCCAGCTCCACTTTTCTCTCAGGGTCCATCTGCAGCTCCTCCTCCCTTTCACATCTGCCCAATCTCATCTCCCTTCCTGTATGCCCTGCCTCCCCTTTGAAAGCTCAGCTTTTCTTCCACTGAAATCACTCTCCTTCCCTCCAGTCTAATTAGCCTGACTACCTAAAAAAACAAATAGGCCAGCTTCAGTAGCTCACGCTTGTAAGGCAAGGCAGGAAGATCACTTGAGGCTAGGAGTTCAAGACCGGCCTGGGCAGTATAGCAAGACCCTGTGTCTACAAAAAATAAAAAATTAAAAAATTAGCTGGGGACAGTGGCGCATGCCTGTAGTCCCAGCTACTCAGGAGGCTGAGGTGGGAGGATCCCTTGAGCCCAGGAGATCGAGGCTGCAGTGAGTGACCCATGATCCTGCCACTGCACTCCACAGGCAACAGGGCAAGACCCTGTCTCAAAAAAATTATAAAAATAAACAACTCTTCTACAGCTCCTTCTCTTCTAGTAAAGTGAAGTACACTTTCATAGTCTTCTAGCTCCTCCTTGATTCTTCTAGCAAACATGACATCTATAAAGGAATCCAGACTCAAGACTTGTCAGTGCAAGTCTTGTAAACCTTTGGGTTTACAGACACTGAATTAAGTTGTTTTTTACCACTCCACTAAAAACAGACATTAAAAAAGTGCTGCCATTCCTTCATTTAATTTTCATGGAAGATTCACTGAAATGATCTAATTTCTTTGTCTATATTTTTACTATAAAGCTAACATATGACTTTATTCTTTACTTGTTGATGATTGAAATCTACCGTAATTCTATAATTAAAACTGATCTGGAACTCTAAAATCTAAATTCAGGATTAGAATTTATGCAGCTAAAAATTACAAGGCCAACTTGAGATCACACAGTGGTGGTGATGGGGGTAATGGTGGAGTGATGTGGTGATCATAGCAATAGTGGGGTGATGGTGGTAGAGATGGTATGATGGCAATATGGTGGTGGCAGGAAGATGCTCATGGAGGTGACAGTAACCATGATGGTGGAAATGGAACAGGAGGTAAAAGTTGTGATTGAGGTAGGGGTGGGGGCTATGATGGTAATGGTAATAGTGATGGTGATGGTGGTGGTAATGGTGATGGTGGTGGTTGGTGGTGGTTATAGTGGGGATGATAGTGATGGTGATGGTGGTGGTGGTGATGGTGGTGGTGGTGATGGTGGTGGTGATGATAGTGGTGATGGTGGTGGTGGTGATGGTGGTGGTGATGATGGTGATGGTAATGGTAATGATGATATGGTGATGGTGATGATAGTGGTGGAAATGGTAGTGGTAATGGTAGTGATAGTGGTGATAGTGATGGTGGTGATGTTGGTGATGTAGTGGTGATGGTGATAATGGTGGTGGTGGTGGTTGTAGCGGTGATAGTGGTAGTGATGATAGTGATGATGGTGATGGTGGTGGTGATAGTATTGTTGGTGATGGTGTTGGCGGTGATGGTGATGGTGTTGGTGGTGGTGATAGTGATGGTGTTGTTTATGGTGGTGATTGTGATGATGGTGGTTGTGATGGTATTGTTGGTGGTGGTGGTGGTGGTGATGATGGTGGTGGAGATAGTGATGGTGGTGGTGATGGTGTTACCTGTGATGGTGATGATGATGATAGTGGTGGTTTTGGTGGTGCTAATGGTGATGGTGGTGATGGAGGTAATAGGAGTGGCAGCATTGGAGGTGTTGAGGAGGCTGGTGGTGGGAGGGGAATGGTTGTGACACTTACAGCCTCTGGACAAGGCATATAGTAAGGAGGAATTCATCTCTCAATGCCTGAATACACCTACCGGAGTTTGGGACAGTGAAGCTGGGAGTGTGGAACAATTGCTGCTCTCTTGGCTTGGTCCTACTAATTCAAAACAGAGTCTGAACTCACCATTACCTCCTGAACCACACAGAGCTCACTGACTATTATTTAGGGGCCTTGCCTAGAGGCCCCACTGAGGTAATCCAGAAAGGGGCAAATATGTCTTCATCACAAATGCCAAGACAGCACCAGGCCGGCTGCTGTCCTGGAGTCCAGGATTGAGCTGCAGTGGCTCCCACAGCAGCAGGCCTGTGCTGCAAGCCTGATTGGAAGCAGTTTTGCTAAGGTTCTTTCTTCTTAAAACCAGCTCTGTTCTGCACTAGCTGCTGGCTGTGAGTTCAGAGGGCATGGGTTTGTGGTGGTGACAGTAGTGCTTGTTTGCAGCAGTTCCCAGCGGCCATTTGACCAGACTCCACCAGCAACCTTTTCAATCTCATGAATTCTTGTTTATATCTTGGGGTTCCCAGCTCATGTACTAAAGGTGTACAGCAAATGCCCTCTATACATACATTCCACATATGAAATGTGGGAGTTTTAGGGGAAATTTAAGCAATACCCCTCTGATGTCATTTCTGAGGTATTTGAATGGAGAGAGCAGGGCATGCAGGGATGAAAATGCCAGTTTATCCCTGATAAGTGCTGGCTTGGAGGACACGACTTAGGTGGGCAGTCAGATGGGCTGGCTGCTTCCTTCTCCCCCAATTCTCCTCTCCCCAGCTGTCTAGCCCTTGGCACAGCCCACCCCAGGCTTGTGTCTCCCTAACAGATTCACTTACCCTGGTTGCTGGCATGCCTGGCCATTGGAAGAAAGGGAAATTTCTTCCTTTATTTTTTACATTCATTCACTCAACAAACTTTATTGAGCACCTAGTAACTGCTAAGACTGGACAAGATAGAAAATAATTTTGTTTTTCTGATGCTTACATTTCAGCAGAGACACAAGTCCTCTTTGTTTGATTGTCTTTTGCTGAATGTGCCCTAATGAAACTCACTTTTTAACCTGTGAGGAGAGTGATAAAAAGGCACACTCTTTGGGAGGCCAAGGCAGGTGGATCATGAGGTGAGGAGTTCGAGACCAACCTGGTCGACATAGTGAAACCCCGTCTTTACTAAAAACACAAAAATTAGCTGGGCTTGGTGGCAGGCGCCTGTAGTCTCAGCTACTCGGGAGGCTGAGGCAGGAGAATGCCTTGAACCTGGGAGGTGGAGGTTGCGGTGAGACGAGATCACGCCATTGCAATCCAACCTGGGCAACTAGAACAAAACTCCACCTCAAAAAAAAAAAAAAAAAAAAAAAAAAGACACACTCCTGGAGCTTCCTTCTCAGGAGGAAGGAGGTACATGCACTTCCCCTAGTAATTCCGAGAGGTCAAACGCAATCCTCTTTGGGAAGTGACTGGATGTGCAGAGAGAGTCGGAGGGAGGTCTCACCACCTCTCAGGCTGCTTCGAAGCATCTCAGTCTGTGGACCCGTGGGCTTTTCTGCATTTGGTTGCTGTGGCTTGTGGCACATTCAGCAGGATTGGTTTCTGACCTCCCATCCAGCTGGGAGCACCCCACCGCGAAGCTCAATACTGAGACATTTGTGAAGGTTTTTATTGAATGGCTCTAAGGTTCTAAGCCTCGGTAACTTGGGTTATAACAGCATTTATGAATGGAAATAGAGATATTTGAAAGACTTTCTTTTTTTTTTTTTTTTTGAGGGAGAAACTGCTGAGTGCAGGTTTAGACCTCATGAGATGTTTAGAGGACAGCATATTATTTTTTGCATGGCTGGATTTAATGGCTGTTTTGCATCCCTTTGCAGGGTTGAGATAGCAGAGGACTCTCAGAAACCCTCACACCCAGCATTAAGAGGCACACACTAGATCAGCTTGCAGATACGAATCTTTGTGGCTCTACATTTTCTTTAAAATCAATTTCCAGTATCTTAAATTCCTCATTATTCCTCTACCATGTGTTAGACAAATATGATATCCCCAAATCTACAAATGGCTATAACTATGCTGTCACTGCAGGGATGTCTTGCTCTCTGAACTGTCGTCAGGAAGCTTATAAATAAATACAGGACACATGAAGCTAATTTGATACCAACAGCAATAATATAAACTCTGACTAAGAGAAAATTGGAAAGTGTCGCTGATCTAACAACACAAAGAGGCATAAGGAGTGTGCGTCTGCACGTACCTCACTCCCAGGCTTGGGCTCTTTCCCATAACATTTGGAGGCTGTGATTTCACCTACCAAATACCTATTTACATGCATAGCCTTCAGATCATCACATAATTCATATCTCTGAGAAAATGATGTTTTGTTACCTAAATGTTTCACTGTTAAACGAGATCAGCTGAAGAGTATGATTATTATCAGCTTCAAACTATGACTTGGAAATATCCACACACTTGCACCTTGCTTTGCTGCTATTATTTGTTTTTGGTTTTGTTTTATGTTTTTTGATGGGAGATTGCGGTGGTGTCACGATCATGGCTCACTGTAGCCTCCACCTCCAGGGCTCAAGCCATCCTCCTGTCTCAGCATTCTTAGGACTGACTACAAGTGCACACCACTGCACCCAGCAACTTGTTTTATTTTGGTAGTTACAGGGTCTAGCTATGTTGCCCAGGCTGGTCTCAAACTCTTAGACTTGAGCAATCCTCCCACCTGAGCCTCCTGGGTAGCTGGGACTATAGGCACTCACCACCACACTCGACTAATTTTTGTATTATTTGTAGAGATGAGGTTTTACCATATTTCCCAGGCTGGTCTCAAACTCCTAAGCTCAAGCGGTCTGGCTGCTTCAGCCTCCCAAAGTGCTGGGATTACAGGAGGGAGCCATCATGACTCTCCAGTGCTGTTATTTGAAATACAAACTGAGTTCTCTACAAGGTGGAAGTTTTAATAAGTGATGCACCTTGTCAGGGTAAAAACTTTCAGTGGGGGAAAATGTGCTTTAATCTAGTTCATCTAAATTTCTCCACACTCTCAGCCCAGCGATTGTCTTGCCTTCTATATCAACCTGACACAAACTATTAATCTATCAAACAGCAGAAGGCTGAGCACCACCAGGCTCCAATCTATACAGATAGTTGGGCCAATTCCGGTCAAAATTTTATTGGTTTTGGCCTAAAAGTTGCTGGAAAAACTGTAAAATGAAGAGCAGTTACAATGTGATGATTTCAAAGATGAAAACAGGATAATATCAGTTTCCAGCTGCAAAGTTTTCTTCTGTTAAAAACCTGTAAGTTAAATAGGTACACAAATATATTTCTATGCTCTTTAAACTATTGGGTATAAAGTGATCACAATTTTAAGTCGTATAAAAAGACTGTAAATATTAAAACACTTGACTACAATAAGGTTCCTTTTGGGCCTTAGATAAGTAATGTTTTCTGGTGTTGTTACAGGAAGCATAATAAATAAAATAAAATTATCCTTTGATCATACCAAGGGGTTTGTGGCAGTGTGTATTAGTCTGTTTTCACACTGCTATAAAGAACTACCTGAGACTGGGTAATTTATAAAGAAAAGAGGTTTAATTGACTCATAGTTCTGCATGACCAGGGAGGCCTCAGGAAACTTACAATCATGGCAGAAGGTGAAGGGGAAGCAAGGCACATTTACATGGTGGCAGGAGAGAGAGCAAGGTGGGGAACTGTCACACACTTTTAAACCATCAGGTCTCATAGGAACTCATGCACTATCATGAGAATGGCATGGGGGTAACCACCCCTATGACCCAATCACCTCCCACTAGGTCCCTCCCCAACACATGGGTATTACAATTCAATATGAGATTTGGGTGGAGACACAGAGCCAAACCATATCACAGTGACACCGCAATAAGATATCCATAGGTATCAGTTTCTTAAGGCAATTTTCCAAAGTACCCCACATCGGATAGTTGAAATATCTGAGACTTATTGTCCCACAGCTCAGGAAGCTAGAAATCCTAGATGAAGCCAGGGTTGGTTCCTTTTGAGGCTGTGAGTGGGGACCTGCTCCAGGCTCCCCTCCAGCTTCTGGGGGTTCCTTGGCTTGTAGCAACATGACTCCAATCTCTGCCTTTTCATCACATGGCCTCCACCCTATATGTTCTTCTGGGCCCAAATGTCCTATTTTCTTAAGGATGTCACACTGGATTAAGGTCCTACTCCAGTAGAACCTCATCTTACCTAAGTTATATCTTCAGTGACCCTGTTTTCAAATAAGGTTATTTTCTGGGTATTGGGACTTTAACAAATGAATTTTGGGGGAATCTGATATAACCCATCATACTCCCCGCAGTGATGCTTGGGCACCTGAGGGAACACCCCCCTCTCAGCCCTGCATCCCAGTCCCTCATCCCACCTTCTCCTCCTGGCTTTGTTGTGCCTTATTCCATCTCACGGCCTCACCCCCACACCACCATTTTGGTTGGGCTGTTTGCCTTGTCCCTGAACACTACCTTCTAATCTTCCCTTGACTCCTCTCCTGCCCAGAGCCCAGGCTGTCTAAATCCTACACTAGGGATCAGACTCTGAAACCCCATTTATCCAGAAAGGGAGTGTCTCTGTCCCCTTAATAAATTGTTATCTTGCTTCTTGACACATGGAGGAACAGCAAGTCCTGAAGAAAGATGCAGGAACAAGGAACCCAGAGACCCAGCCAGGTGGGCTTATGGCATCTGGGGAACTGTGTTTTGGAACAAGATTTGGGGCCTGTTTGTGAGCACATTGTCCTAAAGGCACTTTTGAGCCCAGGATAGGTAAGGTCGATAAAATGGAATTCTCTGCTGAGATCACTTTTAATATCTTACACCACCTAGAAAAGAATGGTGTCTAAAATATCCAACCTGTCAGACAAAGAGCTTTGATTGAAGATGTAATCACACAGCCAAGTCAATGCCAGCTGACAAAAGGAGTCGTTGGAGTGGGAAATCGGTGGGATGTGTCCAGGGATTTAAAACCTAATCCTTACAGGTTTAAATGAGGTATGATTTTTGACAGGAAGTTCTCAGTGGAATCTTCTGTTTTTCTTCAACTTTTGATTAGGGCCTCATGGACTGGAATTTACCTATTCTCTGCCTGGAGCCATAGGGTGCTAGTGGGGAAGTGTGATGTTTTCATAGGTAGCGGTTTTATAAGGTCTCCTGTTCAGTCATCTGTGCTATTTTCAAATGTTTACCTCTGCTCTATAAAGAATTTGGGTCACTTTTGACTATGTAAGACTTTGGTCTGAATTATTTAGGATACCACCCCTACTGCAGTAGTATTTTAGAATTCCTTCTACAACTTCAGTGGCTATGACATTTACTAGTCTTGGCATATGATTTCTGAGGAAGGGCTGCTTAAAATAAATACCTAGGCACCCAAATACAGAATTTAGCTGTGGTGAAATCTCAACAGTTCAGTGTCTCCTGGAAATCAGTGATATCTTCTGGATGACCAAATTGACCACACACTTGAAGGCTAAACTTTTATTCTTCCCTAGAACACTAAAGTCTAAGTTGCATTTGTATTATATTTTGTTTTTTGCTGGAAGCATGGGCTTTCTTTTAAAACAGCTGATATCAATCAATCAAAACAATTTCTTAATGGTTTATCATGGTCACCAGGCACACCAGTTATTTTGACATATTTTCTTGTGGCTCTGGTTGTTATTAACAGATGCAAACTTGCATGTTGAAGGTGTGAGGCATGGAGCATGTTGCACATCTGTATAGAGCTTGCTTTCATAGGAATCTCTTGATAATAATTTTAGATCATTTGTCTTCTCATCAAGATGAAGTGAGGCACACAAAGGTCATTTGGTTGAGGTCATTCCCCAGCCTCTCTGCAGACTTAGAGAATCAAGCCCTGAGTCCATCTTCCACGGAGTGTTTTTCTTACCTTCCTAAAAAAGCCTCATCTTCTGAGTAGCCCATTTACCTTTGGTATCTTGGACCCATCTATGGCTTGGATCTACTTTCCCGCCTCTAGTTCTTTATGAAAGGTTCAGGAGGATTTTTTCTCCCCACTACAATAATTTGTGCTAGGAGAGGGTACAGACTGACTCAAGATCAGAGGTTCTCACCGGGGGTGATTTTATCCTCTTCCTTGGGGATATTCAGCAACATCTGGAGACATATTGATTGTCATGATGAGGGGTTGAGGTGCTAACCCTAACCCTAACCCACCTAGGGAGTAAGTGGAGGTCCAGGATGCTGCTCAACATCCTACAATGCACAAGGCAGGTCCCCATAACAAAGCATTATCCAGTTCAAAATGTCAAGAGAGTTGCACTTGAGAAACCTTATTCTAAAGAGAATCACACTTGGGCAATATAACCTGAGCTACAATCTCTTTCAAACTCTCTTTATTTGTGATAATTCAGAGTCTTAACCTCTATTAGCAATTGTATCTTAATATTAAAGTTCCTGTAAAATGCCTCCCCTATGGATAAAATTTTTCATATAGTTTCTTCTCTAACACATGCTTTGAAAAGCATGATAATCCATGAGCATCCATTGAATCTAGTAAAGGCAGGAAGTGAAGGTAGGATGCCAGTTAAATACATGCAATGTTAACGCTGCACCTGGAAGGAAAACTCAGATACTGTCTTGCACTGGTTGAGACAACTTTTTTCAGGTGTCAGGCTGGTATCTGCATTAGTTTCCCAGGGTTGCTATAAAAATGGACACAACTTGAGGGGCTTAAAAACAATAGAAAGTTCGGGCACAGTGGCTCACGCCTACAATCCCAGCACTTGGGAGGCTGAGGTGGGCAGATCAGAAGGTCAACAGATAGAGACCATCCTGGCCAACACCGTGAAACCCCATCTCTACTAAAAATACAAAAATTAGCTGGGTGTGGTGGTGTGTGCCTGTAATCCCAGCTACTTGTGGGGTTGAGGCAGGAGAATCGCTTGAACCAGTCAGAGGTTGCAGTGCGCCGAGATAGCGCCACTGCACTCCAGCCTGGCGACAGAGCAAGACTCCATCTCAAAAACAAAACAAAACAAACAAAACCAATAGAAATGTATTCCCTCACACTTCTGGAGGCCAGAAGTAAAAAAATCAAGGGGTCCTCAGGGCGATACTCCCTCTGAATGCTCTAGAGAGAGTCTTTTCTTGCCTATTCTGCTGCTGGCGTTGCCAGCCATCCTGGGTATTCATCGGCTTGTTGCTGCATCATTCCAGCCTCCGCCTGCGTTATTATTTGGGCTTCTTCCCTGTGCATTTCCAAATCTCTCTTGTAAGAAAGTCATTTGATTTAGGACTCATCCTCATTTAGTCTGACTTCATTATATTGTATCGGCAAAGGCCGTATTTCCAAATAAGGTCACATTTATACGTACTTCATGGAGGTTAGAACTTGGACATATCTTTCTGGGTGACACCATTCCACCCACAGCAGTCAGTAGCCAGAATGTATGAGGCACTGTGCTTCCCCACACCACAGAAGTCCTTTTGTCCCTGTCAGTCACTTGCCATCTGTCTCTGGTGGTGGCGATGTTGTGGCTGAGTCAGATTGCTGGTGGCAGGGTTGCCATTCACTTGTCTTCATCATGTAGTTCACTTTCCCATGCCTTTTTGTGTCTTTTCCTCCTCTTTCTTCTTATTTTCCCATCAGTTCTCCTCATCTACCTGATTTTACCAGCAGAAGCTAATCATGATGCACTTTCCTTTATGATAAAGATGCTCACCCCATTCACCAAGCATGAGATCCGACTCTTTGGATCTTCTTGTTGGTATTCATTTGCTGCCCATTACCTGGGAGCACCCTGGTAATTGCAGAAGACATTTTCCTTTAAGTGCTTAAATGCTGGCAGTCCTTAGGGGAATCTGAGGCGTCCATAAAACTGGACTTCAGACGACAAAGCCATGCTACATTAATAGCTCTAGAGATTTGCAGTTGGGATGTCTTATCTTTCAGATGCCATCATTTTTGGCTTTTAATTTATTTGTGAACAACATCCTTTCGGGAGTTGTATCCTCCAACCTCTGCCGGCATTATCACATGGACTTCTTCCCTGTGTGTCTCCAGATCTCCCTCTTATAATTCATCAGATTTAGAGCTCACCCTAATTTAGTCTGACCTCATTTTGATTATATCTGCAAAGCCATATCTTTTACCTGAAGGTAACAGATAGTAAGAACTTACAGGCATCATCTAAGAGCAGGGAGTGAACAATCACACCCCGGGAGGAAAGAAAAACACAGGACCCAGAAACCTTTTAAAATTTTATTTATTTATGTGAGACACAGTCTCGCTCTGTTGCCCAAAGTGGAGTGCAATGGTATGATCTCAGCTCACTGCAACCTCTGCCTCCTGGGTTCAAGTGATTCTCCTGCCTCAGCCTCCCCAGTAGCTGGGATTACAGGCATGCACTACCATGTCTGGCTAATTTTTGTATTTTTCGTAGAGACAGGGTTCCACCATATTGGCCAGGCTGGTCTCGAACTCCTGACTTCATGATCCACCTGCCTCGGCCTCCTAAAGTGTTGGGATTACAGGCGTGAGCCACTGTACCTGGCCCAGGAAACCTTTTAATTAGACAATGTAGTCGAGGTCTGTGGGAAGAGGCAGAAGGGATAGGATTGCCCCCACCCTCTGTCAATGTTCAAGAGCCTGAAATCCCCATCTTGTTGTAACCCTGATGTTGCTATGTCACTGCTCAAGCAGAAATACAGAATGTCAATACCAGAGCAAAGATGGACTCTTGAGCGGCATTCTCTTGGTGGAACCAAGGGCTTTAGTTGGAGCTACGAAAGTGGCATAAGTATACAGAGCAGTCTAGAGAGTAAGCCTGGGTAAGCCAGTCAATGACCTGCAGAAAGTCAATTATTGATCCCAGCCGTGTGTGGAACTGTGTGTTTGGAGGGGAAGGATATGATCTGATTGTTTTCAGGCTTTCCACCAGATTAGTGTTTCCCACGAAACCTGGAGGTTCATGGATGTGGTCTTTTGGGGGATGGTTCTCTGGGTCTTTTTGTGCCCTTGTAAAATATCGACAGGTAAGTTTTCTACAGGAATGCTGCTGTTGTCTATCTGGCTTAAGATTGCCACCTTCCTCTGCCTCTGAAATCTCCATACCACTTCTGTGCTTTATTTTCCTCCTAAACATAATCATTTTTAAATATACTATATATTTACTCATGAATCTTATTGATTACATCCTCCTCCTTAGGACATGAGCTCCACGAGGGCAAGGGATCTTGTCTGTTCCATTCACTGCTGTGTCTCCTGTAAATGAGACGCATGGCCCCTGGGCCATCCCGGCTTCCTCATCCTTCAACCCTTCAACCTACACATGCTTGTTATTATGTGGGGTGTGATTTTACTAGAGGGAACCATTTGATGTTGCACATATAAGGGATTTGTAAAATGGGAATAGCAATAGTATTGAGTCGATGTGGCTGTTGTAAATGAGTATCTGTAAATAAACAAAAAACAAAAAACCCAGAAGCAGCCTGACCTAGAATGAGTGCTTGGCAGTGTCAGCCCACTCACCAAGACCCTCTGATGGTGCTCGCTCAAGCTCTGGTGCTCTGCTCCTGAAAGGAATCCTTGTGTTTGGATTTCCACCAAGCTGAAATCTTAATTAGCATAATATGTAAAATTTTGTCAGTGTTCAGTTTTTGCTCCCCTCCCACCCCCGTCCCCGTTCGTATTTCCTTAACTTTTGATACTTGGTCATTGCTTCTCTGTTAGGGAAACTACTAATAGGAGGAAAAAAAATGCTAAAAATCTTTCAGGGAAGGGGGAATGATCATGCTTACTTCAACAACTTGCATTTTTAAAGATTTATGCATACATCTGGTTTTGTTTTCTTTAAAATTATCCTCGGCTTTATAAATGCCTATACTTAATCCAATTGAATATATCAATGTTTCATGGCCTTCCACAATTGCATCATGACCTCAAACACTCAGTCAGTCCACTCACTAATTTAACTGTTTATGTCTGGCCATCCAGGCAGACCCATGCCCTTGGTACGTGAGCGTGCTTACGCATAAGGTTAGCATTAAGAGGCATTAGATGCTTTCAGCTTTGCTATATGTTGTAAAACTAATAATGATTTGCCAAAATGAGTAGGAATCTACAATTATTTTATGGTTGAAAATTTGAAAAAAAACTTGTATTGGCTTTCACTGACACTATGTGATTAGAAAAAAAAGGGTGATTTAAGAAGAAAATTGATTTACACAGATGTTTTATTATGGCCTCTGATTTCCATGGAAAAGGGATATTTATATATTACTTATTTGTTAAATTGCCAAGTCCTTAGTGATTAAATGACACAAAAAAGGATTGTGGCAAATTGGATTTCAAAACAGAGTTGTTGCTCCTTTAAGACCCAAAGATTGACTGAGCCATGACTTGCCAAAGTGTTTGGAGCAAAGTAGATGTTTATTCAATTACTTAACTCAACAAATAATTATGTGCTAGTTTTGTTCCTGGCATATTGTGTACACATGGCTGTTTGCCATCCAAGAGGGTATATAGTACATTTGGGAGTTATTATCATGTAGGTCAAGTTGGAAATGTAAAGTGAATGAACATGTCTTGGGAGATAATGTAGAATGAAGAGAAGACACCGCCGTCTTTGGATGGGCAGACCAGCTCACAAAGATGATGGAGGAAATGATGGAAAAGGACACCAGGAGAAAGTGTGGTCTTGTAGACCAAGGGAAGAGGGAGTTCACAAAGGAAGAAAGAGTCAGAAGCATCACATGCCACAGTGAGGGTCAAGTGAGAGTCAATTGCTATATTGCTGTATTTGTTACTTTGGAATAAGGAGGGCTGAGTAAGCTATAATGAGTTATTTGGGTTGAAGATGCCAAACTTGAGGTCAGTTGTTGGAAAAAGGAATAAAACTCTGTGTCCCATCCGAGCAGCCAAATGTGCCTTTGCCACGGCAGTACCTCCTGCTCTCTCCACTGTCTGTTATGCAGTGTATGATTGAGATATGCTCTTTCTTCCTTCTGAGCACAGGATTTCTCAACCATGGCACAGTTGACATTTGAGACCCAATAATTCTTTGTGACAGGGTATGCCCTGTGCATTGTAGGAGGTTTAGCTGCATCCCTAGTCTTTGGGGGCCAGGACCACCACTACTGCCCCAAAGTTGTGACATCCAAAAATTTCTCCCAGCAGGGCCAGATGTCCCCTGGGGGGCAAAATTGCCCCAGGTGAGAGTCTTTGTTCTAGATATGTAGCCAGGGAGCTCAAGCTGCTTCTTTTGAAATGCTCATCAGGATAGAGGTGCAGAACAAGCAGATTTTAGATGGAAACTGTCTCAGCCAGAAAACTGGCTAAGAAAAGGTGTGTACGGTGATGAAAGCCAAATAACCAATTATTTGGCTTTAAATTATTTAAGCAAAGTTTATTTCACCTGAAGCAATGAAGGAATTGTCTCTAGAAGGTCAACACAAAACTGTTAAAAGTCAATAATAAAAGATCTCTCCTAGTCACATACACACACCCTCATAAACTAAATATGAGGAAGCAAGAGCTCATGGTGATGGTGGTTTGTTTTGGGCATGTGGTGAGCAGGACCCTCCACCTCTCTGATAACAGTGCTCTTTGGTCCTCAGCAGTTGATGACAATACCAGCTCAAGTCATATAATTTTTTCTCTACCTCATCTCTGCCTTCTACAGAGCAAAACTTCAGGTGGTCCTAGTTTTAAAGGTAGAGTAATATTTTCCCCCATCCCCCTTTTGTTCCCCATTTGGTTTGTTTTTCTGCTTTCTAGAATCTGGAGGGCATTCCTGGCCCTTAGCAGACTTATTTTCCCCTTTTCTCTTGCTTAATCTAATAAGGTGATAGCATGCATAAACCATACAGTGAAAATTTTCCTCTCCTACAGAGTGTGTGGCTGTGACTTAGGATTTGTGTGGATCACTTAGCCAGTCAACAAACAGTGGCTGCAACTCTGCTACCTGTTAGAACTGTGCTCTCACAGGTGAGACAGGTCCATGCTCTAGACAAAGCAGTTGACTGCCATTTTTCATTTGAACAAGTTTTGTTCAACTTGGGGGTAGAGACAATAAACAAGTCAAATGTAAATTTAAAAGACAAAATAAATACACATTATAATCATTCTCTGGCAGAAAAAAAGTGAAGTCCTGTGATAGGAATTGAGATGCAGTGAGACTAGAGGTCTGATTTAGCTAAGATGGTCAGGAGGAAGAGATAAAGAGAAAACACTGTGTCTTCTACTGAAGGGTGAGGTCCAGCCAATGATTTAAAGAGCTGGAGGAAGGTTGAGAACCTCCCAAGAGCAGAAAGCAGAAAGGAAAGTAGTTTGCAGAGCATGGAGTTGAGTGGTCGGGAAGGAGACTAGGGAGAGAGGCAGGTGCTGGATCACAAAGGTCTTGTTGCATTTGAGTTTTAGTCCCAGCAATAAAGATGCTGATAGGTATAGGGTGGAGATAGAAGTTTCTAGATTATCATTTTGCCTGTTGTGTGGAAGGCAAAGGGTGGGGACAGAAAGACCACCCTTTGGTGGTCCATCCAAAGGTGGGGAGGCCATTGGATTAACCCAGTGAGTGGATGGGAACGTGGCAGAGGGCAGTGGGAGTGGAGAGAGTAACTGAGTCGAGATGCCTGTTGGGTGCAGAACAGATGGGATGTGCTAGGAAGAAGGATGGCTCCTGAAGATGTCCAAGCCTAATCCTCAGAACCCGTGAATATGTTATTTTACATGACAAGAGGAACTTTACAGATGTGATTAAGGGAACACACCTTGAGATTTAAGATTATCCTAGATTATTTTAGTGGGTCCAGTCTAAGCACACGATCGCTTAAAGGTGGAGAATCATCTTTCCCAGCTGAATCAGAGAGTTGAGACAGAAGAAGAGATTCAAAGCATGAGACTGACTTGCCCCACCCTTGTTGGCTTTGAACATGGAGGAAAGGTGCTGTGAGCCACGGAATGTGGGTGGCCCCTAGATACTGGGAAATGATTTCAGCTGGCAGCCAGTGAGGAAGTGAGATCTCAGTCCTACAGCTGCAAGAAGACGATTCTGCCACTAACCTGAATGAGCAAGGAAACAGACTTTGCTTTAGAGCCTTCAGAAGGGAGCATGGCACTGCCAACACCTTGGCTTTAGCCCAGTGAGACTCATGCCAGACTTATAACACATTTCTGTTGTTTAAGCTGCAAGTTTGTGCCAATTTGTTACAGCAGCAACAGGAAACTAATACACTGGGCTTGGTGGCTGAGTGGATATGGAGGAGGAGAGGAACACAGGGTGGACTCCTAGATCAGCAAGAAGGCAATTAATCTACATACCAAGGTGAGACAACTCAGGGAGAAATGGACTATGGAGGGTGGAAACCAGACAGATGTTTTGGTCATATTAAATCTGAAACGTCTATAAGACATTTAAGTGTAGGTACCAGCAGGCACTTGACTATGTAAGTCTAGGGTTCAGAAGAGGAGTCTGAGGTAGCGATGACTTTCTGGACTAGAAGAAGACAGATCCAAGGCAGGAGGATCACTTGAGCCCAGGAATTTGACACCAGCCTGGGCAACATGATGAGACCCCATCTCTACCAAAATAATAGTAATAATAATAGTAATAATAAGTAGCCATGTGTAGTGGTGTGCACTTGTAGTCCCAGTTCCTCAGGAGGCTGAGGTGGGAGGATTGCTTGAGTTCAGGAGTTTGAGGCTGCAATGAGCTGTGATCACACCACTGCAGTCCAGCCTGGGTGACAGAGTGAGACTGTCTCTAAAAAATAAAGAAAGAAGACAGGTGACAACATGCAACATGGAACTAACTGAGTGGATGTAAGAAGTGAGTGTGACTGGAGAAGCAAGACTAAGTCCAATTCCAAGACACCACAGTATGCGAGGTTAGGTGGAAAAGGAGGAGGACATGGCAAAGGTGTCAGATAAGGAGCCCCAGTAGGGGAAGGAGAAAACCAGGAGAGCACAGCATCAGAAGGGCCAGGAGCCAGGCATGGGTTGCAAAGAGGATGTGGGCAGCTAAGGATAGGTGGAAGGATGACAGAGAGGTGCCACGAATTTGGCAATGTTGAGTGGATCCTGGTCCTTGGTAAGTCTGCATTAGTAGGGTGGCAAGGATGAAAGCCAGATGGGACTAGGATGAGGAGGCAGGGGTGAGGCAATTAAATTCAGACAACTCGTTCACTAGAAATAGAAGTGGAGAATGGATCTAGAATGGGCGAGGAGTGAAGAGATGGCTTTTAAAGATGGATCAAAGAACAAAGCTGGGGTGTCACACTACCTTTCAAATTTATTACAAAACTGTAGTAACCAAAACAGTATGGTGCTGGTACAAAAACAGACACATGGACCAGTGGAGCAGAATAGAGAACCCAGATATAAATCCACCCATTGCAACCAACTCATCTTCAACAAAGGCATCAAGAACTTACAATGGGGAAAGGACAGTCTCTTCCATAAGTGGTGCTGGGAAAACTAGATATCCATATACCAAAGAATGAAAATAGCCCCCTATCTCTCATCACACACAGAAATCAAATCAAAATAGATTACAGAGTTGAATCTTAGACTTGAAACTATGAAACTACTAGAAGAAAACACTGGGGAACCACACCCCATGACATTGGTCTTAGCAAATATTTCTTGTGTAAGTTCTCAAAAGAACAGGCAACCAAGCAAAAATAGACAATTGGAATTACATCAAGCTAAAAAGCTTCTGCACCACACAGAAAACAACAAAATGAATAGACAAACCCAGATAGAGAGGAAATCTTTGCAATCTATCTTAACAAGGGACTAATAACCTGAATATATAAGGAACTCAAACAACTAAACAGCAAAAAAAATATTTTTTTCATTTTTAAAAATAGGCAAAAAATCGGAACAAACATTTCTCAAAAGAAAACATACAAATGGCCTACAGTTATATCTTTGAAATGCCCAACATTGCTAATCATCAGATAAATGCAAATCAAAACCATAATGCGGTATCATTTCACCCAAGTTGAAATGGTTTGTATCAAAAAGACAGGCAACAGCATTAGGAAAAATAGTTAATCCATGCTGGGCTTATTACCTAGGTGATGGGCTGATAGTTGCAGCACACCACCATGGCACACGTTTACCTATGTCACAAACCTGCACACCCTGCACATGTACCCCACAGCTAAAAATAAAAACTGAAAGAAAAGAAATGAAAAGAAAAAACAATATACCACTATGAAGAACAGTATGGAGGTTCCTTAAAAAATAGAAAAAAGAAATTTCTTATGACCCCACAATTCCAGTACTGGATATCTAGCTATAAGACAGGAAATCAACATATTGAATAGGTATCTACACTTTCATGTTTATCTCAGCACTATTCACAATAGCCAAAATATGGAATCAACCTAAGTGTCCACCAACAGATGTATGGATAAACAAAATGTGGTATATATACACAATGTAACATTATTAGGCCATTAACAAAATAAAACTCTGTCATTTGCAGTCACATGGATGGAACTGGGGGCCATTATGTTATGTGAGATACGCCAGGCACAGAAAGACAAATATCACATGTTCTCATCTGTGGGAGCTAAAAAGTGGATCTCATGAAGATAGAGAGTAGATTGGTGGTTACCAGAGGCTGGGAATGGGAGGAAGACAAAGGGGTAAAGGGGGAAAACATCATTAAATGTCTAAACTGTACACTTAAAAATGGTAAAGATGGGCTGGGTTCAGTAGCTCACGCCTGTA
The DNA here is from genome assembly GCF_007565055.1 of Rhinopithecus roxellana. NCBI lineage: Eukaryota > Metazoa > Chordata > Mammalia > Primates > Cercopithecidae > Rhinopithecus > Rhinopithecus roxellana. Next base: position 53,356,349 of record NC_044561.1, read on the forward strand.
ATCCCAGCACTTTGGGAGGCCAAGGTGGGTGGATCATGAGGTCAGGAGTTCGAGACCAGCCTGGCCAATATGGTGAAACCCCATCTCTACTAAAAATACAAAAAATTAGCCGGGTGTGGTGGGCATGTGCCCTTAGTCCCAGCTACTCAGGAGGCTGAGGAAGGAGAATCACTTGAACTTGGGAGGCGGACGTTGTAGTGAGCTGAGATCGCACCACTGCACTCCAGCCTGGGTAACAGAATGACGAGACTCTTGCCTCAAAAAAAAAAAAAAAAAAAAAAAGGTAAAGATGGTACATTATATATGTATATTTTACCTTAATTTTTTAAAAATATGAGTCAAGTTTGTATACTGATGTGAATGATCTGGTTGGGGAGGATAAGTGGACCTGGAGAGAGAGAGAAAGAGAGAGAGGAACAGAGAGACAGAAAGAAGGGGAGAGAGAGAAGAGAAATGAGAGAGACAGAGAGAGATAGAGAGAGGAGGAATGGGAGACAGATAAGGGGAAACAGGGGAATGAAAGGACAGAGGAGAGAGAGAAAGAATATTTCGGGAGAGAATATTTGGGGAGAGTATAGGAGATGGGACTCAGGGCACAAGCGGAGGAATCTGCCCATGGCCTTCAGTGTAGTAGGAAGGGAAGCAGGGGAGGTGGATCTGTGGATTTGTCAGTGGGAGGCGAATGGAAAAGCATAAAAATTCCTGGCAGCACACCAGTTCGGCCTTCCCACATTAGTACTGCTATAATAATGACTTGGGAGTAATAATCCAAAAATTCGGATGTGGAGAGGGAGATGACACTGCATCACTTTGATCCAAATGGCATTTTTATGATTGTGCTAAATATGTTTAGGACATTTATAAGAAGAAATTCTAGAATGCTAAGCAAAAGGATGCCTTTGGGAAAGGACATTAACATTTTACTGACAACAATAACCCCCATGCTTTCCTCTCTCCTCCCCCAAGCCTTGTACTCCTTCTAGTTCTTTTGTTGTTCCACACCTGCAAGGTTGACCAGCTGCCCCACATCAGGGGACTCGGTTCTTGGAGGTGTTATCCCAGGAACAGTCGTGGGGTCTTTTTGAGTTAAATCATTGTCTTCCCAAGTGAACTTGTAAGCAGAGATACTCATTATTGAGCTGATATGATAGTGTTAATGGAGATGGCTCAGATTCTAGAAGTATTCCTGGGACAGGCTAACTGGACCATCTGTAATGATTTATATCATGTGTGGTCTTCAGGGGTCCACAAGGAGAAAGAAAATATTTGAGCTTTTATGCTAGTAACTTTTATCTCATTCTTTTAAAACTGTATGCTGCAGCGTATAAAAACATTAATACAATAATATATGCATACAATTTATGTCTAAATATACAATCATACAGTGGTGTGATCAAAACCTTTATCCTGAAGAATGTGGTCTCACAAGCCTGCACACACACACACACACACACTCTCTCTCACACACACACAACCATGCATGGCGGTTGTGAGATAGTAAAGCAATGGATTTTCATTGGCATTCCTGTTGGTAGATGTCCTTTCAAGAGTCTCTCCTGGTGGGTTTGGATCATAGAGCACTTGCCATAGAGAACGGAAGACACCCCGTGCACCTTGTGAGCTGTCATGCGGTGCTGGCTTCTGGAGGAAACGTTTGCACCTCTGTATAGTGTTTGAGCTAAAATGATCAGTTATATACATATTAATTGGCATATAGAATTTTATATATGCCTGCAGTGCACCTTTCTGCAGTGACTAATGGGCCTAGAGAGGTGGCCTCTCTGCAGGAACTGCTCAAGGCAGGTGAGCATGGCTGTGTTCCTCAGGAGGACACTACTTACTCTTAGGGCCCTGCATTCTTTCCAGTCCTCAGCAAGGCCATTTGTAAAATGAGACAAGCAATATCCCACCCATCAGAACCCCATGATTTCTTAGTGGAAACAGCCAATACCCATTCTGTGTTTACTCAGTGCCAGGTGCTACTCTGCATTAGTGCTCTAATGCAGAGAAACCTATGTTAAAGATAAGGAAACACAGGCCCATGTGGTCAGGATGTGCTCACAGCTATGGAGTGGCAGACCGAAATTTGGTTTCAACTAGCCTGTCTCCAAAGCCCGCAGTCTGAAGCAGGGTGCTTTTTGCCTCTTGCACTCTCAGCTGCTTGCAGCTGCAGGCACAATGATTCCGGATTTACAAAGGCCCACAAGTTTAGACATCCACATTTACATAATGACTTGAGGATTTGCAGATGTCTGGGAAAAATTATCCTGCTCACTTGGATTGTTGGGACTGTGTCTCAACTTTCCATTTCATTTTGCATGTGTGCACAATATTCTCAGGTAATTTCTATAAAATAATATCCTGTCACATAGTTAAAGGTTATAAACATGGTGCTTTTACCTTTGTTTTTGCCTTAATGGCCAAAGGAAGGAGGTTAGCGAGTGAGCGCATTTGCTTCTTTTATCTGCACTAGGAGCGTTTTGTTGGAAGTATTTCCATGTAGCAGCATGAAGCCAAATAAGACATTTACAAACAGTTGTTTTTTTTTTAAGTTAAGATATATATTTCATCTCTTGTTTCACTTTGTTTGCAATTGAGTTAGCTTAAAATAAAGTGCATTTATTTGACTAGATGGTTTGTGCCAGTTGCCCCATTGTGTTTTTTTCTTCTATTTGATTGTGGTCTAGGTACTGCTTAGCACAAAGACAGGAATGAAGATTTACAAAGTTTTCAAAGATTATATGGGCCATTGAGTGTGACATTTTAAATAGGAGCCGACTTTAGGTCAAAAGCTTTCAAATCAACCAGTAGGTACTTAACAGAAGTCCTTTCTTCATGACAAGGATGAAACACAGAGCGGATTACACAAGGTGAATCTGGTCAGCCTGGGCCTGAGGTCACGTCTGACTCCCAGCAATGGTGTTTGCTTGGAGACTTCTTCTGCCCTCTTGGCCCCTCTGTTTGATCTGGCATGGTCCATCTGTAGTCACTCTCATAACATGTCATACATTCCTACACATTCTCATTTTCTGTGCTCCTTCAACTTTTTTTTTTTTTTGAGACAGAGTCTCGCTCTGTTGCCCAGGCTGGAATGCAGTGGCGCGATCTTGGCTAACTGCAACCTCCGCCTCCCGGGTTCATGCAATTCTCCTGCCTCAGCCTCCTGAGTAGCTGGGATTACAGGTGTATGCCACCATGCCTGGCCAATTTTTGTATTTTTGGTAGAGATGGGGTTTCACCATGTTGGCCAGGCTGGTCTCCAACTCCTGACTTCATGATCCACCTGCCTTGGCCTCCCAAAGTGCTGGGATTACAGGAGTGAGTCACTGTGCCCGGCCTCAACTTTTATTAAAAAACAAACTAAAAAAACTGAGGCAGGGCCCTGCCTGGTACCCCTGACAGCCTTTGGGAGAAGAAAACAGCCCTTCTCTGTGGGTCATGTCTCCAGGGTGTGCAGGACCAAATACTGCTTTATTCATAAAATGGGTAGCTGGAAAGCTGCCCCACTGAGACTAAAAGGAAAGGAGTAAATCATCCTCCCTTCATTTGTCTGTGGCTTCTGACAATCTAGATAGTTGTTTGCATACCTGTGTGCACACCTGTTGTCATTCTGTTTGGACAGATGACTTGCATATATTGCAGGTTCTTCAGAGGATGCATAATTAATAAAATCATAATGACCTGAATAATATAATCTGAAGAATTACAAGCAGGGCTTCTGGTATTTGTTCTACATAGCATTCATATAAATGTCCGACTGCTCTTTCCAGCTAATGCTTGGTAGTCCCAATCACTCTCTAGAAAGGGCTTATGAGCAGCTACCTGGTTGCGTGCATGGAGGTACTAGGGGAATTGTCTTGAAGCTGGGTATGTATATAGCAAGCACATTGGTTTTGGGGTAGGAGAATAGGGAGTTAGCAGTGGCCAAGGGTTAAGGCATAAGCAAAAGAACAGCAGGTGCAGCCAGTTCTAGGGAAGATTAGGCAGGGTACAGGCCACATCCTCACTTCGTGATAACAAGACGGAAGTCTCCACTTCAGCCTCTGATTGGCCATGGGCCAATCCTTCATAGGGTGTAACCAATTGGAGGCCTCTGAAGGGCACCTAGGGGTGTTACCAAATTCTTTTAGCTTAACAAAAACCCTGCTTGTTGAAGGGGGTGCTCTTGAGCCGCTTGTTGAAGCCAGTTCACACCCTGTGGAGTGTACTTTTGCCTCAATAAATCTGTGCTTTTGTTACTCTGTTCTCCTGTTGCTTGTTTATCTTTCATTGCTTCATTCTTTTGTTGCTTTGTTTGTGCATTTTGTTCAGTTCTTTGTTCAACACTCCAAGAACCTGGACAACTCACAGTCATGACTTTCTGTCCTGTAACAGTTTTACTTAGATTGTATGCTTATTTGGGTGGCTTGGAGAAATACCCACTTAAGCCGCCTTTTGGGTTATGTCTTGATGGTGGTAGGGAGAGGGAATTCCTCTTACAGAATGTGATATGGGACAAATAAAAAGAAGTATCAAAACTTTATGTATGTATTTATTTATTTATATTTTTGAGACAGGCTCTTACTCTGTCACCCAGGCTGGAGTGCAGTGGTGCGATCAGGGCTCACTGCAGCCTTGTGTTCCTGGGCTCACACAATCCTCCCTCCTCAACCTCCTGATTAGTTGGGACTACAGGTGTGTACCACCAGGGCCGGGTAATATTTGTATTTTTGGTAGAGACAGGGTTTCACTATGTTGCCAAGGCTGGTCTCACTCGAACTCCTGGGTTCAAGTGATCCACCCACCTTGGTCCCCCCAGAGTGCTGGGATTACAGATGTGAGCCATCACCATCAGCTATCATAACTTTTAGAAGTGTGGTATCAAGGTTGACAGCATCAGTTTGGGACACCCAGCGATGGAGCTTTACATTTATGCAAAGGTAGGCACCTGGTACTTCACTAGTCTGGAACAGGGCTGAAACAGAGATTTGATTTTCTGCTTTTATGTAGTGGGCCAGGGAGTTTGGAGGCTCAGCAATGAAGAGAACTGGGGGCTAAATCTAGACAAGGAAAGTGAAAACTATAAATGCTACCTCCTGCCCTGGTTATGTTAGGTAACAAAGCACCCCAAATCTACTAACTTAAAATAACACCTGTTTTATGCTGCTCACATTCTGTGGCCAGGCAGTTATTCTGCTCCACGTGGCACTGATGAGGTTACTTGCTAGTATTCAACTGGCACCTGGGCTGGGCTTAGGGTGCAAGGAGGCTTTACTTACTTGCAGGGAGGCTGGGCTTGGATTAGCCTCTCTCCCTCTCTGTGGGTGTTGGGTCTTTTCTATAGGTCAGTCGAATGCCTCAGAGGACAGCTCAGGCTCCACAGGCAAGTGCTCCAAGAGACAGGAAGTGGAAACTGCCAGCCCTGGTTAAACCTGGCACAACACCACTCCCACCATATTTTATTGGTCAAAGCAGTCATGGGCCACCCACACTTAACGCAAGGGGGCAGGGACCCCATCCCTCCAAGGGAAGAAAGTCAAAGACTTAGTGGCCATCTTTAATCAGTCCACCTGCCCTTCCAAGTGAAGATGGCTTTTGTTCTGTACTTTGCTTTAGTCTACGTTTTTATTCCCCCAGCATATAGTGAAAGTGAGCAAAAGCAGACAAGGAGGCTGTGTTTCTTCCTGAGAAGCAGTGATGTGGAGAGGAGTCCTATTCTCAGTGGGGTAGAGAATTTACGGGAGCAGAGACTCAGGGAGAAGTGATCGAATGACTCTAAGATACCTGAAGGATCCTCACAGGGATATGAAAGAGCTCTGGGTTTTCCACAGTATGTAAGAAGAGAGCAGGTATCAGATACAGATGCTCCTTGACTTGTGATGGGGCCCCAATAAACCCATTGCAAGTAGAAAATTCCATAAGTCAAAAATGCATTTAAAAATTTCCTCCCATCTGCAGGTTGCCTGTTCACTCTAATGATAGTTTCTTTTGCTGTGCAGAAGCCTCTTTAGTTTAATTAGATCCCATTTGTCGATTTTGGCTTTTGTTGTCATTGCTTTTGGTGTTTTAGTCATCAAGTTTTTTCCCATGGCTATGTTCTGAATGGTATTCCCTAGGTTTTCTTCTAGCGTATTTATGGTTTTAGGTCTTACGTTTAAGTCTTTAATCCATCTTGAGGTAATTTTTGTATAAGGTGTAAGGAAGGGGTCCAGTTTCAGTTTTCTGCATATGGCCAGCCAGTTTTCTCAACACTATTTATTAAATAGTTCTGCATATGGCCAGCCAGTTTTCTCAACACTATTTATTAAATAGGGAATCCTTTCCCCATTGCTTGTTTTTGTCAGGTTTGTCAAAGAGCAGATGGTTGTAGATGTGTGATGCTATTTCTGAGGCCTCTGTTCTGTTCCATTGGTCTATATATCCGTTTTGGTACCAGTACCATACTGTTTTGATTACTGTAGCCTTGTAGTATAGTTTGAAGTCAGGTAGCCTGATGCCTTCAGCTTTGTTCTTTTTGCCTAGGATTGTCTTGGCTATACAGGCTCTTTCTTGGTTCCATATGAAACTTAAAGTAGTTTTTTCTAATTCTGTGAAGAAAGTCAATGGTAGTTTCATCGGAATAGCATTGAATCTATAAATTACTTTGGGCAATCTATCCATCTGACAAAGGGCTAATATCCAGAATCTCCCAGGAACTTAAACAAATTTACAAGAAAAAAAAAACCATCAAAAAATGGGCAAAGGATATGAAACAGACACTTCTCAAAAGAAGACATTTATGCAGCCAACAAACACATGAAAAAAAGCTAATCGTCACTGGTCATTAGAGAAATGCAAATCAAAACCACAATGAGATACCATTTCACACCAGTTAGAATAGTGATCACTAAAAAGTCAAGAAACAACAGATGGTGGAGAGGATGTGGAAAAATAGGAATGCTTTTACACTGTTGGCAGGAGTGTAAATTAGTTCAACCATTGTGGAAGACAGTGTGGCAATTCCTCAAGGATCTAGAACCAGAAACATCATTTGACCCAGCAATCCAATTTCTGGGTATATACCCAAAGGATTATAAATCATTCTACTACACATACACACGCATGTTTATTGCAGCACTATTCACAATAGCAAAGACTTAGAACCAACTCAAATGCCCATCAATGATAGACTGAATAAAGAAAATGTGGCACACATACACTATGGAATACTATGCAGCCATAAAAAAGGATGAGTTTATGTCCTTTGCAGGGACATGGATGAAGCTGGAAACCATCATTCTCAGCAAACTAACCCAGGAACAGAAAACCAAACACCGCATGTTCTCACTCATAAGTGGGAGTTGAACAATGAGAACACAAGGACAGAGGGAGGGGAACATCACACACTCGGGCCTGTCGGGGGGTCGGGGGATAGCACTAGGAGAAATACCTAATGTAGATGACGCGTTGATGGGTGCAGCAAACCACTATGGTATGTGCATACCTATGTAACAAACCTGCACATTCTGTACATATATCACAGAATTTAAAGTATGATTTTTTAAAAAAAACAAAAACTAATTTGAAAAAAAAATGCCTTTAGTACCTGAATAAACCCACGGTAAAGTCAAAAAGTCATTATGTCAAAAATATCATAAGTTGGGGACTGTCTGTATTTGGATAATAATGGCATGATGCTAGGAGACCAGAGGACTGGGGAACACCTTGTTCCTATAACAAAGAATACAATAATAACAACAACAACTCACCTGTCCTGCTTCTTCCCCAGCAGAAGGTAAACTTTACAAAAACTGGGTTATGTCTGTCCTATCCTATTCTCTGCCATGTCCCAAGTCCCAAGCGAGGGTTCAATGAACCATTTATGGAATACATATACAGCCAAAAATGTATTGCTTGCTGTGTGCTATTCACTGTGTTGGTATTTCACACATATTACTACATTTAATGTCATGAGAATCCTATGCTGTTATTATCCCCATTTGACAAATAAAGAGAACGAGGCTTAGAGATAATAATATAGTAGACAGAGGCATAGGTGAGGTTTGAATCCAGGCATGTCAAACTCTGAGCTATCCACTAGTGGGCATTTTGGCTCTCCATTCATGAGTATTTATTCAATCCCTACAATATACACACAGCTGGATCCATTCCTAAGGCAATTATAGTTTATTTAATTGGGGAAATGAAGATAAATTCCCAAGGTGTGAGACGGCAAGAGTATAATAAGGATTGAGATATGTCAGCAGACAGTGCAAGAGAACAAATGTCCAAAAAGGATCTTGATAATAAGTTCTGTGAATCCAGATGACCCAGACATGTATGGACAGCAGAGACCTAAGGAAGCTTCATGGAGAAGTTGAGATGCATAAGATGGAAAAGATGGAAGGCAAGGTGGTGAGGGTAGGACCAGGGGAAACTGCCATAGTGTCAGGGGTCAGGGGAGGGCAGGGTCAGGGGAGATACATGGGGACATGAAAAATACAAGGCATATTGGAGGAATGTGAGCAGGCCTCAGGGCAGGTCCCCGCTAGATTAAAAACTGTTCCACAAATAATACCCATGAGAGGCAGAGCTCTAGGAAATGGAAAGGTGAGGACTGTAAAAGGACTTTAACATTAAAAAACTGGCTCCATTTGACTATAAGTAATCATAGACTACGTATCTTTAAATGTACATACTGCAGAATCCATTCTTTTTTGTGTACAGATCTATGAGTTTTGACAAATGCATGGACTTACAAGCCACCATTACAATCAAGATGTAGAACAATCCCAGTATTCCCAAACAACTTCATTGCGCTGCCCCTTATGATAGACCCGTTGGAAGAAAGGAAGGCCTGGATTAGGGAGCAGCAGTGGACGTCGTGATGGAGAGGACCTAGGGCACCAGGCAGATACCCCATCAGACAGTAGGCATTCTCTAAACCATCTTTCACTGACACTTCACCATGAACCATGGTACCATAATTTTGGTTTTTACCATTTTCAAAATTTTCTGTTTTTCAAACAATGTGTTCAAACTCTATCATAGTTTCAGATTAGTAGTCCATGTTTTTCTTATGGCTCCATTGATTTAAGAATTTCAGTGACATATATTTATCTTGAGGTGGTGAGGATAAAAAAGTTGAGAACAAGAAGCTAACATGATCATCAAGACACAGTCACAGAAAGTAAAATAGGAAGGAAGGAAAAAGAAAGGTCTGGATCTTCAGAGACAAGGGAGAGATATGGCAAGGCAGAAGTCCCTAAGAGTTCAATATCAAGACAGGTAATACCTCTGCTCTTATGGAAAATATTCCCAGGGATTCAAGGTTGATTGGTTCCGTTTGTCTATAATTCACTTGGACTTGCAAGAGAACCCCAACTTTAATGGAAAAAGAAAACAGGTAAAAATATCCTCGGCTCAGGGCTAGTAGCTTTTCTTATCTCAAATAAAGGGACTAATTCAATCATGTTGCTGGGCTTTCTTTGTCCTGTTTTAAAAATTTTCAAATTGTTGGCTACCCAAGAGCTGCATTCTAGACTTCTTCCTCTTGTCCCTATGGGTAGAAATATAGCCTGATATTTTCCCTCTTCAGTATAATAATTTCATTTTAAGGACACTCAGTTCTTCTAAATGTGTTATTATTTTGGTTCGGCCTTTAAACCGAATAAGCCAGCCAAACATTGATAAAAGCAATGTATCTGAGCTTCCCATATTTACTTGGCACCCAGTGACATTTGGCTCTTATCTACTGAGAATATGAGAGTGATAACAGTAGGAAACTTAAGTCAGAGCCTGCAGGTTCTTATTTAATATCTATAGACACTAAAGGATTTGCATCTGGATTTAAATGGAATTACTCTGAGAATATTTAATTCCAACAGTTGGAGGAAATTGCTCCTGTAATCAGTACAATTTGCCACATTTTAAACATGTGGGCGACAATGACTGACTTTCATATTTTTGTCCTCGGCGGCGTGACTCTACACAACTGAGTCGCAGCCCCTCTCACAGGGGATTTCAGCCTGCAGCTCAGGTCTTAGAGCTTCTGAATGCAGCAAAGAACCAACTTGCTGAACCACTATCATTATTAACAAAACGATGGGGATTTTAAAATAATCCTGAGAGTCCTGGCAACATATTCAATATAGAGTGATAAGGGCCAGGCCTTTGGAGAGCTGAAGAAACTGTTTTCCCAATAAACCCTCACACCAAATGTACCAGTGACATCTGATTGCGCTCTGATTCCTCTCTTGGAAATGCTCTTCCCCTCCTCCTCACCTGTAGAAATTTGATTCTCCTGTCACATCTGAACTCAAATCCTGCCTGCTCCACCGAGCCACCCTCTCTGAGGTTTCCTTCCCTGACTCCAGTTGGAATGAGTCCTTTCCTACTTGAGGTTTTTATTATATGACCCTTTGTCCCTAACACACTGTGCTTCCAAGCAAAGCACACATGGGTTTACATGGCCTGTCCTCTATCGCATGCCAGACTGTCACCCACTCTCATTAGTGGGGGTGAGGTTCTGCATTAGCAGGAACCAGAACAGCAACTTGCATGTCCTTAAGCAGTCGGGTTTTGGGGAGCTGAATCTGTTCATGCACACTTGGCCTTGTCCTGTTCTCAAAGCTGTTCCAAAGACACGGGGCTGTCTCCTGTCCGTGGATGTCCCTGGCTGGGGCTGCCTCTTTTCCATGCATCAGCCTGCAGCACGATGTGCAGTCTTATCAGAGTGGCAAGAATAAATGTAATATTTCTTACCCAGCAACCGTAGAATGTGCACAGCTACAAGTGGAATGTGTGCATGTGACAGTGTATTTGTGTAATTGTGTGTGTGTATGAGAGAGAGAGACACTGTGCACATGTGTATCAGATGTAACTATCTATGTCATATAACCAGACATTAGAGTTAAATGTTACTGTTTCAAGTTTCTAACGTTAAAAAATTGATTTTGAGGCCGGGCGTTGTGTCTCACGCCTATAATCCCAGCACTTTGGGAGGCTGAGGCAGGTGGATTGCTTGAGGTCAGGAGATCGAGAACAGCCTGGCCAACATGATGAAACCCTGTCTCTACTAAAAAAAAAAAAAAAAAAAAAAAAAAAAAAAATTAGTCAGACGTGGTGATGCAGGCCTGCAGTCCCAGCTACTCTGCAGGTTGACGCAAGAGAATCGCTTGAACCCAGGTGGCAGAAGTTGGCAGTGAGCTGAGATCATACCGCTGCACTCCAGCCTGGGGGACAGGGTGAGACTCTGTCTCTACAAAAAGAAATTAATTTTGATTTTCCTTTTGTGCTTGTCCTCTGATGTCACTTTCCTCCTCACAACATACACTACCGTTGTTAATTTGTTCAGACCACGGGTCCCTGATTCACCATCAGAAAGTGGAAGTGACAGTAGAAACACATTGCTTTCACTCTAAGCGCCCACGGTGGGCTGTTCCCTATTTTCAGGAGGTAGATGTTCATGCTGGAATACTGCTTTGAGGACTACGTGCCTTGAGTTCAGAAAATAAGTTGGATTTAACACGCCCCCCCATCGCCCCCCCCGTCTTTTGTTTTGCAGAGAATGAAGACTCAGTCATATCTTAGGAAGTCTTAGGCCTGAACGTGACAAAGGCTTCCCTGCTTTGTGTCATCATCAGTCAGGATGCTATCTCCCTTTATCTTTTGTCCTGTGTGCTGGGAGGACATGGTCCAGGGTGAAATGAAAACCAAAGTGAAATGCATGACTTTATTTGCATGTTTCTAATCATCCTTTAACAGCAAGAAAAATACACTGTATTATAATAGTCAAATTTACTCTCTTGAGCTTACTTCATCCGGAGAGATCTGCAGACTGTTTTGGCTACTCTTGTAAGATTTTTCACTAGCTCAAGCAGCATCTCTCAAAGAGTCAACTGTTCGCCTTTCACTCCAGTTCATGCTGCTTTTTCTGGCTGTGCTGCTAGACTGAATGCATTGCTAACACCTGCAGAGGGGACACAGCAGATTTTAGCAGATGCCTCCATGGTTTGCAGTGGGAGGGAGCACTTTCCATGTGTCCCAAATGAAAACAAGCAGAATTTCACGTATGAGTATATATGCAAGTACATACAATTAGAAGAATATGCAGATGTACACATGCCTCCATGGCACCTGCTTTCCGGACAGAAAGGGAAAGAGTTGGATTGCATGTCTCTGCATGCAATGAGACATGCAGAGAAATGAGAAAGGGGTTCCCTCACCAAATATTCAACTCATTGATTGATTGTTGCAGATTCTGAGCTGGATGCTAATGAGGAAATCAAACACTGGCTCCTTCATCCCAGATTTGTAAAGTTTATTACTGATAGTTTTCAGTCTTTCTGTCTTCTAATTTATAACCCATCTTCTATCGTTCAAGTCACTCTGCTCTGCGCAAGAATCCACCCCTGTCATGGTTGGGAGACTTTGGCAAACCCAGAGATGAGGACAAACAATCAGCAAAGGAGGTGGTGTTGACTAGGTTCTGACCCAGCAGCATGTCTTGGGAAGAAACTAAGCCCTTCCTCAATACCTCCCCTCCAAGCTGGCACTGCTCATTGACTCAAATCACAAATCCTGGGTAATCTGGGTGGAGCATGTTGCCCAACCTCAGTGTCATTTGCTATTTCTATTTCTATTTTGGAGTACAGCAAAAGGATTCAGGAGATCCATATGGCTTATTCCTGTTTTTTCCCTTCTAGTCAACCTTCCTACAGTGCCAGCAATGAGCCTCACTTCACCCCCAGTGCATACACACCCCCCTCTAGATCCCACAACTTGGGCAATTTCTAAGACTTTGGGGAAATCCCTGGGAGTTCCTCATAACACAAAATGCCTTGGGCTGCACAAGCCTAGGAGAAGATGCCGAGCCGTGGTCTAGGCTCAGGGAATAGTTTCGCTGGTCCTTCCTCCCCACCTCCCTACAGACACCCCCCAGCAGCCAAGCAGCCTGTTCCCACTGATGCCTGCCCCACCCGACTGGGGAAGGAGACTGAGTTTGTCAGGGCCAAGGCCATAAGCACTTATCACTCAGCAACCACAAAATCAACTGGGTTTTCTGTTGATCCCTCTAAGATTAGGCCTTGAACTTCCTTTGTGTACCCCTTCCCAACAGACAATTGTACTTCTGCCTGAAAATTTTAATTAAATGACTCCTGCACAAGCTGTCTGATTTCATGAGACATAGCAGCATCTATTGGATCAACAGTTCCATTGTTCAAAACATGAGGACTATAAATAGGAGGCAGAAACTGACAGCACATTTACTGTGTTTGCCTATGTAGTGATGGACATGAACTGTATGGGCACTGAGCTGGTGAACAACAGAATCTCAAAAAGAGAAGAACGCATTTGCCTGTAACATTAATCACTATCAGGCTGGCAGGAGAGAATCAAAGTGGCTTCTATGGAGAGAAGACACCTCACCCAGAGATCAATAGCTTGCAAGTATTTGAACATTCACAATGAAAATTAGCCCGTTTCCTTTAAAAAAAAACAAAAAACAAAAAAAACTTCTAATTTTGAGATACTTTTAGACTTACAGTAAAGTTGCAAAAATAGTACAGAGTTCCGTATCTCCCTAATCCAGCATATCCTAATGTTAGCATTTAACAAAACCATAGAACCAAGATCACAACTAAGAAATGAACATTGATACAATGCTATTAACTGAACTGCAGACTTTATTCAGTTTTCTCCAGTGTTTCCACCACGGTCCTTTTTCTGATCCAGAGCCAATCCAGGATATCACCCTGTATTTAATTGTCACATCTACTTGTTTTGGTCCACATTTTTATTACTGGTTGTATTTTCTGCACTTCTTTTTTCTTTGAGACAGAGTTTCGCCCCTTTTGCCCAGGCTGGAGCGCAATGGCACCATCTCAGCTCATTGCAACCTCTGCCTCCCAGGTTCAAGTGATTCTGCTGCCTCAACCTCCCAAGTAGCCGGGATTACAGGCATGCACCGCCACACCCAGGTAATTCTGTATTTTTAGTAGAGATGGGGCTTCACCATGGACTAGGCTGGTCTTGAACTCCTGACCTCAGGTGATCTGCCCTTCTTGGCCTCCCAAACTGCTGGGATTACAGGCATGAGCCATCATGCCTGGCCATTTTCTGCATTCTTTCTACATTTATTAATTGATGTTTCTCTAGAAGGAAGTCTTATTCTTTCTCCCCCATTTATTTATTAGTTTCTTCCAAGGAGATATGACAATTAAATACAGGGTGATACCCTGGATTGAATCTGTGACAGCTCCTTGGTGTTTCCTTGACTTTCATGACCTTTCTACTTTCAAAGAACATTGGTCGGTTATTTCACACAATGTCCTTCAGTTTTGGTGTATCTGATGTTTTGTCATGATGAGATTGAGCTTACACATTTTGGGGTTGAACAATAGAGGTGACGGGCCCTTCTCAGGACATCAGGTCAGAGAGTATGTGATGACTCTCTGTTTTACTATTGGTGGTGTTAACCTTGATTTCTAGGCTAAGGTGGGTGGTGGTAACCTCGATTACTAGGCTAGGGTGGTGTCTGTCTGTTAAAATTCTCCACTGGAAAGTTCCTATTTTTCTTTTTGTGATTAATAGACATTTATGTTGAAGGGGGTCCTTTGAGGCTATAAAAATAACTTTTTTTTTTTTTTTAATTTTGCTCACTAATCTTGGTATCCATGTGTAGACCTTGACTGGAGAAATTTTTATTACTGGTTGTATTTTCCACATTCTTTCTACATTTATGAATTACAATTTCTCTAGAAGGAAGTGTTATTCCTTCTCCCCCATCTATTTATTTATTCAGTTATTTATTTATATCTGTATGAACTCAGCATTATTTATTTTATTCTTTGGATAAGAATGCAATAATGCAATACTATAACAATTCATTTTCCTGATCAAATTGTTTCAGCTTTGGCCGCTGGGAGCTCTTATAGGCTGGCTCATGCCCCTTGTTGCAAGCCTCCATTTCTTTTGTTGGAACACTTCTTTACTTTCTGGTACCACAAATCCTCTATGTTCGTCTTATATATTCTTTGCTCCAGCTTTGGAGTTAACCATTACTCCAAAAGCCCTGTTTCCTTTTATTGCAAAGTTGAATTTAGAATCAAGGTCTGGGCAATATATGTGCTCATTGCTACTGGAATGTCATTGCCTCTAGGTCCTCTCAGCAGACAGAACCAGGCAATGCATGTCATATGTACCAACCCATATGTACACACGCATCTATGTTTATTTCTGCATATATTTATCTGTATATATGTTTTAAATAAACATAAGTTTATATTGATACTTCTGACTCCAATTCAGCACCACTTGGTTCTCTCCAGCCTTCTTCCTTATTTGTAATGCCTTTCCCTGACAGTGAGAGCGTGACTCACAGCATCTACCGTACATTTCTTATTTTGCTAATTCATAACCCAGAGACAAACAAATTTACCAAATAAAGTACAGCATGGAGTATAGTTCTTGTTGTCTTTAGCCTTCCAGTAGCATGGAGTATAGTTCTTGCTGTCTTTAGCCTTCCAGTATCAAGTCAAAACAGGGTTTCCAAAGATACCTAGGTCAGCTCTTTTGTCCCCCACCTGCCTCAGTGAGCCTTGGTGATTGATTAATTTCTGACACAGTTGGGTTCCTTTCTTACTGTCTGTGTTTCTTCTCAAGTGCCCCCCTCTTCCATTCAGCCAACATGCTGGTTGATTTTTAAAATTTAACTTACATATAGCAAAACTGTAATTCTGTACATCAAATTTGTATGTCACTCTTTGTGACATACTGTTTTATGAATTTTGACAAAATGATAGTCATCTATTTACTGCCACAGTTTCTTAGAGCACAATTCCATTCCCACTCCCCTAATTTCCTCATGACCCCAGCTTGTAGTCTGGCCTTTTAAAAAGGTTCATTTCTAGTGTATATAAATTAATATTTGTATGTTGACCTTGTATCCTGTGACTTGGATGAACTTGCTTACTAAATCAAGGAGCTTTCTTTTATTCCCTAGATTCTTTTCTGGATTTTTGTATGTAGAGAATAATATCTGTAGAGAGTAACATCTATAACTAGAGACAGTTTTATTTCTTCTTTTCTAGTCTGTATGCTTTTCTGTTTTCTGCCATATTGCACAGACTAGGAACCCAGAACAATGCTGGATACAGGGAATGAGAAAACCTCCTTGACTTGTTGAAGATCTTAGGGGGAAAAGACGAAAAGTCTTTCACTATTAAGTATAATTATAATTAATTATTTCAATATCCTTTATTGGTTAAAGGCAGGTTCCTAGGTGATAACAAGTTTTTTTCACGAATAGATCTTGACTTTTGTCAAATGCTTTTTCTGTATCTGTTGAATGGAATACATACACACACACACACACACACACACGCACACACATATATATATTTTTTTCCTTTTTAGTCTGTTAATATGTTAATTAAACTGGCTGCTTTTGGAATGTTAAATCAGTCTGGTAGTTTTTGGAATAAACTCCAACTTGGACATGATGTATTATATTTTTAATACATTGTTTGCTGAAAAAAATATTGGTATAATGCATTATATTTAGTATTGGCAGTAAAGACCTCTACATTCTTTAAAAACCAAACACCGGGGCCAGAGTACTGCTGGAAGCTAATCTCCTCCTCCCTGGGAGCCACACAGATCAGGGCAACTGGAAGCAAAGGGCTCTGGAAGAGAGGAAGCCAGGGTGCGGCTGCTGCACCCCGTTCCTGCCTGGCTTGGACACATCTGGAACTGACCTCATTCTTTCACCACGGTGGACAGAATTCTAAAGCTGTCTTCCTAAAATGTCGTCCCCTGGTTATATAATCAAGCGCTAATCCAGGTAATGCTGTGAAGACTTGGCAACTCGAATTAAGGAGGCTAATCACCTGACCTGAAAGTATGGCAATTATCTTGGGTTACTGAGTAGGTCCAATGTAATCACATGAGCTCTTAAAAACAGAAGAGGAAGCCAGAGAGATGCAGCAGAAGGGCTGGCGAGACTGGAAAAATAGGAAGAACTTTGTGTGCCCTTGCTGGTTTTGAGGATGAAGATGGAGGAAGGGATCACCGAGGAATGTGGGTGGGCTTTAGAAGCTGAGAATGATGCTTGCAAGGAAGCAAGTAAGGGAATGAGACCTCAGCTCAACAACCACATGGAACTTAACTCTGCTAGCACCCGGAACGAGTTTGGAAGCAGATTTATTCCCCAAACCTCCAGAAAGGAACACAGCTCCCTGAGACCGTGATTTCGGCCTATGAGACCCAGAGCAGAGAACAAGCTCAGCCCCGCTATGTGTGTACTTCTGACCTCCAAAACTGTGGGATAATAGACACTGTTTTAAGATGCTAAATTTGTGGCAATTTGTTAAGGCAACAATAAAAAAAGAATGCTTTGGCTTAGCAAACATATACTGAAGACCTTCTATGTGTCAGGGACTGCCAGGTGCTGAAGATCGGAGATTAGAAGAAAGACGACCACCTCTTTCTCTAAGGAGCGCACCAACCAGAGGGAGACTCTAACACCAAACAAAACATGGAGGGATTCTGTATATGTGCCATAAAAGCAAAGCTTATCTTGGTTGCAAAGAACAAAAAGAAATTCTGGCTAACTTTAAATAACAAAAGAAAAAGAAAGAGAGATGATGTGCTTTTAATTTTGAGAGCAAAAATACTGGAAGATTCTAGTAAATGAAGGAAACTTTAAATATGTCAGATTTAGAGAAGGGAGGATCAGTACCTTCCCAGGAACCTCAGTCATAGAAGTTTGTAGACTTTCCGCTGGTACTTGAACTCTGATCCCACAGTTATTGGTCTTCATTTATCCTTTCCAAATTTCAGATTGTAAGGGGGAAAAAGACAAGTCTTAGCTTGGTCTTCTTCAAGGATGGCATCAATCTATTCATGAAGGATCCTCCCCTCCTCAGCCCAAACATTAGGCCCCACCTTAAAGACTAGTAACCATATTTCGACATGAGGTTTAGAGGGGATAAATATCCAAACTATAGCAAGGGTAACCTGCTTTACTTAGAATTAAAAAAAACTTCTTCACAGCAACATGTAGTCTGGTGTTTGATCAAATTTCTGGGTAATGTGGACTAGGCAAGTTGGCCCATAAAATTGAGCATCATGTCTTGTGGTACACATAACCCATGGGGTCTAGCTCTATGGATCAGAGCCTCATCCCCAGAAAGAAGCCTCTTTATGGGTCTTAAAGTTAGTCAACCAGGTGCTCCCAAGACTGTCTAGCTGTCAGCCACACTTCAATTACCTCTAAAATGAGGATGGTAATACTCATAGGATTTTTTTTGCATAGCTTGGAAAAAGATTATGAGAGTAAAATGATTCTGCTAACTGTTAAGTGATGTGCGTATGTGAAGTTGGCATTATGTATTTTAAATTAAAATTCAAGGAAAGTTGGCAAACTTTGAAATCTAGAATTTGCACTTGCTACTAAAAATGAGTAATTTTTAAGTGAGACGTCAGGAAACCCCAAAGCCTTTTCCTGATTCCAAATGCTGTCAGAAGCTCCTCAAAGCAAAATTCCACCGACTGCACTTTAAATTGAAAAGTGAAACTGCGATCATCCCTGTCTATCAGAAACAGCCATGGGCTGACAAATTGCAACAGGATAAGGTTGTCCCAACCCCAAATGACAAACACTCATTGCCCTGAAGGACACAAGTGGGAAAAAAAACTAAACAAAAATCACGAGTTGAGCCAGAGATGTTTGTGACCCAACAGAAGAGGGACTTTTCATATTCTCTTGTGCTTTCCTGGTCTTTACTGGATGAAACATCAGAGCATCTATGCTGATTGTATTTTGACAAAACTATCAGAGGACAGAGTGAGTCTTACAAAATTTGTTTGTATTATATGCTTCACTGTCAGCCCTTTCTTTGTAGCACAGCTGAGTGCTGAACTTAGCCCCAACTTTTTAAAAATTAAAATTGGTCAATATTGCAACCTTTTCCTAGCCCTTCTGTCTTCTGTCCCTCCCTCCCTTCTATCCTTACAGATGTAATTCAGGCAGAATTCTGACATTCATATATCAAACTTGCTGTTGTCAGCATCATTTTGCTTAGTGTTCATTATCATTTCTGAAGGGTTGTATCAGGCAAAGGCATCCTTGTTCTCCAAGCAAGGAAGACCCAGCCAGACAGTTGTCAAGGCAACAGAAATGCACACTGTGAACTACCAAGAAAAGGCCGTTTCTGGCTGCTAAGAGTCTTTGCACTGTGGAGGCTCAAACTTAATTTTTAGGCTTGGCAAAAAGAAGTATTTTATGGCTAATTATAAAATGTACCCAATGTTATTAGACTAGGGGATAGATGATTGCCTGCTACATGTCTTGTGAAAAATTAAAGCAGTTTTCAGAGCGGAGGGACCTAAACTCAGTGTGCCCAAAGGATCGATTGCTTATTTTTGTCATTCTTTATAGCTGGGATAGAACAGTTGATTTGAGTCTCATTATCTATTTTGCTGTCTTAGGTGTTCAAAACAAGGTAGAAAGTGCGCTGTCCATGTTTAGATTTTTTTTTGGGCGGGGGGGGGGGGGGTGCGGCTAGGACAGCCTTTAAATAGCATGTTTGTTGGTCCACATTAAGAGTCGTACATTACATTCAGCAGGTGAGACTATAGGATCAGAGTCTGTGGGCTAATTTCATACATTAGCTGCTACCATTTCTCCTCCACAACTATTGATTTATTTATTTTTGTCTTCTATTCTCTTCCCATGTACTTGCTTGTCAACAAACCCCAAATAAATGCCACATATTAAGTTAATAAAAGACATGGTAGTTAGGGATTGAAAGTGTCAGGGTGAAAACACTGGTATGATAATCCACCTTCTTAATAAGGTTGTTCTTTTGTAAACAATGTTTTAAAATCTAACTTTATATGAACGGTTGATTCAAAGCCTGGTGGCCAGTCTTACAGTGAATGGAGACTCAGTTAATACAGTCATTGAATAATCCGTGTTAAGGCTTCACTTTTTTTCTTTCTGGGTGAGCCTCCACTCATTGAAAACAAGGTAAACTTAGATTGAGGTTGACATGATTGGGTATCTTTCCTCAGGATCTTCCCCTAAAGAGGAAAACTGAACCATCCTTTAGATGAGGAAATATGATTTACCTGAGGAAGAGGTAATATATTTCTTTCTACACTCAGCTGATTGACCATGGAATAAAATAGTATTTGTAGTCCTCTCTCGGGTACAGAAGGTTCATGAAGTTGATCTCCTGAAAGAAAACAATGCTATGGAAACTAAGTATGTTTTAATGTTTAATGTGCATTGTATTTAATCATAGGTATTCAAACAGCATCCCTCCCTTTAGCCTGAAATGTTCCCAGGATTGTATTTTATACACTAGGCACATCGATATAGGCAAAGGAATGGGGAAGGTAATTATCCAGCAATCAGACATGTCAACCAGGCTTGTTTGGATAACCGACAGCAGTGAATCAGGTTCATCGCCTCTATTGCTTTGTGAGACTCTGTTTCTCTTTATAGCATTTCCACATGTGTTGAAACAGGTCCTAAATGTAGGTGTTCAGGATATTAAAACTAGAGCTTTCTAAAAGGACTGAGTATAATTAACTCTTGACTTAAGTTCCTTTTTTAAATTTCATTTCTATCCCTGGTTTAGAGGCAGTGGGAGCTGTGAAATGGAAAAATGGACCAAAATAAGAAACTGAAGTGAAATGACTGAAATCTGTTTCCCCATAGCCAGCTTTCTGGAGCGTTTCAACAGCGCCAGTCATCCTTGCATACACTGAGTTCCTACTACATTCCAGGTGTTGTAAAATTTTCTTTGAGTGGGGTAGAAAGTAGGAGAATAAAAATCAAAGTGATGCCTGGTCCAGCTCTCAAAATCCTCAGATTCGAATCAAATGCAGATTCGGTCTGAATTTGCATGTTCAGAATGTACCAAGGGCCCCGATCAACGTGTATACAGGTTCCACAGGAACACAGAGGAGAGAGTGGCTTTCTCTGCCTGGAGGAGTTGGGAAGGTTCCACCAAAGAGGTGGATCTTGAAGAATGGGTAGGAGTTCAACATGTAGAGAAATGGGATGTGAGGCTGACAGAGCATTCCCAACAGTGCACATGTGGCTGAAAGGAAGAGCTCGATGCACTCAAGCAGCAGAGAGTTTTTTCACAAGGCAGGGGGCTCAGGCCACTTGCACAGATGGAAAGGAAGGGACCTAAGAAAGGCTTTTAAGGCAGGAAGAGCTGGCTGTGCCCCCAAGAAGCTTCTATATGCTGTGCTAAAGAGCTTGGCATTTAGCTCCTGGGTTACAGGGCCTCTGAAAGGTTTTAAGCAGAGGATGACCCTGATTCTATTCATGTTTTGAAGAGACTCTGCTAGGTGGAAAGACAAAGGGTTGACTGGAGTGATAGTTAAAGGTGGAGACAGACTCAGAGATTAAGGGATGGCTCAAGGGAGATACAGGGACTTGAACAAAGGCAGGGGGCCTGGGGATGGAGATGAAAGGAAACCATCAGAAAAGAAGGGGCCAAAGAGGGAGGTTATCTTGGCAGAGGAAAGACATTACTCATCTTGGTTGGTTGGAAGTGTGGGTCTGGAGCTCATAAGACAGATCATGGATAGGGATATAGCTCAGGGTCTGGGGTCCTGACTCCACCCAAGGGTCTTACCTCTGAGAGTGATGACTGAGCTTCTGGAGGTCTTGAATTTCCTGAAATTATATGTAAAATGGAAGGTGCATGTGTATACATTTCCTAGGGAATGCGTCAATAGCTTTCATCGGTTTCTCAAATGGGTCCTTAACCCCTAAAAGATTAATAATGAATACAACCCAAGAGGTTGGAAAAGGGAATATAGTACAGCACCAAAAATCATGATCTTAAATGAGGATCTGTCTACAGGGTGTTAAACAGAAGTGAGAGTAACCCAGTGAGCAATGGAGAGGAGAGGAAGGTCCTGGCAGACTTGAATCCCCTTCCCCCTTAGGCTGAGAACTCAGTGTTGCTCTTCTCAACTCCATCTAACTGTCCCCAACTCTAATCTCTCCCCATATCTACTTCATATGAATCAAAGGAAATCACATAGAGAGCTTGTAAACTCTGAAATGCTCTGCAAGTGTTTAGCTATCATTTAAAAGATGAAATGAAATATGGCAACACCATTTAACGCCATGTAAGCTTTTATTAGTTCTGCCCATCTCCATGGAAAATATCTGTGACATTCAAAATGCCTGTTGATGCTACATTCACTAATCCTTTTATTAATAAGTGAGCACATAAAGTTCACACACCTCAGACACTAAGATATGCTATCAACACACATCGATGCCTTCCTCCTAATTCAGGGCTGGGTAGGATGGGCCTGAGACAACACAGATGGACGGCCAATGACTCAGAGGTGGAATGTGGAATGCAACCCATCGGTACTGTGCAGCGATGCAATCAGTTAGAAACAACATCTAACTTTTCAGTGCAGCTTAAATGATGTTGAATTAGCCATGGTGTGATGGCACAATTATGTCTCAACATCACTGTGCTAAATCTAAACCAGAAGAAAGCCCTGTGTGCAGAGAGCGATGGTAGCAAAAAGCTCTATTAAGATTTGTTTCAGAACAGAGTCAATATCTACTATAAATTTTACAAAAAAATTCTGTCACGATTGTAGCTGATGTGAGAAATTTCGGCATGTCATTTATAGCCCAGATTCCCATTTGAAGTAAAATGCAGCCAGATTGCAAGAACAGGGTTTTGAGCCATAGAACTGATCATAGAGCTGATGGAGCCACATATAAAGAATCGTTGACAGGAGTGGGTTCTCTGCATTTAGATTTCTGAGAGGAGGGATAAGGAAGAACCAATCCCAGGTGTCTAAAATAGCCATGGGTCATTTAAGACAATTATCCACCAAAGATTCCTTAACAAATTTTTTTCTTTTTTGTTTTTTTGAGACAGAGTCTCACTCTGTTGCCCAGGCTGGAGTGCAGTGGTGCCATCTCAGCTCACTGCAAGCTCCGCCTCCTGGGTCCACGCCATTCTCCTGCCTCAGCCTCCTGAGTAGCTGGGAATACAGGTACCCACCACCGCGCCCGGCTAATTTTTTTTTTTTTTTTTTTTTTTTTGTATTTTTAGTAGAGACGGGGTTTCACTGTATTAGCCAGGATGGTCTCGATCTCCTGATCGGTGATCCGCCTGCCTCGGCCTCCCAAAGTGCTGGGATTATAGGCGTGAGCCACCACGCCCAGCCACCTTAACAAATTTTTTTCTAAAGGCGGGTTTAGGCACATTGTAGGAAGGAAAATTAAAAAGAATTTCTTTCTTAAATGAGTTATTAAAAAAATAGATTTGATTAGAAATGAATCCATGAAATTAAAATGTTAGGATGATTGAAAGTAGAACATCACTTTTTTCTTGTGAAGGTCAAATGAGGGGTATGCTTGTGAGAAAGGAAAAAGACAACAGCAAGGAAAGCAAATTAAAACCAACACTGGGTTGTGCAAAGGACTAAATGTGTTCCCTTAAAATTCATATATTGGAATCTTAACACCAATGTGATGGGAATAAGAGTTGGGGCCTTTAGGAAGAGATTAGGTCATGAGAGGGAGCCCTCATAAATTAGATTAGTGCCTTTTTAAAAGGGACTCCCGAGAGCTCTCTCACCCTGTTTGCCACCTATGAGGACACAAATAGAAGGCAGCTGTCTGCAAACTTGGGAGTCCTCACTAGAACCCAACCCTGCTGGCTTCCTGATCTTGGACTTCTAGGACTGTGAGAAACACAAGCCTGTTGTTTATAAGCCACCATCTCTATGACACTTTGTTATGGCAGCCTGACCTGACTAAGGCAAGTTAGGAGTCAGAACTCTCAAATTCTCTGAATCTCAGCCCTGACATTCAATATCTATGGGTGGCATGATGGGTATGGCACTTCACAGATGTGTTTCCTGACTTTTAATCTAAATGAGAATGAGTACAATCACTACTGCCTACCTGAGATCACTGCACGAAAGTGTTTTATAAACTGTTAAATAAATAATTTATTTTGGCACCATCTTGAAATTTTAAATGTCTATGTGAAAATTTTCTCTGCTTGTCACCACTGCCTCCTGTCCTTATAGAAACGTATTTTCATGAGCTGTCTGGTTCAGAGTTTAAAAGTAGGGAGAATAAGTATTCAACCATAATTGATGTCAAACAATGTTGTAAAATCTCTTAAGTTATCAGAGTCTAAGCACTCTTGGTTATGAAACCCAAATAATAACAATGCATACGAAACTGTTTTGTAAACTTTAATGCTCAATGCAAATGTCACTTATTTATTTCAGTTTCTCTCTTACTAAAGTCTATTTGTCTGATCTTTTTGCTGCTGGTATATTTTTGCCCTAGTAAGTTCAAAAAAATTAAAAATTCATAATTCCTGGCTTCAGATACCTCTCTGGGAATTTTGAGAGTTTTTTTCTATATAGATCTGCATTACCTGCCTGATTCCAATGCATCTCAACTGGGTTGCTCCTACGCCAACCATTTATTTCATGAGCTTGCATCTCACTCCCTTCTCACTTTCTCCATTAACCTTTACCTTGGAAACATCAGATCTGCTCCCATCTAAGCCAAAAACACTATCCAATTTTATATCCATTAGGTAATGCCTTGTGATTCAAACTACATCTCAAGATTTTCCTTGTTGAGAAAGCTTATCTCAAGGTGCTTGGAGGGGTGACAAAGATGCAATTCATTAATCATTGTAGCTCTTCATATGTAGAGAATGCAGCAATTAAAAGGTGCTTCCTCATATGTTTGATCTTCACTTACATAAAGAAAAATATAGTACCTACAGTTAAGTATTTAACATTATTCTATTCATTGTGCAAAGTGAGAAAACCAGCAATGTTTAAATCAAATAAAGTCCAAAATCTCTCAAATGATAAGCAAAACAGTGAAGTTTGCATTTTTTCTGTCTACATTTTTTTTCTTTCAGGAATTTTTCTTTGTTTTTGGTTTTCTGAAGTTTGAATATAATATGTCTACATGTGTATTTTGCTAGTTTGTCACTTATCCTGTTTGGTGTACTCTGTAGCTTGGTGTTTTTCATTACTTTTGGGAAGTTCTCAGTCATTGTTTCTTTACATATTTCTTCTGCTCCATTCTGTTTCTTCTCCTACTAGTATTCTAATTACACGTATATTGCATCTTTTGAAATTGTCCCACAGTTCATAATTGTTCTGTTCTGCTTTTATCATTCTTTTTTCTCTCTGTATTTCAATTTGGAAAGTTTCCATTGATCTATCTTCAAGCTCAATGATTCTTTCTTTGGCTGTGTCTAATCCACTAATGAGCCTATCAGAGGCATTCTTGATTTCTGTTAGTGTTTTTCATTTCTAGCGTTTCCTTTTGATACTTTTCTAGCGTTTCCATCTCTCTACTTCATTATCCACCTGTTCTTTCATGTCTACTTTTTTCATTAATTACCTTAACATATTAGTCATAGTTACTTTAAATTCCATAATAATTACAACATGTGTTTCATATCTGAGTCTAGTTCTTAAACCTGTTTCGTCTCTTCAGAATGTTTTTTTCTTGTCATTTGACATGTCTCATAATTTTTTGTTGAAAGTCAGATACAATGTATTGAGTAATAGGAAGTGAAATCGGCATTTAGTGTAAGAATTAATGGTCGTCTGGCCAGAAGTTTGTTTGTGTTTAGTGTTTGCTATAGTTGTATGTCACAAATATAAATATACCCAGAGGTTTCAAATTTCTCTAGTGTCTTTGTCTTTGTCTCATCTCTTGCCTTTGGGCTTCCCTAAGTACTCCTTCTTAGAGAGAGTCTGTGTCACCTCTTTCAGCTGTGCTTGCTGTTTATACTGTATTCCTGTTGATGTGATGGTAAGGTGCAGGGGAGGAGGAGTATTCTCTAATTTTATTAATAAATCTCAGTCTTTTAATGGGGCTGTGTCTTGGGGCTATAACCTTTACAAGGTTTCTCCTTTGGTACTCTCCCTTCCCCCTGCCTCCTACTCCCTTTCCTGTCTGCAGCCTCCCCAACTTATTTCCTGGAAGCCATGGTCCTTGTTGACTATGGGGATCTTTTGCCCCCTATAAAAGTAGACAGAAAGTTTGTGGGGGGTGTTTCCACTGGAATATGACTCTGGCAAAGTCTTTTCTCTTGGAGCATAGGCTTTTGTTGCAGACACATTTCACAAAGATTACTCTCCCCCTTCTCTTGCCAGAACCTTGAAGGGATCTCTCAGATCTTCATCTTGAGAACCTGTGAATTTCCTAGAGGTAAAGCTAGTGATTGTATGGGGTCTCTGAGGACTGGGGACCCCTGGAAGTTTCTGACTTTCATGCTAGTCTACACTCCTGGTTTATCAAAATTTCCATTTGAGTCTTCCTATGAGTTTATGCCTCATGTGGTTTCTGCTCCAGATAAGCAGATTTGGCTATATTTCCCCAGATCTGGGGATGGCAGTTTGCCCTAAAGCCACAATTATTTCATTGTTCCAAGAAATATAATTGATTTTCCAAGAAAAAGTCCAGCTTTTTTGTTGTAAGAATAAAACGATGATTTCCAAAGTATTTACATGTCAGAATGGGAGCCAAATGTCCCAAGTCATTTCCTTTACCCGAGAGCCTTCACCAGCTTCTAAGCAAGAAAAAGAAAAATCTATAAATAAGCCACCATCTACCTGTTGCTATTAGTAAAACCATTTTTGTGTTACTAGCAAAGAGGAAGGAAATGCCGATGTATTGACTTCTCTATCTGCCCATTCTCTATGGAGGAGGAAAGCCAGCAGAAAAGTGCTGAAAAATAGCTTTGAGGCATAAAAAGCTAAGTCATACCATGCTGCAGGAGGATAGCAATCTGTCCAGCAGAAGGCTCAGTCTGACTGTGGCCATCAGGGGTGTCTTAGGAGGGATCCAGGCCTCCAGAGATTAGAACAACCCCCATATATTTCCCACTTCTGGCTAGTTATTGATCTGCTGACCACAAAATCACGGGCAACTCATAAAAATCACAAAAATTTGCACGTTGAAACTGGAAGATTCTCAGGGCTTTATTTATTTATTTATTTATTTATTTATTTATTTATTTATTTATTTTTTACAAATGAGGAAACTAAGCCACACAGGTAGCTCTTGACAGATTGTGGGTTGGTGGCGGGGGAGGGGGGGCAGTCTACACTTTTTTCAATGCCTTTTGCTCCTACTCGAAATTACTTTTATTTTCGTTTTATCCTACCCTTTGGAGCATAAGATTTTTATGTACTTGTATATATACTTTTCTCCTTAGTATGCTGGCTCCCCAAGGAGGGTAGAAACTGGCCCTTTATGTTATTACTAAACTCCTCTAGGCATTTATAAAGATGAAAAATGTCAAAAAAAAAAAAAAAAAAGAGAGAAAAATATAGCAGTGCTGAAGATGGGGAAAAAGAGGTAGGCAAGACTTATTTATTTCCCTTCCACCTTGTCATCTAGACATTTTGCAAGCATATCACAACAGCATAAATCTGATATATCTGCTGTCAACTCCAACACCCTTTCATTCCACCTGAGATCATGTTAGGAAAAGGAATGAGGAAGACGTTTGTGTTCTTCTTACTCATTGTTTCAAATGATGAGAAAGTCTTTGATGAGACAGAAAGAAGAACGAGGCAGAGCAAGAACAATAAACCCAAGTGCAATGATAAAACCAAGTGTGCAGTGGGAAAATATGCAAGACTAAATCTGAATCCTTCAACGTGAGTCATCTGAGGATACCTTTGAAAACGGTATTTTTATTTGGTTCGTCTGAAACATTATGTAGCTTTTGTCCTGTGCTTGGTTATCTCGGAGTCTTAGCTGTCAGAGAAGGAAGGGACCTGAGAGCCTGCCTTGTTTAACGTTCCTCATGCTGCACTGGAATCCACTGAATCACCAGGGACCAGCTGACCTCTGCTGAACCCAACCCCACTCACACTCACCCCTAGTGGGGCACTCATTAATCCTCAATCCACTTACTTTACGTTCTAGGGCTCTGGATGTTAGAAAGTCCTTTGTCTTGTGGAACTGAATATGATTTCCTTATAAATCCATGAATTGGTCTTAATTACATCATAAAATAAATATGCTTGACAATTCAGCTATTAAGCAAAGTATACATTTTGTATTGGATGAAGTCTTTTTGAGGAGAAATCTTGGACAAAATTTGACAATCTATTCTTTTATTTTCATGGATCTCCAAACAATATGAACCAAAATGGCTAGCCTGAGTGATTTAAGGAGTTCAGCAAATTGACCTATAAATAAAGCAGAGACTAAACTAGTTTGAAATATAGGACATAGAAATGTCTTTACTTCTCCCCAAGTAGTGAATGACCACATGTCCCTGTGGGGTCCTCAGGGCAGGAATATGCCCCCAGTTTGTGGAGATGAAGGATCACTTTCTCATCTAGAGTGGTAAATTATATTAATTGGAGAAAGTGGTGAATTATATTAAAGGAGGCATTTCCAGTTCCAACTCTTCAGATACACATGGAAATGGGCAGTTCTGAGTATATTTAGAGATACCATGTTGCACTAGACGTTAGAGAACGCAAGTGTCACATTAAATGGTGATAGGTGAAATTGAAATTAGTTATCTGAACATTCTCTTTTTCAGAAAGATCCTGGACCTTGCATTAGAAAACTTGGAAAAAGTCACAAGGTATGGAGACATTATTGATATCGAACGTGATTTCAGGTAGGCTGTTTGTTCTAACCTCAGCCAAATTCCAGCCCCACTGGGGAGGCAGCAAGCTGATAGCAGGAGGAATGTGGAAGAGAGAAAGGCTTGCAGAAAATGGACCAAAGAGGAAACAAGGCAGACGTTCTCCATCTCTTTTGATTGGGGCCAACTATGAGAAGAGACAGCCCCAGTGAGAAAAAGTGAACTCCAAGCTCCATAGATCAGCAGGGAGACATGAGGGCAAAGTCTTAGTACCTGAGCTCTGCGTATATACAAGAAAATGCAAATACAAATTAAGCACCAAGAAATTACACATCTATACGCACAAAGGATAAGAGAAAAAGGCAAATTTACAATGTGACATCACTAATTAAAAGAACTAGGGAGGGGCAAGAGGTATCCTACTGTTGTAGATCCCAGACTCTTTGAGTTTATTAATTTTTAAAACTAGAATGTTGAGTTCATTTGTTTACAATATTAAATGCAATTCAAATAATGATATCTTAATGATTATTCAGAATCAAATTTTTATTTGTCAAAAAGAATGCTGAAAAAGGTCACATTCAAAGAAAATAATGATTATATGACTAAAGATAGTAATTAATTTCTCAGGAAAAAAATGAACCACCCACACATATAATCCTTCATCTTTGTAGAAACTCATTTGAAGTAAACCTATTTTACTCCTTTAAGCTCACCTTTGATTGAACAAAGTAAAAATAGTCTTTCTTTGTCTATGCATTTGCTTTAATAAATAGGCATCTAGAAACATCAGAGGTAATAATATATCAAAAGCTAACTGAATTCCACCGAGTTGTTTTGAAAATGAGATTTCTCCATCTTCGAATTTTCAAAATCAATTTATCTCCTTCATTGGCGGACAAAAAAAAAAAGAAAGTTTTTGACGCCTTACTTTAAAGGAAAATTTCTTGATTTCAAATATGTAAGGAAAAGAATTCTCTGCATATTTTATCTTACTGTATATACATACATCTATCACTTGGTTTCTTTGTCAACCTCATAGCCAGAATTACTGACAGATGATCATTTGATGTACCACACTAATTTCAATGAGAGTTGTACAAATGAGTGTTTAATCTCATAAATATGTTCATAGTCTCTAATAAACTCTGTATGCAATTCCTTAGTGAATTTTCAATGGTAACGTAAAGCTAAATATCAATTAATTAAAGAGTTTTGGGGGTGGAAAAGGGGACAAGGGGAAGGAACCACTCTTGGTTCTTACAGGATGGAGTTTGCAATGAGAACTTAATTTACAAATGAAAAATGGCATTAAATTAATATCTAATTTCTAAGCTAGTTGACCAAATTATTTGAGGCTTACTGGTTTTTTCTTGCTTAGTGTTGATATAGTACTTACTTAACTTTGTTATCATCATAAACAAAAACAAACAATTATGATATGCTCCTCAAATTGAAAAGCAGCAGGTGGCACTCCCTACCTTCAATAGTAGCTACCTGAATGTGTATCTCTCCATATATCCTTTGAAAGCAAACTGATCAATGAGGATATTAAGAAATATCACCCCTAACCCTCATGTACAACAAAACTAGAAGACAAAGAATAGTATAGACTATATGTGTAATGGGAAGAACCTCTCAAACCAGCAGAGTCAGTTTCAGACTACAGACTAAAGACAAAGATGGACAAGGATAGAAGAGGTGTGACTGCATTTAGGATGTAGCATGGTGGAAAAGAGAAACCATCCCCCCAAGAAAATAGGAGTGTCGTGAGATGGGACATAGAGAACAGGTCTGAGGCCTCAGGGATCCACTGGCTACTGTGGAATTGAAAGAAAGAGGCTTGATGTTTCAAAGGACCAGAGGTGTAAGTCTTCTAGGAAAGAAGCAGGCAACATGGAGGCTTGCCGGTAAAGGGGAAAAGATAGCAAAAGCCAGAAGTCATAGAAAGAAGTATTACATATCAGGAAGCACTGTGGCCACCTCCACCCAGTAGAAGAAAGCAATGAAAAAATATACCCCACAGCCGGGCGCGGTGGCTCAAGCCTGTAATCCCAGCACTTTGGGAGGCCGAGACGGGCGGATCACAAGGTCAGGAGATCGAGACCATCCTGGCTAATACGGTGAAACTCCGTCTCTACTAAAGAATACAAAAAACTAGCCGGGCGACGAGGCGGGCACCTGTAGTCCCAGCTACTTGGGAGGCGGAGGCAGGAGAATGGCGTGAACCTGGGAGGTGGAGCTTGCAGTGAGCTGAGATCCGGCCACCGCACTCCAGCCTGGGCGACAGAGCCAGACTCCGCCTCAAAAAAAAAAAAAAAAAAAAAATATATATATATATATATATATACCCCACTTACAAGGGCAACAAAAAAATACAAAATACTTAAAATAAATGTTGTGGCCAGGTGTGGTGACTCATGCCTGTAATCCCAGCACTTTGGGAGGCCAAGGCGGGTGGATCACGAAGTCAGGATATTGAGACCAGTCTGGCCAATATGGTGAAACCCCATCTCTACTAACAATAAAAAAAATTAGCCAGGTATGGTGGCACAAGCTTGTAATCCCAGCTAATCAGGAGGCTGAGGCAGACAAATCACTTGAATCACTGGCGAAGTTTCAGTGAGCCGAGATTGCGCCAGTGCACTCCAGTCTGGGCAACAGAGCAAGACTCTGTCTTCAAAAAAAAAAAAAAAAGTTGCAAGAAATATGGAAAAAAACTGATGAGTAAGCCTTGAAAACGCTCCTGGAAGACCCATGATGAACGTGAACCATAAGGAAAATGCCCCTTGTTCATAGACAAAGCAAGTCAACATTATAAACTTGCCAATTTTCCTAAAACAAATGAATAAACAATACAATCACAATAAAGATAGCAACAAGTTTGTTTTTTTTTCCCCTTGAGCTAGACATTTGATTCTAAAATTCATATGAAATATAAAGATGGGACAATAGCTAAGAAACCTCTGAAAAGGAAGATAAACTGGGTGGGGGCAGCCCTAACCCTATCAGGTATTAAAATATAGCATTGAGCTGCTGCATTTAAACCATTCTGGAAATGTTCCATGAATAGACAGACCAATGAAACAGAATAGAAAGTAGATCCAAGTATATAAAAAATTTGTGTTTGATAAAGATGAATGCATCCTTTGTTATACACAAACTTTCACTTGAGAATTTATAAATTTGGGGAAATGATGAGCTTTCATTAATTACTGTGGAAATTATGAACTTTCATTATTTATTGGGGAAATTATGAACTTTCTTGTAAATGGTGTTGAAATAATTGGTTTCATTTGTAAGAGAAAAACATGGACCCATACTTCACACTATACCTAAGAGGAAATTCTAAAAGATCTAAGATATAAACATAAAACTGAAACAACATGGTACTCAGATAAAACAAAACTTTGAAGGGAGGAAAATACTCAAAATCCAGAGACAATAAAAATAAAGGAAAGAACTAATAAATTCTATTCTCTGTGCATCTGTATGTTTTAATATAACAAATAGAAAAGGAAAAATAATCAACGCTAAAATAAAAGAACATGTTTTCACCCAAATAATTTAAATCTGTGAATCAAAATACTTCATCTGTTATCAGTTGACTAAAACCATAGATCAGTACCTGGACACAGTTTTGTAAAATTTATAAATCTCAAGACAAAAGCTCACTCCCCATGTATTTCAGCAGAAAAGTCAATCTACCTACAATTTAGTAAAAATAATATTTGTCTTAGACTTTTCCATAGGAATGAACATCAGACATAAATAAAAGTAACATTTACAGAGATTTTAAAAAGAAAGGTTGTAACCCAAGAATCTAGACTAAACAAATTTTCACTCATCTGTAAAGATAAAAGTAAATAGTCAGGTCTTTAGGAAGTAGTTCACTTCCATGCCATTTTGGAGAAAAATAAAAATAAAAAAAATGAATATGTATTGCATCAGAGTAAAGTAAAAAACTTGATAATATGAAAATTGTGGTCAATAAAGAACATTCAGGTTTATTTTTAAAAGTTGCAATTATTGAAAATACTCTTGAAACCATAGGGTAAATATTTTGAAAATGCTTCAGAAAAAGAAGAGTCTCCAGTCTTTCCCTCTCTCACAAACACACAGCCGCAAACACACTTATGCACTTTTAAAATATTAGATTATTGCAACCAAAGTTAAAAATTAGATGGAGAAGAAGGGCAAGGAATAAAAAGCAGCCGGTTTCCTAATTTTCTATAAAGAAGTATCAATAGAAACTGTCTTATGTTGGCAATACTAATTAGATAAATATTGGTTCAAGTGCATGTTCTAAGATTTGAAGAAACTTACCAGATAATTAAAAACAAAATATACACCTTTCTAGTTATTAGAAGTACAAAGACGTTAAAAATAATCAACTTACAAAAAGAGAAAACAAGAAGATGAAAGCACACAAGCAGGAAAAAAAAGATATGAAATGCCAACTCCCTAAAGTCTATTATTTTCTCATCTATAAGATGTGGGTTATAACAAACCTAACCATAAGTTAATTTTGAAGATTAATAAGATAATGTTCAAAAAGTATTTGTCAGTGTCTGGCTCACAATCGAAGCTCAAACAATGTTTATTATTATTATTACTATTTATAATAAAATACGACAGTTATCAATTATAAAAGTAAATTTAAATAGTTAAAATTTAAATAAAATGGCCAGGCACGGTGGCTCACACCTGTAATCCCAGCACTTTGGGAGGCTGAGGTGGGTGGATCACGAGGTCAGGAGAACAAGACCATCCTGGCTAACACGGTGAAACCCCGTCTCTATTAAAAATACAAAAAAATTAGCCAGGCCTGGTGGCGGGCACCTGTAGTCCCAGCTACTCAGGAGGCTGAGGCAGGAGAATAGCGTGAACCCGGGAGGCGGAGCTTGCAGTGAGCTGAGATCACACCATTGCGCTCCAGCCTGGGCGACTGAGCAAGACTCCGTCTCAGGGAAAAAATAAATAAATAATAAATAAATAAATAAATAAATAAATAAATAAATAAATAAAATGTTTGACCTTTCTTATTAGAGGGAAAAATTAATACAATAAATAAAATAACCAAGAGAATTAAAAATTTAGGCATGTGAAAAGATATCGCAAACAACACAGATCAAAAGAAAGTAACTGTAGAATTCCAAGTAAAAAAGCATTAGATGATGCAAAGATGGTCATTTTATATGGACAGATTTTTAAAAATCACAGTGATGATAAAATTGTCATAAAATTTAATTCATTAAACATTTATCTTTAAAATAAGTAAAAGTATTTGGAAATACAAGGGATAAGAAATAATTTTTAATGCTTTGCTCTTAGTATTTATAAATTAAGAAGACCAAAAACAGGGCAACCCTCTTTTGGACCCCCTGTCTGTGGTGGAGAGCTTTCTTTGATTGCTCATTAAACTCTCGCTCCAACCTCAAAAAAAAAAATAATAATAATAATAAATAAAATAAATCAAGATGACCAAAAATATACCTAAGATGGTAGAGGACATTAACAATGTAATTAATTAGATTTAATTAGTGTATATTAAACAATATACCTTTCCAAGATTTTGGAAAACCTTAACAAAAACTGTATCTTATGTAGTCTACAGGATTTAAAAAAATTTTATTTGTACATGACACACTCTATCATGACTATGTAATAAAAATAAAAACTAATGGGAATAAAACATTTCAGAAAATCCAGTAACTTTAGAATAAAAAGAAAACCTTGTAAATATTAGCTAAAAAGAGAAAGAAAATGAAAGTTACTACTATGAACCATTTAGAAAGTAATGACTGTGTAAAACTGTATGTTAAAATTTCTGTACCAAGACAATTAAATGGGAAAAGAAAAGGCCTTTCAGTAAGTGGAGCTGGAAAAACTAGATACCCACACACGAAAGAATGAGTTGAAGTCCTATCTCACATACAAAAATTAGCCAAAATGGAGGAGCTAAAACTCTAAAACTCTTAGAAGAAAATAAGCATAAATCCTCATGATCTTAGAATAGACAATGGTTTCTTAAATAAGACATTGAAAGTATAAGCTGCAAAAGAAAAAATTACATAAATTGGACATCATCAAAATTAAAAACTTTTGCGTTTCAAAGAATGCCATCAAGAAAGTGAAAGGAAAATCCACAGAATGGGAGAACATTTTTATAAATCATGTGTCTTATAAAGCAGGAGTCCCCAAGCCCCAGACCACAGACTGTACTGGTCCCTGGCCTGTTAGGAACCAGGCTGCACAGCAGGAGATGAGTTGAGGGAAGTAAGCATTACTGCCTGGGCTCTGCTGATCAGATTCTCATGGAAGTGCAAACCCTATTGCGAACTGTGCTTGCAAGGTGTATTAGTCCATTCTCATGCTGCTATGAAAAAAATATCTGAGACTGAGTAATTTACAAAGTAAAGAGGTTTAATTGACTCACAGTTCAGCATGGCTTGGGAGGCCTCAGTAAACTTACAATCATAGTGGAAGGCAAAGGAGAAGCAGGCCTCTTCTTCACAGAGTGGCAGGATGGAGTGAGTGCAAGTAGGGGAAATGCCAGACACTTATAAAACTATCAGATCTCGTGAGAACTCACTCACTATCACAACAACAGCTTGGGGGAAACCACCCCATGATCCAATTACCGCCACCGGGTCTTACCCTTGACACATGGGGATTATAGGGATTATGTGAATTATAATTCAAGATGAGATTTTGGGTGGGGACACAGCCAACCCAAACCACATCACGAGGGATCTAGGTTGCACACAGTTTATGCGACTCCAGTGTCTGATGATCTGAGGTGCAACAGTTTCATCCTGAAACCATGCCCCTTCCCCTGCACTTCCCACCCCCAGTTCCAATTTTGTGAAAAATATCTTTCATGAAACTCGTCTCTGGTGTCAAAAATGTTGGGGACCACTCTTATAAGGGACTTGTACCTAAAATATATAAAGAATTATTACAACTCAATAACAGAAGGGCAAATAACTCACTTTTAAAAATTAGCAAAGGATTTGAATAGACAGTTCTTTTAAGAAGACATACAGGCCGGGCGCGGTGGCTCAAGCCTGTAATCCCAGCACTTTGGGAGGCCGAGACGGGCGGATCACGAGGTCAGAAGATCGAGACCATCCTGGCTAACACGGTGAAACCCCGTCTCTACTAAAAATACAAAAACTAGCCGGGCGAGGTGGCGGGCGCCTGTAGTCCCAGCTACTCCGGAGGCTGAGGCGGGAGAATGGCCTGAACCCGGGAGGCGGAGCTTGCAGTGAACTGAGATCTGGCCACTGCACTCCAGTCCGGGCGACAGAGCGAGACTCCGCCTCAAAAAAAAAAAAAAAAAGAAGACATACAAATGGCCAATAAGCACATCAATGGTTGCTTGACATCATCAGCCATTTGCAAAATTGAAATCAAATCCACAATGAGATACCACTTCACACTCGTGACAATGCCTATAACAAAAAAGATGGATAAAAACAGGTGTTGGCAAGGATATGGATGGAGAAACTGGAATCCTCATGCACTGCTGCCAGGAATGTAAAGTGGTGCAGCCACTTTGGAAAACAGGCTGGCAATTCCACTCCCAGGCACATACCCAAGAGAAATGAAAACATAACATCCACATGAAACCTTGTATACAAATGGTCATAGTAGCATTGTTCATAATAGCTAAAAAGTGGAAACTACCCAAATGTTCACGAACTGATGAATGGATTAAAAAATGTGGTAATGAAACATGCTTCCATGATAAAAAAGAAATGAAGTACTGGCATGTGCTACAATTGAGACAAACCTTGAAGACATGATGCTAAGTGAAAGAAGTCAGTCACAAAGGACCCCATATGGTATGATTCTGTTTATATTAAATTTCCAAAATAAAGGAACATATATAAGATGAAGTAGATTAATGCTTGCCTTGGGCTAGAGGGGCTGGAGTAATTGAGGGTGATTTTTAAGGGGTGCAAGGTTTATTTGTAGTGTCATGAAAATGTTCTAAAATTGATTGTTGTAGTGATTGCAGAACTCTGTGAATATACTAAAAGTCATTGAATCATATACTTTAAATGGGTGGATTGTGTCACCCATTTAAAAAAAAAAAAACAACTTGTGCTATGACTTCAACTTCCAAGTGGAATGTAGACATTGTGATTGCCCAATGTTCCCAACACAATTACTGGACAAAAAGCCAGATAAATGACCAAAATCTTGTTTCAAGTCACCATAAAGTTGTAGAAACAATAACTAAACAAACTGGTATTTCACAGGAGGAGACTTCTAGGGCAGTAGGAGTTTTGCTAATGTTTAATAAAGACTCATGATCAGATTTGGCCCACACCAGGGAGAGAAACCAGAGATGTTTTTATTGGTCACTCAGGGCTGGTACGGGCACAAAAGATTATATAACTTGAGAAGAACAGACTTAACTGTTGTTTTCCCTAAGAAATTCTCTGTGTGCTAGAGATGAACATGGAGGACTCGAGAGCTAGGCTAAGGGTTCCTAGAAGACAGAGTAAAATGCTTTATTCTCCAAGTGCTTGAGAGACTGTGTTTCCCCAGAGGGACAGGGCCTGCCAATTGGTCCTTCAAGATTTTTGCCACATTTAAAGCTGCAGGATATGGGAGCTAAAGATCCAAGCTGAAATCTAAAAAGTGGATTTGCCACAGTCTTCCATGTTTGAGGGAGAGTTACCCACTAGTCTCTCAGCCCAAATCCTTAAAGGGTCTTCCCTGAGAAACAAGGAAGGACCAAAGACGGATGAGTCTTAGTAAAACTGCATATGTGTACTAGAACTGAGAGGAAGCGGGAGAGAGACAATGGGCCAAAAGCAACAATTGAAGATTTAATGGCAAAGCATTTGCCAAAATGGATAAAATATTAATACAGCAATTCAAAAATTCAAGAAACCCTAAGTAGCTCAGTAAACTCCAAGTAGAGATTAAGAAAAAAGAAAATCATACTAAGGTACATTACAGTTAAACCGCTAAAACTTAGCAGATGAGGTCAAGTTTCTTTTCTAAAGCAAATTCATACCTTTAAATAGCATTATTAAATAATAAATATTTAAAAATTTTAAAACTACTTATTCATCATAAGAAATTAAGAAAATAACAAAACTTAAGATTCACAGGAGATTGGGTTACCAAAAATAAATACTGAAATTAAATTATCAGAAGAAGGGAAAACAGTTAAATTGATAGATTAATAAAACTTAAAGATGATTACTTTAATAATAAAAACCCAACAAAAGACATGTGTTTACTTTCAATGTTTATTATTTTAATTAAATAAATTTGATTCAAATTAAAAAGCACAAATGCGAGAGTGAAAAAATGACGTGACTACAGATTCAAAGGAAACTAACTACAAAAATAAGGGAAACTGTAAAAATATGCCTTCCATAAATAAATTTGATAGCTTTAATGAAAAATATAATTTCTGGCCAAATATAAATTATAATATTTTACCTAAGAAGCAGAATATCTGAATAAGCCTATTACTATGCATATTACTAAATTCAGAAATTTTAAAATTTACTCCAAGATTTTACAAGATTAGGTTGTATCATATAAAACTACTTTATGCTATATATAATAGAGTGCATATCCATAATAATTGGTTATATTTGAATCTCAATTTATTTTTGACATTAGATTAACTTGTTACCAAGCTTGAGAAAACACTACAACCATGCAACTAAAAAAAATAGCACATGCGACATTCTCACTTATGAATATAGGTGCAAAAATTCTAAAGGAAATTCTAAAAAATCAATTTCAATGCTAAATAAAAATGAGACCATACCATTTTAAGTAGAATTATTCTAGGTATACAGACTCACTTCACACTAGGCAATCTATCAGTTTAATTGATAAAGCCACAGTTCAAAGGTAAAACTACACAATTACTTCTACCCACGCTGAAAACACATTAATAATTAAGATACATTTAAAAATTAATAAGCTTTATTTTTAGAGTAGTTTTAGCTTTACTGATATATTGTGTAGAAAATACAAAGTTCCCATATACTCCCTCTCCCTACCACAGTTTCCTCTGTTATCAATATCTTGCATTGATGTGGCACATTTATT
Organism: Rhinopithecus roxellana; assembly: GCF_007565055.1. NCBI lineage: Eukaryota > Metazoa > Chordata > Mammalia > Primates > Cercopithecidae > Rhinopithecus > Rhinopithecus roxellana. Next base: position 53,395,078 of record NC_044561.1, read on the forward strand.
ATAATTGATGAGCCAATATTGATATACTATTATTACTAAAATCAGTAGTTTACTTTAGGTTTCACTCTTGATATTATACATTCTAGGGGTTTTGACAAGTGTATAGTGATGTGTACCCACCACTGAGGTATCTCATATAGTAATAGTTTCACTGCCCTAAAAATCCCCTTTGTACTACCTATTCATCTCTCCCTGTCCTCCAATCCCCAGCAACCACTCATCTTTCTACTGTCTTCAAAGTTTCACCTTTTCCAAAATGTCAGAGTAGGAATCATACAATATGCAGCCTTTTCAGATTGGTTTCTTTCACTTAACGACATGTGTTTAAGCCTCCTCCATGTCTTTTTGTGGCTTGATAACTCATTTCTTTTCATTAATAAATAGTATTCCATTGTATGGATGTGGATGTACCATAGTTTATTTGTCCGTTCACTTATTGAAAGAAATCTGGGTTGCTTCTAAATTTTGGTAGTTAAGAGGAAAGCTGCTGTAAACATTCATGTGCAGGTTTTTGTCTGTATGTAAGTTTCTAATTCATAAGGGCAAATATGAGGGAGTGTTACTACTGAGTAGGAGTATGCCTAATTTTGTGAGAAACTGCCAAAATCACTTTCCAAGTGGCCATACCATTTTGCATTCCCACTAGCAATGAGTAAGAGGATCTGTTGCACAACATTCTCATCAGAATTTGGTGGTGTTGATGTTTGGGATTTTGGTCATTCTAATGGGTGTGTAGTAATATCTCGTTTTGACTTGAAAGTCTCTAATGATGTTGAGCATCTTTCCATATGCTTATTTTCCATCTATATATCTCCTTTGGTAAGGTATCTGTTGAGATCTTTTGCCTATTTTTTAATTGGACTGTTTGTTTCTTATTGTGGAGTTTTAAGAGTTTTTTGAATATCTTAAATACCAGCTTTTATCTGACATATGTTTGACAAAATCCTCCCGGCCTATGGCTTATTTTTTCATTCTCTGAACAGTGTCATTTACAGAACAGAATTTTGAAATTTTAACAAAGTCCAACGTATCAATTTTTTTATGGACTATGCTTTTGGATCTAAGAAGTCATTGCCAAATTCAAGGTCATTGAAATATTCTCCTATTTTATTTTCTCAGCATTTTACAAGATATATTTTTAATTAAAAACAAATAGACACTCTGAATCAGTCATGGTCCCCACAAGGATTTTTAATAGAAACTGTAAGGAAAAGACAACTTATAATGGGCGTGGCAAGGTTAAGGAAATATATAAGGGATAATGCTTGCAACCATGATAAACTGTCATCACCCAGGTCAAAACGAAAAAGGGGAGGAGCTAGTGGTGAGACCCACTGTGGAGGCTATGGTGAAGAAGCTGTTATTGTGAACTCCACTACTACTACAGGTTTCACACCTAGGCAAGAAGAGTGGGTAGTCCTGATAAGTTGATAGATATAAGAAAGGGGCCTGGGCGCGGTGGCTCACGCCTGCAGTTCAAGCACTTTGGGAGGCCGAGGCGGACGGATCACGAGGTCAGGACATCGAGACCATCCTGGCTAACACGGTGAAACCCCGTCTCTACTAAAAATACAAAAAAAAAAAAAGAAAAAATTCGTCGGGCATGGTGGCGGGCGCCTGTAGTCCCAGCTACTCGGGAGGCTGAGGCAGAAGAATGGCGTGAACCCAGGTGGTGGAGCTTGCAGTGAGCCGAGATGACACCACTGCACTCCATGCACTCCAGCCTGGGTGACAGAGCGAGGCTCCGTCTCAAAAAAATAAAATAAAATAAAAATTTAAAAAGAGGAGCCTTGGCTGGCAGGAACAGGAACAAGGATGGGGGAGAGCCATCATTCTAAGAAATAGTTGACAAGCCATTGTTCTGAGAAATGGTTTACCAAAAACAACCCACTTGCACAATACCCTGTTCCCAAATACCTTGTTCTGCATAGACCCAGCAGCATGACCCTATCAGCAGGTGGCTTCTCCAGCACAACCTTACAAATCTTCCCTCCAGCCCCTGACTCTTCACAGACATCCTCCTCTCCGCTGTGCTCCTCATTGTTCTCTTGCAATTTTCTTCCTACTTTGTACAATAAATCTGCCTTTCTTTACCCATTACTGTCTTGGTAAATTCTTTCACTGCCTACAAGCTGGACCCAGCCAGTTGCACCAGCAACATTTTGGTGGTCCATACGGAGACCCCTCCCCTATTCACCCCTTTTCCTCTTCTCCAACTCCAACATTTTAGTGGACAGCATCCAAGCCTGGAGACATCTGATGGCCCCCAACTGGGGCTACTCCCTGGTGGACCAGAAGGCCCCAGTGGAAAGACGTTTGAAAATCACCGTCCGATCGAGTGAGAGTGTAGAGTTTACTTTCCTTTGCCATCTTCTGGTGGACAAACTCTAGTATCCCTCTGGCAACTGATGGCAACTGGCCAGGGCCACTCTCTGGTGTAGCCTAAAGGCCAAGGAGTGAACAGGTTTGGCTGCCTTGCTTGGAAGGGAGGATGGTCCTCTCCTAACCCTTCTGGTCAAAAGTCCCCGGTCCCTACATGCAGTGCAAGAGGCAGCGGCAGGTTGACCAGGGAAAACCCACACACATTTTGGGGAACTCAGACCCCCTCCTTCTCACTCGAAATTTCTCCTGTGAAGAAAGCCAGCTATCCTTTTCTGGACATTTTAAGCAAGATGATCCCACACAGCACCAGAACAGTGAGTCTTCCCTCAACCTTTTCCCCTTACACCTGGATTCAGCATGCAGTATAATTCGTACCTGGACTGACCTGGGGCTGCTCACCCTGTGTTCATCTATCCAGTGTAAGGCTCTCGTGCTGAGAGGTCCTTCCCGATAGGTGGGATGCTCCTTTGGAAAATGCCTCTCAAGCCTCCTCAATGGACATAAGTGGAACCCCCTTTCCTTGGAAGGAGGCCCCAAGAGAAATTGTGCTTTGGTCCCCGGTAGACATTCTTTTCCAATCCCCCCATGGGACAAAGCCCTTCCATTGTCTCAGACTCAACTCTGGGCTGCATTCGAAAACATTGGGATAAACTTGACCCCCAGACTCTCAAAAGGAAACATCGAATTTTCTTGTGTAATACAGCATGGCCACTACTCCTACTAGCTTCCAAATGAGACCCTTGCCCCCAATAGTATTTTGCAGCTTGACCTCTTCTGTCGTAATTCCTCTAAATGGCTTGAGATTCCTTATATCTGAGGTTGTGTAACTCTAAGTTTGCTCTCCACTCCCTTACATGGTTCCTTCCATTACTAGGACAGCTGCATTTATACTTCTACTTCTCTTCTTCAGTCCTTTGTCTCTTTAATTTGCTGGTTAAATTTGTTTCTTCCAGAATGTAGCAACTCCACAGCAAACTCCTAATGATGCAAGGATATCAGCCAATCACCCTCAGAGAACCCCATGAATCTCCTGTAGACTCACTGGATACCAATTCCATATTAATACGCTCTTTCTTCCTCAGTTCTATCCTCCAGCGGCATCTAATAGACTAAGTCCCATAACTAGGGACAATAATCCACAGGGTCCCCTAACAGACCAACAATCATAGGTAGGGCCCACACTGTGCCCACAGTCAGCAGGAAGCAGTTGAAAGATCAGACCTCCATACTAATGCCAAGATTTGTCACCGTTGTTCTGTCAGGGTGGAACATGGAGTCCTGGTAAGTTAATAGATACAAGAAAGAGGCTCTAACTGGCAGGAACAGGAATGAGGGTTGGGGAGAACCACTGTTCTAAGAGATGGCTGACAAGCCATTTTTCTGAGAAACAGTTAACCACAAACAACCTACTTGTACAACATCCTGTTCCCAAATACCTTGTTCCACATGTAGCCCCAGCAGCATGACCCTATCTGTACACAGCCTCTCCAGCATAACCTTATCAAACTTCTCTGCTGTGCTGCCTGTTGCTCTCTTGCAGCGTATCTTTGTACTTTCTCTAATAAATCTGACTTTCTTAACCCACAACTGTTTTGGTAAATTCCTTTACTGCCTGTAACACCAGTCCCAGCCTATCACACCTGTGACAGATGGAGAGGATAAAGTACCTTTACTTCTCTCTCCTCACCCTCAGTAGCATGCCAGTGATCCTCGCTGGCCAAACACAACAAGAGGGCAGCCAGCAAGGGAGCCTGGGGCCGGCCGTCTGCATGGGTGATAATACTGGGGGCACAGGCAGAGCCAACATGAGTGGGCCAGCCCTGTGAGAGAGGGCACATGAAGCATGATGACCACAGCTCTTTGTGTAACCAAAAATTAGTGTTCCACACTCTAGACTCTTGCAGACCAAGGGTCAAAGCTGAGTTCTAGCACTCATTGGAAAGTTGATGTCTTTAAGCCTCTGCATTTTATGTGTAATTAGGATTAATAACAGTGCTACATTATAGATATTGAGATGATTATTTATTTTAAATGTTTGTGAAGTATTAATGAGTGCTCAGTAAATGCTAGCTGCTATCACTACTGCTGCCACTACTATCAAGACTACTACTACCATTACTACTACTAATACCATAACTACTACTATCATTACTATTACGATCATGAGTACTACCACCACTACCATCACTACTACTATCATTGCCACTACTATTACCATTACCACAATTATCATCACCACTGCTACCACCACCATTACTATTACTACTACTGCTATCATTACTACTATTGCTACTATAATTACTACTCCTACTCCTACCATTACTACTAGTAGTATCATCATTACTACTACTACTATCATTACTACTATTACCACCACTATTACTACTACTGCTGTCATTACTACTACCACTATGTACTCTTACTCCTACCATTACTACTACCACCACCACTACTATAATTGCTACTATTACTACCATTACTACTACCATCATTACTACTACTACTATTAGTTTAGTCATTATTATCAGAGGTGAGGAGAAGCAGGCAGCATAACCAGGAACATAAGTATTATTTCTCAATATGAGACAGAATCTCTATATTAAATTAATAGCCAAAGCCATACCCAGCAATGAAGTATTTACATGTTCTCACTAAAACCAAGAACTAAATAACCACAGGATTGCTACCATCATTATCAATGAACATTCTAGAAATTTTAGTCAACATATTAAGATATGCAACATCAGGAAAGAGAACAAATTTACCTTTTTTTGGTTAACATTTACAAAACATGATGGTTCTCTGCCAAGAAAATCACTCCCCCATTTAAAAATTAAATGGCTAAACACAAAAAGAATGTATAAAATTTAATGGTTGTTCTAAAAACCAGGATAAAACTATTCATAATATTTAATGAAGATAATTTTCCAATTATAATGGCAACACAAACTATTAAGTGCCTAAATAGCTTTATATAGAATTTTGCAAATAATATAAAGGCTAGTAAAAAATAAAAACAAAAAAACTTATAACTACATTAAGAAAGCTGGGCACAGTGCCTCATGCTGGTAATCTCAGAACTCTGGGAGGCTGAGGCAGGAGGATCGTTTGAGGCCAGGAGTGGGAGACTAGCCTGGGCATCATTGCAAGATCACATTTCTACAAAAAATAAAAAAAAATTAGGCAGGCATGGTGGCATGTGCCTGCAGTTATCTACTTGGGAGGCTACAGGTAGCTAGACTGCAGTAATGGTAGTAGGAGCAATAATGACATTGGAAAAAATGTCGATATTTTACAAATTCATTTATAGGGTTAACACAATTGCACTTAAACTTCCACTGAGATTTATTATTAAATGTGTTCAAGTAAAACTAAGATTCATCTAGAAGAATGAATTCACAAGTAGAGCTCAGAAAAAACTTTTTAAATGCAAAACAGAAAAGATTAACCAGTGAGATTTGCCCTGTTATATATAGAAACATAACACTAATATAGACAACATGTAGTTTTGGCACAAGAATAGATTATTGGAACAATGAAATAGAAACTCTGGGAAAAGAATACATACATTAATATAATGAAGTAAACCTAGACATGTATTCTGACACATTACCCCAAAAGAAATACCAGGTTGATTAAAGACTTAAATGTCAAAAATAAGCCACTATAAAAATCTTAGAAGAATATGCAGCAGAATATTTGTGTATCTCAGAGTGAAAAAAGGGTTTTACAAGTATAAAGGCAATGCTAAATAGAACAGAAAATTGATATGACAACATGAAAGAAAATCTTTTATATTTCAAAAGTCAGCTTTTCAGTTTTTGCCAGTAATAGCCATTGTTTCTAACCATGGCGGTCTAAGTTTCCAGGCTTGTTATTGGAACAGGATTAGAAATGGAATTACACTACACACCGGGTGATTGTGTCAACAACCTCTAGAATGATTTCTTCTTGGAATGAGACTTAAGATACCATAGTTCTACTTCTATTGTACATTGATACATTAAGTCATTTATAACATTTCCCAAAACTCCAATCCAGAGAAGTTTCTCTATAACCAGGGCATTGCTTTTGGAATTCAGGGAGGCCTGAGTTCCGGATGGGAATGGGAGTGAGATAGTCCAGCGAATGGTAACAGTCACTATTATTCCTTACTTTACAGAGGAGGAATATTCTGCTCCTTTATGAGCCAACATTTACTTTCTCTGAATTAAATGCTACTGGTTTCTTATTTATAGAAAGCAGAGATTGACTGGGCACACTTTCCCCCACAGTTTCCAAGACTCTGTAATTATATGCAAAATAGTAAAATTAAATTCAATCTAGATGAATCCATATTTCAATAAGGATATTAGTGACTTATGTCTAAAAATTAAAATTAGACACGTTAATCCTGTCATGCTTTCCATTCAAATGTTTGTCCTAAACAGCAACAACAACAAAAACCTGATTTCCTAATAGTCCATTTAGCTTTTATTTCATGCCATTTACAAAGTTTAGGCAACATAAATGCACATTATGCATATCTCTGTCCCATATCTCAGTCTAGATAATTGTCTAGATAATTATCTAGACAACCTAGATAATGAGGGAAAGGTTGAATGGCAGAGCAGATAAACCACGTCTTCATGGTCTGAACTACTGAGAGTAAGTATCATCTCCATCACTTAACAACTGTACCACTCTGGGCAGATGTGCTGCACAAGCCCTTTCAGTCTTGTAGGCTTACCCAGTAGTCAGGATTTGTGGCAAGAATACAGTGCCAGCTGTGCTCCGGCCACTGCTCTCAGGGCACTGTTCTCTTTCTATGTTCTGATATTTCTCCCATAGCTACCAACCGGCCCATTCTTCCAGTCTTTCCCTGTTCAGATCCTAATGGGAGAGAGTTGATGGTCTTAGATAGTCACCATAATCTCTTTTGAGCAGAGATTTGTTGGAGAAGCCAGGCCACTTTGAAGGACACAGGCTGCCTGATATTCTGGCTGCCCTTGGGTCAGATCTCATCCCTGGTCAAAGTGGTGCCACCACTTTCTCAAAGATTGCTTAATTCTCTCTCCTTCATCATGCTTTAGAAGGCAGCATTTCTCTTAAAGGAGCACAGTGGGCAGGGCAGCAGCAGTGGACGACACGTGTATTACAGCAGTGCTGGGTATCATCATAACCAATGTGAACATGTGGATTGTTCTTAAAATGTGCCAGACGTCTCATGAAACATTCAACGTTTCTTAATTCACCCTCACAACCAGAATGACGTAAGTGTTGTTATTATTATTATTTGATATTTTACAGACAAAGAGAAGCTTACAGCAGGAAATAGCTTTCTGAAAATGATAAGATCAGTGGGTGGAATATTCTATTGGATTCCAGAGTTTATGCTTTTAGCTATCAAGCTATACTCTTTCTCACTATATTTCCCTGAGCTTTGGTTTCCTCATCTATAAAACTGGAACTGCACTGCCTGTTTACCTTTAGAGCTATAGGCAATAAACGTTATGCTTTTATTTTATTTTATTTTATTTTATTTTTTTATTTTTTTTTTGAGACGGAGTCTCGCTCTGTCGCCCAGGCTGGAGTGCAGTGGCCAGATCTCAGCTCACTGCAAGCTCCGCCTCCCGGGTTTACGCCATTCTCCTGCCTCAGCCTCCCGAGTAGCTGGGACTACAGGCGCCCGCCACCTCGCCCGGCTAGTTTTTTGTATTTTTTAGTAGAGACGGGGTTTCACCGTGTTAGCCAGGATGGTCTCGATCTCCTGACCTCGCGATCCGCCCGTCTCGGCCTCCCAAAGTGCTGGGATTACAGGCTTGAGCCACCGCGCCCGGCCACGTTATGCATTTATTATAGTAAATAGCATATAGTAGAGCAAAGCATGGAAATTCAGGAAGTAACAGAGCAATCATCAGAATATCTATGTGGTAAATCTAGATAAACATTACTTGTATACATAATTACAGTAGTGCCTTTAAAACGCACACCAACAGCACTTTAATAAGTCAAGAATGCATGTTGCACCTATTAAACACCAATTTTTAAACATCATATAAATAACAAGCTAATAGAAGAAGAAATGTAATTAGAAAATATTAAATAAACCCAAAAACTTTAAGGAAGGACAAAAAAAAAATCATAGAACAAAGAAAATAGGAATCAATAGTAAGATGGTAGATTTAACCTTGAATTACAGTAAATGTAAACAGACTAAATATTCAAATTGAAATATAAAGCTCATCAGAGAGGGTAATAATACCAAACAAAGCTAAACAAGCTGCTTACTTTAAATAGAGAGATATCGACAGGTTGAAAGTAAGGATGGTAAAACTGCTATGCAAAGCAAAAGCTACAAAATCAAAGCAAAGAGTGGTTCGTTTCAGAATAATAATAGTTTCAGGCTTAATATGAAATAATCGTAAATTTGTTTATACCTAATAACATAGCCACAAAATATATAAAAATTGACAGATATACAATCATGTTAAGAGACTGTATAAGTCAGATTTCTCCAGAAAAACAGAATCAAAAGGATATATACATTAAGAATTATATTAAGAAATTTATTTTAGCATATTGGCTTACATGGTTGTGGGGCTGGCAAGTCCAGAATCCGTAGGAGAAGCTGGCAGGCTGAAACTCAGGCAGGAAATGATGTTGCAGTCTTTAGGGAGAATTTTTTCTTCTCTAGGAAAATTCAGATTTTGCTCTTAAGGCTTTCAACTGATTGTATGAGGCCCACTCACAGTATGAAAAGTAATCTTTATGTGAAGTCAACTGACTGTAGATGTTAACTACATCTACAAAATACCTTTGCAGCACTACTTAGATTAGTGTTGGATTAAATAAATGGGCACTAACGGCCGGGTGCAGTGGCTCACGCCTGTAATCCCAGCACTTTGGGAGGCTATGGCAGGGAGATCACCTGAGGTCAGGAGTTCAAGACTAGTCTGGTCAACATGGTGAAACCCCATCTGTACTAAAAATACAAAAATTAGCCTGGCGTGGTGGCGGGCACCTGTAAACCCAGCTACTTGGGAGGCTGAGGCAGGAGAATCACTTGAACCCAGGAGGTTGCAGTGAACCGAGATCGCGCCATTGCATTCCAGTCTGGTTGACAAGAGCAAAACCCCGTCTTACCACACAGACACACATACAAAAAGGCACTAAAGCCTGGCCCCATGATGGCACAGGAAACTAATCGTCATGGAGACTTTATCCACACTTCTGAATATATGTTACATTTCAATATTTAAAAAAAAAACCACAAAATCATAAAGCAATCAACAAAACTAAGCTGGGCCGGGCGCGGTGGCTCAAGCCTGTAATCCCAGCACTTTGGGAGGCCGAGACGGGCGGATCACGAGGTCAGGAGATCGAGACCATCCTGGCTAACACGGTGAAACCCCGTCTCTACTAAAAAATACAAAAAACTAGCCGGGCGACGAGGCGGGCGCCTGTAGTCCCAACTACTCGGGAGGCTGAGACAGGAGAATGGCGTGAACCCGGGAGGCGGAGCTTGCAGTGAGCTGAGAGCCGGCCACTGCACTTCAGCCTTGGTGGCAGAGCAAGACTCCGTCTCAAAAAAAAAAAAAAAAAAAACAAAACTAAGCTGAATGCTTCGTAATTGCTGCATTCCCTGGGAAGCTGACTGTGAGATGGAGATTAAAGTGCAGGACATTTCTTACGGTTGTTCTTGGGATCAACGCCTGTGGAGAGGAGCAGCTGAGGCAGGATCAGGAAGCGGGTAAGTAGAGTGCAATGCTGGTGAAGCGGCATCACTGTCTGTGGTAAATATCCGGGGTTCATCATCTCTCGTCAAGATGATTAACGACATGGACTCATATGGTTGAGTTAAGGAGCGGAAAGTTTAACAAGTAGAAGAAAAGAGAGAGGAGACCAGCTATCAGACATCCTTGAGGGAAAGGCTGGTCGGTGACTGACTGCAGCAGGTTTTATGGGCAGGCTTGAGGAGGCGGTGTCTGATTTATGTACGGCCTGGAGATTGGTTAGACCAGGGGTGACGTTTACGTAGCGCGCAGGGAAGGCTGGTCACTCCACCCTAGTCTTATTCAGCAAATAGGCTTTTCACTTGGCCGGCGCCATCTTGTCCACTCCTTACTGAACGCAGGGCTGGCAAAAAGAGAAGAGGGATCCGTTCTAGGCATGTTCTAGGCATTTGGAACATGCCTAATCCCAGGTAGTGTTTTTTGTTGTTGTGTTTTGAGACGGAGTTTCGCTCTATGTTGCCCACGCTGGAGTACAATGGCGTGATCTCGGCTCACCACAACCTCCGCCTCCTGCATTCCAGCGATTCTCCTGCCTCAGCCTCCTGAGTAGCTGGGATTACAGGCGTGAGCTACCGCGCCGGCCCCAGGTAGTATATTTTTATTGGCACAACTGCTGGCATTCGCCTGTGCAAGCTTTCAGCTTTCTGTCTATGTCTGCAGCTCGATTTTCCAGGCTGCTCTTTGTTAGAAAAGAAAATGATTTGGGGGCGGCTTTTCATTAAAAGGAAAACCTTACTGAGGACTCCCATACCCCCACTATCTGCCTAAGTACTTTCTTCTTAACTCCTATATCACTGGGTCAGCCGCAACCCCAGGCAGACCTCAAGGGAGATGGGAAGATGGGAAGATGGGACGATCTGTCAGAGCTATGCTGAGTTGAGGCATGAGGGCCGACCTTTATGGATTGCGAATCAGTGACTCATCGGAGGTGGGGCAACCTGGAAGGAAATGTGGCTTTGGGTGAGGCAGGTGTCTTCACAGGAGGCAGTCTCTTTGTATCTGGAGGGGCAATTGTCAGTGTTCCCCTAGACTGAAGGGTGAATTATGGAGAATGGAATAGAACGTTTTGTTATAATGATTTGCTTGATGACTTATTTCCTGTTTCCTTAGCTTCATCTTGCTGAGCAAAAATGAAGGAACTTGGACCCAACTTTGTTACTGTAAGAAAGGGCCTTCATTCATTCAAGATGGCTTTTGTGAAGCACCTACTGTGAGTAGATGATTTCCTGTCAAAGACAGTTAACAAATCCTCAGAATATTGCTTCATGTACAGTTATTGGAGATGAGTAACTCACATTCTCTTAATTGTAATGGTTCCTTGGAAAGTCATCGTGGAAGATGAAGGCTGGCTCATACAATTTCCCAGACAGGAATTTGGCTGCCAACAGGGAATTCTGAACAACTGAAAACTCCAGATGAATGCACAACATAATGATGGTTAAATTAAAAAAAAAAAAAAAAAAAAAAAAGCACGGTAATAAAATTTCCATGAAATATTTTGTGTAAGCGCAGATAACCAGTCATTTTCTTTGTAGAATTCTTATTCTTAAATAATTGAGAATACTTTGTTCTTTATGATATGTGATGGGCAGCTATACTATGATTCTTCTGAGTGACTCAATTTTATTTTTTTCACATTTAATGACTTTGTTTCTCCTAAGTCAATGCACAGATAGTGTATTAATCAGGGTTCTCTGGAAAACCAGAACCAATTTATTATCAGGTACTGGTTCATGCGATTGTGGAGGCTGAGAAGCCCTGTGAGCTGCTCTCTGCGAGCTGGAGACTCAGGAAAGCTGATGAAGGTCAAAGAAAGGCCGGAGTGGTCAGGAGGCAGGAGGCAGGGGCTTGGGAAGGCATTCAACCAAAGCCTTTCCTGAGGTTTCCTTGGGGAAAGCAGGTGAGCAGCTTAGGATGGGCTAGTTTGAATCATCCTGATGAGCTCGAAGCTCTAGGGATAGTCCCTTGTTGTCTAGTACCCAGCTCTGGAATGGTTAAGGCAGAAATTTCAAAAAAATTAAAATTTAAAAAATATATATGTGTACAATATCATACACATATATATACAAAATAATACACATATATATTGTATTCGTACACACACACACAAGCGGCAACTCCATGCTAGGGAGAATGGTGATTCTAGACATCCTGAACTCCAGAAAGATGGTGAAATAGGTAATCCAAGTCACCTCCCCATCTGCTCCTGACTTGGGTGGCCCCCTTGGTGGGTGAGGGGGTTGTTGGTCTGCACTTTGGCGCCCTCTAGGTGAGAACACTGCATAGCCATTCTGGTCTCTGCTGCATTGTACTTTTCATAGGAAAAAATTAGCAAGCTGACCTCTGTTTTGGAATGCCTCAGAAGCTAGAATAGAAGCCCACTCACTCTCCTACAGCACCGCTTTACCCCCACACACCTGTCTCTGCTAGGTAATAAGTAGGCGTGGCTTGCAGACACAAAGCGTGAATACTATTAGTAAATTCACCTTGTGAAAGCAGCTCCACCTTCCTCTAATTTGGCCTCGGGGGTTGTTTTGCTATTTTATGAGTCTGTATGTAATTAGTCACAATTAAAATCTGAATCTAAGTATATTCACAGTCCAATTTCATCTGAGGCAATGAAAAATAAATAACCCACCGTGACTTTATTACTTCTGTTTCTCAGATGTGGGGAAGCAGAATAGTGCAGTGGGTCTCTTCACGCATCCACAGGACAGGTAGGATCTGCAGGGGCTTGAAAGTCCCATAGCTCAAGTTCATTTCACCTGGACTGTCAACACTGTCTATGGCCAAGACTTAAGGCAGAAATGTCCAGCAATTCTTTGTGTGCGAGGATCTCATTTCATCCTTCTTCCAGGGAGGAGGGGGATGAGAAAAAATAACTCCCAAACCTCTTGTTACCATTCTATCTCTACTTCTGAGCTCTGTCATTGTTTATGTCATTTATATTCCAGATTCCAAAAGGATATGAAAGATCTGCCTGAGATCTAGTAGCATATTTCCAGCTGGCTCTTTGGAATCAAGAATATATACAAAGCATTATTGACAACGAATGTTTATTTACTCTGAAGATGGTTTCCCCTTCTGTGTGAGTCAGGGTTCTGCAGAGAAACAGAACCAATGGGATATACATAGTGCTGTGGTTTGAATGTGTCCCCTCCAAATTTCATGTTGAAACGTAATCCGTATTGAGGTGGTATTAAGACGTGGAGCCTTGTGGGAAGTGATTAAGCCATGATGGCTCCTCCATCATGAATGGATGAGTGCCTTATAAAAGGGCTGGAAAGACAGGACAGAAATACCTGTAGGAGGAGATTGGCTTGTGTGATTACAGAGACTAAGGAGTCCCACCATCTGCTATCTGCAAGCTGGAGAACCAGGAAAGCTGAGGGTTCAATTTAGTGTGAGTCTGAAGGCTTGGCAACCAGGGGAGCTGCTGGTCTAAGTCCCGGAGTCCAAAGGCCCAGAACCAGGAGCTCTGATGTCTGGGGACTGAGGAAGACGGATGGACCAGTTCAAAAAGAAAGGGGCAGAGAATTCCTCCTCCCTCTACCTGTTTGTTCTATTCAGACCCTCAATCGATTAGATGATGCCTGTCCACACTGATGGTGGTGGATCTTCTGATTCAAATGTGAATCTCTTTAACCATCATACCTTCTAAGTTCCCACGTTTCTTCTACCCTTGCCTATCCCTTCTTCTCTAACCTCACCTTGTCCTCCCTTACCTCCATCCCTTCTTCTCTCCCCTGCATACATTTTGTGGAAAGCCTATGTATTAAGGGTAGACACAAGGCAAAATTGTTTCTCTGTTCATGGAACTTAGATACTACTGCACCAGCTACTGGAGAAAGTATTATGCACTTGCCAAGTAATACACAGGATTTTTGTCACTTACAAACACAGCAAAGCCCAAAATCTACTATCATCATTTTCTCCTTCTGGTCACTCAAAGTCACATCAAGAGAATAAATTGATTTTGTCCTCAGGACACCTTGTCATGTCTCCCAACTTTCCTGTATAGCTGATGGTTGTTACTCCAGACTTAGATTAGGTTATCTTCAGGGTTGTGGGTTGAAATGCATCTTCCGAAAAATGTGTTCAAGTCCCTGAGAATGGGACCTTATTTGGAAATAGGGTCTTTGTAGATGTCATCAAGTATTGATGAGGTCTTCCTGGAGTAGGATAAGCCCTAATGCAATGACTGGTATCTTTATAAGAAGAGGAAGTTTTAGATACAGACACACAGAGGGAGAAGGCCATGTGATGATTGAAGCAGAGCTGGCGTGTCTACAAGTCGAGCAATGCCAGCAATCACCAGAAGCTAGGTGGGAGGCACACAACAGACTCTCCCTCACACCCTGCGGAGGGAACCAGCCCTGCAAACGCTTTCGTGTAGAAGGCCCTTACAGAACTGTGAGGGACTAACTTTCTCCGGTTTCAAGCCACCCAGTTTGTGGTGATTTGTTAAGGCAGCCCTAGGAAACTGGTACATCCAGTCAGTGCAATAACTTTCAAATATCTGCTTGCCTCCAACACTCACACTCCATCTGCTCCCATCCTTGATCACTGTGGCATCCTGCACATAGCACTCAAAGCTGGGTCAGTGTGAGCCAAGAGAACTCAGGAGAGGAGAGACATAAAAGAGAAGAAGACCTTGGAGAGAGAGGTTTTGAGACTGGAAAGCAATCATATAAGCCATTGGATACTTGCAGAAATCTTGGAGTGGTCTCTGAATTTCCCCCAGAGCATGGAATGGGGAAATTCGAAGGACAGAGAGGCTTCTGTTGCCTTCTGCATGGTGTATAAGAAATCTCATTGAATCCTCTCTGCCACTGCATGGGCTGGAACCACTACCTGCAAATACAGCAAGGAAACTGAGGCTCTGTGGGGTTATCTCTTGCTTAAGAATGACTGACTGGACTGACAAAGTTCAGCCATAGAATTAGAACCCAAGACATTCTGCTCTATAGTGAGTACTGTTCCTTACCACCCTTATATCTCTAAATCAACAAACTGGGTTATTTGTTTTTCTTGGCCCTAACTTGCTATTTACCTATCTGGATTTCCTTCTCTTTCCCTCTGCACCTGGTCAAAAGCTGCTCATCCTTCAAAGTCCAATTTAAATTTAATTGTCTCTATATAAACATTCCTGAGCACCTTAGCCTGAAGAGATATGAATCAGTCCCACTGAACAAGACTAACTGACATGCATATAATTTAATTTGCACAATGAACACCTCCTGAGTTATTTCTTCAGTTATTGGCTTGGTCTCTTTGTATCTTTTGTTCTGAGTTATTTTTTTCAGACTGTTGTAAGCTCCTTGGGCAGAGTCCATAATTTATACATCTTTGTATACCTAGTGGGTCTCAGAACAGTTCCTTGCACACACAAAAAAGAGGCAAAATGAAGTCAGATGTGTTGGTTCTAACTACAGTCATCTGTACTGGAGTTGTTAATTCTAAGATGTTGAATGCTTTTCTTAAACTTCCCGGTCTCTGTCTCCTCTTCTTTGACAATAGGGGTTTGAACCAGTGAATGTCAGTTTCCTTCAGCTCTGTTGGGCTGGGGCACTGCTCCTTTGGCTTAGGGACCTATGCCAGGAAGAGGGAATGTGGGAGTCCTCTGGCCCGATTTCCAGGCCCCAGCAAGCTTACCTTGTCAGATTTACCAGAGGGTTGGGCTGCAGGCATGACCTTGGTGTTCCTTGCAGGAAACAAAGGCCAGGTGTGATGCTGGCAGTGTGTCTGTGTGTCTCAGGAGTCTCTCTGATGTTCTGTCTGAGATAACATGTTGGGAGATGCCAGATCTCAACAGGACAGATCAAGCCACATGTGCCCAGAAAGGCTTTTGGCAACATCACATTCACTTAGGAGCTGTGGTCCACAGGGGACTGGGGAATGATGTTCTGAATGGTGATGGAAATAAGTGTTCTTATTCTTGTTTACAGTGCCTTTTTGGGAAAATGGGTGAAATAAGGTTGTGTGTGTGTGTGTGTGTGTGTGTGTGTGTGTTGAAGTAGGGCTGGAATGGAAACTTGGGGTGCGATATTTGAAGCTCTGTAGTACCGTTCCTTATTGAAGTAACACCCCTCCCCTAAGTATAAACTTGTGGATGGCTTCCCCAGTGCAAGTTTATACGTTTATAAACCCCAAGCTTTGCAGATTAGACGTATGGGCAACTGAATTTTTATACACCAGCAGAGAAATTTTAAGTAATTTAAAGCATAATCATGTACATCCAAATGCTGGTGGTTTGTGCTGGCTTAAGAAGCGAGAATATTCCTTTGGTTGGTGTAGCATTTCTCTTTACTGAACAGCATTAAAATAGCAACAACCAACTATGCACTTTAGAGAGAACCATCTAGACGTAGAGAGAAAGGAATCAATTTGTCTGTAGGTAGCAATGTCTGATAGTATCCGTAAAATATTACAGCCAAGGAAATTTCAAGGGAGTGGAGCAATGGAGGTTTTGTGCTTAAAAAGCGATCAATTAATTGGCAATCAGGTATAACTGTAGGTATAATTATATAGAAAACAGGCAACATGAGATCATTTATTTATTATTATGAGGGGATAATTTTATGCTCATTTTACTGAGGCTAATTTCTTTTTATCCTCCTAAGAAGTAGATGTGAACATGCCTATTGTGTGTATTTGCAAAGGAAATTCAAACAGTATGTCTTTGTTTCAGAAGCAAATGCTGTTAATGTTGCTATTTCAGAATGACTTTTATAATAGTTATAGATGTTCTCGTTTGTTTGCAAATACATTTAAAACAACAAAAAAGGAATACTTGGGGATTTGAATAGCATGTTTTCAACTTTAATTGCATTCTGTATTTAGAATTTAAAGGGGATCCCTGATCTTTGTTTTCTCAAATGTTCCACTTGAGGCCATATTATTCTAGGGCAGTGGTCCTAAGCCACAGATTTTTGTCTCTTGCCCCCACCCCTCCCGGTCACATCTGGCGGTGTCTGGGGGCATTTTGATTATCACAATAGGGAGGGTCCCCTGGTACAATAGGGAGGGTCCCCTAGTACAGGATTCTGGTACGTAAAGGCCGGGGCTGCTGCTAGACAGCCTAAAACACACAGGATGGTTCCCATCCACAAAGAATCATTCCAAAATGTCAGGAGTACTGAAATGGAGAAACCCTGCTCAAAAAAAAAAAAAAAGAAAAAAAAGAAAAATTTTATTTCCTTCTTACAGTAATCCACAGTTAATCTCTAACCCCATTTTGTTCACAACAGCATGGTGTCATGACTTAAAGGTGTATCTCAAAAGAATCTCTCATATCAGTGCAGAATAGAGAAATTGTGTGCAGCCTACATGTGATTTGTCACTTTAGTACTCTGTGGTAGGTTATTTGACATTTCATGCTTCATAGTCTGAAATGCCCTCTCTTAGTATACCCATCTGACATTTTCGAGAGACTAATGTTTGCCTAAGAATGCTTAAGTGTTGGCCAGATTTTACTCTGAGTGATACTACCACCTGAAAGTGGGGGAAAAAAAGAAGGAGGAAAAAAAGTTAAATTTTCATTCTAAACATTTTCAAAGTTTGATTGGCAATAATTAATTCAACAGCTAAGAAGGGACTGCAATTGTTAAAAATCATAGCTATCAAATGTTACGGCATCTGGGAACCCTAGTGGTTGGCTACTTAACATGATTCTTTAGGACAATTCTACCATACTTCAGCATAATAAACTGAAAAGACATGAACAAATGTGCCAACTGCTTCCCTTTCTACTCCCATCCCCTGCTCTGGAAAGAAGCCATAACACCTATAATACCACACCGCTGTAAAATAAACCCAAATGTTGTGCTTATTTTACTGCTATGCATTGAGCATTATTATTTGGAGATACTCTATGCTGCTTCATTAAGGATCTTTCGTACTGGGTGGGGAAACTGAGTCACAGGGGATGATTAAAAGAAGGAAGAAGTCAGATGACTTCGGATTCTGTAGGCTCCTGCATAGAGAACACCTTAGGAAAAGCAATCCTTCATTCTCAGCACATGGAAGAAACGCATTCCCAACTTCTCAGTGATGAACGCTGTTTCCTAACAGTGTGAGGTTAATGAACCTCCTTATTTTTGGCAGGATGAGGAAGTGGCAAGCAGAAAAACCTACCAAAGGGAGCCCAGTTCCAAGGCTTTAATTGCTTATGTGACTGTTAAGAAAAGAGCCACCTTCTTTCACAGTAGAAGGATACAGTTCTCTATTCCCAAATCTGGCAGCTATTCCTCAATTATAGAAAGAAGAAGGAAATTAAAATGTGATGGATTAAATAAGAGGGTGAACCGGTACTTATTTCCTAACTAGAAATTACCATTTTTGTGCTTTTAAATTGATAATTATCAGCACCATACTTTATTCACTTTTGTCATAAGGTCCTTCCTTTTAATTAAAATTGAGATGCTTCACATTTCTTGCCTTCCCTTAAGAAAATCTTTCAAGCGTTTAAGTCCCTGATATTGGAAAGCTTTAATTACAGCACAGAAAAAGAAGAGTGGAAAGAGTTGGGAGCGGGGGGACGTGTCCCTTCATTTCCCATGAACATGATCACACTGAGAACTCAGGGAGGTCCAGTGCGTTTGTCAACTTGCCAAACATTATGTTCATTAAAGGCCAGAAAGTATCCCTGGGGGGCGGATACACATGAGCTCATTTCCAATCATTTTACCTGCTCTGCCTCATTTCAGAGCCCAGTCAGATCATCACCAGACTTCTCAGATTGTCCTAAAAAAATCAGCATTAAAATTAAGTCACAACACACATCCGGGTTTGCACCTGTATCTCACACCTGTGAGGAACGCTTTTATATTGAAATAAGATTCTCCAGAGAAACAGAATATATATATATATGTATTCTTACACACACATATGTATGTATATATACATATATATACACATATATATTTTAAATTTTATTAAAAAATTTAAAGATATTTATTTTAAGAAATTGGCTTGTGTGATTGTAGAGGCTGGCAAGTTCAAAATCTTTAAGTCAGATCAGCAGGCTGACAACTTAGGTAGAAGTTAATGCCACTGTCTTGAGGCAGATAATTTTTTTTCCAGGAAACCTTAGTTTTTGCTCTGAAGGCCTTCAGCTGACTGAATGAGGGCCATGCACATGATCCAGTTATCAAGGAGAATCTCTTTTACTTAAAGTCAACTGACCAGATTATCTACAAAATAGCTTCACAGCACCTAGATGATTTTGATGACATAACTGTGTATTATATAGCCTAGCCAAGTTGATACATAAAACTCATCATCACAGGCATCAAGCTCAAATGTTAGGGTTTGCAGTGGACTAATGCATACTTAAGTACCTGGATGACGTCCAGAAGGGACAAAAGCCCCCAGCTTCCCCACTCAGTGTGCTGCCACCTCCATACCGATGTTGACTCTCTTTCTGTTTTCAGGGTCTAACCCATGTATTCTGGTTCTGACCTGCTCTATTTTCTCCTTATCCTCCTGGAGCAGGAGTGAATTAGCAAGTATGTTGAGTGATAGGACAGATTTCACTATTCCTTGAATGCCGATGGAACTCAAAGTCTTATGTCTCATGATTTTCCACTTGATTTCCATTTTTATGCTTTGGGTAATAAGGTTTAACTTGCCTCTCCATTGGGAATATAGATTCCTGGAAGGTAGAGAATGTTTCATCTCATTTTCTGTGTGTAGAGTTCACAGTTAGGGTTCAGGTGATACTCAGAAAATACATTCAGAATTTTAGAGATGTATGGAGTTGTGAAACTAGCAAAATATTAATCATTCTTTTGAGACACAGTCTCACTTTGTCACCCAGGCTGGAGTGCAGTAGCATGATCTCCACTCACTGCAACCTCCGCCTCCCAGGTTCAAGTGATTCTCCTGCCTCAGCCTCCTGAGTAGCTGGGATTGCAGGCACCCACTGCCACGCCTGGCTAATTTTTGTATTTGTAGTAGAGACGGGGTTTGCCATGTTGGCCAGGCTGGTCTTGAACTCCAGACCTCAAATGATCCACCCACCTTGGCCTCCCAAAGTGCTGGGATTACAGGCATGAGCCACGACACTCTGCCTAATCATTCATTTTAAGTGATTAAATCATCCATTCATCTTCTTTTAGTGCATCCATCATCCTTTTTCCTTCCTTCCTTCCTTCCTTCCTTCCTTCCTTCCTTCCTTCCTTCCTTCCTTCCATCCATCTATCCATCCACTTATTAATTCAATAAATATTTACTGTTTTCCTTCTTTTGAGAGGTGTTTGACCTAAACTAAGAGGTATGGAAGTTAAATGACTTGTGGGAAATGAGAATGTTTTATTCTCTCATTTCCCACAAGTCACTTATATTGTTGCTAAAATTTAGTAACTGCAATAAAAATGCATGATTCCGGACAATGTATCTCATTTTATTTACTTCTAATATGGATATCAGGTTGGTTCTCCTGCCTCTGAGTCTCAGTTGAGATCACAAAGAGGTGATAACAGCTCATTGGGAATTGGCCATTTGCAACCAAAGTTTGTGATATAGTTGGGACGACTAATTGAATAACTGGGTCACAACAGGAGACATCTTAAATTACTAAAGTGGCATGATTTTGGAAAGACTGGTTTCATTTGTTTCACTAAACTACCAGTAATACCTTATGTTTCCAACTTTGGTTTTTGTCAGTTAAGATCTGGCTTAATATCCCTCATGGAAAAGATGGACAATTTAGGCAAAAAGTATAAAGATAAAGTTTAGGCAGGGCACAGTGGCTCACGCCTGTAATCCCATCACTTTGGAAGGCTGAGGCGGGCAGTTCACGAGGTCAGGAGTTCAAGACCAGTCTGGCCCACATAGTGAAACCCTGTCTCTACTAAAAATACAAAAAGCAGCCACGTGTGGTGGTGTGCACTTGTAATCCCAGCTACTCAGGAGGCTGAGGCAGGAGAATCACGTGAATCCGGGAGGCAGAGGTTGCAGTGAGCCAAGATCGCACCATTGTACTCCAGTGTGAGACTCTATCTCAAAAATAAAAAATAAAAATAATAAAGTTTAAAGGAGAAGTATATATTTATGTATTATATATTTAATTAGCATATGCACCAACCATACAACTGCCTTCAGAAAATACCTTTCTGACAAAATTAGAATAGAGTAAAGGAGACATAGGTGGTAGGGAGGAAAGGGGTTAGGTGGGTAAATTTAGGCTGTGCCAAAAAAAGTGGGGCCCCTAGGAGTGGGGTACCTAGGACTAGCATTGGCAGAAACCACTTGAGCCTCCAGCCAACATCCTTTTGCTGAGGCCTCTGCATGGTTGATAGAGCAGTCCCAAAGATGTAAATGGAGCAATTAAGCATCATTCAATTTATAGTGCTCTTGGCAACAAAAGATCTTCCAGAATTCTTCATCTGCCCTAGGCAAACCTTTAGAGGCTCTCCTTTTGCTTCTTCACACTTGTGGCAATTTTCCAAGAAGAAATTCCACTAAAAAGTCTGTTTTTTAATCCAAATTAAGCAAATGGGGAAGTAGTCTAGGATTATGGTAGGAGTTGAAATTCTGGTGTCAGACTGCCAGAGTGCAAAAACCTGGCCCAGGTTTCCCTCCTGTCTACTAAGCAGGTAGGGGGTGGGTGTGAAGAGGTGGTGGTGGGGGGTTGGTTTACCTTGACTAAGCTGCTTCTCTGAGCTTCCACATTCCCACTTGTAAAATGGAGTAATAGCAGTCTTTACTTGGCAAAGTGGTTAGAAGGCTAGATGAGCCACTTCTGAAGAAGTGCTCAGTGCATAGTAAGCAAGAGAAATGCTGACTATTGTTCACATGCGTACAGTGAATGGGACTGTTACATGACCATCACATCAATGATAATTACATTTCCATGATTTTTCCTTTTAACTCATAATACCTTTGGGTATTTAGCTGGAACACAACATAATTTACTAAATGGATACAGTAGAATGCTCTTTAATAATGATGTCTACTTTGTTTTCTTGTCCTCAAATCAAATGGAGCTGAGTGCAGTGGTCCAGCTATTCAGGAGGCTGAGGTCAGAGGACAGTTTGAACCTAGGAATCTGAGGTTAGCCTGGGCAATATAGGAAGATGCCATCTCTAAAAAAAAAAAAAATCAAATGGAGAAAACTATTGGTCCGTGTTCTATGTTATAGACAAGATACAAAAGACAAACTCAGATTAATGCAAGTTAACCAACTCTATAAAAATTCATAGAATTTTGTTATTTCAACTGCCTTTTCTACCACTATTATATTTATTGACTCTACCTGGGCATGCTTTAAAAATTCCGTAAACATATAAAAGTATGTTCATAACTAGATATCCATCAACATTGGGAGAGAATCTAAAACAACTTATTCCCCGTTCTTTTACCCAGGTGTATTTTCTTCAAAGCCACCTATCTGTATCTGAGATTATATTACACATTTAAAGTTTTCTGGTTTATCATCCCTTCCTAAAATGCATACCTGAGGAGGGTGGGGACTCATTTGGTCTTGCTCACCAGTGAGCCTCTGGTGCTCTGATAACACTCCAAAAATACATGTAGAATGAATGTCAAGTAAATAAATTCAGAAAATGGGCATTTATATTTCTAACTTGAATATGTATACACAATTTCAGTTAATACCCGCCTGCTTTTATTATTTGTCTTGTGAGGTATGACATTTCCAATGCAAGCCTTGCCCTACTGAAGCCGTCATTTGCTGAATGTGTAATTTTCATCAAACTGTACTTTAATATTAATCAAAATGAAAAGAATCCTCTTCTAAATATTTGTGGACCTTGAGCTTGTATCATGTTTGCATAATGAGATTTAAGTAGAACATACTTTAAGGCGCACAGAGCTATTTTTTCGTATTCTATTACAGACAAGATACAGAAGACAAACTCAGATTAATCCAAGAATCAAAAATAAAAAGACAAAAGATCAAGAAAAGGCTGTTTTTTTTTTTTTTAAGATTAGCAAAACGCACAAGCCCTTGGTGTGATTATCCCAGAAGAAAATAGAGAGGACATAGCGAAATAATATAAAGAATGAAAAAAGTTAACAGAATTAGTAAAGGTTTTTAATATCATGAGAAAACATAATTTCAATAAATTTAAATCTTAGTTTAGACAATTTTCTAGCAATTATAATTTTACAAAGCTAACTCAAGAAAAAAATGTGAATAAACCACTAATTGTCAAAGTATTATATACAAACTCATTCTAAGCCTAGAAAAAAAAACTGGGACAAGTCCTCAACTTATTCTACATGGTTAATATAACCTAGATACCAAAGTTGAAGGGGTGGCCTGCCCCTCCACACCTGTGGGTGCTTCTCGTTAGGTGGAACGAGAGACTTGAGAAAAAGAATAATACACAGAGACAAAGTATAGACAAAGAAAAGCGGGGCCTAGGGGACCGGTGCTGTGCTTACAGAGGACCCACACCGCCACCGGTCCCTGAGTTCCCTCAGTATTTATTGCTCAAAAGATAAGGGAGTAAATCAGCAGTAAGACATACAGATACACGGAGATGTTCCATTTCCCAGGGACGGGCAGGAGACAGATGTTTTTCTTTTACTGAGATTTAAGAGAAGGGTGATGGCCTTTAACCACCAGCAGCCTTTAGGCATTTGTTTAACAAAGCGCATTCCTTACAGCCCAAAATCTTTTAAACCTTAAATCACCACAGCGATGTCTCTTGCAAGGACAAGGTTGGGGGTAGGGTCACAGATTAACAGTATCTCAAATGCAGAGCCAAATGGAGTCTCTTAAATTTACTTCTTTCTATATAAACACAGTAACAGGCTGACCTCTCTTTTCCCCACAAAAGGTTAAATCTTTTTATGAATTATATACATTTTATGAAAAATTCTAAATAAAGCATTCATAAATTGAATATTTTAAAACCCCAAATACATCATGACTCAGGAATGAGGCCTGCCTTGACACAGAAAAACCTACTAATGCAATTCACTACATTAATAGAGTAATGTAGACACACCATAGATCACCTCAAAAAGTGCCAAAAAGGCAATAAAATTGAATAGTTATGGCTTGTAAACACTGGAAGTAAACTAAAAACAGATGGAGACTTTTTCATCTGATAAAAGGTATCCACCAAAAACAAAAATAAAAACAAACATAAAACAAGTAAACACATACAAACCTACTGTGAATCTCTCACTCTGTGGCTACAGACGAGTAATTGCAGGGTCTGGCAGCTAACAGATCTGGGGGAGCCCTTGTCCTTTTGTAGGACTTAGGATTTTAAGTACAGAATTTCCAGATAAGTTTGACTGAATAAATTGGCACCAACTTTGGAAAAAAAAAAAAAAACTGAGCCTTCATCACAACCATCTTGGATTACTGAGCAGGAATCCTATACAAGATAATTTTTTTAAAAAGATAAAACAACAACTCATATAATGTTTACATAAACACATATTAAAGATGTAACCCGTTCATTAATGAGGGAACCAAGATCTTACAGTCAATTCAAAGAAGAATTCAAAACGCATAAACACATACATAGGAAATAAATGCTGAAATAAATTTATAAATAAATGCAAAATTAGTATTTCCAGGGCAACTGTGAACTATATCTCCACTGGGTACAGTTTGTTTGAGCTTTTATTGGCAGGAACCAGTTGGATGACAGTTTTTGTGGAGGTGTGGAGTAACTCAAAGACAACAAAAGGCAGAGCCTGTGCAGAAGGTGCCACCCCACTATCCACTTGCCCATTTTAACATCTTTCACAATTTCTCCTAACAGTTTAAATTATATTTTGATGTTGACCTCTTTTAAATACTCGATTAGGGAATAATTTTCTTTATTCTCTGATGTTTCTGATGCTCGGCGTGTCTTTTATTTTCTTATTTATCTTTAAAACATGACATCAGTGGAGCCATATGCCAATGTCAGTTAGATATGTCTATGGGAAGTTAGACCACACTCCTGTTGGGCCCCAGCTGGATGACCTCAATTGCTAGCAAAATGCTTGCAAGGAAAATGTGGAGACAGCCTAAGCTACAGAAACCATCTTGCTTTTTCCTGACAACATAAGTTTTCAAAGCAATATTTAAACAAAAGACAACATTTTTTTCCCCAAGTAAATATCTACAGCCTTCCTCCTAGCGTATGTTACTCCCAAATCATGTCCTTGTTATTTAGTGGTACCCAAATGTCTACATGTGGGAGTATTCCTTGTGGATTAGGGTGTTAGCATCTAGGAGTCTCCTCTTTTATGAAATGCAAACATTCTTTGAGCACAATTGCAACATCAGCTGTGATATTTACCTAAATGTTTCCCAAGGATAAGTGGCTTAGGTCAGAGCCCTGAGGCTACAGGATGTAGGGTTTGACCAGCAAGAGATTTGAGGGCCGGTAACTATCCCATGAGAAAGAAAGTATCAGACACAGCAGCATTATCCCAGGACATAGGGTCCTGGAGGTTAGAGGCAGCCCACAAGAAAGCAGGGATCCCAAAAAGAGACAGGAAGGTGCTAAGGACAGAACTCAGCTCTGTGTCTACTCCCAACCTGATCCTTGATTACCAGAATGATCCAGTTCACAATTTCCAATGCTGAAGGCAAAGAGAAAAGATTTGGGGCTGAGACTGACCTATGTTGTTTGTTTATATACAGGACATTAGGTACCCTAGGCCATTGACCTCGTAGAGAACAGGCAGCATTTGTTGTCTGCCAACTCTGGATTCTGCAGGCATCAAAGGATTAGACTCTCATAATGAAATCAGCCCTTTAAGCTACTCGGAAGACTTACGATAGGGATCACTACCCAGATTAATTTGCTACCAAATAAAGAATGAGAGGCCAAGATAAACAAGAGAGAGCAGCCAGCTGGTAGGGTTTGAAAAAAAAAAAAAAATCCAAGCCATTCATTTTCCTTTTGTTCTTTTATTTCCAATTGAATTATGATGGCTCATCTTTTCTAACCTGATATGAGCTGAATTTTTTATGATTTAAATTTGCTCATTATATTTCTATTGCAGAGTGGTTCTCTGAAGAAGGAACCTGCTGCTGTCTGTCATGGTGCCATGATGGTATTGTGCAAATCCTCAAGGCAGCTTTCCAGGGCTGCTGTCAGCCTGGCTCATGCCCTTTAGCCACTGAGCAGTAAATGAGGATCTGTAGGACTGAACATAATTTGAGGGGCCCAGTGCAAAATGAAAATACAAGGTACCTTGTACAAAATAAATTAAGACTTTCATCAGAGCCACAGGGGCCTTCTGAGTCCAGGGCTCAGACCACACACCCATGAAGTTGACCCTGGGGGTCTCAGTGATGGGATAAGCAAATCCTTTCTCACTAGCAATTACATAAACTGTCTTGCCAGAGACTGAAGACTTACAACTTGGGAGTCAGATACACTTCGTAGCTCAGAAAGCTGACTTTAATAAAAGTAGTGCATCTAGAAGAAAGCTGTTTATTTATAGAGGTGGCTTGATATGTTTTGAATTTGTGTCCTTACCCAAATATCGTGTTGTTATGCCCAGACCGTTTATCCCCGAAGAAGACCACCAGAGTCCAGAGTCAAAGCCAAGCGGCAAGGATCTTTACTGCAAGTTCGAACTTGGTCCCTCCATTCCACAACGTACAAGAGGGCCCCGAACAATACGTGTGCTCGCTTTTTATAGCCCGATGTAAACAGGATATGCTAAGTTACAGAGGAACAAGGGTATTCTTTTGGTTACAGCATTACAATTGGTTGTCATTTTAAGTTATACATTTAGTAGTTTTCTATTGGTTCCCGCGCTTTCAGTAAAACCACAAATGGTTGTGACCTTATCGGGGGACTCTCCAGGTGGTGTTTTTCCAAAGTTGAGATATATGGAGGAATGTGTTTGTGCTGGGCTCAGGGCTGAGGAATGTGTGAATGTGTTTGTGTTGGGCTCAGGAAGTTGAGATATATGGAGGAATGTGTCTGTGCTGGGCCCAGGAAGTTGAGATATATGGAGGAATGTGTTTGTGCTGGGCCCAGGGCTGAGGAATGTGTTTGTGCTCTTTCAGTGTCAAATTGTCGTCCCTAATGTTGGAGGAGAGGCCTGGTGAGAGGTGATTGGATCACAGGGAGGGACTTCCCCTTACTTTTCTCTCAATAATGAGTTCTCTTGAGATCTGGTTGTTTAAAACTGTGTGACGCCTCCCCCTACTGTCTCTTTCTCCTTCTCTGGCCATGCAAGACATATCTGCTTCTCCTTCACCTTCCACCATGATTGTAAGTTTCCTGAGGCCTCCCCAGCCATGCTTCTTATACAGCCTGTGGAACTGTGAATCAACTAAACCTCTTTTCTTTATAAATTAGCCAGTCTTAGTTCTTTATAGCAATGTGAGAATGGACTAATACATGGCTTCACCTTAGCTTTCTTGGAATCTGTAAGTTGATCCAAATTGCTTGATGAATACATTCTCTAGGGATCCATGGGAATCTCTCTTTGAGAAGATTTTTCTCTTGTGGCTTCACTTAAAATCTATCTACCTTTACATGTATGCATTTATATTGAGGTGATTGATTATTTGGGTAACACCTCCATGTATATGATATTATAGGGCCCCCATTTGTATTAGGGTTTGTAATTCTGTCAGCATGAAGCAGTCATTTCAACAGACAGTATTTAATTTTTAATGTAGGGTTTATCTAACCAGATTCTGCAGAGGTGTTCTTGGGGTACCCCAGTGCTCAAGTTAGGAAAATGCTGCTTTCAGTCTAAGTCAAGTTCTAATCTAAAGGTTTTGAGATCTTAATGATTAATAAGTTCTATGCATGTTCTAATGACCATATGTAAAGCTAAATGCCATATGCAAACTAAATCTTTGAAAGAATTGATGGAAAATGGCGATCTTCATTCAGATAAGATTTAGCCTACTGGTTACAAAAAATTCCAGATAACCACATATCGAGGAAGAATAATGTAGCAGCAACAACAACAGTTTTGAGTACTCATAGTATGACAGATACTTTTGGTGTATTTTTCCAGTCCTGTGAGATAGGTCTTTGTTGATCCTCCATTTTGCAGATGAGAAAAATGAAGCAAGAAGGATTCAGTAACTCACCCAGGTCTCCAGGCAGCGGGAGGCAGAAGTTAAATTTAATTCCCCAGAATCTGACTCTAAAGCAGGTGCTTTACCCTCTCAATTTCATTTCTCTACACACTTGTACTGGAAAATGCATGAAAGTTTGCATGATTTCAAACTTTCACATGAGCATGAAGATCAGCAGAATTTATGGGGATGTGAGTGTTTTAAATTGTAGGTTTTATTATTATTCAGGCATAGTGAGTTCAGCAGATCAGGAGATGACTGCCATTGAAAGGATGGTTTATTACTCACAGTTCCCAAGAGGAGGAGGCAGCCACTCCATACAGGGCCCTTTGGGAAAGTGCCAGGTTTGATCAGGAAGCAGAGGGACTGGGAGGAGAACATGGACAAGAGCCTTTATTATGGTTCCTATGAGAAGGAACAGGTGAGGCAGGATAGACAGACTTAGGATTGTCTGGTTTAAATAATTCCAAAGGGCTCTGGGCTGCAGGGGCTGTATCTCATTGCCTGGTACCTGGCTATGGGATGATTTGGGCAGGTGAATGGTTAGGGAGGCTTGTGGGAGTCTGATGAAGAAGGTCTTTGGGGCATGGGCTCTGGGTTAGTTGGTTTGCATCTGGAAGACACCCTTGTAGGCAAATAATTTATCTTTAGGAATTGGATATCCCTGGGAGTAACATTTTTCATAATCACCAGCAATGAATGAGAGTTCCTGCTCCCCCACATCCTCACCAGCATTTGGTGTTGTCAGGGTTTTATATCTTGTCTGTTCTAATAAAAGTGTAGTGCCATCTCATTGTTGCTTTGACTTGCAATTTCCTAATGACATATGATGTTGAGAGTTTTTTCGTTTGCTTATTTGCCATCTGTATATCTTTTTTGACAGAGTGTCTCTTCAAGCCTTTTGCCCATTCTTTAATTAGGTTGTTCATTTCTTTTTGTTGAGTTGCAAGTATTCTTTGAATATCTTGAATAATATTCTTTCCAGATATGTACTATGAAAATATTTTTCTCCCAGTCCATGGCTTGTCTTCTCATTCTCTTAACAATGTCTTTCACAGAATTTTGGGTCCTTTTTGTTTGTTTTTAAATTTCAGTGAAGGTCAGCATATTATCACTGTACTCATGGTAAATTAGATTTTCTCCTGTCTTCTTCTAGGGGTTTTACAGTTTTGTGTTTACATTTAGGTCTGTGACCCATTATGAGTTAATTTTTGAAAGGGGTGTAAGGGCTAGGCCTATAGTCATTTTTTTTTCCTGCATGTGAATGTTTAGTTGTTACAACACTGTTTCTTGAACAGATTATCTTTTCTCCATTGTATTGCCTTTGATTCTTTGTAAAAAATCATCAGTTAACTATATTTGTGTGGATCTATATCTGAGGTCTGTATTTTGTTCCTTTGATCTATTTGCCTATTATTTTGCCAATACAACACTCTCCTGATGATTATGGCATTGCAATAAGTATGGAAGGTGAATAATATCAGTCCTTTTACTCTTACTCTGTTATTCTTTAATATTGTATTGATTATTTTGAGTCTTTTTCTCCTCATATAAACTTTAGAAGCAGCTTCTCAAAATCCACAAAATAATTCCCAGGGTTTGGATTGGGATTGTGTTGAGTCTATAGGTCAACTTGGATAGAAATGACATCTAGACATTGAGTCTTTATATAAATAAAAATAAAATATTTCTCCATTTATTTAGCTGTTTGATTTCTTTCATCAGAATTTTGTAGTTTTCATCTTGTACTTATTTTGTGAGATTCATAAGTATTTCATTTCAGAAAGTGCTAATTTTAATGGAAAACAATTTATTTTTCATTAAAATGTATTTTTAATTATAATTTAATTTGTAGGAAAACAGTTTAATTGTGTTAACCTTATATCCTGCACCTTATTATAATCACTTACTAGTTGCAGAAATTATTTTTGGTTGTTTTGGATTTTCTACATAGACAACACTGTCATTTGTTAAAAAGAGCAGCCTATTTCGTTCTTCACCAGCAATATACCCCCTTTTCTCATATCACTGCATTAAGACTCCCAGTAAAATGTTAAGAAGGAGTGCTGATAGAGAACATCCTTGCCTTGGTCTTGACATTAGTAGGGTAATTTCTAGTTTCTCACCATGTTGGTTGTGATGGTAGCTCTACATTTTTAAATAATATTCATTATCAAGTTAAGGAAGTTCTCCTCTATTCTTTGTTGAGCTGGGTTTTACCATGAAAGGGTATTCGATGTTCTCAAGTGCTTTCCTGTCTGTTGATAGGGTCATGCTATTTTTCTTCTTCATATATAGGATGGATTGCATTACTTTCTTTTTATTTATTCATTTATTTTCTTTTCAACTTATTTTAGATTGAAAGGGCATGTGTAACAGGTTTGTTACATGGGTAAATTGTATGTCACGTGGGCTTTGTGTACAGATAATTTTGTCACCCAGGTAATCGGCCTAATACTTGATAGGTAGTTTTTCAAACCCTACCATCCTCCCACTCTCATTTGTGGACTGGATAAAGAAAATGTGGTATATATACACCATGGGATACTATACAGTTGTTAAAAAATGACATCATGTCCTTTGCAGCAACATAGATAGAGCTGGAGGTCATAATCCTAAGTGAATTAATGCAGGAATAGAAACAAAATACTTCATGCTCTCACTTATAAGTGGGAGCTAAACAGTAAGTACACATGGACATAAAGAAGGGAACGATAGACACTGGAGTCTACTCTCAAGAAAAGGCAAGATGACATTCTGGTGTCCACCTGGCTAGAACAGAGAAAGAAAAAAAAAAAAAAGATTGACTCGTCCCCAGGGCGTCTTCCTACACTTCGATTCTGAATGATACTATGCTTTCCATCACTCCTTTCCTTTCTACTCTTAGCACAAATATCCTTAAAGAGACTTTTAGGGCTGAAGTCAAAGTCACTTTGTTTCACATACATACCCCAACATCTGCTACTTGTTTTCTTGATACTTAAATTCACTTAACAGGAGATCTGGCCTTTCTTTCCAGCCTTTAATTGATGGTTAAAGCTTTCTGAAAGGCTAGCAGAAGTAATCTGTTAGTGCAATTGGGTTTCACTCCTAATTCTTAGTGTCATTCTACAGTTCTTTCTGAAGCCGTGACCTGTGATCATCTTGATCAGGGATGAGCAATCTACAGCTCATGGATCAAACTCAGTGAGCTGCTTGTTTTGTATGAGCTGTGAGTGTCCACAAAAGTTTTACTGGAACATAGCCGTGCTTCTTCTTTGTCCCCGTTTTCAAAGACCAATTTTGTTCGATGACAGCAGAGTGGAGTAGTTGCAACAGAGACTGTATTTCCTACAAAATCTAAACTATTTACTCTTTGACTCTTTACCAAAAAAAAAAAAAAAAACCCCAAAAACAACCCCCCAAAAAGTTGCTAACTCCTCGTCTAGGTAGTGTGAGGTTCAGTTTCTGGCTCCAACACTCACTACTGGGGAGGCATTGAGCCAGTGCCATTCTCCTAGGAAGTGCTCCACATAGCAGCTATTGGCACACAAGTCATGTGGAGATGGGGAATCCTAAGGAAAAGAATGGTTGACTTTGGATAAACGTATTGAACTTTTGAATTCTCACAGTATCCTGGTTGTATAATTTCTGCACATATGGGACCTGCATCTTGAGTTTTTTTCTATCCAGTTCATGTTTGTAGAAGTATCTTACATGTGCAGATGATGAAGCAATGCCTTTAAGCAAATACCTTTAAACAATGCCTCGAGCAAAATGATGTATTTTAGTGTCTGAGTTTATTGTCAGTATTACCAAGTACAATGCTTGACTCCTGCTTTGGTAATGTCAGGAAGTGTGGCAGATGGTGGGGAGACAAGAGGAATCATTCAGGAAGAAACCAGGGAGCTCCCAGGGTAAAAGAAGCAATTAAAATGCAACCCTTGGATGGGCTCAAATGCAGTCTGCCTCCTCTTCCTTACCACGGGCCAGATCCAGTCTTTCTTAATTGAAGGGGTCACGCTAAAGTTCTTATCGACAAAAGTGGTGTCGCTTAGGAAAATCATATTCCTTAGCTAATTTTAGGTGCCGTTTTGTGCTTCCTGTTTTACCAACCTTCTAAACAGTAAATAAGAGAACATTGCTGTCTATAAAAAATCTTTTAGTTGTAGTGTCAGCTTACAAAAGAATTGACAAAAAGGAGTGGAAGTTCTTTTAAGTCCTTGCCAGGCTGCAGAGCAGAGCTAGAAGAACATAAAGTCTTAATCCTTTCCCTGCTTACCTTAGGGGTGGTGGATGTTTTTCAGGGCTCCATGGGGGGCTGGCGTGGTGTTTGGTCATGCTGACTTGGGAGCCAGATGATCTATCTGAGCTCTGGTGTTGGCTTTGCCATGTAACCCTGAACTGTCGAATCAACCACTATTCCAGGATGGTTGATTTTATGTGTCAACTTGGAGATGTTTTGGGATGAGATTAACATTTAAATTGATAGACTAAGTAAAGTGCATTGCTCTTCATAATGTGGGTGGGCCACATCTAATCAGTTGAAGGCCTGAGTACAACAAAAAGACCGGCTTCCTGGAGCAAGAGGAAATTCTCCAGCAATTGCCTTCGGATTTCATCTGCACCATTGGCTCTCCTGGGTCTCCAGCCTGCTGGTCCACACTGAGACTTGGACTTGCCAACCTCCATAATCACATAAGCCAATTCCTTATAATAAATTTCTTTGAATACACACACACACACACACACACACACGCATTTGATTTCTCTGGAGAATCCTGACAAATTTAATTCTATGAATAGAATAAAAGTCTCTGTTAACTTAAAGTTCCTGTTCAGTTTAAAATTAAAAAGGTACTAATGGCTCCTGGGTTGAGTCCTTGACCATCATATGCACACGTGCTTTAACCCCAAACAGACAGCTTCATCTTTCTTTCTTGCACGGGCAAAATGGCTTCTCATCTTTGGAGGGGTCGAGAGCCTAGGTGCGGGATCCAGACTCCCTAGGTTCAAATCCGAACTCTGTCACTTGGTAGCTTTGTGACCTTGTGTAAGCCACTTACCTACTCTAGGCGTCAATTCCCTCATCTGTAAAATGGCAAAATAATACTCACCTCATAGGATTACTGTGAAAAGTAATGACTTAATGCAAGTAAAGCGCTTAATGAATTATCTGGCACTCAGTAAATGCTTGTCCCAGTTAGAATAGATCTGGTTCGTCTGCAGTGATGAAACATCAGTCTGCTCAGAACTTGGCTAGAAATGCTTAAGCAGTTGAGTGGAGCCTTAAAAGAAGCAAGTAGAAACAAAAATTCTGCTATGTGCCTGAAGGAGGGAGAAATGAAATCCTTGACAAATAGAATGAATGATTCCCTAGTTACTATTCTTAATATGTATTATGTGGCTAGATACACCTTGTTTTCTTGCTCAGGGAAAATAATTTCTCTGAATATTGGATTGATGCTTCTATCAAAAAGCATCTTCTCTGTCCTGTTTAACAGAGAAAACGTGGTTCCCCTCCTCCAGTAGTTAAAGCCCTGAGCTGTGTCTGCCAGTGCCCAAGCAGAGAGCATTTAGTATCTTGGGCTGTCATCAAGGAGCTTCTTTATAGAAGCACTGACACCTTCGGTGGTTGGGGGTGGGGAAAATAGTTAAAATGCAAATGTACCAGTATTTACTAGTTTTTGGAGCTCACGCCTCGTGCATTTCATTCTGAACTTGTTACTCAATGCCTCTGAAATCACCCTTGCAAATTTAGGCCCCCGGAAATAATTCCACCAAGGCAGAAAATTAGCAAACAAAGAAGTTTCACTGGCCTTTAGATCATTTTCTTTCATAGCTTGTAATTTTCCGTTAAATTGTAAATTTAACTTTCTGTTCTCCATTGACTTTTCATTTGTCCGTTATATTACATGTGTAGTGGCAACCTTGATTTTTACACATGATCCACATTCACTTAGCAAGGGTTGATCCATTATGTGGACCCCTTCTGGGGATGTGTGGACTGTGTCTATCAATTTAAGAATGTTATATATGGACACATAATGGGTATTATGAATATTTTTAAAACCTGTGCACAGAAATAATGCACTTCAGGGACATTTTAAATGAATATTCCTTATTTTTAGCTGAATCCCCACTAAGAATCTAGGTGTATTATAGGTGAGTGATCTGTGCCCTTGATAACCTTAAAATTTGGAATTTCTGTACTGAATAAGATTCATGCTAAGCATTTAAGGATGGTCTGTTGGATTCATGGCAAGTGTTATCTACTGGATTCATAAGATGGATCTTGGAGAACTTTTTATAAATAGATAATCACATGTGCTATAGCTATGAGATTCCTAGAGCATAGAGATAATCGCTCTTTCATCATTGCCATTTATAAATTTGAAAAAAGTCAGAAAATTCAGTGAGGAACCTTAAAGAATATCTAGGCACCTAACTCTTGATGCATACAAGCTACCCAGTGTAAGAATGTGCATCTTATGATTACTGAATATTCAGCATTGGTTGAAAGGCATGTGGGATAATCGTGTGATAGTGGGAGGAGGATGGCCTTTATTATTTGTAAATATGATATTTAATGCAACCCAAGTTTAAATTTCAAACCATTTCTCATTAGTGCATTTTCATATGAAATTTGAATAGTACGAAATGAATTATGCAAAGGAAAAGTACTTGACTATTGATAAGAAAAAGGAATGCTGTATTATGAGTCAGGAGACGTAGTGCAGTACGCACTCAATCTGTGACTTTCAACAAACAATTGCTCCCCTCGAAGCCTCAGTCTCCTGAATTGCAGAATGAAAGAATGACCCTGGATCCTGTTTCTAGGTTCCTTTGTACTTTCAAAATCTTTAAGAATCTTTTGTTGTTGTTGTTGACAAAAGGATTTAAAGAGTAGGGACAAGTGACCATCTCTAAGTGGTGAAAAGAGAAGTTAACCCAAGAGATACATAAAGTGGGGAAGCAGCAGAGTTAGAATTGGAGAAAGCAGGGAGTGAAGTTGAGGGGTGCCACGTTCCCTATAGATAACTCTTGAAGGGTCGGTTTCTCTTCTGTAAAATAGAGACCATAGCTCAGAGGTTTGTTATAAGGGTTAAATGAGATAATGCATAAAACATGCTTCCAGGAATAAAGAATCATGGAAGTGAATAAGGAAGAAAGGAGATGGAGGAAGAGGAGGGAGAGAAAATGACTTAGAAAATGTGTGATTAACTAAGTAATTAATCCTCCCAAAGCTTTCACATTCAGCCAAAGCACATTTGTGCATAGAAGTCTCATTTGTCTACCTTGGAATAATCCATTTTGTGAGTTTTTCATAGAAGATGAGTAAACTCAGCCCGGTTTTCTAATAACTCTGCTGCCTTCTTGTTCACCTGTTTTCTGACCAGGAGGCATGTAACTCAAGTTTTCATCAGCTTAAGCCCAACCACATTTTGGAGGCATGTCTGCGTCACAAATTATCTTGGGTTTTCAAAAATCAAAAATAAACCACTTTACCAAAAATTCAACCCCACTCCATCACTTTGGTTTCTCTGAGCCTTGTGCACCATTATTGTCATGAGGAGTTGTGAGCTAACTGTGCCACATTTTCAGGAGCCTTCGTGTCATCCTGTTTCAGCCCTTGACAGGGGCTCCTGCGGGGTTCTCCAGCTTTCCTTTTGATTTCCCCAGGATATTATCATTGTGACTGGTCAAGGGAGGGGACATCCTGAGAAAATCAGCTAACAGTTCCTCCTGGAAAATTCAAGCTCTCTGATTAGAGGGGCAAGAAATCAAATTAATATGTATTTAAGCACTTTTTATAGTGCTATGTGCTATGTGCTAGGTGCACATAGTTCCTAGGTAATGGGATTCAGCAGCCAACTAGCTGACTAAGTCCTCTTGGAGCTAACATTTTAGTGGAGAATGTCGATAACCCCCAAAAAAATTAATAAAGAAGAAATAAAATTTTCGATAATGAGCTGTATTATGAAGAAAAATAAAAGCAGGGTAGAAGGGGCAGTGAAAATGATGGGGTGGTCTGGAAAGGTTGATCTGAGGAGGTGATTTTTGAGATCTGAATGAAGTGGGAGAACAAGCCATGGGGAGGGATAGAGAAAGAGCAATGCAGGCACAGAAAATATTAAATACACAGTGGGTGGGAACTAACGATTAACTTGGCAAATGCAGCTGGAACAGGGTAACGGGTGAAGGATAGAGCCCATTCAGGTAGGCAAAGGTTGGAGTTTCAAGACCTTGTAGGCTAAAGTAAGGGGTTTGGATCTTATCAGAATTAAGATGGTAATCTATTGAATGGTTTTGAGTTGGAGAATGATGCAACGTATTTGCATATTGAAAAGATTACTCTGACTAATATATTGATAGCAAACTGTCATGGGACCAGAGTGGAAGCTGGTTAGTAAATAACTGGAACTGTTTAGGAGAGAGAAGACCGTGCATTTCACTAGAGTAATTACAGCACGGGTAGCTTAGAAGAATGGGATTCAATACATATTTTGGAGAAAAATCCAGCCTGACTTTTTGCTCTGTTTAATGTGGGACGTAAAGGGAAAGAAGGAGTCAAGGATGACTGCTAGGTTTCTGTTTTTAGCGACTGGGTAAATGGTTAACTGAGGAGATGAGGTACTGTATCAGTGAGAACTCATGCAGGAAAAAAGGAACCACTCCAAGTATGTTAAGTATGAAGAGGTTTCATACAGGGAATCAAGTGCTTTCAAAAGCATTGGATTAGCTGAGGAAACACAGGTTAGAGAAGATGCCCAGTAGTACTTAGTTCTGCTGTCACTGCTTGGGCCAGTGAATTCAGAAGTTGTTGCTGCCACTCAGATTAGGAAAGTGAAGGAAACTAGTGGTGCCCTACAGCACTGAGAAGAGTAACTGGAATGGATCACCCAGAGGCCACCGCAAAAACTCATGTCTGCCAAAGCTTTCATGTCCTACATTGATGCATGGGGAAGAAGAGTATGTTCTGCGCTCTTTCATCTTTGAAATCTCTCACTAGTGCACCTCATTAGCAGAATACAGCTGCAACCAGAAACTGAAAGGCAGAAGAGTCTGACAGATAAAGTTTCCAGCCTTTCAGCTGATTGTTGCAAAAGAAAGCATATAACGCAGGACAGAGGAGAGCAATAGAATCTTGTAGGCTAAGGAGAAGATAATAAAATATTTGGATTGTCATGTTATAAACCTGTGTGTCTATCGGACACCCAAGCAGAAGTGTCAAGAAGGAAATAGAATACACAAGTCTAGGAATCATAGGAAAGGTCAAGGATGGAAATATAACTTGGGGAGCCATTAGAACATAAATGGTAATTAAAGGCATGCAACTGGAGAGTATTACCTAAGGAATAAGTGTAGATAGAGAAAGGTCCTAGAACTGAGCCCTATATGCTTCTGGAAAAACTTGGACATTGGGGAAATCAGGAAGCGCTTCTAGGGTTAAAAGGATTGAAGGCGGCACACGGTGGCTCACGCCTGTAATATCAGCACTTTGGGAGGCTGAGACGGGTAGATTACTAGAGATCAGGAGTTCAAGACCAGCCTGGCCAACATGGTGAAACCCCATCTCTACTAAATACAAAATTAGCCAGGCATGGTGGCATACACCTATAATCCCTGTTACTTGGGAGACTGAGGCAGGAGAATGACTTGAACCCTGGAGGCAGAGGTTGCAGTGAGCCGAGATCGTGCCATTGCACTCCAGCCTGGGAAAAGAACAAAACTCCATCTGAAAAAAAAAAAAAAAAAAGGATTGAGGTTGGGACTGGTACCTGACAGAAGCTCAGACAAATGGCTTACATATTGCAGTCAAGACTACAAAAAGGCTTAGAGGTCAGGAAGAAGAGGAGATGCCAGCCAATGCAACTGACAAGGTAGGAGAATAATCTACACAGTATGGTCCTCTGAAAGTCAAATGTCAAATACTGATGAGAGTTGTGTTTTGTTTTTGTTTTTGTTTTTGTTTTTGCTTTTGTTTTTGTTTTTGATGTTTTGAGACAGTCTTTTTCTGTCACCTAGGCTGGAGTGCAGTGATGTAATCACGGATCACTGCAGCCTCCACCTCCCAGTTCAAGAAATTCTCATGCCTCAGCCTCCTGAGCAGCTGGGATTACAGGTGTGTGCCACCATGCCTGGCCTGATGAGAGTTTTTGTTTTTGTTTTTTAAATGAAATTAAATTAAATTTTGCATTCTGGGATACATGTGAAGGATGTACAGGTTTGTTACATAGGTAAACGTGTGCCATGGTGGTTTGCTACACCTATCAACCCATCACCTAGGTATTAAGCCCAGCATGCATTAGCTATTTATCCTGATGCTCTCCTGCCTTTCAGCCCCTCGCTGACAGACCCCAGTGTGTGTCGTTCCCCTCCCTGCGTCCATATATTCTCATTGTTTAGTTCCCACTTATAAGTGAGAACATATGGTGTTTGGTTTTCTGTTCTTGTATTAGTTTTCTGAGGATGATGGCATCCAGCTGCATCCATGTCCCTGCAAGGGACGTGATCTCATTCCTTTATATGGCTTCATAATATTCCATGGTATATATGTACCACACTTTCTTTATCTAGTCTATCACTGATGGGCATTTGGGTTGATTCCATGTCTTTGCTGTTGTGAATAGTGCTGCAGCGTAATACACATGCATGTATCTTTATATTAGATTAATTTCTATTCCTTTGGGTGCATGCTCAGTAATGGGATTGCTGGGTCAAATGGTATTTCTGGTTCTAGGTCTTGGAGGAATTGCCACACTGTCTTCCACAATGGTTGAACTAATTTACTTTCCCACCAACAGTGTAAAAGCATTCCTATTTCTCCACAGCCTTGCCAGGATCTGTTGTTTCTTGACTTTTTAATAATCGTCATTCTGACTGGCATGCGATGGTGTCTCATTGTGGTTTTGCTTTGCATGTCTCTAATGATCAGTGATGAGAGTTTTTAACAAGGTGGAGTATGAGAGTTCAACACTGTATTTGGCCAGATGGAAGCTGTAGGAAACCTTAAGCAGAGTAGTCTTCAAAATCTTGAATGAAGTGGATGGAGGTAGGGATAGAGAATGTGCAGTGAGCAAATAGAGAATTTACAGAATTATTTGGTCTCATTGTGATGTAATATAAGGAGAGC
This sequence comes from Rhinopithecus roxellana, assembly GCF_007565055.1. Classification (NCBI taxonomy): domain Eukaryota; kingdom Metazoa; phylum Chordata; class Mammalia; order Primates; family Cercopithecidae; genus Rhinopithecus; species Rhinopithecus roxellana. Next base: position 53,434,391 of record NC_044561.1, read on the forward strand.
AGAAAAAAAGAGCAGCAGTTGGAAATGATGTAGAATCTGGGGAGAGACCTTTTAAAGAAATGTGATATCAAGGCTTGTCTGTGTGCTGAGAATGATGTGTGATATTGGAAGTCAGCTTGAGAATGGAGCAGTCAAGACACAAATTGGTTGGCAGGTCATGATCAACATGAGAGGAATCTCTATCCTGCTTCCAGGCTATCCTTGGCACTGTTATTTTTAAAAAAATAATGCACTGACTTTGCTTTCAAAGGAATTACTGGACAGTCAAAATATACACACATGCAAAAATTGAGGAGCAATTTCCCATAAAATGTAAGCAAGAATAATAGTTATTTTATGTTATTTCTGTAAGTGTTAGTGGCAGTAAGTAAAGAATGAATTGTAAAATTGTGACAGGGAAGGTAGAGGAGTGCTTTTTGAAACCTGTTTTCCATTAGATCTTTTTTTTTTTTTTTTTTTTTTTTGAGACCGAGTCTCGCTCTGCCGCCCGGACTGGAGTGCAGTGGCTGGATCTCAGCTCACTTCAGCTCACTGCAAGCTCCGCCTCCCGGGTTCACGCCATTCTCCTGCCTCAGCCTCCCGAGTAGCTGGGACTACAGGCGCCCGCCACCACGCCTGGCTAGTTTTTTGTATTTTTTAGTAGAGACGGGGTTTCACCATGTTAGCCAGGATGGTCTCGATCTCCTGACCTCGTGATCCACCCGTCTCGGTCTTCCAAAGTGCTGGGATTACAGGCTTGAGCCACCGCGCCCGGCCTTCCATTAGATCTTAAAGAAAGTTGAGAACATAAATTTGTGGAGAAGTGAGGGTGAGTATTCTTAAGGGAGGCGGAAGCAAGATTTAATAACAGTGCAGAACAAGGAATCAGCAAAGCCTGTTGAAAACGTCAGAAAACTTAGGGGAAGCTGGAGTGGAGGGTTAGAGTTGGGAGACCTGAGTGAGGGTCTTGGTTTTCACTCAGTGGGCAGTTGAGACCCACCTAATGTGGAATAACCATGGGCTTCTGGAATGGGCTGATACAGTGACATGTCGCCCATATTAGTGGATCCATGAATCATTTGCTACAAAGTCATCTTGTTTGGTTTTCAGACAAACCTTGGAAATCAAGAAAGTTCTGGAATGATGAAGCTGTTCATGCCGAGACCTAAAGCGCTGGCCCAGTATGAGTCCATTCAATTCATGCCTGTGGCAATTTTCTTGGAACTCCTTTTTATTGTTAGTTCTCATTTGTTTCCATATTTAGTGAACATACATTTAATTGCAAAGCTGTTGTTAATAAAAATTCTTACAGTACCTCACTGTACAAACATCTTTCATGTGTGCTAGGCATTTTCAAAAGTGGAATCATTCTGCATCTGATTTGTATCATCTTATTTAAACCAAGACAGTATTGGCCATACTGTCTACCAAAACAGGCTGTAAGAAATTATAGTAATTTTTGCAGCTATAGAGTAATTTTTGTAGCTATAGAGTAATTTTTGCAGCTATATACTCTATATATAGAGATAGAGCTATCTCTTCTGGGTTTCCAGAAACTGTTCTGCTCTATGTGATTTTAAGAAAACCGGCACATTGGTGGGAGGATAGTAGTTGGGAAATGCTTCTAGAATTAAGAGGATTGAAGTTGAGACTGGAGGTAAGCTTAAAGGAATGGCTGAAGTATCCCATCAAGACGTCATAGTGTCATTAGAATGACCATGTTCTCTTGTGAATCCTCACCAATGGTATAGAATCCTTTGATTTCAATTCCTACCACTCTGGGAAACCCCAAGGCTTGTGCTCCTGGTACACAGCCCATTTCAAGTATGTTGAAGCATGCTTCCTTGTGGGAATGCTGGATTCCCAGCCCAGTGAGGTAATGACCAAGCAGCGTCTTCAGAGGAAGGATGGCTGTGCAGCATGGTGAAGGACTCGATGAGAAGGTAATTGATGCTTCACCTTTTCTTGTTTTCTGTAAAGTAGGGGAATATGACTCCTCCACCCTGGTTTGTTTTATTTTTTTCAAGCAGTCAAAATTATTTAAGCTTCTTGGAGGATGGGATTTTCTAGCAACTGTGAAATGTTTAGGGGTGGTTGGGGTCTGAGCAATCCAGAGAAATATAGATGCAAGCTAAGGGGAAAAGATGGAAAGGTGCTAAGGAAGAGGCAGAATAGTCCTATAAAGAAAAGGCACACACATACACGCATACACACACTGAGACTCACACAAATCTTGTTAAAAAACATTACAGCAAACTGGAGTTCTTAAATCCCCAGTGCATGGAGCTTTGGGAGGGTAATTCTGTTAACTTAAAGAGAAAGGGTAGTCCTCTGTAATGAATGCAGTTCTTGTGCATACTCAGCTACTGTGCTCTAATGATGTTTTACTGAGCTTGAGGATCTGTTAGACAAAATATGCTGATCTTCTGTACCCTGGGAACTTTCTCCAAGTGAGGTCACACTGCTGCCCAACTCAGTTCTGTGACTGCTCTGATGATGCGATTTTATTCCATGTCCAGTGATTTAGAAAACACAAGAGTTTTGAGTTTGAGTTCCTTCTCATGAATCCATTAGTGATTGTGGTGGGTTTCATTGATTTCTTCCTAATGATTTGTCTTCTCTTTAAGACTGGTGCTATTTGCGGTTTAGTGATATATACTTGTAAGGATTTGGGTCTGATGTTTGGCCCATCAGCCAGGTCGTCTGCAGTTTGGGATTCTCAGTAATCTAAGATCCAATGTCTGACCCCTTCTCCTTCTTGCCTCATTCTGTACATGCTGTTTAGTTACAGGATGAGCTTGGTCCCTAAACATTCCAACAGTCACTGGGCTTTCAACAAATGTAACTGAATGAAAGACAAATCTTTCATGTGCAGATTTGCCTGCCTCTAGAACACAGAGTTGAAAATACCTCTCATTACCTCCTTAAAATTATATGCTTGGCCTCCTTTGAAGCCAAGGTATAGCTTTTCAAGCCAGTTGCCCTGTGCTGTGAGAGGGTCAGCACCTTTCTGAAGACGGTTCTCACTACTGTTACACCTCGTGCTGTTGAAAGCAGCAGGAGCTCTGCGGGTGTGTGCAATTTCTCTGTAGCTGCCCGAGGCAGGGCCCTGTATCCTGTGGTTGCTCAGGGGGACTCTTGGGCAGGAGATGCCTGCAGATCGGCTTTGTAGTGACCTCCACCATCCTGGTCCCAGCCATTTTTCCTTGGCACCATCCAGGCTGAGCTTAATGCAGCAAGGACCAAGATGTCCTCATCCTCAAGCATGCCTGCCTCATGCGAATAGAGTGAAGCTGGCTCATTTCCAGCATTTTCTTTCTGTAATTAAATTTTCTTATGGCAGTAGGTTTAATATGACTCTAGGCAAAACCCTAGGGTTTTACACAAATCATTTATCATTTGGACGTAATTATCACCATTTAAGCCCCTCTGGTTTCTGCATTATTGAATGAAACATTGTGGCCTTCACCCTTCCATCTGGATGGATTGGGTGAAGGGTCTTATCTAAAATTCCCAGTGTGCTCTAATTGTCAATCAACAATTCAAATCAAACAAGTGACCTCCACTACCTACAGGATAGACTTGGTGCAAGTCTAGTTTTAGTGTGAAAAGCAATTTCCATATGGACATAGACCATAAAGGGGGCTTCTATAAGGGTCTGAGCAATAGCTCATTGTATGTGACTAGCAAAGTGGGGAGAAAAAACAAAGAAATCTCCCTATGGGTGCAGTGTTTTTGGTTTTATAGAAAGAGAGAAAAACAACTCTCTGAATCAAATCATCAGGCACAAAAAACAAATGCTGCCAGAGTAATTATCCCTGAAAAAAACTCAGTCCTGAGGGCTCTCCATGCCATAGGTTTCCTGGTGCCACCTGCAGCTCATCCCAAGAAGGGGTTGGAGATGCATCAGGAGCCTTCGGCAAAGGGGAAACACCCTGCAGTGGGGCTGAGTTGGCAAAGAAGCACCCCCAGAGGAATGAGAGGTGCAGCTTCTCTCCCTTTCCTCCTTGCCATGTGCTGAGAGCCCCTGACCCCAGGATCTTTCTGCAGTCCTTCCCTTTAGGTTGCTTAGACAAGGAACTTAGACAAGTGCACTTCAACCACTGAACAGTAGAATGGGGTCCTAATTGTAACCCTGTCATGGATTTTGAAGGATTTAATGAGACAATCCATGCGAAATGCTAAGCACTCAGTATGCCCCCAAGTCAGTGGAGTTGCTTCCATTCCCAGCCTCGGTCTTCAGTCCCTGGTCACCTCACAAGCAACTAGGGACTCAACACTAATTCAAGGCACAGATCTGATTGCAGGGGCCTCCCAGACGCGGGAAGGTCCTCTTGGCCACTAGGGGGCACCAACTACATGGAAAAGAAGGATTGAATTTCGAGGACTCAGTCCACTGCCCTGCGATGTAAATCCTGTAACTCATTTAATTTTCTTGGAGCAAAGTTTGGGAATAGTTGATGCAGATGGTGCTATTTCTGCTTGGGAAGGTGGTTACACTTACATGTCAAATGAAACTTTTCTTAGCTCCTCCCTGTGACTCACCAGCTCCAGCTATTATGCACTCATACTTTAAAAAAAGTTTTCGGCTCAGCCCCTTTTACTTTCAGTCCTCTTTCTTCTGTATTCTCCAATGCCTGGGAAAATAGACAATATCCTCAGTTATGTGGAAGAGGAAGAAGAGTTATGTAGAAGAAAGAAGCGTCCTTACTATGAAATGTTTCTGACTTTTTGAGCCAACTACGTCTGGATCAGATTTTTCCATCTATAGTCATATCTTTTCATAGCCTTTTAAACCTGGCTCATGAAAGGACAGAGAGAGTGCAATGTCCCTGAGATATCTAGGAAACCATGGAGAATTTCTTATCAGAATTAACCTTTATTGTATTTGAAAGTAACCTAGATCCTAGGAAGCATGAGATGCCATGGGCTTCCCAGAACCCATAGCAGGTGAGAAAGAACTGGAATACAGGGTGAGGTGTGATGAATTGAACTGCTTTTTCCGGAACACAGAATACAACCAAGGTATGAAAGCTGTTCCCCAGAGGGGAAAAATGTACACTGGCCAGTGAGGGTGCATCCAAGAGCCTGTGGACTTTCTTGGGCATTGATGAAACCAATATGCCAGGCATCACCTGCTTGAGAATTACTAGAGATGTTTGTCAAACCTCCAGGTTTTGAGCCCTAGCTCAGAGCTCTGAAATTAGACTATCTTGATGTACATCTCAGAAATATGCAACTACTTTGAGGTGGTTTTACACTTCCTAAAATTTAAGAACAATTGTTCTAGAAGATAATAATTCTACCTCCACTGACATTGGAAATACATGTAAGGATGGCTCTGCATGTACTTTGTCACAGCAAGTTGACATTTTCTTGAATCACTGAAAGGAATTATTGCTGTAAAAAATCCAATCCAACGATAAAGCCCGGGATGATCAGAACTGTTCATCCAGAAACTCTTCATGTCCCAGAATCACACATGGTGTCCGGCACACCTGCTGGAGTAGATTCCTGTGGTCGGTGACCCCCCAGTTTGTGTGCCAACAGGGCTTAGAGCCGCTGGCAGTGCAGTTGCCACATGGTATCTCAATGTCAAGAATCAACTGTTCCAAGAAGCCAAGAGGGTGCAGGTTGGCAGTAGTGGGGTGGGGGGATCTGGTTGCAAGATGGTGTCATGGAGCCTTTCTGTGGCATTGAAGGAACAAAGACACAAGAGCACAAAATACATGGCACTTTTGTGCTGCTGGCACTGTTTCTACATTGAATGACCTCCCCAGGAAATCCCCACTGAAACACAAGGTGAGTTCTGCCAGATTAAAACAAGATAATTCCAATGAGTTTATCAGGAAGTGGAAGTGGAGAGCTACATTGGAAATCTGTTTTCAGACATCCTGTGTCCATTTCTGTTTCTGGAAACCACTTCTAGATGAACCTTGGACTCAGTTAATCTTCCCTTTGCTCTGCATTCTCTGATGTCCAAGCAATAAAACAAACAGGCCTACATGGGTTCATTTGATAGACATGGTGCCTTGCTCACCCATCTCTTCAGCCTCTCTCTCCAGTCATGCAGATAGTGCTTTCCTGAGGAGTAGCAATGAGGAGATGGGAGAAAGTAGATTATCTGTTTCTTAACTGGCTCTTTACCTCTCAAATAACCTTCCTCTTTGGGGCATTTTTGCACAATTCTCTCTAGATTGAATGCATTGAGGGCAAAATAACCCCAAACTGATTGCTGCAGTTATTATTATTGTTCTCCTCCTTCTCATCCTCCTCATTTTCTCCTCCTCTGCCTCCTCCAACTTCTCCTTCTACTCCTCCTCCTCCTTCTCCTTCTTCTTCATCTCTGTCTTTTTCTTCTCTTCTTCCTCCTGATTCTTTTTTTTTAACTCGACTGTGTGATGATTTCTTCTTTTACAATTTTATTGTCATAGTTTACAAATTTTCAATGAAATATAAACCCTAAAATTTAAAATATTGCTCTAATAATTTTTTAAAATAGAGTCATTTTTAAGTGCAAAGGGCCATATTATTCAAATTCAATTTTGAAGTTTATGTTTGTACCTTTCCTGGGTTTAGGGGCCATTTTAAAATGTGGTAATTATGACAATATCTGATGGTACCAGTGGCCACTTCAATAGCTGTTAGCTGCAAATTCAACAAGTATAGGATACCTGTCTCCTTCTTGGGACTTTCATGGCATACCCCTTTTCCCAGTAATGCTGTGTGGTTAAAAAAAATAATAATGCTGTGAGGTTCAGAGAGACTGAATAACTATCAAAAATAATGTAAAAAAGATATATGACAGAGTTAGTATTTGAACACAGTTTTCAAACTCCCAGGTATTCCCTGCAAAGAGAAGGTATGAGGAACAACCCTCTTTGTCTCTGTGACCCCACAGCAGCCTCTGGGCCCCCATTTTCTGATTCTTCCTCCTGTTTCTTTTTGTCTTTGATCTGCTTCTATTTCTCCTCTCCTTTTTCCTCTTGTCTTTTGTCTGGTCCATGCCAATCATGCTCTCTGAGATGAAGAACCTGTGATCCCTTGATTGTTGTCAACCTGAGAACATTTCTTGCCCCACCCAAGGCAGAAGGAAATGACACAAAGAAAAACATTTTATTCATTGGGTGAAATGGGACTTTTTTGAGCTGCTTTGTTCAACATCAGTGAAGCTGCTCAATAAAGAGAAGAGGAAACCTGGCATAAAAGAAGAAACTGGGCTTCAGCTTTGCATGCATATGCATGTTTATTTCAGCACTATTCACAGTAACAAAGACATAGAATAAACCTAGATGCCCATCAATGGTGGATTGGATAAAGAAAATGTGGTACAATACACCGTGGAATACTATGAAGCCATGAAAAAAGAACAAAATTATGTCATTTGCACCAACATGGGTGCAGCTGGAGGCTATTCTCCTAAGTGAATTAGTGCAGAAACAGAAAACCAAATACTACATGTTCTTACTTATAAATGAGAGCTAAACATTGGGTACACGTGGATATAATGACAGGAAAAACAGACACTGGGACTCCAAATATGGGGAGGGAGGGAGGAGAGTAAGGACTGATAAACCACCAATTGACTACTATGTTTACTTTGTGGGTGACGTATTCAATTGAAGCCAAAACCTTAGCATCATGCAATATATCCATGTAACAAATCTGCACATGTACCCCCAGAACTAAGATTTAAAAAAATAAAATAAGAAATATTTTCTCCCAGAGACAACGTCCTAACTTGGTTTTATCAGAGTCAGTTCTTCCTGATGGGAGATAATAAATAATGGCATCTTACCGAGAAGACTTCATCAAGTACCTGAAGTTTACTGTGGGAACATCTGGGCTGTAGGCCCTCCTTCCAAGGAGCTCTGGGATCAACTTCTGAGAAGCATGAAGTTCGAATTCAACTTTAGCCTTGTTATGCTTGTGTGTGTGCTTCCACACTTACTGTTAAGGGATTTGCGAGTGGCTGAGGAGAGGAGACACAGAAGACTCCCTTTCTTTGTAATGTACAAAAAACCGTAGGGAATCAGTAAATGCAGATGAACGGGAATATGAAGCACTTACTGTCCTTGTGGTTCAGAGGTTTTAGAACAGGCACATCCACCTTTACTCAGCCACAACCCAGAAGACTGGAATTCAGAGGCACACTCGACCTCTAAGCCTGCCTTTCTCATCATGCTGTCTCACACTTCTCCCTGGATAAATAAAGACAACCTGTGCCCTGGCCTTGATAATGACGCTGGGGACAAAGTCAAGCTCCGACAGTGTTGGGACAGTCTCCGGAGTCCACCTGGGCCCTGGCGCCTGTAACGAACGGCCTGGCTGGTCCTTAGACCAGGCCACCTTGCCTGACTGCTTTCTGGTTTCTTTCCCTCCTGGGCCATCTGTTTTTCACCTGCCTGATGGCTGCAGTCTGCTTTCCATCTGGTCATCATTTCAAAAACATGGGAAGCAGAATATGACAAATGGTGATAAATGCAAAGCAAAGAGTCACAAAGGTTTCAGCGTTGATCATCAACAGATTTACCAGCAATTATAAAATTTGGCTCCTTCTTATTCATTTTCATCTGCATGCCAAAAGCAATCGATTGTAGTAAAGACCCGCATTCTTTGTATATTTTACTTGCCAAGTCAGTTGGAGTCCAGATGGTGACACTGACCTTTGCAGAGTTCCTCATTCGTCCCAGGAAATGTATATTCAAGGAAAAGTCAAGCCTCTTACCACTTTAGTGGTACCACTAAGAGGGTAGTTGGAGAACTTGGATTCTTTTAAATGCACACACACACACACACACACACACACCCCAAGCCTGGAACATGCTGCTTGCTCTTAACATCAGAGTGTTATTATTTTGGGCTGACTGGAAAACAAAAGCTCCAAGTTAGAAAGCGATCTGTTCCACCCCTGCCCCCTCACCCTCCCTGAAGCCAGACGGCTGTAGTGCCACTTTCTCCTCTTCAGACACACACCAGGTTGGAGCCCATTAAATTGCGTTGGCACTGACTGGACCTCACAGAGGTCCGTGTTCTGTGCCCCTCCAGGCACCTTCATTGGCTTTTGCATACTTTCCTTGCTGCTCCCAGTTCACCAGATGCTGTGATAAATCCTTGTAAGGTCACAAGAGTGCAACAATGAGGAAAAAAAAAAAGCCGTGATCCTAAAACTAAACCACACTCCTACATTATCGGGATTTTTCCATTTTCCGGTGAGAGTGGAATAGTGAAGACTTTCTGCTCCGGAGCCTGGTTGCTTTCCATGGATCTTAACAACAGGGGGAAACAGCAGACCCTGCACCTGCAGGAGGGAGAGGGTCTGGGGAAAGATAAAGCTGGAATTAACCTCATGCTACTAATTATAAAGAATGATTGGAAGGATCAATAACACCCAAATTAGCTATTTGCCAAACACTGCATATCTATCAACTGATAACCACGCTCTTATTATTGAAATAATTTGTGTTTTCATAAATCCAGTTCTAATTCAAGAAGACGCCATTTCATGTGAACTCCATCAGATTACAGCTCTCCAGGCACAAGGGGTCACTGGCTAAGGATCAAAGCACATGTCCAGATTTCCTCCTTCTCGCTTTTCTTCTTGGTTGCTTATGGATGCAAAATGCTCTTTCCCTCCTTCTCCATTCTGTGGCTTTGGGGATTTAGAAGAACAAGAGTTAAATCCTAGGCCGGGCGCGGTGGCTCAAGCCTGTAATCCCAGCACTTTGGGAGGCCGAGACGGGCGGATCACGAGGTCAGGAGATTGAGACCATCCTGGCTAACACGGTGAAACCCCGTCTCTACTAAAAACTACAAAAAACTAGCCGGGCGACGTGGCGGCGCCTGTAGTCCCAGCTACCCGGGAGGCTGAGACAGAAGAATGGCGTGAACCCTGGAGGCAGAGCTTGCAGTGAGCTGAGATCCGGCCACAGCACTCCAGCCTGGGTGACAGAGCGAGACTCCGTCTCAAAAAAAAAAAAAAAAAAAAAAAAAAAGAGTTAAATCCTTACTTTGTGTCAGGGTCCGTAACAAAGGCTTCACACATCTTAACATGTTGAGTCCTCAGACTGAAGGCATGAAGATGGATATACTATTATCATCCCCATTTTACATATGAGGACATCGAGGCATAGATAGGTTAACTTGCCCAGCGTCACAGGCTAGTATGTGTGGATTTGAACCAAGGCCATGGAGCTCCGGGATTTGTGCTCCTAAACATGTTGCTGTGGTCCCCCTCAGAATGTAGAGCAAAGTCACCCCCTCAGCTGGGGGTGACTTTGCATTTGGCAGGGCCCTCTACTTTAGCACTGTCTGGAGACATTGTTGGTTGTCACAGGTGGAGAAGCACTCCTGGAATCTCGTGAGTGAAGGCCAGGCTGGAGATACTGCTCAACATCCTCTAATGTACAGGGCAACTCCCCTCAGCATAGAACTCTCCTCCCTCAAATATCAATAATGCTGACATTGAAAAAACCCTGATGAAAAGAAAACACCGGACACATACACACAAATGTATACAGATGTATAAATAGTAAATCAATCAATCAATCTATCAATCTCTGTTGATCCACCTATTTAGCTAGCTACCTGTATCTTCTTCCTGCTCCCAGAACACAGCTAGAAGGTTTACTCTTTTGAAAGGGCCTTTAAAGTATTCACTATTTTGAAAGCTTTTAGTAGTAATTTTCATATAAGAATTATAGAGCAAAGTGATTTACAAGTTATTGTTCCTTGGAAATATAATGGTGTATGTGTGTGGTGGGAGTGGCTCCAACTTTAGTTCCTGTGGACTTTCCCTTTGGCTGTGGAAAGTCCAGGTCATTCCCTAAGACCTTGTACCTGTGATTTTGTCTCCACTTGGCCTTTGAGAAAAATTCTGGGTCAGGACAGGTCATCTGGCTAAGGCCAAGTTCTCATAGTCATTCTAATTGTAATTACATCCAGCTTACATTACACATTATGTTAATATCACACTCCATCATGTTACAGCAATATACATTATGTAATATATTAATAGACATTACCTATTCTGTTATGAGCACATTACATTAATACACCTTATATTAACACACATTAAATATTACATCAATACACATTACATGCTACATTGACAGCACATTACAAATTACATTAATAATACATTGCAAATTACACTAGTACATACTACATATCACAGTAATGCACACTACGTGTCACATTAGTAACACCTTCCATATTACATGATGAACACATTACATCTTATGTTTATACACGTTGTATGTTATATTCATAATGCACCCGATATTATATAACACATTACATCATAACATATTGCATATTATATGTGCATAATACATACTGCATACATATTAAATATTATATATTATGTATTACATATTACATTAATAACACATTCCATATTACATGTTTAACACATTACACATTATATTAATATGTACATCCTGATGCCTGGTTGAAGGAAGCTCATTCTTTCTGGAGTCCCCAACTCTAATATTCCTGGTCACCTCCAGTCCTAGTTGTCACCTGCAGCTGATCTAGACAACGCTGGTTTCTCAAAGAGCTGACAGTTCCTGGCCGGGCGCGATGGCTCACGCCTGTAATCCCAGCCCTTTGGGAGGCCGAGGAGGGCGGATCACAAGGTCAGGAGATCGAGACCATCCTGGCTAACATGGTGAAACCCCGTCTCTACTACAACTACAAAAAAATTAGCCGGGCGTGGTGGTGGGCGCCTATAGTCCCAGCTGAGGCCGAGGCAGGAGAATGGCGTGAACCCAGGAGGCAGAGCTTGCAGTGAGTGGGGATTGTGCCACTGCACTCCAGCCTGGGTGACAGAGTGAGACTCCATCTCAAAAAAAAAAAAAAAAACTGACAGTTCCCCCAAGGGCAGCTCCCTCCCAGGCCAGCACAGGCCCCTTGGCTGCCTGAAAAGCTCTCCATGTTCTTCACCCCAGCTTGCTTCATGACCCACAGACATCCCCTTTGTGTTGTGCCTACCCAGTGGGGTCCTGGTTCTTTGGGGTCACCCCCACAGCTGCTCTACTGCAGCCCACACGGATGACCAGGGAGATGGGTGAAGCGTTGCTGGTGCTTGACAACTCACAGGGCCCAGCGAATCATTCCTCAGTGCTCATCAGCACCCACAAGTATCAGGCTCTGGCTGGGTGAAGGAGATGGTGCAGGTGAAGATCAAGACAGGGTCCCTGCTCTCCTGGAGCTTGGCTCTAGCAGGAGAGCGGAGTAGAGGTAAGACTTTAAGTAAAAGACCCATTGAAAGCTTGGAATTAAGGATGATGTGCTGTTATATCTAGCCGTGAGGAAAAAGATCATTTTGTTTCAGTTCTTAGACCTGGGTGCTGGGCTCAGCGAAGCTTGCCCAGCTCCTCTTTCCCTCCGGGTGAGTTCTGTCCTGAGGCCTCTCTTTCATTTGTTCCCCCTGCTGTGTGGTTTCTAGATGCATTGCCCATCCTTCAGAGAGCTCAGTGTGAATCCATAAAAGGTGCTTAAAGCTTTTCACTCCATGAAGCCTCATCTATCTCATGAAAGCAATAAATATAAGTGGACATTTGGGAGGAGATGTTTGCTTTGCATGCTCAAAGCTGGATGGCTCATTTGGATGGAGACTGCCCCAGACATCCATGTAAATCCCCCATCTTAGCAGACAGCAAATTTCTGCAGCACAAACCATATTACGTTAATAACACATTACAAATTATACTGATACACACTATCACAATAATTCACATTACATTTTATATTAGTAATATCCTCCATATTACATGATTAACTCATTACACCTTATATGAACTGGTTTGTGCTTCTTCCTACGTAAGCACCCTCTAATTCCATCAGGATCTCAAAGGTCTGGAGCTCAGGTTCAGCCACAGTACATGCAATGCAATGAAATTAATGGTATTATGATAGTAATGATATGATAATATTAATGCAGGCTGTTGTGCAGTACACCTACTAAGGTTCTGGGAGGTAGAATCCACAAGATATGATATACACCTTATCCTTTATTTTCCTCCAAAACACTGCCAAGTTCTATCATCACCATCATTTAACAGATGGTGAAAGAAAGACTCTAAAAAATAACTTGCCCCACTTTGGGAGGCTGAGGCGGGCAGATCACAAGTTCAGGAGATTGAGACAATCCTGGCTAACACAGTGAAACCCCGTCACTACTAAAAATACAAAAAATTAGCTGGGTATGGTGGTGGGCTCCTGTGGTCCCAGCTACTTGGGAGGCTCAGGCAGGAGAATGGTGTGAACCCGGGAGGCGGAGCTGGCAGTGAGCCGAGATCACGCCACTGCACTCCAGCCTGGGAGACAGAGTGAGACTCCACCTCTAAATAAATAAATAAATAAATAAATAAATAAATAAATAAATAAAATAACTTGCCCAAGGCCAGTCAGTGAATTTGCTGCAAACTCTCGGTTTTTCCCCATGTCTTCATTTTCTCTACTCCACATAGTATTTAAGTCATTACCTCCTGTTCACCCCACAATGCTCAGCTTTGCCACCCCTCACTCACTGGAGCACCAGTGCTCAGGTCACCCACTATGCGTACCTTGCACATCCCACCTCTGGCTGCACCCACAGGCTCGCGCTGGGCAGGGAAGGGCATCAGGCATTGTGCCCTTCCACAGCCAGGCTCATGGAGGGCTTTCTGAGCAGAGACTCTAATTCTGCCAGCAGACCTGGTAGAAGCCCCCAGGCTGCAGCCCTGCTCTGCCCACTTCCACTCCTGTGCATGTGGACATCCACATCCACAGTCCAGGTGACTGAATCCGCCTCCCAACCGCAGCATTTCAGAAGATGCTAAGTGCAGGATGAACCACACACTTCCTTCTCCAGACTGGGCCACTTTTGAGAGTAAAAGAGGCATTATTAATAACTGAGACAACAGGTGGATGCTGGACATATGTCATCCTCCCTCTTTGACAAACTCCTGTCACCTCTCACCAGCAGAGGAGGCTATGAGACCAGAAGACTTGGAAAGAAGCAGCAGGCACTGATTGTTTCTAAGGGAGCTGGGTTGGATCCTGTTTTGTGTGGTTGGGAGGCTGGCACCTGGCAGTCCCCTCAGGCCAAGCGTGATATAGTGGGGGCAGGTTATCTTTCTTCCCACTGCCTTAATGTCCTCAGGGTTGCCTTGGGGCCGCTCTTCTTTTCATCAGGAAGGGAGCAGGACCACAGCTGGAAGGGAGCTGATGACCCTCAGCCTGTCATTTTGGTGCAATCCATGGTTTGACTGGCAAGGGAGTAAAGGGGACTGTTGCACCATTCTAGGCTGGCTGAGCCTTGTATCTCATCTCCCCACGTCTCTGTATCCGTGGGGCTAAATGGAGTTGTTTCCATGCTCCTTCTAGAAGCTTCTTCAGCACCAGCCTTCCCCCAAACCAGAACAAGAGCATTGATCTATACCTAAGAGGAGCAGGAATCCGCAGAAACACAATGGAAGAAACTGACATGCCATCTAGTGGAAACAGAGAAAGCCTCAAATGAAAACCTCGGCCAAAATGATGCCACTCAACCAGTGAATCAAGTTTCTGACAAAAGTCAGCTAAATCAAACACCTCTGTGTTTCACCCTTATTGATGGTAACCCGTTAAATGTGACTGCTGCTCAGAAAGCCAAGTAGAGAAAATATAATGGGGCTGCTATTGGCTCATTCCGAATCAGGCATTTCCTCCCAGGTCAGCATTTGGGGTCAGTATGTTGATTACATAATATTGTCGAAGGCAACAGAAAAGGACCATTGACTCACAGGGTGTTACAGCTGATAAAGGACTTCAGAATTAATCACCAAACATTTAGGCAACATTAACTAAAGGTCAAGAACTATTCTAACCACCTTATAAATATTTATTCACTTAATTCTCACAGCAGCCCTATATATAAGCACTAGCATTATCTCCACTTGACAGATAAGGAAACTGAGGCATGAAGAAGTTAAGAAACATACTCAAGGACACACAGCTGATAAGGCTTCACACCCATTTGGTTAGGCTCAGAAGCCACTGCACCATGCCCAGGGTCACAGAGCAAGGAGTCCAAGCAGCATTTCCCTTACTGAGAGATGTAAATAACCGCAAACACTTAGGATGTTTAGTTTTACGACCCACAACCTCCTCCCTCACCTTCCCCAAAAGGTAAACTATTTTCTTTTTTTCTGGAACTTATCTAACATAAATCTACAAAGTAATGTTGTTTATGGGAAAGGCACATCCGATTCAAGCTTATCCACCTTAAATTGCTTCTGCATAACCAACCTAGACGTATAGTTTCTTTCCTTTTACAGAATCACTTCTATTAGTTCTTTAGATGAATTTTTGCTTTTTTTTTCTCCTGAAAGTAAAAAGCAGGAACATATACTGTGATTTATTAGGTTTTGCGTCTGTGACAAGGAATGCAGTCCTGGAGAGGGCGGTAATTAGCTAATGCTCCTGGAATGCTGCTTCCTTCCCACCAGCCCCTGGAGGTCAGCAGGCCAGGGGCGAAGGCAGCTTTGTCCTGCCCCTATGGGAGGTTGTGTTTCTAGACCCAGTGTCTTGAGTTTGCTTCAGGACCTGCGTCTATGGGGAGCAGGGAGCATTTGCACTCCTTGAGGAAGAGGCCCGAGGAGAGGCAGTGGTGTCCTAAGCTCCTAGGGACTCAATCTATTCTTGACCTGCCATCACAGGGATGAGTTTGGCCTGATGAAAGTCACACACCCTGAGCAGACTCTGAGGTTTGGTTTAGTCCACAGTTTTTCAACCTCAAGACTATTGACATTTTGTCGTGGGGCCTACTGGATGCACTGTGGAATGTTAGCAGCATCCCTGGCCCTCCACCACTAGATGCCAGTAATGGCTGTAATCGTAATAGGTTCGCTGCCTAATGGGCAGCCAGCAAGTCAATACACTGAGACAGCCAGTTGCAGCAGAGAAAGAGGTTTAATTGCAGGGCCGCCGAATAAGATGGGAGGAAACCTCAAATTTTTCTCCCCCAGGAGTTTTAGGGTTAGGGTTTTTAAGGGTTTTAGAGTGGACCAAAGTGTGGAGATCAGTGGTTAGTCGAAGAGTGCAGGGTGAAGACATTGGACGAGAAGATGAAGATGCTGTGTTCTCATATTGATGTGGTTCCTCTGGGCCTTCTAACTGGTTGATGTCAGCTGTTCCACTGGAATTCAGGATCTGAAAAGCATCTTAAGCAGTTTTTTTTTCTTTCTTTCTTTCTTTCTTTCTTTCTTTTTTTTGGGGGGGGGGGGGATGGAGTCTTGCTCTGTCACCCAGGCTAGAGTGCAGTGGCGCGATCTCAGCTCACTGTCAACTCCGCCTCCCGAGTTCATGCCATTCTCCTGCCTCAGCCTCCCGAGTAGCTGGGACTACAAGCACTTGCCACCATGCCTGGCTAATTTTTTGTATTTTTAGTAGAGGCAGGGTTTCACCGTGTTAGCCAGGATGGTCTCGATCTCCTGACCTCGTGATCCGCCCAACTCGACCTCCCAAAGTGCTGGGATTACAGGCGTGAGCCACTGCGCCCGGCCGCATCTTAAGCAATTTTTAAGCAAAAGCCTTGTGATTCTAACCTCAGAGATGTTATCTATAAGAACAACAGGGATACAGATGATCAGTGTCTAGGCCTACATTACTTTCTGTTACAAGGAAGTGGGCCAAAGTGCAGCCTGATTAATGCTTAATTATAACTATATTTCTGTACAGAATTCTTGTTAAGAATTATTGGGCCCAAGATTGACCTAATTTTCCCAAATTATGTAAGATTAATTATAACATGGCCCCTCAGATTGGCTCAAGGGTGGAGTGAAGGAGACCATGCCGTTTGGGAAGAGCCATTCAGACATGTCTAATAAGTAAACATTGCTTTTCTCTACCTTACTTAATATTCTTTGCAGATTTCAGAAACAGCCTAAAATAACATTCCACACATTGAATGCATATACTAGTTCACAGTGAGGCCCTAGAGTACTGGAAGCAAAGCTGGGAAAAATTAAAATTCTAAATCTTCTACACAGTAAATGCAAACATGAACTGGACACTCCTCATTTCTTCCATATTTCCTTTTCTACCATCTTTAAACTATTCTCAGCCTCAGATGGACTGATGCGTTAAAGCCCCAGAGCGTGGACAATTTATGGAACTTGAAAAATGCATGTCTGGGAGCCATGGAGAGAGGGGGAAGGGGCAGTCCCACTCAGACCCTCAGTCTCCTCTTTGTCTTTCGTGTACTCTCTAATGTCTCCTCCATTGAGTGTACTCTTGGTACCCAACTCCTTTAACGGGAGAAGCTTTCAGCTGTTGCTCAGGGTATTGCTGGTCATATGCACCAAAGCCATTGAGCACACTATTCAGGGGACCCTCACCAGCCCTCTTGGATATTTGCACTATTGATGGTCCTGAGGTGACCTCAAGGATGAGTCATAGGAGTTAGTCAATCTTTCAAAGGGTGTGTCTATTCCCTCTGCTGGGAGATTGTGTGTTATTTGATGTGAATTTTCAATACAAACCCATTTTAAATACAGAAAACATCCCAGATGGAAAGGAAAAACCTTTTCAGACAGCTTTTCTTCAACTTTGTTTCTGAAGACATAATTTTCTTCGATGGTAGGCAGAATTCTAAGATGACTCACACCTTGAATAATTCCTTCCTCTTGAGTAGGGGCAAGAGCCATAGATATGAAGGGATCTCACTTTGATTGCGTTATAATATATGGCAAAAGGGACTTCTGCAGATGCAATTAAGGTCTCTGAACAGATGAGGTAAGGTAAAGGGAGGCTGCTCTGGTTGGGCCTTATCTAATCAGATGAATTTTTATGGTCTCAAAGTCTGAGACAGAAGTCAGAGAGAGGCATGTTCCTGCTGGCATGGAGGAAGAAAGCAGCCACATAGCTAGAACCAAAGAGTGGCCTGAGAGCTGAGAGCAACCCCAGCCCAGGAGCCAGCAAGAAAATGGGGACCTCAGTGCTACAATCACAAGGAACTGAATTCTGCCAGCAACCAGCAAGCTGGAAGAGGACCCCAAGCCTCGGATGACCTTTCAGCCCTTTCTCAATAACTTATGTTGTATTAAGTCACTAGGTCTATACGTAACTTGTTATCTGGCAATAGAAAATCAATATACCTTCATTTTATTTTGTTGCTAAATTGGGTATTCACTGTATTTTCTTATTTGCTTTGTTCTTGATGCTCTGGCATCTAGGACCTTATTGACAGGAGGAAACTGCCCTTCCCAAGGCTTTACTATCCCAAAGATTATAAAGGACTTGCCCTGGAGCATGCTTTTCATATAAAAACTGACAATCCAGAGGCCTTGCCTTGAACCACCTTCTCCCTCTGGCTCTTACACTCCAGGAGGCAATGTTCCTCTGCTCTGATCATCTCAGGACGAGGTACCGGACAGCTAGAGACAGCCCCTATACCCTGGAGCCTACTGAAATTATTTAATCCAGCAGATCGTACACCTACCTAGTCTGTTTACCCTGCCTCACCTGTTCCTTCCCATGAAAACCACAATAAAGATGTCTGCCTCTGCTTTCCCCATTTCCCCACTCTGCTTCCTTATAAACTCTGGTCCTTCCATTTTTAACCCCTCCTCTTGGGACCTGTGTATAACAAACTATCTTGTCAATGACAGTCGTCTTCTGATTTGTTGGCCTCACCATACTGGAATAATAAAACCTATTTAAAACAAACTATTAGGGTAGTTTTCCTTACACATTTCTTCTCTATGTGTTCTACTCCAATCCTCCCAAACTTCAGAAGTGTCAAAAAATACTAAATGAAGATGATTAAATCTTGACCTTAGTCAGATTCCATTGCGAATTTTTGTATTTAAAAAATGCTTCACAAGGGATAACAAACACATCTTGGCTTTTGTCCCTTCTTACAGATTTTTAGTGTAAGCTGAAAGGAAAATAAAAGTACGGGAAAGATTTTGCCAGACAAAACAGAACAATAGGCAGAGTTCCATGTAAAATGCCTGATTGGTGCAGGCAGCCAGTATCCTCTAATGGAAAAATTCACAAATGTAACAAAAATAAATGGTGCATCATACATTATGTTTGTCAATACTTTTGTGATGATTTATACTGGAATGGTCAGCCAGAGATTGCCTAATTTTATGCCCTATGCTTTAAGACCAGCCTCCCATACTTTCCTGAACATCTGAGGAGCTTACAAAAGGGCTTTTGCTTTGTTTTACTCAAAGAAAAGTGAACTCCTTCTCTTACTAATGATCTGAGCATTTTCCTCTCAGGAAACAAATAATATTTAAGCAAGTGGTTTAGCACGACACTATTTTTTGCTTCTGATGTAAAAGGCCTATTACTTACAAAGAAAATCAAACTAGATATTTATAAACGAATTATTTTATTGATAATGTGCTCTTCCTTTACACATCTTGTTATCTTGTATTAATAGCTCTAGCCATATTGACATTTTTAGTTTTATCTATACATGATATTTTCTCTAAGAGGAAGATTTTAGAGGCCAGTCAAGCATTTGGATATAATTTTTGCAAGGATTTTTTTTTTAATTTACAAATAATGATATCACAGACCTGAGCATCTGCAAATACATTGGTAACTGCTATAGTTACAAATAAACACACACTCATGTATGCACACACAACCATGATCATACATATCCATATGCCTCTCCCTTTTCTATGCACACCTCATACATATAGGGGTATGTATGTGTGTACCTGTGTGTGTGCATGCATGTATTTGCGTGTGATACTCTTATCAATTAAATGGACAGTAGCTTTGTATTATGGCAGCTATATCACTTTAGAATTTCACATACCTGTGACTGACACCCACACTACAGCATACTTACTTCATCATTGTAACTTTGGATATTTTAACATATTTGGGCATTCATTTGTTTTTATAAAAGTAAGAATAATTCCTATCTCACCAAGTTACTAAGAGGGTTAAATATGGCTCCACCTGCCTGAAATCCTTTTTCTCCTGACCATCCACACTGATTTCTTCTTGTCCTTTGGATGTCGCTCACTGTTTTAGAATGGATAACCCTGACTAATGAGCTAACATAGCCACGTAATGACTGTTACATCCCTTGATTCATAGCACTTGTTTATGTCTGTTTTGATCATATTCATTTAATTATATATCTGACTCCCTCTGTAAGAGAACAAATGCCATGAGAACAGGACCTTGTTTGTCTTATTCACTATTCTAGCATCCAGTGCCTGAAAACATGCCTGACATGTAGTAGTCACTTGATCAATATTTGAAGGGAGGGAGGGAGGAAGGGAGGAAGGAAGGAAGGGAGGGAGGGAGGAAGGGAGGAAGGAAGGGAGGGAGGGAGGGAGGAAGGGAGGAAGGGAGGAAGGGAGGAAGGGACTCTCACAGCTGGAGCTTCTCCCACAGTTTGCGCTTTCTCCTGAGAGACTCTTGTTTCTTGTTTATCTTGTTCACTATTCTAGCATCCAGTGCCAGGAAACATGCCTGACACATAGTAGTTACTTGATCAATATTTGAAGGAAGGAAGGAAGGTAGGAGGGAGGGAGGGAGGGAGGGAAGGAAGGAAAGGAAGGAAGGAAAGGAAGGAAGGAAGGAAGGAAGGAAGGAAGGAAGGAAGGAAGGAAGGAAGGAAGGAAGGAAGGAAGGAAGAGAGGGATAAAAGGAAGAAGAGAGGTTTGGTGGGAGGGAGAAAGGGAGGGAAGGATGAAGGAGTGTGAAAGGGATGAAGGAATTAGTAGGGAGGCAGGAAGAAGTTTAAATGTCCAACACAATGACTAACACATTATATAGGCACTTAATAGACTTCAGTTTTCTATTTTACAACCTGTGATTTTTGGTAAGTTTCTTAAACTCTTTAGGCCTCGCTTATCTGTAATAATGGTACATGCAGTACCATCCAATAGGATTGTTCTAAGGAATAAATGCAAAACAGAAATAAATGCAGAGTATATTGCAGTGTGCAGAATTATATGCTCATTAAATATTACATACTAATATTTTTGTTACTTCCCCTAAATGATATCATTGGACACAAACTTCTGAGTTCAATTAGAATTTATAACTTATGGGTATGAATTTGTTCAAGTGGTGTTGTATTTCCTTTTATAAAAGTAACCATTTGAGATATCTGAAACTTGAACTCTTGGTCTGAAGTGATCCTCCTGCCTCAGCCTCCCAAAGTGTTGAAATTACAGGCATGAGCCACTAGGCCTGGCCATTTGTGATATAATTAATAAACAATCAAGGAAATACTTAACAGTACTTATAATTATTAAGTTAATGTGACCAAAGTTAAACTTTAATGCAAGGAATGTATGAGCCCTTAACTAAAAATTATAATTCCTTTGCTTGTTTGATGGCTGAATCAAATAAACCGTAAGAAAACCACTAGAAAATTATACTTGTTTTCAATACATCCTTATACTTCTGAGTAGATACAGAAGCCACCTTAAATTTTAATTAAGAACAGTTTTTCTGACCCCAAACAAGAATAAAACAATAAAGTAAAGTGCCACCAGAAAATGAAAACGTGAGTAATGACTTTCTTTTCATTGCCTAATGAGTATAGAGGGTTATTTTTTCCCATACAGCATAGATTAATTTTTTTATTTCTTATAATGAAATTCCTTAGGTACCTTAATGAAGATTTCCTGCAAAATAGATTAAAACTTACAAAGTGATACAATCTTTGTGCTTTCAGCCAGAAACTGTCTTTTAATTGGCCAATAAAACTGTCTTTTAATTGGCCAAGAGAAGCTAAGGGAAATGGAATACCATTTGTGTCATTTCTATCACACTATTTCTTATTCTCAGTACTTAGTGTGTAACTGTGGAGAGATTTGCCAAGTGTTCACTCACAGATTGATAGCTCCATGTATAATTCCAAATGATAGAGATGGAGTGTTGTGTCCTCTGACAGCAGAAGCAGCAGCCACTGCCTTCCCCACAAACCTGTCATGAAGAAATCAGTGGGGATTGGATTTTGCACTGACCTGGATAAAAGGACACTTCATCACAGCAACAGCCTGCTGGGAGAGGAGGGAATAGACCTTGCTCTTGCTGCTGCAGATGCCTGCAAAGGATCTTTCCTTGGAGGGGTCTGGAGCTCCTTTCTCTGTAGCTGCACCAAGTGACCAGGTCTATCTGCACATATACAGTAGCCACCTGCTATCATTGTTGCATGTTACATAATGAATCTTATCATGGGAGTGAAGATGCTTCCGGTTCTTCAAAGTGAAAAGAAGAAGAAGAAGGAGAAGGAAGGGGGAGGGGGAGGAAGAAAAAAGAAGAACACTGGTGGGAGCTATATTCCAGGCTCCATAGCTGGTTATTCCAGATGAAGAAAATGGAGCTTCAAGAGGTTGTGAGGCTTACCTGGGAGGGTGAGGGAAGTAAGGGTATGGGTGTGTGTGTGATGTAGTAGTGGCAGCATGTCCCAGTGGGAAAACCTTACCCTGAGAGGTCATGGGAGATCCCGAGAACCACATAAAGCCACATAGCACTTCCCATCCTCCCTCTTTCCTCCCAGTACAGTTCCCCACAACCTCTACTACCACCCCACACTCTGCACCAGGCTCTTATCTAAGTTTTTTGGAAAGAACACCATCAGTTCAACAAACAAGCATAAAACAAGACTCTCACAGCTGGAGCCTCACCCACAGTTTGCACTTTCTCCTGAGAGACTCTGATCTCTCCTGCCATTGTCTTGGGGCCATCCAAGTGGTTCTTCAGACATGCCTGAATATGTCTACATTCCACCAGTGAATGCCCAGACCGAGGGCCACACACCTACCCACATAGACACAAGAATAATCTCACTCATCAACAGTGGTGCACTAAGTCTAAGGTTACAGGGAACAGTGACACACAGGAAGTCTGTTGTCAGATAAGACAGTTAGACAATTCAAGGGACAACCGAAATGGACTCTAGTGAGGACCTGCATGGAAGGGTCCTGGTGTCTGTGCGTGAACACGGGAGGGGCACTTAGGTCTGTGAGGCCTCAGGAAAGCCTTCTGAAAGCAAGAGTCCCTGAACTGAAACAGCTGGGTGTCTAAGTGTTCTGTGGCTGAAGGAAAAAAGCAAGGACAATCTGGGTACAGGGAAGTTGACGAGGGAAGACTCAGAGGCAGAAAGTACCTGGGTGAAGCCAGAGCCCCCACCTCGCTTAATTTGAGAAGAACCTAGAATCCCATGTGGAGAGTGGCAAGAGACCAAGCTGCAGTATCAGCAGAGACTGAGTCATAAAGGGCACTGAGGGACATAGCAGGAAGCTCAGATTTTGGACTGACAGGAAAAAAAGAGTCCCTGATAGACTCAAGTTTCTCTCTCAGATTGATAGCTTCATTTCTAATCCCAATGATAGAAATGGAGTGTTGTCTTTGAATAACAGAAGCTATCAGGATTATACTGTAGTGCTTTTGGAAGGCTACCCTGGAGGCAGTGTAACAGAAGGTCAGAAATTAGGAGGGTTACCTGATGAGGCTACTGCAATAGTCCAAAGGGATGATGGTTTGGGCCTGAACTAAACTATGGCAAGTAGAAATGGTGAGGGGATACCAAGAGAAGAGTGGCAGGTAGCAGGGCCAGATGACGGCCTAAATCGAGGGGTGCAAGAGAACTTGCACGAAATAAACAGTCAATCCTGGTGGGACTGAATGGGACTGCCCTTGCAGGAAGAAGAGAGAAAGGGTTAAAACTACATGTCTTAAGGTTATTTGCCAATGTCCTTAGGAAGCAGGGAGTATGGCTGATGGAGCTTTTGGTCCTAATTAGCCAAAACTGGGATCCTGCCAATTTTAGAGGCTTTCAAGGGGCATGCTTCGAGGAAGAGTCCCCCTGAGCTTAAGTAATGAGCGAGGGGCAATGTCTCTAACCCTGGGTCATGCCAGAATTATACTCCCTTGACTAAACACATCAGTTTGTCCAGGACTCAACATATTTCATTTTATTTAATATTCCCCCAACCCCCAAGTAGACGTACTTACTACTCATTTCACAGGGAACAAGCTTCAGGAGAAGCAAGGCCATTTTTTCACATAGTTGGTAAGCATTCAAAACAGTATTCTAATGCTGCCCTGTCTGATTCCTAGGTTTTATTCTATCCACTATGTACAATATCAGAGGGGTCCATGTGTTTCTCTTCTGGACAGAGAAAAGAGTGAGGAGACCTCAACAGTGGACACTAGCCTCCACAATTCAGAATGAAGTAAACTGGGACTTGCACAAGAGGGAAACCACATTGCTTCAGTTAGGTAGCATTTGGTGACAGTGATAACAATGACAACGAAAACAGCAGCAACTAATATTTACTGAGTGCTTCATATGCACCAGACATTGCTCTAACTCATGTAATCCACGCAAAAACCTACAGAAATAGGTATTGTCATGATGTCCAGATTGTTGAGTGAAAGAATTTTACAGATGAGGAAATGGGCCCAGGAGAATTAAATAACTCTTCCAATTGACAAGGTAGAGGTGGAAACAGCATGGAAATTCAGGCATCCAGCTTCAGAGCTCACTCTCCTAACCACTATACTACATTCTCTATGGTCAGGTTGAACACAATAGTTTGCCTCACGTTCCTTCATGGTTTGTGAATGCAGCTGAAAATTCCCATGATCACTAAAAGATGAAACAAGGTCAAGCTTTTTATTCTCACTTCCTTCAAAAAAAAAAAAAAGTTGGTGGGAAAGGGTGATAGTACACACATAGGGTCTAGCAATAAATCATTTTTCCCTCCCCTTTCATGGTGAAGGGCATAGGAATGAAATGAGCTTTTAGAATTCCTGAGAATCATAGGTACTCCACCCTAACCACAGATGCTGGAAACTGCATGATGATATGTATTACATGCAAATGTGGGAACTTAGGTCTAATTTTAAGCAACAGTTCAAACTGGGTGTAATTAAAACCTGCAGCATTCTACTTCTGGAAATGAAAAAGAAGCTTGTATCATACTAATCCTCTCACAGGTGACAATTGTAAACTATAGCCAAGTTTAAAACATTCTTTGAAGGCACTGAAGAAGGAAGAAATGCAGGCTGAATGTGGAACAGAGTCAGCCTTCAACAAAGAAAACTGCACTGTACGTAAAAGAATTAGCAGGTCGTTTCACCTGAGAACACAGCCCTGTCTGCACAAGATGAAGTGGCTGAGCTCCTGCAGAAATATGCAGTCTTCCTTGTTTGAGAAGTCAGAGTATGGAGTTCATAACTGGAAAAACTGGAGCGTGAGGTGGGTAGGAATGCCAAAAAGGAGGATATCAAGGAGGGGGAATCCCCCAAATCTGTGTGCAAACTTTGCCCAGTTCCTGGCTGACTACACATGCATAAACTGCACATGCGTGTGGAAAATATCAAGGGTCCTAGAAGGAGGCAGCAGATGGAGGACAGAGGGAATTGAGAGGAGATATCGACGGTAGTCCCTGCCAGACAGGCAGCCAACTTCACACTCTAAGGCAGAACTCAGCACTCTGACCGAGTCTCTAAAACAAAACATTTACAATGCCTGTGATAAAAGAAAATATTGCTAGACATGTGAAGAAATAGAAAAATAGGACTCATAAAAAGAAAAGCCGTCATTAGCAACCACTTCTAAGCAGACCAAAAGTTTGGAGTTATGAGAGAAGGAGTGCACAGCACCTGTGACAAATATGTGCAAACATATAAAGGAACAGGGGGTCATGATGATGGTCAACTGGGAATCCTGGCAGGAGAAAATAAATTTATATACATAAAGAAATAATTATAGAATTAAAAATGAAAATATCTGAGATGAAAAATTCAATTATTTTCCTTAAGAGCAGATTGGAGAAAGCAGAATAATAAACAGATGAGACAAATAGAAAGCAAATAAGAACTTGATAGGCATAAACCTCATCAGATAATTAATTACATAAATGTAGATGGAGTAAACATTTAAACTAAAAGGTAGAAATGATCAGACTGTACAAAAATATGAGACTAAACTATATGCTGTTTTTATTAGTGATGGTTCTCTAGAAAAACAGAGCCAATAGGGTGTATGGGTGTGGGTGTAGAGGAGAGAGAGATGGAGAGAGAGAGAGAGAGAAAGAGACTTATTTAAATGCATTGGCTCATGTTACCTTGGAAACTGGCAAGTCTAAAATCTGCATAGTAGGCCAGCAGGCTGAAGACCCAGGAAGAGTTAATGTTGCAGCTCTGGTTCAAAAGGAGATGGCAGGTAGAATTCCTTCTTCCTTGGGTGGGGAACCTCCATCTTTTTCTCTTAAGGCCTTCAACTGATAAGAGGATGCCCACCCATGTTATAGAAGATAAACTGCTTTACTTAACATCCCCTGATTTCATTGTTAATCTTACCCAAAAGCTATCTTCACAGCAACATCCAGACTAGTGTTTGACCAAATATCTGGGTGCCATAACCTTGCAAAGTTTGTGTTATAGCATAAAATTACAGAATCTTTTTATCTCCTTATGGTCTTGGCTCATCATCATGTTTTTGAATCTCATAACTGCTTCTCTTTGATCACAGCTTGATTCACTGATCTTATTGCGTGGAGGCATTGCCTTCTTGTATTCTGTTGAGAATGGAAAATTTTTTCCAAAATAATTTATTTCTGGTTTTTCTATAAATAATTTTGAAAAGTCTCTGTGCTTCTCTTAGTCTTCAGGGATACTGATTCTTTCAACTTTTTGAATCTTTTATTCAAATCAGGACTGTATTGATTTTTTTCTTTCAGATTCATTCTTTACAAAAGGAATATTTATCTAGACTTGACACTAGAGAAAAATGTTTTAATTGCCCTTTCATAGTTGATTAGATCACTGGTTATGTTGGTCAAGGCTCATAGTCGAAGAAAGCAGAATGCACTCCATTTGATCTGAGAAGAAAGTGATGTATCAGATGGAATGATGAACCTTACAGAATCTCAGTGAGGCTCAGGGCCTAAGGTTTAATTATCACATAATCAAAAATACAGCAATCAAAGGAAATGCCCAACCACCTATGGAACTGATTCTGTTGCTGCTGCCTACTGCTCAGTACCTAAGTTTCTAGGAATCAGACTTCAGAAACTGCCAGACCTGCACCGAGAGAACCAACGTATCTATCACAAACCATGGCCACTAGCTCCCATTGCTCACACCCTCCTGGTCTCATGTGGACATCTCCTTGGCAGAATCTAAGCCACATGCAAAATCTTGGCTCTGCTAAGTAGGGTTTTTAGTCTCCTGGCATCTGTTATACTAGAAGATTCAGTAGAAGGAAGTGAGAATGGCAGCAGAATGAGCCAGTGAAAAATCTGCTGCACTAAACAATCTCAGTGCTGGATGGAATACCCACATCTCAAATCCAAGGTCCAGAAGGCCTTTATCTATGGTGGCTTCACTGTAAATGAGTGGGTCTCTCATCATGTCACTGATTTTCTGGGACTCTATCCTAAAGAAAGGTTTTTTAAAAAATTGCAGTCCCTTCTTATACCAACTCTAGGGCTCCTCCTTTCTGCATCTTCCTCCACAAAACTTTATTTTCTTAAATGAAATGTGTCACCAGCAATCTCTCTCCAAACCTTCCACACCACAACTCACCATACCCACTAGATTTTTGAGAATTTTAGTCTTGAGTGAAAATACAAGTGTGTGGGGGAAAAAAGGAGAAGTGGATTCTGACCACCAACACAGTAGAAGATGAGCCACATGGTTTCTGAGCTGGCACAGATTCTGGGTACATGAGTTGGGAACAGAATTAATGCAGGGATAGTTTTGGGTAAATTAACTGACCTGTTTAAGGATATTTGGAATAAGTTACCTATAAGCAGAATTCTAGAGGTAATGTCCTATGATTTTATAAAATCTGGAAGTCACTCATTTACATGCTGGAAATTTTTTTTCTAGACAAAAATGATGCATGACTTCAACAAATGGTGCTAGAACAACTGGATGTCTATGTTCAAAAGAACGATGGAGGACCACTTCTTCACTCCATACATTGAAAACATCCCTGAAAATATACCCAAGACCTAGAGGTAAAACTTAAAACTATAAAACTTTTAGAAGAAAATACAAGAGTAAATATTTGTGATTTTGAGTTAGGCAATAGCTTTTAAAGATACAACACCAAAAACACAAGGGACAAAACAAAACAAAATCAGTGAATGGAACTTCACCAAAACTAAATGGGACAACATATTTAAAAATCACATATTGGATAAGGGATTTGTATCCAGAATATATAAATGATACCACTTGCAACTCAGCAATAAAAAGACAACCCAATTAAAAGCAGACAAATCATTTGAACAGACATTACTGCAAAGAAGAAATACTAATGATCAATAAGCACATGAAAGATATTCAATATCATTAGCCTTTCAGGAAATGGAAACCATGAGATATCACTTTACACCCACTAGAATAGCTCAAAGAGTAAAGGTAGACAATAATAAATGTTGTCAAGGATATGGTGAAATTGGAACTCTCATTCACTGCTGATGGGAATAAAAGAGTGCAGTCAATTTGGAAAACAGTTTAGGAGTTCTTCCAAAAGTTAAACATAGAGTTACCATATAATTCAGCAATTCTCCTCCAAGAATACTAAAAACATGCATCCACACAAAAATTCACACATTATTGTTCATAGTAGCATTATTCATAATAGCAAATAAGTGGAAACAGCCCAAATATCCATCAACTAATAAATGGATAAATAAAATGTGGTATATTTATTAACTGAAATATTATTTAGCAATAAAAATACATGAAGTACTGATTCATGTTGAGCATGAGTGAATCTTGGAAACATGATGCTAAGTGAAAAGAGCCAGTCACAAAAGACCACATATTACATGATTCAATTTATATTAAGTGTCCAGAATAGGTAAATCTATAGAGATAGAAATTAGATTTGTGCTTGACAGGGGATTGTGGAGGAGGATGCAATGGGAAGTGGCTACTAATAGGTATGGTGTTTCTTTTTGGGGTGATGAAAATGTTATAAAATTAGATAATGTTGGTAATTGTACAACTTTGTGAATATACTCCAAATCACTGACTCGTACACTTTAAAAAGGTGAATTTCATGGTGTGTTATATGTCAAAAAGGCTATTAGAGATTTACTTGAATTTCACAAAAAGAATTGCTCATTTAATGCAAGTTTATTCATGATATTCTCATTGTTTGAAGTATGAAATTCATTGTTTGAATTAAAAATTACAGCACAACATATCAAAATGTGTGAGATACAGATTTTAAAAATCTAAATTTTCATCTTAAGATGTAGAAAATACAAGTAAAAGAAAGAAAATTAAACCCTCAATAGAAAGAAGACACAATAAACATAAAAGTAAAAATAAATGAAATAAAAACTAAAATATAATGATGATGATGAGGATGATAATAATAGTAACATGAATGAATCCTGCAGCTGGTTGTTTTTTTAAAAAAATCAATAAAATTGATAAAACTCTCACTAGACTTATCCAGAAAAAAAGAAAGAAGACACAAATGACCACATTAGGAATAAAAGAGGAGCATCACTACAGATCCTATAGACTTTAAAAGGATCATAGGAAATATTATGAGCTGCTTTGTTCCAATAACTTCAACAACCTAAATGAAATGGATAAATCCTCTGTCATAATGTTACCTTGCTTGTATTGGAATGTGTTTATTCTCAAGAGACCCATGCAGAAATACTAGATAAAGTGCAACTCATTTTCAAATGGCTCAGCAAAATGTCAACAGTTGTTGAAACTAAGTAGTGAATATAAAAATGTTTATTATGTTATTCCTTTATATTTTACCTTTTCTGTATTTTTGAAAATTTTTATAATGCAAAATTGGGAGAAACAAATCAGGTATGGATGCATGTTAGTAGAGAGGCTTTCATTCCAGGTTAGTCATTTGAAGTAGGGCTGATGATGGAAAGGACAATGTCATGACTGTTTCACCCAAAAAGCAGTGTTGTAACCTTCCTTTTGTGTCTGGATGAAGCTTCTTGGTGACACTGGTAGGCTATGGAAACTCCCCACAGAACAAGCACAGAAAGAAAGGATCTAGATTACTGGACAGTCAGTCTTGATCTTTTCAGTAGCCACAAGGGTCAACAAAAAATTTTGAGTTGCTTTGTCTGGTCATCTAGCAACTAGGAATATTACTCATAAACTGCTCAGGGCAGACAGCATTGCTTTGTAAACAGAGTCCCGACTTACTTAATTCTTCCCAGAGGTTAAAAAACTCACACAGACATGAAACCTTGGCCTAAGTGGACACTAATTGGACACTAATTACCCTTAAGAGCTCTGTTAACCCAAACTCCCCATAAACCAAGCTTGGTATGAAATAAGAAAATGCATAAGGAAGCAGAATGCTGCTAGAAAAAAAATGACATGACCAAATTTATCAGTCCTGAAAGTCCTTTCTTCAGAAGTGATGTTGCAATTATACAATAATAAACAATAGAAAGATTGACAAATCTCATGTTTACAGGCAGAGAACAGCTTCCCTACATTTCTAAGAAGCTGTATATTTGGAAATGGATGAAATTGAAAGTAGGGATAATTGGCATTCTAAAGCCAAGTAGGATGAAACAAGCAGAATTTTCCATATTTTAGTATGTCTCTTTTTAATTAGAGTATCTGTAAAGGAAAGCAAATTATTGTATAGTTACCAATTCTTTTTAATGAACAAGGTAAAAAGTCTAATAATATGAACTTCCTTTTGGACTTGGGTCCTGGCTGGTGTTGGGTATCCAAGGACCCTCTCTGTCTTTTTTTTCCACGTTGGATGGATAATGTGCTCACATTGTAACAAGGTTTGAGGGAGGCACATCTCACACATGCACATGAACACTCAAGCATCACGCTTATGAACTACAAAAGGATCTACCCTCTCTGTCTTAAGTAGAGACTTGAGAGGGAGGGATAGGCAGGAAGAGCATCAAAACTTCTTTGCAGGACATAATTGAACTACTTGTTACTTATTTTCTTATGGTTCATTTATTCAACAAATGAAACATCTCAATTGTTCATTGCTGTTATAGATAGACACTAGGTATACTGGTAAAAAAAAAAAAAGACTAAAAAATGTTGTTTTTATTTAGCTTACATGATGGCTGATATAGTAAAGTCAAAATTATTTAAATAAAGAAAAGGGGTAATGAAGACTTTGGATGTAGAAATCGAGGTTCTCATCCAAGCTTTGCTGCTAGCTTGCTGAGGGAACCCTGAGTAATGAGTCCTTAAACTCCCACAAGGCCTGGAGGTTCATCCATCAAGTGAGGGGCCTTAACCATTTTTCCAACAACAGCCCTTCCAGCCCCATCTTCTTATGAAGGAGAAACCTCAGTATGGCCTCATGGGGAACATCATGGATTTTGGACTAAAGCACTTTTAGTTTGTCCAGTTGTTTCATCTCTGATCTTGATCATCTTATTTAACTACTCTGAGCCTCAATTTCCTTGCTGCAGAATGAGATGATGTTTGCTTAAGTGAGCAAGCAAAGCAATCACCACAGCTCCTGGTATGCGGTAGCACATGGCTTTTGCTCCCCTGGGGTGCTTACATAGGAAGAAAGGTTTTGCAATGTAAAGACAGTAATCATTTTGCTAGTGAGCCAGCTAATTGAGGAGACAATTTCTCCTCAATCACACTATTAGCTGATGTGCAACCCAAAAAGCATTTGTTTAATAATGAAAAAGGAGTTCTTACCAGCTCCTTCAATTTTGACCATCTTTGGACTGGAAGATTTCACTCAATTCAAAAAATTCCCAATGACATATACATTGTGAACGCTAAGATTATATTCTTTCTGGAAGCTGTGTCCATTCCAACAAGTCAGGACCATTATACCCAACCTGTCCTAGGTAGCAAGACTCCTCAAGAGATACAGGCAGAGGCCCAGTTTTCTGAGCTGGGCTGCCACATGGTCACCCTGGGGGGAAAATGGCAGAAGACAGCTCTCTTGGGCCACCTATCAGAAGGAAGCTCCTGTGACAATAGTGATCTCATCTCTTAGGGGCCTATGGTAGAAACAACGAAAGCAAAAGCTATAGGAATGGTACAATATAACAACCGTGGTTTCCTTCAATTTTCAGAAAATTATAAATGATTAAGAACACAAAATGGATTCAGAACTTACAGATAACTTGTAAAAATCAATTTAAAAAGACAACCTAATTTTAAAATGTTCAGAAGTCTGGATCATGATCAGGCATATTACAATATAGCATGGGCCACTGATCAAGTCTCCAACAGCCAAATCCACCCCCTGCCCCAGCCTGTTTCTTATAAATAAATTTTGGTGGAACACAGCCTAGCCCATTCATTCACACATTGTCCACGGCTGCTTTTGCTCAACAACAGCAAAACTGAGTAGTTAGGACAGAGGCCATAAGACCCGCAAAGGCAAATATATTTACTATCAGGCCCCTTAGAAAACAATTTGCTTGTCCCTGCAATAGAAGCTATCCAAGTGACTGATAAGCGTATGAAAAAACACTCCAGCATTAATTGCCAATGGAAAAATGCAAATTAAACCCACAGTAAGATACCATTATGCACCCATTGGAATGGCAAAAATTAAAAACACTGACAACAACAAGTGTTGGCAATGGTGGAGAACAGTGGGAGCTCTCATACACTGATGGTTGAAGTGGAAATTGGTTCAGTTTTGGAAAACAGTTTGGCAGTATCTACTACAGCTAAGCATTTATGTCTCCATGGCCCAGCAATTCCTGGTCATATTCTCAAGAGATATGAGGGCTGTGGCCACCAAGAGACACGTATGAGAAAGGTCCTAGCACCTTTATTTATAACCCCAAACATAAAACGATAAATGTCTGTCAACAGTAGGATGAACTAAATAAATTGGAATAGTATATAGCAATGAAAAAATAAGCTATTGCCCCATGCAAGGATGTTTCACAGACATAATGTTAATCAGAAGAAAGCAGATCTCAAGGAGTCCATGTTGTATGATTCCATCTATTTGAAGCTTAGTAACACATGGTACTAGAAGTCGGAATAGCAGTTACCTCTAGGACTGGGGATTCGTATTGAAAGAGAATGAAGGTTGGGAAGCCTGCTGGGGCCTGGGAATGTCATAGATGTTGTTCTAGGAGGTGGTTGCAAGGCTGTAGACATATGTAAGAGGTTATTGGATGGTACACTGAAGACTGGAGCACCTAACCATAGAAGGTACAGTGTTACATCTCAATATAGAATATAAAATATTAAAGAAAAAAAAAACCGTGGGTCCTTTTGGACTTGAACCTTATGCCACAGTGGTACTACAGAGTCATGTCTTAACTGGAACTCAAATTGTAATACTTTAAAGCTTTGTGTTGAAAAGAATGAACATTTCAGAATGTAATTCTGCATTTGTGATGAAGTCCTCATCAATAACTGATTCGAAGCTGAGGAGACTGCTGTTTCCCCTAGTGCCCTGGCCCTGGCCCTGTCTCTGATGGGTGCAGGTTTGTCGAGACATCTACCAAGGGGATCAATGCCCCAGGCTGATGTCACTCCCTGTGCTTGACTTCTGTGTCTGGGTGGCAATCAGGAGCCTTCCTGCTCCTCCAGCAAGGGACGGACAGGAGGAAGCGCCCTCCAAAGGCTGACCTGTGTCATGGATTGTCCAGGAGGTGGGCAACATAAGGGGCGAGGTCATCTCTTGGTGAGCCCACGCCTGGCCTTACAGAGCAGTGACAGATCACCTGTCACCCCTGCAACAGACAAGTGGTCCCATGTCCGTGAGCCACAGGGTGCCAGGGATGTGGGATTGCAGCTCCCCTGTGGGTACCCTTGACGAAGGGATTTATTCCTCCAAGGAGATTTGGGTCCTCTGCTGCTCTCAGATAGTCAGTTGCTTTCTGACTGGTCCACACAAGTTATACTGGGTCCAATTGTATAACACCATCATGGAGGGCTGGAGTCACATCAAAAATGTCCCTGTACCTCCAGCCTCCATCACTGCACACCTGTAACTCTGCTCACCCTAAGTGCTTAATGAACATGGTGGATGGGCTGGTGTACAAATGCCTTTTTGGGGTGGTTTGACTTATAGCCATCTCTGCTGTCACTACAAAAAGATAAGAAGAGCCTCACAGAGGTGGTATCAGTGGGAGAACCTCCAACCCTCCTTTGAACACATTTCTAACAAAGAAACCTGCATGCTTTCCCCACCTTTTCTCCTACCTGTCTTGTGTCAGAGCAGTGCCTCCCTGTTGCTGATTTAGAGCAAACCAAACAACTCGACCTGTTTACATCTAGCACGTTGCAGTGTTCTACCTAGATTCCAAAAATGAACTCAACAATGATTTGATGTCATTGATCAGGTTCATAATGCTTGGATTTGTTCATACCAGGGTTTTCCCTAGAAGGTTACTTGTAAGTTAAATATCTAATAGGAGAGGTTTAATTATTTTGTGTTGTTTTTCTTACTAGCCATATCTCCTTAAAAGTATAGAGAGTGGAAATTAGACATCATTTTTCTTTTTATCAGGCTAACTGGATTCCAACTTTGAAGTTCTGCAATGCTTGTATTTTGAAGTGTGTTTGCATGGCCCTGTTAGTTTCCTGTGGCTACTTTACTAAGGAGCTAATAAAGAAGCATATAGATTATGCTTCCATAATTACAATTTAATATGGATTTTAATAAAATGGATTCCTTTATCATTCTCTGAATTGTATTTTGTACATTTAAAATATTATACGCAGGAGTCTGTATCAGTTTGCTCAGGCTCCTGTAACAAATACTGCAGGCGGGGTGGCATAACCAACAGAAATTTATTTTCTCACAGTGGAGGCTAGAAGTCCGAGATAAAGGTATTGGTAGGGTTGGTTTCTCCTGAGGCCTCTCTCCTTGGCTTGTGAATGATTGTCTTCTTGATGTGTTCTCACATGGTCATCCCTCTGTGTGTGTCTGTGTCCTAATCTACTCTTCCTGTAAGGACAGCAGTCATGCTGGATTAGGGCCTACCCATGTAAACTCAATTTACCTTAATTTCTTCTTTCAAGGCTTTGTCTGCAAACATAGTAACATTCTAAGGTACTGGGGCTTAGGACTTAACCCCTTTTCTTTCTTTTTTAAAATTTTATTATTTATTATTTATTTATTTGAGATGGAGTCTCGCTATGTCACCCAGGCTGGAGTGCAGTGGTACAATCTCTGCTCACTGCAACCTCCGCCTCCAAGGTTCAAATGACTCTCCAGCCTCAGCCTCCTGAGTAGATGGGACTACAGATATGTGTCACCATATCTGGCTATTTTTTTTTTTTTTTTTTTTTTGGATTTTTAGTAGAGACAGGGTTTCACCATGTTGGCCAGGCTGGTCTCAAACTCCTGACCTCAGGAGATCCGCCCAGCTTGGCCTCCCAAAGTGCTGGGATTACATGTGTAAGCCACCACACCCAGCCTTTTTTTTTTTAACCCTCATTTTAGGTTCAGGGGTACATGTGCAGGTATGTTATATAGGTAAACTGTGTGTCACAGGGGTTTGGTGTACATATAATATTGTCACCCAGGTAATAAGCGTAGTACCCAATAGGTTATCTTTCCTGATCCTCTCCCTCCTCCAACCCTCCACCCTCAAGTCAGTCCTAGTGGGTGTTGAGTGTTGCTCCTCTCCTAGTATTCATATGTTCTCCTTGTTTAGTTCCCCCTTATAAGTAAGACTAGGCAGCATTTGGTTTTTTATTTCTGCATTAGTTCATTTAGAATTATGGCCTCCAGCTTCATCCATGTTGCTGCAAAGGACATGATCTCCTTCTTAGTTATGACTGCATAGTATTCCATGGTGTATGTGTACCACATTTTCTGTATCCAGTCTATCACTGATATACATTTAGGTTGATTCCATGTCTCTGCTCTTGCAAATAGTGCTGCAAGTGAACATACACGTGCATGTGTCTTTATGGTAGAACAATTTATATTCCTTTGGGTATATACCCAGCAATGAGATTGGTGGGTCGAATGGTAATTCTGTTTTAAGTTCTTTCAGGAATCGCTACACTGCTTTCCACAGTGGCTGAACTAATTTACACTCCCACCAGCAGTGTATAAGTGGTTCCATTTTTTTTGGCAACCTTGCTAGAATCTGCTATTTTTTGACATTTTCATAATAGCCATTCTGACTGGTGTGAGATGGCATCTAATTTTGATTTGCATTCTCTAATGATTAGTGATATTGAACTTTTTGTCATATGCTTGTTGGCTACATATGTGTCTTCTTTTGAAAAATATCTGTTCATGTCCTTTGCCCACTTTTTAATGATTTCTTTTTTCTCATAAATTTGTTTAAGTTTCTTAAAGCTTCTGGATATTAGACCTTTGTTGGATGCTGATATAGTTTGGATGTATGTCCCTGCCCAAATTTCATATTGAAATCTAATCCCCAGTGTTGGAAGTGGGACATGGTGGGAGGTAATCAGATCATCGGAATGGATTTCTCATGAATGGTTTAGTATCATCCCGTTGGTACTGTCCTCACAATAGTGAGTCAGTTCTCTTGAGACTGGTCATTTAAAGGTGTGTAGCACCTCCTACACTTGCTCCTGCTTTTGCCATATGATATACCTGCTCCCCCTTCAGCTTCCACCATGATTGTAAATTTCCTGAGGACTTCCCAAAAGCCAAGCAGATGTCAGCTTCATGCTTCTTGGACAGCCTGCATAACCATGAGCTAATTAAACCTCTTTTCTCTGTAAATTATCAAGTCTCAGGTATTTCTTTATAGCAATGCGAGAACAGACTAATACAGATGCACAGTTTGCAAATATTTTCTCCCATTCTATGGGTCATCTTTTTTATTCTGTTGATAGTTTATTTTGCTAAGAAGCTCTTTAGTTTAATTAGAACCCATTTATCAATTTTTGGTTTTGATGTAATTGCTTTTGGTTTTTTTGTTGAAATCTTTGCCTGGTCCTATGTCTAGAGTGGTATTTCTTAGGTTATCTTCCAGAGTTTTTAATAGTTCTAGGTTTTACGTTTAAGTATTTAATCCATCTTGAGTTAATTTTTGTATATGGTATGAAGAAGGGGTCCAGGTTCAATCTTCTGCATATGGCTAGCCATTTATTCCAGCACCATTTATTGAAGGAGAGTCCTTCCCCCATTGTTTGTTCTTGGCAGATTTGTCAAAGATCAGGTGGTTTTAGGTATGTGGCTTTATTTTTGGGCTCTCTATTCTGTTTCATTGGTCGATGTGTCTGTTTCTGTACCACTACCATGCTGTTTTTGGTTACGATAGCCCAGCAGTATAGTTTGAAGTTGAGTAATGAGATATCTCCAGCTTTATTCTTTATTCTCAGGGTTGCCTTGGCTATTTGGGCTCTTTTTTGGGGTTTATATGAATTTTAAAATAGTTTTTTTTTTTCTAATTCTGTGAAGAATGTCATTTGTAGTTTGATAGGAATAGCCTGAATCTGTAAATTGCTTTGGGCAGTATGGCCATTTTAGTGATATTAAGTCTTCCTATCCATGAGCATGGAATGTTTTTCCATTTGTTTGTGTTATCTTTGATTTTTTGAGTAGTGTTTTGTAATTCTCATAGAGATCCTTCACCTCCCTAGTTAGCTGTATTCCTATATATTTTATTATTTTTGTGGCAATTATGAAAGGGATTGCATTCCTGATTTGGCTCTCAACTTGGATTCAGCCCCTTTTCAATATGAATATTGGAGGGGACACAATTAAGCTCTTCATAGTCTTTCACTTTGTCCTTTGTTGTGTTGGGACGTAACCCAGCAAAAAGTCAACAGGGAAAGGCTACCTTCCATCTGTGTCCTGTCTTTCATGCGTAGGCTCCTCTCTGTGCTCTTTCCTCCCTCCCAGGTCACATGTTCCTTGACAACAGGCTTCCCACAGCCTCAGTCATCCTATGTTTGATGGGTACCAATAGGAGAATGGTAGGCAGCAAGACCCCGAAGCCCTGATTTGGGAAATAACATGGAGCCTTCGGTGCAGCACAGTTTTAGGAGTGGGCACCAGCTGTCAGTGCACATTCCTTCTGTTCCCTGAGTGGTTCCTTATTTCCCTCTTTGGTGTGAGGCTTTGGACTCTATTGGATAAGCAGATGCCCATTAGGGCTTTGAATTGTTCATTTCAGGATGTTCAAATTATCAGGGATATTTTATTATGCACACACACAAACAGCTGTAAGAGATGGCATTTTTAAGCACTTCTTAAATGCCAGACACTATTCTCTACTTTTACATGTTTTACTCAGTGAATCTTCACAACACTATGAGGTATACAAATGAATGTGAATGAATGCAATGAAACACACACTTTCAGTCAAATAAACCTGAGTGCTGGTCATTCTCTAGATTTGTTCTTCACCTGCTCTGTGTCCAGGAGACTGACTCTGGCCTGCACTGCCCAGGCCCCCTTGCAGAAGACTGCCCATACACCAGCAGCCAATGGGAGGATGAGAGCAGAAAGTGGGGACAGTTTTCGCTTTTCCCTTAACAGAGCCTCACTGGGCCCAAATGATACCATTTTATCTCTCCTTCCTTGAAACCTGGGTTGGCAACAACCTCCCCCTATTGCTGTCATCTGGGAGCCTCCCCTTCCCTTGTCTGGACCCTTATCCCTGCCCACAGCTCAGGAAACTTCTATCATTAAAGCCTCTTCCTCTGCACAATTTGGGATGAACTGTTTCTTAGTGGAATCTTATCCCACACATAAGCAACTCTCCTTTTGTGTATATATAATTTTGGAATCTTTTGTGTAAGTACAAAATGTGTGTGTACGTATTTTTCTTTTTTCCCTTTTATTTATTTAAACAATGTTAAAACAATCTGTGCCTCTTAATTTTACATTTTCCTCAGGTGCTGAAATAACAACTCAAAGTTGCTTGTATCTGCATTGTGATTTCTGTATGTGTTTGCCATCAGGGAAAAAACTTATTTGAATAAAATTTACCTAAATTTAAACAACAAACACTATCTTTTTTTTTTTTTTTTTTTGAGACAGAGTCTCGCTCTGTCGCCCGGGCTGGAGTGCAGTGGCTGGATCTCAGCTCACTGCTAGCTCCACCTCCCGGGTTTACACCATTCTCCTGCCTCAGCCTCCCCAGTAGCTGGGACTATAGGTGCCCGCCACCTCGCCCGGCTAGCTTTTTGTATTTTTTGGTAGAGACGGGGTTTCACCATGTTAGCCAGGATGGTCTCGATCTCCTGACCTCGTGATCCGCCCGTCTCGGCCTCCCAAAGTGCTGGGATTACAGGCTTGAGCCACCGCGCCCGGCCAACAAACACTATCTTAAACACAATGACAAAGGTTTTTTTTTTTTTTTTTTAATTTTTAATTTAAATTGAATTTTTTATTTTTATATATGTATTTATAATTTTATATATTTTTTATTTATATATTTATAAATCTATATATTTTATTTATATATTTATGTCTTTATATCTATTTATTTATATATTTTATTTCCATAGGTTATTTCCATCGGGTTTTTTTTTTTTTTTATTTCCATAGGTTATTGGGGAACAGGTGGTATTTGGTTACATGAGTATGTTCTTTAGTGGTGATTTGTGAGATTTTGGTGTGCCTGTCACCCAAGCATTATATACTGCACCCAATTTGTGGTCTTTTATCCCTCACCCCTTCCCACCCTTTTCCCCACAACTCCCCAAAGTTCATTGTGTCATTCTTATGCCTTCGCATCCTCACGGCTTAGCTCCCACTTATGAGTGAAAACATACGATGTTTGGTTTTCCATTCCTGAGTTACTTCACTTAGAATAATAGTCTCCAGTCTCATCCAGGTCATTGTGAATACCATTAATTAATTCCTTTCTATGGATGAGTAGTATTACTTCATACACACACACACACACACACACACACACACACATATAGACACACATATACATATATCACAGTTTCTTTATCCACTCATTGATTTACGAGCATTTGGGTTGGTTCCACAT
Organism: Rhinopithecus roxellana; assembly: GCF_007565055.1. Classification (NCBI taxonomy): domain Eukaryota; kingdom Metazoa; phylum Chordata; class Mammalia; order Primates; family Cercopithecidae; genus Rhinopithecus; species Rhinopithecus roxellana. The sequence goes on from NC_044561.1 coordinate 53,474,281, forward strand.
TTTTGCAATTGCGAGTTGTGCTGCTATAAATGTGTGTGCAAGTATCTTTTTCATATAATAACTTATTTTCCTGCAGGTAGATACCCAGTAGTGGGATCGCTGGATCAAATGATAGTTCTACTTTTAGTTATTTAAGAAATCTCTACACTATTTTCCACAGTGGTTGTACTAGTTTACATTCCCACCAGCAGTGTAGAAGTGTTCCCTATTCACCACGTCCACACCAACATCTATTATTTTTTGATGTTTTGATTATGGTCATTCTTGCAGGAGTAAAGTGGTATAACATTGTGGTTTTGATTTGCATTTCCCTGATCATTTTAATATTGAGAATTTTTCCATATGTTTGTTGGAAAAATGTTTGAGAATTGTCTATTCATGTCCTTAGCCCACTTTTGGATGAGATTGTGTTTTTTTCTTGATAATTTGTTTGAGTTCATGGTGCATTTTAGATATTAGTCCTTTGTCATATGTATAGATGGTGAAGATTTTCTCCCACTCTGTGGGTTGTCTGTTTACTGTCTGTCCTTTTGTGTACAAAAGCTCTTTAGTTTAATTAAGTCCCAACTGTTTATCTTTGTTTTTATTGCATTTGCTTTTGGGTTCTCGATCATGAAATCCTTGCCTAAGCCAATGTCTAGACAGGGTTTTCCAATATTATCTTCTATAATTTTTATGGTTTCAGGTCTTAGATTTAAGTCCTTGATCCATCTTGAGCTGATTTTTGTATAAGGTGAGAGATGAGGATCCAGTTTCATTATTCTACATGCAGCTAGCCAATTATCCCAGCACCATTTGTTGAATAGAGTGTCCTTTCCCCGCTTTATGTTTTTGTTTCCTTTGTTGAAGATTAGTTGGCTGTAAGTATTTGGGTTTATTTCTGGTTTCTCTATTCTGTTCCATTGGTCTATGTGCCTCTTTTTATACCAGTATCATGCTTTTTTGGTGGCTATGACCTTATACTATATTTTGAAATCAGGTAATGTAATGCCTCCAGATTTGTTCTTTTTACTTATTCTTGCTTTGGCTATGCGGGCTCTTTTTTGGTTTCATATGAATTTTAGGGTTGTTTTTTCTAATTCTGTGAAGAATGATGGTGGTATTTTGATGGGAATTGTGTTAAATTTGTAGATTGCTTTTGACAGTATGGTCTTTTTTCCAATATTCTACTCATTCATGAGCATGAGATGTGTTTCCATTTGTTTGTGTCATATATGATTTTTTCCAGCAGTGTTTTATACTTTTCCTTGTAGCGGTCTTTCACCTCCTTGGTTAGGTATATTCCTAAGTTATTTTTTGTTTTTTTTTGTTTTTTTGTAGCTATTGTAAAAGGGGTTGAGTTCTTGATTTGATTCTCACCTTGGTTACTGTTGGTGTATAGAAGAGCTACTGATTTCTGTACACTAATTTTGTATCTGGAAACTTTGCTGAATTCTTTTATCAGTTCTAGGAGCTTTCTGGAGGAGTCTTTAGAGTTTTCAAGGTAAACAATCATACCGTAAGCAAACTGGCAACAGTTTGACTTCCTCTTTACCCATTTGGATGCCCTTTATTTCTTTCTCTTGTCTAATTGCTCTGTCTAGGATTTCCAGTACTATGTTGAAGAGGAGTGAGAGTGAGCATCCTTGTCTTGTTCCAGTTCTCAGAGGGAATACTTTCAACTTTTCCCCACTCAGTATTATGTTAGTTGTGGGTTTGTCATAGATGGCTTTTATTACATTGAGGTATGTGCCTTGTATGCCAATTTTTCTGAGAGTGTTAATCATAAAAAGATGTTGGATTTTGTCTAATGTTTTTTCCGCATCTATTAAGATAATCATGTGATTTTTGTTTTTGATTCTGTTTACGTGATGTTCACATTTATTGACTTGCATATGTTAAACCATCCCTACATGCCTGGTATAAAACGCACTTGATCATGGTGGATTTTTTTTTTTTTTTTGATATGTTGTTAGATTTGGTTCACTAGTATTTTGCTAAGGATTTTAGCATCTATGTTCATCAGGAATATTGGTCTGTAGTTTTCTTTTTTGGTTATGTCCTTTCCTGGTTTTGGTAATAGGGTGATACTGGCTTCATAGAATAATTTAGGGAGGGTTCCCTCTTTCTCTATCTTGTGGAATAGTATCAATAAGATTGGTACCAATTCTTTGAATGTCTGGTAGAATTCTGCTGTGAATCCATCTGGTCCTGGATTTTTTTTTTTTTTTTTTTTGGTAATTTTTAAATTTCCATTTCGATTTCACTGCTTGTTATTGTTCTCTTTAAGTTATCTAATTATTCCTGATTTAAGCTAGGAAAGTTGTATCTTTCCAGGAATTTATCCATCTCCTCTTAAGTTTTCTAGTCTATGTGCATAAAGGTGTTCATAGTAGCCTTGAATGATCTTTTGTATTTCTGTGGTGTCAGTTGTAATATCTCCCATTTCATTGGATTTTCTCTCTTCTTGGTTGATCTTGCTAATGGTCTATCAATTTTATTTATCTTAAAAAAAAAGTTTTTTGTTTCATTTATCTTTTATATTTTTTGTTTGTTTGTTTCAATTTTATCTCATGGTCTCAGCCCTCACCAGCACTATAGCCCTAGCAGCTCCAGAGTGACTAGAGAGACATTCTGGGGAGTAGCAGCCCTTCTGTGGCTCTGCCTCTGCTTGCCAGTGGCCTGTGGGCCACAACTGACCATTTGGAACCCTGAGGAGTGTTCTGTCTCTAATGCTCACAAGTGCCTGGCAACCAGGAGAGACAGTCAGTTGTGCTGGGGGAGGGGAGCCAGCCAGGTTCTAGAAATAGTGTCCCTGACTTTGCTCTGCTAACTGTGCAGTTAGAGGTGATAGTCTCCACCTAGGTCATGAGGGACCCAGAAATGGCTGATGGCACCCTGGAGCTCAGTCCATACCAGGCCCAGCTGGACCCACAGCAAACCGCAGGGTCCAAGTGGGCCCATGCCTTTTACCTTTCTGTCCACAAGGGCCTGTCAGGGCACAGTAGTGGGGCCTGTCCCTGGATGAGGCTCAGTCTCCTGATTTCAAGTTTCCTTCTGCACAGGGAAGCTGGGTCCTGCCCACCAAGGTCCTAGGGACCCTCCTCTGAGGCCCCCTCTCTCCTTCGTGTTTAGTCAATGTCAGCAGATGGGGAGAGGACTGAAAGGTCTCCCTAAAGGTACAAGCTGAGAAACCTGGATTTTCAGTGTAAGAACCCAGAAGAAATAAGTGGAACTGATGGGGTCTACAATTTCACAGATATTCTGTAAAGCAGGTCTATTCCTGTTCCATCCAAGCATTCTGGGTGAGCATGACTCTGCTTTGGGGGTGTCAGGTTGACCCTGGCTCTTTCCTTTGTGTGGCCCTGCTGTCTTCAGTACATGCCTCCCAAGGTGGCCCTGGGGACAGTCTCCAATCCACTGAGTCATCTTCAGAATCTGCATCTGCAGAGGGGCAGGTCCTTCTCAACTTGGATTCCACTCAACCTCTTCCCCAGCAGAGTCAGGCTCAGAGCCTCCTCATGCAGCCCTGGACTCTGCCAGGAGCAATTAATCTCAGAAACTCAATCTGAGAGAGAAGCAAGAGAACTGTCAGCTGGGGCCAGTCTGGGGTTCTAAGGGTGTCAGGGCTCCAGACCCTCGCAGGACATAGAGGAGCGATGGAAGTGGCTCTCCCAGGAGAAGTCATATCCCCTGCAGGGCAGCAGGACCCCAGCTCTGCAAGGGCAACTGGTTAGTCTTAAAAGGATCCAAATGGGCTGAAGAAACAACAATAATGCCTAGAATACCAACATGGCACGAAAATGAGTGAAACAGAGTTAAACCAGGGACCCTAAGAAGATCCAGGGTGTTTCACTGAGTGAAATAGGAAGACACAAAAGCACACAGAGAGGGTTTCACAAAAATCTCAGAGGACAGATACTCCCTCCCTCCTTAGAAGGCAGAATTTGAAGAAGCAGAGAGGAGCTACTCCCTGTTCCCCTCAGCTTCTCCCCCTCCCTTCTCCTCTCTTCTCTCTTCTCCTCTCCCTTCTTCTCCCCTCTACTCCCCTCTCCTGGCTTCTCCTCTCCACTTCTCTCCTCTTTCCTCCTCTCTCCTCTCTTCTTCCCTTCTCTCCCTTCTCATCTCCTCCCTTCCCTTCTCACCTCCCTTCCTCTCTCCTCTCCCCTCCTCCCCTCACCTCTCCTCTCCCCTCCTCCCCTCACCTCTCTTCTCCCCTCCTCCCCTCCCTTCTCCTCTCCCCTTCCCTCCTGCCCTTCCTTCCTCCCCTCCTCCCCCCATCCTCTGTCCTCTGTCCGCTCCCCTCCTCCCTGCCTCTCCCTTCCTCCACTCCTCTTCTTCTCTCACCTCCTCCCCTCCCTCCTCCTTCCCCTCTCTTCTCCCCTCCTCCCCTCTTCCCTTTCTCTCCTCTTCTCTTCCCCTCCTCTCCCCTTCTCCTCTTCTTTCCCCTCCTTTCCCCCTCCACCCCTCCCTTCCTGTCTCTTCTCCCGTCCTCTCTCCCTTCCCTCCTCCCATTCCCTCCTCCTCTCCTCTCCCCTCCTCTTCTTTTCTCCCCTCCTCCCCTTCCCCTCCCCTCCCCACTCCTATCTTCCTCTCCCCTTCTCCCTTCCTCTCCCCCCTCCCCTTCCCCCCCTCCTTTCCCCTCCTTCCCCTTCTCTCCCCTTCTCTCCCTTCCTCCCCTCCCCTCTCTCCTCCCCTCTCCCTTCTCTCCTTTTCCCTCCTCCCCTCCTCTCCCCTCTCCCCTCCTACCCTCCTGTCCTCCCCTCTCCTTTCCCCTCCCCTCTGCCCTCCCCTCGTCTCTCCTCCTCCACTCCTCTCTCCCCTTCTCTCTTCTCTCCTCCCCTCCTCTCCCCCTCCTTTCCCTCTCTCCTGTACTCTGCTCTCTCTTCTTCCATGTTGTCTTTTCTTATATATACTTTAAATATTTTTGGTTTTGCTAATACAAGTACTGTGTATGCAATTCATACCTTTTTAGCAGACAGCTCACGTGGACCCAGGTTGGGGTTGATCATGCAGATTGTGCAGGGGTCCTCCGCAGATGCACACCGGTGTGCACTGATGTGGAGCTGCTCCTTCCTGCTTCCTGGGCTCCAGACAGAAACACCATACCCCTGCACCAGCCTCCGCCTCAGCTCTTCATAGTCAGCACACCCTCTGCTTCCTGTCAGGGTCTTCTCTGCTGAGTCTGGTTATGGGATCCCTTTCCATGCAGAGCCATGCTTCCGTGCCACTGCGTGTCACCTTCAAGCTAGCCCCATGTGTATGTCTGTGTGAGAATATATGTGTGTGGGTTTGCCATCAAAGGAAAACTTTTATTTTGGCTGCTAAAATTCAGAAAAATTTAAAGAACAAACAGTATCTTTTAAAAAACATCAAAGGTTCAGAAAAAAAACAAGACAAGAAACAAATTGTTGTAAAATTTCAATTCCCCTAAATTTGTCTATGAACTTAGAACTAATCTAATAAAAATAGTATGATGTTTCAATGGTGTGTTGTTGTTGTCTAGTATTTTTTGGCATTGTTTTTTAAAAACCAGTCAAAATTTATCCAGCTAAATATTACATTACTTGTACAGATTTATAATAATAGCTTAGAGAAATGAACTTTATTGTTTTCCATGTTTCTATTCATGTCCAGTTTTTATGATAGTTTAAATAATAGTGAACCTTTTATTTAAATCAAAATATAATATGTATGCATATAATTTTAGAGGGTCCAATGATTTGGAAATAATGTATTCATAAGAGCTATTTTAAATAAATGTATATTTAAAAATACAATTTTAGAAATTATAATGTTATAAAACTTTAGAAAGAAATTGCACATCAATTAAATAACAGTAGCTTAACTAGAAGATAAATGAAAATTATTTTTAAGGACAAAAACAAACAAATCAAAACTCTGAGTGGAACCTGCAGGCACCCCTGGATCCCTGAGCCTCACAGCACCTGCCTCCTCCTTGCTGGGAACTTGATGACCCAGAGGACCTCTAGTACTTCCAGGCCTCTGTGGGCTGCTCCTGGAGCAGCAGGAGCAAAAGGGATGCTTGGGAAAGGCTGGAACTTGAACTCCATGTCAGCCATGATTTACCTGTTGCCATCATTTTCTTGTCTTAGCTCATGGAGCTTTATCTCAGTCAGCAGAACTGCTGCCCAGCTTTCTTGAGCTCTTCCTCATAGAAGAAAATATCCTTTGGTAAAAGGAAGTGGTTCTCTCCAATTCATTGTTCATGTCTTCTACCATCTTCTTGTAGAGGCTGCAAATCTGCTGTGTGTAGTTCATATTTCTGCACATGGTGGGAAATTCCTTCTAGATTTCTAAGCATAGAGAAACATAATAATTTAACAGGGAGATACAGAGTGAACACCCTTTTAATCAAATGATAAAATGGTAAAAGTTAACATAAAAATATTAGGACAAGCCGACATCATGTACCTCCTGATACGATGCACTGAAAAGAACACAACATTATTTCTATGATTTTCTGCCAATAGTGCATAACCTGAATCTATGAAGAAATAGCTGAGAACCCCAAGTTGAAGGGCATACTACAAGATAATGGCCCATATTCTTCAAAACGATAAAGGTCAATAAAACGTGGAAAAGGCTGAAGAATCATTTTGGAATTAAGGAGACCCAGGGGATGGGAGGGCCAAATGCAGCCAAATGCAGGATTCTACCCTGTTCCAGCAGAAAACTAGTTATAGATGAAATTATTTGGAAGACTCACACAATTTAAATATGTACAATATATTAGGTAAGGATTGTGTCACTGTTAAATTGCAATTTTTATCATTGTATTCTGGTCAGGAAATGCCAAAATTTAGTGTCAATGGGTTTAATAACTTCAACTTATTTCAAAATAAAGAGTTGCTAAAAGTCTTCAACCATGATCCCTTCCTGACATCGTGGGCAAGCTATATATGGCTCATGGTAGGTATCTTCTCATTTTCTGGTGGGGTACTTAATGTGAAAACAGGTAAAACCATCATAAAACACCTTCAAGTTCTAAATCTTCCTTGAGCCTACCTATGTCTGAGAGGCTCCTCTAGGACATTTCAGGGAGTATGGAGAACATATTACTGGTGGATGTCCTTCTCCAATCAAGTCCTTCAACCCTTCTGATCCTCTTGCAGTCTTCTTTCTGGCCAGTATGATGTCTGAACAGACTCCGAGTCTAAAGAGCTTCTGGCTCCTATGTTCTCTGCTGGCTTCCATGAAAAGCTCTCTCTTTAAATGTTCATGAAACCTGGTAGCTTAAGACAACAGAAATTTATTCTTTTATAGTCCTCTAGACCTAAAGTCCCAAATCAAGGTGCTAGCCAGGCCATACTCCCTCGGAAGTCTCTAGGAAAAGGTGTTTCTTTGCTCTTTCCAGCTTCTGGTTGCTGTAAGCAGTCCTGTCATTCCTTGGCTTGTGGCTGCACCCCTCCATTCTCTGCCCACATCTTCCCATGGCCTTCTTCTCTGTGTGCTTCTCTGTGTTCTCTACTCTACAGACACCAGTCATGAATTTAGGGCCAATCGCAATCCAGTACCCTCTCATCTCCATCCTTAACTAATTGCATCTGCAAAGACCTATTTCCAAATAAGGTTATATTCTGAGATTTTTAGGGGCCATTATCCAACCCACTACACCAGTCTTCACTGCCTCAATCAATTTCCATGGAATGTCTCTGGATTATTTGAAAACCCCTATTTTAGTTTTATTTCTCCTGGATTCCAAATTTTCTCTTTGAACAGGGTTCCTTCTCTCCACCCACATCTTAGAATTCTGTCTTGTTCAGCTTCCTTTTTCTTTATTCTGTGTCTCACAGAGACAGGCAGGATCCTTCCATACCCTTCCTTGGCTCCCAGGACCCACACCTGTTAAATATATGATGTGTGTCCCTCATGTGGATTCTATCCAAGATCCCACAGAGGAAAGATTTGCTGGGATTAAGGTACCATCCTAAAGGGTAAGTCAAGCACCTGCTCACAGACTCTCCGATTCTCATGAAGGACTGTGGCTTATCAAGTAGCTCAGAATCACTGAATTTTTCTGTTCAACCTCATTCAGTTATTTTGGCTTTAAGATAAATAAAAATTAATTACTTGCATATTTGATCAACTGAAAAAATCCCGACTGTATATTTTGAGTCCTGATCAATTAGGACCACTTGCCTAAAGGAACCAATTTAATGATTTCCTTCACTTTCAAGTTGTGAAGACATTCTGGCTACCTTTCTCATTGCACCTTTACAAAGGCCAGACTTTATGAAAAAATAGTGATGATAGCAATAATCTGGAACTTGGTAATCGACAAACCTCTGGTTTCATGCTAAGTCTCAGCACAGCTTTTCAATACTCCATGAGGTATGGATTGGGCAGATCATCCTGCCATTATTACAGACAGAAAAGGAGACAATCATACTGCTTTTGTTCTTGGACTGGCTCATAGTCTGGGCACAAGCATGATCAATTTGTTCATACCATTGTAAGACTCTTATCTCTAAAAGCACAAAGAGAACACATCAGAAGTAGATCTTTACATGAAACAAAACCAACTAACCATTTTGCCTGATGAGCTAGTTTCTCATCTGTTTACTTTTTTTTTTCAGTTTCCTTCTATTTCTATTTAAAAGGCAAGTTAAAAAAAAAAGAAGAACAATAAGATGGCATACTATATGGAAAATAGCTCAGGCTTTACAGCAAGACATTCTGGGTTGAATTCCATTTCTGCCACCTACTAACCTGATGAACTTGGGTAATTTCCTTAACCTCTCTGAGCCTCGATTTATTCACCTGTGATATTGTTTGGCTCTGTGTCCCCACCCAAATCTCATCTCAAATTATAATCCCCACATGTCCAGGGAGGGACCTGGTGGGACGTAATTGGATCATGGAGGCAGATTTCCCCTTCGCTGTTCTCGTGATAGTGAGTGTGTTCTCATGAGACCTGATGGTTTTAAAAGTGCGGCACTTCCTTGCTCTCTCATTGTCTCTCTCTCCTGCTGCCTTGTGAGATGTGCCTTGCTTCCCCTTTGTTTTCTGCCATGATTATAAGTTTCCTGAGGCCTCCCCAGCCATGTGGAACTGTGAGTCAATTAAACTTCTTTCCTTTATAATTTACCCAGTCTTGGGTAGTATTTTTATATCAGTATAAGATGCACTAATACGACCTGTAGTGTGAACCTCAAAATCAAGTTGAGAGGATTGAAGAAATGATGTAGATTATGTACCCTGCATGAAGCCTCTCATGTTATTCAGTGGTAGTTGGCTCCCTCTCATCACCTTCCTGGGAGATTCTAATTTTGTCAAAGGATCAGTCCTAGATCACAGTGGCAGTGCTGATGTTGCTGTAAACTTCAGGCCAGTGTGCCAGCATACTGTCTAGCCACATTGCAATGGAGAGTGCATGCAGGGGTACTGTATGAATCAGTGCCCAGAGATAAAGGGGTGGTCTGTCCTCTCCTGCAAAGCAGGACAATGCTTGGTCTCCAGCTCTTCACCTCCTGGAAACTCACCCCCCATTTGTGCTTGAATTCATGCTATCTGAACAAGAGAAACTCATGTCATCTCTCTCATCCTGTAAAGCACTGCTGAGAACAATCATGCTAAAATAATTTAGAGGGATAAAATGTTAAGCAAAGACTGTCAAAACAATACTCAAGAATACCAATAAGGAGGCCTGTTTTTAGTTAGCAAAATCTCTAACTAGGGGAGTTTAAACAGCTCTTACAAAAGTGCACATTATACAAATATTTCATCACACGTTGAGAGCTAGCATCTCAGGATCCAGCCATGAACCAACATCTGAAATACCTTTCCCCGTAATCCCCTTCATCCAAGAATAAACACTTTTAATGAAAGTCCCAAGAGGAAGTAAAAAAGAATTTGTTTTTCCAGTTTCTTTTAACAATCTTTCCTAAAATAGGGGGCTATTCTTGTTTGCACCTTCCTTATAACAGTTCAGTCAAATGTGGCCACTGCCACAGCTTCTAGCAAGTTCCCTGGGTGCAGAGAATTGGGACCTGGCACCTACAAGACAAGCAGGCATCAGGATTTCGGGGGATTTTAATATACTAACTACTCTTTATACTTTTGGTGAGCTTGCATTTCAAACCTTGCCAAGAGACACATCTCCTTGAACTCTGCTGTCCTGTCTCACCATGCAAAAGGCTTAAGAAGGATCATTTTGTTATTTCAAAATACTAAAGCAAATATTTCCGAGACGGTCTTGAAAAGTTCCTTGGAATTAACATCAAGCACTTACTATATAATGAAAGAGTCATGCATATACGATGTTCTTTTAGCTAGAGTTTTTGGTGGTAATAATGGGAACAAAATTTAAGAGCCAGATTTTAAGTAGGAACATAATAACAGTCTTGAAGATAAAAAAATATGGCTTTCCCTTAGCAAGAATTGTTGAAACCTGAAAAGCTCTGTTTATGGTTTTACCAGGAGCTTCTAACATCATGTAGAAAATAGATGTACAAATGTAATTAAACACAGTAATACGAAACTGCATGGAAAATTTGGCAGAGAATCATAATTTTCTCTGATTATATAAGTAATATACATGTTCTTTGTGGAAAATGTGGACAATAAAAATATGGCATGAAGAAGAAAATTAAAATTATACAATTATACCACAAAGTAATCATTTTCTGATGTATATATGTTTTCTAAAAAATTGTATTTGTGCCCTATTCATATTTGTCCTGTTGCTTTTTGACTTAATTTAATGATATATTTTTATTGTAGTATGTGATCAGCTATCTCCCTAGGACACGCATTGCAAACATTATATTTCTTTAAAATCTAGAGTTTTATCTGAAACATTTATTTGAATCTTGAAATCCACTCCAAAACATATCCACATTTGTTTTACTATCAAATATGTAGCATATAAATATAAAATGTAAACTGCATTGTAGATAAATGTAATATACATATATACATAAAATAAAAACTACAAAATTATAATATAGAAAGCATATCAAAATAATATTAATGAAATGTATGAAGCTGTACATATAAATGAAAGATGCTATGTCCTCTTTAAAATTTTAATTTTATATCATTTAAACATGCCTGCTTACCACATGCCTAAGAATTTCTTTGCCCAACTTGAAATAGCAACCTTAAAATACTCTATGTCACTGGAAAAAACTTGACGGCAATTTTTTATATACAACCCCACATGCACACACACCCACACACAGAAGAACAACATCCATTTAGGGACTCCTTGGACAAAATTTCAAGTCTTGAAGAAGTAGGTTTACTAAAGCAAAACTAATCCCCTTTCCAAGTCTGTAATGGGTATGAGATGTCCTTTCACTAGATATAAATTTATCAATGTACAGAAAAATAAAATCAATGGGTCTCAATTTTTCACTTTAAAATTTCCTTCCTTAAATTTCATGCACAGTTTGGGCACCTGTTTTTCCTTGCTGGCCTGTGAGAAAATGAGTCACCATGTGCAAAAGATGAGCCATAGATCTGTTCAGAAATAGTCACTCATGTTTGACATGACAGCTTGTTTTCCATATATTCTCTTGGTTGTTATTTTACATTGCATACATATAATAATAAAGTCATATTTTCCCCCAGCATGGCTTTCTAAGTGGAGTTAAATATATCAATATTTTATATCATACTTCACAGAGTGTCATGGCTCCCCATTTTGCCACCTGATCCAGACTGACAGTCACCACTGTAGGGGACCGTACCATATACTTAGGCATGAGAAAGGCCCATGGGTTGAAAGACGGAGAAGCATCCCTGACCCAGCAACTTGCCATTTACTGGAGGAAAGAGCCCCGCCTAGGCTGAAGAACTAATTGAGGAGCGGCCTCCACCATCCAACTCAACAGAGTCTAATATTTCACAGCTAGATTATCTTTCCTTTGGCTTTAACCTGCAGAAATTGTATTGCTTCCCAAAATGCATACGTAAGAGAGGTAAAGCCATACACTTTAATCAGTCATCTGCAATAGTGTTTCTCCAAAAGGGGTGGCCAGGCTGTCTGCATCAGTATCCTGGGGTAGGGAGGAGGAGGGTGGATGATTGATTGGAGATTTCTGAGTCCCATCACGAAAGATTCTGATTCTGTAGATCTGTGGAGGCTCTGGGAGTCTTCATTTTAGCAAACATTCCAGGAAATTCCTGTCAGCATTAGAATTTGAGAACCAACAATTTACACTCTGAAGTGAATGCACTTATGAATCCTTCCTTGAGAGCAGGGGAGTTGCTCACTAATCTCTAGGGGGAATTCAGTGACCATCACTAACAGACAGAAAGAGGAGTCTGGACAGGGCCAAGGACAAACTTTGCTTTTTCTGGAGTGGTCGTCTATTAAGTGCTTTCTTGGAGAGGGTATAGTAATTGTGTACTTTGTATAAATACACTGTAGAAAGAGAAAAACACCTAGATATTTGTGTCCCCTTCTGATCACCTACACAGAGATTTACATGGCACAAATTAAATCCATCCTCTCACCCTGGAGTTCTGTCCTTCATTCAGGCAGGAGCCCCAGCAGAGTGGCCCAGGACCAGCTGTTTTTAAGCAGCCCCTGAGAGCAACACAGCAGGTCCCACCCAGCAGACCACAGAGCTATGGTGGGGGAAGCCAGCTGCCTCCTACATGAGTTCCCTGGGGTTGCTGTGACAAAGGGCACTGACTGTCTCAGATAATGGACATTCATTGTCACTCAGTTCTGAGGCTTGAAGTCTGAGATCAAGGTGCTAGCAGGGTTGGTTCCTTCTGATGGTGATGAAGAAGAATCTGTTCCTGGCCTCTTTTCTGGCTTCTGGTAGCCTTGGGTATTCCTTGGCTTGAAGGTGGTCATCTTCCTATGCCTTGAAATCATCTTCCCTCCATGTGTCCAGCTCTGTGTCCAAATTTCCTCCTTTTATAAGGATAGTAGTAATATTAGATTACTTCCCACCCTAATGGCCTTATCTTAAATTGATCATTTGCAAAGACTATTTCCAAACAAGATCTTATTCACAGGTACTGGAGATTAGGATTTCACCATCTTTTGGGGGGCACCATTCAGCCTGTCATGCCCTCTCTTCTCCTCAGGTCTGTCTGAGGCTTGCTGCTCTGTCCCTTGGTGGCTGGGGACAGCATGCTTGCCTATGTCCATGCCTGTAGCTCCACTTTGCTCTGAGAGGCTGAGCAATGCCTCTCATCAGTCTTCCCACAGCCCCTCAAGGGGCCCAGCACCTACTCAGTGACCCAGAGGGATCTGGTAGAGGGACCAAATTGCAGCAGGGCCATAAAGAAGTTAAAGCTTACCCCAGATGCTGAGCTGGAATGCAAAGCAACAAGCTAGGAAATTGACAGGCAGGCCCCAAATGGTCTTGCAGAGTCGAATGTCACCAGATTTCTCTGTGATGTGGCTTTTATTAAATACTTCTTAATAATTTGCCTTGTTATGTCTGAGCTTAGAAATAAATTATACTCATTCTCTGGAAATATTTTTAGACTTTGTCTCTAGGTCATGACCAATAAAAGGTTTAAATTCAAATATTGAATGATCCAAGGGCTCACTTCCTATAGAAATATCTTCATCTATGTGAATGATAATAGTGATAACAGCAAATATCCATGGGGTTCCATAATTTATAAAAATTATTTGTTTTTACAAGTAAAGAATTATTAACTTGTCACCTGAGAGGAGACTCAAAAGGAACATGACTATTAGCCCTCAGTGGAAGTTGAAATGTATCACCTGTCATAAGGTATCTAATCTGTTTCCCATGATGTTTACTTTTTGTGTCCGAGAATGTTGCATACTCTCATTCAAAGTCTTTCCCAGAAGGAACCAGTTGATAAAGCCACCGGCTCTGTCCAGCATCACACCTGTAATGATGCCACAGTGGACTGCCTTTGATGCCACAGGACAACAGCTCAATCTCCTGATTGTGGGGAGAAGAGCGAGGGTGTTCTCACTGTCCCAGGGCATTGCTAAAACAGGTTTGGTCAGCAAGACATTAAACAACAGAGATTAGGCTTAGGAATCTAATATGCAACTGTGTGCTTACTGTTGTCCAAATATTAGGAAGCACAATCCCAGATCAGTGAGTCAGATTTGTGTTCAAGGGGACAAATTAGAACGTGATGCCCTCACTTTAAGTGAGCTCTCTTTACTTGAAACACTCTTAGGTGTACTGGAAGGACTCATTCTGGGGAAGTCACGCTCATTTATTCTGGCTGCCAAGTAGTGTGAAGCTTCTTATTCAGTCTCTCTCTCTCTCTCTCTCTCTCTCTCTCTCTCTCTCTCTCTCTCTCTCTCTCCCCCCCCCCCCCCGTGTGTGTGTGTGTGTGTGTGTGTGTATACGTGTGCCAGCTTTTGTGCATGTACAGATGTTGATGAGGGAAGGCGGACCTGGGTACACCCTAAATTTAACTGGAAAGAATATTTAGCCATTGTTCCTCCAGACCTTCCAACTCTTGGAAGCAATCAAAACCTTGGTGATGATTAGAAAATCACTGAGCCTTGAATCCTCTCATATCATAGCTGGGACAAAGGGGACCTTAGTGGGGCGGGTGGCCAAAAGGGAGCAGGGTGTGGAGAGTCACTGTGTGTGCTGGCAGTACCCTAAGACATCCTTAGACTCTAACAAAAAGCAAAAGCTGTTCTACAAATCCAGGCACCAAAGTTTGGGGTCCAAAGTGGAAGATTTGCATTAAACAACATCAGAAGCCCCATTACAATGGGGCACGCAGCCAGCGTGGTTGCAAAGTGAGAAGGGCCCTGCAGATGCACAAATAGGCCTCATGTCTGGTTGGTTTGAGCTGTGCCCTTGGCCACTGTCAGTTATGAATGGAAGCCACTCCCATAGGATTAAGGGCCCAGGTGGGTCTGATCCCTGTTATTTACAGGTTCTATGGTGTCTTAGAAAAGGCTCAACTCTGAGGCTGGTCCCAGCTCAATGGCTTGCAGTCTGTATAATCTTGAATGAATCACGTAACTTACTAAGTTATCTTTTTCCTAATCTGGGATAATAAAATCCCCACACCACCACGGAAAGTGAAGGGTTCACAAATACAAGCATGTCCAAGTCCTTTGCATATATTAAACATGTAATTCATTTTTCCTCAAGCAAGTTTAGCTTTTATTTGTTGAACTTTGAGGTGACCTAAAAGGACTTACCATTGAAAAGCCAAAGAGGTGGCACTGTCTATGTCTGCATATGTCTCGAACTTTTGCTTGACTCCCTAATGTCCTGATAATGTCACATTTCATGCTTGCATATGGACAATTTTCTCTTTTTACTAGAAATTAATACTTGCTCATTTTGCTGTTTGTAAAACTAAAACTGTATTTTAAAAATCACCCAATCATCCACCTGGTGAAAATCACCGTTTATGTTGATTTATTTCCTTACAATGAATATTTAATATTTACGTTTATTAAATATTTTATAAAACTGGCACCATGACATGTGTATATCATTTTGTATATTGCTTTTTTCTCTTTGAAACTGTATCAAGCATTTTCTATATGACCCTAAAACATCATTTTTAATAGCTACATCATATTTCGTCACCTGAATATACCATCATTTAACTATGTCCAATTTTTTGTTAACATAAATTGTGTGATTTTTGTAAATATTTTGTTGTTTATTTTATAATTTCCCAAAGAGAGTTTTCTGAATTATTTCGTAATTTCTTGAAGTGTTTTTAATGTGTGTTTTTAAGTACTGACTTAGTAAATGCAACATTTTGTGGTATAGTATTTTTATTTTCATTCATTTCTAACAGTCTTCAATTTTGCCCTATTCTATGATTTCTGTTTATACTTAAAAAGTGTGTCTTTAATCTTCCAAATGTTTTAAAACATACACATTTAGAATTAACGTAAAATTGTTATTTTCGGTATTAAAAATATTGTGTTAAAAGAACATAGTCTCATTATGTATGTTATTTGATACTTTAAAAATTTGCTTCATTGCATATTAAGAGGTCAGTTTTTTTATAAATTTCCCATGGATGTGTAAAAACAATGTATGTTCTCTGATTATGAAATAACGATTTCATAGATTCTAACTAGTATATAATCTATCGTGTGGATTTTCTCATTTAAAAATTATATACATATAGTAATTTTTCTATTTGATTTGTTAATTTCTGAGATAAATGCATTAAAATGTTTAATTCTCATTGTAGATTTTTCTATTTCACCTGATAATTCTCTCATTTTTTGCTGTATTTATTTTTAGGTTACATAGTTTAATACACATAATTTTAGAATTTCATATATCTTTCTTAAATCATTCTTCCATGATGTAGTGACCCTCTTTATCTCTAATAATTATTTTTAACCTTAAAATCTATTTTATCTGACAGTAATAATGGCTATATCAGTTTTCTTCTGGTTAGTTTCTTTTATATCTTTACCTTTTTTTAGTTTAAACAGCATATAATTGAATTTTTAGAAATTCAATTTTAAAATCCTGGTCTTTTAATTAACAAATTAAATTAGCTTGTGGTAATTAGTCATTTAAAAACTCAATTCCTATTGTGTAATTTTGAGTTTTATACCTTACCATTCATTGTTTTTCATTCTGTTTTGTTTGGTTTTGCTTCTTTTCTTTGCCTCTCCTTGTTTTTTCTCTTTTAGGAATTAAGTTTTCTAATGCCCCCCCTTTCCTCTCTAAACGTTTGTAGATTATATATTGTACTTCTTGTCTTTCACTAATAACATGTTAATATTTAGGTGCATGCATATCTTCATTCTAATCTCAATGAATATTTTAACTATTCTCATGAACTATGCAAACAAGTAGGTTTGCTGTAAGTCCAATCATTCTCTCCCACCTTCTATGATGTAGCTATCTAATAGTTTAGTTAAACCTCATTTTAATATTTTTTACTTACTTGGAACTTTTTAATGGTCTCTAAGTCAATTGTAGTTATTTTACATAATCAAATCTTGTTAGACTTGCACGTGTTTAATAATTATTTACTACTATTTCTTGTGATATATATTTTCCTCTGTAGGTTTATTTTTTGCTAAAATGCATACTTTTTAAGTTTATGGTTCTTATTCAGGTTTTCTATGAATTAAGATGTTATTATTTCATCCTTATTCTTGAATAACAGCTTCGTTATATATATACTTTTATATTGGTATTTTTCCCTCAGCAATTTAATTTCATTAATTCATTATCTTCTGATCTCTATAATTGTTTTTAAGAACTTTTCTGTGTGCTAATTTTTCTTTTGTAGTTGATCTGCTTTGCTCTCTGGTAGTTTTTAATATTTTATCTTTAATATTCTGTGATTCACTGTAATGTGTTCAGGTATGGATTTAAATTCATATCTTCTTGCTCATGACCCAGTATACTCCTTGAATCTGAGAGATCTGTCTTTAAAGACTTCTGAAAAACTCACAGCAATTATTTCCTTAAAATTTGTCTCTTCCTTATTTATTTTAATGTTTTCATGGGATATTTATGAAACACATATGAAAGTTATTTATCCTCTCATATTTTCCAGTTCTGTCTCTATACACTGCATTATTAGTAATTTCCTCATATTCGTCATTCAATTCACTAATTTTTTCTTTAGTCACATCTCTTCTGTTAAACTGCCAACTGAGTTTTTAATTTCAATGACTGTATTTCATTTTTCAAAAATAATTGGTTTTTACCAGTATCTTATATTACTACTTTCTCATGCTGCTATGAAGACATACCCAAGACTGGGTAATTTATAAAGAAAAGAGGCTTAACAGACTCACAGTTCTGCATGGCCAGAGAGGTCTCAGGAAACTTACAATCATGGCAAAAGGCATGTCTTCACAGGGTAGCAGGAGAGAGAATGAGTGTCAAGCAAAGAGGAAAGCCCCTTATAAAACCATCAGATCCTGTGAGAACTCACTATCAGGAGAACAGAATGGGGGAAACCACCCCCATGATTCCAATTATCTCCACCTAGTCCCACCCTTGACATGTGGGGATAATTACAATTCAAGGTGAGATTTGGGTAGGGACAGAGAGACAAACCATATCATATCTGTTTTTTGCCTATGTCTTTCATCATGTTAAACATTTATTTTATATTCTCTTTCAGATTGGCTTCTTATTAACCCAGGTTACTGAGGTTCTAATTCTATTTATTTTGTTCCTGCTGACTCTTAAGTGGAATATATTGTGTCCAGGTATATTTTTACATACCAGGTTTTATATTTGCTTCTGCTAAGATTCCAAAGAGGCTTATTTGTCTGGGAAAATTTGCAAGTTAATTTCTTAGCTAGGGAATTCCTGAACAAAGAAGGAAGTGAAAATCTGAGCCCTAACTTTGTGTCTGGAAAAGGGCTGCACTAATGCATTCTTAAGGAGATTCCTGCCTTCACACCTAAACCAGGCAGAAAGGGATAGGCTTACCTGTTACAATCCTGTGCTAATATGCAGGTAATTTTCTGGTCTTACCTTCAGAGTTCTGTCCTAATGGAGGAAATCTCACTTCTCACTCTTGGTTTGTTTGGTTCCAAGACCTCAACTTCTGTCCATGTATGGACATTGAAAATTTAGGTTTCTGGCTGGCATAGTGGCTCCATGCTTTGGGAGGTAATCCCACTACTTTCAGAGGATAAGGAAGGAGGATTGCTTGCGGCCAAGAGTTTGAGACCAGCTGGGCAACAAAGCAAGACCCCATCTCTACAAAAAAATTAAAGAAGTTAGCTGAGCACAGTGGCATATGCCTGTAGTCTCAGCTACTCTGGAGGCTGAGGCAGGAGTAGTTATTGGGCTCAGGAGTTTGAGGCTGCAATGAGCTATGATTCAGCCTGGGAAACAGGGTAAGACCCTGTCTCTATAAAAAAAGAAAGAAAAATTAGTCTTACATGTTTCCGAAACCCAAATCCACTCCATTCCCACCTGCAAGCATTAGGTCACATGTTTACCACACCTTGATTGAAAGCATTTTTTTTAATGCTATACAGCCTTTCTAAACATTTGCAGCATGAACATTTTCAGGTTATCCAGATTGTTGTCACGCTGACCACATACTCTGACATTTCCACATCAGCATTTATAACCTCACCTGGGCTGTTTTTGAAGCTGAACTCAACAATATTTCCTTAGATTCAGCATAAAGAATTGGAGAGCCAAAATATGAAACGTATCATCTTCTGAGAAATATCCCTAAAAGTAAAGCTAACATCTCAGGTGGCACTCTTGATGTCCTAAATGATGAATGGCATATCTGTATTTCTTCAATTAGTCCACCGATACCAAGGCCTCCGTTTTCTAGGAGGACTTGGGCACAGAACCGTAGTACTGGGGCTTACAGCAGCAAGTGCAGTCCCACTAACAACCAGAAGATGGCGTAAGTATAACCAGTCCCTCGGGAACGGCCCAGCGCTCCTGAGATCAGGAATAAGAAAGGAGGGAGCCGTTTGTCATTTAAAGGACAGTTTTGAGGACAGGCTTGAGCTGTGTGAAATTTGAGATATTCAGGGAAGCTGATATGTGTTAATCTGTTCCAAGTGACACATGAAAATATCTTCTGCCAACCCAACTCTGTTTACTTTTTTAATTTCCTCAGAAGAAAAAAAGAACTGATTGTATCAACAGTGGGACAGGAGGAAAAACAAGGTAAATATCCAAAGGCAGGGACAGAAGTCTGCAAGTTATATTAATACAACATTTTAAGCAGATGGGTCTTTCTTTGAAGGCGAAGCACCTTTCATTTGCTTGCCACTCTGAATAAAAATTACCACCCCCAAAGAAAACAAAATAAACACAATATTTACCATGCCCAGCCAACTTTGCCTTTGCATGGAGTTACCATGGACTTTCCTCGTTGTGAAAGGAACTCCAGCCCCTTCTGAACCTTCAACTGCAACTCTAAGCAGGTAAGAGTGCATCCCTACTTTCCCCACTCTTCTGGGGTGTGGTAAGACAGGCTTTTCTAAATCCTGTCGATTCCAAGGACTTGTAGAATTCCTTGTGAGACAAGAATGTCTGTGGAGAAGGGTGGTTTGATAAATAATTCTACCGCAAAGACACGTGCAAGTGAATGTTCATTGCAGCCCTATTCACAATAGCAAAGACATGGAGTCAACCTAAATGCCCATCAAGGACAGATTGGATAAATAAAATGTGGTCCATATATACCACGGAATACTGTGCAGCCTTAACAAACTAATGAGATCATATCCTTTGCAGGAACATGGATGAAGCTGGAGACCATTATCCTTAGCAAACTAACCAGGAACAGGCATCCAAATACCACGTTTTCAGTTGTAAGTGTGAGCTAAATGTTGAGAATTCATGAACACAAAGAAGCAAAGAACAGACACTGGGGTCTACTTGAGGGTACAGGGAGGGAGGAGGGAGACAAGCAGAAAAGATAACAATTGAGTAATGGGCTTTTAATACCTTGAAGCAGAAGTTAAAAAGAGAAAAACAAGTTTTCCTATACTTGGCTGACTCACTCCAAGGCTAGCAATAGGCAGGGCCCTAGCAGGGCCTTGATAACACTATCTGAAAAGCCAGAGCCCAAAGGAATGAGCTCCAGAGACTCTCCCAACACCCCCTCCCTCCAAGCAAGGATAAGAAAAACAGTTTCTTCTTATCAGTTTCCCCCTTTGAAATTCTTTCCCTATACCATTATCCTTTGAGCTGTTCTCACAACTACTTTTGTAACTATTTCTGCAAGTTTGCAAGGATTTTGTAAGTTGCTGTTTTCCAGCTGTGCAGTATGGCGAAGGTCACAAGATAAGCCTGAGTTGTAAAACATGTCACTGTTTGATACTCTGCCTTTCTTCTGCTTCTGTGAAGCTTGCTTGCCCACCCTGCAGGTTTCATGCCACTAGCTGGCCAACCCCCTTCAGTTGCATGTATAAAAGTCAAGCCCTGTCTTTGTTCAGGACTCAGCCTTTTTATGTTAATCTGCTGGGCCAGTGGCCACCTAAATAAAATCCTCCTGTTCCACCCATTGGTCTCTCCTGTCCCTTAATTCCCACAACAACCTGAGTGATGAAATAATTTGTACAAGAAATCCCTATGACATGCATTCACCTAAGTAACAAACCTTCACACGTACCCCCAAACCTAAAATAAAAGTTTAAAAAACTTTATGGTTTGACTGCCTCAATTATCAAGGCTCCCATCCTACCTCACATGCTCCACATAGCAACAAAGAGGCAGCCAGGCACAGGAGCACCCATGCACTCAGGCATCCACACACACTACATGGAGGACTGCTTCAGCCTCTCCTTCCCTCAGCACCAGTGTCCTGGGATTTCCCAGAGGAACAAAACAGAAGCCAGTCTGAGTGGTCAATGTTAAAGCACAGAGGGTTCAGAATGGATGTGCACAACAGATAGCTGTGTGTCTAGGAACATCCTGGTCTCCTTAACTTATGGCCCAGGTCATCTGGCTTTTGGAACAAGGGGCGCTACATGACACACAGGGCAGGATGTCAAGGTGAAAAAGTCCAATGTAGAATTTAGTACCAGAAGAGAGAAAAAAAAGAAAAAAAGTGTTCAGATGGGGGTGTGATGAGTTTGATGATGACCATTTCTTTGAATTGGGCAGGTTGAAAAAGAAAAATTAGCATTGGGTGGGGCAAGTGCAGGCTAATCTGGGGGAATGTGGAAAGGCACAATACAAAGTAAATGACTGTATATTGATCCCTTGAGATGTTTCTGAGGACACAGGGAATACTTCATTCGCATGTAGGCTCAGTGATAGAAATGATTCATCTGTTTTGTTGCAGAGGAAAAGTTCATTGCTATGAGATATCCAGTTTTCATAATATGAAAGGAGCATATGACAATGAGTATTACTACTCAATGATGAGTAATATGTGTTTATGAATATGCATGTGTAAAACTGAGTTTTTTTTTATCATTATGTTGAAGGTGGTTTTCCTTACTCCCTCTTATTGCTGCAACTCTTTGTGAAAGTGATGCATTTCCCTTTATGAGTTACTGATTCAAAACCCTCTTGTCCAATTTGTCACATTTTTCTCATTTCTGGACTCACAGTTCTAATTCAGTTTTCTCCTGGGGTTTCAACATGGTTAATATTTTTCATTTGTTCCTTATTAACCTTTGTTTTAAATAGTGGTAGACTAAATCACACACCCGCTTGCTTTGCTTGAAAATTAACTTTTGCATCTTCTGATCAATAGAATTTTTGTTTAGATCTTTGAATACAGATTGAGAAATGTAATGGCTAAGTTACCAAAATCAACTAAATTCAGGTAAAACATTTTTGTTTTAATTCCATTAAATCTTGTTTGGGTTACTTTTTCTTTTGTATAGGTATTAATAATACTTATTCTATTTCCAATCTAACATTGATAAAAGATAAATGCACTTTTATTTCTCTGAATACTTTTATTTAGGAAAACCTTCTTCCAAATGTGCAGTAAGTGATTTTAATATTCTGTTGAACACTCACTAAAGTTACAGTGCTGAGTATGATACTTAAATGGAGACCCAGAGGAGGCCCCATCTGTGGACAGTTATAATAGTACTTAGACCATTTTCCTAACTGGGTTCTCCTTTAGCTCCAGGATATAAGCTTAAAGTAACACTAGTAATCTACTCTTTAGATTTAACTGTGAAAAATAAGGGCAAGTGTTTAAGCTTCTAGAAATATAAAGTTGTCGAGGTTGTTAATGCTAACTTTGGTCATTTAAGAATAGTTTGCAAGACAGAATCCCAAACCAGCTTTCTTACCTAGTGATAGGGCCCCAACTGAAAACCGCTCTCTGCTGATGCAGAAGCAGACAGGCTCACCTTTTTTGATTGAAGTGAGTAGAAACTCCCCTGAAAAAGGAGTTTTTTAAATAGCAACTAAGCCTCAACCCCCAACTGAAAAATACTGGAAGATCAGGGATTCCTGGAGGAAAGAGGTCCTGGACTTCAGCATTCGTCCTATTGGTTTAGGCTACAAGGTGCCCAAGACAGCACCAGGCACCAATAGGCAAACTGCTGCAGGCCAGGTCACCTTCACTCAGGATCCCTTTGTGGTTACCAGATGTCAATTGAGGAACATGGTGAGACAAGTCTCAATCATTTTAGGAGGTTTATTTGCCAAAGTTAAGGACGTGCACCTGTGACACAGCTTCAGGAAGTCCTGACGACATGTGCCCAAGGTGATTGGGGCACAGCTTGGTTTAATACATTTTAGGGAGACATGAGACATTAACCAATAAATGTAAGAAGTACACTGGTTCCTTCCAGAAAGGTGAGGACAACTCAAAGCAGGGAGGGAACTTCCAGGTCACAGGTAGGTGAGAGGCAAAAGGTTGCATTCTTTTGAGCTTCTGATAAGCCTTTCCAAAAGGAGACAATCAGAATGTGCATCTATCTCAGTGAGCAGAAGGATGACTTTGAAATAGAATGAGAAGCAGATTTGCCCTGAGCAGTTCCTAACTTGAAGAGGCCCAAGATATCTTCCTTTTGCAAAGTCTTAATAGAAGCTGAAGGCTTCAGATTTAACCCAATTACTGCTGTTAAACATTGCACACAATGGTTCCCAGCGAGGGGTGATTTTGACCCCCAAGGGACATTTGTCAAAATCTAGAAACAGTTTGATGATCACAGCTGAGGGAGGGGATGCTGTGAAATCTAGTTGGTAAAGGCCAAGGATGCAGCATTCTGAAATACACAGAACAGCCTCCCATCCCACCCAACAAATAATGATTTGGCCCAAAATATCAACAGTGACAACACTGATAAGTGCTGCTACATCGAATCATTTTTCTAAAAGTACTAAGAAATTAAAACTTATATCACATGACTAATTTGTGGGGATTAGAAGTTTTTTAACACCTTTGTTAAGATATAATTCACATACCAAACCAACATTTGAAGTATACAATGGGTTTAGTTTGTTTAGAGTTATGCAATTGCTACATTACGTTTTATATTTTAATCACCCCAAAAATACAGCCAGTACATTTTAGTCATCATCTCTCCATCCTCCCTCTGCTCCCCACCCTAAGCCTTAGCAACCATTCATCTACTTTCTATATCTATAGTTCTGCCTATTCTGTACATTTCACATTGATGAAATTATACAGTGTGTGGTCTTTTGCATCTGGTTTCTTTCACCTTGCATAATGTTTTCAAAGTTCATCCATGTTGTCATCTGTATCAGTATTTCATTCCATTTTATTGCGGAATAATGGGATTTATAACTATACTGCTGCGAGAATCAGGAGAATGGAGAGACCACTGGGTGGAATAGGAGGATTTTATTGAGTGCACTCCAGCCCAGCAGATTAACATCCAAAGGCTGAGCCCTGAACAAAGGCAGGGCTTGACTTTTACACACACTTCTGAAAGGGGGCTGACAAGTTTGAAACAAGCTTACAGTGGTGCAAAATGCAGTGGCACTAAAGCAGGTAACAAAGGCAGTTTATCAAACAGTGACAGGCTTGTAACTCAGGCTTGTTTAAGCACATCATGTGACTCCTGCTATGTGGCCTAGGTGGCTGTAATCGCTGTAATATAGGTTTGCTCAAGCCTATCTTGTGTCTTTCACTGTGCTGCCTGGATGGAAAGCAGGAACTTACAGAAACCAGCCACAGAAAATAGGAATTTGCAAACTTATGAAACATGCCAGGGTACAATAGCACATGGGGTGGGGAGGGGGATGGGGGCTCGAGCTGCCTAAAAGAGAAAAATTAGTTTTTCCTCTTTTTAACTTCTGCTTCATTCCCCCTTTGATGCTTTTTATAAATGAGGTTTAATGGAAAGCATCAGTATTATTTAATTCTTCATGTGAAGGTAGTAGCTCTTTATTTGGCAAGGGTTGATATTTAGTTACAGCCATTAGTCAAGTGGTAGTTTGTTTATCTACAAGAGCCTCTGTAGCTGTTTGGATGTTCTTAACAAGGAGAGGTAGGAGACAAGCAAGTATGAGGCAGACTCCCAGTATGGCTAAAACTATTACTACTAAGGTTTTAAATCCTCCAAGGGATAAAAACCAGCCCCCAAAGAGGGAATCTGAAGACCATCCTTTCCAAGCCTGTACTGGAACATGGGCTAATTTTTGGATTTTTACAGTTATATTCTTGATGACCTTTCCATTGTCATCAATCTCTAGGCAGCAGTTAATTAAATTGAACTTCCCACACATCCCTCCTTCCTGGGCTAGGAGGTAGTTTAGTGCTAATCTATTTTGATAAATAGCATTCCTTATTTCTGTGGCTTGCTGGGCTAGCAGATTTAAGGCCTTTGCTGTATCATTTGCAATAATTTTAAGTACTGCTTGTAACCTTATGATATGGTTGCGCATGTAAATAGCGGTATGGTATCCGTGCATTCCACCTTCTGCCCAGGTGGCTGGGCCATAATATTGGATTATTCTTTCGGGAGGCCATTCATCGTCCTTCCACTTCCCTATGGTTATGCTCCTTTTATTTCTCCTTTCAGTTTCATCATAGATAGGATACCCTAAGGCTTCTCCTTGTTTTAAAGGGATTAGAAAGAAGGACAGTCTAATTGTTCCTAGTATGCAGGCCCTTGACCATTTAGTTGGTAGTTGCCGATATGCCCACAGTCCACAGATTCAGTAGAGGCCTGAGGGTGCCTGCCAGGCATTTGGAGCTTCAAGTTGGTACCAAGAGTAGCATATTTATACCCAGCAAGCAAGGACAAAAGAGGTCTTTACCCGGGGAAGGGGGCTGAGCAAAGTGGCAAAACAGCAGTAAAACAACTAATATTATAAGGAAAGCTACTGGACTTAAGATTTCTAACCATATTGACTTCCCTGATGATGTCTCAAGCTTCAGCCATGCATAGACTAGTCAGCTTCCAGGGTGACGAGAGCAGAGCTGTTGCCTCCTCAATCTTCAGCCATGCATTGACTGGTCAGCTTCCAGAGTGACCAGAGCAGGGCTGTCGGTGTCTTCAATGGCAATTTGGTCCCATTGTAGGATCGGCCGGCACAGATGGTCTGGATTCTGTTGACTTGTCCATTTGTCTCAGGCAGCTGGCTTCAGCTGACTGTGGTGGATCCATGGCACAATTACTGCAACTTTAATGGCAGTGTGAGTGGACAAGATTACAGTATGTGGCCCATCCCATATAGGTCCCAAAGTGGTTGGATTCCATTTTTTGACCCAAATAGCATCCCTGGGTTTGAAGGGGTGTGCCGGGTCTGTCAGGCTTATGGGCATTCTTTCCTGTACCTTGCCATGGACACCCTACACGGCTGTCCCTAAAGCCTGTATTTGCCTTCTTAAAGTTAGTTCCCCTTGTTCACGGAGATCACCCTTAACTTTACCTATGACTGGGGTTGCCGGCCAAACAAGATTTCATAGGGTGAATACCTGGTTTGTTTGGTGGGGGTGCACCTTACTCGGAGGAGGACCATGGGCAAGACCTGATATCATCTTAGGTGGGTCTCTTGGCAATATTTTATTCTAGTAGTTGAGTGTCCAGTTCATGTGCTCTACCTTTTTTGAGCTCTGCAGCTGGTAGACTGTGTGTAATTTCCATTTATTTTTAATAGCCATAGCAGTTCTTGAACTATTTCAGCTACAAATGCTGTTCCATTGTCTGACCCAAGAGTCAGGGGCAGTCCAACTCTGGGGATAATGTCTCTTAGCATTACTTAATTACCTCCCGTGCTTTTTCTCTTTGGGTGGGAAAAGCTTTGACTCATCCTGACAAGGTGCAGATGAGTACTAGCATGTACTAATAGCCCCCTGCTCAGGGCAGCTTTGTGAAGTCCATAGCAGGTTTTCAAAGGGTGTGGCTCCCATTTCCTGAATTCCCAGGGGCCGAGTAGGTTATTATGGGTTATTCTGGGCGCATGTTAGACATTGTTCGCAAATGGCTTGGGTGAGGGCAGTGAGCCATGGCACATAGAAGTGGCATCCCAGTAGTGTTCGTAGTGCCGTTTTCCCCATGTGAGTCTCTTGGTGGAATTGTTTTACACACTTAGGGGCCACCATTTCAGGGATGGCTAGCCTCCCGTCAGAGAATTTCCACCATCCTTCTTCAGTGCATTTTCCAGTTTCTCAGGCAAACCAGGCCTTCTCATTCGGAGAGTAACTTGGGATCTTGGGGAGGGGAGGCTCTGGGAGGAGAGGCATAGCTAGGGATTCCTTTTCAAAGTGTGGAGTAGTCATTGCTGCCCATTTTGCCTCCCTGTCTGCCTTTCTGTTTCCTTTGGTCTCTAGTGTTCTTGCCTTTGGTGCCCTCTGCAGTGCTAACAGCTACCTTCTTTGGGGCCTTTACAGTGTCTAAGAGCTATAAAATCTCCTCTTTGTACTTTATTTCTTTTTTCCCCACCAATTAAGAGTCCTCTCTCCTTGTATATAGCTCCATGAACATGCAATGTGGCAAAGACACATTTGGAATCAGTGTAAATATTGACCTTTTTGTCTCTCACCAGCAAAAGAGCCCTTGTTAGGGCTATTAGCTCTGCCTTCTGGGCTGATGTTCTGGTGGGCAGAGGCTGAGCCTCTACCACTGAGTCCAATGTTACCACCGCATAACCTGCCCAACAGACCCCTTCCATTATGAAACTGCTCCCATCTGCAAAGCAACAACTGGGTCCCTGAGGAGTTGGTTTGTAAGATCTCCCCAGCTCGAGAATACTTCATCTACCATTTTCACACAGTCATGGAGGGGGGTTCCCGGTTCAATCGGGAGCAAGGTGGCCAGGTTAAGGGTGTTTACTGTTTCTAAAGTTATGCGGGGATTTTTGCATGGGAGTCCCTGGTACTGAGTCGTTCCCAGATTTGAAAACCAGTGATGCCCTCTCTGGTTCCTTAGAGTTATAACTGGATGCATTAACTGGATCGTCAGTTGCTGCCCTAGAGTCAGTTTGTTAGCTTCTTGTGCCAGTAGGGCGGTGGCAGCTAGTGCCTTAAAGCAAGGAGGCTACCTTAGTGCCACTGAGTAGTTACTTGGATAAGTATGCCACCAGGCGATGCCACAGTCCTGTGTATTGAGTCAGGATTCCTATAGCCATTCCCTTTTGTTCGTGGAAATATAGAAAGAAAGGCTCAGTTATGTCAGGCAGTCCTAAGGCTGGGGCCTGTGTTAAGGCTTCTTTGATTTGTTTAAATGCTTCCTCCTGGTCAGCCAGAGGAGGGGTTCCTTTTCTCTCTCCTTGAATCTGGCCATGTTCATTGTAATAGAGGGGTCCCTGAGTTTCCCAGGGAGGCATCTGCAAAGCCGGGGCATGGCCAGGCCAGAGGTGGCTGGATTGATCATCCTGACTTTCCTTCTTGACCTCCTGTGTTGGTGGTTTTTATTTTTCATTTTGAGCTGAGGCCGGGGTTCATTACCATTGGAATTTGACTCCTCAGGGGCCAGCCTCGGTAAAGCGGGGTAGATTGGAGTGTAGGGAGGAGGAATTCCTATCTCCTCTGGTGATTCCTGCAGAACTGGTTTTTCCTGTGGCTTTCCCTTTGTTTCTGTAGCTGATAGAGAAGCTGATTTTTCTTTCACTTTAAGTTCGGCTCAAGCCACAACTGTGAGGCAGGGCTGCAACCATGCAGGTCAGTTTTGGACTGTATATAAGGAATTGGTCTGGATGCCCTGGCTGTCCGCCCACCCTAGTCACCACCTTAAATACACGGCCAATTGTTTCCCAATCTATAGTTCCTTCTGCCAGCCATCTGACACCAAAAGAGGGCCATTCTATTTCACAGAGAGTTCTCAACCTCTGGGGGGGTCAACTTGATCCCATAACCCTCTGCATAACCTTTCTTGAAGTTCTTTAACATACATTGTGATGGGGTGGCTTTCGACAGCTTCCCTCCAATTTCCTCCCAGTTATGACGGAACTTATTCACTCTTTTACTTTCGCTTCAGACCAATTAGACCGTCTCCCTCGTGGGAGTTTTCAGATGCCACTTAGCTTTAATGGAGGGTTCATATGAGTCCCGAACCTGGACCAACACAATTGCTAAATTGTGGGATGCCTCCCTAAACCATATGCAGTAGCCCTGGAGGAAGTTCACCACTAGTCCTGGTTGGTCCCACACTTCGCTAGGGGCGTACGGTCTATGCTAATAGACCTGTGGCCCTACACACTTCACTCCCCACATTGGCTCCTTTTAGAATTTAGAACTGCCTCTTTCACATGCATTCACACACTTCCCCGCTTCCAGTTCCTTTTCTCTGGGTGGGATGTAGGTTTCATCTGACTTTGTGAGCCACTCTCACATCCTGGGTTGGACTACTTAGTACACCCTGGGTGCAGGTTACATCCGACTTTGTGAGCCACTCTCACGTCCTGGGTCAGACTACTTGGTGCACCCCTGGAAGTTGATCAGGCTCCCCTTCTGTCTTTGTGGGATGGGTCCTGCCTTGGGCCCCAAACCTTACCACGGTCCTGTAGCACACTATCCCTGGAATCGTCCTGTAATCCCTTAGGTTCTGTTGCACTGTCAGGGAGGGGCACTGGATCACAGGAGAGCTGATCCCTTCTCTGGGTTTAAGTTCCCCGATGGCATGCCTGAGGTCACGGTTCTCCCCCAGCTCGGGGCCCCAGACCCACAGGCAAAGGAGACAGCAAACCTTTCATCTCCACTCCTGGCTGGCTCAGCAAAATGTTGCAGGAATCAGGAGACTGGAGAGACCACTGAGTGGAACAGGAGGATTTTAGTGAGTGCACTCGAGCCCAGAAGATTAACAACCAAAGGCTGAACCCTGAACAAAGGCAGGGCTTGACTTTTATACACACTTCTGAAAGGGGGTTGGCTAATTTGAAACAAGCTTACAGTGGAGCAAAACGCAGTGGCATGAAAGCAGGTAAAAAGGCAGCTTATCAAACAGTGACAGGCCTGTAACTCAGGCTTGTTTAAGCATGTCATGTGACTCCTGCTCTGTGGCCCAAGTGACTGTAATCTAGGCTTGCTCAAGCTTATCTTGTGTCCTTCACTGTGCCACCCAGATGGAAAGCAGGAACTTACAGAAACCAGCCACAGAAAACAGGAATTTGCAAACTTACAAAACTTCCCAGGGTACCATAGCACACGGGGTTGGGGGAGGGGTGGGGCAGGTCTCAAGCTGCCTAAAGAAGAAAAATTTGTTTTTCCTCTTTTTAACTTTTGCTTCAATACCACATTTTGTTTATAATTCAGCAGCTGATGGGCATTTGGGTTGCATCCACTTTTTGACTATTCTGAATAGTGCTACTGTGAATATTCATGCACAAATTTTTATGTGGAGGTATGTTTTTATTTCTCTTGGGTATATACCTAAGAATAGAATGATTGGATCATATAATAACTCTGTGTTTAACATTTTGAGAAATTGCCAAAATTTTTCTTTTTTTTTTATGTTACCACCCATAATGGATGAACATTCCAATTTCTTTGCATCCTTGCCAACACATGTTATTATCTGTCTTTTTCATTATAACTATCATCGTGGTTTTGAAGTGGTATCTCATTGTGGTTTTGATTTGCATTTCCCTAGTGGCTAAAGATGTTGAACATCTTTTCATGTTTTTATTGACAAGTTGTTTCTCTTCTTTGGGTAAATGTCTTTTTAGAGCCATTATCCTTTTTTAAACTCAGCTATTTATATTTTTATTGTTGAGTTCTTAAAAATTCTTCATGCAGTCTGGATATAAGCCCATTATCAGATACGTGATTTGCAAATATTTTCTCCCATTCTGTGGATTGTCGTCTTTTCATTTTCCTGATTATATATTTGTAGCACAAAAATGTTTAATTATACTAATGTCCAAATTATCTATTTTTCTCTCTTGTCAGTTTTTTTTGTTTGTTTATTTTTATTGTCATCTGTAACAGCAGTTCACAACGTTTGCTTTCATGTTTCCTCTTAAGAGTTTCATAGATTTAGCTCTTCTATTTAGGTTTATGACCTATCTCAAGTTAATGCGATGTCCTTAGTGAATTATCTTGGCAGTACTGATTGAAATGAACTAGTTTACTTTCAGACTTTCAATTTGATTCTGTTGATCTATATGTTTATCTTTATGTCAATACCATACTGTCTTGTTTATTGTAGCTTTGAAATAAGTTTTGAAATCAGTGTGAGATCTTCAATTTAGTTCTTTTTTCAAGATTCTTTTGGCTACTGTGGTTCCTTTGAATTCCCATATAAATTCTAGAATCACCATGTCAGTTTCTACAAAATAGCCATTTGGAATTTTGGTAGGTATTGCATTGAATGTATAGATCAATTTGATGAGTGTTGCCATTTTAACGATACCAATTCTTCCAATCCACGAACATGGAATGTCTTTCCCTTTATTTTGGTCTTTTTAAATTTCTTTCAACAACGTTTTGTAGAGTACAAAGTGTTACATTACCACGTCATAGTTGTTCGTTGTACAAGTCTTATAATTTTTCATTAAATTTATTCCCAAGTATCTTATTCTTTTTGGATGTTATAAATAAAATTGTTTCCTTAATTTCTTTTCAGATTCTTCATTGCTAGCATATAACAATGCAATTAATTTGTGTATATTGATCTTGTATAATGCAACCTTTCTAAATTAATTTATTCTAATTATTAATAGTAAATTACTTAAATTTTCTACATACCAAATCATGTCATATGTAAATATAAGAACTTTTCCTTTTGTTTTTGCAATATTAATTTTTAAGATTTATCTTGTTTACCCAATTTCCCAGGCTAGAACCTCCAGAATATTGTTAAATAGAAGTAGTGAGAGTGGAAATACTAATGCTGTACTTGATCTTTGGGGAAAAGCATTTGGTCTTTTGCCATTAAGTATGATATGAGCTGAGATTTTGTATTGTTTGTTTTGTTTTTGTAGATACCCTTCATCAAGTTGAAGAAGTTTTCCTCTATTCCTGGTTTATTGAGTCGTGTTTTTTTGTTTGTTTGTTTGTTTTTTTATCATGAATGGATTTTGGATTTTGTTGCATGCTTTTTCTGCTCTATTGAAATGACCACATGTTTTTTTGTTCTTCTTTCTATTGATATGGGGCATTACATTGATCGATTTTTTTGAATGTTAAACCAGCATTGTATTTCTGAGATATATCCCACTTTGTCATAGTGAGTGTGTAATCCTTTTTATATGTATCAATATTTAATTTGTTTGTATTTTATTGATGACTTTTGTGTTTTGTGTTCATAATAGATATAGGTCTGGTTTTCTTGTGATATCTTTTGTTTTTGTGTATATATAAAACTGACCTCATAAAATGAGCTAGGAATTGTTTTCTATTTTTTCAAAGAATTTTTGAATAATAATAATAATAATTTGAATAAATAATGATTCTTTAAATAATTGGTAGAATGCACTAGTGAAGTTATCTGGGTCTGGGCTTTTCTTCTGGGAAGTTTTAAAATTACTCATTCATTAGAGGTTTCTTTTTTAAGATTTTCTATTTCCTTTCAAGTCAGTTGTAGTAGTTTATGTATTTTTAGAAATTTGTCCATTTCATTTATGTCCATGGCATACAATCTTTCATACTATTCCCTTATAATATTTTTTATTTCTGTAAGATTAGTAATAATATTCCCTCTTTAATTCTTGATTTTAATAATTTGAATCTTTTCTCTTTTTTTCTTAGTCAATCTAGCTGAAATTTGGTCAACTGTGTTGGTTTGGCCAAGGAATCAACTTTTGGTTATTAAGTTTTGGTATAACTTTTCTAATCTTTATTGTATCAATTAATGCTCTATTTTTTATGTATTACTTTCTTATGCTTACTTTAGATTTCATTTTCTCTCATTTTTCCAGTGTTTTAAGGTCGAAGTTTGGGAAATTGATTTGAGATCTTTCTTCTTTTATAGGTAGATATTTATGGCTCTACATTTTCCTCTAAACATTGCTTTAAGTGCATCCAATTCACTTTAGTTTGGTGTGTTTTTGTTTTAATTTATCTCAAAGGATTTTTGAATTTCCTATATGACTTCTTTGAATCATTGGTTATTTATGAATGTATTATTTAATTTCCAAATATTTATACATTTTAAAAATTTTCATCTATTATTAATTTATGATTCGATTCCAATATCATTGGAGAATACACTTTGCATTATTCAAACCTTTTAACTTTACTGAGGCTTGTTTTATGGCCTAGCATACGGCCTGTCCTGAAAAAAGCTCCATGTGCACTTGTAAAGAAGATGTATATTCTACTGTTTGTAGGTGGATGGTCTATAGATGTTTGTTAGTTCTAGTTTGTTTATAGTGTTGTTTGTTTATAATTATATATCCTTTATAATCTTCTTCCCATTCTATACATTGTGGAAAGTGAGGTTTTGAAGTCCCTAACTATTATTGTTGAATTGTCTGTTTCTGTTTCTTCCTTCAATTCCATAAGTTTTTGCTTTACATACTTTGGGACACTGTTGTTAGGTATTTATATGCTTATAATTATTACATTTTTCTCATAGATTGGCCCTTTTATCATTATTATGTGTCTTCCATATCTCCACTAACATTTTCTGGTCTTAAAGTTGATTTTGTTTGATATTAGCATAACCACTCTGGCTCCCTATAGTTCCTAGTGGCATGACATATCTTTTTTCATTCTTTTACTTTCAACCTATCATCTGTGGACAATATATAGCTGAATCTTGTTTTTTTTTTATCCAATTTAACAACTTATGCCTTTTGATTTGAGTATTTAAGCCATTCACATTGCATAATTATTACTATGATTGGATATATGTCTGCAATTTTACTCTTTGCTTTCTGTATGTCTCATATCACATTTTGTTCTCTGTTCTACCTTTATTACTTTCTTTTGTATTAAATTAATGTTTGTAGTATAATATTTTAATTTTTAGTGATTTTCACTATATTTTTTAGCTGTTTTCTTAGTGGTTGCCCCAGGGCTGTGTAGACTGACTAAGAAAAAAGAGAGATGACTCAAATTATTAAAATCAAGAATGAAAGAGGAAATATCATTACTAATTTTACAGAAATAAAAAGTATCATAAGGCAATAGTATGAACAATGTATATATTAACTTATCAGAATGATGTGTACTACCTTAATGTGAGTAAAATATAGACACTTTACTCTTACGTAGCTCTCGTCTCTCTTCCTCTTTTTTAATATTGTTATTATACATATTACCTATATATGTAATATATATGTAACCTTGTTGTAATTATTACTTTATATAGTTTTATGTCTTTTAAAGAAGCTGAGAGAAGAAAGGAGAGAAATACATATTTATAGAATTTCTTACATTAATCTTCTTGTTTATCCTTTCTGAGTCTCTTCATTTTTTTTCCCAGTGCATTCAGGTTACCAACAGGTGTCAACTTCCTCCAGCACAGCTCCACTCCCTTTCACCTCCTTTGGGCTATTTTTGATAAATATGTTAGATTTATATTTGTTATAAGCCCTAGATTATATTTTGAATGAAAGGTCTGTACCAAGCTTGTCCAACTTGCGGCCTGGGGACCACATGCAGCCCAGGATGACTTTGAATGTGGCCCAACACAAATTCATAAACTTTCTTAAAACATTGAGGGTTTTTTTTTTTCTCTCATGAGCTATTGTTAGTGTATTTTATGTGGCCCAAGACAATTCTTCTTCCAATGTGGCCCAGGGAAGCCAAAAGGGTGGACAGCCTTGTGTCCAATCATTCTACACAATATAGAAAAATGATTAGTTACTGCAGCCCTGGGTTCCTGGCAGACTAAAGAGAAATATCCAATAGAAATAACTTCCTTCTAGCAAGATTTCACAATGGTAATTAAGAGACTTCATAACTTTGTGATCTGTTCAAAAGACTGCCCAAGGCTAAGCCTAAAGGAACTCTCCAAGTTATTAAAGAGAGTTTCACAACTCTGGAGCCTTTTGTGAACAGGACAGCAATGCACTGAAACTATCAGAACTGCTTTAATGTCTGATATTCCTATGGTTATAGAGAACCAACATGAATATTGCTGTTAGAATTACTAGAGAGCTCCTTTTTCTTATATAAACACTTCAACAAATACGAGTTTATGCATAAAGACATCTTTTTTCAGAAGCTGAATGATGAGCAAATGCTTTTTTACAATGTTTTATATTTTTGAATTTTAAAATTTATTCAGCATCCTGAGTCAGACAAGTCTAAGAATGAAATCAAATGCAAATCTGGCAACAGAGATGTTTTGTGACTCATGAGTAAGCCATTCAGGTACAGACAATACCTGTCAGGCAGGTTAGGTGTGTTGCTAGATCACTTTCTCCAAGCTCAAACACAGATGTGATGTCTAGACACCCACATAAGGTATTTCATACTAAAATCAAGAAATACTGGGAGTTACACTGAGACCTTAACTTTCAAGAAAAAAGAAATCAGTGTGCTCAAAGAAGAGTAGCTATAATCAGTCTTTGGACACAGAAATGTTGCACTCTTTTTGGGGGGTCCTTTCTTGAAGCAGACGTTTCTTTCCATTTCTTTTTTTCTTTGTCAGAAAATCATTTCACAAAGTGCTTTGAGATTTAACTAAATTTTCTTATTTTGTTTAAAAAGTTGAGCTGGGGCCGGGCATGGTGGCTCACTCCTGTAATCCCAGCACTTTGGGAGGCCGAGGTGGGTGGATCAAATGAGGTCAGGAGTTTCAAACCAGCCTGGCCAACATGGTGAATCCCCATCTCTACTAAAAATACAAAAATTAGCCGGGCATTGTGGCATGTGCCTGTAATCCCAGCTACTCAGGAGGCTGAGGCAAGAGAATGGCTTGAACCTGGGAGGTGGAGGTTGCAGTGAGCCAAGGTCGTGCCACTGCACTCCAGCCTGGGCAATAGAGCGAGATTTCATCTCAAACAAACAAACAAACAAAAAAAGTTAAGTTGGAATTTGAGCTTATTTATTATTCCTTGAAAATAGTATAGATACCCTCAATTGCTACCGTAGGGAGTGCAAGAGCTCACAGCAAGAGCTCAGTGAGTATAATTTGTCCTCCTGGCTTTTTTGTTTGTTTTGATTGCACATTCACTCTATCAATAATATGAATGTTTCAAATTTTGTCTTTGAAATGTGGACTAGCAAAATTACTAAGATATTGAGTACTTAAAGTTACTTATAAAATACTGCTTAAATATATCAACAATTGTTGGTCTGTAAAGCACTCTAGAAGTTGTTTACAATTTTTACTGACAACTACGTGAAATATAAACATAAAACATTTGGATCTTTGATGAGCTTCAATTAGAGATGATTTTTTCCAGAATATGTCATTTTTCCAATGATAAATGCTTTAGATTGTGTTAGTATTTCTGTTCCACAATTGTAGTATTGCCTTTTGCCCATAGGCTTTTTATTCATTCATTTCTTCAAAAAATAAATATTATATTGTTTCATCCCAATGCTTATATGGAGGCTCAGGAGGTTCTGCATCCCGACCCCTCCGCTTTCTGTCTTACCTGCCAGGTCAGGATGAGAAATGCCATTGGGTTTATTGAGGCAGGGATGGTGAGTCTTGCTTTCCGTTTCCTGTACCTGGCTGACATGATTTTCTTCACCACCACTTGCTCTGGCTGATACTTGTATCCATATAGAAAAATATATAGATATAACAAAAGCTTTGAACAAATGAAATCAAATTCTAATTCTACTAGAAGGCACCTGATGTCATTCTCTTAATGACTTTTTAGAGTATTACTGCACTGATACCCTCCACCAGGGGGTAGGGGAGGAAGCCTATATTCTACTCTGTCTGCATATCTAGTAGTCTGCATATCTATCATGCTAGTGGTCGATTTGGTGCTCTGTAAACAGGTCCTTTCTTCCTGATACTTTCATTTTCTTAAGCCCATTAACAAATTGAGATAGACACATATGGGTGGATTCCCAAGTCAGATGCTTGGTTCTGAAACTGTCTCTAAAATCTACTGTAGATTGATTTTCAGACCATTTTCCAGTGATGGAAACAGGCTCTCCCTGTGAGTTTATACAGGCTTGTTTCTCCTAATGTTTCACCCAAAATGAGGTTAACCCTGGAAATTCCAGTGCCCCTTAGCTACAGGCGCCCTCCACTGAGAATGGCTTACTCCTAGGTAGGGTGCTAGTATTATGCTTGTTGCCTGTTCACATGCCAGGAAAAATACTGATTTCTGCTCCTGAAGTCATAAAAGATTATTCAATCGTAAGCCCTACGTTTGGGACTATCTTCAACTATAAGCGGCTGCACACATTCAGCTTGTTCTTCCTGACTGGGGAGGTCCAGAAGCAGACTGTCTGTGGGTGGGAGGGTAACTCACGATGTCATCAGGGACCCAGTTCCTTTTCATTTCTACTCAGTCATCCTTGGCACAGGCGTGTTGCTCTGTGTTACAAGAAGGCTGTTTGGTCCACCAGCAACAGGAGGAAGGGAAAGGGGCAATGGGCAAAGATGACATATCCATTAGCAAACTCTTCTAAAGAGATTTCCCAGAGGCAGAACGAACTTCTCACCCAAAATTTGGTTCAGATGTTGAGATTGATGATACCACACATGCATCCACTAAGAAAGTATGGTAAGGTTTATTACTCACATAATGATCCAAAAATAGCTTTAGAGACCAGAGAAGAGAGACTGGCTTGGCATTTATTGTGGGTAGAGATGAGACTGGGGTGAAGGCTCTTGCACATGGGTGGAGGCTTGTGGGGTTTAAATTTCCCACCAATTCCAAAGGAGGGAGCACTTGGGCTTTCTTATCAGCTTCCTGGATGTGGAACAAAAGGAGAAGAGGGAGTAATGGGATTTGAATGCAGCCAGACATCAGAAATGTAGTCAGACTCTTTATTGCACTGTCTCGATACCCTTCTCCTGGCATCTTACAGCAGGCTGAGAAATGCGGTGTTTTAGTGGCCACAGTGGAGGGCTGTTAGCACAGAAGGAGTGCAGGATGGAGGTGAGCGGAGGGAAGGCAGCAGGCTTTGCCAGCCCAGCCATCTCATCTTTCCTGCTGACCTCCATTCAGAGATGAAAAGTGACCTTGGCTGCCCACCAGGATCAATGGTGTTGAGGCACTTGGCTCACTTTTGTTACATAACCAAATCCAGTGAACTACAGTAATATGGCCTTTTCCAAAGCATGGAGGAGCAAGAGGAGAACCACAAGAAGGAAGAAAAGAGCTACCCTTTGGGAAAGAGCATAGCCCAGTGAGTGTGTTCAGCTATAAATACGGGCATCCTAAAGATCCATCGCAATGGTATGTCCTTCTGATAATTGCAAAGAAAAAGGGAACACACAAGTTAAAAACAACAACAATAACAATAACAACAGAAAGCAAAACAGTCTAATTCTGTCCTCTAGACTGGAGACTGTAATTTCCACCGACCCCCGTGGGACACTATTAAGTTTATTCTAGGGTGAGTGGGTGCCCAAGGGAGGCAGTGAGTGTGGCTGACATCACCTGGTGGCAGGGTGCTCAGGGACGGCCACAGGTTCTACAGGGCCCTGCAGGGCCTGAGTCTCTAGTCAGTTGGGAAGCTCCACCTTCTGCCCCAGCCCAAGGGGGTTGAGGCAGTCATGGATGTAGCAATTTTCATAATTCTCAGGGATCAATGATGAGCATTGAGCAGGCTTGATTCTCACACACATACGCAGTGGCCTGGTCTTCCAGCCATCGGAGGGTACTCAGGAAAGGCAGCCAGTGGGATAGGAAGCTTGAGGGGCCCCCATCAGCCAGAATCAGCACCTTGTTAGGAATGTAGACAGAGTGGACACACTGCACCAGAACTTTGGTGTCCTTGGCCTGGCGGTCTCCACAGATCGCGATCTGCCTGAGGGTCTGCTGCTGGACTGAGAGGACACGGACCATCTCCAGCAATGCCACTGGGACATGGTTCATGTGCTGGGAGAAGGCGGTCAATAGGCACACGCACTTGTCCATCCAGTCCTTGTGACCCATGAAGCCGTGCAACCAAGGCAGGTTGTGGGCTGATCCGGAATTGGCGCTGGGCTCTGAAGACTGTAATGTTTTAAACTCTAGGAGGAATGTCCTCTGAAAGATTGTTCAGAAGAGGAAGTCTTTTTCCCCACTGGAAGGAAAAGAGGGGAGAAGAGTCAGAATGATTAGATAAAAGTGCTTTCTAATATGTTATTGTTCAGAGTACGGTGTAGAAAAACAAAAGTATAGTAAAAAATGATTCTCCCTTTCAGTTCTCTCTTTTACCTTTCTCTCTCTCACAGTTTTGTACTCAGATGTTGCTCCCTGGTTGAAAATAATTCCGCAGTTGAAAAGCAAGTCACTTGGGAAGATCTGGAAGTTAAAGCCCTATCAATACTTTTCAAATATGACAGTAAATATCTGGGCAATGATGAAGGGCGACTTGCAGAAACACCGTTTTCCATTGAGAAGGTGGTTATTGGCTTGCTATTAGAGGAGGAAGAAAGATCTATGTTTATGGAGCTGATGGAGAAGCATTCAGAACTAGCTGTTTTTGTGTTTAATATTTCAGTGAGGTAGGTATCCCTGAAGGCATGTTGACACTTACCTCTAAGGATTCAACCAGAAATCTCTTTGATTTGACATTTATTTTACAACTTGGATGGTTGTGACCGCTGCTCAGTTCCCACAGGTTGCTGTTTGACAACCCCAAGTTCACAAAGCCACGAAGTCAGAAAATATGTTCAATTCAATAGCCAGTTACGGCTCTGGGCTCAGGGACCCCATCTCCCCAAAAACTAGCAGTCTAGAGGACTCCCTTGGCAGATAATCTGAGCACATGCATCCTGAGAAGCCTCTTCTGGGGTCCTGATTTATTTTTATTTTTCCCCTTTTTCCCCTTTATTCTCTTGATGAGCTTCAAAAAAAAAAAAAAAAAGAAAATCCATTGCAGCTGGAAAGGCAGAAAAGGCACTTAACTTCAACCACATTTTTGGTACCCTAGGAAAACTAATTAGAAAGAATACACAGAGAACAAGGTATGGCATAGATGCACAAGATCTTTGCAAGCCAGTGAGTAAACCAAAGATACGATAAATCGTGGGTCTGCCAACCTTATCTTAAAGTGAAAAATTGAGCTACAAACAAAATACAAGTGCCACCACTCCTAGTGTGAAGAAGTCGGCTTGGGCCCATATCCCAACTTTAAGTAAAGGAGAAAACGTTTCTTTTATGTCTGCTTTGCCGTGACTGCCCTGCAGTGGAAATAGGACATTTTTGCCATGAATTTATCATTTGATGCAGATGTTTGGCTCAAGTTTCCTGATCCTGTCAGCAAAGTTGACCTTAAAACATTAGAACAAGAATTGTGGTTTATTTACGTTTTCTTACGAGGCGCAAATTTGCATATAGGAGCATTGTTTTTATTGCAGCTTCTTAGAGAGCCTCTAGTTTTGGAGTGCATGCCCTATTTTTTCTCCATGAATAGTTTGATAGTTGTACTTAAATTTATGGGTTCTTTCTACCTCTTTCTACCTTTATTTCTCCAAGTACAAGCACATTTTGTTACAGTGATTGCTGCTTTCCTGTTTTTTTTTTTTAATAGCCATCAAAAAATATAGACTCCCACCATAGCATTGCAGGTGGCTAAACCCCATCTTGACCTCTAGACTTTTCTAAGTCTGCAAAGAATAAAAACAAGGAGGAATTTGCAAAGTTCATCAAGTCTAGACCTTCCTTAGAGGCCTAATGACTGTATTTGAAGCCACTCTGGCCAGTTTTCCTGATTGGAAATTGTTAAAAAGTAGCTAGGAAGTTCTGAAAAAGCAAAAGTGGTTAAGATAACAAGTTAAGCATTAGCAAGGAAGTTTTTCTTGAGCTCAAGTATTAATACATGGTCTGGGCTTTAGGAGTAATTTTACACCAGTTGTCTGTTTTCCTTTTAGAGTTGGATGGAAAGTTGTTCTCAAAATGCATCTGAGTTGTTGAATATCCATTATGTTACAGGGAAGCCATTCCTTCTTCCAAAACAGTTTTAATTTTTATGGATTCTAAGTTAAAACAGGAACATTTATTTTCTTATGGGTAAAGTTCCTGGAATGCTCTATTACATGGATTTAGTACATTTTTTGACCAAATAGCACTTGACCAAACATTATTTTCAAAACTGCACTTCTCTAAAAAAAAAAAAAGATTTAAAAATACGATTCCTTTTGCTGATGAGCGTCATACTTTGGCATTTAGTCTGTAAAACCTTGGCGTTTAGTCTGTCTTCCTGGAGCTCAGTTCTTGAAATGCATGTCTCTCATTCAGGGCTTTCATAGTCAACAGGTGGAACCAGCCACTGGTGTTCTGCTTATAATAAAAATTATACATTTGTATTAACATTGCTCTTGAAGTTAATAAACACACCCAAATCTGGTTAATTTGTTCAAGTTATTGACAGATTCTCTGTGATTTACAGGGATTAATGAGTATGCAAATACAAGGAAAAATGCCCAGGATAGAGAACATCATGGAACATATTGTACCTTATTGTAAAATAAAAATAGCCCTGGACAGCCCATGGAATGCGTTCTAACAGCATAATCAGTTCTTTACTGTGGTTTTCCTGCCAGCCAGGGAGCCCTGCGTCACAGAGGGTGGGTGCCAAGTGTCTGGTTTGCTCTTTGGTAAGATTTTTCTTTTTCTTCCTATAATTTTCAGGTTTGCAGTTTCTCCAAATGCAAAACATCCAAGCCACCTCCCTCTGCAGTGAAGTATTGATCTTGTTCTAGATTTCTCCGCAAAGGTTGGGATATTAGAGTTGAAAACACAAGTGGGTAGGGTGAGCCCACAGTCTCTGTGACGGGGCCTGCTGGACACTCCCAGTCTGCTGGGACAGCATGGTGGAATTTTCATCTTGTACAAATGAGCTTGGCATCTTATTTCCAGGTCCTCTGCTACCAACAGCGAATTTGTTACAGTGTGAAGTGTTGAGGCAACTACCTAAATAAATCTGGGCAAAATATACTATCAAATCAATCAGGGATTTCCACCCTTCATGAATTATCTCACATTTTAGTCTAAATTATTTAAGAATGACTGACTCACGGCTGGGCGCAAAGGCTCATGCCTGTAATCCTAGCACTTCGGGAGGCCGAGGCAGGCAGATTGCCTGAGCTTAGGAGTTCAAGACCAGCCTGGGCAACAGTGAAACCCAGTCTTCACTAAAATACAAAAAAATTAGCTAGGCATTGTGGCGGGCACCTGTACTCCCAGCTACTCGGGAGACTGAGGCAGGAGAATTGCTTGAACTAGGGAGGTGGAAGTTGCAGTGAGCCGAGATTGTGCCACTGCCCTCCAGCCTGGGTGACAGAGTGAGACTCCATCTCCAAAAAAAAAAAAAAAAAAATGACTTGCTCCCTTGCTCCCTTTTTGCCCTCTGTGCATATGGCCCTAGAGTCGGTGTTTGAAAAACTGCTTTCCACTGTCCAGAGAGGATTTACTCTTAATAGGCTGATGATCCTGGAGCCCACGGCCACCCTTCTGGGCTCTAGTCACCTCTAATCCACGTCGTGTTAATTGGTCATTTTGTTTTGTGCAGGCAAGACTTGGATGTGCAGTTTTCATGCCATCTCTTGATTGTTTACCCAAACATAAAATGTAACCAGGGAACCAGCAATATGGTAGTTATGCGCTTCCCAAATCAACTTGAAGTTGATCCTAAATGCACGCTGTTTCCACTGCTGCTTCTCTGATGCAGGTTCTGCCCCAGTGATAGTGAGCTGGCATTACTGTGAACCAGGATTGCACATGGGGGCTCCGACCCCATGGTGCCTGCCACACACTAACACACATACTCTTTGAGACCCAACCAAAACAGCACTCAGGGGCAAAGAGTTTAAAGAGACAGGGCTTTATCCAACATTGGAACTATTTTAAATGCCCGAAGTAGCTCCATTTCAAGTTCTTCAGATGGCCTATGAAGCTCTATAGGACATCTTTCCCTAAGCCCTTGGCCTCGCACCTCCCCTGACACCCCCAGCATCTCTCTTCTGGAGGCCTTCTCCACTAAAGCTTTCTGTGCAACTTCTTGGCTGACTCGTCCATCCCCACCAGGCTCTATCTAACAGCAGCCTCATCAGGGACACCCTCCCCTCCTGCCATCACCCTCACCTGCTCTGTGTTCCCCCAGCCCACATCTTCATTACACAAACTATTTATTTGTATGCTCACTTATAAGCTTAAGGGAAAGAGACAGTAAGCTTGTCAGGGTAGGAAGTGTGTTTTGTTTATTGCAGTCTCCATATCCTACGGAAGGGTGCCGGGCCCACTGTAGATGCTAAATTAAAACCTGGTAAATGTTGAACAAATAAAATGATTAAATCAAATGGTGTAGTATGCAAGGAAGAAACAAAGACAGGGATTCAAGTCCCTGCCTCTCTACCTGGCTGTGTGACTTCAGTCCAGATATTGAACTTCTCTTGCTTTTAATCTTCTTATCATTATAATTATTGAGATTTGGGCCACGTTTTTAGAAAGTTAAGATTTTGGGTGGCTTTTCGAGCTTTAACACTTTAACATTTTTTATCTTCTTTTCTGAATTTTTTTTTTCCTGCTGGGCTGTAATTTTCTTAAGGCCGGGATTATAAAAGATGCATCATTTTATTTCCTGAAATTCACAGGATAACACTTACACAAAGGTGCTCAATAATCACTTGTTGGAAATAACCTTTTTTCCCCCAGAAAGGCTGTTTCAAAATGTGTATTTTATAGTATTTGATCTGCTAGATCAAGGGTTGGCAAACATTTTCTGAAAGAAGTCCAGCTAGTAAATATTTTGAGCTTTGCGGCCATACTTCTTCTTCTTTTTTATTTTTTTTTTTGAGATGGAATCTCACTCTGTTGCCCAGACTGGAGTGCGGTGGCGTGATCTTATGATCTCAGCTCACTGCAACCTCCACCTCCCAGGTTCAAGTGATTCTACCGCCTCAGCCTCCCAAGTAGCTGGGATTACCTGCCACCACGCCCTGCTAATTTTTGTATTTTTAGTAGAGACGGGGTTTTGTCATGTTGGCCAGGCT
This sequence comes from Rhinopithecus roxellana, assembly GCF_007565055.1. Classification (NCBI taxonomy): domain Eukaryota; kingdom Metazoa; phylum Chordata; class Mammalia; order Primates; family Cercopithecidae; genus Rhinopithecus; species Rhinopithecus roxellana. The sequence goes on from NC_044561.1 coordinate 53,518,094, forward strand.
GGTCTCGAGCTCCTGACCTCAGGTGATCTGCCCGTCTCAGCCTTCCAAAGTGCTAGGATTATAGGCATGAGCCACCACGCCCGGCCTAGATTTCTTTATCACAACTCTGCAACTCTGCCATTTTAGCCTGAAAACAGCCATAAACAATTTGTGAACGAATGGGCATGGCTGTCTTGAAATGAAACTTTATTTGCAAAAAACAAATGGCAGGCTGCGTTTGACCGGTGAGCTATAGTTTGCTCGCCTGGCACTAGACAGTTATTGTCATAAAATAACCGTTTTCTAAAAATGAACTCTTTGGTTCCACTATGTTTCCGAGTAAGTTACATGAGATCATTTAAGTTTCACTTCTATTGTTGGGAATTTGTTATTTGAATAAAGATTTTCTAAGTGACCCTCAAGCTTGGGTCTTTATTTCATTTTTAGATTATGTAAGGCTTGACCCACTTAAGAAATGTAACCGTGTTTTTTTTTTTTTTTTTCTCCTATTAAAAAAGTCGGGTTTTTTGGTCTTTGTGACTATCTTGTTTACACAAACTGAACCTGAGACAAAGCCTCTAGTGACTGCTTTTTGTGGTTAAACTGGTTTCTTACCCACCAAAGTCTAGAAGAGGGAAAGAAAGAATTGTACCAGTTTGATGTGTTTTGTGTAACATAAGCCAGATTGTATCTCCTTCTCACTCCCCAGGTCTGTATACAACTTAGGACCAAGAGGTGGACTTCGGTTTCTTAGTTCAAGCTAAAAAAAATACCAGGGAAGCAGGAACCATGGGACATCCCAGGCTTGGTGCAGAAACTTGACCTGAACTGAACCTTAAGATCAGAATATAGACCTATTGTCTTTCCTCACCTCACTATTACCAAACTAACTTCCGCATCTCCTGGGAGTGCTTTCTATTTCATCCAGGCAGTGCCCTTATCTGATCTGGAGTGGGTTTATCTCTGGGAGAGCTATTGACGTGCCTGACAGGAGAGGACACTGAGAGTACCTCCAGTCTCCACCTGCCCCCTCCGATAGAACTGAGCAAGCGCTAACCATGCCAAAAACATCATTATCTCTGGTTCCATCTTAGTCCCTGCACACCCTAGGATTCAACAACTCAAGTAAGTAGGGGAGGGGAACATCTTTTCTCCCCTGGGAAACCTTGTCTCCTCCCAAGCCCTGGGAGGAGAAGGACTGCTGCTAATGAGACAGTGATGGTTAGTCTTGTAATTTTTACGGTATTATCTGCAGAACGAATGACTACCAGCAGGTACTCTGAATCTCTTTTCTTTCTAATAAGATGTAATCAACGAAACAGACTGTGGTCTGGGAGCTGACCAAAGAGTCAGCTAAAGGAATTGGACACATCCTGAGTTAGTTAACACATCGGTGTTGTTGGTCTAAGATGCTCTTTAGGGGCTGGTGACTCATTCATGATGTGCAGGAAACAGCACAGACACCTCCATGACCATGGAAGGTTTCTACAGGTGCCGTCATCACAGGGTCTACAAACAGAAGGAAGTCAGAGAGAGAGACTCAGGGGCTGGAGACCTGGATTCTGCATCGGAGTTTACCTCATCCTGGTTCTATTCCCAAAGTCCTCTCTGTGTGGCCATATCCCTGATTCTCAACCTGGCTTCATTCCAGTCATCTCAGGATCTTACAAACAACATTGATGTCCAGGCCCTACCACAGACGAATGAAATCAGAATCTCTTGGACATTTAAACAATGAGTGATTCTTTCTTGGTGATTCTAATGTGTAGTCAGGGTTGGGGCCACTGCTTTACTTCATGACATCATGATACTAAAAATAGTACTGGAAAGAAAGAAGGAAGGCTACCATCTGCCTTCCAATTTCTTCAGGTGGGAACCTCTTCATAAGACTGTATGTGAAACCAGGATATGAGATCCTTATAAGTAATTCCATTTATAAGAAAGAGAGAGAGAGAGAGAGAGAGAGAGAGAGAGAGAGAGAAAGACAGGGAGGGAGGGAGGAAGGAAGAAAAGGAAGGGAGGAAAGAAGGAAGGAAGGAAGGAAGGAAGGAAGGAAGGAAGGAAGGAAGGAAAAGGAAGGGAAGGGATAGGAAGGGAAGGGAAAGAGAAAGGAAAGAAAGAAAAGAAAGAAAGAAAAAGAAAGAAAAAGAAAGAAAAAAGAAAGAAAGAAGAAAGGAAGGAAGGAAGAGAGGAAGAGAGAAGGGAGAAGGAAGAAAGAAAGGAAGGAAAAAGAAAGGATGAACGGTGTTTACAGCTGGAAATCAAACAGAACTTTGCCTGACACATGTTCATTTTTGGCCATTTTAGCCTTTTCTTTTGTGGTGAGAACCATTACTTCAGCCCAGTTAACCCTGAGATCACTCACAAAGACTGAATTCACAGTTGGCTGTCCAGTACAGCGATTCAAGGTGAGGACTGTGAAGTGAGATCAAGATTTGAATTTCTGCTTCTCAGATCACCAACTATTTGACCTTGGGCAAGTGACTTAATTTAAGACTTAGTTTTATCATTTATAAAGTAAGAAGAATAATACCTATCTCACATACTCTGATTTATTGGTATGATAGTCAATGTGCTATAAAAATGAATTCATAATTAAATGACATGGTAGACATAAGGCATTTAAATCAAATTCCTGATCTATAGCAAACCTTCAACATATAGCAGCTGTTATCATTAGAGCTAAAATGAATCATGTATCTAGGCTAGGGTCTCGTTTCTTTGCTGTTTTGGATAATGGCTCAAGAATGAGAATAAAGCCCACTGAAGAAGTCTTGATTATCCTTAAAGCTGTAAGCTCACTAGAGTTTTTTGTGTGTTGCCAGTTTCATTCAGGTCCAGGAGTATTGGTTATTGTTGGCCTATATGTTGAAGATTAACTTTGAGGAACCTTTCCAGTGGAATTCAGGCCAAAAAAAAAATTCTGAGACTGCTTTTGATTTGCTTTGAGTTCATTGCAGCTCATGTGAAGGATGCAAATATTTCCATATTCCCTGCTATCTGCTAGGGGTCTTCAAGAGATGAGTCATAGTGACCTGGAGGTAACATTTTTAGAATGCTAGTAAGATTAGTGTTAAGAACATAGACAAAGTCTGAATCTCTCCAATACTTGATTTTAATTTAAAAAAAGAGGAAACATATTACAAAGCAAGCAGAATTTCAACATGATCTTTAGATGGTAAATTATGTTTTACCTTAGTCTGCATTATTACCACAATACTTGCACCTGGCTGGTATGTGGGGGTGTGTGTGTGGGGGTTAAAGGGACCTGTTATTTACCTGCTTATCTATCAGATTGGTAATACCAATCCTACTCTGCAAATTTAACATCAGAGATTTACTGTTCATAATAGAATAAATGCATATTGAGAACCACACTTGAACTTAGCTCTTATGACAGGAAACTTTCAAAGTTAGAAGTTACACTGAGCTTGAATTTTAAGATAGAGGCAAAGTCATTTAATAAAAGTAAAAAGTGAAGGATTGATGGATGTATAAGTGGATGGATGGATGGATGGATAGATGCATGGATGCATAGGTATATGGATGGATGGATGGATGGATGGATGGATGGATGGATGGATGGATGGATGCATAGGTGGATGGATGGATGGATGGATGGATGGATGGATGGATGGATGGATGGATGAATAGATGGATGGATGGATACATGGATGGATGGATGGATGGATGGATGGATGGATGGATGGATAAATGGATGTATGTATGTATGGATAAATGGATGGATGGATGGATGAATAAATGGATGTATGAATAAACGGATGGATGGATGGGTGGATGGATGCATAGGTGGATGGATCCATAGGTAGATGGATGTATGGATAAATGGATGTATGGATAAATGGATGGATGGATAGATGCATAGGTGGATGGATGGATGGATGGATGGATGGATGGATGGATGGATGGATGGAACGATGGATGGATGGATAAATGGATGTATGGATAAATGGATAGATGAATAAATGGATGCATGGATAAATGGATGGATGGTAGATGCATAGGTAGATGGAGGGATGGCTAGATGGATGGATGCATGCATGCATGCATGCATGCATATGTAGGTAGATAGATGAATGGATATATAAGTAGATGGATTGACTGATTGAATAAAATGCTGAAGTTAATAGAATTCTCTGTTACTCTCTATGCCCATATGTTCTTCATGGCCACATGTAAGGTTAGCCTTATGATGGAAGATTGGCATTAGTATTGTCATTTTTATTTCAGCTTGTGCCTACGTTCTGTGTTCTCACATGTTCCCCATAAACATTCACATGGTCCAGTGTGCAACTATGAAAGAAGCTTCCCATCACCTGTGCCTCCCAACCTCACCCCACTCACTGCAATCTGAGGAAGAATTCCAACACCAAACAAACACTAGAAAGTACCTTGCTGGCGTGGGCTTCCCTGTTAACTGAACTAAAATTCCATCTCTAGGACTCAGTGAACTGACAAGTGTTATTGTTTCCAAACTTGAGCTATGTTCACCCCGTCCAGGTGCATTTCTACTAGCAATAAACTTATTGCTAGTAAAAGCACACCACATCACAAGGAACAGCAAATAGCAGACATATCTTTGCACCTTGACACAGCAGCACAGAAATTATATCTGGTACTCGATTCAGTGTCAGGTGGTGTAAGCACTTTGTCAACAAATGAACAGAAGGGGTAACTGAGCAGCGACAAATATTTCGTTAAGTTCTGTAACCAAGATAGGAGATAGATTCTCATACTTGATTGCTGGGAATACGTACATCCTATAAAAGCCAAGAAAGTTAACTAAGTGGCACAAACCTTATAGCTTATCAGTACGATGCAAGGCACTTCAGGAAAACTGGCATGATAAAACTTGGTTTCCTAGGAGCAAACTAATTAAATTATATTTATTCAAGTAATCTAAACTATTTGACTACTCAAGTGGTTGGACAATAAAATAACTAGAATAAGATTCAGAAAAGCCTAGTACCTACATTGCTCTCCCTGGGAGGTGCAGCAGCACTTCGAGGGCATGCAAATTGTTTAAGATATTTTAAGGCAGCTCAGGATCTCTGCATACGTTCTAGTGAAAACAGCAGATCTTGAAGGAACTGAAGTGCATGGCTTCTGTGTCCCACAATTCAAACATGAGAGGAGATGAGAACTCCCGTATTATAAGATGACTTTGCACGTGATCCTTCCTAGAGGTGAGTTTTCAGGTAAAACGGAGCTCCCTGTCGGAGTGCAACCATAAGGAAGAGGACCTTGATGTGGGCCACCTTGGCCCCTCACCATGGAACTTCATTCCCTGATGTCTTCTGACAGAACACACGTGGTGCATGTGTGTTCCTCCCTTCTCCAAACTGTGTAAGGACCCTGGGAGGTAAACTGTTTTTCTCAGTTCACTGGTGCAAAACCATCTCAGATAAGTCAATCCGCTTGCCTCAGGTCTTTGAATTAGTAAGTAGCAGCTTTAGAATTTGAATCCACAGCTAAGACCAAACCTACTTTTCTCCCTCACACCCCCAGTGGACTTTACTCCTTGCCAGGAAGAAAGAATGTAACAATTCAGTGTCCCAAGGCAAGAATTACAACTTCAGTTCAATTTTGCTGTTGGTGTCCGCACTGTAAAATGAGATTTGACTGGCAAGATAAGACATACCAATTTGAAAAACTGAGCAATTTGAAAAACAAAACATAATGACGTTTGCCCAAGAGATTGCAATGATTGTTTAAATTGATAACCCAAGTACTCTTTCTGATGTATGTACTAGGTGATATATGTTATTTACTGATTGATAAATGGTAAGGCTGCACCTTTAGATTTACTGCTGCCTACTAAGTACACACAGATTTCAGAAGGGAAGTGAGCAGAGGTGAGTTTTCAGTCATAACTCAACTTTCACTCTGAGTTAGGGTAACCACAAGGGCAAACCAAAGCCGGTGGAACAGAATGAATGACAGACAGGAAATATTCTCCAGCATGTGATCAGGAATAAATCCATGGAGGTGAAACAACTCCAGGAATTTTTCTTAATAAAGAAGGAAAGAAAATACAGTCGCTGCATGTCTAGTCCATATAGGTGTGGTCAAACACCAAGGAAGCTGAAGGCTGTATGTATGACTTCAATTTCAGAAGCCTGACCTTGGCTCAGTCATAATTCTCTAGCTTTTATTCTTCAGGTCAGACAGTCAAGGAGAAGAAAAATAAGAAAAACCAGTACCCTGTTACTAGGCACTCTTTATCATCTCTTTTTCAGCTGGAGTCTCCGTCATCTCTACATGCGCATTTGATAAGCTGAAGCGCAATGATAGAATAAGATGATCTTGGACAACTTTCTCTTCGAATTCATTTTTAGCTTAATATATTTGCTGTGGCTTTTCTAGGAAATGTTTGTTGAATTAGCCCCTGTGCCTTGCTAGGGCTGATAAGGAATAGGTGGGATTTAATAGTCGAGAGTTTGAGTTCACAACACCCCTTTCTATACTCCTGCTAGTTCTTCAGTGTGAAGTCTCTTAGATTTTTATGACAACTCGGCTGAGATCTTTCATTTTACATAACTTAGCCAATTTGCATTGCTCAGTTTTTCCACAATAACTAGAATATTTGGCAAAAGGGTACAATTTTGCAATGGGAAAGCTCCCAAAGTGAAAAACCTAGTTGTTTACCCAGTTCTCCTGCTAATAATAAATACCAAAGAAGAGACCTGGGACTTCTCCTAGGCCCTCTTGCACTGATACCAGGTAGAAAGAGGGGTATTGGTGCAGAATTAGGGTTTGAATGACATTCTTCTGTGTGGATATTAGAGGGATAAACTATATGGATTGATAGGGAAGTGTTTCAGGATGTTACAAATGAGGACGTTACAGCCTAATAATATCACTACATGCTGGAGCAAATAAAGGGCCATAAAACATGCAGTGTGCACCCAGCTAGCTCTTCCAGAGGCCAAGAACTAAACTTGGAAAAGGGTGAAAGAGGCCTGATCTATGCTCAGGAATTGAAATGTCATAGCAACAAATATCAGGACAGGAGGGATCTGGAGGTTCACATTCTTCAGACAGTTTGATGGAACTTGGTGATGAAAGGCGTGCCTGAATCCAGCAGGTAGAATCAAACACCTGGCCTGTCCATTGATATTGTCACCTTGAAAGGCAGATATTCCATTGGCTCGGTGATTTTTTTTTTTTTTTTAATACTTTAAGTTCTAGGGTACATGTGCATAACGTGCAGGTTTGTTACATATGTATACTTGTGCCATGTTGGTGTGCTGCACCCATCAACTCGTCAGCACCCATCAATTCGTCATTTATATCAGGTATAACTTCCAATGCAATCCCTCCCCCCTCCCGCCTCCCCATGATAGGCCCTGGTGTGTGATGTTCCCCTTCCTGAGTCCAAGTGATCTCATTGTTCAGTTCCCACCTATGAGTGAGAACCTGCGGTGCTTGGTTTTCTGTTCTTGTGATAGTTTGCTAAGAATGATGGTTTCCAGCTGCATCCATGTCCCTACAAAGGATGCAAACTCATCCTTTTTTATGGCTGCATAGTATTCCATGGTGTATATGTGCCACATTTTCTTAATCCAGTCTGTCACAGATGGACATTTGGGTTGATTCCAAGTCTTTGCTATTGTGAATAGTGCCGCAATAAACATACGTGTGCATGTGTCTTTATAGCAGCATGATTTATAATCCTTTGGGTATATACCCAGTAGTGGGATGGCTGGGTCATATGGTACATCTAGTTCTAGATCCTTGAGGAATTGCCATACTGTTTTCCATAATGGTTGAACTAGTTTACAATCCCACCAACAGTGTAAAAGTGTTCCTATTTCTCCACATCCTCTCCAGCACCTGTTGTTTCCTGACATTTTAATGATTGCCATTCTAACTGGTGTGAGATGGTATCTCATTGTGGTTTTGATTTGCATTTCTCTGATGGCGAGTGATGATGAGCATTTTTTCATGTGTCTGTTGGCTGTATGAATGTCTTCTTTTGAGAAATGTCTGTTCATATCTTTTGCCCACTTTTTGGTGGGGTTGTTTTTTTCTTGTAAATTTGTTTGAGTTCTTTGTAGGTTCTAGATATCAGCCCTTTGTCAGATGAGTAGATTGCACAAATTTTCTCCCATTCTGTAGGTTGCCTGTTCACTCTGATGGTAGTTTCTTTTGCTGTGTAGAAGCTCTTTAGTTTAATTAGATCCCATTTGTCAATTTTGGCTTTTGCTGCCGTTGCTTTTGGTGTTTTAGACATGAAGTCCTTGCCCATGCCTATGTCCTGAATGGTACTACCTAGGTTTTCTTCTAGGGTTTTTATGGTATTAGGTCTAACATTTAAGTCTCTAATCCATCTTGAATTAATTTTTGTATAAGGAATAAGGAAAGGATCCAGTTTCAGCTTTCTACTTATGGCTAGCCAATTTTCCCAGCACCATTTATTAAATAGGGAATCCTTTCCCCATTTCTTGTTTCTCTCAGGTTTGTCAATGTTTTTAAAGCTGAAATGTGTGATTGATCATCAATCAAGCACCAATTGCTAAAATATGAAAATGGAAGGACATGTAGAATGAATCACTACTTTTGTTTTCCCCAGTTGATCTTTGAAATTATTCAGGGTGATAATTGCATTTTCTGTAATATTCTATTTCAAATATTGTAAAGTGGGTCTTGGAGTGTTGGGTTCAAAGTCAATCTGTTGTATGTAAGACAATGTGTCTGGCCATCTGGTAGAGATAGGGTCCACGGCACACATACCTCACCGTCTGGCCTAGGAGGCTCCCTGTACAGTTGATTCAGAGTTAAACCACAATAAGACAACAATAGAAGAGGTGGGGGTAATACAAGCCAGCACGCCACACATTGCCTGATGAATGATCCAGTGAGGCTTTCAAAGCAAGGCGGGATTTCTCTGGTTGCAGTGGGCTGGAGAAGGTAACTATACTTAGCAGATACTGCTTTTCTATTTGCCAGCCCACACTGTCAATGGTGGAAAACAGTCATTATCATATCCCTTCTTGGATGGGAATTGCCACAAAATAGTTCACTTGGTAAAAGCCTGTCTGAGGTGAACCAGGCACGAACGGTGTGTATTTAACATGTGGTGTAAGGTTGCACCAACAACAGTAAAGGAATAAAGTTCAATTTGAATAAAGCAAGAGGAAACCGGATCACCCTTGGGTTCATGTCAGTGGTTGCTTCACAGTTTCTCAATTCTGAAGCCATGCTGCTGATAGGGACCTAGAATCACCAACTAACTCCAGTAGAAGTTTAAAGGACACTTCCATACGGAGCCCCTATAGAGCAAGGTGGGCACTTCATGCACCCAACTTTTAAGTATATACATTCCCTCCTGACAAAGTTAGATTTTACAGATGCCGTGGCAAATGTGCACTCAGTGCTAACAAATTAGGATATCAGGCCTGTATTAATGCTTTCATTTTCCAATTATTTTTTATTACATTTAACAGCTGACTTCAAAAGAGCTGAGGACACACAGAGGAATAGGGTGACCCAGCATCGCAATTTGCCAGCGAGTAGGGGATTTCTTAGGATGCGGGACTTTAAGTGTTAAAACCAGGGCAGTCAGTGGAAAACCAGGATCATTGGTCACCTTACACAGGGATGACTTGAAGGTAACATTTTTATTAAGTAAGTTTTGCACTTTTGGATAATTTTTGAACCATCTCATTTAAGGAGAACTTCGATGAAATAGCTTCCATGTCTTCCTGAGGAGGAACGCTTTGTGTTGAGGGTGGTAGGTGGTGGGAAGATGGGGAAGCCTCCAGTGGGAGGCTGGAGGTTGCTTTCAGCCCCATTTGCTTCTCCCAAGGGAAAGCTAAGGGACAAGGGGAGACAGGCGATTCTATAACCAAAGCCATTTTTCTTGTGATTTCTTGCTGTCTAAACTCCATGAGGCTAAGGCTAGAGTTACATTGCTAAGCTGTCCCAGAGGTCAGATCACTTGGCTCTTTTAATCTTTACTTAAATAATCTTTAATTATTTGCTCTTCATTTTTCCTGGAATGTCAACAACCCTACTTTGTCTCCACCTATGGAAATCTTGTGGCCTGCACTCAATTGTTCCCACCTCTGGAAGGCTACCTTCAAACTCCCAGGTAGAGTCAATTCCCTTTCCTGTGGGCTTCTAGAATATTATGGTCCTATAACACTTATCACACTATATCATGGTTAGCTATTTGTCCATCTTTCTGCTGAACTATACAGTTTACTCCAGTTGAGGAACTGGAGGCTCTTTGGAACTCAGCAAAGAGAAGGCATCTGATTTAGCTACTAATCAAACTAAATTGACATGATTCCAATAACAAAAGTTTCTATTAGTAACAAGAAAGCCCTGCTAGGATTCTCCTGGCATTTTGAGGAAAAGACCATATGCATAATAAAATCTCGTGTATCTTAAATGGAATTCCACATTTTAGTGCTGAAATTCACGATTTCCCAACCACAATTGGGAAACTGACAGAGTGGAGGAGGATGGGAATATGGAGGGAGTGGGGAGCGATGGTTAGGGGTAGTGACAGCACCCGCACCATGGATTGGAAAACATTCCAGCACTCACAGGATTAGCCATCGTAGCCAGTGCTGCTGGGAGTCTGCCCCAAGCCCTGTGAATGTTCTGCACTGCTTCTGAGAGCCCATTCCGGTGCTTCTGTGTGTGTATTAATTTTAACAGCCTGCTGCCCCTACCACCATCTTCATAAGATTGCCCTCGGGCTATGGGAGCCGCTTCCACTTCCGTTGTGGATGCAGGAAGCCAGAGCCCTTGGGAAATTGCATGTTTCCTTTCTACTCTCAGTCAAAGACTGATGGGCAGCATCACGGAAGCCCAGCTCTCTTACCGAGGATGCTATTTTCACTCCAGAACTCCCTCCCCAGGATTAGGCAGGGACTGGGTCTTGTCCTTGTCCTAAAATTGTACCCCAGCTTCTTCCCTTGCTAACTTGCTTTCCCCACACCACTTTGGGTTCCTCCTGGGAGTACTACTTTAATAAATTGCGTGTGCATTTTTGTTTCAACGTCTACTTCCATATAATCTAACCCCAGACAAGATTTTAATTTTGTGGCTTCCTAGAGCAAGCTTCTTGCTAGAAAGACCCAAAGGCAAGTAGGTCCTCACCTCTGGCCTGTGAGGTCTGGCAATGGGTACACGTTATTCTTCAAGACTCACCTATATTCAAGGGATCATTTTCAATACTTCTAGGATAAGGATGGTGAGAACAAACTGGAGACAGCTGGCCATATCATGCTGCACCTGTGGAGGGCTTGTTAAGCTGCTAGATTCACGGGAGAGTCTGATGAAGTTTTAAGAACTGTTGTAAGCTTCCATAAATAGCTCCATATCTAACCCAACTTAAATAGAATTTATTCCAAGGTAAAAATATTTTTTTCCCTCTCATCACACTTTAAGGTTTTTTATGTCTTGATTCAAGCCAAGATGAGGATTGGAAACATTATAGCAATTTTATTTTCTTTTTTGGAAATTATTCTTGGGAAACAGTTCTCTTGAAAAAATTGGTTCTTATTAACTTTTCTGCCCAGTATTCAGATGTCTTTTCAGATCTTTGTAGAAAGATTCAGACTTCTATGTATTTTCTATGCAAATTTGACACATGTAAGAGTATTTCTTTCAGTTAACTGTAGAGATGGGGGTGGGGGAGCAGAAAGAAAGAAACACAATTTGCTGAACAGTCATTTATATTTGTTTTTATTTTCGGCTAAAAGGTCATTAAAATTAACCATGTTCAATTGTGAAATGATTAGCTATGTTATTTCATGTAATCTTATACAGTAGATTTCCCGCTCTACTCTTTAGAACCAGATTGTGAAACAGATTTTACTCATTGGATGAGAGAGAGATTGGATGGTAGAAAATATTATTTTGTCAGGATTAACAGTTTGTCATATTTCCCTTAGTCGGCTTCAGAAATTTCCAGAAATACTTAGATCATTCAGTTGTTAAAGCATGCTAAAAGGGCCCAGCCTTTATGACAGAAGTCACATAGACGCACATTTTAGAATTTCCCCACTCACCACTCAACCCTGCAGTCATACATTTATAATGTCTCATCTCCTTTGGTAAACTGTCAGATCTGCAGACTCAAAATCTAATTGTTGACATATCACCAAATGAAAAGTAACAAAAACAGGTAAACATCACCAAAAATCAAGAACATTGTCTTAGCATTTAAACTTTAAAATGTATTTATACTACTCCGGATTCATTTTCTCCTTCCATCATCTTTAAGATTGTTATAAATGAGTATCTGCTCTACTGCTTATGGTCCTGCAAGAACTAAAACTTCCAGGAGTATTAAACTATGGTTATAATTCATGCAGTGTGTAACTCAATGCTGAGAAGAAGCTACGCATGCATATGTATGCTCAAAATATAAGAATTTAAGAAAAATGTACAATGATGAAAAATGCATGGACTGAAAGTGAAAAGAGCTCAAAACAGCTCTGTAGCTGTGTGACTTTGCACAAATCTCTTACATTCTTTGGCTTCCATCTCCTTGCCCTTAAAATACAACTAATCAAGCCTACATTTTGGTCTGAGCATGGAATTAACAACATTTCTGGCAGTGTTTTACAAATTGAAAAAAGGTGTTCAAATGTTAGTTTATTAAGTAAAGCTGAAGCTGGATATACAGATTAAATATAAGGAGATAGCTAAAGTTCCATGGGAACAAATCATATCTTCCATATGTAATCTTTTATCAACCCACTTGACAAATATGCATATTTTTTGAGGGACTATGATGTGCCAGATATTGCTGGAAAGATGTTTGGTGAACGAGACAGGTACCATTGAGCTTTAGACTGGAACACAGACGGTAAACGGAAAAGCTTTAGGGCCGCTTCAGGCAGTGGTAAGTGAGATACACAACAAAAGGGAGTCTTGGGGCACGGAGTTGGATCGGGACCAGATCAGGTAAGGACCTCCCACAGGAGGTGCCATTCGGGCTAGGACCTGAACAATGAGTCAGCTCAGTGAATGAAGGCCAGAGGGGACCATTCCAGGCCGAGGAAATAGCCCCTGCAAATCATCCCACCTGAGTAGCTGGTATATACTCAGATCCTTTACTTCTCAGTTTTCCCTCTTTCATTGTTCTTCACCTCTGTGCTTACTCGTTTTCTATGAGACTTTTAGCATATCCTCGCGGGAGAACTATCTGATTCTAGACTGCTGGAGTAAAGCTGCACCAGCTTTAAGAAGTCCAAATCTTGTGTGGCTTCTTCATCCTCCTGCCCTAAACCCCTGGGAGCCCAGTGTCTGCTTTCCAGGGCCACCATTTAAGCTCCCAGGCTGAAAAGGAGTCTCTTGCTTCCAGGGAAAGGGCAAAAGAGAAGGAGACTGAGGCATACCATCTCCACTGGGAAAACAGAAATGGAATGATTAGGGGGAGAAAATGAGGAGTTCTCAGCCCTTCCTTCCTAAAGGCAGAATGACACCCCATCCCTTGCAGCTCCCATTTAGTTCAAGCACCCAGAGCAGCAGCAGCTGCACTTGGGGTGAATTGCGGAGCCCAGTACTCTGGTGAGAGGAAGTATCATTCATTTCCAACAGAAGCAAGGCGTTCCTCACCCTGTCTGCTCTATGTCAAACCAGATGCAGTGGCCTGGCCCCACCGAGGTGCCTGGGCAGGGGACATGTGGATGTATCATTGTCTCCCATGGGAAAGAAACCCTTTGTGTCTCTTGGCATTGCCTTTGGACCAGTGTAGAGGGCTCTCTCTAGGGGAAGTACTTGTGAAAAATCCATTCCATCTCTTAGGATTGAACACGGTCCCCATGCACTCTGGCTATGAGAAGGCCAGGAGAGCACATGAGCCTTGGGCTGGCCTCCCTTGATGTGGTGGCTGCAAGAGTCACTTTGCGTAGGATGGACATATAACCTCATTCCCGAAAGAAGCTTCCTGCTTCTGCTTCCAGAGATCTTCCATTAGAAGCCTGCTTCAAGGATGGAATTCTGACCATTTCTCATAAAGATGCCAGACTATGCAAGAATGCTGGAACCCAGATTCCAACACATATCCCCAAGCCCAATTTCCATGATCCAGAAGAACCCAATTTTGCCCGTGTCTATTCAGCTTCTTTATACACACACACACACACACACACACACACACACACACACACACACACACATATATATAATATATTTATCAGGGAAAGTAGGGGTGATGGAAGAAAAATCAGCTCAATAAGAGGGTTGAGCTAAAAACATGAGTTTCCCTTGTGGCACTTTGCTTAAGTATGTTTAATATAGGTATAGTCTGTATGGGTTCGTTCTGATTCCCCCAGGAGGCAAGAGGTTTTGTTAATATTCATTTGGGGAGGAGAGAGGAAAGAGAAAAAGAAAACATGGGATAAAGGAGAGATTGTTAGAAAAGGTAATCTGGTTATTTATTTATAGTTTACTTAGCCAAAGGGACCTTAAAAAAGCTTTGATAAGAGTGGCCCAAGTTTCTTCAAAGATTAACTGGCATTCTTTAAAAGGCATCAGTTTTCTTTCGCACAGGTGTTTGGAGAGCCTGGACTGGATGCCCACTAGAATCCTGTGCTGGTCTGTAGATTTCCTTAAGACCTTAAGACATGCTGACATCATGGTCTCCTTTCTCAGATTCCTTCTCTCTCTCTTTCTCCCCCACTCTCTCTCTCTCTCTCTGTCTCTCACTTTCTCTCCTTTCCTCCCTCCCTCCCTCCTTCCTTGTCCCTCCCTCGTCTGCCCAATGTCTCCCAATCTCTTTCTTTCTCTCTTTAGTTCTCCAGGTAATTCTTACTCAAACTTGTACCAACTTGTTTTTGACTGACAGTGAACAGTGAGAGAGTTTTCTTCATTTTGAGGAACCCTAAACACCTATCTTTCCCAAGGCAACCTGTCAGGACTGAGCATTTCTCTGACTTGACATAACTCCCCATCCAGCCAGGAGTCTGCACTCTTCCGTCTTTGCAGGTAAGAGGTACACAGTGCTTATGTCAATTCTGGGGCATGTGGCATGCTGGAGGTATTTTTGAAAAACTTTACTTCTAAAGGTAATGAAAACATTTGATTCTTTTAAAACTTATTTAAATCATTCAAGACACTCATGGAATTTACAAGTGCTGTTTGCATGTGGAAAATGGGATTTTACTTAATGATGGGATAAAAAAAGTGTTTTATTCTTGCTCGTGAAACAATATCCAGATGTTGTCTTGTTTGCTGTGGGTCTACGGGGGTCTAGCTCGCAGGAGAATTACTCCGACTTCCCTTTGCAAGGGTCTGTCAGAGCAAGTTTGTTATTGATTTTCAGCGATTGCATAGTTCTTTGGCTAATTCTGAAGCAGTTACTTTCCTTTGTCAGTGGGGAAATCAGTTTGGATTGCCGTAAGGCGAAACCTCGCTGGAATATTTTAAAATCTGTTACCTATCCTTATAAGAAAAGTTATGTAAGTTTTCTGTGGTAGGTGTATGGAATGTAAACAATCCTGACTTTGGAAACATTATGAACTGTGTTCACGACCCATGATTAATATGTTTTTTAATCTGTGTGTAATTTCGTGAGAGTTTAGACTATCCTCGGCTAATAAATGTTATACTGGGTGAAATTTCCACATTGCTCCTGTAACGCCAACGTTTGTCTCCTCTGTACTTCCGCATTTAGTCGCTTGAAGGAAATAAGAATTTATTGTTCAATAGACGTTTATTGACCTCATAATTTCTTTAACCCACAGGTTAGAAAACTTACAACGAATGTAGTATTTAACTGGAAAACTAAAGACCAAAAATGTGTACCATTAATTCAAATGTTTAGATTTATTTTTATCTGAACATATCTTAATCTTTTTCCCTTTAACCTGTAAGAGGGATTTTGGAAAAAAAAAAATCCAAGTGATTCTTAGTATCTATTTTTTTAGCAACCTCAGGATCACACACACACACTCACATGCATGCATGATCAACTGTTATCCCCAATCCTATCTTATTTTGTCCTCTCATGAATGTTTAAACAAATATGAAACAATCAGCAGTAACAGCCTTAGGTGACAAATTCTCTCCTATTTAAAATTGTCCTAAAAATCAAAAGAAAAGTGTCCCATAAAACTATAATACATTTTTAAATACCATCATTTTGTGAAAACTAAATACAGTATCAGAGACACTTCCAGCCGAGTAATTAAGTAAGCAAGCACTTACCTCACACACAGTTTCCCCGGGCGCTGTTCTTTCTTTCCATACCTTCTAGGGTTTTACTTTTTAGCAGTTTTTCTCCTTCTCTAACTGTTAATATAATAAATGACCATCCACCCAGAGGTAACAAGGCAAGTCTTCCCAAAATACTGAAGAGCAGAAGAGTTTAACCAAATTGTCGGTAGCAGCATGTCAGAAACACTCATCAAATAACGGAACAGACCTTTCTTCACTGAATTAAATAAATGTATAAATAGTCTGGGGGTTTTAGAGAAATTGCCTTAGTTGAACTTTGTGATTCTGGTTGCTTAAGGAAAACACATTTTTCTAAAACGTCCCCTCTCCATCTTTCCAGTCCTTCCTCCCACTAACAGTTGTGGTCATTTTACAGAAAGTCTTATTTCCCCAATTTCCTCTCATCACACTTCTCACCAGTGCAGACAGCCAGTGTTTTGGGGGGAAAGAGAGCAAGACCCCAGGCTGCATATGCCAGCAAACCTGAGAAGCCAACAAAAGCAGGTCTCCGGGCTCTTTCCCACAAGGCTCAGCACAACCTCACTCTGCTTCTGCATCGAGGAAATCTCGAAAGGGCTGTGCTTTCTTGGGGCGTGTGTGTGTGTGTGTGTGTGTGTGTGCAATTATATACCTGAATAACAATGACATACTTGGTACAAGAAAACCCACCAATATGTGACTTTAGACATGGAATAGAGAGGCAAAGTTATTCGGATTTAATCAGTACATGCCAAATCCTTGAAATATCCTTTCCTGTCCAATCTCCTCTCATCTGTTTAGAGACTCGAAGCAACCCACGAACTTTTTTGCATACTTTGCCTCAGAGTTCAGGGTTGCTTATGAAATGTAGTTGCGTGGTGGATGCGTCAGAGTCTTAGAGCCAACCTAACAGTCCAGAGACTGAGCTGTAAGCATGACAAAACTGTAAATGACTGGTCCTTGGGAATGCGTGTTGAGGGCATATACACCTCCCTAGTCATTTTCTTCAGTCTTTAATATGTAAGTCATACAGCTATCGTTATTTTTTTCCCTGCAACAATTCAACCATTGCACCCCAGATTAAATCGTGTATCTCTAAATGTGTTGTTTTAATTCTTTCAAGTAAAAATAATCTCACACTGAAATTGTCAGAAAGCTATTACATGAGTTAATATTAACTTTTATGTCTCCAAAGATGAGTTTGTTCCTTATTCATGGGCAAATACAAGAGGCAAGTCAGTCAGAGGTTATTGTCTGTCTTCTCTCCTTTCTCTCCTTTACCTTTATCTCATAAAAGCCACCTCAGGAGTGAGACTTTTGGTGCAGTTGATGGTGGGATAAGGCCAGGCAGGTCTGGATCTAGAACAAAGTGAACCAAGGGTGGGCCTTACTCTGTGCCCCTCAAGGATGCAGTGCCCTGGAGGGAGACAGGTCTGACCCAACACACCTGGCTCAGGTAACTTCCTGGTGCCAGTTTTGCAGACAGGTGAGGAGCCGTATGACCTGGTAGTAGCTCCAGAGACAAGCAATCTAAGAAGTGCTAAATCTTCCCCAAAGGAACACAGGGAGCCTGCTCCCACCTTTAAAAGGAGAACTAAGGGCAGAGAGGGAGAGAAACTAAGTTATACTTCATAAATAAGGGTTTATAAACATTTAGGAAATGGAAATTCTTTCTTGGAACCTTTATTTGTAAGTTATAACTTAGTTTCTCTCCCTCTATGTCCTCGATTCTCCATTTAAGAAGTTTTATTTGCTAAATATTACTCTGTTGAAATGAAAGAAAAAAAAATGAGAGAACAGATATTTCTGATAAAAAGGCCAGGCAAGAAAGTTGAACTTGACAAGTGTAGCCTCTGGAACACGTCTCTGGATTAATTCAGATGATAGTAGGGGGATTTCCACTCATCGTAATGCAGCTGGAATACACATAGTGAATTCTGTCACGTTCCCAGGGAGACTTTCAATCAGAAACACCTGTGCTGTTCTCACAAGGGAAAGGTCAGAGCTCCATGAGGAGTTTGTGTATCTGCATTTGTCTTGATGGGCATTGTGCCTTAACTAGAGAAGAGATCAATAAACCAATGCCACCACCATCCAATTTGAATCCAGAAGTTCACACTTGACCTAATTCCAGAACACAGTTCATGCTTCTAGAAGTAAAATTCTAAAGCACACAATTCCAGATATTTAGCCACTATACAAAGATGAATCAGGGTCACATGATCATGCTCACGTCAGAAGATGCAGGAGAAGGACAAAGATTTGCGTTTTGATACAAAACACGCATGTGCCAGCCACCCGATCGTTTACAGTAGGGAGCAGTTGAGTGGAAGGACATGTCTGTACTACCTTAGGACTGAGGACCTACAGAGGGAACACTGGAAAGAATTAGCAACAGAATAACCCAGGTTTTGTTTGATTCCGTCTCTACCACCCCACAGCTCAAATTCAGAGCAGTCAATGTGTAGGGATCCACATTGAACCAACCAAGCAGGCCCTCTCGTAGTAGCCTGGCCAGAAGTCACAGCGGCTGTGTTGGCCACTGATTCCCTCATTCAGAGTTCAGACATCCTGAGCCTGTCCACGTCCCTGGGATTACAGATAACACGGATCCTCAGAGTCACTGCTGGGCCATCAAACAAAAACGAGGGTGACGCAGAGTAGGAACACTGCAGCGGGGAGTGCCATTCTTAGGATGCCTGGGTTTTGGTTTCACTCGCATCCTGCTTCAGTCGGAGCTGCCCTGGTGTCGGGCGGATGGCTATGGAAATGATGTGCATTTTTTCTAGTGTCTGTACTGGAGGCTGATGAAGATTTTATGGACCCTTAAGACAGCACAATTTGGGGGCTTTCTTTAGAGAAAACAAATGCAAAATGAGGACTGTACTATTAGGTACAAGGATTTGGATAGGACCTGAGCAAGTGAGGAACCCTGAAGCTGAGTTCATTAACTTCTTGGTAAATTCACTCTGCGTCATACATAGTAAAGGCCTGATACTTGTCTCTTGAATGAATGGTTGAATTAATTTATGTAAATTTTAGCTGCTGGCTGCCCTCTCAATAACTGAAAAATGATAAGCAAAAAATACCAATCATGCTTATCCGTATCTAGTGATCAGTGATATATGGAAAACTGATCTCAATGCTGTCTAGAATGTTTCTTGCTTCATTGGCACCTTGCCATGAAAGGTAGGTTCTTGTACTTGAATCTTTAGGTCATATCTCAGCCCAAGGGTAAGATGCTATCAAAGCTGCGTTTCCTATGGTAGAGTATGTGAGTACTGAAATTAACTGTGCACTTTTTCCACTTGAGAAGCCCCCAACTTAAAACTTAAAGAACGTTATGCTAGTTGTGCCACTAGACCCTAGAATGGTACTGAATGCATGAATAATAAGCATCTTCTCGAGCAGACTTGAGGGCTTGCCCCAGTGGAATATCTGTGTCTCTGGTGAGAAGCCTTCCTCTTTATTCCTTAGTTTCTATTAACGCTGTTTCCAATTTTTGATAGCAGTTAATTGTGTCATTTCTTGGTAGAAATGCTGGCTAAACCCATGCCTACCAGGACAAATAATGTTCTCACTCAGTGATGTTTACATTTTCAAATATTTGCAGATTGATATCTTGCTTCATCTTAGACCTCTTTCCCAAAAAATGCAAGGTCAGCTCCCTGAATCTTGCTTTCTTATTTCCTAAGTTATCCTTCATATCTATTCCAACCTTTAAAGGACAAATTTGAAAAGTTTATCCTTTGCTCTGAAAGTTCACGAAATTTGGCCTCATTTGTACTCTTCCTACCAATGCCATTCCCACATGTCTGCTAGGAGGTAAAGAAAATGTAATGAACTCTGGAGCACCTGGCTGCTGCAACCAGCATGCTCTGAATACTAAGAAACAGGAACGCTGCCCTGTCTTTTTTATGTTGTCAGAAGTTCGTGGAAAGAATTTATATATGGACAGTGAGCTGTATTACATACAGACATACACGTACAAGTGACAAAGGCAGTGTGGGTGTGTATTTAGCTAGGACATTAATAACAAAACTGACTGTGTAGGTATAGAGAGGCTATCCCAATTTCAACAACATCAGAATACAATGGTGCTGTATTTTGAACATCTTGTTTAACATATTTCAAGCCTATAATTTTGACTTATAGTCCATATTAAAGATTAAGTGCAGGCCAGGCACGGTGGCTCACGCCTGTAATCCCAGCACTTTGGGAGGTCGAGGCGGGCGGATCACGAGGTCAGGAGATCAAGACCATCCTGGCTAACATGGTGAAACCCCGTCTCTACTAAAAATACAAAAAATTAGCTGGGCGTGGTGGCAGGCGCCTGTAGTCCCAGTTACTCAGGAGGCTAAGGCAGGAGAACAGCTTGAACTTGGGAGGAGGAGGTTGCAGTGAGCTGAGATCACACCACTGCACTCTAGCCTGGGCAACAGAGCAAGATTCCGTCAAAAAAACCACAAAATTACATGCACACAGAACAATTGTCCTCTAAACAGTGTTTTTAAAAAGTGATGTTGTAGTGACATTGATATCTGACATTTTTTTTTTTTTTTTGAGATGGAGTCTTGGTCTGTCACCCAGGCTGGAGTGCAGTGACATGACCTTGGCTCACTGCAACCTCCACCTCCCAAATTCAAGCGATTCTCCTGCCTTAGTCTCCCAAATAGCTGGAATTACAGGCACCTGCCACCATGCCTGCCTAATTTTTGTATTTTCAGTAGAGATGGAGTTTCACCATGTTGGCCAGGAGGATCTTGAACTCCTGGCCTCAGGTGATCCACCCACCTGAACCTCCCAAAGTGCTGGGATTATAAGCATGCGCTACTGTGCCTGGCCGACATTGACATCTTAACGTCACTCCTTAAAAGAGTTGGATGTAATGTCACATGACTTGATTCTTATCAACAGGAATGCTGTGATAATCCGATTAAGAAACACTCAGTGTCTTGGTTCCTGGGCCCTATGAACAGAAGAAGGCTAGCTTCTCCCAGGCAGACCAAAGCTGCTTTGAGGAGGGAAAGGGGAGGTGAAGTCTCCACTCCATTGCCACCAGGATGCAGCTGCCTGGGAAGTGGGGGAGGACTCTCAGAGGCTGACCCTATACTTCCTGTCTCAGGAGTCGGGGGCCTGGGGTGATTCTGCTGGTCAGAAGGCAGGAGGGAGTGTCCTGAAACACAGTTGAATTTGACAGCAAAGCACTGTCTTTCTATCCTGGGAAGTTCTGTGGTGAGCAGAGTCCTGTGAGGGTCCTGGTAACTCCATCCCTGCAAGAAATAAGAAGGTCTGCACTCAAATACGTTCAGAAAACCCTTCCTAGTTTAGGCCCCTCTTGAACCTTCAAAGCAATCATTAACATTTAAAAAACCCCAAGAAGTTCTGCAGCAAAGACGTTCTTTAACTTTGAATCTGAGTTGTACATCCATTTTGGACCACAGAACTGTCCACCACTTCCTCCCTGACCACAACTATGGTTCCCTGCTCTGACTAACGTTTCACACAACCCCGCTGGGGATGCTTTGTCTAAGTGTGATGGGTGTGGGGTGGCAAGGCATCATGCGATCCAAGAAAGAACATGTGTGATGTCCACACTCCATTTAGGTGTAAGTTGTACTACCGGGGCCTGACTACCCCTGCATGTGACTGGCCAGCCTTCAGGTTTGCAAAGTGGCTGCTTACAGTCAGCCCCAAAGAATTTTTTTTTTTTTTTTACTTTCTTTCTCTTTATTTCTTCATATCCACCTTATTCCTGAAAGAATATAAGTGAATTTACAAAGATACACACACACACATCATGAAATAAAAGAAAAGAAAAAAAAGAGTAAATCTCAAAAAGGCCATTTGATTAAACATTTACTTACATAAATCTGATCTATTTTTTAAAATCACAATTAAATGCACACAGATCCACAGTGGCAGAATCTTACTTTTGAGCTCAACACTAAATAGAGATCTTAACTACGTTTGAACTTAACTTAGCTTCCTACTTGAACCTAGGAATCAACTGGGCACTCACTGAATGTCATTTTACGTGCACTATATTTTACAATTCTTTTGAAAGACAATGTCCATTTTCCTCTGTGGATCTTTTAAATTTTATTTCACCTTTTATACCCCTTTATGTATAATTTGTTTATACTAAGATTGTAAACTTTCTTCACTGGCTTAGACTCAGATCTGGCACTAGCCTAAGGGAATAATCTCTGGTCCATCAGGCCTGGGCTGGGAACCCTCTGTGGGATGCCTTCCCCATTCCTGGAGATAGCTGGTTCGCCTTGCTTGGCCCCACTTTACAACGGCCTGCTTACTTGTCCCTTTTTCCTACAGGGCTACAAACTCTTTGACAATGGAGATTTTACGTAATTATTTCTTTGTGCTTTCAGTGCATGGCCCAAGGTATTCCTCAAGCAATATGTATTGAATCCACATGCACTGACATGAAAAGCATAATTTTTGCTATAATTACATCTTCACTTTCACCATGAACTTACATCTACCTCGTCCTGCAAATGCACAGCAGAAACCTTTTTATCTGAAGTCTTTTGAAAATATGTGTGTGTGAAAACAGCTAACTGGTGTGTTCTCTCCCTTGGTGAACATTACAAAGTGACAGATTGGCTGCTAGAATTGTATAAGTGAGGTTATTAAGGAGGGAGATGTCTTATTAAGGAGTGAAAAGAAACAGGGAACCATGTGCTTAAGATATAGTAGTTGTGTAAACCCAACAGAGGAAAAATAGAAAACATGCAGGTTATTTTGGAAAGAAGAAAAATGAAGAAACTTGAAATAAAACAGAAAAGTAAATACAGAGCCAGCAGGGTTCAGCGTGGGAGTGTGGGCTGGAAGTTTGATTCTGAGGAAGAAAACAAGGTGAAAAAATAAAAGGAAGAATATACTGCAATCCCAGGCTAGAAAGGGGTAATTTGATCTATGGAGCAGCAAATGCAGAAAACAACAAAATTAGCATCAATTCAGTCTCCTTCAAACACTATGTCTAGATCTGGCTTGTGTTAGCATACCTGTGGCAATAAAGGTATTTGGCTCTGAATGTGTTTTAAATTTTAAATTGAGAGAATTTTCTAACATTTGCCCATTTTAAAGATGAAATATTATAGGACTAAAACTTGTAAAGGGCCACTTTTCTGTGATTATGGTCAAGTGCATTTCATTGCAGCTGGGAGCAGCTTATGCCAGTATATGACATTCAGAGTCTAGGGCTGCATGAGGATATGTACATTTAACCATGAATTTTATAATTATGAATATTAACCTGTCTAGTCCAATATCCTGGGAATGTTCCCTAAATGATACTTTCTGCACAGCACTTTGTTTAGTTTTCAGTATCTGAAGAAATGGTCTGACTTGCTAGCCCTGTGGTTGGTAGAAATGTATATTTAATGAGTTTTTAAATCAACTCTCACTCGGATTTTGGATAGTCAGGCTTTAACCCTCAGTGATCTTCACCAAGCACATTCTTGCCAAGGGCTTACTCTGCAGGAGGCCGGGTGGTCAGTCTTTGTCGATTTAGAAGATATAAGTGGAGAAGACTTAGTCCTTGATCTCAAGGAGCCTCCAGGCTGCTGCTGGACGGAGGTGTGGATAGGAAGACATGGAAGTAGAGAAACTGTAAAGAAAAACACCCAAAGCACAAGAAAGGCTGCAGTGCCCAGCAGAATGTGATGACATTGACATGAGAGACCCTGACAAAGTTCCAGGGAAAGTCAGAGAGGGAAAGACCAGATCCTTTTGGGATGATTGTAAGAGGCACTGGGACATTTGAGACATGCCTTGCAGAACAAAAGGACTTCCAGGGTCAGGACGGGGAGAAGCCGTCAGAGCAGGAGGGTGATGGGAGTTAACGTGCACCAGCAGGAGGGTGTGGGAGGCCAGCAGTGTGCACAGGGGCTGAGCTTACTGCAAGGAAGGAATGGGAGAGTGAGGGCCACAGTCAGGACAAAGCTGGCAGCCAACAGCCAACAGTGCTGAACACTCCTGAAAGGCCAGGCAGGGCTCTAAGTATTTCTTTTTGTTTGTTTGTTTATTATACTTTAAGTTCTGGGATACATGTGCAGAATGTGCAGGTTTGTTACATAGATATACATGTGCCATGGTGGTTTGCTGCACCCATCAACCCATCATCTACATTAGATGTTTCTCCTAATGCTATCCCTCCCCCAGCCCCCAACCCCCCGACAGTCCCCAGCGTGTGATGTTCCCCTCCCTGTGCCCATGTGTTCTCATTGTTCAACTCCCACTTATGAATGAGAGTATGCAGTATTTGGTTTTCTGTTCTTGTGTTAGTTTGCTGAGAATGATGGTTTCCAGCTTCATTCATGTCCCTGCAAAGGATGTGAACTTATTCTTTTTTATGACTGCATAGTATTCCATGGTGTATATGTGCCATATTTTCTTTATCCAGTCTATCATTGATGTGCATTAGGGTTGGTTCCAAGTAATTGCTATTGTGAACAGTGCTGCAATAAATATGCGCGCATGTGTCTTTATAGTGGAATGATTTATAATCCTTTGGGTATATACCCAGTAATGGGATTGCTGGGTCAAATGGTATTTCTGGCTCTAGATCCTTGAGGAATCACCAGACTGTCTTCCATGGCTCTAAGTATTTATTAATCCTCACACAGGCAGACTTTCTTACTAATCTCTTTAGAGATGAGGAAAGCAGGGTGCAGAGGTTAAGAACATGCTGGGGCCACAGGCTTCAGAGAGGGGTGAAACTGGCCTTTGAAGCTAGGCCGTCCATCTCTAGAAGCCACAACCTTAAGCCTTTGCTGCAGGAGATGAAAGTTAAGCATAGGCAATGAGGAGTCACTGAAGATTTTGGTTTTCTGAATCCTGAGCTGCACTTCAGAAAAAATAGTCTGGTAGTGATGACCAAGTGACTAATTCAGAGGGCATTTTGAGAGACTCAGTGAAAGGAATGAAAACCTGGACCAGTGTGGTGGCTGTAGGAAGGGGCAGGAGAGACACCTGTGCAAGGGGGATTCAGCAGGTAGAATCCGGGGCTTGCACTGATTGGATACAGGAGTAAAGTTGCTTAAAGAGGGAGAGGTGAGAATGAGGATGCCATTGTTAGGAAACAAAAATCAGGATATGTAGCTGGATTTAGGGAGAATAATATGCCTTCAGTTTTGGATGAGTCAGTTCTGGACTGCTCTCATTCCAGAGGATGTTGGAAACAGAGACTGGATCCCTAAGGAGATGCTGTTGGTGAGCACTGATTAACATCATGGGACTCTGAATGGGCAGTAGGGTAACTCAGAGGATGCCAAGAGAGAATAGAAAGATATAATAAAAGAGGATGAGCACAAGACCTTGGGGAACATAATTACAAAGGATGGGGAAGAAGAAAAACCCACCACACTGCAGGAGAATGAACTCTCAGAGAGGCAGATAGATGACCAATGAATCTGCTGACCCACTAGTAACCAACAGGAGGAATTTTCTGAGGGAAACACAGTTAATGGCACCACCCTTGATTCATATATCAGAGAAGGGGAGACGGAGGGTGTTGAGGGGAAGAACCAGTGAAAGAGGAAGGCTTGGTATCAGCCTGCCAACTCAGTTCAGATGAAAAGAGTGAGAGGAACTAAGAGATTATCATTTGGCTGGCAGAGCAGAGTTCTCAGGGTCCTGGAAGCTCGCTGCCTCCAAGCCTATTAATGGTGAATGTTTCTCATGCTCTTTTTTGCTAAATTTGACAAACCCATTCCCCTTCCTCCTCAAAGTCAACTGAGTTATTCACTCAGTTAAATCCATCATGACTTAAGAAGTATATGCTTAGCTTGGAAAGGGGGTTACATCTGTTCCTGTAATTACTGGAGACATGAAGGAAGATTCCAGCAACTCAGGCCTCTTCTGAACAGGTTGAATACCTGGTTTTTATGAGCAACCAGCTTCAGTTTTCTGAGAAGCTCTGAGTAACTACAACTAAACTACAAGTCTGTTCTTGAATATGTTTATAATAAAAAAGGAAAGATAATGCAGTTATTTGCTAATTGCTGCAATGATTAAAGCAAGATTTTTCAAGTTTATCCTTTCATAAGACTGGCAACCTTTTGAACACAAACAGGATCTGACAAAAATAGTAATAACGAAAGCGGGAGAATAAGGAAGCAATGCCAGTTTTCTTCAGAACAATCAGTTGCCACCGACTTCGAACCTACCTGCAGTTTAAAGTTTCTTTGGCTGGGACTATCTTCTGTTTTTTCAGTGCTGTACTGTGATTCAGCCAAACTTCAGCAAAAAAGGAAGTGCTGCGTTATACTAGTATTGAAAGTTATGTAGGTGGATTTTTTTTAAAAAACTACAGCCTAAATTTTCTTAGCAAAAGTCAAATGAGTAACAACACACAGTTTGGAAACATTTGGATAGGAGAAAACAAATATCTGATAAGAGTACTTAAAATCTGAAAAAAAAAAAAAAAAAAAAAAAATGGTGGGAGGAGAGTGAGAAAAAGCCCCTGACAAGTAATGGTAGAAACGTGACAAATGGAAGGTCATTCTAATGAGAGAGGCAGCCTGGTCTCATGGAAAGAGACTTTGGCCTTTGGAATCTGATCTTCCTGGATGTGAATTCCAGGTGTGCAGACTCCTGGCCACAGTGCTTTTGGGAAAGATGCACTAATGTTCTGAGCTTCAGTTTCTTAGCACATTATGAGGCATATGGGAAATAGACAGAGGTGGGTTACTTCTCTCTCCACGCCAGGTTTCAGAGGTTTCAGAGAAGCTAGTCTGACCTCATCTCCCAGTATCATTGAGAAAACTGAAGCTCGGAGGGGCTGGGTCACTTGCCTGAGGTTTTGCAGCACATAGAAGAGCTCGTTCTCCTAATGTGGTCTAGAACTCCTCACCAGGCCTCCTCCTATCCCAGGTGGAAACTAAATCCCACTGATTCTCCACCCTCCTTCTTCCCAGGATGAGGCTGAGCTCAAGGCTTGTCCTTAAGGCAGCTGGTGAAGGAAAGGTTCATCTTGGAGGTAGAAGCGCTGGACTGGAGTCCCCACCTGTGGGCTGAGGGAGCCTCCACAAGTGATTCAACCTCTTAGTTTCTCATTTGCAAAAGGCAGGGTAATTCCTACCACAGAACAACAAGGAAGTTAAATGGCATGATTTTTTGTGAAAGTGTTGGTGGAAAGCACTTCTGTCTTCTATCTCATGTATCAGTAGGGAATGAGCATTCTCAAAATGACCAAAACGATTCTTAATTTCCTTCCTAAGGACCTGATTCCCTTTTTATACGTTCTTTTTGTTCTAAAAACAAAACAAAACTTACTTTATAAAGAAAGCCTGAATTCCAGAGCCAGTCTATCCTTTAAAAACTTGCAAGCTTTTTTTAAAAAAAAAAAAAACTTATAAAAGGCATCACACTTTCATAAGCAAGAGTTGCAATGTGAAAAAACAGTGGTCAACAGTGAAAAAACTCACTTGCTGGGTTTGCCTGTATGAACAAGTATTGTTAATACAAATTGAATCAGAAATTACCCTTGTCATTGTTTTCTTCTGGAGTTTCTTCTTTCATTTCTATTTAAAAATACACAGACACATTTAAAAAAGTAACTATCTCCTATGTATTATAAGGAGGAGAAGGTGATAAAGAAGAAGAAAATGAACTTGGCATGCAAGTGGGCCTGGCTCTGGAATTCGGGTGGGTCTAGGAAAAAGTACAGACCTCAGTGGAAAACATATATGGGTGTGTGGGAAATCCCTGTAAACTATAAATTGACTACACAGTGCTTAAGCTTGTGTAGAGAGAAACCACAATGCTCTCTGAAACCAGAGAGGAGGGGACAGAGAGTAAGTTTTGCATGAAGAGAGCACAAACTGTCCCTGGGAGATGGAGCTGCTAGTAATTTTTGGCAGGCTTAGCTGGATCTATTGAAAGTTACCACTGTAAAACCCCACTGTTGCACCCTGGGGTTCTCTGTGGGATGCCCCTACTTGTATCATCCAGGAACCCTATGGCCTGACTCTGCTTCACCCAAACTTCTTCCCACAGCTCCCCAACAAGGACCCCCCGTTCAATTGTTCCTGTATGCTTCCCACTTCACTGCCATTGCCTGTGCTGTTCCATTTCCTGGAAAGCATTCTTTCCCTGTTCTGTTAGAATCTCATTATGAAGTTTGAAGCCCTTCAAGGACTCTCCAGACTCAGCTTTCCCTTCCCCATGGGGCCTTACCTCTTCTACACTTTCTAAATGTTATCTTCTCCAGGCTGAACAAAACCTAGTATGTCTCTGTGCTGCTAAGGACTAATCAGATGCTGTGTCCTGATTCATTTGGTGTTGGTGCCTCCCATATCTCCCATCAGATTACCAGCCCCTGGAGGGCTGAGAGCACGTTAGACTTGGCTGAGCTAGAATCAGCTCCCTTTTGCACCCTGAGCTGAGTGCATGCAGGTCTGCATTTGTAATCCTAGCCTAATGCAACATGAAATTTATTATCTCTCTTTTTATAAACGAGGAAACTGAAGATCAGGGAGACAGCATCACTCGTCCAAAGTTACCAGCCCAGGTGCCTTTCAGAAGGCATCTCACTCCATCTTCAGGATGACCCCAGGGGGTAGGCTCTCAGACTTTAACTCCTCCTACAAGGTCATCACTTGAAGATCTGAGATTTGAACCCAAGTCTCTGGCTCCTACCCTGTACCTTTCCCACTATAACATATTGTGTCCCTGTCACCAAACTGCCCAACACGAAGTTGAACATGGAATCATATCAAATGAACTTGTGATCATCCCATTTTGTCAAAACTAAGAGAACATAAAAAAAATCAGCAAATTTGACCAGAGCAGTGTATTTATGGCAAGACCAAGGCAAAACTTGATTCCTCATTCTCTGCTTTATCATAACAGACTGAAAAGGTTCACAGGTGTATTCATATTTAAGGGAGTGTGTAACTGTTCTAATTCCCTATACATTGCATGCATCATCAGGAATTTCATATGCAGCAGATACGCATACAGCCGGATTTCTGCAACAGCCAAAGGCATTTCTGAGTGGCAACACCACTCTGATCTGGTGAAGCCACGTCCATCTGGACACTGGGGAGCCCCAGGCCAGCAGGGTTTCTGCTAAGTGGACCTTTCTAAATCCTCTCTGGGACAAAACCAGGTTGGGCATCTTCAAGAAAAGATACTCGGCCGGGCGCGGTGGCTCAAGCCTGTAGTCCCAGCACTTTGGGAGGCCGAGACGGGCGGATCACAAGGTCAGGAGATCGAGACCATCCTGGCTAACACAGTGAAACCCCGTCTCTACTAAAAAATACAAAAAAAACTAGCTGGGCGAGGTGGCGGGCGCCTGTAGTCCCAGCTACTTGGGAGGCTGAGGCAGGAGAATGGCGTAAACCCGGGAGGCGGAGCTTGCAGTGAGCTGAGATCCGGCCACTGCACTCCAGCCCGGCGACAGAGCGAGACTCCGTCTCAAAAAAAAAAAAAAAAGAAAAAAGAAAAGAAAAGAAAAGATACTCTTGTAAAGTTGTTGTAGCTGCGTAAATAAGCCTCAAATAGAATCTAGTCAGTCTCTCTGTGCTTTTCTTTAAATTTCCCTTCATAGAAAGCTAAAACAAAGAGATTTCAGAGAAGCTAGTCTGCCCCATCTCCCAGTGTCATTGAGAAAACTGAAGCCCGGAGGGGCTGAGTCACTTGCCTGAGGTTTTGCAGCACATAGAAGAGCTCGTTCTCCTAATGTGGCCTAGAACTCCTCACCAGGCCTCCTATCGCAGGGGGAAACTAAAGAGGAAAAGATGAAGCTGAACTCAGAGGGAAGCAACATAATTAAACTGGTTTATCGTTTGGCAACAGAGATCAGAGGAGTGAGTGGAAAGAAACTGAAAATCGGTTAAACACTCGCAGTTTGAAAGAGGCATGCGATTCCTGCTTTTCCTAAGCAGTTGAAATGTGTTTATAGGTCCTTCCTGGAGCTCTCTCATTGCTATTGTGGTCCTATAAGGGGAATTCCTGGAGACTGAGCTGGGTGGTATTTGAGTATTCTTCTCAATGGAAAGCAATGAGCCTGTGTGCTACACTGCTTCGGCCACACGATCCCCCAAGCCTGGGCTGCCAGACGTGGCCATCATTGTTCCATGCAGATCATACCCATCCTGTGCAGAAAGTCACTGTAGGAACACATGGCACAGGGAAGAACACGCCCATAAAAATTCACATGGCGCTTGTCTAAACCGAAGGCAGGTGAGATCCATCCACTGTCATGGGCAGCTGCTAGCATGCTCCCATTTGTTTACAATAATTTCTCCACCATAAGAGGCTGCTTTTAAAACAAACTGCCAAAACCTGTGACCCAGCGCCACGCTGAGACAGAAAGCATGGGACTGTGACCGTTTTAAGAATTACTAAAGTATGAGGCTTGACCAGATCATTTTTCCAAGGATCCAGAGCCCTTTAGAGAGAATTCATGAGAATTTCTGGTGACTTCTACCACCTCTGAAGAATTAAAAAACTCACTTGTGCTGCTTTCCCGGCCTCTGTGGTAGTTAATTCTGCTTGGCAGTTTTTGTTGTCAAATGATTTTTAAAAATCTGGAGCTATCTCAGATATAAATACCTTATGATGCCAAAGGACTGTCTTTCACCCATAAAAACTGAAACCATGTGCCAGAAGCCCTCGTGGCTCAAGGGCTCTGTCCTTGGACACGGATGAGGGCAGCTGGGCGGTGGGACCGAGGCTCTGCCTGAATGCTCAGCTTACTGCAGGCTAGGGTGGAGAGTGTTCTCCCGCCTACTGGCTCGGCCAGCACAGGAGCACGTATCCTGCAGGTTTGGGTTGCACACAGACTTTCCCCTGCGGAGTCAGTTCCCCAGATCTCTTCATCACTTCCCCAGATCTCTGGGATCTTCAGTTGAGATTGGGCCCCAGCACCTGGACTCAAGGTAAGGCCCCTTAGGGTGCTTCTAGCTGAGCAATCAGGGTAGTGCAAAGGAAGAGGGGAAAAAGCCACCCAGAACTCAAAGGAAATTTCTGGAAGATCCAATCAAAGTGATTCACCTTAACCTCAGGCATGATTTTTCCCCATTATCCACTCTTTTTAATTTCAAGTAGTATAAATCTTACTGATCTGAAGAAGACTTCTGCTTCTGAAACTACCAGCGCTTAACAATGATTGAGCCCTACTCTATGAGATTACAAATAAAAATAAATTAACCTTGGCAGGAAATCAACTCATTAATACTTATACCCTACACTGTAAAGACTGGAACCTCAATTTATCTGCATAAACAGAGCCTTTGGGTATAAAACTAAAATGTAGTCAGTTATGTCAAAGACTGCTTTCAATAGTAATGTACCAAATATGCTTTTGAAAATAGCAATAAGCTATTCATTTAGATTAAATATACAAATAAGTAACTTTCAGAGTTAGTACTAAGTTTTAAGCCTCAAAGACCTTGATTTCAGTGACAATATGTGTAACAAATGCAGCTGTTAGAAAAAGCACACATACTAAGGTTTGTTTCTTTCAAGATTATGTATGGTATTATTCAAAAGTCTTATTGTATTTGAAAAGTGACAAGATTTTTGCAATACGAAACAATAGTAGCTAGCTAATACTCTAGTTACTTTTACAGATTGTCTAGTTGGTCACATACCTTAATTTTTCAGGATCTAACCAAGACCTGGTTAACTCTTACTGGCAATGTTTGAAAGGAATGAAAGAAGTCCTATGTATATTACTCTAAATTAATCTTAGTGCAGGAAGACAAGTCATATCTGAATAACTTTATTTTGTATCCCTAGCTACTATCATCCTAGTATTTGAAAAGCTCCTTTTCTCCCAATGTTCACAAAGTCATTTTCCAAACTTGCAAATATTAAAACCTATTCATGTCTAATACTTTTCTACTTGGTCTATTTCCATGTCCTGTTCAATGACCTATCAACTACCCTATTCAATTACCCATGTCACTTGAGATTTCTCCCA
This sequence comes from Rhinopithecus roxellana, assembly GCF_007565055.1. Lineage (NCBI taxonomy): Eukaryota > Metazoa > Chordata > Mammalia > Primates > Cercopithecidae > Rhinopithecus > Rhinopithecus roxellana. Next base: position 53,550,213 of record NC_044561.1, read on the forward strand.
CCAGAATTCAGGTTGCATATTTTCACAGGACAATTTATTTTAAAATCAGAATGGTCCATAAAACTAACAGCTTTGTATGCACAGACCTAAAAGATTTGTAGTAGCTCTGCAGCTGCATTTTTGAATATCAATAGTTAAACAATCAACGTAAATGTTAAAGAAGCAAATTAACTTTCAGAATTTCACGTGTGCTCTAGCATTCACCACTGACCATGCTGGAAGAAGACTTTGAGGTCATTTTGTCCAACCCTCTCATTTTACAGATGAGGAAAACAGGACTAATTGATAGCTAGCGATACTAAATTATAGCTCTTCTAAAACTAGACAGCGGAGTCAGTAGGCTTCTTAATGTGCTCAATTACTGTATGGATTCCATGAGCTGATGAGCGTGCTGTGACCTTGAGCATTTACATTCTGTGGTTTTCAAATGTTTATGTTTCTAATGTGGTATTTATAAACCTGGACCCCAGTAACCTTTACCACTGAGGCTTTGCCAATCCCAACTCTGGGCAGCCCACCTCTTCCATATGCAGCAGTGCTTCGAGGCTGTTCCGCCTGGGCAAAGTCATGTTAGGTGTAAGCAAAGACGTGAACTTAGTGTTCCTGCTTGAAAACCTCACAGGGACCTGCCTGCTGGCTGAATCCTTTCTTCATTTCTTGTTGCCTCTCCTACATGTGACTCAAAAGCTAGCCAAGTTTGTTCCACATCCTTCAGCTTGTTCCTCTTACACCAAAGTACCATACCATCATCCCCTTTACTAAGATCACACTTCTCCAATTTCTATCCTCCTCTACTCCTCAGTAAACAGGAAGATGCTGTCTGTGGAAATGCACGTGGAGCTCATGCACACGTTTTCTGTAACTTGTCTTCTAGAATATAAGCCTCATGAGAGCAAATGCCTTGTCTGGACTGTTATATCCCCTGTGTCTAGTATAGTCAAAAACAGTAGGTGATGGGTAAATACATGTGCAATAAATATATCCTTTCATCTTTCCTTCCTATCTTAGGGAAACCAGTGTCCCTTTCTTTTCTGTCTTACCTCCCTAATAGTATCAGTGCTTCTTTGTCTCCCCTCCAATATTTGACCTCTGAATCATGTCCTCTTTCTTGCAATCTTGCCTTCTTAATTGTCTGCTTTTATGAATTTACATAGGTGTTCAGCCATCTGGCTGGCCTTTCTCCAGTTCTTTTGCTGGAAAATCCTCTCCTCTTCTCTTCAATCCAAGCAATCTCTAAGATTGCCCCTTCAGTTGCTTTCTTCCCTTGGTACTTTTCTTTTCTTTTCTTTTTTTTTTTTTTGCAGTTCTCATTGACTCATATCTGGTCAACTTTTACTTCTAGGTACAATGATTCTTCAATTTGCACCTCCAGCCCCAAATTTAATTCCTAGATATGGACATACTTGGAGCCAACCCCACCCCGATACCATCTGCTTTTCATCCAAATCTTCCTTTCCATCCAGGCAGCAAACTCCAGAGTCCTTTCCACTAATGTTCAACCCTCTCTACTTCACATGTGATAGGTGCATGAATTTTACCTGGTGGCAAACCAACACGGTGATTCACTTGAATTCATGTATTACTTAGACAAATTCAACAGCCTCCTAAATGATCTCCTTATAGCTGCTCTCCTCCCTCTCCATCAGTCTTGCTAGATGAGCCTGGCTTGTTTCTTCCTGCCGAAAGATCAAACTTTTCAGTTTAACCTCCATCACCTTTTAAAATTCATTGCCAGTGTAGTTCCCAATATGGCCTCATACGAACGACAGATACCCCAGTGTATCTGAAGAAAGTAGTCCCAGCTACTGGGGAGGCTGAGGCGTGAGAATTGCTTGAACTCGGGAGGCAAAGGTTGCAGTGAGCCAAGATCATGCCACTACACTCCAGCCTGGGCAACAGACCAAAACTCCGTCAAAAAAATAAAAGCAAATGGGAACCTTTTTTTTTTAACAGAGCAGAGGCTCCTTTTTTAAAAGAGCAGAACTCAGACTCTTACTCATATCCCTGTGCCCCACCAAAATATTCTGATTTGATTGTCCTGCGTCAGAGCCAAGGCATTGGTTCATTTTAAAATCCCCCCAGGTGAATCTCATAGGCAGCCATGGTTGAAAATCGCTGATATTTGATAAACCCTATGGTCTAATCAACTGGGAGTACTTGAAACATACTTTGCCACCCCATAGTTTTGCCTGGGCAATTCCCCTTGCATGCAATCTTCTTTCTCCTATTTTTTTTTTTTTTCCTACAGAAAATACATGATAACTTCTTTGATTTTTCCAGTTAGAAGGAATCAGTCCTCCTCCTGGAAATCCTTAATACTTTTTAATATATCATATTCATTCATGTAATCTAGGCAGACGCTGTGTTAGATATGGACAAAATGGAGATAAATAAGGCAAGGTTCTTGTCTTTAAGCAGCTTACAGTCTTGCCAGCTCACTGGTTACACATGAACCAGTGAGTATCAACTTTTATGATAGAAATGTCCATGGGATACTGTTTAGGCATGAAGGAGTCTATTCTGCTTGGCGTAATAACAATTTATGTATATATCATCTCTCCTATCAAACGGTATACTTTTGAGGGCTAAGATCATGCATGTCTCACCTTTACGTATTTCAAAGACCACAGTAGTGTAAAATGACTGAATAAATGAGCGAATGAATGATGTTTTGGTAATTAGGAGTCACTGGGGAATAATGGCAGCTCTTAGGAAATGGTACCATAGTTCCATTCTTGGGGTAGGGCTGGGTGTGTCCCCGTGGAGTTCACAGAACCATGTCATAATTTCAGTACTAAATTATGTGTGTTTTACAATTTCTCTCAACCACCCGTTCTATGGTTTATTTAAAATGATAATAGGAATAGCATGTTAGAAACGAGGTCCTATACTCATTAACAAAAAGAAGGGAACAACAGACGTTGGGGTCTACTTGAGGGTGGAGGGTGAGAGGAAGGAGAAGCAGAAAAGAGAATTATTGGGCACTAGGCTTAATACCTGGGTGATGAAATAACCTGTACAACCAACCCCGATGACACAAGTTTATCAATATAACAAACCTTTATACCCCTTTTTCGGTACCCCCGAACCTAAAATAAAAGTTTAAGAAATTAGATTTTAGAATATATTCAAAAAGTAGGATATTATTTCTCAATTAAGAAAACATCTGAATTCATATTTTAAAAATATTTTTTAAAACGTTAAGTTTGATCAAGGCATTTACATCCTAGAAAACGAAAACAATCATTTCAATATGCATTCTAGATTTATCAACTTTGCATACATATTTTTAAAAGATTTTGATAGACTTCAATATAATATCTAAAAATGACCACTTAATTTTAGTAAAAGGAGACTCCCACCTTCTGGTAATTGACAAGTACTATGGTCTGAGAGTGTTTAGATTAAATTGTGTGTGTGTGTTTGTGTGTATGTGTGTGTGTGTCAAGTTATCACAGGAAAATCAATACATCAATATTAGCACCAAAAAGAAAAAAAAAAAGAAAGAAACTAGGTCCTATTTCTCATGACAAAGAAGTTAACAATGGTCTTTCCAAATTAAGACTCGGCATCTTTGATTTTTGTAAGCATAACCTAGAGATCCAATGTGAGCATTTGATGACTGATTTGAGGAGGATTGAGAAGGAATAGGGGAGAGAAGAATTGAGGAGGAATAGGGGAGACACCTGACTTTGCCATGATTCTCAAGTTAAAGCCTTGGGCCTCTTACAGATGTTGTTGATAAAGCTGCTAAAATGGTCACCAGATGAATATAAACAAGTAGGACCCTCAGTAATTTCCAGGCTAATTTTGTGCACGTGTGTTTAGGGGTGAGGCAAATTAAATGAACGAGGAGCTGATGTTCATGTGAAAGTAATTACTCTCCTCTGGTAGAAATCCTGATCCTACAAGTAACTGCAGAAATAATTAATCATAACTAAGAAGCAAACGACTCTCAGGGAGAAAAGCCATATCTGAACTTCCACCTGCTCTTGGAGGATATGGGTGATTCACAGCATAAGAGTCATCTACCAAGTGATCTGCAAGAGTGAGTGCAGCTTCCAAGAGGGTCTGAGTCAGAAAAGATAAAAGGAAGTGCTTCTTAACTCAGAGGATTTCAACACTGGGGAAACTCATTTCCCACAGAGATAGAACAATGTGTACTATAAATCACTCCCAAAAAGCAATTTAGACAACTACACAGGTAATGATAAATGCATGGAGAACACTCACATGTTTTGGATTGTGTTTTTGACATTCATTCATTCTTTATAGATTGTTAATCCACTGACTAAGTCATGGATTAATCCACTCACTTATCATCATGAGTCATTAAAACTTTTCTGGAGCGTCTACCACATGCCAGCAACTGCGCTACTGAGGGTACAAAGGTGGACATGGCCTAACCCCTGCCCTCAAAGAACTTCTAGGGAACACTGACTTTGCAGGCATGATTCCATCTGCAGCACGCATTAGTAAACAGCTGTGGGTACTGTAGGGGATTAAGACAAAATGACGTTCTCTCTGTTCACCTCATCACCACAACCAATGTGTAGGAGCTTGCTTTTTGAGACCCAGCGGTGCTTTTCTATAACTGGAAGATTTCAAGTTTCCTTTGCTTCCATTTATGCATTCAGCAGACATTAAGGCCCTGCTAGAATCTAGGCATTGGCATGTACGAGATGAGATATGGCAGCTTGAATTCCAGTGGGAGGTGGTGGGGTGTGATGGATGAAGAGCTGACTTTTGAGTCAGACCACAATCTTAAGCACTGTCACCACTACCAACTAGTTGTGTGACCCTAGGCAAATGCTTTAACTTATCTAACCTCCATTTACTTATTTTTACCAGCATTACTCTGAAGTTTGGAGTTATACATGCATGAGCTGCTGATACAGAACTAGTTACGTATTCATTCTCAACTAGTGGCAGTTGTTGGTTGGATCATTATTATAATTAGATACACACAAGCAAAACAGATATCTCCAATACACTGAGATAAATATTCTGGGAGACAGAAGCACAGGTGATCATGTAAAGAAAACCCCGAACCCATGGGAACAGGTGGAGAAAGCACCTACCTAGAAAGGGTAACACCCCAAAGGATAGACGTAAGAATGCTGGCCAAGACAAGAGGTGGGCTTTCGGGCAGATGGCATGGCATCAAGTCAATCAATAGAGGAATAATCCATCTGGGCAACTGCAAAGTCATTCTGCATGATTTGACCAGGTAACAACCTGAGGAGTGGCTGGCACCAAGGCAGGTGGGGCCAGTTTCTGAAGGGTCAGTTTCAGGAGCTGAGGCTTTGGTTTGTAGACAGTGGGGCCATTAAGCTGGGTGGCAGAGTGCTTTAGGGACACCACTGAGGTTGCACTATGAAAGATGCTATAGAGAGAGGACAACTTGAAATGGGGACCTCAGTTATGAGCCTGTGCTGTCATGTAAGAAGTAAAGTATGTGTATCTAAACCAAGGTAGTGTCACCCAAGAAAGAAAGTGTGTGGATCTAAACCAATGCAGTGACAGTCGGAAGGGAGAAAATGGGCAGCTTCAAGGGATGTTGGGGTAGACTTAGGGTGCTATTTTTCAGTGCCTGAGGGTCTACAGGAGGAAGGGAGTTGCCCTGGGTAATGGATAATGAAGCTAGACTGGGTTTAATTTGGGGTGTTTGTGGGCAGTCAAAGGGAGGAACCACACATAGTTGACTGTTGTTCTGGCAGTGACAAGAGCAATCTGGAACACACAAAGTCTAGACTTCTTGAACTGCAAAGGTAACATCTGAAACCATGGGAGTGGATGCAGGAGTGTGTCTTTAGTGAAAATAAAATAGTTTGAGCATGGAGCCTTGGAGAAAATGCCACTTCAAAGATTGGCAGAAGAGGAAGAACTTACAGATGGAACTGAGAAGGCATCAGAAAAGTAGAGGGCAAGTTGAGAGAAGACAGTAGCAGCAGACTGAAATGTTATGGAAATGTCAAGGAAGATGAGGAATGAAATGTATTCGCCAGCTGAGTTGTAAGTGGCTCTGACCAAGTGGAGTGCTGAGTTGAGAGGTTACTCCCTTGGTTGAAGAGTAATCACCCAGGCCTCAAGGAAGTAGAAGCAAAGCATCACTTCTGTCCTCTTTAAAGCTCTTCTCCATATCCATTGACTGTGCTCCCCAAAGCTTGGCTTTTAGTGAAAGCCATTCTCTTTAGACAAACTCATTGTCTCTCCTCTCAAACCCAAGATAAGCATTTTGGCCTTTTTCACCGCATGGATTTTATCACCAATGAATGAAATAGGAGATGGTACACAGAGCAGACAGAAGAGCATTGCCAAGGTCTTTCAACCGGGGTCCGACTCCCAATTTTACTTCCTGAAAGTTCAATGTCTTGGCCGAAAATAGGGCTGAAGATAGATCGAAGGAAGACCACTGGGAATTGGCCAACGAGGTTTAAACTGGGGAACAACTCCCTTCAAGTGGCAAATTAAGGATCTTCATCCTGCCTCATTGACTTTAATCCCTCTTGAACATGTCAAAGTGGTTGGAAAACTGAGTCCTGGTGGGCCAAATTGTGTTTCTGTGGACTGCGGACTAGTTTCAGAGGAAGCACCTGTCTAACTTAACCAGGGATCCCTTAGGATGAACACCAGTTACACAGTATAGAAGACATAAATATTTGAAAATTTATTTGCAACCACTGTTGCATAGTGCAAGCTGACTCAGAAATTAAGGCATATATATATATATATAGCTCAAATGGGACCAAAGTAGTCTTTTGGAAGTCATAATAGGGCATACATACATGAATTGTTGAGTAGACCTTGTAAATTAAGAGATTCATTGTATTCATTCAATTGTGTGTGTGTATGTGTGTGTGTGAGTGTGAGTGTGTGTGTGTGTTCTTCTCTTTCTTTGGGAAAACAGCATTTGTAAGCCACTCACTCCCAATACCAGGGGCACGTCAGGGTGAGGGTATATAGAGGTAGCTGTTATTAGTCAGAATATAAGCGACGCCTGACTTAGTACTCTGTTACTGTTAGCACTACAGAATCTTTGATGACTAGGTGTGGTCAAAATCTTGGTTTCCAGCTATGTTTCCCATAAATGAAGTTTCCAGATATAAGCCAAATGCTTAAAAAAATTGCTGACTACAGGATCATTTTGTAATACCATATGAGTGATTTATAAGCTGTGTTTTTTTTAAAGAATGAAGTCATCTAGTGACTTTGAACTTTCTCCCCATAGGTGAAGTTATAAGTACAGCAAGCTCCTCAGAGGCTCCTTTCTCAACAGTCATGTGAGAGGAGCCAGCCTGAATTAAGCCCCATGGCATTCACTGATGGAATGAATTTCCTTCTATTTTATGTGTCTAGAGTGATGCTTGCTATGACTGTCCGTGGGAGAAATGAGAAAACAGTCACTCAGACCATTTTCTGGGTTCAGTACTGTGTCGTCCAGATGAGGAAGAGTGGCTGCAAAAGGCTGTTTGCTATGCAGAGTGTGAGCTTTCACCTCCAGCCTCAGCCTCGCCTGGGAGCTGGTTAGAAATGCAAATTCTCAGACCTACCCCAGACCTTCTGAATAATAATTTGCGTTTAAATGAGCCCTCAGGGGAATTCGTATGCAAATTTAATCAGTATTGGTGTAAAGCTATGGATTTAAAAATTATAGCCTCTCACAGCACACACACTTAGGGACATACATGCACAATATATTCATTTTTCTTCCTGTTCTAATGTATTACATATATTTTATTTATTTTTTTGACTTTTATTATAGGTACAGGGGTACACGTGCAGGTTTATTAAATGAGAATATTGCATGATGCTGAGGTTTGGTGTATAAATCCTGTCATGCAGGTAGTGAGCACAGTACCTGACAGGTAGTTTTTAAAACCACCCCACAGCCCTCTAGTAGTCTGCAGTGTCTATTGTTCCAACATTTATCTCCATGTGCTCAGTGTTTAGCTCCTGCTATTATGAGTGAGAACATGTGGTATTTGGTTTTCTGTTCCTGCATTAATTTGCTTAGGATAGTGGTCTCCAGCTCCATCCATGTTGCTGCAAAGAACATGATTTAATTCTTTCTTATGGCTGCATAGTATTCTGTGGTATATTTGTACCACATTTTCTTTATCCATTCTACATTTATGGGCACCTGCCTTGATGTCTTTGCTATGGTGAATAGTGCAGAGGTGAACATACAAATGCATATGTCTTTTGGTAGAATGACATAGTTTCCTTTGGGAATATAACCAGTAATGGGATTGCTGGGTCAAATGACAGCTCTGTTTTAAGTTCTTTTGGAAATCTCCAGACTGCTTTCCACAATGGCTGGACTAATTCACATTTCCATCAACAGTGTAGAAACTTTCCATTTCTTTGCAGCCTTGGCCAGCATCTACTTTTTGACCTTTAAGTAATAACCATTCTGACTGGTGTGAGATGATATCTCTTTGTGGTTTTAATATGCATTTCTCTAATGATTAGTGATGCTGAGCGTTTTTTCATGTTTGTTGACAGTTTGTATGTTTTCTTTCGAGAAGTGTCTGTTCATGTCCTTTGCCCATTTTTTTTTAAATGGAGCGATGTGTTTTTTGCTTGTCAATTTATTCAAGTTCCCCATGGATTCATTTTAAAATATGTATAAGATACAAACATTTAAAAGGATAAAGTGGAAGCTACATTTGAATACTTCTATCATTTTGTCACTGTCCCTGCTTGGGTTACCGGTGTACCCCACATTGGAGACATCTGCTGTAAAGAAGCAAACAGAGCCGAAAGCAATCTTGGAACTCTTTGTCTATGATGGTCGGTGTACTGGGGAACATGAAATATACAGAGGAAGTAATTTGTTGGATGAAATTGAATATACTTGTGTTTGTCCACATTTTTTATCGGTTTTGTCATTTTGAGAAATGGACAACTAATTTTCTCTTCAGGACAGAACACTGTGGCATATTCTTTGTCCTATGAATCAGAATAGGAAGATGAAATCCTTATTTCTAATTGAATTGTTCAAATCAGTGAAGTATCCTCCACCCCAACAATGTGCCTAGCTGTGGACTGGATTCCTCTCTGGGTTTCTTCTCTGACCTACAACATTGGGCACCATATCCTCAGGCGAGTGACGTTGCTTACTAAATCGGATTCTGAGTCCCCTTGCATGGCATCTCTGCCCACCCCGTGCCTCCCTCAAACATTAAGTTCCTACCGCATGCCAGGCCTTGTGTTTGCCACTCAGGATGAACTACTGAGCCCAGTCTATGGGGAAAGGTAAGCTCCAAGACTGATCATTACAGCAGCACAGTATTATCATGAGGTGTGGACAATGACAAGGCAGAAGAGAGGAGCAAAATGAACTCTACCTGCATGCTGGAGGAGATGACATTTGAGCGGGGGCTCAAGTGGTGTGTAGGAGTTTACCAGGCATAGGGCAAAGAAGAAATATGGAATAAAGGGGTCAGCCTGAGCAAAGGTATAGGGCAGGAAATCTGCTTTATCAGCAGTATCTCTGGGTAAAGTGCAAACTCTTCTAATTCAGTCGATGAAATGAAACCTTAAGATGACATGAAATAATAGTTCTAAACTCTTAGTGAAAACTAGGTTATTGGATTTTGCAATAGATATTTGGAAATATCTCTGAGAGTAAATGATTTCATAAGGTTTGGCCACAACAGTGTGTGGAAAGTTTCTTTGTGTAATATAACACAGTAAGTACTTCTCATTTACAGTAAAATCTGGAATGCTTGGAAATGGTCTGTGCTAGGGAAATTGAATTTTCAGATTAACTGCATAAAAATGGAAAATCTGGTTGAAAAACCTTTCTCATTTTGTTTTCCTTTAGAGAGATAACTGCTGTTAACATCTTAGAGGTGTTTTATTTTGATCTTACCTAGAGAGAGAAACAGAGAGATTACACTGCATATTTAGCTGTATCAATTGCCTTTTAAAAAACATATTTAGCATTTTGTCATGATTTTTAAACACTGCATAATATTTCAGCCTGTAAATGTTTTATAAATTTAAAACCATTTCTATATTGTTGGTGACTCAGGTTTCTTCTAATGTTTTAATATCATAACTAATATAGAGAACACTCTTGTACATTATCCGATCATACATTTCCTATTAAGTCTTAGAAGTAGACTTACTGAGTCAAGCAGTCTAACATAAATAGTTTAAAACTTTGAGTATACGTTGTCAAATTACTGCCTCCCTCAAAAAAGTTATGCCAGATGACTCTATCAGACACAGAACTTCTTTCTATGAAGGAAGCTCATTTCTGCAAACTTGTCAATGTGGAATGTTGCAATGTCTTTTAAAATTTTCAATAATTTGATAAGTGAAGAGTGAGTCCCTGGTGCCTTTGTGTTTCTTGGACTGATGGTCCCTCCTCAGTCTCCTTTGCCCTTATCTCTGACTCTGCCTGATCTTAAGCGTGCCCAGACTCAGGCTCAGTCTGGGTTGCTGCTTCCACACTACTGTCTAAGGGGGAAGCTCCTGCACTTTCATGGTTCAAATTGTACTTGTCGGCTTATGTGCTAAAGGCATCCCTCCTATCCACATCTCTCTGTTAAAGGCCAGGCCCATCTGCACAGACCCTAGTGCTTACTTCTCTTTAGGTGTCTCCAGGAGCCTCCAGTGCACACCTTCAAACCTGTACCCCAGGCATGAGATCCTCCTCCTGCATCAGGATTCTGCACAGGCATGAACTCCATGCTGGTATAATACCAAAACATTCAATCTGGGTGTCCCATAACATGTACATAAGGTTAAAATTACAGAGGAAGATCCAGTGTCCTCTGAATCAGTAAGATAGCCTCCGCCCACCCCAACACACCTCATTTCCATGCCAGGAAGCCTGGGGTCATTGGTGAGACCTTGTCTTCTCCCTGCCTTGTCTACTTAACATCCACCTGTTGGAGATGCCTGTTGACTCCATCTGGGACCTGTCGCCCAGAGCTCCTGGCTAGTAACTCTCAAGCTACTAACACCGCCCTTGTCCATGCATCAGTAATTTCAACTCAGATTACTGAAAGTGTCAATTAAACAGACTCTCAGCATCTATGTTTGACTCTTTCCAATCCATTCTCCATGCTGCATTTAACATGATCACTTTTAAAAGCAAGTTTGATCCTTTCTCTTCCTTGAATAAAACCCCAAGATACTCCTTGTGCTCCTAGGGTGGGGGTGACGGTCCTCAAGGAGCCCCCAAAACCCTGCATGGTGTGGCTCTGCCCTCGCTCTTACCCGACCCTGCTCCCCTCTCCCCTACTCAACATCCTACTTGTTTCCTGGAAGGTGCCAAGCTCCATGCTCCAACTCCAGACTGGGACATGTTATATGCCCCATATGCTAGTCTCTCATCCATCCTTGACTTTCTCCCCATTTCTTCCCACAAATGTCTTTAAATCACTCATCTAATAATCTATTTAATGCCTCTCTTCCCCGTTTTCTTGCAAACTACCCAAGAGCAAGGACCAAGTCACTCTCACTGCTTCATTAGCAGCACCCTGTGCCATGCTTAGCACATAGTTGGTGCTCAATAAATTCTTACCACACAAACCAATAAATAAATGTTAAAGTGTTGAAATGTCTTTTCGCCTTTTGAACATTTTTTGAATTGTGTTTCTACACATGTTGCCCACTTAGGAGGATGAAGGTTCTTGCTGATTTGTGAAAATTTTATATGAACCCTCTGCTGTTCATCTGTGGTAAATGTGATTTCTTTTGATAAGTCATATTTTATGTTTTATTTGTGGTATGCATATGATGATAACAGTTAACACTTGTATAATGATTAATACTAATCATTATACTAATCATATGAGCAGGCAGAGTTTTATGGTGCTTTATATGTTTTTACTTCACACGACCCTATGAAGCATAGAAATTATCATCATTGTCATTCTGCACATGAGGAAACCGAGTCTCAAAGGGGTCAAGAAAGTTGTCCAAAGTCACACAGCTGGTGTTAACAGAAGCAGGGTCTCGTGCTCTTAATCTTTACACTATACTGCCTCTAAAGAATTATTTTTTTTTAAGTACAGAAGAGATAATGTTCAACCTGACTTTTGAAGGATGGGGGGAGTTAACCAAGAAAGGGAGAAAATGAAGAAACTTCAGGAAGGAATTGCATGTGCCAGATGTGGGCTGAGAGGGCACCCAGCTGCTCAGGAAGGGGCAAGTATACACCCAGGCTCTGTTCTGAGGTGAATAAAGCTGGAGAGGGAGCGAGAGCCAGGGCTTAAGAGTCTTTTTGGTTTTCCAAGGTGTTCAGGATTTGTCTTGTCAGCAGTGGGAGATACCGGAGGATTTATGAAAGGGAGTATTGTCTCAATTAATACTCTAGGTGGGTAAGCTTTCTCTTTCATGGTAAGAGTTATGATGAAACCATGGCAATATAAAGTTGTATGTGACTGAGTGGTATATTAGCTGTAAAAATCCTCCTTCCTACTTCTGAGAAGTGCTACAGTAAGGCTATGAAGACCAAGCATTATGTATGTATCTGAGCTGTTTTCTGTTACTTCCCCCTCTGTTTTTAATGTCAGAAGAAAATGTACCATTACTTCTAGAGTAGAAGATGTTGGAATGTCTCCTCATTGGTCTTACTGTTCCAGTCACATGAGCACCAATGTGATGTTCATTACTAACACTAGTGCCTGCAAGGATATCCTACTGGAAAGGGGATTAGCTGTGATTTTGTTAAGCATGCAGCCAATGTTTATAAAAGACACAGTATCTGAGATGGCTGTTAAACATGTCAAGAGATTGTGTACAAGTGGAATAAATCAAGGAAAATTCTATAGGTTGGTCTGATTCTGTGGTATTACCAGAATTACTGGCAATATCTATAGCATTTAGAAACTTCATCCACAGTCAGATTTAATCCCAGGGCTATGAAGCCTGGAGAATATATGGATAGAACTCAGGAGAATCCACGATCTCACATGAGGGGAAAAGAACAGCAGTTTATTTTAAATGGCCTCTAACTAAAATTTGTATTGAGTGTGTGCAACAAACCACAGATGTACTAGCTGCAACTGTGACTTTGTCGTAGTGGAAATCACAGACATTTCAATATCACATTCCAGCCATTTCAGAGACCTTGAAAGGACATTGCTGCTCACCACACCTTCAGAACATTAGCTCTGATTTAATGCTTGGAAACGTATAATTTTGTTTTTTCAGTACCGTAATAGGTGCATTTTAATATCATTGGTGTCTTCTGTAATCTTTGTGACTTTGCTTTTATCTGTTTGAACAGTTCATTCTGAGAAGCCAGGCATGTGTCTCACTAGTCCACCAAATAAAGACCATAACATCAAATGTTAAGAGCCCCTGAGCTGATATCTTAAAAAGGAGACAAGCTTCTTAGCTTTTCTGACACCTCTGCTAAGGCATGCATGAAAAGGCTATGCCCCCATCCCACAATGGTTAGATTTGTTTTCAGAGTTTTTAGTACTGGGAAAATCTGGATTGCTTTTTTTCTTCCAAGAAGAATGTCTTTACGTTAAACCCTGTCTTTAAGTTTCTTGGCCTTAGGAATGACTCTTGAGCACAAGTTTGCATTTCCCTAGAGATGCCAGATTTAGCAGATTTAGCAAATACAAATGTACGGCCACTCTGTACTATGTATATCTATAGATACATATATGTAAATAGTACATATACATCTCTGAATTTCAAATAAACAATGAATAATTTTAGTATAAGCATATAGCAAATATTGCATGTGACAGACTTACACTAAGTTATTTGCTGTCCATCTGAAATTCAAATTTAATTGGGCATCTTGTATTTTATCTGGCAACTCTAAAAACACCAAATTTGGGCCAATAGTCCTCCAGCTAATTAACTACAGATGGTTAGAATGTGTTTTCTTACACCATACAGTGATGGAAATTAGTTAACTGCCAAATGTCTTAATTTTTTATTGAATGTGAAGATATTTTTAAGTTCTACATTTCTTATTATCACTCAATGATCACAGAATCTGTTTTCAACTTTGTGACAAGCAAACAACTGAGAAATCCTACCAGTCTTTAAAGTAGATTTTGGTATAAACTGTGTTTCACTGAGATACAATTTCTGTATCAGAGAAATGTGGTCAAAATGTAGACTGATAGTGAGACTGAATTTCATCCCATTGTTAAATAACTTGGTTTTAAATCAAGCACAAGTCGTAATTTCCATTGCCTGGGATGACATTCATGCTAATAACTAATATGAATGCCAATAAAGATAAGAAGTTTACCTTTGCATGCAGGTGAATTACATCAAAGCCCATTAGTCATCAATTTACAGAGACTGACAACTCCACATTTATTTCAAATAAAAGAAAATGTAGTAGTCAGCATGAGGCCAGAAAACAAGCCAGCCTGAAATCGGTACCCATATTTATAACGTGCTTTCTATGTTTCCGTGCCTTCATCACAGTGCAAAATATTATAAATGTGAAGCAAAGAAAGATAAATGTGAGTGGTAAAAAGTGGCAGACTCAACATCTTAGCGAGAGATAGAGATTTAAAGGAAAATCAATTTGGAAGTATTGCAAATTATATAATGATGTAGCCTAAAAAGGCATGATCCAGTCTCAAGCAGCTTCTCATGTTTTACAGAAACAGGAGTTAAGAAAACCAGCATCACTACTTACTTCCCACATGTCATCTCCTGTGAATGTTCCAACCATGTCCACTTTGAAGTTTCATTAAATAAAAGAACACATTAAGCCAGGCACGGTAGCTCACACCTGTAATCTCAGCACTTTGGGAGGTTGAGGCGGGCAGATCACTTGAGGTCAGGAATTCAAGACCAGCCTGGCCAACATAGTTAAACCCCGTCTCTACTACAAATACAGAAATTAGCCAGGTATGGTGGTGCATGCCTGTAATCACAGCTACTTGGGAGGTTGAGGCACAAGAATCATTTGAGCCCAGGAAGTGGAGGCTGCAGTGAGCCCAGATTGCAACATTGCACTCTCCTGGGCAACAGAGCAAGACTGTCAAAAATAAATAAATAAAATAAAATACTTGCTTCTCAACCAGTATTGTCTGCAAAAACAGAAGCCTTCCACTCTGACTTAACGCCACAGTCAGACAAACCCAAATGCTGTGGATTTCCTTCTCCTTAACCAAATGGTACTGTTTTGAGCCATCTTCTCCTCTGTTTTAGGTTTGGACTAATCCAGACAAAAATAGTGAAATTCCACAAGTCTATTGAAGAAATCTCTTTCCTAAAGAGAAAATTGGGGCCAGGCACGGTGGCTCACACCTGTAATCCCAGCACTTTGGGAGGTCGAGGCAGGTGGATCACTTGAGGTCAGGATCACTTGAGGTCAAGACCAGCCTGGCCAACATGGTGAAACCCCATCTCTACTAAAAATACAAAAATTAGCTGGGTGTGGTGGTGCACACCTGTAATTCTAGCTACTTGGGAGGCTAAGGAAGGAGAATTGCTTGAATCTGGGAGGTGGAAGTTGCAGGGAGCCGGATCGTGCCACACCACTCCAGCCTGGGTGACAGAGACAGACTCCATCTCAAAAAAAAAAAAAAAAAAAAAAAAGGAAAAGAAAAAGAGAAAAAGAAAATTGAACAGTGCATTACGGAGGCTGACACAGTACAATTCGCCTCCTCACCCCCTCCCCACTTACTTCCAGACATCAGTGTTCCTGTTTTGCCAGTCATCTCACAACAATGCATGTCCAAGCCACGCTGTGATTAGAGGGAGAATATGCTTATTACCCAAGTTCTTCACATGTTGGAGCAGGGAGAGGCCGAGGGTGGTAAACCACAGGAAATTTCCATTTGCCCTCCGCTGCGGCACTCTCACTCTACAGGGAAGTTAGTTGTTATTAAGTAATAATGTTCAGCTGAGGTTGGTCACTCGTAACAACAGACAGATGTGTAATGTTTTATTTGGGTTAGCCAGCTCTCTCACAAATAAAGGGCCTGAAATTAAACTGTCTTTATGAAAATATTCAGCAAATGATACCTCTGGCTTATTCCAGTGTTCAGATTCTTTGCCATGGAAAATGGAAAATGAGTCCCCTGTTGAGCCCAGTATCTGTTTAAACTTGTCTTTGTCGAGTAGAGAAGGGTTGATCTATGAGATTAAAAAAAAAGTTTTTAAAGATTTCACATCGAAGAGTAAAGGGAACAACTATGCAAACCACATTCAGAGATGGAAAACAATTTTTTTTTAGTACTTATGGAATTTCAAACAACAATAATGGAATAGAAACATAGGGGGAAAGCTACATATCTGACTGCAGAGGCAAATTGCATTATTACACGCTCACATGCAATGCAAATGTGGATTGGTCTGTAAAAGAACACTTGTTGCTTTTCTAATGCATCGTAGGGTGAGAGGGGCACCTCTCCAATTTGCCAAGGCATCACTGGCAAACTCCAGCTACCGAACTGCTTGGGGAAATGGAGTTCTTTGGAAGACAGGTTCTGGGGAACTGCACCCCCAGAAATTCTGGTTCAGTAGCTCAAGTGTGGAGCCTGAGAGCCTGAATTTCTGATGATGGGGATGCTGCGGTTGGATGAGGGGAGAGGGGTCACACTATTCTATGCCACCCTGTCTTCAGTAGCCGGTGAGATGGATAACTCATCTCAACATATAGCATGACCACGAAGAGAGATACCTACCCATAAAATGGACGAAGATTCACAAAAGCTTGTTTCCAGCTCTCACCTTGTTACTGGCTCAGTAACCTTGAACAAGTTACTCAAGCTTTTTGATCCTTTTATCTCACCAGATATAAAGTGTAGAGTTTAGACCAGATCAGCACTCCTCACAGTGTTCTCAAATGTCACAAAAAGGCTAAACACACACACACACACACGTATATATAGCTACAGTCAAGCAAGTTTTATAACTGTAGGACATCTCAGAAACTGTAATAAACACATGTGCAATGTGGCTCTCCAAAGAGTGAAAACAAGGGGGTGTTTGGGGGCTCAGCTCCAGCTCCGGCAGGCAAATCCTTCCAAAATTATTTAACCACAAATCCCTTTATGTGTGTGGAACACCTGAATCATACACTTCAGCAAGAGAACGCCTAATGTCCTCCAGCCTTAACTTTCCCAGCCTAGAATCTAGGTTCTCTCCACAGTCCTCCAATGTTCCCAGCCAGGCCAATGCTAAACGCTTCCTTTAATGATACCCATGATCCAAGGAAGAAACCTGAGAGCAATTTTCTACTGATTGTTTGCTTTTTTCCAGCAATTCTCAACTTTTCGCCAAGACATTACACCCGAACTTCTATCCCCAAGGAAATATTTTCTAACTAAAAACTCCACCTGGCAACTGCAGTGCTTATAGATTTAACCCCAGTGACTCTCCATTCCTTTGTTTGAAAGTAATGAGAATACATTTTAGACAATCGAATTTCTTGGCTTATTCATGTCCTCCATATTCCAGATAACTTTTAAGTGTTGAAAAGAATAGTGGGTTTCCAAGTGTAGTCTGAGGTCTAACAGCATCAGGGATATCTGGGAAACTGTCAGAACTACAGACCCTCTGGCTGCACCCCAAATCTGCTGAATCGGAAATTCTGGGTGGGGCCCAGTCATTTGCATTTTTATCAACCCCTCCAGGTGATTCTACAGGGCACTGAAGTTAGAGATCCAGTGTTGAGATCAGAAGCATGGACTATGGATTCCAACATACCTTGTGCTATATCACAGTTCCTTTGTCTGGAATATGGGAATAATAGTAGTACCTACTTCAGAGTCTATGTGAGAATTAAATTAATATATAATGCCTAATATCAGGCCTGGCACAGGGTGAGCAATGAGTCAATTAATTATATGCTTAATCTATAATGGATGCTGACGCGTAGTGAGCAGGAACTTAGCTTTGTCACACTGCACCACGAGGCTCCTTTGCAAGCTAATGCCGATGATGGTGGTTAAGATAGGAGTGCAGCCATGGGAACAGACAGAGCTGGTTTGCTCACTGGGTGCTCCATTTGTTAACTTTGTGAATGCATGTAAATTATTTAAATTCTCTAAGCTTAGTTTCCTCACCTAGAAAATAGAGAAAATAATTTCTTCCCAAGGTAAAGAGAAGGATTCAATATGATAGTATCTGTAACTGCTTTGAAAAGTGCCTGGACCCTTTTAAGCTGTCCCTTCCCAAATGAAAGCTGTCAATGACCTATGATAGTGGTACCTGGGCAGCCCAGTGTGTCTATGTGATTACAGATCCTGAGGCCACTAGGTCCTTAAACTGGGGCTTCTTGCTCCACAAAATATTAGAATGATAGGATATGATGCCCTTACAACTTTCCCTAAAAAGTTATCTTGTCATGATACATGTAAATATTGACTCAGAAGTAATCAAAAGAGAATTAGTCACCTTTTCTATGTTGTTCTTAGGGTTAAGGCAAGTCATTCTTTCCATTACAATCTTGTTAAATGTGGGTTCTTTTTGTAATCAGTGTTTAGTCATAGACCAACATTCAGAGTTTACATTAAGACTATTTCAGAACTCGGTTGGGTGCAGTGGCTCTCAACTGTAATCCCAGCTCTTTGGGAGGCTGAGGTGAGCGGATCACCTGAGGTCAGGAGTTCCAGAACAAGCTGGCCAACATGGTGAAACCCTATCTCTACTCAAAAAAAAAAAAAAAAAAAAAAAAAAGATATTTCAGAACTTTACATCTTTCCTTTAAATGCAGTACCTTTTAGGTCAGGCGTATAATCCTAAGATAAAAAAAAAATGTGTTAATAGTGAGTGTCTCTGTGGTTAGGTTTCACTAGGTTTTGCCTTGCTAACAACTCTAAGAACTGTGTGGCTTACAGCAACAAGAATTTTTCTCACCTGTGTTTCAAGTCAGCTGTAGTTGAATTATGGCTCAGTTCCAGGTTTCCTTCTTCCCACTTCCCAGAAGGAAGGAACAGCCCAATCCATGACCCACCCACATGCAAGGCAAGCCATGTGATGAGCCCGATACCTCTCTTCAGGCATGGTGTGGGTCACTGCTGCTCACACTCCATTGGCCAAAGCAGGTGACTGGGCCACATCTGACACAAGGGAGTAGGAAACACACACCCCATCCCCACTCCACCCCGGCAGGGACAGGCCCAGGGAAGGATCCTTTGTGGATGGACCCAGCTGAGAGGCACAGCAAATAGTTGCGAGCAACATACATCAACCACAACCTCCCAAATTGTCACAGCTCTACCAATAGTTTCCAAGTTCAAACACATCTTCCAAACACAGGCCACTGACAGGAAACTAGCTTACAAGTGTGCTGTCATCTCAACTGGTGCTTCCCCTGAAATCCTGAGAATTCCCCTGGAGGAGAATGAGTGATTCTGGAGCCTCCGAGGAGCTGTCATTCTTTCTGGGCCATCCTCAGTCCTCAGTAGCCTAAGGAAAAAGTGTTTTTGCAGAAGCAAAGTAGAATTTCCCCAGGAGATACAAACCGAAGGATTGCCTTCTGGAATCTGCTGAGAATCTACTTTGTCCACTTTGCTCTTTTTCAATGAACATGTCTGTTTCTGAGGCCACTTGGCAAAGCCATCTGTGCCCTTGGTTGGCATGGATGAGTTAAAAGCTGGACTTAAAACAGTCAGACCAGCTTTTAAAGTGGATCCTTCACTGCTCTGTAGTGTAGGGAGGAAAATGGCCCAAGGCCAAGGCCAAAGGTCGTGGTGCATGTGCTCCTGTGACCACAGTCGAGGGAGCCCAAGGAGGAGAGCGAAGCCTTTATTCTCAATTGTTTTAAACCTCCGGCGCTCACTGAACCCCAAGTAGATTCTCGTCAAGCATTTTGTTTTCTACTTAATATTTAAAACTGTGATACTTAGTCAAATTTAATCCAGGCATTTTTTATTTCTGGACAAAGAGATCATTGAAAAATTAATTTAACAGAAACATTTGATATGCAAAAAAGCAAAAAAGCTTTTTAACAACTTTTCTTACAAACAAGAAGTTATGTCTTTTCAGAGCTTAAAAGTGAGATCCACCACATGTTAATTTTAGTCTGGAAATCCAAAGTTACGATTTGATTTAGAGTTCACTCTTTATACCTCATCACCCTGGTTAATGGGCATGGAATGAGGTCACTGAAGGCCTGGTTGAGGAACCCTGGTTTTGGGGAGCCACTGTCTCCCCATTTTTCTGTAAGTGAGAAATGTTTTTTCTGTGGGGTCTTTGCTTTGTTAGTTCACTCTGAAACACAGAATGAAGTTTCCTCGAGATGGGCAAATTGAAAGCCTCCAAAATCTGGCTTAACAGAGCTCTAAGTTTTAAAGACATCAATGTTGTACTTACTAGAAAAAAAAAATCATTCTTAAACTGAATTTATTTTCCCTAACGAAGCATCCATGTGACGGCTGGACCATCCCCATTTTATGCATACTTTTGAAAAAAAATCTTTTTGTTGAGGTACAATATGCATATATAGTTTTATTATCTTTAGCATTTCAAGTATACAGTTCAGTGATAATAAGCAGGTTTCAATTCTTTTTTTCCCTTTCACCCCGCTTCAAAGTCTCTAGTAACTATTAAACTCCTCTCTATTTTCATGAGATCCCCCTTTGCTTCCCCCCCACCCCGAGATAGAGTCTCAGAGTCTCACTCTGTCGCCCAGGCTTGAGTGCAGTGGCATGATCTCGGCTCACTGCAACCTCTGCCTCCTGGGTTCAAGTGATTCTCCTGTCTCAGCCTCCTGAATAGATGAGATTACAGGCACCTGCCACTACGCCCAGCTAATTTTTGTATTTTTAGTAGAGACCATGTTGGTTAAACTGACCATGTTGGTCAAACTGGTCTCGAACTCCTGACCTCGTTATCTGCCCACCTCGGCCTCCCAAGTGCTGGGATTACAGGCATGAGCTACTATGCCCAGCCGAGATCCACTTTTTTAGCTCCCACATATGCATGAGAACATGTAATATGAGTCTTTCTGTGCCTGGCTTATTTCACTTAACATAATGGCCTCCTATTCCATCCATGTTGCTGCAAATGGCAGGATTTCATTCTTTCTTATGGCTAAATAATATTCCACTGTGTATATACCACATATTTTTTATCCATTCATCCATTGTTAGACACTGGGTGTATTCCACATCTTGGCTGTTGGAAATAGTGCTACAATGAACATGGGAGGGCAGGTATGTCTTCAAGACACTGATTTCATTTCCTCTGGATCTATATCTAGTAGTAGGATTGCTGGAGCTTATGGAAATTCTAATTTTAGTTTGTTGAGGAACCTCCATACTGTTCTCCATAGTGACTGCACTAATTTACATTCCCACCAGCAGTGTAGGAGGGTTCCCCTTTCTCCAATCTGGAGGAGCTCATTTTTGAGACTTAGAGAAAAGTGATAGCATGTACACAAGGGTTGACTAGCATAAATGAGGGCTGAAAATCTCTTATGGGAATTAAAGATTTATCTGAACTTAATTTTAGCTAATGTTTTTACTAGAATTATTTATATTATATGTATTTCCTATAGCTATAAATGTTACAATACATGCTTATATATTCTACAACATATACTATTTATATAACATTTATAATAATACATGTTAGTAATATGTTACAGTTTTGACCAGATTCTCCATATATTCCTGCTTTAAAACATCTATGGCCTTGAGTCCCTGGGTAGTTGGCATTCAACTATGAGGATGGCAGAGGTTGTACATTCCTGGAGTGGATACACAGCTGTTCTCAGTGCCTCTGTGAAATGATGTTATTTTAGGATGCTAAGGGAAAGTTGAGCCATAAGGCTCTTTGTCAAGGGGAAACCGTATATCACGTGTGGTTCCCAGTGTGTGTTCCTGGAGCACCAGAGACACCATCACCTGAGGACTTGTTAGGCGTGCACATTCTCAGGCTTCACCCCAAACCCGCTGAATCAGCAACTCCGAGCCTTCCAGGTGATTCTGATACGGCTAAGCTTGAGCCCCTGCGTCAGGGCGGTTGCAGGCATGGGCACAAGAGCCTTGCTGTGGAATGTACCACTGCCCTGTGTCTGCTGTTGGGAACTTGGGCGAGTCGCTTACCCTCTCTGTGCCTTAATTTCCTAATCATGGGGATAATGATGGTGCCTACCTCTCAGGGTTGGCGTGAGGGTTAAATAAGTTTCCATGTGGAAAGCACTTAGAACAGTGGCAGGCATGTGGTGGTTTAAGTGTTATCTACTTATGATGATGATGATTGTCATTATTGATTTGAACTTTTATTGCTATCATTACTTGTCTGAATATTTATCACATTATCTTATTATTGCTATAGTTACTATTTATCTGCATCTTTCCCACTGTGGGCCACTCTGGCTCCATTCTTGTCTATTATTTGCTCATATATATCTTCCAACTGGTCAGTAGCTTTCTGGTCATTTCCAGGTTGATTTCTCTGACGGAACAGTGTGTTCCAGCTTGCTGTGGTGGGTTTTTGGATTGTTCATCCTTTTAAGAGCCTCTGTCTTTGATGGAATTTTTTTCCTCCCTCAAGATGGCAATGGGTACTACCCTTCCATTTCCCATTCTCCTTGCTGTGTCCCCAGCACTGGAACTGTAGTTCTCCATATAGCTAAGTACCTTCTGTTTCATTCTGTTTCAGAGTGTGTTTATTTTCTTTCCTTTAACTTCAGAAAACAAGTGTTCACAGCATAAGCACTCAGTGACCTCAGATCGTAAATCTTTTACTGGTTTGAAGTAGGAGAAAGTGATACTGACCTATCCATTCGATAGTTGTAAGAACTTCACTTAGGTAGATATCACCATTCAAAGAATTGCAACCCCAACCCACAAACTGAAACGATATAACAAAAACTCCAGAAATAAACATTACTTCCAGAAATTAAAGAAAACAGATAATGGTTTGTGTGAAATATTGCTTAGCTGGGAAGATTAACCTTTTTCCCATTTGCCTTGAGAATACTCACTGGCATCGCTTGAGGCTGCAGCATTTACCTGGAGATGATTTTGCTACACAGTATATCTCTTTTATTATTATTTTCATGTCACTCTAGTATATCAACTTTGGAAACAAAAGACATCATTCTATTTATAACATTCTGTTTTTAGTAGTGGTATTTTTATTCACCAAATATAGTAATTATCGACTGCTGAAAATGTCAAATCCTGGAAAACACAGCATTCCTATACAGGATGTTAACATCGATCTCCAACAGTTGTTGGCCAAAGATTCATTTGATGAATCCGATTTTTCTGAAATAGTAGATTCCAGTGATTCAGATGATTCTGATGCTAGTTCTGTTTAGAAATAACTCCAAGAACGATTTTTATGTTTTATTTTCACATTGAAAATCAATCAGATTTGCTTCAGCCTGGAAAAGCATGTTTATGTAAAGTTAAATGAGCACTGGTGGCAAGTTGCACCTTTTTTTTTTTTTAAATGGGAAAAAGCTTAAGATAGGGGAAATTAGAAGAAAATATTCTTCTCTCATTCTTTGTGTTTTTATCTTTTGGGAACCTGTTATTGTTGCTTACCATGTTAGAAGTTAAGCCAGGTCTATTGAAGAATCTCTAAGGGAAAATAACCTAAGGCAGTAACATAAAATTATATGAAATAAGAGTATGTATCAACAATGATTTAAACTTCATGAAAGAAGTCTGCTGAGGAATAAAATTCTGTAAATTAAGAGCCTATGAGGAAGTGCAATTCATAAAGCCTATGGGTAAGATTGATGGGCACAAAGAAGATTCTGGGTCTTCATAGAGCACTGACAAAGAGGTCGATTGCCAAACATGCTGTGGCCACACTGGCAGGATCCAGCCTGTAAGAAGCTGCACAGGTTAATTTGGAATAGTTCAACTATAAGAGAGTAATAACTGTAAGTAATTGGTGGATCAGAAGAAACGTAGGAAGTATAAGTGTGCCTATGTGTGTGTGAGACATAAAAACATATGGGTGGAGACAGATGGATGACAGATAGATAGAGATGATAGATAATTGATAGGTAATAGATCAATAATTGATAGATGATAGATAATAGGTAGGTAGACATTTAGATCGGTAATAAATAGATAATAGATTGATAGGTGATAGATAATAGATGATAGATTAGATAGATAGATAATTGATAGATAATAGATTGATAGAAGATAAATAATAGATAGGCAGATAGCTTAGGAAGAATTATTTTCAAAAAGTAGATGCAGAAGAACCTCTTGAATTTAGAGAGGATTACATGAAACTGTCAATGTTTAAGGGGATTTTGTGGTGGACTGACAGGAACCCTGGGCTAGCTTCCAAAGACTTTGGACTTCATTCTTTCTGCCAGGACCCAGCTGTGTCAAGTGGGATGGTTCTGACAATCTTTTCCACTCTAATGTCCTATGACTCAACAGTAGCAATGCATTTCCACAGGCGGTAAAAATATTCTAGACTCTTCCCTTCCAGCGCTCACTGTTTACTTCCTCTGCATTTCCCCTTCCTGCCTCCCCGTGTGCTGGTCAGTTCATAGCGGGCCTCAATGAGGGTGGGTTAACCCTCTCTTTCCAGGGTGTTTTGCTACGAAGCTCCCTCCAGGGGCTGGGAACTGTGTGGTGAGGGCTGTGGTTGGGGTTCAGCTTCCTTCTTAAATCGTTCCTTGAGCCTTTACCCTATTCTGTGCACTGCGCCAGATTTCCAGGGATTGGAAGGTAAATGCCACGGTGTAACTCTTAGAAAATCATCGGGGCTCAGTCTTACTGGGGTGCCCTTGGTAACCACCTATGAACCCATGTGTCCCTCTTTCTTTCAGGCAGTAGCAGAATCCCATGGTAGCCAGGTGGGTGAAGGGGAGCGAGGACGTTCTACCTGCCTTGAAGAAGACACCTGACCTGCGGATTGAGTGACCAGGTAGTAGAGGGTTCTGAAGGCATCACACACTTGAGGGAGGGAGGAGGACAGAGAGGGCTATGGCACCCTTTGACTGCTGACTGCCAGCTGCTGTCTTTCCCACTGAGAAATGCTGCCCCCAACACACCCAGAGGCTCTAGGTCTTGTCCTGTGATTTCTGTCCACCAAGCCTTGATAGGAGGTATGATAGATGCCATTAAGTCCAGCACTAGATACAAAGGACTGCAGCAAAAGTGCTCTCAGCGGAAAGAGGAAACAGGTCCAGTTCATCCCAAGCCTGGCTTGCTGCCCCTTTGAAAGAGAGTTTAAAACAGAAGCTTCATGGTGCTGCCTTCATAAAAACAGGGCCAAGCTTTCCAGAATCTGGCAGAGGGCTGAGTGCCCGCAGGACACTTGTGTATCACTCACACTGGAAAACTTAAGCCTCTGTTTTTATTCCAGTGGATTGAATGGCATGCAGTTTCCTCAGCAGTTTAAAAAAAAAAATGCATGCAGTCACTTGCAGACAGGCTGCATTTGTCTCTGCTGGTGCTCACGTTACAAGCTTGTCTGTGCATTTGGGCATGCCAGCGTGGTGTTTCATTTCCAAACCTTGACTGTGGTCACTTTCCTCTTCGTTGTACTGAGAAGTGTTGCTGAGGGTATAGTAAGGCCCTAGTTTATCAATTATATCCTGTACTTTTCTTCTAACTTGATCCCAAGAACAGTGGAATTTGCTTCAAGGTAAACAAATTTTGAATAATTTATGACCCTTCTTTGCAAATGAAAATGCGACTTCTAAGGAAAAATCAATTTCAAGGGGGCATTTAGTAAATAACACAGTCTTAATAATGTAACAGGAAAATTAAAATGCCCAGCAGACGCTTTGCATCCTGAACAGGTGTTTGCTGCTAATGGATACAGTTTCCATTTCCTTGAAGGGATTTGCCCAGAGGATTACTTTCAAAACTTCTATTGAGATAATACTGCTCTAACAGAAAGAGCATTGCGTGAATCTGTATATCAGTTCCTTAATAAAAGGGACGTATTTTTAATTCTTAAAATACCAATGAGGTGAAGAAAAACATGCCGCCCAGGTAAAGTTACTCTGTTATCACCCACATTATCTTTTTCAAGGAATGTGGGGGAAATGTATGTCAGTCACCAGGCAGGTACTATAAGACGCTAGAGGCCTCCCAGACAGCTTGTTTCCGACTGTTAACATGGAGCAGAGCGTTCCCCGGGGCTGAGCATGGAAGCCCAGCACTTCTTATAGGTATGCCTTTCCTACTACAATGTTAGATGCCTACACTTACTGACTTTTTCATTTGCTCTTTAAAATAGATTTCTCCTGCTGGTTCTGCTTAGTTCTACGGAGTAAGGTAGAATTTTGGTGCCATATCTAAATATCATGTCTAAAATGACATTGGAAGCACTTTTCCAAGAATAACCAGCATATTGATCAAGTCATTAATAAAGCCTAATTATTTGCTATAAGAATGTTTTAGGTTGTTTCATAACTGAGTTTTTTCCAAAGTCATAACAAAGCTAGGAGAGGTTGTAGATTCTTAATTATTCATTAGATTAGTGGGAAAATGAATTGCTATTACAAAGAATATCATGCAAAAAATAGGTTTTAAAAAATGCATTACTACTAACTGAGTTTTAAAAACGTATACTAATATTCTCCATATCAAGAACTGTTTCATGGGTGGTAGATTTTAGTTATAGCAGTACTGGACTAACACTCAGTCAATAATTTTAAATTTTCTATAATTGAGAATACATGGTAGCTGAATATAAGTAAACATATTACTCTATGAGATATATGCATAAGAGTTTGTTATCACAAAAAACAGCATAACATTATTATTTTGAAATACGAGGCTCTGTTTTAACACTTTACCTTATTTAATAGTAACAAAATCCCTGAGGAGTAGGTTGTATTGCCATTTAAAACACTGGAGAGCAGAGGTCCAGAGAGGTTGAATAGCTTTCTCCAGGTCACACAGCTGATGAATTGCAGAGTCAGCATTTAACTCCGGTTTGCCTTTATGCAAAGTCTCTGCTCCTCACTTTACCCTACTGACCACCTAAGTATAGATCAGTTAATCTTGCCTCAGAATTCTCCTTTCTTGCATACTTCCATGTACATTCATACTTACTTCACATGATGGTCCTATTTTCTGGAAGTTCCACCATATGTGGGGATAATGAAACGTCCTTGTCATTTCTCTAAGTATTTCCAGAGCCTGGCAATGGATGCCATTCACATCGGCATGTCCAGCACCCCCCTGGTGAAGCACACTGCCGGGGCTGGGCTCAAGGCCAATAGACCCCGCGTCATGTCCAAGAGTGGGCACAGCAACGTGAGAATTGACAAAGTGGATGGTATATACCTACTCTACCTGCAAGACCTGTGGACCACAGTTATCGACATGAAGTGGAGATACAAACTCACCCTGTTCGCCGCCACTTTTGTGATGACCTGGTTCCTTTTTGGAGTCATCTACTACGCCATTGCATTTATTCACGGGGACTTAGAACCTGGTGAGCCTATTTCAAATCATACCCCCTGCATCATGAAAGTGGACTCTCTCACTGGGGCGTTTCTCTTTTCCCTGGAATCCCAGACGACCATTGGCTATGGAGTCCGTTCCATCACAGAGGAATGTCCTCATGCCATCTTCCTATTGGTTGCTCAGTTGGTCATCACGACCTTGATTGAGATCTTCATCACCGGAACCTTCCTGGCCAAAATTGCGAGACCCAAAAAGCGGGCTGAGACCATCAAGTTCAGTCACTGTGCAGTCATCACCAAGCAGAATGGGAAGCTGTGCTTGGTGATTCAGGTAGCCAACATGAGGAAGAGCCTCTTGATTCAGTGCCAGCTCTCTGGCAAGCTTCTGCAGACCCACGTCACCAAGGAGGGGGAGCGGATTCTGCTCAACCAAGCCACTGTCAAATTCCACGTGGACTCCTCCTCCGAGAGCCCCTTCCTCATTCTGCCCATGACATTCTACCACGTGCTGGATGAGACGAGCCCCCTGAGAGACCTCACACCCCAAAACCTAAAGGAGAAGGAGTTTGAGCTTGTGGTCCTCCTCAATGCCACTGTGGAGTCCACCAGCGCTGTCTGCCAGAGCCGAACATCTTATATCCCAGAGGAAATCTACTGGGGTTTTGAGTTTGTGCCTGTGGTATCTCTCTCCAAAAATGGAAAATATGTGGCTGATTTCAGTCAGTTTGAACAGATTCGGAAGAGCCCAGATTGCACCTTTTACTGTGCAGATTCTGAGAAACAAAAACTTGAGGAGAAGTACAGGCAGGAGGATCAGAGGGAAAGAGAACTGAGGACACTTTTATTACAACAGAGCAATGTCTGATCTTAGGGGTGCCATCCAGGTTTAACCCTGCAAGCTGTTTCCACATCAGAACTCCCATCAAGCACAAAGATTGCTGTGAAAACGAAAATGTGTAGATGCATTCTCAAAAACTGCACGGACATACAAAATCAATCTTTCCCTTTGATCTTGTGACTAAACCAGCATTTCTATGTTTGAGAGATTTCCTTTTAAGTGCTTCGAATGAAAGTGAACTCTCATAATTCAAGTTGTATAAAATAAAGCTACATTTCTAAGAGCTTGGTGTAGGGCAATTGGAATAGTGTCCTGTTAGATAAACAGACACTTAGCATTGCTGACATTAAAAGGAACTGTATTTCTATACAAGATTATTAGCTCTAATATAAGATATTTATTTAACCAATAACCTTATGGCCAAGAGTTGAATTGTGGTTCAGTATTCATTGATCTCACTGCTTTAAAACATGCTGTTTTGTTCAAGCAGAAAAAATATTATATCTAATGATGTCTATTTGGTAATACCTAAAAAGAGGTAGAGCGAGTCTGTATTCACAAAATATAGTAATTTCATTTTTACCTTTCTTCAGTGAACTGAATTGTATGGAAGGAAATCGATCAGATCTGTCATTCACAACTGTGGAAACCTACAAAAATGGGGCTGATGCCATTGTTTCCTCTATTTTTTTATTTTATTTTTATGTTTTGGAATTACTATCCTCTTTCCATTCAAAATGTTTCCATTCAAAATGTTTCCATTCAAAATGTGGTTCACAGACCCACCGCATCAGCACCATCTGAGCGCTTATTCGTAACGTGTAGATTCTCAGGTCCCAGCCAGACTTACAGAATTGGGGTGTCTGTATATTAACAAGAACCCCAGATGATTTGTATACGATAAAAGTTTGAAAGCTCTGCTCTGGACAATGTTTTCAAAGCAACTTTCTGAAGCCATGTGGAAAACTGACTGTGGGTCCCGTATCCCCATGGCATCCAGACCTGGCCTCTCTTCATTTCATTATTATTGGCCAATATTTCTTTCAGCCACTTCATTTCTTATCTATTAAAATGCCTTGCCCATAAAGGAACTGCATAGAATTATCCCCTGACATTCCAAGAGCAAAATAAAGCTCTTGAGAGTAATTGCTGTCTCAGTCATGCTTGCTGATTACAGTTAGCACAAAAGAAAAATTCAGCTGCCTGACAATACAGGAAATGTTCTCAGATGCTGAAGTTTGTAAGGTCCGATGGGGCCATGAGGAAGAAGAGGAGCTGAAAGTAAGGAACTCATAAACAAGATGACTCTTTGATGCATGAACAAGATTTGAAAATCTCAAACCTATAAAGAATACCCCCGCTATTTAAATAAAGCTCATACCAAGAGGTGACATTTTGCTCCAGGCAAAATTCAGGGGTCCAGTGCCCTGCATTCCTTTGACGCAAAAAATAACTGGGCTATGACTGGTTAAATGTCCAAAAGGTGAATTCTCATTTCATTCAAACAAAGACAGATTTGCGCATTCACTCAAGCAGAATGTGGCCATGAATATTCAGCCCCTGCATACGTACAAAGATGTACACATGATTCCCGCCACCACACACACATACACTCACACACACGCACACACACACACACACAGGCCCTGGCTCTTCAAGCATAATCATGGTAGTCATCAGTGAAAGACATTTGCGATTAAGACAGCAAGTCCTTGACAAATATGTTCATATCTATTTGGTTCTATAAAAATATGAACATTGGGACTCAGAGAAAATGGGGAAAATAAAGTGGATTCAGATAATCAGTGAAATGATGGTATAGATTACAGTAGATCTGCTATATATTGATGTTACTGCATTTGCAAATGTCCTCCCATTAAACAGAAAATGCCGCTAAAACCCCTGGCCTGGAACTGAACTAGTTTAAGTTGTGTATAAGGATAATGGGAGTAAAGTTTGTGAAAGTTTAAAGAACAACCTCAATCCATGAACAAGAGGGAGGATGTTGTCTTTAATTATTTAGAAGGTTTTTTTTCTTTGTCTGTTGATAAATTTATGGAAGGTTGCTTTAGATCTCCATTCCTTAAAAAATATTACATGGCAGTATAGTTAGATATTATCTCTTTTAGTTATTATACTTGCTATTTTTACTGTATACTGTGGTATAATCAACAAAAAATAATTCCATGGGCATGTTTACACCTTTTCTGTTGCACTATTAAATTCTTTTCACGGTATTTATATCAATGCTAATTTAAATGTGATGCTGATTAAAAATCTTGCTCATTTATGTTGTATCTGGTACAAGGACATAGCATAAGATTCAGAAAAATTTTTGTATTGTCATTTAGCGTATCAATTTCAGCCAAATTTGGAAGACTTGATCATCTTACCTTTTGCTCTACACACTCAAAACAAATATTGGAGTAGAAATATCACCTTAAAATATATCTTAATTTACATTTAGATAATATTGAAATCACATTCTATTAAAATTGGAAATTTAATTCAAATAAAAATCAAACAAAATAGTTGTTTCAGTTTATCTAAACATCTGGTCTTAAGGGTTTCTGGTTTATGGCCGGGCGTGGTGGCTCACGCCTGCAATCCCAGCACTTTGGGAGGCCGAGGTGGGCAGATTACGGGGTCAGGAGATGAAGACCATCCTGGCTAATACGGTGAAATCCCTCTCTACTAGAAATACAAAAACTTAGCCAGTCGTGGTGGTGGGCACCTGTGTTCCCAGTTACTCGGGAGGCTGAGGCAGGAGAATGGTGTGAACTCGGGAGGCGGAGCTTGCGGTGAGCCGAGATTGCGCCACCGCACTCAAGCCTGGGCAACAAAACGAGACTCCGTCTCAAAAAAACAAAAAGAGTGTCTGGTTTTTAAGAGTGTCTTAAAAACCAATATATGTATAAGTCAGCAAATCATATAATATTCAATAAATAGCACTGAAGTTGGATCTGGTTTGAAACTTACCATTTTCCTCGAACCTTAACTATTATTACTATTATTACTTTGTAGATAATACTTTCATGTTACTATGCAAAGGATTTAGGTAGCAAACTTAATTTATTATATCTGGTCAGTCTTCTGCTTAAAACAGATTTACACTCAACACCCAGCTAAGGAGGAGCCAAAGTAGTGGAGTATTCCTGACCCAAAAAGGCATTTGAATTTTGAAACATTTCTAATGTGTAAGGTTTTCTCAATGAGTCCATTAAAAAACGTTGTGTTCCATTTGAGAAACCACAGAGTCAAGAGCAGTAAATCAGTGTGCCCCACAAGCCGTGTCTTATTCAGCAATAAAATAGATGGTGCTCACATGGTGCCTGGCAGACAGTGGCTCTGGACAGCAAAACACTGAGTCACCCAACCCTACTCCTTTGGGATGGGGTGGAGAGTCATGCATTGGCTCCCTTTTTCATCCTGGGGAAATTACAACACAAAGCAGAGTGTCTAGAAATCTAAAGAGCTGGTTTAAGGTGAAAAAAAAATGCCACGAATTAATGAACCAGATATTTAATAAATCGAAACAACTGTTTTGTTGGATTTTTATTTGCATTAAATTTCCCAATTTTTAATAGACTGTGATTTCAATATTATCGAAATGTAAGCGAAGATATATTTTTAAGGTGGCATTTCTACTCCAGCATGAAAAAAATAGTGACACTCACACTCTAATATTATTCTGTCTCCCTTATTTGAGTCTTCAATATATATACCCCAGCTGGAGGGAGAAGAAGAGAAGAGAAAAATGAAAGCACTAGAGCCTTTGACTAGGTTTGGTTCTGTATGCTGTCAGGATGTTCAAAAGGTCAGACATTTGACCACACGGCACAGTGAAGACTCTCAGGCTGTCAATTTTGGCTTTCGTTCCTGCTAGACTTTTCTTTGCCTATTAAATTTCTGAAATAACTAGTTTTATCATAGCTTTCCATGATGCAGTTTTTTTTAAGTGAAAGGTAACTAGCATTTCCAGTGGTGATTTCCAGGTTCTGTGGTGTGCACTCGAAATCTAGTCTCTGACTGTTAAACTCTGGGTAGGTACAGATTATCTTAATTTTCTTCCTCTGGGGAAGAGTTACTTACACTTGAAGCTCAAAAGCTTAACATTCACCTCTAAATGATTAACTTCATACACTTTACCCTTTGTGAATTTCAATTTATCTTTTTTGTTTTTCTTTCTTTCTTTTTTTTTTTTTTTTTTTTGAGACTGGTCTCGCTCTGTTGCCCAGGCTGGTGTGTAGTGGCGCAATCTCGGCTCACTGCAAGCTCTGCCTCCCGGGTTCACGCCGTTCTCCGCCTCTGCCTCCCGAGTAGCTGGGACTACAGGCGCTGCCACCGTGCCCGGCTGAGTTTGTTTTTGTATTTTTAGTAGAAACGGGGTTTCGCCGTGTTAACGAGGATGATCTCGATTTCCTGACCTCGTCACCTGCCCGCCTCGGCCTCCCAAACTGTTGGGATTACAGGCGTGAGCCACCGCGCCCGGCCGAACTTCAATTTATCTTTAATCAAAGTGACTTCCAGTGAATCCCCGGACCTGCGGACAGCAATGAGTGGTTTTCTACTCTCAAAACCAGTGTGACTTCTGAGTAGTAGTAGACTCTCTAGAGTTGAAATTTGCAATAAAATTGCATGATTAGAAATTAATTGGGATTTTAAAGAATAAGGAGTTATTTGCCTTCTTAAACTACTAGTATTTGTCAGTAAACTCTGTTTTAATTGTTTTTTTTTTTGGAAAGGACAAATCCTTTGTCTTCAGAGCAAGAAGAGGAATTGGTGCACATCCAGATAGCCACATATTGAGGGCAGGAACTTTTACTTTTCAATTGGTATGTTGACAGTGTGTAAAAATAGAAGACCAAGAGAATGCAGTTGATTGGAGATGATAGTTAATAGCTAGTAAAAATTACAAGAATGGATGATGGAAGTCAAAGGACAGAACTGATACATGAGTATAAAAGCCAAGGATGTCATATATGTAGGTCAAGGCTTTGTAATCTGAATATAATGCCTGCGAGCTAGGACTGCCAGGCACTCTGTATGTGCAGAATATGTCCTATATGGTAATTTTTGATTTGTGTGGACTTTTGAAGGTTACCTTAAATGTCTTATATGCAACCTTTTTTCCCCGTATATTACAAAATTGCCTTGGAAATTAGACAAATCTTCAAACTTAACTGAAACTCCTGTCCTGAATAGTTATTTGCCAAATCTGACAAACTTATAAAGAGTGTTCGCATAATCCCAAACTATGCCCACTTCTAGAAGAGAAATACATGGTTCTTTATTTGGAGTTTATGATATTCATACAACTAGTAGTAGAGTCAGGGAGTATTCCAGAAATGTATTTCCCTGGCTTGCCCAATTATCAAGGGAAAATTTCAGCTGAACACAGGAAACCCAGTCAACCCAGTCTTTGACACTCCTGTGTGCAGTGTGGAGCGGCGTGCACTGTCTGAGCCTCCATAGTGAGGAATGGTCTTCCCTGGGGCTTCACCCTAGAAGGATGGGCTCAAAGTCACCCTCCACGTGGGTGCACAGGAGCCCAGGTTCTCAAGCCCCAGTTGCAGAATTAGGCTGATGGTTTTACAGAAGTGTCCTCCTAAAAGTCCATCACCAAGTTTTGTTTGGTTAACAACCCTTGCCACATGATGTAATACTTAGCTATAATTTTATCTTTATTCAACGCCAAATCTTATCTAGTGTCCATGCCCTCCTACCTACTTAAAATTTCTAATTTCACCCTCAAAAATATTTAAGTAAATAAAAGTTAGATCTACTCAAAATTAGACTCCAAGGGAATTACTATCGTTGATTATAGAGTATCTATTTCCTTAAAACAAAAAATCAGAAGTTGTTGACTCTGAGCTAGGAAATGCGTGATCTCTCAGCTGACTGTTACTTTATGCAAATTTACTTAATATTATAGAAAAGTAAAGAGCTTCCAAGAAGGTGATTGGAGGGAAGTTCAAAGGGAAGATTTTTTTCATTCGCTGTAGTTTTAGCTGTATTCTTTCATCTGCAATCAAATCTCAGGATTAAGGATGTCGTATTAAATCAAATCATTACAGGAAGTATGACTGTATCAGCGGCTTTTTACACAAACAAACCTCCAGATCACAAAAGGAAGCCGTGTTTGTGTGCTGACGCGAAGTGTTACATAGCAGCCAGGAGAGGAAGGATAGCAGCCGACTTGGATCCATTTTTGAGGAATGATTTCTGTAAGGTGTCATGGAATAGTAAGTTACAGAAAGGAGGCTTTTGTAAACAGAATCTCCATCCCAGAAAGATGGACTCCAAAATACTACTTAATGAAATTCATGGGAACGTTATGGTAATGGAAATCCCAAATGACATGCAGATTTTATATGCAAACAAACCCACTACTTATAACTCCTGGTAGTGTCTACTAACCAAAATCTTGATCACACTTCGGTCTCTTCCTATATATAGAACCACATCTGATCCTTATACAGCATTGCAAGATTTATATCCTTGCTTTCCCATGGTTCTTAAGTGAGTCTTAAGCTTGGATTTGCTCCAGCAGAATGGTGGTTCGTGTTTCTCAAGGCTGAGCTACTATTTGGTGCATGTCGGAAATCTCACACTAACTGTGGATACTCTGTCATCACTGAACCCAATCATACAATGACCAGACAGCTTTAAATACCTACTTTTGTATCCTATGAATTCATCCCTTTATTTGTCAAATCCTTTATTTCCATATGTGGCTCTGTCACCTCTTTTTTCTCTTCAAATAAATGGAATTACTGTAACTTGTGAAACAATGGCAAACACTATAAAGCTAATTTTACAGTCTTGGGTTTCTTTTTGTTTCACTGGAATGGTAATGGTGTTATAGTGGTGCTCTGACAGACAAAAATCGAGTATGTCCTTAGAAAGTTCAGAGGTGGACTTACCTGAAATAACCTTTTCCAGTGATGGCAATCACAATAATGTGGGATGAATGGGTCCTAAAAACTTATCAAGGTGTTACTATATATCAGTACCTAAAGAAATGTATTTTGCTTCTCTCCAATCACTGAATAGAAAGGAAAAGAAATCCCTGCCTCATCGCTCCTTTTTTTTTTTTTTTTTTTTTTTTTTGAGACAGAGTCTCACTCCATCACTCAGGTTGGAGAGCAGTGGCTCACTGCAATCTCCTCTTCCAGGATTCAAGTGATTGTCCTGCCTCAGCCTCCCAAATAGCTGGGATTACAGGTGTGTGCCACCATGCCTGACTAATTTTTTTATTTTTAGTAGAGATAGGGTTTCACCATGTTGGCCAAGTGGGTCTCAAACTCCTGACCTCAAGTGATCCACCCACCTTGGCCTCCTGAGTAGCTGTAATTACAGGCATGAGCCAGTAAGCCCAACCTCATCTCTCTTTTTTTGCCTAATGCTCTCCTGCTCCAGAATGATTATCTCATTTTAGTCAATGATTAAAAATCAAGCAACCATTTAATAACAAACATCCTTTCAGCACTGCAACCCTTACCAAAGTGCCTTTTGTGCTATTGCTCCTTTACTTGGATGGATGAAAAGAAAGAAAACACTTAATTACATAAGTCCTACAGGCATTAGTATGGGTGTGACTCTAAAGCGGCACACCTAATTAAAACCCAGGTAGCCGAGGTATGCATCCAAATGGCAGTAGTTAGCCTCCAAGCAGTTTCCTGGGAAAACTACACACACATGCAACAAGATAGTTGCCACAGCTCTGAACATTCCAGAGTGCCTCTCTTAGAGCCCTCTCCTTTGGAGTCTTGGCTCATTCTTTGTAACATTCTCAGGGGTGGCCAGGCTTTGTTCTTGGAGGGAGCATGTGACAGCTGGAAATAAACAAGGCTGGTGCAGATAGTAGGAGGTCAACTTTGGGGATACCGTTTGAACAAAAAGGGAAAATGTTTTCTAGAAAGTGCACAGTCATCTGAAACACAGTCATGAAGCTAGCTGGTGGGACACATTTCATTTTATTAATTTTAATTTGCATGGAAGTTTTCAGACATATATTATTTTCTACCCCATTATCTCAAGCATTGTTTGTCCTTCCAGGGTGGCCTTGGCTGAGAACTGAGCTAACCACATCCAAACCATAAGGCAGCATTGCTTTCACCACACCATGTCCTTGGGGCAGAGAATAAGGGAATTTGTCATAGCAACGTGGGAAGCTTTGGTTCTGGTCTGGATATACAACATCCCGGCAGGCATCATTTCCCTTCTCAGAAATCCTGTCTTCAGAAATGTTAGACAAACAACTTTCATGGTTTAATTTTTCATGCAAAAGTCCATATTCTCCCCAGAAACTCTTACATTGTTCAAGTGATTGTTTTCTAAATTAGTCTATTCCTTTATTGGAATTTAACACTTGCATGGTAATGTTAGCTGATAAGGTATTTGTGTGACCCAAATGTGTTTTCACCCATCCTAAGGGCTGCTTTCTGCATCTTTCTTAGTTTGCCTCTATTGAGTCTGCCAGAAACTCTTACTCTTTTTAAGATTTTGTTCACATTTTTATTTATTTTTTGTTTTTTGAGATGGAGTTTCCCTCTTGTTGCCCAGGCTGGAGTGCGGTGGCGCGATCTCAGCTCACTGCAACCTCCGCCTCTTGGGTTCAAGCAATTCTCCAGTCACAGCCTCCCAAGTAGCTGGGATCAGAGGCACCTGCCACAACACCCAGCTAATTTTTGTATTTTTAGTAGAGACAGGGTTTCACCATGTTGGCCAGGCTGGTCTCGAACTCCTGACCTCAGGTGATACGCCCACCTCAGCCTCCCAAAGTGCTGGGATTACAGGTGTGAGCCACCACGCCCAGCCCACATGTATTTTTAATTAACAAATAATAATTATATATAGTTAGGCATTACAATGTGATGTTTTAATATATGTATACATTTTGGAATATTTATATCAAGCTAATGACATTTCCATCACCTCACATATTTCCTTTTTTGTAGTGAGAGCATCTAAAATCTACTCTATTAGCAGTTGTACTTGCTCTTGACAGTGTACCTCTCTGTAAACTCTGTTTAACGTGCCCACTCAGCATGTGATTTAAAGATCTGCAATAAAGAAGTCCACTGCGACCAACAGACTCACAGCTTCACAGCAGCCCAGAACAGTGTGCTTCTCCTTACCCCTGCCCCCATAGTAAGTCTGGCTGACCTGCTACATGTTCAAATGTGTTGTGGCATATTTTGTTGCCAGCATGCCTCTTCTGCTCACACAAGCCACACACACACACACACACACACACACACACACACACACACAAAAGTCTCATGACATCTGGTCACATCTTAGATATCCAGAGAGCAAACAATATTCATGTTTGTAGGACTCTGATTGCTAAAAACAATTTCAAATATTCAATAGTCCATATTATACCCAATGAAAGGGTAGAAGAAGGACATATGCAGTTATCTACACTTTGCAGAAGACCCTGCAGCCCACTGACGTCACTTCCAGAGTGACCCAGTGAGCCACTGGTGGCAGTCTGGGTCTTTTCCTTCTTTTTTCTTTTTTTCTTTTCTTTTTCTTTCTTTCTCTTTTTTTTTTTTTTT
This sequence comes from Rhinopithecus roxellana, assembly GCF_007565055.1. Classification (NCBI taxonomy): domain Eukaryota; kingdom Metazoa; phylum Chordata; class Mammalia; order Primates; family Cercopithecidae; genus Rhinopithecus; species Rhinopithecus roxellana. The sequence continues at coordinate 53,587,939 of NC_044561.1, forward strand.
TTTTTTTTTTTGAGACAGGATCTTACCCTGTCACCTGGGCTGGAGTGCAGTGGCGTGATCACAGGTCACTGTAACGACTTCCTGGGCTCAAGCAATCCTCCCGCCTCATCCTCCTGAGTAGCTGGGACTACATGTGCGTGCCACCATACCTGGATAATTTTTAAATTTTTTTGTAGAGATGAGGTCTCAAATTGTTGCTCAGGCTGGTGTCGAACTCCTGAGCTCAAGTGATCTTCACACCTTGGCCTCCCAAAGCGTTGGGATTACAGATGTGAGCCACTATGCTCAGTCTGGATCTTTTCCTTCTGGCCTAGTGTTTTATCTCCTAAATTTACAACATGGAAATCTCATGTTGGAGCAGATTTCCATGTGAAATGGATCAAAATCAGGGAAAAAGTGATAGCAGAACAGATAACCCAGGTGAAAGCATGAGGCTGGAAGGCTGGATATATTGCCTAAAGGCCTAACATGCTTCAAAGGGTCTGTTATTTAGAGGCTGGGAACATGGGATAAATATCTTGAAGGTAGAGAAGATACGAAGTGATCAATCGAAAAGGAAAGGGCAGAGGAGTAAGAATGCCACTTAAACAGAATCCACATCCTGCTGTTCATGTAAGCATACACAGTTGACCAAAGACTAGACATGGGGTGACTAAGATTAAGAAATCCTACAGAAAAGTCGAGATGAACAAGCATTCAGTTCTAAAGTCCTCACATTCATTACGATTGCATCATATGAGGCTCAGAAAAGTTGAGTAATTTGTCCAGTTACCCATCTACCGAGGTGTAAAGCCAGGAGTGGCCAATATAAAAGCCTGGCTTTGTCTCCGTGTTTTGTCCTGCCTCCCAGGTGGACCATTATAGGGTGTATCCAAAAAAGCATAGGTGATTTGGTGGTTGATACTCTTGGAGCCAAAGCAGCATTTACTTGGTGCTCAAGTGTTTCCATCAAGTGAAAACAAAGGCATGGTTGAATTGTGGTGTCACCACAGATGACTGGTGGGCGTTGAATTCACGCTGAAGAGCAGAAATGCAAATAATAAGGGATTTTGCCAGTGTGCTGCCTGTTGTGAATAGAGCAGTGAGCTTTCAACTGAATGTTTTGCTGAGTTCTAAAAACCTGATTTGTAAGGATTTATACTGGGTTTCTCAGAGAAACTTTAAGGTAGGTAATCATTTTAAGGTCTTGGCTGATTGAGTCAAGAGACAAAGAGAGCTTTGTAGAGACAAGCAAACACTGCAGAATCAGTGGAGCTGCCTGGAATCCGACACTGAGCTTACAGGGCCTAAAGGGAGCAAATGAGTGGCCCCAGCACAAGGAGTCACTGCAATTACAATGACCAGGTCTGGGGCAGGAAGGCTCAAGACCTAGACACCAAGAAAAGCTAGAAACGCAGGGCAAGAGAAAAGGGGGGCCTTAGAATCTGACTCTAGAAAGATGTTCTGACAGATTGCTTTTGGTACTAGGGAAGACCTGCCTACAAATCTCTCAATTTCACAAGCAGATAAATAAAGAGGTGCAAATAGGAGAGAAGTGGAATATGAACCCACAACACATGATGGAGATCAAGGAAATAGAGCTTCAGGAGCAGAGACCCAGACCCAGGGCCTTCAAATCAAGGGCAGAACTCTGCCCTTAATAGGAGTCAGGAAGAAGGGAAGCAAGACAAAAATCCTATTGCTGGGACAGAAAAATGAAGGCTGGAACTCAAGTGCAAAGAGGCTGTCCAAAACAGGAATGGAGCTGGATAAAATACTGGGGCTTCCTCACTGGAATGAAGGATTTGTGGCGAGCTGGACCTGGACAAGGTACACTTGCTAAGGAGTCAATGGCTCATAACATCTTCATCTCTCCTCAGTAGGAATCAGAGCCGGAAACCACAATTTCTATTTCACTGCTTCCCAGGGCAGGAATTGGCAGCCAGGAGGCAAGCACATCATCACAGCCTTAAGTGCATATTTCATCATCAGATGAAGCAGTTTCTCGCATCATTTATTATTTACCCAGTCACTTTAACAATCACCTGATCTCCAAGACAGGTCGATGAAGTGTTGTGGTCTCCACGTTAATATTTATTTGGCAATGGACATTGTACTAGGAAATAAAAGCAGATTCCTAAAAGAGCTATGTTATTTGTATTTTTCTAGGACAGCCATAACAAATAACTGCAAACGGGGTGGTTTAGAACAATTCATTGAATCACACTTCTGGAGGTGAGAAGTCTGAAGGAGGACCATGCTCCCTCTGACACCTATAAGGGAGGTATTTTGCCTGGTCTCTCCCAGCTCCTAGTAGGCTCAGGAGCTCCTTGGTTTGTAGGTGCATAATTCTAACCTCTGTCTTCATGTGCACATGGTGTTCTCGCAGCAGCTTCCCTTTGTGCCTGTCTCTGTGTCCAAATTGCCCCCTTTTTGTAAGGACACCAGTCATATTGGATTAGGGACCAACCTAGTGACCTCATGTTAATTTGACTACCTTTCTAAAGATCCTTTTTCCAAATAAGGTCACATTCCGAGGTACTGGGGGGTTAGCGTTTCAACATATCTTTTTGGGAGGATAGAATTCAACCCATAACATTATTCTTTCCCATCCATTTCATCACCAATTGATCTACCTTCAACCTTCCTTCTAATCAGAATCATATTCATATAAATAAACCCGAATAAGATTCTTTGCTTTGGAAGAGACAGAAGCTTTCTCTGGGTTACTGTAACTGTCCTGAGTTTCCTATTTCTGCAAAATAGACAGAAAAAGCTGACTTCTGGCAGACATTCCATTACAGTTTGACCATAGCTACATGGGAAGTTATACTAGTGGACACTCCTTTGGAGACAGTTTCTGGTTCTCAGTGCGGAGAACAAAGAACATTCTTCCTTGGAAATTGCCTCCACTATTTTGTAAACAGGAGAGGACTTTTCAAACCTGGTTTTCAAATAGCCTGAGGCTAATTGTGCCCTCTTCAAGTTAATCATATACTGGGCTTCCTCTCTCAACTGCTCTCACAAAGCTTGCTGATTTCTCAATAGCACTGAGATACTTGAAAATAAATGATTTCTAGATGCCTTTCATAATTCTGGGTCTGCCATTTTCACCATTTTGTGTCTCCTACTATAAAGGTTAGGGAAAACCCTTGCTTGGCGAGACAGCAACTCAGGTATGTTGCCTCAAGGTGATTCTGCATCCATCACTGGACCACAAGCTGAGGTCCCCACACTTGCTTTGTTTTGCTGAGTCAACAGTCGCACCCCATTGTTTTGAGAATAATGCTTTTAAGTGTTATGTTTCTCCCCAAACCTCTCCTCATTCAGTGCTGGAAACGTGAGAGCTACCCTTGCCTTCTCCCACTCCCTCACCACCCGTATCTAATTCATCACAAATCCTCATCCACACTACCTCTGGCATTTTTCTCAAGTCAGTTTCTTTTCTTCCGTTCTAATCTCTCGGTGCTTAGTTCTGGCCATCATCATCATCATCATCATCATCATATGTTTTTAAAAAGGCATATTTCACACTGGCTACCCTGTTTCTAGTCTTTCCCCTTCCCAATCTATTCTCCACACCGTACCCAGTGTGGTCATTCTAAACTAGAAGTCCGATCGCATTACTCTTTCACTCAAAACCCAACCTCCAGATAAAGGGCAAGTGTCCAGACATGGGACTCATGCCTCTCCTTGATCTGGCTCCTGGTAGCCTCCTCCCTTGTCATCTCTTTCCCTTGCACTCTACCTTCAAACATCCTGAACTCTGCAGTCCCCCAGTTCTGAAGGTTTTTTCTCCTCTTGCAGCCTCTGGGACATTGGTTATGCTTCTCCTTCTGTCTGGGATGCTACCACCCCAACCCTCGCCAACTCCTGCTTGGTCTGCTGGCTGTCTGTCTGAACAGCTTTCTTGATGGTGCCTATGTGATTCTAGAGGAAGGGATCCTGCCACTCTGCTGACTTCCCCATGGTACACAGGACCTGATATGGGCTGGGGGAGCAGGGAAGTGCCGGGCAGAGAAGAGCAGAGACCCTGGTGAGGGCTTCGCCCTCGGGCCTGTGCCCACAGACCTAAATGAGGATAGGTATTTCTGGTTTTGAGTTCAAAAAGTTGCCTTTTGGCCTGCCACACCCCTCACCCCAATCCTGTGCCCATAAAAATCTAGGACCATAGCAGGCACAGACACGAGTTGTTAGACGTTGAGAGGAGCAGAAGAACATGCTGGCAAACACCAGCAGACACCGGCAGGCCAGTGACAGTGGAACGACATAGACACTGAAGAGAATTCAGTAAGGGGTGGTCAGAGGAGAGTCCAGCCGCTGGACAGCCCGTCTCCAGGGGAAGATCACCTTCCCACTCCATCCCCCTTCGACTCCCCATCCATCTCGCTGAGAGCTACCTCCACCACTCAATAAAACCTTGCACTCATCCTCCAAGTCCACGTGTGATCTGATTCTTCCAGTACAGTAGGGCAAGAACCCGGGATACAGAAAGCCCTCTGTACTTGTGATGGGGAGTTGTAAACACAAACCCCTAGACACTGCCGTGGGGTTGGTTGGAACCCAAACATGCTCACCACAACCTTTGCACCTACTTGTCTGCATGCTCCCCCTAAGGGGCTGAACAGTGGGGCGCCAAAGAAGTGAGCCACACCCCTGTCACATGCCCTGCAAGGGGGATAAGGGAACTTCTCCGTTTCACATTCACCTCTCAGAAGGCTATCCTGATATTATGACCTAGCCTGCCATGCCTCTGGGTAGCACTCCCAGGCCCTTGCTCATTCTGGTAAGTGGCTCCCCACTGGTTCTTCTGATAAGACTGGGGTGTGGTGAGTGAGATAGGGAGACTCTTGCCTCAGGGACAATATTTGAGGGTTGCTGAAAAACTCAGTAATCAAGATTCTATTTTAATGGATCAGTAAGAGTGCTTAAAGGAATATTTATAGTTTCGGGTGTTTGAGAAGGAAAAAAAGGTTTCTTCTCCAGCCTTAAGGAGTTAGAAAAAGAAGAATAAATGGAACCCAAAATAGAAGGAAGAAATCAAGGAAATAAGAAATACACCAACAAGGGTTCTGTTTCTGGCAAAAAAAATTATCTTCCCACAGATAACAACTATAAGTGCTGGAAAAATACATAAAACCAACTAACCAAGGACCTAGAGAGTGAACCAAAGCAAGCACACTTCACAGGAGAGTTGAAGTTCACAGAAAGCAGTCAGCATGGGGGAAATTCTCATTTTTTTCAGCTTTACCCTAAGGATAGCTGCAGTTGGGTTGTGTCATAGGTCAACTAAAGCTCCTGTGAATAGCTCATGATTTTTCTGGCTCATGAAAAAAAGAGAAGCTCCCAAGGGCAACCAGGGCTACCGGAGGTGAAAGAAATCCCAGAAAGAAGAGCGCATGAAATGGGAATCCTTAACTCTGTGCATAAACTCTGGACAAGTCAGTGGGTGACCACTGAACCATGCAGAGAGAGGGCAGACTGCACCAGTCCAAACTAAGATCATAACTACTATGTAACCACTGGCAAGACCAAGTTTGAAGTTTAACTCTAACCAAGTTTAACTCTAACGAGCCTGCTCAATGAACATCCACATACTTTGTAAAAAGACAACAAAATTCAGAATCTCTACAACATGTCTTTAACAATGGTCAGGATACAATTCAAAATTAAAAGACATAAGAAGAACCAGGAAAATGTGGCTTACTCTCAAGAGAAAAGGTAGTCAAGAGAGCCTAACCCTGGGGTGACCCTGATGTTGGAATTATTACATAAAGGTTGTAAAATAGCTGTTAAAACTATGCTCAGTGATGTAAAGAAAATAGGCAATAAATGAAAACTTAAGAAATCTCACTAAATACATAGAATATATGAAAAGAACCAAACTAAAATTAAAATATAATGAACTGAAAAATAAAATACCTGAAATAAAACTTTTACTGGATGAGTTGAACGACATAATGGAGGTGAAAGAGGAAGGGATAGGTAAGTTTTAATATAAATCAGTAGAATTATCCAAACAAAAGTCAAGAAAGAAAAAAAAACTAAAAAAAGTTTATCGAACACCAGGAACCTGCGGTATAATGTCAAAGGTACTGGCAAAAAATCCCAGAAAGAGCATGGGGCAAAAAAAAAAAAATTGCAAAATAATGACAGAAAGTGACCCTCATCTGGTGAAAGACAAAGATGTACAGATTCCAGAAACTCAGAGGACCCCAAACGGGAGATATTGTATTATATCAATATGTATAGATTATATATGCAGAAAACCCTGTTTAAAATATTCAAATAAAACTGCTATAAACCAACAGTAAAGAGAAACCTTTGAGGAGAGCAAGAAAAAAATTCTACATTACATACAGGAGAACCATGATTCTAATGATCACAGAGTCTGATAAGAAACCATAGGGTGCAGAAGATAGTAGAACAATATTGAGGGGAAAAGAAAACTTGTCAATTTAGATTCTATTTCCAGATATATATAAGTTTGTTTCCAGATATATATATCTTGAAATATATATATATTTCAAGAATGAAGACAAAATAAAAACATTTTCCAAATAACGGAAAACTAAGAAAAATCGCCTCTACAGACCCACAGCACAAAAACTATTAAAAGAAGATTTTCAGCCTAAAGGGAAATAAAATGTCAGATGGTAACTTTCATCTTCAAGCGGGAAGAGAGGGCATCAGAAATGGTAAATATCTAGGGAAAATAATTGTTTTCTTTTAATTTATTTAAAACACATATGGATATATTTACAATTCTAAAAGTATCTTGTGGATTATACATCTATATGTGGATTATACACATATATGTATGTATACGCACATAATGGCATAAAGACGGCGGGGTAATGAATGGATACACACTTGTAAGATTCTTATATTCATATGAAATGATACAGTTTAGCTCGAACTAGACTGAAAAGAATGAGCCTGAGATCTTTAGAGGAAACCAACAGAACTGATAAATTAGTTTAATAATGTCACATGGTAAAAGATTATTATATAAAATCAATTGTAGTTTTAAATACCAGTAGCACAAATTTGGAAAAATAAAAGCTAAAAATATATTTACAATAGCTTCAAAAATAAAACACTTAGGAATATATTTGACAAGATATATGTACAACCTATAACTGAAAACTATAAAACATTACAGAGAGAAACTAAAGAGCACCTAAATACATGGAGAGATAAACCATGCTCATAGGTTGGAAGACTCAATGTGGTTAAAATGTCAATTTCCTCAAATTGATTAATAGATTTATTACAATCCCAACCAAAATTTCAGCAGCTGTTTTGGAGAAATTATCAAACAGATTCTGAAATTGGTATCAATACAAAAGACCAGAATAGCCTAAGATTTTCTTAAAAGAATCAGTTTAAAGGATTTATACTAATTATGTCAACACTTATTGTGAAGGTATAGTAATCACAAAAGGTATGTAATTACAAAAGAGTAGACACTTATCAATGGATTAGAATAGAGTCCAGAAGTAGACCTACACATACAATGCCAACTGAATTTTAGTGAACATGCCAGAAAAAAGTTCAATGGGGAAAGGAGAGCCTTTTCAACAATGGTGCTAGAATAACCAAATCTTCATGTGGAAGAAAAAAACACTACACAGAACCTCACACCACACACAAATATTAAAACGGAACGTAGACCTAAATGTATAAGCTAAAAGCATAAAACTTCTATTATGTTTTGTTATTATGTAATAGCTAGAAGTACAAAACTTCTCGGGAAAACATACAAACACATTTTTGTGGCTTTGGGGCAGGCAAACATTTATTAGATAGGACATAAGTCGTATAAGAAAGGAGAAAAATGATTATTGAATTTTATCAAAATTTTTAAAAATTTCCTAAGGGAAACAAGAAAGTAAAGACAAACCTCAACACTGAGCAAAACTATGTATGTATATATATGACACAGCACTTATATTCAGAATATATAAAGAAGCCCTGCAACTCAATAAGAAGAAGACAAAAAAGTCCATTAAATTGTGGGCGGAAGATGTGAACAGATTCTTCACAAAAAGAAGATGTATGAACGGCCAGTAAACATATGAATACATTATTCTACATTATTCATTGTAGAAATGCGAATTAAAACCACAATGAGACGTCACGATACATCCATTAGAATGAATAGAAAATAAAAAGACTAGCCCAGTTGTTCATGGGTACATGGAGCAAACAGAACTCTTACATACTGCTGAATAGAATACAGAATAGCACAACCGCTGTGGAAGACTGACAGTTTCTTAAAAAGTTAAATGTATATATTATAAGACTCAGACATTCCATTCTTAAGCATTACCCAAGTCAAAAGAGAACATCTGTCCACTCAAGGACTTGGACAGTCATCCCCTGGCATCCGAAGGGGATTGGTTCCAGCATCTCCCTCAGATACCAAAATCCAAGGATGCTCGAATTCCTTATATCAAATTGTATAATATTTGCATATAACCTACGCCTATTCTCTCGTATCCATCTCTAGATTATTTATAATACATAATACAGTGTAAATGCTATGTAAATAGTTGTTTACTATATTTGATTTTGAAACGTATTATTTTTATTGTTGTATTCTAGTTTGTATTGTTTTGCTATTTATATTTTTAATCCATGGTTGGTTGAACCCACAGAGACACAAGGGCCAACTGTACAATATTGTTCACGGAAGCTTTCTTCATAATAGCCAGAATACCTGTAAACCACCTAAATATTTATCAATTGGTGGCCGGGCACGGTGGCTCATGCCTGTAATCCCAGAACTTTGGGAGGCCAACGTAGGCAGATCACGCGGTCAGGAGTTCAAGACCAGCCTGACCAACATGGTGAAACCCCATCTCTACTAAAAATACAAAAAAAAAAAAACAGCCGGGCCTGGTGGCGGGTGCCTGTAATCCCAGCTACTGGGGAGGCTGAGGCAGGAAAAATACTTGAATCCGGGAAGCAGAGGTTGCAGTGAGCCAAGATCGCGGCACTACACTCCAACCTGGGCAACACAGCGAGACTCCGTCTCCAAAAATATATATATATATATGAGATATATATGATAGATATATATATATCATGGGTATATATCTTATATATAAGATATATATGACATATAAGGCATATGATATATATCTTATATATAAGATTTTTTTATCCATTTACCAATTGAGATATATATATAAGATATATATGATATATATATTAAAACCACATATATATTAAAACCACATGATATATATGTTATATATATGTATCAATCGGTAAATGGATAAAAAATGTAGTCTGCCCGTACAATGGAATACGAGAAAAATCAATGATCTACTGATGAGAAAAGCAATATGATGAACCTCAAAGCCATTCTGCTGAGCAAAATGAGCCAGAAGTACATACTGTATGATTTCATGTATACAAATTCTTAAACATTGAAAATAACCTATAGGCACAAAGTTAATCAGAAGTTGCCTGGGGTCAAGGATTGAGGGAGAAATGGACTGAAAGGACCAAGAGCAAACTCTGGGAGCGATGAATATGTTCTGAATCTTGGTTGCAACGGTGATTCACAGGTTTATACATCACTCAAAGCACAACAACTAGGACAATTTAAATAGATCTTTATCTTACTTTTACCACAATAAGTTGGATTTTACAATTAATGTGCATGCTAATCACTGGGCAGCAGCTAGTTGAAATGGAATTCTGATCCATCAGATTTGGGATGGTTCCTAAGATTTCACATTTGTTACAAGCTGCCAAGTGATATCCATGCTGATGGTCTGAGTTCCACACTTAAGAGAAGCTTGAGACTACAATTATTCAATCCCCAAATGATGAAGTTGAGGAGCATTTTATGAATCCTCTTCTCAGGTGTGATTAACATTACCTTTCTCATTCTTTTAGAGCTGTGTCACATTCCAGAACTTCCCCTGAAACGACATTAATAGTCTGTGAGGTTGCTAATAACAATCACATCTGGTATTTACAAAGCACACAAAGTGTTGGGTACCGTTCTTACAGCTGTACATGAATTGACACATTTAATCCTTAATGCAAGAGCAGGTACTATTACTATCTCTTATTGACAAATGTCAAAACAAAAGACCAGAAAGTTTATGGGACTTGTCCAAGGTCACCCAGCTGATGAACAGACGAGGTGGATCAAACCTAAGCGTCCCAAACTCTTAAGCACCGTTCTCTGTGGCTTCTCCTCAGAGGAATTATAATCCTCTGAATGAGGAAATCTTCCTGCTTTGCCACACTTTATGGAGGGCTTTACTGGTTCAACATCAAATATTGATTGCGCACTTACCATGTGTCAGGGCTTACCCAGGAGTGGGTGGTCAGCTCTGTGCATACTTCCCTGAAAACACATAATCCTTTGCCTACTAATCCAGCATTGGTGGTGCCCACTCTGTGGGCTGTTTGCCGAGAATGCTGACTGTTGTTACTTTGCCACCTCCCTCCATTCTCCCACTGGGGGAGTCACAGGTGAGCAGAAGCAGCCTCATACATTTCTCTAGTGTCAACAGCCAGAGCTATGAGAGAACCAGGCTATGAGCATCTAGGGATTTGTTCTGATCTCGATCAGAAATATGGAGCATTGTTCATATATCCCTGCAACTCAAGGAAATTCACTTAAACTAAAGCATGACGGCTGTCAGTGGGATGTAAGGTAGAGCTGACTCTGGAGTTCCTTCCTGCAGGCCTGTCGTATGAGTTCATTCTCCTCCTGCTATAAAGAATTACCGGAGACTGGGTAATTTATAAAGAAAAGAGGTTTAATTGGCCCACAGTTCTACAGGCTGGACAGGTAGCATGGCTGGGAGGCCTCAGAAAAATTTCAATCATGGCAGAAGGTGAAGGGGAAGCAGATACGTCCTACATGGCTGGAGCAGGAGAAAGAGAGCAAAAAGAGAAGTGCTACACACGTTTAAACAACCAGGTCTAGTGAGAACTCACTCGTTAGCACGGGAACAGCAAGGGGGAAACCTGCCCCTGTGATCCAGTTAATCCCACTAGGCCTCTCCTCCAACACTGGGGATTACGATTCCACATGCGATGTGGGCAAGGACACAAAGCCAAACCATATCACCTGTCAACATTTCCATCTCCTTGACCAAGTGGGAGTGAGAGACTCCTGACCCCTCTCCTGGGATAAGGATAACACAACCCTGGGCTTCAGAATTGTGAGCTCCAGGTGCTAGCTTGTTGCAGCAAGTCTTGCCGAAGTTGAGTGATGGGGACAGAGACCCAGTGAAGGCTCTACTAGGAGAGCTGCATGATGCATTGACAGTGTCCACTACAGCACAGGAGGCTTTCAGGAGAGATATAAGGAGGAGTTAGTTTTCTGAGCGGGAAGGTTGTAGATCACAAGAGCAGATGAGCAATGAAGACAAAACTAAACTCGAATCACAAGGACTCGGATATAAATCCACCCTGAGGCAGGGGATTGGACCCACTGACCTGCCAGAACCCTTATATATATAAGTTAGCCTTAGAGAGTTTCAAATCTGATAGGACTTTGTGAGTACCACGTAGAAGATAAAGGAGCTGATCCAAGGGAACGTTGGCCAAGTCCACTTCCCAGTTGAGAACAACATGGCTTAAAAACAGCCTGTACAGTTTCCTGGTCATCCCATCACTCTTGCCGAATAGCATTTTGGTGAGCTGGGGATCAATGAATGCGAAACAGATGGATTTAATTTCCCTTGAAATTAGGTATGGGTGAGCCCAGCCACAGTGTGGAGTTGCTGAATGTCTCAAACTATTTTTTTCAAGTGCTTTTGGTTTAGCAAAACCAAAACCATGGTTTCACAAAGCACGTTTCCCCTCATTCATATGAGGGTTCATGTATTTTAAGGGGAAGTTGATCTGCATATTTCAACTTCTTTACACTTCACTTATCAAAATGCTAAATAAAATTTCCAGGAAGTCTGAGAAATATTTTATACCTTTTTTTTCCCAAACTCTTTTATTTAGGAAAGGAAACAGTAGGGAAGGTTGGAAAATCCTATGAAAGAAAAGGTGGGTTCAGGTGGAAGTTCACACTTTTAGGGAGTTCTATGTCCCAGAATTATACACATGTTAGGTGTGCAGTCACAATGTGCTCAATGAATATATTTGAAAATCTCTTGAAAAGTGAGGGGAAGGGTGGGAAAGTTCAATAAGAACAAGTTCGAGGAAAGGCTGAAAAATACAACACAATTTAAAATAGCTTCTCATCTCTAATAGTCAGGCAGTGTATTCCTAGTAGCCATAAAACCAATGACGCAGAACTATAGCATCCTTGTGTCATCCACCAGCATGAACTCCACCATTCTTCAGGTGTCTTTTCTCTTTATAAGACATGTGATAAAGGTGCTTATAGGATGCTTATGAGTGGAGGGATGGCCAGAGGAGAGGGTGGAAGAAACGCACCACAAAGGATGGGTGGGAGCAGGTGGTGTAGCGAGTGCCCAGTGCCATCTTTGTTGTAGAGAATGATTCAGACCACAGACTTATGTGTGAGCTCTGAAGAGCTATTTCTACTTAAATCTTAGCTTTCAGTTCCAGGGGACCAAGCAAGACACAAGGGGGAGAGACGCAGTCATCCCACCTCTTAGGGAGATCAGTCTGTTTGTATTGCACTGGAAGCACAGTGCTTGCTCATCACGGACAGGCGGACTTCTGCTCATAGTGGGCAGAGAGTGCAGCAATGGACACTGCCCAAAAGGAGAGAAGAAGGAAAAGGCAGCCCCTTGTAGTATCTGATTACGTTTGTCTCAAATGCCCAGGAGACATTCCCTGGGGGTTCCCAGAAAAGCAATTTGAGATGGGGATTTTCTACAGGCAGCCATCATAATTATTGATAAAATATAGAGAATAATGTTTATTATGATTAATATACTTCTCGTTTTAATCCCCAGGCTGGTGCAGGAAGCGCAAACATGGATTACGTATCTCTTTAAAGCCATGTATTTTCTGGCTTTTAAATTATAAAACTCAAATAGGGTTGTGTGGCAGTGACAATAGGAGTTGTCAAATATTCCTGGGACTCCCCTACATTTCCCAGCAGCCTTCCAGGTAGTTAGGTTGGTGGCAGTAATTGATTTGGGCCAACAGGGCGTGAGCATGGATGATGTGTGTCCTTTTCTGACCAAGATGGTCAATTCTTCCATTCCTCCCCCTCCTCCCTCAGTGATCTTGGTCTATCATCTGCCCAGATGTTTTAGCTACACTGGACTTCTCACAAAGGAGAACTGAACCTTTGTTCTGTTAAGCCACTGTGATTTGGTGGGGTGGACTGGGGAGGGTCTTGTTTGTTACAGTAGCTAGTGTTAACCAACCTGATTAACACAACTGTTAACTAGACTAATACAAGTTGTAAACTTACAACCTGTCATTATGATACCCTGATAGTAAGAAAGCTGGTGGTTTGGGGTAAGATTCTCAGAAGTTTTTGAGAATATAATAGTGCCTTATATTAGCAAGCTACTGCTATATCAAAAACGACCTTAAGAGGTAGTAGTTTAAAACAACAAACATTGATTATCTCAAAGTTTTTGATGGTCAGGAATTTTGGAGTGGCTTAGGTAGGTGGTTCTGACTCAAAGTCTGTCATGAAGTATAATCAAAATGTTGGCAGGAGCTGCAGTCATCCAAAAGCTTGATTGGGGCTGGAGAATGCATTGTTCATAGGAGCCCTCAATTTATTGCTGGTTTCTGGCTGGAGTTCTCATTTCCTCATCAGATGCTCCTCTTTGTAGAGATTCTCAGGCAAAGGAAGCTAGCATCATTCAGAGAGAGTAATCCAAGAGAGAAAGCAAACAGGAAACCACAGAATCTTTTATTGCCCAGTATCTCATGTTGCTTCCTCCCTCCACCCATTCATTAACAGTAAGTCACTAAGTCCAGCCACACTCAAGAAGAGGAGAATAGGTTCCACCTTTTCAAGAGGGTTTCAAAGAATTTGTGATCAGATTTTAAACTATATACACCCCATGACCCCAGGGTGGGTTTGTAGGTAGCTAAGGGGGTAGAATGGTGGGTGGCACCTAAGATGGCGGGTTCAGTGATCCAACATAAATCAGGCTAATAGAGTGTAATGGTGTGACTGCTCCTATCTTAACATTATTCCTTAATCTCATCAGCAGACGAAGGGGGCCCAGCCAGTTCTATTCAAGCAACCTCGACTGGCCCCCTGACAAGCATCTGCATATGGAGATGCCAAGGTAATCTGAGATGGGGATTTTCTACAGGGAGCACAGAGAAATTCCTGCTTGCTTACCTCTGTGCATAGATATGATGCAGAGGAAATGAACTCTCATGAAACAGGACATTGTGCCGGAACCAGGCTGGCCCTGGCTTTATAGGGAGGTGGAGTTCCGGCATTGTCCTCTGACGTGGCCCCCTCCTGCCAACCTCCCAGCTTGCCCGGTGCATAGTGTGCTAATTGCTGATACAAACCCTGGGAATTTGCAGAGTAGGATAAGGTAGATTCTACAGAAAGAGAAGTTCTTCCCCTTGCATAAAACACGTGCAAATGAAGCTGATCTTGATCTTAGCCCATGGCAGGGAATGGCAGTAACACTGGAAATATTGGCTCTGTGAAGGCTGGAATTTTCCATCTTTCCTCCTATATTCAGAGTGCTATATAAGTGTGCACTAAATAAAAAGCACCTTGCTGGTATTTTTTAAATTAATTGAATGAGCTAGCATTTACCATGGAAGAAGGTGTGGTGATAAGAGGGTGACAGGAGTTCTGGGTCTTGTAGGTCCCTGATACCTGAAAATTCACCAGCCCAGCCATTCCGATGGCAGCCTTGCACCCTGGGGAAATGGTTGTGTGAGTTCCTATAAAACAATAACATTGGGGTCTAATCCAATTATGATATGACCCACTCTTGACTGAGCCCAAAGTGGAATCTGCACCATGGGGCAAGGCAAGGACCAGAGATAAGGGCTCAGTTTATGCCACTCCTTCTCAGGCTGATGGCATTTACTTGCATAGTCATAGAAAGCAGCCACTGGGGACTGTGGCAGAGTGTGGTAAAGCTGGCCATGTTGCAGTAGCCTGCCAATCACTATTAGCAGCAGTGAGAATGGGACATTTCCTTAGACTCCCTGGATTTGGACAGCAACAACAGGCTCTGGGGCCATAGTAGTGGTTCAACAGAGCTCCACTGAGCCGCCAGTGTCCAGAATGTGAAATCCTCTAGGCTAGGGGGAACATAGCTTCTCCTACTAGGAACTGATAAGGAGGAACCACAGCTCAGCCATGGGAAGGGCAGACTTCTTTCTCGTCTTGGCCTGAGCTTCCCTGGTTGAGACATCAGGCTGGAGAAGTATGACATACTGGTTTTAGTTAATTTTATTTTAACTTTAAGAGGACTTTTAACTGGACCGTCAGCCCCAGGAAATGTTTCATGTAAAGCATAGCCAAGAAGGCCATCGATTCCATCCCATCAATGACACACAGCAACTCACTCTTCACCCCCATACCCTGCGCTGGACTTTCCATATGGCCAACTCAAGTACCCATATTGCTTTACCAAGTGATGTTCATCTTTGTCTGCAATTACCACCGTGATTACATTTCTCCTCATTAGCCTAGATAGGAGGGTGCAGGGAAAGATGGTTGGATCAGGACATCCGGTTTCCATACTGCAAACTGAATTTGCTTGGTGGCTCTGGTCAAGTCCATTGACCCATCTGTGCCTCCTCTTGTGGCCCTTGTTCAGATATGCAGTGATTCCATGACTGATTTTCAGTGCTGGTCTCAAGCATGTAGCTGCCATTTGGTGCAAAGCATTAGCATATCTTTATAATTGCTAATGAGGGAAAGAAAATTCCAGAAAAGCTCTTTGGAGGAATCTAAGAATAACATTATAAGCTAAGCATTCTGCCCAAACAAATTTCATTAAAAGAAAACCAAATTATTATCCTTTTGCAAAATAATAACAATAATGGCCTTAACTAACATTTGCCAGGTTCTAAATATGTATCTTGCAGTGTCTAAATATTTTACACATTGTTTTCATTGCCTCCTGTTCACCCCGTTGGTGAGGGAGACATTCCACACTAGAATTATGCGGATGACCAAACACATTACACTCGACGCTTAGCAGATGCGACTGACAGCAGTTATTATTCACATACACTCTCAGCTTCGGAGAGGTGAACACAGCATGGGATGCCGGCCACAGAGGAGTTGCCCTCAGGAGCAGGGTGAACAGGCAGGGGCTGTGGGTGGCAAGCTTTGTAGCAACAAGAGGGTGAGGTGCCCCCTGGTTCCTGCAGGAGAATCTGATGGGCTTTGAACAATTCCGAGCCTAGCAGGAAACTGACACCCACTATTCAGGGATAAGTAGGAGCTGTGCCTGGTCCACTTGATAAGGTGGGTTGCTTGATGGGAGCCTTATCGGCAAGAGTAGAATGGAGAGAGGCTCTTGTGAATAGGTCAGTAGAGGCCCTGCTGATTTGACCAGATTTGAAGGCAGCACACTGTACCAAGCCTTAATTTCAGCCTTTAAATGACACACACATATTGTTTCATCATCGCAACACTCCTATGAAGCATCATTACGCCTTTTTATAGATCATGAAATTGAGGCTTAAATGAGGCTAAGCAAATTGCCCAGTGTTTCCTAGCTGGCAAGTGGCTGAGCTGGTATTCAAAGCCAGGTTTGTTAATCTCAGAGTCTGACACCATAAGCAACTGTGAACAGGTAGATGTAACAACCCATCTTAGACATGAATCAAGAAAAAAGAAGGACAAGGGGGGAACACTCTACCCCAAATAACCAGAGAGCTCAACTTAAACACACACAGTCTTTTGTTCTGTCCACCATTTGACCTTCTGAGTCCCATGCTACCTTCTGCAAGGCAACTGGGTTAATAAAGCCATCTCAGTGACCATTAACAGCAGCAGCTCTGCCTCACACTTTAATCAGTGGTCCCTGAAGTGTTTACAAGCCCAACTGCTCGGGACACACTTTTGATTTTACAGCCTGGAGGACGAGAAACAGTCCAAGCAGATCAACCAGCTCCCAGGTGCTTCAAATTCCCAAGGCCAGGGATGGCACCAATCAGTCATCCTTTTGCATGTGGATGTTGGGTATGTCAAAGGGACTTGATGGTCTAGAATAAATTCTTCTACACTGAAAAGAGGCTTTAGATCTCTTTCAGTCCAAATCCCTCATTTTACAGTTAAAGAAAGTAAAGTGGCCTCCCCGAGGTCACAAAGTTGGTTAGGGCAGAACCTGCTTGCATCCCTTCCCTAAACCCTTTCCCAACTCCCTCCTCCCATGCACACCTCCCACTCTCAAGTAGAAGAAGGGAGAAACTCTTCCTCAGCACCCTTTGCAGTCAGGCTGACCATGTGACCTGTTCCAGGCTTTGTGCCAAGAGGGAATCTGCCAGGGGGAGTCTGGGAGTGGTGTTTCTTTCCTGGTAGAAAGAAAGCATGGAGAAAGAGCTCTCTCACCGTCCTCTCCAAACTCTACTTTCTACAAGAGCCAGTGGAGGACCTGAGGCTTGAAACCAGAGGTGTCTTTTAGCTATGAGGGAAAGTTCAGAGATGCAGACACAGCAACTCAGCCTCAGGTGTGTGCTAAATCAGTCCCCAAACTGCCCTTCCTGACTCCTCATTTCAGTAACAATTAATCCAAGTTTAGACCACTGTTAGTCATGTTTTCTCTTCTTTGCAGCCAAACACCTTCTTGTGAGCAGCCGTCACTAGAGTCAGGCAGTGGGTGAAGACCCAGCAGTGTCACCACTAGCGACGAGACCCAGGACAAGAAACTTTTCTCTGCCTCAGTTTCATTTTTTGGAAATGGGCATATAGTTTTACAGATGTGCTGTAAAGTAGTGCTCCCCAACCTTTTTGGAACCAGGGACTGGTTTCATGGAAGACAATTTTCCCACGGACCAGGGGTGTGGGGGTGGGGGATGGTTTCAGGATGACTCAAGTGCATTACTTTTATTGTGCACTTTATTTCTATTATTACATTGTAATATGTAATGAAATAATTATACAACTCGCCAAATGTAGAATCAGTGGGAGCCCTGAGCTTGTTTTCCTGCAACTAGTCAGTCATATCTGGGGGTGATGGGAGACAGTGACAGATCCTAAGGCATAAGATTCTCATTAGCAGCATGTAACCCAGATCCCTTGCATGTACAGTTCTAAATAGAGTTTGCTGTGAGAATCTAATGTTGCCACTGATTTGACAGGAGGTGGAGCTCAGGCAGTAATGTGAGCAAGGGGGTGGGGGGGTGACTGTAAATAGAGATAAAGCTTCCCTCGCTCACCTATCACTCAGTTCCTCCTGTGTGGCCCAGTTACTAAGAGTCCAGGACTGGTACTCATCTGTGACCTGGCATGGGGGAGTGGTTGGGGACCCTTGCTGTAAAGTTTAAAATGTTTATAAAGAGTGTATAGTATTTTCTAGCTCACAATTGACTGTTAGCTAGGATTATTTCATTATTCTCTCAGCCTACCTTCACAGAGGCTCTCCAACCCAGAGCTCCTCAAAACTTCTGACAATACAGATGAATTACCCGGCAATCCTGTTTAAATTCAATTTCTGATTCAAAAAGTCTGCCTTGGGCCTAAGACTGCATTTATGAAATCTTTTAGGGTATGTCTGTGCTGCTAGTGCTCAGATCACACTTTGAGAAGCAAGACTGCGGGACCCTCTGGGTCCGTTTCCTGCTAGTTCAGCCTTCTAGCTGGTGGATCTGCACTAATAGCATGCCCCAACCTTCTCACTATACTCATGGTAGCTCATTCCTACAGTCAGACTGTCCTTGCATCCAGCAGCATCTTCATCAAATTCCAATTCCTGGGCTGAGCCGGTGACTCAGACCCTGCTTCTCCAGGTCTAAGGGTTGTCATTGTCAATCACAATGTCACCCTCAATGGCCCATGGTCTAGCCTAGTCACAGGGAGCTGGATGTACAGTAAGACAGGTATATGGAAAAAATCTGGGGCTTTTTGAGGATTTCATTCAAAGCAGGATGCAACGGTTCATATACTTCAAAACTGGAGCCACTTGGGGACCTTGGTCTCAGGACAATGTATGTTATGATAACCCCCAGAGCTAGAATCCATGAATTCCCTTGATCCAGCACTGTGCTCCAACCCTGGGACAGGCTTAAAGTTTGTCCTGACCCAGTTCATCTCATCTGCCTGCCTGCACTTCTGTCAGCTGCCTGTGCCAGGTGTCTCATTCCCCTACTTCCACCTGTGAAGAAGCACAAAACCTGCAAGCTCTACTTCCTTCCAAGGCCAGTCTTACCTTCACATACCTCTTCCCCTTCTCCCTGTACTCTCTCCACTGGCTCTTCCCACACTCCTGCTCCCCAGTCCTGTGCTTTGCTCTCCATCCTGCTGAAGTTCACCTTCGTTCCTTCCAGATTGTGCCCTCATTTCCTCTCTTAGTCCATTTTGTGTTGCATGACTACCATAGACTAGGTAATTCATAAAGAAGATATATTTATAAAATTTATTCTCACAGCTCTGAAGTCTGGGAAGTCCAGTGTCAAGGTGCTGGCCTCTGGTGAGGGCCTTCATGCTGTGTCATCCCCAGGCAGAGGATAAGAGAGCAAAAGAGAGTGGGAGATGGTCAAACTTGCTTTTATAACAAGCCTACTCTCATGATAACTAACCTACTCCTGCAATAATGACACTATTCTATTCATGATGGTGAAACCTTCATGGTTTAATCACCTTTTAATGATCCCACCTCTTAATACCATCACAATGGCCATTAAATTTCAACACAAGTTTTGGAAGTGCTGTGTTTTGATTATTTTTTCCCTTCAAAAAGTATGTTGAAAAGTCTCAATCTAGTAGTATTAATAGATGGGGCCTTTAAGAGGTGAGTGAGTCATGAGGGCTCTGCCTTCATAAGAATATTAATCCATACATGGATTAATGGGCTATCACAGGAATGAGTCTGTTTAAAAGCCAGGGTGGCTCTCATTTACACACCCTTGCCATGTGATGTCTTGAGCCATATTGAAATTCTCCAGAGAGTCCCCACCAGCAAGAAGGCCCTCACCAGATGTGGCCACTCGACCTTGGATTTCCTCAAAGCTGTAAGAAATGAATTTATTTTCTTTATAAATTATCCAGCCTCAGTTATTCAATTTTAGCAACAGAAAACAGAGTAAGGCAAGAGGGGGCATTCAAACCACAGCATTCCAACCATGGCCGCCCAAACTAATGTTTTTCTGACATACAAATGTTTTTCTGACATACAAAAAAAAAACATACTAATGTTTTTCTGATATACATTCATTCTATCTTGATGCCCCAAAAGTCTTAACTCATTTCAGCATCAACTCAAAAGTCCAAAGCCCAGAGTCCCATCTGAATTAGAAATCGGGGGGACTCAAGGCATGATTCATCAGGAGGCAAATTCCTCTCCAGCTATAACATGGGAAATTAACAAGTTACATGCTTCCAAAATAAAATGGTGGGACAGACATAAGATAGACATTCCCATTCCAAAAGGGCAGAATAGGCAAGAAGAAAGAGATAACTGGTCCCAGGTATTAATAAATCTAAAACCCAACAGAGAGAACAACATGAAGCTCCAGAATAATCTGCTTTGACTCCATGTCCTGGGCACTCTGGGGCAGGAGTTGGGCTCCCAGGAACTTGGGCATCCTTGCTGCTATGGTTTTGCTGAGTTCAGTCTACCTAGCAGGTCTCATGGGTTGGAGTGTGGCACCAGCAGCTCTCCCAGGTTAATATTTCAAGCTGGCAGCTCTACAGTTCTGGGGTCTCAGAAGTGACCCTGGCTCCACTAGCCACTGCACAGCCCCTGCAGCAGATCCAACTCCACATTTCGACTCAGCACTGCCCAAATAGAGCTCTCTGTGATGGGTCTGCCTCCATGACAAGTCTTTGCCTGGGCCCCCAGGTTGACTGTGACAGCCTTTAAAATCTAGGTGGAGGTCACTGTGCCCCACAGCCCTTGCATTGTACATGCCTGCAGAATTAACACCATGTCGATGCTGCCAATGTCTACAGCTTGTACCTTTTGGAGCAGTTGATTGAGCCACAACTGGGGCCACTTGAACCACAGCTAGAGCAGCAGAGAGTTGCTGCACCAGGATGTAAAAACAGAGATCCAAGGTGGTCCTGGACAACGAGCCCGTACGGGGCATCCAGGCCCATCCCCCCAAATCATTCTGTTCTCTGAGAGCTCTGGATCTGTGATTGAGGGCAGCTTTGAAGATCTCTGAAATGCCTTTGGGGTCATTCTTCCACTGTCTTGATGGACCCTTCCATCTGTACGGGTCTCCTTACCCAACGGTTTGTTGGCCACACCCTTGGTTTCCTCATGTGAACACATTTTCATTCTTTAAATGGTCAGGCTGAATATTTTTAAAAATTTTCTGTTCTGCTTTTGTTTTAAATTATAAATTTCATCTTTAAGTCATTTTTCCCTCTTGGATCTTACTATATGCAGTTAAAAGTAGCTGCACAACTCCTCCAATATTTTGCTTAGAAGTTTCTTCTGCCAGATATTCTAGTCAGACACTCTTAAATTCCACCTTCTATAAATCCTTCGGGCATGGACACAATTTGACCAAGTTTCTTGTCATTTCATAACAAGGATGCTCTTTACTCCACTGTCCAAAAAGATATCCTGTTTTTCCACCTGAGACCTCATCAGAATGACCTTTACTGTCAGCATTTCTATCAACATTCTGATCATGGCCACTCAAGTAATCTGTAAGAAGTTTCATACTCTCCCTACAGCTCTCCTCTTCTTCTGAGCCCTCTCCAGAATTGCCTTACTACTCTGTTTATAGAAATCTAGGTTTTTTTCTAGCCTACTCTTCCAAATTTTTTCAACCTTTATCGATTACCCAGTTCCAAAGCTACTTTCAAATTTTCAGGTATTTGTTACAATAACAGCCTCAATTATCAGTACCAACTTTCTATCCATTTTGTGTTTCTATAAACACAGGTTGGGTAATTTATAAAGACAAGAAATGTATGCTCACTGTTCTGAAGGCTGGGAAGTCCAATATCAAGATGCTGGCATCTGGTAAGGGCCTTTGTGGTGTGTCATCCCATGGCAGAAGGTGGAAGGCAAGACAGCACGAGAGAGCAAGAGAGCAAGAGGGGGCCAAACTCACTAGTATAAGCAGCCTACTCTCATGATAACTAACCCACTCCTGCAATAACAACATTTTTCAATTCTTGAGGGTGGTGCCCTTGTGGCCTCATCACCTCTAAATACTGTCACACTGGCAATTAAATTTTAACATGAATTTTGGAGGGGACATTCAAACCACAGCACTCTCCAATCCTCTCTTAGCATCTTCTATAAGCCTCTAGTTTACAACATGCCAAATGCCACTACGGCCCCTTGTTTGAAACATGTTTGTCTCCCTATTCACTGAGCTTTCTGAAGGCAGCAACAGCCTTTCATCCTGGATCCTCTTTCTGGCTGGACCCTTCCCCTGGCCCTACCCCCGCCTAACATGCCTTCCAGGCACCTGTGTCACTCTGGAGGTCGAAGAGCATAGGCACTTGCCTGTGTGATGTGTTTTTCCATCTTTGTTTCATTGCCTTCATCAACCTTCTGATCAAGGTAGCCAGAAGCTGCTGTATGATCAAGTAAGAAAATAAAATCTCAGAATTATTAATCACTTCTACTGTGCTGGACACCCTGATAAGAAATTTATGTATGCCCATTTAATTAATTCTTACAACTATTATCGCTACTGGATTTCTATCATCTCCACTTTACAGATGCGGAAATGGAAGCTGAGGACAGGTAATAGGAATATTGCCCAGCCTCTGTTAACTTCTAGCAAAACGGCTCAAGGAAATATCGGCACAAACCTGATTCTTGGCTGGCTTCTCCTTTCCACCGGTGGAAAGCTGGTGGAGAAGTGGAGGGTCCTGTCTAAAAGAGAGTAGATTAGTTAAATCACTGAGTTTTGTTTCCTCCCACCAAACTATGAGTTGTTATTGCAAGATCCCTGAGTCAATGCCAATCTTCTATCGTCCTGGGAGCTTAAATACATTTGGCAAGCAACACCAAGTTATACGGTTTCCAATACTTAGAGGTATCTGTGAATGCAGATCTTAATGCAGTATATTCTTCTGGGGCTGCATTTTCTGTCTGAAACTGAGAATGTATTTTAGATGATGTGGTTAGCATAGAACATGCTTCATCTCAGGACTCAGCTAGGATAAAAACAAGGCAGGCACACTGGCCAGTGTCAAGTGTGAAGGCCCAATTTAGGCCCTTACTGTGTTGAAGGCTGCTGGGCAGATGCCAGGACAGACACAGAGGCCAGGCTCCAGCACAGCCTCAGGGGAAGTCCATGCCAGGGTGTACTAGATCTGGTCTCCCACATAACATAAATGATCCTAGAGATGAAGGTCCTGCCAAGAGACCTCCAGGTGACTCCAGGAGTCCTTGAGGCTGTGAATCTTTGCATCATACTTTAAACTAAATTTCTACAGAGCCCCAAATGCCTGTCGCCTCCTCAGCTCCTTTTGTAAAGGAACATGGGTAAACCATGGACCATTAAGAGTAGACAAAGTTTTGCCAAGTCCTTGGTGCTATGTAGGGAAGAGCTTCTCAGAATGTTCTACTGGGTCCCTCTAGCTGCAGAGGAGGGCAAATGAGCACCAGGGGTCTGGAGGGATAGCCCGAAGCAGCCCCATAACTTGCATGGAATGTTTTTGAAGTCTTGTATTTATCTTAATAATTCATGAGAATTTTACATTTCTTTCCATGCTATACCCATGTCTATTTTATATTAAATGTAGCATTAATAATTGCCTGAAACCTGAAAAAATGGTGCCCCAGAAAGCTGCACCCACAGTTCTTCTGTAGCGGCCCTGAGGGGACATATGCTCTGGTTCGAAAGCACAGATGTACGGCGTTAATCTCACTGATTATTCTAGAACCTTCTCTTGCCCGCACTTAGAAAAACCACAGGCAGCCAGAGGCTTGAACCTAAGTAACATGCACACAAGTTCAGACCCAATAAAGGGAAGCATTTCCAGGAGATATTTGCGCACAGACTCAAGAAGACTTTTAGAAAATGAACAAGCAAAATACCTCACCAAAAGGCAGGGACTCCTAATATTTTGGATTCTCTGAACACTGATGTAGTGTACAAAGATCCTCCCCAGAAACAACAACAACAACAACAAACAAACAAACAACAACAAAAAACACATTTCTTAGGTCTGTGTGTTCTTTAGAGATTTCCAGAGACCTGAGGCCATCCGTGGACCCCTAAGAATATAAAGATTCCCGCTGAGATCCTTTGTGCAAAGGCCCTTTGTAGAGGGCATACGTTTTCTTTAAATCTTTTGAGCCAGTGTCTAAACGTTGAGAAAGTTCACACTGATGTCTGGATCCTGGAGACTTGACAGCTTTGGACCTGCACAATCTCATGGCTCCATGGAGGGGAGGAGTAGCCACTGCCCCTGCAGCTGGGATTCCCCATCCCCCCTGCCACACCATCCCCATTCCTCCTTCACAGAACCCGCCAGCCCCTGTGGCACCTTAACTGGTGACTTTTGTCATGCCATTAGGCCATCGTCGGGGACATCAGGCCCTGACAATGGACAAGAGCCATCTGGAGTCCATGCTGGTCATCACCTGCCCCAGCTGACCTTCCATCCAGACCTGCTGCTGGGCTGTGGTTGGAGAGGAGCTGGGTCAAAGAAGCGGAAAAATCTACAGATACATCCAGTACTGGCAGCACTGGTTGCAGTGGAGAGTTCAATCCCCTATCCGGGGAGGATTCTACCCACTCCACTTGGAATGGAGCCATGAGGGTGAGTGAAGGGTCAGAGCCTGCCACAGCCATGGGGCAGAAACAGCTTCCCATACAACATCGGCATCCTCTCTTGGGATGGTGGTGGCTGCAGCAACAAATTAACACAAATAGGGTGACTTAAAACAAGAGAAATGTACTCTCTCACAGTTCTGGAGGCCAGCAATCAGAAGTCAAAGTGTCCACAGGGCCATGGCACCTTCTGGAGACTCAAGAGGAAAATCTGTCATTTGCCTCCTCCAGCTTCTGGTCTCTCCAGGCATCCATTGGCTTGTGGCTGTGTCACTCCAATCCCTTCTTTGTGTCTGTGTTTTCTCTTCTATCTCTTCTGAAGACTCCTGTCATTGGATTTGGGGCCCACCTAATCAATCCAGGATGATCTCATCTGGAGATCCTTCCCTTAATTATGTCTGAAAAGATGTTTTTTTCCAAATGAAGTCACATTCACAGGTACTGGGGATTAGGACTTGGATGTATCTTTTGGGGGTCACCATTCAACCCACTACCCAGCTTCTTCTCAGCCATTGGCATATGTCATAGGCAACAGCAGCCCCTAATAACAAGGGTCATTCATGGAGGTGGCTTTGCCAGTGTTCATGGTAAAAAGTGCCCTCCATGAGCAAGACCTGACTGGGGAGGAGAATACAGAACCACATTGCAACTTGACTCGGATGCCCTTGGTAATGAGCACGACAGCCCAACCAGAGGTCACCAAGAGATCTCTGAGAGGGATGGAGGCACATTAAAGAGGTCCTGGAAGAGTGAGTAGGGGCTGAGCCTGATTTTTTAAAACATGCTGTGACTTATTTGCACCCTAAGGCTGCTGAGGCCTGGGGAAGTGCTTAATTTGCACAACTGCACCCTCATGAGAGTTCTGGTCTCATCCGAGTCCACCTGCCCATGCCCCAAATCCAAACCAGTGCGTTCCTTTCTCATGCTGTGCCAACCAGCATGGAGTGAGCCATCCAACACCCACTGCGCACTTCCTGTGTGAAGTTCCCATAATGGGGTACCCCTCTCCCTAGAGCTCTAGATGGAGAGACAGAGAGGCATCCTCCAATCACCTAGGAAAAGTCAGTTAGGTGTGGATGCCAGATGTTTTCATCGTCCTATTCCTGTCCCTTATTTATAAAGTGAGTAGGCTCTGTGTTCACTGTCCCCCGGTGGGATGCAGTAGAAATAAAGGCAGAAATTGCCTGGCTTTGGTCTTCGGAAAGTCTAAGCCCCTGGGGGATTTCAGAGAATCTACTGAGCTGAAAAAATAAAAGGGCTTAGGGGTATGTATTAGCCTGTCATCACACTGCTATAAAGAACTATCTGAAACTGGGTAATTGATGAAGCAAAGAGGTTTAATTGACTCAGAGTTCTGCAGACTTAACAGGAAGCATGACTGGGAGGCCTCAAGAAACTTATAATCATGGCAGAAGGGGAAGGGGAAGCAGGCACGTCTAACCACGGTGGAGCAGGAGAGAGAGAGAGAGAGACAAGGGGAAAGTGCACACACTTTTAAATGATCAGATCTCATGAGAACTCACTATCACGAGAACAACAAAAGGGGAAGTCCACCCCCCATGATCCAATCACCTCCCACCAGGCCCCTCTCTCAACACTGGGGATTACAATTCAACGTGAGATTTGGATGGGGACACAGAGCCAAACTAGATCAGAGTAGAAACAAAAAATACTGGACCAATAAACAGGCGGAACATTTCCCCAGATCAGGCAATTTTCCCCAGGTCAGGGAGATATTCTGTTGGGGTGTGGAGAGGAGACCGGGATAGGTCAGCAAGATCCCAGGAAGGGGGCAGCTGCCTGGTCCTCTTAAGTACTTGAGAAAGGTATCTTCACCCCAAATGGAGCTTTGAACCTCAGGCTTGATTGCCCCGAGGGTCAGCCAATGGACTGTAATGTATATGGACTGATGATGAGGCCCAATGAGGACCAGAGGATCCACTCCTGTCCCACCCCACTCAGCAGTTCCACAACCTATATATGTCCCTGAGACCATGATCTGGTCGTAGAGTAAGGAGAGTGCCTCTGTTTGTTAGGGCTGCCCCGACAATCCACAGGTTGTTGACAGGTGGCTTCAACAACAGACTTTTTTTGTAGCAGTTCTAGAGGTCAGAAATCCAAGATCAAGGTGGCACTGGGCTGTTTCTGAGGCCTCTCTCCTTGGCTTGTGGATGGTTGTCTTCTGCCTGTGTCTTCACATGGGCTTGTGGATGGCTGTCTTCTGCCTGTGTCTTCACACGGTCTTCCCTCTGTGCCTGTCTGTGTCCTCGTATCCTCATTACAACACTGATCATATGGATTTAGGGCCCACTCTAATGATCTCATGGTAACTGAATTGCGTCTTTAGTGGTCCTGTCTCCAAATACCATCACACTCTGAGGTACTGCAAGTTAGAACTTCAACAGAAGAATTTTAGGAGGTCACAGTTCAGCCCTTTACAAAGAGGAACTTTCAGAAAATGATCCAGCTTGGTGAAGAAATGGTTCCCTTGAAATAAAATTTAAGTCAATAAAAAACACAGATTTCTCTTTGGTATACACCTCGGGACGTGGACTGATTCATGTCTACTGGTCCCCACAGGTGCCTGTTCCCCAGGCAGGAAGGTACAGATCCTGGGAGGGGCACAGGTGTGTGTGTGTGTGTGTGTGTGTTTAAAGAAAATCTCCAGGTGATTCTCAGTCCCTCCCACAGAGGCCCACTGCTGTGCCAAGTGGGCACAAGGCAAATCCCAAATCTCTTGCTCAGTTATAAGACAAATAGTCACTAGGTGCCTTCTATAGGTGAAGCATTGTGCAAGGCACCTGGAAGAAAACTAAAGTATGTGGCCTGCCCTTACCTGTTATGTACAGCAAGGCAGTCGGTCAAAGCAAAGAGAGCCCAAAGGCATTCCCATGCTTGGTGCTCCAGACCTCCTTGTGCACTCACATGCCCGCGCTCTTTACTCTCATCTAGTTCTTTCTCCGTTCCTAGATCTGCTAAGAAGTAGGCTATGGATGGGTCAATTTTTTCCAAAGAAGGGTGGGAACTTCCTCCCCTCAAGGGAAATAAGTGTCCTGTGGTGGCAAGGAATAAGGGGAGTGAGGAATAGGACTTTGTGGTAAATGCTTTAACTTGGATGTAAGAGCTAAGTCTGGCATCGCTGCAATGGAATGGATACTATTGTCCCAACTTTGCAGAAGACTCTGCATATCTTAGTTTGGGATCCCCCGAAAGTGGACCTTGAGACAAAGATTTTCTATGCAAGCAGTTTCTTGGGCAGGGATCCAAGAAGCATGGTGAGGAAGAGGGGAAGAGGGGCTGGGAAGGGGAAGGGATCAGTAGAGGACACCTAGTGAGTGGGCTACTGCTGCAGGCACATGGGGCTCAGTCCCACTAGGGACTCTGAAGCCTGGGGCCATGAGCTCCAGTGAGCATGCACTGGAATAAGGAGAATCCCCAGATCTTGTAAGATTGTTGTCCACAGAATCTGAATTGACATTGGTAGCTGGGGACATATGGAAGCCAGGTAATACATGGAGTCCTGGCCCATGTCTAGCGTACAGTGGATTTGTTTGACTCATAGACCACTGAGTGGTTGTTTTCCTAATTACTCAACAGAGAATTGGAATGAAAATACTTGGTGGTTGTCAGAAGTCTCACATTGGAACCTTGACCTGTAGCATAGGAGTTTTAATACTGGGGAAAGTCAAATAGAAACCCAATCCCTGTCCTTGGCCAAAATAATTTTTAAAAAAGCAAAATGCATTCCCAGGAGAACAATGGAGTTTAGTGGTACCACCAGAAATTTGAAGAAGGCAGGGGTGGTATCACTGCTATATCCCAATTTAATCTGTTAGGGAGGCAGGAGCCCAGGTGAGCCAATGTGACACCATTTTAAAATCAATTCCATCTTAAAACTGGCAAAGTGCATTCTTTGCCAGTCACGACCCGTGGTCCTGAGATGTTTACAGCTAGGGAAGCAGCTTAGTGATGCTACAAGGACACACTCCTACAACAACAAAAAGTCCAGATGTCCCAATACTCATATATGTTTTCAAGATGATTATAGTTACGCTTTGATGTACTTACACACTAAAATGTCAAGGATAGTTTTCTTTAAATCAATAGAATAATTTTGTCATGCTGTCAGCCCACCCGTATGTGGGCACAACTTAGTTTAGTCTCTACAAAGACAAAACCCCTATATAAAAAATTAAACTTAAAATAAAGATGATACATTCCTCTGCTTGCTTCCTGAGAACACCCTACTCTGTAATGGAGTAGTTTCTAATAAACTTGCTTCTTTCACTGTGCTCTGTGACTTGTCTTGAATTCCTTCCTGCATGAGATACAAGAATCCTCTTTTGGGTTCTGGATTAGGACCCCATTTTCCGGCAACAAATCCATCAGTATGGCCACTAAAGAAATCAGAGGGTCATGGAGATGACAATGGACTATCACAAACTCAAGCAAGTAGTAGCCTCCATTGTAGCAACTGTGCCGTACATGGCAAAGAGAGATTAACACAGCCTTTAGAATATGGTGTGCACAGGGGTGCTGCCCTTGACCTGGAAATGTGTACTCTGCCCTCTGTGTCAACAAAAAAGGCCAGAAGTAGTTCCCCTTCATGTGGGACTGATATAGATTTCTCCTGAGGCCTCTTTCCTTGGCTTGCAGACAACCACCTTTTCGTTGTTTTCTCACTTGGTCTTTCCTTCGTGTGCACAGATCCCTGGTGTATCGCCCCCTTCTTATAAGGATGTCAGTCATACTGGATTAGTGTGCTACTCTTATAACCTCATTTAATCTTAATTACCTCTTTAAAGGCCCTATCTTCAAGTACAATCATATTGGAGGTTAAGGCTTCAACCCATGAATTTGAAAGGGGAGGGACAAAATTTAGTCCATAAGAGGCACCATGTCACAGATAGAATGACTCAGCCAGTTATGATCAGCCAGCTCAGTTCTGGCACAAGGAGCTCACAGAGTAGCCAAGGTGACAGAGAAGGAGGTTGAGGTTGTGCCTGGACCCAACAGCAGGGGCTCCCTCTCATCAAGGCTGATCTAGCTATGGCTGCTCCTGCACGTCCAACCCCTCAGCACCAGAGACCAACAGTGACACAGAGACCTGTCTAGCCCAAGTGTGTGCCCCCTCCCAGGGGAAGAGTGTCACCAGTGACTGGCTTCTGCATGGGTATTTAGGTTCAGCCCTTTTTCTTCATTTTGGGATAACTCTGATGGATCATTCCAGTTATGCAGCTTCTGTGGAAGCAACTGCGGTCTCAGTCATAGCACCATCACAGGTCAGCTTCTCTCTCTGCCCACTTCTGCCAGCCTCACTTCCTTACATGTGTATCTCCCAAGAACACTCCCCAGTAAACCTTGGCACCCAGCTCTCAGAGTCTGCTTTCAAAGCACCTATGATAAGACAGTAACGTTTCTAAAACTGATCTGAGAGTGGGCCTGCTTTCAGAATAGTCCTTCCCCTGCTGTAGAACAATGGTGCCCCTCACCTACTTTAAATATTTCTGTGGCTCATTAACCTAGTTGAAATACACACCTGGCGTTCTGCAAAAGGAATCAAAGTATTGTCTCAAAAGACTATCTTCATGATTAATCAAGGCCCATTGAGCCATGGGACCTCCAACCTTTCCCTTACTGAGAGATACTTCTGCTAATGGTGAAGCTTGGTGTTAAAAATAATGTTTAGACCTGTTTTGTGACATTCTGATTGTAGAACAGCCAAAGTCATTTAGATTAGTGTCATTTGTTCTCATAAATGTGAATAGAATGCTTTGTGGGACTACCAAATTCTTTAAGACACACTATATAAAATGTGCAGATAATCTTAAGAGATTTCTTTTAGAGTTGGTGTGTTTCATTCAATAAACCTGTTTTACCAAATCACATAACATTTATTTAATTGTCACCAATCATTCTTTTATTTCATCATATAGAATATTGCATATGTGTCTTATTTTTTACCAAGAAATGAACTTTCTAAAACCTTTGAAAACATTTAGATGTTAGGTTACAAAAATACACAGCGATAGATAGATTTTTTCCGTATTCTCTCTCTCTTTTTTTTTTTTTTTTTTTTTTTTTTTTGAGACGGACTCTCGCTCTGTCGCCCACGCTGGAGTGCAGTGGCCGGATCTCAGCTCACTGCAAGCTCCGCCTCCCGGGTTCACGCCATTCTCCTGCCTCAGCCTCCGTAGTAGCTGGGACTACAGGTGCCCACCACCTCGCCCGGCTAGATTTTTGTATTTTTTAGTAGAGACGGGGTTTCACCGTGTTAGCCAGGATGGTCTCGATCTCCTGACCTCGTGATCCGCCCATCTCGGCCTCCCAAAGTGCTGGGATTACAGGCTTGAGCCACCACGCCCGGCCAGATTTTTTCCTTATTCTCTTAAGGTGTATGTGGAAAATAAAGTACAAAGATCAATGGAAAACTAATACCCTCCTGCCTGCCCATGTTTTCAAGCAATTAATAAATAAGAGAAAAGAGGAAGCAAAGAGACAACAAAAATATATAATGACATCCCTTCACATGGGGTGGGGGAGAAGCACCACCTCCCCTCCAACAGGGTACCCACACCTTCCAGATTACCTGGGTAGATCTCAAATTCCAATACTCTGATCTGCCATCCTCAGAAGATCACGTAGGACTGTCAGATACCTTGTCTGTTTGGGGAAAGGGTATGGAACACAGAGTCCCAGTAATTACACACCTTCTTACCCAGCCTACAATGGCTTCAGAGCACAGAGGCTGCGGTGCCCTTGGCTTCCTGACCAGGTGCTCCTGGTTGGCCTTCCCCCAGCACTTCCCAGCAGACCCGGTTCCTGGCAGTGACGCCTTTGCTTTTCTTCCAGGTCTATTTTTGCCCAGAGTCGCCAATTCCCCACCACAAGTCTCCGTTCTTTTCCCCCAAGGACCTTCATTGGTTTCCCTAAAGGGGATTTCCCCTGCCCATTCCTGGTGCCTTTGAGTCACAGCCGGCATCCTTGCCAGGGGGCCACCAGCCCACTCTGCTAGCTGACCAACAATCCTGTTTTTGGGTCTAAGGAAAAGCGCCTCATGTGATCATCAGAGCTTGAGCCAGAGGACATATACGGGCAGGGCTTAGACCAAGGGCCAAAGGCAACAGGCCCCAAGTGAGGGCAGAGATGGGAAGTCATCAGTAGTCACTGCTGCTCCAGGCACCCACCTGGGAGGGCCTGGATTGCCCCATGAGTGACCCAGTCATCCCATTCCTCTGGATATAGCAAAATTAAGAACTTTAGCCTCGAAGAGGTCAGGAGGCTTAAAGGGACATTTCCGAAGTTGGGGTCTTTGCACTTGAAGTTATCCAAGTAGTTGAGCATTAGATGTCTTACCCTTAAACCTTGTCTGTTCTCCACCAAAAGGTTTGAAGCCTGGCAAAACTCTCGAAAAAATGCACATCATTGTGGTAGCCACGTCTTCAATTAGCCCCTATCCATAGAACAACATTTTAGCTCAGTGACTGCAAAGACACCCTCTCTTCTTATTTTATCCCTAATGCTTAGGTTGCTGCTGGCACCTAAGAAGTATTAAATAAATATTGATGGCATGAATGATCATTCTGACTTGAAAGGGCATTTATTGAACTTTTTACTCCATCAAACACAGTAAGCCATTGATTTTTATTTCTTCCGCTCTAATTTCTCAGAGCTTGCAAAGATTTCCTTGCAGGGCATCATTGCCACCTAAGTAAGAAAGGAAGGCTGCCCTCACCCCACTCACCTGTTCTCCTTTTGATTGTATACTCTCGTGTTCTCCAATGCATCAAAGTGGTGACCTTCTTCTAATCACAGACAAGTACAACAGGATTGGAAAGTGTCATGTTTTGGCAGGTGAACCTGTTTCTATAAGGATCCTGAAAAGACCAAGGTATATTTATTACCCTCAGTTTCTTTCCCTGACTTGCTCTTCACTCTCTGATGGGTCAGCCTTGGCATATCTCCAAGAGCAGCTGTTGGCAGGTCTTTTGCCCCAGGAAAAAAATTTCAGTTCCGTATTATTCAAGTTGTGTCTAAAGATGTTGGTCATTAGCCACTTCACTCTCTCTCACCTGCTTGTGAAATATGGGCTGGATTCCTTCTGACATGTTACATCCCCAGTTGAACTCCTAACGCAAATAGGAATCTATGGAGAGATTTGACCCAGGAGTTTATGACCTGGCTGGGAGGGAAAATCTCCTCCACAAACATCTTCTCTAATTGTTTTGTATCTTTCCCATCTCAACATTCCCACTTCCTAAAGACTCTCATGAAATAGAAGCACAATTTTTGATTGAGCACCCAGTCTGTCTACTATAATACTCTCTGGATCCCTTGTTACCAATATACTTATAATCCCATTTATAACTAAGGAGTTTAGTTATAAACTAAACTCCTGCATTTCCTCAGACGGTGTTGGCCTCATAAATGTCCCGCAAACAAGGAAAGTAGATCTTCCAGGAATGGCAGGAATCACGCACGAGAAGACTGAAGAGTCAGCTCTTCAATTGGACAGTCTCAATCGTTTGGGCTGTTAAACAATCTTTTTGCTTAGTCTTTCCCACCTTATAGTAATTAAATAGTTCCTCCCACATCCTCAACAAAGTCAAACACAGCAGCTTCACTGGGGGAAAAAGACTAATCTTGACTTGGGTGAGAAATGTTCTTTCCCGCCCATGAAGAAGACCCAGCAGCGAATCCTCCCACTACTGAGATTAGAGCAGTTATTTCTGCTAACACTGCCATCCCGTCTCTCTCTAGAACACTTTCTCTGTTATCAAGTTGAGCAAAGCCAGGAAAAAGTAAGCCAGTCAAATGTTTACTTGGTTGGTGAGTGTTGATAAAATGTTGGCCTCTGTGTGGTTCTGGACGAGACATGCACCCTCTGACCCAGCCAGCCTTGGGCTACAATGAGAACCAAGGAGCAGGTGATAGCTCTTAAACAACACCCAGTCCCAGGTTTTCAGCCCAGTGTTTGTTCACTTATCCCAGATGCTTGACTCACGAGGGACCGTGTTTATACTGGGTCTGTCCCAGGGTCACTTTGGTTGAGTGGTATTCATTGGTGCGGGTCCTACAGCAAGAGACCAGGTCCTGATGCCAAGAGAGATTAGGAGTTTGCTAACGGGAAAGAAGCGGAAGAAACATAAAAGAGTGGCTCCGAGTCACGTAAGTTGCCAGGTTGCTGAGCTGACGAGCTTGTTTCTACTTGCGGAAAACTGAAATCAATCTCTGGTCCGGTTGAAATAATCTTCAGACTGTCTGAAAACCATAGTTGGTGGCACGGATTTACAGACGTCTCAGCAGATTGGAGTGCAGGAGAGCAGAGCGTAAGTGGGTTAAGATATGAGCCAGCTTAAAACTTCACTCAATGGAAACTGGAGCCCCGTCTTTCCAGAGAGGCAAAAAATGAAAAATAATAATTGTGATGATGATTATGATGATGATGATACATTAAATAAACCTCCTTGGAACTTTTTGCTGACTTCTTCTGCTGGTGCCTGCACTTTCTGCCTCCCTGGAGGTTCCAACAAACCTTCTGACTCTAAAAGAAAACCCTCTGACTCCAAAAGGATAGCCAATTATCTCAAGTTTTACAGCATGAATAATCTACTTGGACAATAAGGGGACTCCAGATATTTGCACAAAAATTAAACCACCACACAGAAGGGTATTATCCCTCAGCCTGGCCTCCTTCTCCCTAAAAGCCTAAACAGTGAACAGACTTGAGTGTTGAACGATCCCTGTTTCCTCCTGCTCCACTGTGAGTGGGTACCTGGGTCTCAGGCATGGGACCAACCTCTCTATGTTCTCTCAGTTTGAGGAGGGAGGTGCTATTCGTTGTGCCTCCCTTAATAGGAGAAATCAAGCATGCACTGAAACCCTTGACAAAGAAAAAGTTGCTGAAAAGAAGCAAGGTCTGTGGGACACGGGTCCTAATGCTGCTGGACATTTTGCAAAGATAAATATTACATAGTCACTCAGTTTGGTAGGAACTTTGCTCAAAAGAATAGGAACTGGAGGGGTTGGAAAGCAAAAACTCCAATGGAAAAGGCTAGATTCCTTTTATCTTCATTCTTTATTGTTAACTACTTAAGCCACATAATCCCCTTAGTGTCAGGTATCCCAGGCCAAGAATCCTATATACCCAGGCACATCAGCACCCCTGCACCATCAGGCCACATAATAGTAGAGACTCATTCAGATAAAACTCCTTCCAGACTGATTAACTGGTGATCGAATAAGTGGGGGAAGGAATAGGGGGAAGGGCAGAATCAGTAAATGAGAAGAGAATTCAGGAAGCCAAAATTAGCATGGCAGGTACAATGGCACCTGCCCAGATCCCCTCGCGATGAAGGACAGAGGGCCGTAGCTGCCAGAAGGTCTATTATCCCCTTCAGCAAATGGCTGCAGTTGCACAGAGATGCCTGACTAGGCCATCCCACAACAGACAGATCCAGGCAGGTGTATAAAGGTAGCACTGGGTCGTTTTAACCCAATGCTGAACAATGCTGCTAAGCCTTTTTACCTCCCAAGCTTCCTTGGCGTCCGCTGAGGCTGTCTCCTCTGCATCACTGCTCAGCTCCCACCTCTGCCCACTTGTGCTCTTCTTGTCCTCACTCCCACTGGTGTTGATCTCAAGGGCACCCCTTAATAAACATCCTATTCCTTAAAATCCATCTCAGAGTCTGCCCCCCAGGGAATGCAACTGTGACCACTAGGAAACGTAGCCAATGGAAATTCTCAAAGACTAAGAGGAGAATGAAGAAGGCAGGGGACACACTCATCTTCTTTGTGCTGTCATTGCCATTCCTTGTCTGGGTGTCTGCTGCAGCAAGGCCCTGGAGCACAGTGACAAAGAAACAGGCATCAGCTTCCTGGGACCTCTTTCTCACCTTCGTTCTGTCACTCATGAGCTGTGTGGTCCTGGATAAGTCAATGTTTCAGGGCCTGTTTTTGCAAGTTAACAAACAAGGAGAGTAATGACTCTACCTGCCATGTGAGTCATCGTGAGGATTTCTTATGACTGTGGATGCAAATGTGCATGGGAGATGATAACATCCCATCTGCTAGTGACATTTCCGTCTTCTCCAGCCAAAGCTTGGAAAGACAGCAGGATCTTGAAAACGGCAGCCAGAAAGGCAGCCGCTTCCACCTTGACCTTCAATCCCTAGGCTGAGGAAGTCCTTGCAGGGAGAAGTTAGCTGCTAGAAGTCATGGGAGAGGGGACTATTTCATTAAACTCTCATGCCATAGATCATATTGAGCACCTACCACCTATGTGTTAAACTCCAGGCCAGTCCACACACATAGGGAGATGGAAATTAACAAGTCCTGCAAACAAATAAAAACCTCCCACAGGGACATGAGCCAAGTAACAGGAGTTACAGAGGCCTCCCTGAGGAAGTCACACTTGAACTGAGAACTGAATGACAAGAAGGAGGTATGTCGACAAAGAAGGGAGAGAAGGTGATTGCAATCTGAGATGAATATGAGTCCCAAGAAGTCCTCGTGGTGAGGGGAGCAGAGAGCAGAAGGCCTGGAACACGAGGGTGAAGCCAGGAGAAGTTGGGAGGCAAGAGGTGAAAAGGGGCTGGGGAGAGGATGAGGGCCACGTTGAGCAAGTCCTGGCAGGTCAAAGACTATTCGCTTTATCCTGAATACAGTGGGGAGTTGTGGAAGAGCCTTAAGCAGCAGGCAGATGGTTATACTGGCTGCAGAGGGAAGGATGGATGGCAGGGAGGTCAGAGTGGGTAGCATTAATGACCATGTTCTTTGGTTGATTTACTACGTGCTTGGCAGAGTTCTAAGTGTTTAAATGAAGCACAGGCACCCAATAAAATAGGTACTATTGGCCAGGTGCAGTGGATCATGCATGTAATCCCAGTACTTTGGGAGGCCAAGGTGGGTGGATCGCCTGAGGTCAGGAGTTCGAGACCAGCCTGGCCAATATGGTGAAACCCTGTCTCTACTAAAAATACAAAAATTAGCCAGGCATGGTGGTGGGTGCCTGTAATCCCAGCTACTCAGGAGGCATAGGCAGGAGAATCACTTGAACCCAGGAGGCAGAGGTTGCAGTGAGTCGAGATCGTGCCATTGCACTCCAGCCTGGGTGCAGAGCGGGACTCCGTCTCAAAAAATAAAAGGTACTATTATGATTCCCATTTTAAAGATGAAGACATGAAAATACACAGAGAATAAACAAACAAGATGCCAAACAAGCTGTCTGGCTGCAAAGCCACACACGTAACTATACAATACTACATGGTGGGTAGACCAGATGGACGGCTATTTCAGTAATCCAAATTTGAGTGACAGCAATGGAATTGGAAAGAAGTGGATGGATTTTCAAGCGTGTAGGAGATCAAAAGACAGAACTCAGTTACACTTTGGCCACAGGGATGTGGGGAGATGGTCTCTGGAAGAGTGATGGGGTGGCAGTAGGAGACACTCACTGAGATATAGGGGTCCAGAAGAAAACCAGGGTTGCAGTATCAGGACATGGGCAGGAGGTCGGGGACAGCATGAGTCCACTGGGACCTGCAGAGATCTGAGATGTCCTGGTGACATATTTAGTAGTGTCGTATTCTTTTAAGGAGACCTGGTTTTATTCTCCTACAAGATTCTGGCTCTTTCTGGTTGACTACGATCCATCTGGAATAGTTATCTGTGTAATATAATCTGGCTCCTGTGCACACAGGGAAAGGAGCCACTGTATCCCTTAAAGTCCCCTTCCAGAAGCAAGAGCATCCTCACCCCTCCTCAGCCCAGCACATCATCATGCAAAATCATCATGGGAAGCAGGACAGTCCCTGCTATGCAAGGAGAGGAGAGTTGAGCATGAGGGCTGGTTAAGAGCAGAGATTTCTGAGTCTGACTCCAAGCCCTACCATTTATGAGTTGTGAGATCATGTCTTTGCCCAATTTATTAATCTGCCTAAACCTCAGTTTTTCTATCTATAAAACATAGTTCTTCAGAGGCTGCAATGAGATGATATACCTAAGATAAAGCCCAGAGCCTGACAGGCAGTAGCCAAGCGAAGGTAGTAGTTATTATCTCTAGTGGAAATCCCAGTGCATGAGCACTCTTGGACTGTTGTTTGTTTCACAGCTCGAGTCTCTGGAACTGGAGGAATCCCTTCCAGTTACCTCCTGTTCTTGCTTTTCGGATGCCGGGAGCCTCTCTTGCCAGAACAGCGGTCATGAGCCATGAAGGCAGTTTCTACACATCTTCCTAAACAGGATGGCTCAGCTCATGATCTGGAAGATGTTTTGCCACTGTTCAGCCACAAGAATGCTTGTCATTTGCTCCCTTGCTTGTAAAGGAAGTCCCATCTATGGCATTTGCTTAGTGAGAGCAGCAGTTTAGAGGATAAGGAAAGAAGTTTATTTGAAGAGAGTCTCAGAAAGTGAAAGTGAAAAAAAGGTAATTGTTTTACACAGATGATGGATGAAGCGACTTCTTTGCAATAAGCCCTTATCTTTCCTTAAAGCTTGTTCTACAGGGGAAAGACTATCACCTGGCCTACTGTGATTCTTGGAGTCTCCTCTGGCAAAAGAGGTGGCAGCTGTGGCTTGCCTCCATTTCATTTTCTTTGCTGAGGCCTCCAGAAAGTCAACCTGCCTCAGAAGGGGCAGGTGCCAAGGGTTGTGGCCCCTCGTGGGATGGTTACAAGGCAAGCAACTGAGTCACACATTTGGTTGTTTCCCAGGACACTGGAGACTTCCCACCTTGAGGGTGGGAGAGGTCTGAC
The DNA here is from genome assembly GCF_007565055.1 of Rhinopithecus roxellana. Classification (NCBI taxonomy): domain Eukaryota; kingdom Metazoa; phylum Chordata; class Mammalia; order Primates; family Cercopithecidae; genus Rhinopithecus; species Rhinopithecus roxellana. Next base: position 53,626,512 of record NC_044561.1, read on the forward strand.
AGTTTGAAGGAAAGAGGGATTCCTAGATACTGCAGGTCTTGGTAGGGAAAATGTCTTTGTTTATGAATCCTTGGGGAGCGCAGTCATGAGTGCTGTGGGGGAGGATTTCCTGGGGAATGGAGACTTCATGAAACAGGCAGGTCTCACCTCATTTCTCTCTAGTCCCTGGCAGCAGCTGCCCACAGGAAAGAGTGCAGGGTCTTTGCTAAGATTCACTGGGGTTCCAGCACTGCATAGAAACAAGTAGCTAAGTATCCCAGCAATTGTCATCATCTGTACCTAAGAGAAAGGAAAACCTCACGTGTGATCAGTTTCTTTTCTTTTATTAAGCAATCACGTCTTGAGAGAATAAAGCGGAAAAACCTGAACGTATCCTTTGCCTGTACTAGGAGAAAGAGAAAACACAACAAAACACGCACACCTGACCCCTAGCTAACCTTTCTCGGGATGGGGATGGGAGGGTCCTGTCTGGAATCTCAGAAGCTGGGGCTGCCTAAGGCACCCCTACACCCGTTTCCTGGAATCTGCTAAAAGAACATGGAAAACCAGCCGAGAGATTTGACTGAGGTTTCTTAAGAAAACATATTCTCGGTTTGGGTTGTTTTCTGAGGGGAGGGTTGGAGCGATGTGGTTTAAGTAAGAAAATTGCTTATGAACAGTGATGGAAATAATGACTGTCTTCACTGTTCCACATGTCTCTGGCTATAGTTACAGGAAACAAAGTGGAACAGTGTTTGCAAATTATCTGGGGAACGCGGGCAGAGTGGACAACTGATCTAAAAGGCTGGAGCCAAGAAAACATCACCGCGTCAGTGATCAGGGTAATTCTATGGCCGGAGCATGTGTTTAGTTACTTAAGTGGAAGGTGGGGACAATCTTATTTCTGGAGGCTGGCTAGACTCCAAGATGAAATAAGAGAACCTACATCATCTAGTTTGTTGCCCACACTCCCTAGAGACTAACGCAACTCAGGTCTCTCCGACGTCTATCCTGGTGAATCTCAAAAGATTTATTTTCATGCTCTTTTAATAAGGTCAGTCAACCAAAATCTAAACTACTTGACTTGACTTTGAAAATGGTTTTAGAGAATTACAGTTCATTGTATAAGAGCATGAACAGTTGCCATTATCTTTGAATAAACCCAATAAATAGTATTCACAAATGCTAAGACACAGACAATTTTAGTTGTTCGACCAGCAGAATCCGTTTTTTTCTGGTGTATCTTTGTGGTTACCCTTTATGATGTCACGTGTCTGCTACCATCTATCTATTCGGAGAAAGATAAACAGAGGGCAAACCATATTTGTTTTTACCTTTTGCGTTAAAGACACAAAACTTGTGCTTAACTGCCTTCACCAATCAGTAGAACATCCTGAATTCCTGGAGATCATGGAGCTCAAATGGTTAGGATGGGCCGTGTGTACAGAGTCAATCATTCAATGATTCATTCACTCTCTCAGCCAGTCAACAGGTATTACACATCTGCAAAGTGCCCGGCACTGGGCTAGGCTCTGGACATTTCAAAATGAATAAGACCCCACTTTTGAATGATGCAAAGAGCTTTCCAGCTACACAGTGACATTCGTAATGTCACAGGCAGTCCGAGGAGGGAGTGGTTACTTCACAGAAGTCACTAGAGAAAAAGAATATTTATGCAGGGCCTACAAGGATGGGAAAAATTTTGGCAGGGAGAAACAGAGGGATAAGGAGCTCTAGAAAGATGAGTTTCCAAGTATAAGCAAACCGAGGAAACTGGAAATGAGGAAAATGGGGTGGCCACCGTGGCTGCAGCATGGGAAATGCGGAGCGGAGTGGTGGCAAATGAGCCACCGACAAATCGCCGAGTTTCTTCAGAAGCAACGAGTGGGGGATTTTCTCTGTAGTAGCTGGGAACCAAAGAAAATGTGTGCATGGAGGCAGAGGCAGTCAGGGATCTGATCAGAAAGTTCAGTGTGCTGTCGGGTGAGGAATGCATTACACAGGTGGGTTGGAAATACTGGGATAGGAGGCAAGAGATACAGACTTGAGCAAATGTCTGAGAGGGAAGCAGTAGGTTGCTGAGTGGGGCATTGCCCAGGGCACGAGGAGAAGGAGGTAGCTGTGCAGTGGGGGCAGGCCACCCATCTGGACTCTGTCCTGGCCCCACTCTTGGCAGCTATGGGACCAGCTATGGGACTCTTAACTCCAGTCCTTCTGTGACACATCTTTTCTTCTTCTTTTCCTTTGTTTCACACTTAAGCTTTGAAGATGTAAAGTAGGACCAGAGGGTGGGAAATCCAGGAACTTTGAAATAAAAGACCTTTCTGTTTGCTTTTCATTTCCTAAAAAGGAAGTCCTCACTGACTGTTCCTGTAAGGGATATTAAGCTGCGTGGATTATAGGTGATTGTCACACAGCAGTTTGGAGCAGGAAGCACACGAAACCCTAGAGCTAGCCTGCATGCAACTAACTGAAGCTCTTGATTAATCAGATGGCTTCCACCTTCAGGAGAAAAGCAAATACTAAGAAAACAAATTAGCACCTGGAATTTAACAGCTTCCCTTTTTTGGTGTGGGGGCGGGTTATATTCAGAGCACACTGATGACTGATGGCTCATCCCATAGGCAGAGACACCTTCACAATCCTCTGAGGCAGAGTGGTGTGGTGGAAACGGAGTTGGGAGAGGCATCAGACCTGCCCGGGTTTCCATCCCAGCTCTAGCATGCACAGGCCGTGTCGCTTGGCAAGCAATCTCACCACTCAGAGCCTTGATTTCAGGATTAAAAAAATAATAACCTATTCAACAGAATCATTGTCGAGAAGATTAGGGGTTTGTGCAATGGCTCACCTGGTGGATACTCAACAGGAATGGGTTCTCTTTCTCAGTTCCTGCCTACAGATCTACAGACACTTAGCTTAAAAAACTTTGATTATGGCCAGTTGCCTCATCTACCTCATACCAGCAGAGGAGTGTATTTTCCCTACTGTGGAGGAACAGAGGTAAAGGTTTTCCAGGTTTGAAGCAATCATACAAACAAAATAGGAGCCCAAAGACTTCTGGGCAGCTTTGGAAGGAGAGGCACCCATTCTGGTTTCAGAAACGCCAGCGCCATCTCTTGGAGGAGCATGAAATTGGCTCCACGGGCTGAAGAAGCCTCCACTGGGCCCCAGGTTGGTTCAGCTGGTCCTCTCCTTCCTTCAAGTGTAGTTTCAGATGGGAACCCCAGGGCTTCTTCCCAGGGAAACAGTCTTAATTATTTCTTTATAAAGGTCCTGTATACCTTTGTTCATCTCTCTTCCAATCAAACCATTCTTTTTCTCTAATTTCATTGGGTCCACTATTTCCAAATTTCAGTCCCAGTTTGTAAATCTACAACTCAGCCCAAACCTTCAAATACTGAATTTTCTTTTTTCTTTTTTTTTTTTTTTTTGAGACGGAGTCTCGCTCTGTCGCCCGGGCTGGAGTGCAGTGGCCGGATCTCAGCTCACTGCAAGCTCCGCCTCCCGGGTTCATGCCATTCTCCTGCCTCAGCCTCTCGAGTAGCTGGGACTACAGGCGCCCGCCACCTCGCCCGGCTAGTTTTTTGTATTTTTAGTAGAGACGGGGTTTCGCCGTGTTAGCCAGGATGGTCTCGATCTCCTGACCTCGTGATCTGCCCGTCTCGGCCTCCCAAAGTGCTGGGATTATAGGCTTGAGCCACCGCGCCTGGCCCAAAGACTGAATTTTCTAAGTGGTTAGTTAACCTTCTAACACAGAGGGTCTTCATTCTAACACCCTAGCAGAGGTGGGGTAGCCTAGCACTCAAGATCCTGGACTCTGAAGCTAGACCACTGGGCTTAGCATCCCACCTCCACTCAGCCTTCCAGCTGCGCAACCTTGGAAAGTAACTTGACCTCTCTGTGCCTCAGTCCCCACCCCCCCCCCACAAAATGAGGCTGACAGCAGACACTACCTAGAAAGGTTGTTGCAGCATTACAGGAGTTTTATACCTGCAGCACTTGGTGCAGGCCTGTGACGGATCATGAGCTAAGTGCTTGCCATCATCTTGGTTTTCAGTGGCTGTTCCCTTACACAACACGTACAACGTTGGGCTAGGATTTCACTTGACTTGTCTAGTTATCCACCACGCGGTGTTTCTGTAGCACGGGAAGTAAAGATAGCGTAGATCTGGGCCACACTCAGAAATGCACATTGTTAACACACAAACCCCGTGATTCAGAAGCAGGTGGTCCGGAGGCCTCATTTTTAGAGCTGTTGCACTCAGTTTTGAGCTCCTAGGGGGCTGGGACTAGCTCCATCCATCTCAGACTCTAGCCTGCGTGCAGCGAGCACCCGGCCCCGTGAAAGTGCTCAGCTCACATTGCTTTCCTTCTCCATCTTCTTTAATACATGATCTTGGAGTGAACAAATGGGAGGCTGACAATATTACACTAAAACAACAGGAGTTTCTGGGCACCTGAGAAGCACAATGGTCTCTTATCTTCTCTTTACTCCATTAGGAGTTAATGTGCCTACATTTTCCTTATTAAATCTGAGGTGCTTTTCTGAACACTATCTGACAAGGAGATGAAATAATCAACGAGTGTCTCAGATACAAACACATGGAAACGGTTCTTAGTGAGAGTGGTGGGGACTCTGACTCCAAATGTAATGATTTTTCACCAGAAAGGAATGATGTTTCCCTTCATTAGAAAGCAATGATGTCTTTGGTGGTTCCATCAACGACCAAACATGTATAACAAACTGCTTCTTTGAACTTGAGGGCATCTGATTAAGAGATAGAAAGCAAAGCAAGCCTTCACAGATGGTAATAGCGCTGGGACGCACCACCTTTTGTGACAAACTAAAGAGCATATATTAATAACAGCAATCACATCGGTGTGCCCTTACTGAGGATCAACGAAGGAGAACACGTCTGTTTTCTGTGGAAATACGACTGAAGCCTTCATCCAGTGATGTTGGCCGGCCCTGCTCTCCTCGTGCCATCAAACACCTCTACGCTGACTCAGTAGAGCAGCACAGCCCCTGTGTGGAGAGATTTCCACGCACCGTGGGAAGAGGGACCAAGCCTGGGCCCTGGAGGGCACAGCTGGTACAGTCTGCAGGACGCTCGTGTTTCAGTGACTGTGATGACCCCACACCCCAAGGGCCATCTGTAGATCTGCTACTCCAAAGTTTCTCACAGTGGCTCTTCCTTGGGGGTTATTCTCCCGTTAAGAGGGGGACCAAGTGCAAACTTCTCCCATCAATATGAACTGCAATATGATATTGCAGCAAACAAAACACACACACACACAAACACACACACACTCACACACTCATCCAGAAGCATTTAAAAAGAGAAGTGTGTACCCACACATTTAGTCCCAAGATCTCTTTCCAGGCCCTGTCCAGGTGCGTGGTGGAAGCCTGTCCTCTGCATACTGGCTTCCCCAAATCTTGCCATATTTCAGAGCAGGGGAGTCCTTTCTCCATCTTTTGGCTCATATCTACTGTGGAGTGTGAGAGAAATATTAAAAGTAATGATCCTTGATGGTTAAAGCTGCCTCATCAAGTTCTTGCCCCTGGGTTTCAATAAAGTCTCCTTTTAGATAAGGATGGAGGGTGAGAGAAACAGAGAGAGACAGAAAGAGAGAGAGAAGAAGGGAAAGAGGCAGAGAAGCAAGGACTCTGTAGGGAAAGAAAGAGCTTGGACATTAAATTGTTTTATGAGTATTTGTTCTACTCTTCCTAAGCACAAGGTTTGTCCCAGGTGCCTTGGGGGCAAGAGAGAATTTAAGGGGTGGCAAGGGGCCACTGTCCCGCATCTTGGGAACGTTGTAGGCAGGCAGGTAGAGATGTGCTAAGGTTCCCGGGTCCTGGAGATGCCAGGCAAGTTGGAAAATGCTGAAGAGGAGGTTGGGGTGGAGAGGGGTCATTTTGGCTGAAGCTGGTTATGAGAGGCTTAGAAGGTGAAAGTGTCTGTTGTACTAGACCCTGAAACGGTCCAGTACAAGACTGTTCAAGAGGTCCTTGAACAGTCTGAGTGATAACACCTAGGCTGTTCAGCCCCAGAGGCCAAAACCAAGACATGTCTGTCCCAGGGGTTGGGCCTGGGGGCTGGAGCTGTGGATGCTGACCCTTTCATGGGCATGGGGACAGGTGAAGAGCAGGAGACAGGCAGGCAGGAGTATGTGCCAGCAGCAGCCCACAGCCATGAGGCCCGTGCCAGGCCAGGCTGTGGGGATACTGGACCCCTGAGACAGACATGGAAGCTACCGCCAGCAGGAGACTTGAAGATGATCAATTCTGATGTCCTCTTCTTCTTAGGCCTGGACCTGGGGACACAGGCTCCAGCCAACAGCAGGAGGCCAAGAAACTCATTGGTCCCAATCTTCTTCCCAAATCCCAACAGCTTTCAGGGGGTTCTGTGACTGGTCCCTCACTTCCAGCTCCACAGCCAGCCCTACACTGACTCTGACAGATGAAAGGCCTCAGAATCCCCGTCTTCAATTGTACTGCACCCAACTTGTGGAAAGCAAAACAATATTAAAAATACTTTTTAAGAAACTCTAGAATATATTGTCATCAAGGTGATCACGGTTTCTGCTTATTTTTGGCAATCGGAACTCCTTTTACCCGAGGATCTCCAATTACCAAAAATAATGAGCCCCCTTTGCCCAGACCCTAGCAGGGTCTGAGTCTCAGAGTCCATAAAACGAGGCTATGGCCCTTGGGGAGTTCCGCGTGGGGCCACAATTGGCCTCTGAGTTACTCTAGAGTGATACCTGCAGCGTGGCAGTAAAAGACCAGAGAGGTCATGTGTGCGGACTCCGCGCTGACTCCGCGCTCCCTCCGCAGGCGCAGGTGCGTGGGGCTCTAGCGCCACCTCGTGGGCCGTGGGATTCGTGCCCATCTCCTCCCTGGCCAGGAGTTCCTCTGGAGCCAGGAACTCTTTGGGATCAGGGTGTCCTTTTAGAAAAGCTTCTGACATTGGTTCTTCTTTAGTGGACCTTCTCCAGTAAAAAGGGGTGAACAACTCCAAACTTTTCCCCACCTACAGGGATTGAAAGGCTGTTTCAAAGGAATTAGAGCTCTGAGACTGCAACTGCAAAACACACAATAGCATATACACAGAGATGCACACAGAAACATATACATACAGGGACACACACACACACACACGGACAGGCAGACACCTGGCCACAAACACTCACACAGAGATGCACACAGAAACATATACACACAGGGACACACACCAGAGATACACACGCACACACAGACAGGCAGACACATGGTCACAAACACACACACACACAGTGATATTCAGCAAGGGAAGGGTGCACCCACAGGCTCAGTCTTGAGACCTCTCTCCAGGCTCCTGGGTGGATTGGGGAAGCTGAGCCTCCCTGCCTGCTCACAGCACACAGCCTCCACAAATCTTGTTCTATTCCAGAGTGGGAGAGGAACATGAAATCTGATGATCCCCGGTGGCCAAGGCTGCCTTATCAAGATCCTGTTCACGATTCAATAAGAAAAGATGCCTCTTGTGCCAGCAGCAGATAAGACTGCAGCCCTGGGCGTTCCCAGGAGAGTGAACAATGGAAGCTCCCAGGATGCCTCTATGTGAGGTAGGATGGTTACTTGCCCAGTCCCTGCCTGCCAGGCCCTTATCTGGGAGGCACTGGGTCAGGTCGCACCCTCCTGTTTTCCTAGCTGGGGCTGCTGCCCACCAGGCCTCTGAAGGCCTTCCTGGTGGGGGTTGGTGGAATGGCGGCAGTGGCAGGGGGATGTTGACGGTGCATCCTGAAGTACTCACTGCACCTTTCCCAGAGAAAGAAAAGGACGCCATGAAAACATTTCACCCTAGACATGGTTTACCCTCGGGAAGGCTGATGTGAAGGAAGTTCCAGGGGGCCAGGGATGGAAAAGGATTTAGAAAGATGAAGCCACAGACAAACAACACTTACAAAGTGCCCAACGTCTGCAAGTCCTGATAGTCACAGGGAAGGATGTCGGCTGGCAGGAAACCTTTTAGGCCTGCGTGTCAATCTTGCACTGCTGAGCTGTGTGACCCTAGGCAGGCTACTTAACCTCTCTGCACCCTGGCATCTCCATCTACAAGATAAAGCTTCTAACAGCACAGGCCTCACACACTTGTAGTGGAGACCCCATGAGTCAACAACATGTTTTGACCTGAGAAAATAAATGTGGGTGCCCTTTAGGCCTGTCCCACAGAGTTACACACCCGAAAGACCTCAGAGTGGGTCCACACCGCTTACACTAAATCATGCAGGCCTTGATTAATCGCCACTTGAAGGGAGATGGGGAGAAAGAGCCCCACCACATCACAGCTAAATTTACTAAGAAAGAAACTCTTTGCCCACGTATCTTTTGAAAGTGCCTCACCGCAGAGGCAGACCCAACCCCTCCCTCTCTCTCCAGTCTCACCTCTCCTCCTAAAACTCAGTTCCCCCTCACGCTCTCCGTGCCCGACCCTGGCCATGCATTAGATGCCCTGAAGAGCTTTTGAAAAGGACCAATCCCTGGTCCCTTCCTCAGGCATGTCTGAGCATCTGTAGATTTTAGAAGCTCTGAGGAGGTTTTACATGCATTTAGGGTGGAAATCACTTGTAAGTATATTTTTAACCGTTCCCTTTAAATATGAATCAATGGACCACTTATGGCTTCTGCTAATTCTCTTAGATATGCCCATGGTTCCTTGTTGCAGTATCATTTGTATAATAAAAAGATTGGAGACAACCAGAAAGTCCATCAGTGGGGGGAAAAGTAAATAAAATGTAGTTCATTCAAGAAATGGAATACTATGCAGCTCTGAAAATTGAATCAGGAAGCTTTCTATGCACGGATGTGGAAAGTCTCCAACGTACAGTATTAAGTGGAAAAAGCAAGACATACAGTAGTGTGCACGTTCTATATTTTACATAAAATGTGAATAAAGGTAGCTTATATTCATGTTTTCTCAGATATACATTTTAAAAAACTCTAAAAAGATACACAAAGAATGGTCTAGTAGTCATTATGTGGGGTCTGGGAAGGTGAGAGACAAGGTGGGATAAAGCTTTTCATTGTACATTATATTTTCAAATTTTTGAATTATGAGAACATGTCATTCATTCAAAACTTGAATGTAAAAAGGGTTAAGAAAGAGAACAAAGCAAGGGCCGAGGCACATCTCCACTCTCTTCCCCATGGCCCTCTCAGAAGTGGATCACACCTGGTGCCAGGCAGGCGGACAGAAATTGCTGTGGCCTGAGCAGAGCCTGGGTCCAGCCAGCATCTGTGCAGCCCACGTCCTCCCAGGGGAGTTTCTCTGTGCTCTGTTTTGAGGGGATGTTCCCGGTACTGGAGTTGCAGAGCCAAGCCCTTGCTTCTTGCATACCCCTGAGGCTGCCCTGTTTACTCTTCCTGTAGGGAGGACATTGGCAGAGGCCTCTGGCCTGTAGAACCTTTGGGAGCTGAGCCACAACTCACTTTGAGCTGCTCTCTGCCCTGGCTTTGCTACCCTGAGGTCTCCAGTGCCATCCACAACTTCCTTCTGCCACTGCCAACAGCCACAGGTGACAGATGGGGGCCATGATGTGAGAAGATAAGTGTGCACTGGAAATCAGCATGAAGGGGCTTCCAAAGACCTGGAGAAACCCAAATCACACGGGGATGGGAGAGTGAAGACCCTAGGGAGGGATGTGCAGCAAGCTCTGGGCTCTGAAGGTGCAGGTGGACTGAGTGCTGCCCCACCAGACCTGTTGACGAACTCTCCTTCCAGTGAGGCAGTGAACCTGCAAGCACAAGAAGGTGGTGGTGGGATGGGTGCCATGGAGGAAACAAGGAAGCAGGGGATACATTGGGGGCCAGGTGGGGCTGCAGTTCTCAGCAGGGTGGGCCTGAGGTGGTGATGGGTGAGGGAGTGAGCCGTGGAATATCCAGGCAGGGACAGCAGCAAGTGAAAAGGCACTGGGACAGGAGTGGATTTTGTGGGTCCACAGGGCAGTCAGTGTACTGGGAGTGGAGCGGGTCAGGTAGGGCATGGAGGCCACAGAGTCTCAGAAGCCATCAGAGGCTGGCGTGTGGTCAGGTTCTGCAGGGCGTTGTTGGCCACTAGGAGGATTCCAGCTTTGTCTCTTACCCCAAGTGGACTTGAAACCATTGGAGGGTCTGAGGGAAGACTGATATGGTCAGATGAAAGTTTTAAATCATTTATTTATTTATTCTAGTTGATGTGTAGAGAGTGGAATTGGCGAGGGAGGAGAGAGGAAAAGTAGGGGGATGAGTTAGGAGCGATGGGAGATTGAGTTGCTCCTTGACTGTCCCAGGATTCTGCATCCTCTGCCTTAACCATGGGCTTTGCCTGCCTCCCCCAGGGAGAGAGTGTACCCTCCAACCTATCGACTGCAATTTGGCCACATGATGTGCTTTGCCTCAAGGGATATGAACAAAGGCCACATCTGAGCAGAAGTTTTGAGGGCCATTGACTGGTTGGCTCTTGCTTTTTTCCCTCTGCTCTGAGAACAGGCATTTCCAACAGGGGGTCTCCTCCAGCCCAGGTCCTAGAATGAGAAAGCCTACAGAGCAGGGCTGCCACCGTGGCACACAGCTATGACAGACGTGGGAGTGAGAATGAGATGGCGGTCATCCTAAGCCTCTGAGATGTGGAGAGTGCCGACCGACACAGGGGCCCTTAGGGTACCAGACTGCAGAGGCACTGATGGAATGGGTGTGAAATGAGTTGACTTTGTAATGTTTTCTGAATAGCAGAGCAACCTAAAATGGAGTTTGATGTATGGCATGAGGGGGAGTTTGATTTGGTTTAGGGACATGCTAAGTTTGAGGTACTCGTTAGATATCTAGGTAGAGGCTGGAGTTCCTGGAAAATGTCAACTATAGGTACAACTTGGGAGTCATCTACTCACATTTGCAAACTCAATACATGCAAATGGTATGAAAAGTCATGAGGCTATATGGGATCAACCAGAGAGAGGGTGTAGAAAGAGGGGCGTTCTTAGGACCTAAGGCTCTCCAGCATGTGCAGGATGGAGATCTTGAAGGGCGAGTGAGAACTGAGCTGGTAGTGGCGTAGGCAGGCGCATGTCAGGGAAAGAGAACCTGTGTGCAAATACAAGGAAGGTGAGTGATATGGTTTGGCTGTGTCCTCACCCACATCTCATCTTGAATTGTAGCTCCCATAATTCCCACATGTTTTGGGAGGGAGCCGGTGGGACATACTTAAATAATGGGGGCAGGTCTCATGGTGGTGAATAAGTCTCATGAGATCTGTGGGTTTTATAAGGGGAAAACCCTTCTGCTTGGCACTCGTTCCGTCTTTGCCAGCTGCCATGTTAAGACGTGCCTTTCACCTTCCGTCATAATTGTGAAGCCTTCCCAGCCACTTGGAACTGTGAATCCATTAAACCTCTTTTCCTTTGTAAATTACCCAGTCTTGGGTATGTCTTTATCAGCAGCATGAAAACGGACTAATACAATGAGAGAGCATGACACCTTCAAGAAGGGGGGAGAGGACAAATACTAATAGATTTGTTTCATTCCAATACTTACCGTTTTTATTTCTTTTTTCCTTGCCAAAGTATTCTGGTGAGCCTCCAAATCTATGTCGAATAGTAAGCATCTTTGTCTTGTTCTTGACAGCAAGGAAAATGCTTTCAATTATATAGCTTCATGTGAAATATTTGTTATATGTTTTCTATAGATACTATTATCAGGTTAAAGAAGTCATATTCTTTTCTTAGTTTGCTAGTAGTTAATAATATATAGATGTTTAATTATACTTTCTATATGTATTCAGATAATCATAATTTTCTCCTATAATGTTTTCATGTGGGGGATACATTAATTGATTTCCCAATATTAACCCAACTTTGCACAATTTTGATCAAACCACCTTGATCATGATATAATTCCTTTTTTATACATGGCTGAATTCTCCTAACATTTGGTTTAATATTTTTGCATCTTGCATTCATAAGAATAATTGGCCTTCTTTGTACTGTTGTTTTTGATATCAAAGTTATGTTAGCCTACAAATTTTACAAATTTTATTGGGGAGTATTATTTCTTGTTTATATTCTCCACGATATTTTGGGAAATTTTGGGCCTTAAATATTTGATTGACCTAACGGATGAAGCCATCTGACTTTAGCTTTCTTTGAGGGAAAAACCATGACTATGAATTCAGTGTCTTCAATGGCTGTAAGATGATTCAGGTTTTCTATTTCTTCTTGTGTTAGTTTGGCCAGGTTTGTTTTCTACACAAATTTATTCATTTAATATACTTTTCAGATAAATAGGCATAAAATAGTCCACAACATCCTCTAATCATGTGAAAGTCCTTAGCAACCATAAACTTATCCCCATTTTTATTCTTAACATTATCTGTCTTTTCTTTTTTAAAGTAATCTCACAAAAGACAAGATTTGTCCATTTTATTAATCTTTTTAAAATTTTTATCTTTGTTGATTCTCTGTATTTTAAGTTTTTCAATTTGTTAATTTCTGTTCTTATGTTTATAATATCCCACTTCCTAATTGTTTTCTGTTTGTTCATTTTGCTGCTCTTTTGCCAACTTTTTAAAATGGATGATTGGTTCACCAATTATCACCCTCTTTTCTATTTCAATATAAATATTTCAGACTACAAATTTCTATTTGCTGTTTTAGCTATATACCACAAATTTTATATGTATTTTTGTTATATTAAACCATATTGTCTAACTTACATTGTAATTTCTTTTTTGAAATGTTAGTGTATTTTCTAAGTAAATTTTTCTACTTAACTTTTTATTGACATCTAGCATAATTGCTTTAGGTCTGAGTAGGTATTATATTATTTTAGTCATTTAAATGTGTTGTGATTTTCTTTATAAACCTATTTATGGTAAATTTGTATAAATGATCTATGTGTAAGAATTTGTATTTTTTAGTTGTTGGGAGCAGTGCTCTAACCCCATTAGGTCAAGCTTGTTAATCTTCCATTTCTTGTTTTTTTTTCACTTGTTTTATCAATAACTCACATAACTATATTAAAAAGTAGGTATGAATGTAGTGCAAGAAATTATATTCTTCTTGTTATAAAATAAAAATGAAATTGACTCCACCAGAATTTGTGAGAATTTTGAATCTTTTAATGTCATCATCATTGTGAGTTCCGCTCCATCCATAGATCCTGGAAGCAAGAGTCTTCTGGTCCTCAGTGCACACTCTTTGCTCCAAACCCTATAGGTTATGGCTTCAGTGTCAAGTACAGGTACAGGGATCCCTGATGGGGCTAGACTCTGCATAACCAAGGCTTCACCTCCCTAGCAGAGCCACACCCTAAATTCCTGTAAGTACCCAGGACTTATACATTCATGATGGTCTAGGTCACCATTGCTTGTGAATCCTATAGACTCTAATCTTTTCCCATTAATGGGATAACTTCTCTCAACTCTCTCTTGCTTTGCTACTCTTCTTATTGTTTCCTTTTACATTTTGTTTTCAAAAATTTCCCAAAGAACCTTTAGAAGCTCAATTTAAACTACTGTATCTTGGACTTGGGGGGGTGGAGGAATGAGATGCTGTGACTTAAGATCTGGCAATAATGCCTACAATAAGCATATTTCCCTTCACAGAAAGGTCAGTACCTCTGTAAATATATGAACCAACCGCCTGGCTTCCTGTTTTTTCTGTACCAAGTTCTTGTAGTACCATTGAGAAAGTAGCACTGGGTGGCTGAAAAGGTACCTGGCTAGTATCCAAGTACTGGGTCCAAGTTCAAGCTCTGCTTTTCACTAGCTACATGTTTTTTTTTTTTTTTTTTTTTTTTGAGGCGGAGTCTCGCTCTGTCGCCCGGACTGGAGTACAGTGGCCAGATCTCAGCTCACTGCAAGCTCCGCCTCCCGGGTTTACGCCATTCTCCTGCCTCAGCCTCCCGAGTAGCTGGGACTACAGGCGCCTGCCACCTCGCCCGGCTAGTTTTTGTATTTTTAGTAGAGACGGGGTTTCACCGTGTTAGCCAGGATGGTCTCGATCTCCTGACCTCGTGATCCACCCGTCTCGGCCTCCCAAAGTGCTGGGATTACAGGCTTGAGCCACCGCGCCCGGCCAGCTACATGTTTTAAGATGTATATTACCCTCTTGAAGTCCCTACTCCTCATCTTCAAACAGGGACAGGAATTCTACAAGACTCTGAGGTCTACAAAGTCTGGGCCTGTGTGCCATTTCTTTTTGTATTCCTTGGGCCTAATTTCACATCTGCTATTGTAGATCAAATCTTTGTTCTGAATGAAAGAGTAAATAAATTTATATCTTCAAGATTTTTTGCATGCACTGAGACAGCACATGAGTAAGCTCTTTGTAAACTATGAAGCACATGACAAATGTATATTGTTATCACCTTTCTATTATATTTCACAGCAATGTGAGATATCCTCAAATATGCTTTTACATCCCTCATCCTCAAATGTTTAGCTCAGCCCCCAGTATTTACGTATTTTTCAGCAATTGTTTCATATAATCTCTACCGAAGGAAGAGACAGAAGCCACTTGAAAAAATGTCTTAGGGATATTTCCCAAAACTGCTTATTATTTGAATGGCTTTATATTTTAAAATGTGTGCAGCCAATTTTTTGCTCTCTTGTGCTCCAACCCTTCTTCATACCACAGACTGTGGGGGTCTGCCCCACAGACCCTGACCCAGTGACAGATGAATAACATACACTGACACACAGATGTTCTGCTCTGCCAGTCCAGCTAAGTGTCTCAGCCGCTTACAGTCTCCCTGGAGAGTAAACAGTTGTCGACCAGCTAGTGAGTCTCACATTTATTTGGTAAAGATTAATTGACAAAGGCTTGAGTCAACACCACTAGAGGGTAATTGACATTGTGGACTTCCCGAGTAGAAAGCAGTTAAGCACCTGTGGTAAAGCAAAGGTTAGTCTTAAGACCACATGGGTAAACAAGCTAGCTAGAAAAACTCCCCACATTCCTTTGTCACTATTTTAATATAATTAACTAAAGGTAAAGGGACCAGGCTACCTTCAGCCAGATCTATTACTGAAGTTATGCAAACTCTCAGGCCTTTCAAGACAGTTTGTGGCTATTACTATAACCATCTTTAATATTTTTCCCACCAGCCTGATGGAACCCCTACAAGAGACTATGGTAGGTCAGACCCAGAAGTGCCATGACTTTTCAGACATGGTCCACATGTGTAGCAAGATGCCCCAAACCCCACTCCTCAGTATTTTTTGGCTCATTGAATACAAAAAATGAGCATTCTACTTGGCCTTATATTGTTTTTTAAACCACAGACTGTTTGGGATTTTTGTTTTGTTTTATTTTGTTTCCATCACTAGTATGTTTTGCTCCTGAAGATTGTTTTCTGACCCCCTGCCTTTGCTCAAGAAAAAAAAAAAAAAAAAAAAAAAAAAAAAAAAAAAAAAAAAAGCCCTTCCTGGAATGCGTTCATCAAAACCCTTCCCTTTCTGAAATATCACCTCCTTCCATAAGCCTTTCCTGCTCAGCCCACTATGTAAGTATGAGTATCCTCATACTCAGAAGCAGCTCACACATGCTCACTAAGCCACTCTGCTCCAATTAAGAAGAAAATACTAACAGAGCATCCACAGCTTTCATTCAAGGAAGGCTGAGTACTTGTTAAGATGATTTAGCTGTTAAGCAGCAAGGAAAGGATTCAGATCAGGTGCTGTTTGATTCCAAACCCACCTGACTTCAAACCCGACCTCTATGTTAAGAGAGTCAGGCTCATAGGATGGGCAACCATGATAGGTGCATGCACGTCTTGTCTTGCACTAGAGAATTTTATGTACATTTTCCCTTTCTAGATTATAATCTCTCCAAGGGCGAGAACTCCCTAACACCTTTCTGTACCTCTTACATCATTGTGACATCAAAGATTCTTAGCAAATGCTTGTTAAATAAATGACAGCAGACATTCTTGCTCCCCACTGATTTTATCTTGGATTCTAATAATACAGTAACCTTATTTCCAAAAACCATTCCCACACAGCCCAACACACGGTGGAACAAAAACTGAGAATTGGGTTGAAGAACTGGACAGAGATTAGGAAACACTTTGGTGAAATCACAACCTGTAAATAGACTTCAAAACATAGCTTTCACTCAGCTGAAGCCGAACGTTCTACAGCCTGGATTCATTTGGCTTGATCGTGCATCACTTGTTTACTCGGTGTGTGTAACACTCCATAGGAGATACAGCGTCCTTTATAGGCATCTCTACTGTGGGTCTGTTGTGGGCCCCAGGTAGTCATAGTCCCACTCTCTTGCTGATCATCCTCCTGCACCCCCAACGCAACTGGACATCACACACTAACTTACAAATCAGCCTCCTTCCAACTGTCTTCCCCATTCTATCTAGTCTCTTCCTGCCTTATTTAACTTCCCAGCATCATATGAGTAATTGTTTGTTTGCTCATCCTATCATGACTCTCATAAGATAGAGGTTGGGTTTGAAGTCAGGTCTTTCTCGGAGGTAAAACAGCACACTGGCTCCTCATGGTGGGTTTGGAATCAAACAGAACCTGATCCAAATCCTGTCCTTGCTGCTTAACAGCTAAGTGAACTTAGAAAAAAAATGATCTTAACAAGTACTCAGCCTTCCTTGAATGAAAGTTATAGATCTTCTGTTAGTATTTTCTTTTTAATCGGAGTAGGGTGGCTTAGTGAGCATGGAACTGACAGTGCTGGTTTAAAATCTGGTGACCATTGCATAGTTCCACTTTAAAATGCCCTGTGCCACATGAGTGTGAATGGACAGAGGCACAGACAGGCCCAGGGTCTCAGGTTAGAAAATATGATGAAGGGAGGGGTTTCTTCTAAAGAGAACTGTGGAATTGTCAGATGTGAATCTGCGCCTATTGTTCATTTCTCACTATGCATGTTCCCATGGGACAGACACTCACTACTTACTCTTGCTCTCTCCCACCACTTCCGCTCTGTTTCACAGGAAGAGGCGGGTCCTACCCTGACGGAAACCGGTTCTGGTCTCTGTCCAATGGGAGTCGCTTCCTGTCCTGCACCTTCCGAACCACATCAGTGAAAAGGTGGAAGTGCTGGCCTGCCCACTGCTGCAGGCTTAACCCATGTTCTTCCTACTAGGAAAGGGGTAATTCCATTTTCATCCACCTGACTCCTGAGTTGGTTGCAAAGACGGAAGAAAAGAACAGCCATTTATTCTCCTGCAGGCAGGACCTGCCTGACCTGAGAGGGCCTTCCCTCTGACCCCAAGCATCAGAGCAGATGGAAGCAGAAAACCCAACCGTGAGGCCGCTGTATGGTGGGTCTCTTCATAGCCATGGGGCCTAGTCCCACTCGCCTCCCCCAGGTTATGGCCCAGCAGTTGGGACTTGGCCCAGAAGAGCACCTGCAGCAAGTATCCTGTGTTCTCCATCGAAGCGGCCTGGCGTCCGCCTGCGTCCCCAGCAAGCAGCACTCCCGCCCTAAAACCAAAGGGCGCAGCAGGGAAATGGGAGGGGTGCGGTTTGCTTCCTGTCTGATAACTACCAACAACCGGGCTTCTGCCCAGCATAGCTAGATAAGGAGAGGGCACTCCATTTGACATGCCCTGAAGGCTGTCCAAGCGATGGCTTAGGAAGGCCATTCCAATTTCAAATCCTGAAAGTTATAAGATTTTCCTGTGACTTAGAGTGATTTATAACATGGTTTAACCTCTCAAAGCCTCCATTTCACATCTGTAGAATATGGATAAAACTATCTCAAAGTGTTATTGTGTAAGTTAAATGAAAAAGATAGTGTATGCACATTGTTTGGCACTAAGCTATTATTATCATCAAAAGTAGTAGCAATTAGTATTATTGTTTAAAGGAGAAAATGATATCCACTGGGAGGCTCCTCTCTGGACCTGAACGCTTAATATCTGGAGTTACTTAGAACTGGAATGCCAGCCTCCTGCTCCTGCCAGCAACCTGCTGCCAATTCTGATGAGACAGCTTAGAAACCATTGCCCTGATGCCATAGAAAAGATTAGGACAGCTAGCCTTTTCCTTTCTCTTCACTCCTAATTTAAAAAGGTTGGGCAAGTTATATGTCCACCCACCGTCCAAACCTTTCAAAGAAGTTTCAGTTATATTCTTGCCAAGTAAAAAAACCAAAAATTAATAAGAGAACTTACTTAAAATAAAAAGTTGTTAACATCTTGATACATCCTGGCTTATCCAGTTAAGAGACTTGACAGAATGGTTCATGATTTCTACACCAAATTCTTTCTTGTACATTTTGTTTACACCCCACCCCTTCCTTAGCCTCAACCTCATGAGTGCAAATGGAAATCAGCCCTGGCTCCTGGCCTCCCATGACTACTTGGAGGTGGAAATCGTTGGTCTGGAGTGGGATTGAGGGCCCCTAAGGCAGACTGACACTCCTTCAGCTGATGCATGTCTAATACTGAGCAGGCTGTGACCAACCACACCGAGGACATGTATTTATGCAAGTGTGCTGTAGGGAGTGGTCTTCCTCATAAGTGAGAAAACATGGAAGCAAAGTTCATTTATCCCATCAGTTGGCTGCTTCTCACCATTCACCTGGGCCCTGAAATGCCGAGAAAATAGGATGTATTTTCATCTCCAAGCAGACTGTGCTCCAGTCAATTTAGAGACACAGAGCCACAATATAATTCAATTTGGGGTGATTCCATGGCCTCTGTAACGTCTAAAGCCCTAACGCACTGCTGACTCTTAGGACAAACTGGCACTGATCAAGAGTGAGGCTACTAAGCCATCATTGATTTCAGACTCTCACCCCTGACTTTCTATGTATGTGTTTATAGACAACACTTAATATTTCACAGAACCCAAGTTGCACAGGACTGAAGAAGACCTAAATAGCCATGTAGTCCATGTGCTACCAAACACCTGGCAAATAGTTACATTGTTGTTAAATAAGCACACCCCATATTCAGGAACTCCTGGACAAAGACTGACCATTCCATCTGGAGCGCCTCCAACTGTTAAAAAGCTCTCTCTTGAATTTGACCAATGGACATCCCTGCTGAGCCCACCTTTAGTCCAGATGTTACCTTTCTGGATGTTCGTTCACGCATATATAGCTGCAAACGTTTTCTGACAGCTTGATATTGCTAGGCACTGTGCTGGGTCCTGAATCAATGGGTGATAAGGGTAATCCCACTCCCAGCAGAGACACTGACAGCCCCTCCTTGACATGGTCCTGGGTTCTCTCATTCCCCTTGTCTTTCCCCACTGAACTTGCACTAACTGTCCTATGTCACTCTTTAAGTGTAGGCCCAGAATTGATATTGCAGTCTGTTTAATGTGTAACAAATAAGTCCTCGTCTGTGACCTGTTTCAGAAAATGCAGCCTAAGATTGGGCAGTCATGTCACCTTCCTGTTTAATTTTCTGTTCATATGAGGCAAAATAGCTTAAGATTTAAAAAAAACTTTTGGAATTAGCTAGCCCTGGAACAAGCATTTGTTCCATCTCTTACCTTGGAGAGCTGGGCAAATTGTTCAATCTGTCAAGACATTTTTTTTAAAGTGTACCATGGGGGCAGTTGGAAGGAGTAATGAGACAGTGTATATACAGCACCTGACCTAGTCATGACTCATTAAAAGCTGCTATTCTACATCTCATTGCTGTCATCTCCAAAACGCTGAAGTCCTTTTCACATGTGCTGCTGCTCCATCAAACCCCCAGGTGTTTTGGGGAGGACTGGATGGAGGTCCTAACACCTTCAAGATCTAACCCATCACCTTAGCCTGTTCTTTGGCATCCTGGATGTGTCACATAACCTAGTGTCATCTCAGCCCCATGGCATTTGGAGCTGTGATCAGGGTATCTTCTGTATCCTCATCTGAGTAAAGTATGACCAAGTAAGTTCAAGGGCGGCAGCCTGGGGTTTAATCCTACGACCTCCCTTCTAGATGAGCATCCATTTTTTAATTAGTACTCTTTGGCTGTGCTTATTCAATCAGTCACAACCTTGTAATATCTCCAGACTGTTTTATGAAGTCGCATCAGGATGAAATTCTGGCTACCTACTATTTCTGTATTATCTTCTTTAGGAAACATGCTGTGTGGCTAAAGAACATGAAAAAACCATTTCTTTTTTCCACAAAGTTTCTACATATAACATGCTTCCTGCAGAAGTTTGTAATTCATATCTTCTAGTGCAAATTATAATCAGGAAACATGACTTTCTCCAACAGAATAATAGTTTAACATTATTTTGTGAGAAAATAATTATGTTTTACTCAGTAAAATGAGTTTAAAATTACAAGTTAGAAAAGTTTATCTAGTTGTTTCTGTATAGCATTAATCTGGGCTGCTTTGTTAAAAATTTATTTTTGAATCAGGGTTTCACTCTGTCACCCAGGCTAGTGGTGTGGTCACAGCTCACTGTAGCCTTGAACTCTTGGGACTGCAGTTGTGCACCACCATGCCCAGCTAATTTTTGTATTTATTTATTTTTCTGTAGAGACTGGGTACTGTCATGTTGCCCAGGCTGGTCCTGAGCTCCTGGGCTCACGCGATCCGGCCGCCTCTGCCCTTCAAAATGCTGGGATTACAGGTGTGAGTCAACAAGATTTCTTTAAACCAAGGTTAAGATAAAGAGAAGGCACAGAATTTGATGTATTTTTGAATAGTCCAAAGTAATTTTTATTCTCTAATTAGTCGCCTCATGACTTTATTTGAATGAAGTAATGAGAGGCTAATTAAACCAGCTTTAAAAAAAATATATTTTCTTCTCTTTCTCCAGGCAGTGGGTCACTTTGTGGCGCTGCAGAACACCTGTGCTTTCCCTGTGCCCCATCACCTTCCCAGCTCCTGAGCTGTAGCCATCTTGGCTGCACCTGCCGTCAGAGGGCAGCTCCTCGGGCTCCTGCTCCTGGGCTGCAGGTGCTACCTCTGTGCAGAGGGCTTAGGAGGAGCAGTGAGCCTTCTAACTGCAGCACTCCTGACAAAGCACTTTGTGAACCCCTCTGGGACATAAGGGCATCAAACTAGGAACAAAAATAAAGTCTTGACTGTGATTTGGCGATTTTACCACATACAAGGCCCGAAAGACAATTAAGACAAGAAAAGAAGACAAATCTCTTGCCAGCAGGAGTATGATTGTACAGGAGTCTGAGTATACATCAGGGCAAGCCAAGAGACAGGTAGAAACAGAGAGAAAAGGTTCATGCAATTATGAATATGACCTGGAGGGTGTTTTGGAATTAGATTACAACAGGAACAGAGAATTAATGCCATTTTGAAACAATTTAAGAATTACGTATTTGAAGGAACTCAGTATTATAATGTTATCCAACATTATCCCAGTTGCTCATAAGACTTGCTAATAACCTGGATTGGGGGTGAGGGTTGAGGGATCTAACGGAAAACATCTGTTAAAATTGAATATGATAATCATGTCTTATTTTTATGATCTTGCTCATGAGACAGTCTTGAAAGAGAGAACCGAGTGATTATCCAAGTAAATGTGTATTTCTATGCAGAATGTAGGTGTGTCTTGACTTTGCATTCCAAAATAAAAATGACTGATCTTTTCCATTAGCACAGTTTGGGTCAGCCTAACTGCCAGCTTTCAGGATTGTATTTATTTATTTTCCCTAAGGAGATACAGGCACTTTGTGGGCCTTCCCAGGCTGCTGCAAAATGATGGATGGTTGGGCTCTGTCTAATCCAAATGACACGGTGTGTCGGGAGCGTTGGTAATCGTATCCTGCCGACTTCAAAGCCCACTGCCAAAACATCCACAGCACAGAGGTTTGGCAACTTCACATAATCATAGCAAAAGGATTACAACGTGAAAAAACAGGCCCTGAAATAGCTATGAAAAGGGCCAATTCAGAAACCAATTTGGCTAAGACGTTTAGGCTAGCGCCTTCGCACGGTCACCTTGTATTTTCACCTCTTGAGTTGCCTTCACCTGGACTAAGGTTGGCAGCATTTGTGAGGCAAAGAAAAGATGCCCAGGGAAACTGGCTCTGGATTATAGAAATAAACATTGTCTTCAAGGGATAGCCAGCGATATCAGGCTCAAGACTTGTGAATCCCAAGCCACAGTGCCCAGGTAACTCTGATATAGCAAGATTAAAGCTGTCTACCTAGTGAGATCTCCTGAAAGAGAAACCCCATGGCAAATCTAGAAGTTGTCCCTTGTTTCGGTAAAGTGAGAAATTGCAGCTATCCATGACACTTTATTTACCAGTAATAATACAGTTTGCATTATGAGCGGTAGCTTGTTCACCATTCAACAAATGTTTTTTAATCACAGCAGGAATTAAGGGTGATTTGTGACCAGGTGCTGAACTAGAATTTCTCAATGACAACCCCAGCTTCCTAGGCCTCTTTCCATTCCAGGCATAAATATGGAGGCTCCAATGTGAAACCTGGGGTCCTTCTGTTCCAAAAGGGGCTACAAATAAGAGAGATGAGGGTGAAAGAAGGACCTGCAGAGGCTGACGCCGTCTGGGTGCCAAACATCCTATTTGCTTGACTCTCCCTTGCACAAGTTCCTGGACAAAGTAAAATTATAACACAAAATCCACAACATTCAGCACATGTTTTCATTAAGCAACTTTAGTCACTAAAAAAAGTGCAAATGCAGACTCCTGTATAAATCTGATTTGCCATGCTAGGCCAAGCTTATTTTATTACATACATTCTGCATTCTAAGAACTAATAACTTCATATTGTAAACATTAAGCATACAGAGTTAAAATTCAAGGCCACATTATATCATTGATTGTCTCTTTTGTCATGTGTCTTTGGCTGGCCGAGATCAACTCGTAGTGTATAAATGCATAAGTTATATAATTATTATATAAAAAGGGGGGGAAAAACATTGACTTGTATACTTCATTCTGACAAACGCACAGCGTTCGCGACTCAAAGGAAAACTGGAGGCCGCCTACCCAAAATGCCTGCGTGATTTCTGATTGTGGCAGCCAAGAAGGCCATCTCTTACCTGACCCTGTGGAGAACAAAGCCCCCACATAATGATGAGGTCCTGAATGTTTCTCTTAAATATCAGACAATTCCAGTTAAAATTTTCATTTGACAAAGAAAGAAAGAGATGCACATTTTTGTTTCTGATTTCTACTACTTCCCCTTTCTACATTACGCTGCGTCCTTTCTCCTAACACTGGGTTTGGTATAACACTGACTGCATGAACCCTCAAGTCTCCGTAACTCATTGTACACAGTCCCCAAATGTCCTGAGTCCAGTCTTCATTGCTTGAGAAGTTTCTTTCCCAGCCCTGGTCTCTTCCTTCTCTGCCTCCTCCTCCTCCTCCTTCACCCCTCTGTCTACGATCACACGCTCACTCTATACACATCCTCAGTCCCACCTTTTAGTTCACAGTCCCGGTAATACTGTAAAGGAGTTGGAAACTTTGGGTCATCTTCACAGTTTGAGAAAGCTGACAGCTGTCCATCAAACGGAATGTATTTGATTTCAACCAAAACAGCACATACCGTGCAGTTGCGTATCAATGTCTGTTGATGGGCCACAGTCTCTCTCATGTCTTTTCTCTTGTTTTTGATATGTTTCTATTTTTAAATACAGGTAGTTTTCCTTAAAATGGCATTATAAACGGTATGTTAGGTCAAAACTGTGTTGTTTCTATTGCTTTAGTTTCATCCCAGTTTGCATTAGCGGGATTTCAAACTCTACTCTAAAGTTTATACATTTCTTAAGACCACTTTCTTTGGCACTTTGTCCTTAAGACTTCATGCTTCTACATATACTGTCTTTTACAAGGTCAGTCCACAGATGGTATGTCCATATTTGTGACATTTTTAGCATCCTCCTCATTTCTGTAGCAAGACTTCAGTAACTCCCTCCCAAGAGTCTTTGGATCTCTTCCCCGGCTTCCTTCCCCAGCCCCAGTAAAGCTTTTTTCATTCCTCTTGAGGCACTTTTGATTCATGTTCTCCGATAGAGTTTGTGGCGATGGGCTGGTGAATGTACGCTGATGGGAAAGGCCTCCATCAGGTGTTTAGTAGTAAGTGCCCAGATGAGAAGGCATATGGCTGGTGGGGAGCCTAGTGTTAGGGTATATACCCCCAGTTGGTGAATTCCAGTATGGGTTTGGGGCAGCAAAAAAACTGGAAGATGTCACGGGGAGAGCTGGAGGATGGGGTGCCACAAAGTTCATCTTCTGCGGGTGGGCGTGATAGGAGCCCATGTACGGGAGGTCTGAGGGGTACTTGTACAGAGATGACTCCGGGGGGTGGGGCTGGAGGGCCTGGGCGATCCCGTGGAAGTCGAACTTGTAGGCGTAGCGCTTCCCGTGGACCTTGGTCATGATGTTCTTGTCATAGTAGTAACGGAGGGCGCGGCTGAGCTTATCGTAGTTCATATTGGGTTTGCTCTTCCGCTCTCCCCAACGCCGGGCCACCTCATCGGGATCCGTCATCTTGAACTCCCCGTTGGTGCCTTCCCAGGTGATGCAGCTGGAGTTGGAGCTGTCTGACAGGAGCTCCAGGAGGAACTGCCAAAGCTGGATCTGGCCACTGCCTAATGCGATCAGGAGAGGAAGGAAAACTCCCATGAGCACAGGTTCCAGGGGAAAGAGGCCCTTTGTGATGAGGGAAGGAGGTGCTATTGGTGTGTCGCCCACATTCCCTTCACCAGGCCTGTCCGTCCATCCCTCAGCTGCAGGGGTGAGGACTGCTCTCACTCCATGGCCACCCATTTCTCCAGAGAACTGCCCTTACCTTAACAGAGCCACCGCCTCACCCACCCCCAGGCATCCCACAGCTGGTGGACTCAACAGGGTAACATAGGCCGGCCCCCTTGCCTCAAGGAAAGACCAACTCCATGAGGCTATTCAGGCTCCAGCGCTCCCGTGGGATTGGGCTGAAACAGCGTCCAGCTGCAAGGAGGCTTGGAGGAGGCCAGAAACTTCCTTAGCGCTGCACCTGCCCTGTGCTTCTTCCCATTCTCTCTCTCCTGAGAACATGCCGTTAATCATTCACCTGCACAAGCAGCCTTACCCCAAGCTCTGCATCTAGGGAACCCGAGCCAGGATGATGGTCTAACAGATTCAAGACCTAGATGGGATGCAGGGAATTCATATGGGGCAGAGTTCAGGCTGGTTCCATCCATTTCTGACCTCCTTAAAAGAACAGCCAGATCAACCTGGTGTTTAGAGGATGAAAGAGCTGTATTTTTTTTTCCTATTTTGTGAAGCAGAAAAGTACTGTTATGTGGATGGCAATAATGACTTAATGCCATTTATATTGGCTAGGTCAAGTAAGATAATAAAAGTTAGATTTAGGAAATGAACTTCTAAAAGTTTATGGAAAAAAATTGAGAATGGAAGTAAACATCATTATTTCTAACATAACATTTTGCTGGCGCTCAGAAAGCAATTCTGTCAAAACTTTTCCTAGAACAGAATTAACCCACTAAAAATGAGGAAGTTTAGAAAAAAAACAAAAAAAGCTGGCTCTTTTTCAAACCAGATCACCCAGTTCCAGTATTTGGGCAAGGGCATCGTAACGGAAACCAATGCGTTGCCTGTGCCCTGCAATGCCAATTGTGTCAAGCAGCATTTCCAGAAGAAAAACCCCAACAATGAGTGATTGCAAGTCCCCTTGGGAAGCTGAATGAGACTCTTCCTTTGTCAAAGAGATCACATTTAGCTGGGTGGACAAAGTCAGAATTTTCTTGATTTCACTGAGAGCATATAGATATGGCTTTGTTTTATGAAATTTAAAGAAAAATCTAGGCACATCTAGCTGCTATGTCACAATACTTGAAGATAATTTATGGCTCCCTAGAAGACAGCAGCATGTAAATATTGACAATAGTATCAGTACCGAGAGAAGCTGAGCTGTGCTGAACATATTTCAGAAGCGTAAAAATGGATGGGAGGTGGGTCTTTCCTCCCGAACTCCAGTTATAGCACTGCCTTAAGACTTATTACCAAAAGATTACCTTTTATTATATCGTAAGTAATATCATTCAATGTGATAAAATGATTAAAGTAACTTTAACTGACATCTACTCAAGGAATTAATATAATGTAAAAATCAATTTTAAGATCGTTTTCTTCTAAATCCTTGCCAGCCTCCTATATATATCACGCAACTCATAAACTCTTCTTTGCATGTTGGCTACATGGAAATGGATATTTTTGTGAATTTATCCATACAATAGCACTGTGAGAAAGGTCAGCTTTTTCTGAATCTATTCTGGAAAGTGCTCATTTTCAGTCTAGCAACACATTTGAAATGTATTAACAGCTCGTAGCTCATTGTGGTGGAAGCCTTTGCTTTTTCAGAACCACATATACACACTGCTCCCAATCCAGTTTCGTTGCCTGCAACATTTCATTAATATGCGTTTAGAAAATACAAAGAATGGTATGGGAAAACCATATGGTCTTAGTATATATATATTGTAACCAAAAAATTACAACTTGAAAAAAATTCCATAGATGACCTGGGAATAGGAAAAGGCATGGATTTTTGATTTAACAGTCTTCACAGATGCTTCAATATAAACACATACGGTTGTTTGAAAATAAATATTCAGCGTCAACTTTCTCCCACAGAGAAAGCAACTCCACAGACCTGCCGAAATCACACTCGGAATCGACTCAAACCTTGGCACTGCCTCTTAGCAATTTTTCCCTCACCCACTTCTCTTATAAACGTGTGTAGGACAGAACCAGTGGACAAAAGTGATCTCATGTCTCTCCTATTTCTGAAGAGTTAGAAAGCAGGGGACCTAAATTCATGGCAGCAAACTCAATGCCCAAAGGATGGATGAGCTAATTTCTCACTTGACTATTTTACCCATTAGCCATAAAGACACAGGGCTCAGGACTATGAGCATTTCAAGGGAGGGTCTATAGAAAGAAGAGATCTGTAAGCAAGATTCATCAGCTTTCAAACCTTGAAAGAAACCTGGAAATGCAAAATCAATGAATGTTTAAGTAAATGGTAGAAAGCGTAACATTATGTCAAACTCATTAACTGTTAAATTTAATATTTGTAACTGAAATTCACTGCATTTTGCAGTGTGTAGAACAAATTTTCTCACTGCAAGAATTCTCAAAAATGAACAATGGTTGTTAAAAAATTGTCAATGGTAAATGAGTTATTCTCAGTCATAAAATTTTAAGAACAATTTTTAAATTCTTATTTTACTTCCAAAACAATAACATTTAATGTGTGATGAGGTGCATTTTAGAATATAGAGATTTCAAAACAAGAATGCTTAGGATTTAGGAAAGCCTAAAAGTGGCTTGGGTCACTCATGGGCCAAACCAGGGTTTACAAAGAGAAGCTCTTGAAAGACAAGAGCTTTCACTGAGTAGCATCACCACCTCTACCTTAGGACTCACCTTTCTTGGGTAAACCCTTCAGATCTATTTTTGTTTTACTCTATCTTAATAACATCCTTGCAATGTCAGTAAGGAGCAACTAGTTTTTTCTTAGGGTAATTACCAAAATAAAACAGATTTGGGGGTAAAAAACAGTGGCAGGCAGCACTGTCCACCTACGGAGAACCCTGTGGATGAAAGGGAGTGGCTGTGGCTTTTAAGAAGACAGAAGGCACTCCTTTAATTTTACAGAGGAAAGAAATCTCCTAATACTGTTAAAAGAAAGGGAGATAAACAGGGTAGCAAAGGCGTACAGACTGAGCAAAAATGGGCAGGAAAAAAAAAACAAAACCCAAAACGGTTTACAAACCACAGAGCAAAGCAGAGCTGCAGAGTGACTCAGCAGCTGTGAGTCTGGTGGAAACAGCAGCCTGGTGCAAAGCCCTGCAGCCATCAGCTGATGAACAAGGGCAGTAAATACAGTCATGAGGGGCCCCGCCAGTACCATGGTGGCAGTGGTTTGAGGCCACTTTCTCTAGAAGCCAGGGGTGGTGCAGAAGATCCCGCGTGCATGGCCTGGACCCTCTGCAAGGCAGCAGGTGTGTCCTGAATGGAAGTCTCTGCCCCGAGACTCAGTGAGGCTCAGGCATCACTTACTGGAGGGCAGAAATTCACATGAGCACAACACACAAACCTAAGCATGGTGGTAGGGAGCACCAACTTTGGAGTTGCCACTGCCTCAGCTGAATCCTGCCTCTGCCCTTTGTGGGACCTTTGGCAACTCTCCCAGCTCTCTCTGCCTCAGTATCCTCATCTGTAAAGTGGGCATGATGGTAACAGTACTATCTTGCAAGATCATGGTAAGGATGAACTCAGTACATGAATGGTCTTCTCATAATTTCTTTGGGCTGAAAATCAGAGTTTAAGGAAAGATAACACTCCTCTCCTATAGCCAGGAAATGCCTAAAGAAAGAGAAATACTGTTCAATTGGCCTTTTGAACCATGAAAAAGCTTGAAAAGGTGCTATTCTCGGGCTGACTGATATCCTCTGAAGGCTTACTGTGTGCCATGCACCATTCTAAACGCTTTACATGTGTTGATTTATTTAATTCCCACAGGAATCATGTGATTAGCCCATTGGAGAAGTGAGGAAATTGGAGCTTGGAGAGGTAGACTGATGTATTTTTCTCAGCGCCGGCAAAGGCTGAAATCTAGACCCTAGGGTGCCATGCTTAATCACTGCGCAAACTTGCTTTCAGGCCTGGTTTTGCACACCTCTGCAGCCTCCCCAGGTCCTTTCCATGTTGTCGCCTCCCTGGGGGGCTCCCACTGGAAGACTGCACACTCTCACCTCCTAACAAATGGCCAAACATCCCTAACCTGGTCTGTTGTTCTGCAAGAGGCAGGATGTATTTTCATGTGCACCACTGAAGTGTTCAGTTAGCATCAAGGGAGCCTCTGAACATAACCCAACAAAGCTCTTTCATTAGAGGAACCATGTTAGATTCTCAGCTGCTCTGATGGCACGTAAAGGAGCTGTGTTGCTTATAACCGATCCATGATATCAGAATGCAGGGACACACTGTTCTCAGCAGGAGAAGTGATGTTCAAAATGCACATCAAATGAATATTTGGGATAGAGATGTTGGGATGATGACATCATCTTGTGCATTCATACTATATGATGCAATCTTTCCACTTAAAATGAGGAAAAGGAATTTGTATTGTATGAAAAGCAAAGACAGCAATTTGTAAGTGATGAAGGATTTATTTATCAGAGAATAGAAAAATAGAATCAAACAGGAAGAAGCATTCTGATTAATACAAAGATAAGCGACATTCTGGTTTCAGGGGAAAAATTCACATGAGCACAACAGACACAAACCTAAGGATAGATGGAGAGAAAGTCGAATTCATCATAAACTAAATGAAATAAACCTTTATCTTAAAGTCACTTGGCTGCAAATCAAAGGTAGGATGTTGTCATTTTCTCCAGGCCCATTAAAAAGAGTCTTAATGGTATGAAGCGCAGTCCTGTTTCCCCAGGCCTGTGATGAGTTTCCAGTCTCGTTGCTCTGAGCTCAGGTCTCTCTATCTACAAAGGGCATCCCCAGGCTGCTGGGCCCAGGGCAGGTGTGGTGTTCCCTTGTGAGAATTGGCACTCTGCTTAGGAGCAAGTGACTCTGGCCCTGTTCTACAAACAAGCCAAGCAGTACCTTTGGGCTGTGACAATGTGGTCATGGACATATATATTTCATTTGGCCAATGTGTTAGTGCAAAGGCCAGTTTAGTCTTCTTTGGTGCAGCTTGACTCTTTCCTCCTCTTCCTTCCCGACCTCAGATTCATCGCCTGCACCTAAGCAGTTATTACCCTGAAAGGAAATCCTTGCTTTCTATTCTCACAGTCTGCATTTCGTAAGACCTCCTCTTCCCTTCATACTTAGTCAGCGGCAGAGTAGGGCAAGAAAACAAAAGCAGACTTTGGAGACAGGGTTAGGTTACAAATCTGACCTCCCTTATCATTGGCTGTGTGACACAGGAAAAGTTACTTAACTTCTCTGGACTTCTAATTCCTCTTCTGTAGGATGGAGATAGTAACCTCCTAGGGCTGCCATGAGGCACAGAAGGGACCACAGACATTCTATCGGGGGAGTTCTGCGGGGTGGGAGCTGTTTGATTGTTATTTCACATGATTGTATTAACATTCCCAGAGTGTTTCAGCTTCCGTCATTTTCTTTTTTCTAATCTATCCTAACATTGCTGCCAGATCAGTCTTCCTGAAGCATGGCTGATAATAATCATCTCAAAACATAGTCATTATTTGTATTTGAACGGTTATATGGCAGAGTTGCAAATGAAAAGCTGAGCAGAAGGCTGAGAAGAGACCACAGCCTCAGGAGCCTGGGCTACTAGATGAAAGCCATCATGAGCAAAAAGGGCCTGGGGCTCTGTGTTTGGGACAATGTTGTAACTCCCTGTGTCCATCTCTCCAGCAACCGAAAGCTCCCTGAGCTAAAGGACTATATCTCGTTATCCTTGGCATTCATGTATGCAACAAATAATTATTGAGCACCTAGTCTAGGCCCCAGGCTAACTAGTTTTCTTTAGATTTTCAGCTGTAAAAAAAATTCATTGAATTCATTAACATTAACCAAAATTTAACATCAAAAATACAGATGCTCAAAAATGATAATGTTTCATGTTTTCAATGTGTAGATTCTCTTGCAGGGATGTACACTGATTAAATCTGAATTATTCCATTTCCAACCTTATTTTGGCCTCAACATTTAGGAAATATAATTCCATCTTTGCTTGCAATATACCTGTAACATCTTGGCATTTGAATTTGCAGTTGGGAATATGCAGCATAGGCTATGAATTTCTGAAGTTGGTGCCAGCACAGCTGGTTCTGATCTGAATACAAACAAATAAAACTATGTAGTTGGCACTGAAATACTAGGACAGGTGACAAACCTTGGCAATGCACTGGGTACAAATGGGCTAATTAAGAATCTGCTCTTTCTTCGAGCATTGAAGTTCAGAAACAGACCATCAAAGATGAGCCTGAATTTGAAGTCTTGTGGTTGTATTAAGGCTCTCTTTTAAAAAATACTAGTTATTTTATCTGCTTGTATAATGGTTGAATTGTGTCCCCTCAATTCCCTATGTTGAAATCTTAAGCCGCGGTATCTGAGAATGTAACCTTTTTATGGAGATAAGATCCTAAATAAGGTAATCAAGTTACAGTAAGGTTATGGAATGGGTATTCCAATCTGACCAACGTCCTTATGCAAAAGAGACATCTGGACACAGCGATTGACACACACAGAGAGACGATGATGAGAAGAGACACGAGGAGATGATGGCCATCTGTAAGACAGGGAGAGTCCCCAGGACAGATCCCTCCCTCACAGCCCTCAGAAGGAATGAAACCTGCTATCGGGACACTCTGATTTCAGACTTCCAGCCTCCAGAACTGTGAGACAATAAATTGTTGTTGTTTAAGCCACCTAATCCATGGTGCTTTGTTACAGCAGCCCTAAAAAACTATTACAGCTTGGATTAGGTTATAATGTTCTTTGCTGAAGTTGAAAATTTATAACCCGACCCATTTTTCCATTAAGGCAAATAATTCAGTGAGACCTAAAACTAAAATTTGTTCAGTCAAAGGAATTTCTCACCAATACCAATTTACTTTTCAAAATAGCCACTGCCAAAAAGGTAACTTTGTAAGAAGAAAATCATCAGCAGTTTCTCACCTGGATTTGCAAGGCGGCTACTTGTTGGTCCAAGAATCTGATAAGGATCTACAGCAAAAACAAACAAAGTCAAATCATAGACATAGTTGTGACATAGTATGATGTGACTTCAGACATAATGCCTGACTCAATTGTGTTTTCAGATTTCAAAGCTGGAAATGTCCCCCAACTCCAAATCAACTGCCTCCACCTCTTCTATGAGAGAAGATATCACACAGCATCTCAGATGTCTTGCTGGGGGACTCCTAGTTGGTGGCAGGGCTTGGATTCCATCCCAGGATCCCGACATGTAGCTCAGGGCTCACACCAACCAATGACATAAAGAGGGCAAACATGTGCCAAGCCCCATCAATCCAGGGCTGTGCAGGCTGTGTTGTTCGGGCATGGAAAGTAAAATTAGAAAAAAAAAAAAAAATGGATCACAAAGAAGCAGCCTGTGTGCAAGTAGAATGTTTTTTTCTATATTTATTGCATAGTTGGGGACATGTTTTAGCACCATCTCAAGTCACCTCGCGTGAGTAGGCTGATGACTTGGGCCCTATCTTATGTATGGAGCAGTCAAAAAGAGGCAAAAAATCATGTTAATTTCCATTAAAAAGTGATGCATTTTAGAAACGTGCTGCTGAGCCTAAATCTTCTCTTATGCTTATTCAGATGGCCCCTGAAACATACCTAACTGAGGACGCTGGTCTTCAGTTTTGGGCACTGTGGAAGGAGATGGTTGAGCAGCTGAAAATCCAGAAATACAAAAGGCAATTAACTATAACAGATTTGGTCACGAGTCTTTGATGTTGTTGCAAAATCATTCTATCAGTTAATTTAGTTATTAACATAATAGTCTAAATCAGAAGCATCTTATGGTAAGGAAAAACTTTCCTTTCTAATGAAACCAAATGTAAAAACATTGTAACAAAAAAAGAGGACATTTCCAATTATTTAAAAAATGGATACCTCCCAGTTTTTCCAAAAGTTAAAAAAAAAGAGAATTTGGGATGGCTTACCAAATAGATTATAATAAATCATAGTCTAAGATGAACACATAAAGGGAAAACCATCAGTCAAATAAAGTAAAGCCAGGGATACTTTTAAGCATGGCCAAGATTCAGGAAATCACCAATTATTTAATGTGTACTCAAACATCCCATGAAACATGTATTTCTGAAGGTTGAAATACACTACATCATTCCTTTATTTTTGTTATGAAATTTGTGATGACCCAAATAGAGAAAGAATCACTGCAGTTAAAGATCAATTGTACTCTGTTGTCAATGGAACAAACCTACCACGTGTTGCAAAATCACAGATTAACCACACAAATTATTATATACTCCATCAACAGTCATCAACTGCCTGCGACATGAAACTCAGGGCCATGGGAGCCAACACTGTACCTTTCGACTGGGGCGTGGGGTGGCTGTGACCGGTCCAGGCTGATCTCCTGGGAGGCTCATACGGTAAATCTGTAAAGACAAATAAATTGACTAAAAGATCAATCGTGTAATTTTTATAAGAGATGTTTTGGTTTTGTATTTGATTTTGCATTTATTAGAATAAATTGTGTGCTAAAAAAATCTGGTAATCCAAAGAATATCCCACTAGATTTGAGTTTCATTTACAATTTAAAATTTCATATATGATAGTGGTCTAAAATTCTCACCCGTTTATCTGAAAACTCTCATTGACAGATTCTCCCAGAGGTTGCCGACTCTTCTAATTTCCTACAATCATAAGTGAAGACCCTAATAAAAGTTTCTTACAATCTAGTTCACCCTGCTTCCACTGGGACTGATCTACATCTGTCTCTTTATTATCTTCATGACTCATCCAAAACACAGTCTACAATTTGGATAAACCAGCCCATTTTTGTTTGAGGTCTGCCCCTAAATCAATCAAATGACATTCGGCTTCTTTTTCTTCTTGCATCTCCTAGGAAATGCCTTATCTTTTTATTTGCCAGTTGCCTCTCTTAGCCAACTCTCATTTTCCCTTTATAATCTCATCAATTTATATTAAATCAGTCTTAACTGATCTAGTGATTTTCGTAGGCAAATGTCTCCCATTTCTAATGTTCTAAATACATTTAGAATTTCTCTAAAATGAACTGCATGAAACGAATTACGGGACTGAAATAGTATTGCTCCTACAGCACATTGATGATGACCTTTTGAGCTTAAGTACATGCCAAACATTTCTTTGTATTTATAAAGTAGTATCACTTGTCCCCTTCATTTACTTTTCATATGCAAATTTAGTAACTATACTTCTACATCCTCAGTGTGAGTCCTATTAATGATTATCAAAGCATTTCAAGTTTGTTTCACAAATATATCCCAGAAACCTTATTATACATACTTTTGCTAAGAGGGTATATCTAAGGCTATTTCTACATGCAATCTTATTACATAACTGTTTCAAAATTATGTCTTCTTGGATTGCTGGGTCTCAGTTCAATGTCATGTGTCATTCTGGGCCAAGTGAAGGCCATGGCCAAATATCTCGGCAGGTTCTTTGCTGCCAGACACCAGGAGATGGGTACAAAATTTCGCTTGGAAGATAGGACGATGCAATTGTTTTTAAGTTTCTCTTTAAACAAATATTTTAATTTTGTTTAAAACCAGCAATTTGATGGGTCAGTCTTCAAAGAGCTTGACTGTGCTGCAGAAGATGTGTCTCTTCCTATTTTCATATCCCAATGAGAATAGAAATGATAGGCCGTGTGAAATTCAACACAGAATCTCCTTAATGCATTTGGTCTGTTTGGCTGCAAGCATCTTTGCTACTAGTGTGGTCTATGAAATCCTACCCTTCAGAGCTTTGGAGAATTAGATAATTTTTCTTTTTAAACTGCTATTACTCACTCCTCTCTCTCAGTTGGCATTTTTTTATTTTTGGACCTAAATCTTTTCCCACCCAGCTCCTCAGATTTTCACATTTCTGGTGTTGGGGTTACACATAGGAATTAAATCTGCAGCCCCTAACAATTTACAACTGAATTTCAACTCAAGTCTCTGGGAACACTCTGCACATGGGTTCTCAGTCAGTTGCATTTTGTAAAAAAAAAAAAAAAAAAGGATCGCCAGAGTTTCAATTTGCGAATTGTCTCAGAAAGAAAAATCTGCTCATGAGGCAGTTCCTAGACACATCTAGCCTAATTTAGGAGCAGAAAGGCACATTAACTAAGGCCTTTTATTTACCAAATGAAAAACAGCAAGATAATACAGAAATATGTTCTAGATCTCTGTTTCTCAAAGGGTGGTCTGTGGACCAGCAACATCAACAATACCTGGGAACTTGTTAGAAATGCAGAATCTTACCCCAGACCTACTGCATCACAATCGGCATCTTTTTTTTTTTTTTTTTTTTTTTTTGAGACGGAGTCTCGTTCTGTGGCCCAGGCTGGAGTGCAGTGGCGCAATCTCAGCTCACTGCAGCCTCTGCCTCCTGGGCTCACGCCATTCTCCTGCCTCAGCCTCCTGAGTATCTGGGACTACAGGCACCGGCCACCACGCCCGGCTAATTTCTTTTTGTATTTTTAGTAGAGACAGGGTCTCACCGTGTTAGCCAGGATGGTCTCGATCTCCCAACCTCGTGATCCACCCGCCTCGGCCTCCTAAAGTGCTGGGATTAGAGGCGTGAGCCACTGCACCTGGCCTCAGAATCAGCATTTCTGGGTGACTCTGGTGCACACTAAAGTCTGAGAAAGCCTGCTCTAGACCATTGCTCTTTTCAGGAACTCTGTTTTCCTGCAGATGATTTCAGTAATGCTATCTAGAGCGTGCAAAGACAAACTAAAAAATGGTTGAAAGAGTTCTAGATGGATTGCTTTTACCCATGGAATAAGTATGCTAATGGAACTGATAGAAGGCATCAGTAGGTTAGTCAGATACTACCTTAAATCGAAAATTATTGCTCATGAAATGTGACTGGGAAAAAAAATAAATGCCTAACTACCACTCCCAAAATATTTTTTGAAACTCTTTATTCACAAAATCCTTCTTAGGGTGTATAACCACATCCCATCCTCCCTTGAAAATAAGTCAAAACTTAACACCAAACAGAGTTTACTTTTCAGCCAAGTATTTGAGACACTTATATGAACAATGATTCACATGTTCATAAACATATTGCCATGGAAGATATGCGGGCTTTTGTTTTCTCCCATGACATTCTGGTTCAATGCTTCCTTATCAGCTACCGATCACATGCTGTGGGCCCTGAGTACTCCCTGTGGGATATGACATTGGGAAATATTCAACTCAGGCTCCCTGAGATGAGGGATAGCCAGGGGTGACTGCTTCGGCAGCTACACCGTCTCAAAGCCTCAGTAGTTCTGCTGTTGACTGCTTGAAATTTCAATCACTCCTCCATGTATCTTTGCTAAAGTGTCCTTTATTGATAATAGAGCACTGGACTTCCAATAAGAATACATTTTACATTTAATTTTTGCTGATCATTTCAACACCCTCTCCATTTCTCTTTAACTTTGATCTTCAAGGTCATGAACTCATATGCTTGGCAGAAGTGCCCATGTAAGGGAAGGTTGCTTTCTGGCACTGGTTCTGCTGTTTTATCTGTAAGAGACTGTGTTTGAAAACTGAGCTTTATAAAAGTCATTGCATAGGCAGCTTGGGTGAACATAGATGTACATTACATTATAACAGTATAAAAAACAGCGTGAAGCTACAAATAGGGAGTTCGGCTAGTGCTGACTCCTATACACGAGCAACTGTGTTGATTTCCTGGGAGCTGGGATCAGCTTCTCATTCTGAATGAGACTCCTCCTCCACCACACCCTTTTGAAGACATCAGTCAATTAACACAACGTTCTGGCTACCCTTTCCTGGAGGGCTAAGTTCAGCTAAGGTTTACATTCTCCCTTCATCAAACTCACTGAGGAGGAACCTCTAGCTCTTGCCACCCCCGCCTACCCTCTTTATTTTTTAAAGGGCAAGAATGTGGATCATGGAAGAGCTCATCCTCATTCTGCAGGATCCACACCATATCTGCAAAATATCTGCAAAGCAACTGTGGAGGCTCCCTGGCTGGGCTGGATGGGAAAAGATGAGATTTGTCTGCTCTTGAAATTAGATGCTAATGGGGAACACAAATTAGGAAGACTAAGAGCTGCTGCTGAGAACCAATCTATAAATGTCTGTGAAATGAAAAAAAAAAAAAAGTTTGAGTCAACCTTAACATGATTAAGTCGCCCTCTATTTTCCTCCAGATCTTCTTAAAATTCTATATCAAAGGCATGGAGATTTGGAAACATTTTGCATTCCCTTCTTGCCTAGGTTTGCAGATCCCTGTGGTTATATAAGAACTAAGGGGAAGCAAAGAATGCAGTGTTAGCCATTTGCTAAGATACAGGCTTTACATAACACCTAACTGAGAGGTGCTATGCAGTACTTGTATTGTCTCACTATGCCTAGCTGTGTTAAAAGCACCAGGCTGTGAGCTCCAATGCAGGAATGATTTAAGATTCCAAGAAAGCCCTGAGGAGCAGCAGCTTCAAAGTGGAAGTGAAGGCTGCATTTGCAGGCTTAACTCTCTAATCTCTTTTGATAACACCCCAGAGGCATATCATAATATATGGGTTGTCATGGGGATGGAAGAGGAAAGGATGGGGTTGCAGAACATCATCCTTGGGATAGAGCTGAGCTCTTGCATGACCGGCTCCTGAGAGGACACGCAGGGTGGCGCACTGTGTAGTTAACAGGGGCTTGCAAGATTCTGTGGATCTGTTTTTGCCACTTTTTTCCCCTGAGACCTCAAAGGGCTATGGCTCCAAAAGAAGTGGATTCAGCAAAATAGAAGGGTGTTTGCAGAGGAGGTACAGAAAGGGATTCTGGTCACAGTAACTGCAGCAATGTAAGAAACACGTGAAACATAAAATAATAATCATAAAACAACAGAGTGTAACATGATATGCCTATGGGTTGATACTTATGAGAGTAGAGAAGACTGTCTCAATGCTAATTCAACAAAGGGGTCGTGAAAGACAGTAAATCTTGAATCAGGAAAATGTGGGAAAACACTAGGTACGGACATGCAAGGAAAAGGGATGAGGTTTGGACAAATGGTGCGTGGTGGTGGTGGTGGCAGGGCATGTCCACATGTGGTCCCCTGTGAGGTCAGTGAAGAGCCTCGGCCAATTGTGCAGGGAGACTGAACTGACACAGCAGCGGTGAGACTGACCTAACAGGGAAGCAGTCAGGGGGCTTTGGAATAAATGATTCATTTGGGAAGGTGGGCCATGAACAGAATAAAAGGTAGATTTGGGGCTGGGCATGGTGGCTCACGTCTGTAATCCCAGCACTTTGGGAGGCAGAGGCGGTTGGATCACGAGGTCAAGAGATCAAGACCATCCTGGCCAACACGGTGAAACCCTGTCTCTACTAAAAATACAAAAATTAGCTGGGTCTGGTGGCATGTGCCTGTAGCCTCAGCTACTTGGGAGAATGAGGCAGAAGAATTGCTTGAACCCAGGACACAGAGGCTGCGGTGAGCCGAGATTGTGCCACTGCACTACAGCCTGGTGACACAGTGAGACTCTGTCAAAAAAAGAAAAGAAAAGAAAAGAAAAGAAAAAAAGAAGAAGGGAAGGGAAGGGAGATTGGGGCAGTAACCCAGGGATGGGCTACTCACAGCGGGAAGGGAAGGAGGGAAGGGTGGTGAGGAAGAGCTGGGAAGGAGGATGCAGCAGGACAACACACATGTGGAAGAGTCTCTGCAGAAAGGGTGTGGAATGCCGTCTAATTTAACCAGTAAACCCTGAACACCACTGTCTCCTCTATCAGGGACTCTATAATGAAACGGCCACCGTGCAGAGAAGAGACAGATTCTGGTCTAAGTAGAGTTGCTACCTAGGAGCCTGGCTTGCTTCATGGTCAGCACAATAACGCTGACCAGCGTTCGGTTCTCTCGGATGTGGGATTAGACAAAGGGTGTAGAAATGAAGATCATGGCACAGCAAACCAAGAGTGGAGAGACAGGGATTTGGGGTCTGTGTCCCTAAGGACCTTGAAAGAAACAGTCAACAATCACCTTTCTGAAAGTAGTCAGGTATCCACTGACCACAGGGATATCATCAGATTCCCAGTGACCTCCCTCTGGGACTCGCGCAGCTCTGAAAGTTAGTGAGGCAAAAGCTTTTCCCTCTCAGCCATCACAACGTTCATTCTCCAGTTGCAGGTTCACAGCTTTTATCTCCACAGGACCAGTCCTTTAAGGTTGATTGCTTAGCAATGGATGACCCAAGGTGTATAACTAGTTCTTATATCCAAAGTCAAGCCCCTGAATAGAGCCTACAGTAAACAGTCCTCTGGCTTGTTCAGTCTGCTTTAAATTCTTTACAGGTCAGATACCAATATTTGTATTGGTTCTCATAATCACAGTAGGCAGTGGTCAAAACAGGTTATTTCAGGTACAAACTGAGTTTCGAAAACATACTTGACTAGTAGTGGAGCTGTGGAAGTGTGCTGTCTCCCAGATCACGCTCAAATCATGGGCCCATGGA
This sequence comes from Rhinopithecus roxellana, assembly GCF_007565055.1. Taxonomy (NCBI): domain Eukaryota; kingdom Metazoa; phylum Chordata; class Mammalia; order Primates; family Cercopithecidae; genus Rhinopithecus; species Rhinopithecus roxellana. Next base: position 53,665,618 of record NC_044561.1, read on the forward strand.
AGAGCACCATCAGAGCAGCATGGGAGGTGTCTAAGTTTGCCACCCTTGCCTTCCCTGGGCTGGGCAGAGAGGGAGTCCCAACCAACATCCTCACAGCCACCCTCTTCTCCATCCACCTGGATGGATCATACCTTCCAAATCCACCATGTCCTAAAATGTGAAAACAAAGCAGCTCCAGGACCCACTGTCTTAACCAGGTAGCATCAGTCAGCTGGCTTGTCTGATGGACAGGTTGTGCCCATGGATTTGGCCAGTGTCGTGATCTTTTAACACAGTTTGTAACACTAGCTCACAACCCCTGGCTTTGCAACTCAGTCAGACGCACCTATGAGATGTCTTAACATAAACAAACAAAAACAAAATTAAAAAGTAAAAAAAATTTTAAAACCCCAGCCAAATGTTCTGGAAATAGTTTTTATTTTTTTACATATATATGGAAATATTTTTTAAATGCTCACAGAATTACAAAATCTGTAGCGTGTGAGTCAAACGTGAATTTCTATTTTCCACTTGCAATACATGGGGTAGATTTCTTTTTTTTTTTTTTTTTTTTGAGACGGAGTCTTGCTCTGCCGCCCAGGCTGGAGTGCAGTGGCCGGATCTCAGCTCACTGCAAGCTCCGCCTCCCGGGTTCACGCCATTCTCCTGTCTCAGCCTCCCGAGTAGCTGGGACTACAGGCGCCCGCCTCGTCGCCCGGCTAGTTTTTTGTATTTTTTAGTAGAGACGGGGTTTCACCGTATTAGCCAGGATGGTCTCGATCTCCTGACCTCATGATCCGCCCGTCTCGGCCTCCCAAAGTGCTGGGATTACAGGCTTGAGCCACCGCGCCCGGCCAGATTTCTTTTATGACCAGTCTTGTAGACTCTAGGCACTGGGTCCTGCCCATGTTTCGATGGCCTGTGAAATCTCTTACATGACAGAGGTGATTTACTACCTCTTAGTACCTCTTAGTTAAGCCTTTCTATCATGCTGCCCAGGAGCGAGAGAGCAAACTTTTTCTCTGACATTAGAGAAGAGAAAATTGCCAGCCTGAAGTCACTAGGCAGTAACCAGGGCAGTGTCAGGATTTGAACAGCCTGAGAAGTTTCCTCATTCATTCTCTTTAGCTCCCTGGGCCCCCAGTCTTTCTCATCAGAAAGGAAGAGTAGTTGCCAAGCCTAGATCTTGAACCAGTTCAGACTGAGACTTGTGTATTTCGATTATGTGATAGAGGTGAAAGAGGAATCACCTGAGTTTCATATGAATTCTGGAAGCCTGTAGGAAGACGGATAAACCACCCCACCACCCTGAACACGATGTCATCAACCGTGAGGCTGGTACAATGATATCTAGCTTATGGGGCTGCTCTAAGTCCCAGGGAGGTGACAAATGCTTAGGGCACTATACCCTTCTGTGAAATGCCCTCTCCCCCTGCTCATTATTCGCCTGGTAAACATCTAATTCCCCTTTGCCATGTGGCCATTCCTCTAGAAAGCATCTTTATGCCTTTCGTGGCGGGTTGAGTTCCTCCCCGATCCTGCTCCTACAGCCTGTATTGCTAGAAGTGGTGCCTCTACCGTAGAACCTATCACATAAGGGGAAACATTTATGTGTACATATCTGTCTCTCTGGCTCTAGGTCACTCTACGGAAACATCTAGAACTGGAGGCAAAACATTTTGGCTTGTTCACCGTCAAACCATCCGTGGCTGGCCCAGAGGAGGCACTCAGCAAATGAACAAGCCAAGCTGAATGAAGAAGTGAACGTTCTGAAGACAGGAAGCTTACTGAAGCCTGGTTCGTCTTTATATTCCCAGAGTCTAACATCACGCTTGGCACTAATGGGCACTTGATAGATGTTTATTTTTGCATGAATAGCATGTAAATTAATTACCTAATTAAATCATCTGGAAGACAGGCAGTAAGATTCAGATGTAAATACTACTGATTGCATGCTTCTGCTCTGCAAGACTGGCTTCTTGTGACATACTGAGAACCGGTCACTGTGAATCTGGGGAGTGTCCTTGTTTTGTGCTCTTCCCCCGAGGAGGGATGGATCCTTCCGCTACTTCAAAAGTGGGCCTATTTCTAACTGCCAGGCATCCAGGGTGCCTTCTTTGCCCATCTCTCTTTCTGAAGAGCTAGTTAAAGGGCTAATCTGCTCTTAATTCCTTTAGTGTGGTCTTCGAATGAAATGGTTTGAGTGGGTTTAGTCTCCAAATAAACAGAGGCAGAATAAGACTGTCTGGGACTGGCTTCGGCTCCGGGATCAGCTCTCTTTGTATCGCGTGACTTAGGGCATGGATCTCAGCAGGACATCTGGGATGTCTCTCAATGAAGAGATCACACAGGGGTGTTTTCGTACCTGGCCTAGTTGTAATTCTTTGCGTAGCTTCAGGATATACTGAAGTATTTGGGAAAATAAAAGCTGCACCCCCTGCAGACAAAAGGAAAGACAAACATGTGAAGGTCTTTTGTTGTGGTTGTCGATCTCAACATCAGCGCCAAATCTACTTTTCCCTGTGACAACAAAGGGAAGAGACCTCCTCAAACCTGCCTTAACAGAGCTCAGGAGAAACGGACAGGTGCACGTGTCAGATTCTCAAGGTGGAAGGTGAAACTTGGAGCCTTGGTGTACTCCTGTGCCCCATTTGCTATAAAGCATTTTGTGTTTTGATTTTAGAGCTTCTTGATGAAGCCCTATCTGTGTCGCCCTCAATCCCACTTCCCACTGGGCTATCTCATTTTATTAAAAAACTATATGGTGCATGTTTTATTTTTCAATAAAAACCCACAATATATTTGTATATATTGTATAAAAACCCATAATATATTTTACATAGCTCTTGGAAAGTAGCACCAAGCAATTATAAGTATTTAGCCAAAGAGTATATGGATTTTATTAATAATTAATCCACATCTCTAGTCAAATGCGTTTTCCCTTTCTCTCTTTTGACCAAAACTCATGTTGTTGTTAGCTGAGAAAATTCCCTTTTCAGAGTTCAGTCCATTTGGAATTTGTTGTCCTGTTCATTGGTTGCTTCTGTGTTTAACAATAGCAAAATTAATAAATTTGGAGGTTTTTTTTTTTGAAACATTCACTCTATGGTTAAAGAATTCCTAAATAAATGTGAAAATATAAGAAATTGCACATAGCTCAAAGATATTTCCTAAGAAGGGGAAGTAACTTCCTCTAAGTTATCTGTTATTTCTGGCCACAAGGTCATGAATAGGCTGATGTGTGCAACCAAAATTATTGAAAAAGTGTAGTACCAACTCGAAGCAGGTGTTTTAAAACTTCAGATTAAAAAGACAATGTTTTGAATATAGAAACATTGTCTTAAAAAGACAATGTTTTGAATATGAAATTGCTCATTTACTATGATAAATGAGCAATTTCACTGTAATACTCAAACCGGGACTCACTCACATTTGATATTTTAAAATAAAATGGCAAATATTGGGAAAATGGCTGTATTTCTTCTATGTGAGGGCTGACCCTGAGTTAACTGGCTGACTTGCAAGGCTTCCTGGCACTTCCTGTCTCCATCCCTAGTCCGGGTGATTGTAGAGGGTCCCTGCAGCTAACAGAGTGGGGTGAGCAGCCGGTGGCCATGCTTCTGGAACTGTCTCCATCAGGAAGGAGCAGATGGATGTGAATCAGGAACACATTCATCCACAGAAAACCCAGCCTCTGCTGTGATTGGGAGGTGAGGGAGGAAGGTTAGCCAGGATGAGGCATGGTGTTAAACCCTACTTAGGCTCAGGCAAAATAAATACATAAATAAGTCAAATGTACAGTCAATGGTTAGAGACAGAAAACAGGCATTTGGTTAGTGACTAATTTCATATTCTCCAAAATCATAGCAGAGGTTCCCTCTGAACAAAACTCTCACAATGTTACAGAAATTCCCTCCTGCCTTTTGCAAACACGCAGTCTGTAGGAAAACAAATCAAATAGCCTAAAAGTTTATTGGAAAGGAAAAAGAAAATTCCAACTTATCCTAGCAAATATTTCTTTAAGAATAAAAAATGGAAGAAAGTGAAGGAGGCTGCTAAGGGCCCTTTTATATCAAACATGCTTTTAGTGTCTACAGAGTCAGCACAGCGAATATATTGGGACTAACAGAAGAAGATTGTAATCTGGCAAATGTGAGCTAAAGTTATGGCTAAAGGCAAATTCTGCACATCTCCTGGTTAAAAAAAAAGGAACCCTTTGATAATCAAACTGGGGTGCGTGGGAAGCGCTCAGAAAACCAAAGGGCTTCACCTTCCTTTAGGCTGTGGTACCTCCTAAGTATTGGAAAGCATCCTGAATCATCTACCTGCATTCTCTCTTCCTGACACACGCTGACTGGTTTCCCATGGAAGCATGCAACCTGTACGTAAGACCCTACGCTCTTGCTGGGAGGCAGGGGCGGGGCCAGCATTACCTGTGTTTCTAGCATGCATTAACCGTGGAGAGTTTTGTAAGGCTTTATCAACATCATCTGAAGTCAAATGTGGAAGAGGAGCTACAAAACAAAACAAAAAGTGACATCAAAATGAAAAAAAAAAAGAGAGAGAGAATTACCTTTCTTACAAAAAAAAAGAAAAAAGAAAAAGAAAGAAAGAAAGAAAACCATTCCCCCACTCCCACCCTAACATCATGGGCAGCTTTTAACAATTTCCATCAATCTGCTACTTGTTAGCGTGTTAAAACCTACATGGGGACCCGTCTTTAATTCAGGGAAGAAGTGGCTGGGATGCCAGGCAAAGCAATGGAGGAGAGTTTACTCCACCTCACTGTCACGCTACTTCCTTCTCATCATGCTGGACGCTGTAGAAATTAAAGCATGCAGCAAACATTCTGGATTCATGCCAACATGCCATCCCTTTCTGTCAGGTTAAGCCCAATCACATGACACAAAATGAAAACTTCCCTTGTTCTGTGTTCAAGTTAGAATATAAAGTGGGGCTTTGTGTAGCTTTAGGGAGAATAATCCCCCTAATTCCTACTGAAGAGGAGCCTTTCCTTAATGGTTCTATTTCAATTTGGGGTATCATAGAGACTAATGTGTGACTAATTAATGCTTCCTTTCCCTTTGACATTCCATCTTCTTGGTCGCAGGACCCTGGAGGAGGCAGCTGAGCATGGAAGTGAATTTTGGCTTCTCCTGAGAGTGCTGACTACTTCTCACTAGGCGATGTGGCCAGGGTGTTGTTACCCTAAGTCATTGCATACCAAGCGTGTGGTTCCCTCAGATCCTCAACGGGAACTGGACGAGGGCAGGAGGATGCTGTCGACACACCTGTTTGAACCCTCTGAAGCTCAGGTCATAAGAACCATAGCCACAGCCATCTATCCTTGGAGGAAGGGGGCAGCTTACTCTCTCTGAGGTAGTGGAGATGTGAGAGAAGGATGTCGGCATTGTAGCTGGGGGTGAGCCTCTGGAAGTCGTCCTTGGTCATCTTGCACAGTTCCTTCCCATCGATGTTCTGGAATAACAAGATGTTGACGTCTGGAAGGCCATATTCTTTCACCGCCCACTCCAGCCACTGCCGCACATGGTCTGTACTCCATAGCGTAGGATCTGAAAGGGGTGGGAACAAATTCAGTCAATTCCTGAAGCCAGGTATCTGCGTCTTGGGGCAGATCCCCATCCACATGGGATTTCTGACCAGCTGCCTTCCACAAGCACAGCCTCCAACCAGCCTCCCTGGCTACCCGGGAGAACATCTTGGGGGAAAGACAAAAGCTGCCTCACATCCACAGATCATTGTTTTTAAAGTGAATAGTTCTGGAATCTTGGGATTATTCACATCACATGCCCTCTTTTTTGCTCAGACAATCTAAAGTTTCCTGTAGGCATGAGATTTTAAAAATTCTTTTTTCTCATTTATGTCCAATTTTATTTATTCATTTAAAAATGAGTAAGAACAAGAGGAAACTTCCTTTCCTTAGAAAACTACTGGTATATTTATATGGAAATAAGAGTAAGCAACACATATCAGGAAGGTGCTAATTACAGATCATAACAACAAAAATAATAATAACAGTATTTATGCAAAATACTGAAAAACACTGACCACAGAATCGGAAATGAAATATAGATACACCAAGACTTTAGCCCATCCTATGAGCCAGCATTCGTCTCAGAGAGCTGTCTGTTCCAGACTTTTCCTGCAGGGTGTTTGGTTTTGCAATTAACCAGCACCTGCAGGAGTGGGGTTGGTGAGTGGTTTTTGCATTCCACAGCTGGCCATGGCAAGCACAAATACCCCACAGGATGCAGGCCACGTCGTCACACTCCACTGCCACCTATGGGACAGGGAGGGCAGGGCCCCGGGGAGAAGGAGCAGGTGATCTCCAACAGAAATGCCAGCCAGGATGTCCCATGGTAAATACCCTCAGTGGTAGGATCTTCAGAGTGTGGTAAACGGGGCGGCTGCTCCCTTGGGCCCCACGCCTTGAAAGACACCTGCGCAGAGAGCTGGAGCCCTGAGTTCTAATCCCACCATTTCTCCACTTTCTGGACCTTGCTGTGGGCAGCTATTTCTCCTTTCTGTGTCTGTCCCACCTGAAAACGAAGGGCCCTGATCTCAGTTCCCTGGACAAGTCCTTGGGGGTCAGGCATGCCAGGATGTTCCTATCCTCTTGAATGAAAGTCAGGTGTGGGAGTCACATTTGAGCTAATACTTTCAGATCCTTGTTTGTCTGGTCCCACTAATATTTTTAGGCTACTCATGAATGGAGCATGTAGTATGCTGCTGAAATACATTTTTAGGTTTACAGAGGTAAGCCACAGTAATAGTGAGAAACAGCCAGCCAGTCATACACCCAGAGTTCTCTTCCTCTCCCTCCTTTCCTCTTCCTTCCCTCCCTTCTCCCTCCCTTACTTTCCTTCAACTACAAAGATGAAAGAAATTATTGCAGGTCCAGTAGAATCTACCCTTCCCATTCCATTCTCCTGCTGCAAACACCTATCCTGAAGTTAGTAGCTAGTGGTTAGAAGTAACCACTATCCTGAAGTTAGTACATGTATCACTCCTATACATATTTTAATATTTTTACCATTTAAACTACATATATTGTTTTGTGTTTTTAAAGTTAACATAAACGATATCTGATTTGCTATTGGCACTCAATGTTATAATTTCAAGATGTAGCCAAGTTAATACACAAAGATATAATCGATCATTAAGCAGCTCTTAGGCCTCCCCCATGTGAATAGTCCCAATTTATTTAGTGAATGTCCCCTGTCCATCCCCCCACATATGTGTGAATGAGTCCGCATTGGCCCACGGCCTGGGGTCCTTGTTCGAATCACCTGGAGAGACTGAAAAACTAGTGACGCCTGGTCTCCCCAGGGAGACTGTTTCCAGTAGGCTGGAGGGCAGTTGGGCGTCACAGTGGATAAGAGCTCCCCCAGGTGACTCCAATGAGCAGCCAAGGTTCAGATCATCTTCCCTGGACCTCACTACTCCAAGTGTGGTCCTCCAACTGGGCAGCATTAGCATCACCTGGGAGGTAATTAGAAATGCTAACGCTCAGGCCCCGCCCAGACCTGCTGAATCAGAATCTACGTTTTCACATGAAACTTGGGGACACACTGGCCTCGGCTAAGTACCTAGATACAGGATTCTGAGTCACAGGGCACATGCATCTTCAACTTTCCAGCTAGCATTGGATGTCTACCAATATTTAAACACCCACATTTTCACTCAAAAATCAGTGCGCAGGCTGGGCACGGTGGCTCACGCCTGTAATCCCAGCACTTTGGGAGGCAGAGGCGGGTGGATCACTAGGTCAGGAGATCGAGACCATCCTGGCTAACACGGTGAAACCCCGTCTCTACTAAAAATACAAAAAAATTAGCCGGGCGTGATGGCAGGCACCTGTAGTCCCAGCTACTCGGGAGGCTGAGGCAGGAGAATGGCGAGAACCTGGGAGGCGGAGCTTGCAGTGAGCCGAGATCAGGCCACTGCACTCCAGCCTGGGCGACAGAGCAAGATTCTGTCTCAAAACAACAACAACAACAACAACCACCACCACCACCACCACCACCACCACCAATCATCAGTGCGCAGAACCTGAAGACTAAAGGAACTCTGTTTTGCTACAGAGAGAATATCAACAAAAACTCCAACGGCAGCGATGACAGAAAAGTGTACATATTTCTTTGTCATTCAAACACTTGGAAACATGTTGTTAGTCTGTGAAAACTGAATGTAGATATGGAAGGTTAATGTCATCCAGTTCATTGAAGTTCAGATGACTCTGTCATTGGGTGAGAATTTGGCTTTCAGAGACAAAATGTTTCTTTTTTCATGACATGTCAGAATTCCTCTTTCTATAAAAGTGGATCATACTGAGGTCTTAGGGCAAGTTCTCATTATCTTTGGTTCCATGCAGAGGATGGTTTGCTCAGCCCTCACAGAGAGAAGACCCCCCCATCCTACCTATGTTATTCCCTGTAAGTTCCATCCTCTGATCCTAGTCAAACCCACCTTTTTGTTTGTTTTTGTTTTTTTTTGCTTTGCTTTTAACAAAATGGGAGGACTATTTTTTTTTAATGTAACAACTGTATTTCCTAGAAATAAGTTCATTCTGGAAATAGATTTTCTTCTCTTAATGGTGGAACCGGATGTTCTCAAAATGATACGTAAACATATTGTCTGAAAGCCACTAGGTTTATGTTAAACTGGTGAAAGGAGAAGTTTAATCTCTCTATTATCCCTTGGTGTGCCCCTTAATTAGTTTCATCAAGCCAAGGGTTACCATGGCCCACTCAGTTTTCCTTTAAGGGAATCAGGTGCAAGACCCCAGAGACCAAGTCCTCAACCTGTATTGTTCTTATCTCTACAAGTCTCACTTTGAGTTGGTAAAAGGTTGCTCTGGAGTTCTGGAGTTCTGCCAGTATGAGTATAAATCACTACAACCTTTCTGATGAACAACACAACAATATGATACAACAATACAACACAACAATACAATCAAACGTCTTTAAACATGTGCAGGTTCCCTGACTTAAACATTCCATTTCTAGAACTTTATCCTAAGGAAATAATAGAGGATGTGCGCAATTATTTATTGTCAAGGACGTTCTTTGCAGTGTTGTTTATAATAGCAAAACCTTGGAAACACCCTAAATGTCCAGTGAAAGAGAACTAGTTTTGTAATGCATTTAGGAATGTTCCCGTGATATTTAGAGACTAAAAATTACACTGTTGAAATATATTTATTGATATGATAAAATGTTCAAAGTAGATTACATTTTAAAGTTTCAAAATATTATTACGATACCATTGTATTTTGCAAAGATAAATAACTATCTGAGGAGAAAGAAATTCAGAGGGAGATACAGCAAAATGTGAACTGTTGTCTCTGAGGGAACGGAGATGGGGAATTTTAGATTTTTCATTTTCACTAAACTATATTTTCTCATTTTCCTATAATAAATATGGAATACTTGGGTTAAAAATTATTTACTAAAAAAAGTATTCTCTATTTTTCAAAACCAAAACATGATTTTACAAAGGGCTTACATATATATATATATAGTGTATATTATATATACTTAATGTATATTATATATACTATATATACCGCCTATATATAATATATGTGAAAGTACTTTTTATAAAATACTTTATTAAAAAAGTATAAAAATAAAAGTAAAAAAGTAAATAAGAAAGTTAAAAAAATAAAAATGAAACTATACAAAGCATTTTATAAAAAGTATAAAAAATAAAACTAATACTTTATAAAAATATTTTTATAAAATCATAAAATATATAATATATCTAAAATATATACTTACATATATACTATATATACTATCTATATATTATATATGTGAAAGCATTTTTATAAAATTCCTTTCAAGAATATAGTTTGTTTCTTTTGTATTTTGTTAATATACATTGCTTCATCCAAAGAGTAAAATTACATGAAGTCAGAACACTCCCATATCCTTTTAGCATTTGATCTCCACACCTCTGCCCTATAAATTTCTAAGCAAACAATGGTAAAAACAAAACATGGCCACTTGGTAGAAGGAATGAGGGCATTCCTTTTCTCCTGTGCACTCCCACCACTGTCCTGGACCCACTCTGGAGGTGTTGCAATAGAGGACAGTTTGCAGGAGAAAAGCCCAGATTCCCCAGCATGAAGCACACAGTCCTTTGTTCCATGGGTCCCAATGTCTTCATGGGTGTCATTCCCAACCATTCCCCCTCCATCCTACATTTCCTGAGCCAACGCCTCCACGCCTGTGTCACATGCCATCCACAACGTTAAGGACTAGCACCTTCTTATGCCCTCACCTACACTCACCACCTCCTTTGGGCATATGTCCTAGATGCTGTCACAGAGGAAACAAACCTCTGGGCAGCGAAATGATTACAAGACTGAAGACCTAGTCTCTGCCCACACTGAACTCCACCTCCACTACTTTGGCCAGGCAATGATGCTGCAGGTATAGACGATGGTTTTTAGAGTTCAGGTCAGTGCACTGGGTCCAGGCTGTCATGTTTTGGCCCTAACCTTTTAACTCCATGGAGAGCCCCAGTAGTCTCTCTAGTCTCCTGCACAGTCCATGGTATCTCAGCAAAGCTTTATGGCTTCTGTCACGCCAGGAATCAAAGAAAGGGGCTCACGAGTTCCTATGAGATTCAGCAGGCCTGTCTTCCTTCTTTCTTGACCCCAACCACACATGTGTAGGAGGAAGGGAAGGGGACTACAGCATAAGCCCCAGTCAAGGCATCACCTTTGCCTACGTTTAGGTGTGACCTTCTGCCCTGGGTAGAAACACCTCTTGTCTCCAGGTAGCAGCGTGTTTGGAACCTGTCATTTAATTTTACAACTGGACCTCATTTTTCTCTTCTATAAAACAATGTGAAAAATTTCAGGACCTGAGAAATGACTCAAATAGGATAAGAACTAGATAGATTTAATTCAAGTAAAAGTTATTAAGTATTGTGCCTATAGCCATATGCACCAGTACTATATGTCCAAGACCAACAGAGACACTAAGAATCCACTGAGAGAGGCAGCTATGACCACAACCACAAAGCAGAACTAAGACTCAGTGATCAGGCCGGGCGTGGTGGCTCACACCTGTAATCCCAGCACTTTGGGAGGCCCAGGTGCGTGGATCACCTGAGGTCAGGAGTTTGAGAACAGCCTGACCAACATGGAGAAATCCCATCTCTACTAAAAATACAAAATTAGCCAGGCGTGGTGGCGCGTGCCTGTAATCCCAGCTACTCAGGAGGCTGAGGCTGGAGAACTGCTTGAATCCGGGAGGCAGAGATTGCAATGAGCCGAGATTGCGCCATTGCACTCCAGCAGCCTGGGCAAGAAAAGCAAAACCCTATCCGCCCCCCCCCCCCCCCCCCAAAAAAAAAAAAAAGAATCCATGATTCAAGCAGGAAGTGGAAGTGCAGAGAGGTAGCACCAACCAGGAAAAACGAGAAAGGCTTACCAGGAGAGTGAGCTTGGATTAACAACGAGGATTTTGACAGAAGTAGAGAGAAGCTCTTTTGTTTAGGGGAACCACTTAGCCCAGCCTCATCCTACATGGGCATGAAATATCTGACATGTATAAGAAAAAGGGAGAAATTTGGTGTGGCTGCAGTGGAGGATTTCAGAGAGAGCACAGCAACATACGAGGATGGGGATGAAAGCTGGGCTCAGATCAGTAAGGCCCTTGAGTATCTTGCTAACAAGTTTGGATTTTTATTTCTAGAGATTTCAGAGTAATTGAAAATTTCTGAGAAATTTTTAAAAATCTTAACATCAATCACAGAAAACTTGGTGACAAAAATAAAAGACATTATTGGGAATCCAAATACCCACATTTGGATTCTTATTCAACCATTTACTAGATGTAAACGTCAACCTCTCCGGAATTTGTTTTATATTTTTCTGTGGGTAATTAAATGAAATGTTAAGGGAATAGAAAAGTAAATGAGATAATGGATGTGAAAGCACTTTGCCAACAATAACATATTGCAAAAAAAGAATGCATCCACACACTTGATTTTGCATTGCAAACTCTGTTAAAATGGAATAAGAACAAAATCTATGATCGCAGAGGCAGCCTCTTCCTTAAGACACAAAAGTCCAATTTATCATTTTATTTTAAGAAACTTTTGGAGGCGCTTCTGTCAGATGAATCATACGCCACTGAAGATAAGCTTTTCATTTTCAGCCTTCCATTCCCATTGTTTTGAAAACATCTGTGCCTTCATTCTACATTTCATGGACACCAAAATGGTAAACTATCATGGCACAGGCTAAACAGGAGAAGCCATCACTCTCTGAAGCCTCCTATTTGTATCTTAAGTTACATGGTTATTATGAAATCTACTTCAGTAAATGGGAATTTAAAACATAAATAAAAGTAAACCATTACACACAGAGTTTCAAAGTTGTCCTGTTAATGTGCTCTGTATGTGGAATGGGAGTGGGGGTATAAGCAGTGGGAGGGAAGGAGGAAGGCTGACATTTTTAAAAAATATTTCCATGAAACAGGACTCTGACCTAGTAGAGTTCCGCTGTTGCCAGGAAAATATTGAGTAGATATTTAAATCTGGCAAAGGGGTACTGCATTGCCAAAGACATACTGTGCCTTTGTGAAACAAAATGCCTCACACAGGCAAACATCCTATTTCAGAGGCCCCTCTAGAGAAATGAGTAAAAGTAAGATTAAATAAAAGCCAAACTGGTGATAATGAAAGTCCTGAATGTTATTTTTCTTAAATAATATCAATGAAAAATACTGGCTTCCCAAAAGAAAAAAATTACTCTTGGTTATGAAAAAACATCAAAAAATAAAAACTAAAATGTACCTCTAAGCCATATCACAAGCCTAGTGAGGTGTTTGTTTATAAATCCAGGCCCTGGGCAAGTCAGCCAATCTGCTGTCCAAGACACTCATAAGCCTGCAAAAATAAGATTTAACATCTTGCATCCTCAGGAGGACAGAAGTTACATTTACAAAGCAGGCCCAATAGAGAGAACTGGCTTAAATCTGAGCAATGATTCATTCCATCACAAATGGAAATTTGATCTCAAATAAAGAGCCTACCTCAAGGCTGTTTCTGAGCCTTTTAAATTTAAATTTCTAACTTATATATAGAGTTCATTTATTGTTTTGGTGTTGATTTCTAATTTTATTGCACATTGGCCAGTGAACAGAGTCTATATGAAATTAACTTTTTATTTTATTTTTTTGAGATGGAGTCTCGCTCTGTCACCCAGGCTAGAGTACAGTGGCATGATCTGGGCTCACTGCAACCTCTGCCTCCCAGGTTCAAGTGATTCTCCTGCCTCAGCCTCCCGAGTAGCTGGGATTACAGGCACCCACCACCATCCCCGGCTAACTTTTGTATTTTTAATAGAGACAGGGTTTCACCATGTTGTGCAGGCTGGTCTCAAACTCCTGACCTCAGGTGATCCACCCATCTCGGCCTCCCAAAGTGCTGGGATTACAGGTGTGAGCCGCCGTGCCCAGCTGAAAATAACTTTAAAAAGTTCTGGTTTGTTACTCTTTTAGTGGCCTAGTGCACGGTCAATTTTTATAAATGTTCCTTGATTGCTTAAGAAATGCATATTCTCTAATTTGGCAGTACAGAGTTCTAGAAAAAAACCCTTGGTAATGTATATTTAATTTTAATGTCACTGATCCATCAATTACTGAGAAATGCAAATTAAAATCTCTCGCTAAGTGGATTTGAGTATTCCTTTTTGCAGTTCATTACATATTTCAAGGCTATGTTATTAGGTACATATAAGTTTATCATTATTATATATTTTTCATGAATTTCACCATTTTTCATTATGTAATGACCCTCATTTATATCCAGTCGTGCTCTCTGCCTGAAAGTATATTTTGTCTGCTTTCTATTTCTATTTTTGTCAGCTTTTTTAAAATTTGATTTTGACTAGCATATCTTATTCTGTCAGCGCTCCATCTTTGTTTGTGCAAGATGTTCTTGCAAACAACCCATAACCGATTGTGGAATATTTTTTAGTCTAGTCTAGCACTCTCTGTCTTTAATGGCAAATGTGGTATAATCTACACTTATTATTACTGATCTATCTGACTTTTACCATCTTACTTTGTGTTTTAGGTTAAACTTCCTTTGTCCATTCTTTATGTCTCCTTTGCAAATGTCTAATCAGATTGATCTACTTCACTTCATTCACTGTTTTCTTTGTTTGTATTGGTTTGGCTCTTTGACATTCTAGTTCTCTTGTTAATCTTTAAACAAAATCTAAGTTTAATCATCGAATTTATACTTTTCCTAAATAACACAAGTAATTTAGAACGCTTATACCTGAATCATCCATCTCTGATTTTACATGACAATGTTCGCTCATATTTTTACCCCACTGAATTTTCTACTCCCTATTTAGGAGGCTGTGGTTGTCATTTTACAGCCATTTCTTTCTAGATCTACCCTCACCTTAATCAATTTCATTGCTCTGATTTCCTTCCTGTATCTCACTCCCTTCTTCTAGGATCCATTCTTAAAATTAAATCTTTTGTTATTTTCTGAAGTGAGGTTCAATTAGCAACAAACTCTCCTTTTGGCTCCTTCTTTTATGTTCTTCCTTAATATTTAAAACATCTATTTATTTTATACGCTTTGTCCAATACTTTAATTATTTAACCTTCTTGAGGGTTTAATCACATTCGTTGTTTCTGTTAAATCTTGGTCGGGAGAGATTCTTTCTTCAGCTGTTTTTTTGTAACTCGCGGGTGGCAGAGTCATCTTTAGCAGGTCTCTGTCTGCAGGAATCTGTACAGCATAGGTTGAAGACATGTCTCTCCATGAAGATTTCATATTTACTTCTGCCAGGTTTCCCAGATGATCACTAGCCCATGACCATTTTTCTGTATTAATTTCTCAGCCTGAGAGTTCCTGGCACACACTGGTGTGTGTATGGGGTGGGGACTCGGGTAATGACAGGCTCAGTTCCGATTCCCCGCTTTGTGCAAGCCCAAGATTTCATTCCTTGCCCCTAGTTGACCTTTAAAACCCAAATCTCTGCATTATAACAACATAGGACAACCAGGTGTCAACATAAGAATGTGCTGCTCTGTTCTATTCTCACTTTTTTCCTTATTTTAGTCCCTAAGGAGTTCACTGACTTTCTTCCCAGTTCAGCTGTGCATTTAAAAGGATATTAAACTCTGTGCAGCAATTCCAGGTGTTTTGCAAAAGGAATGTTTTTCAGGTCCTTTTATAGTAACCTCTCTATTTTACTAGAACCAAGAGCCCTCTCTGCATACTTTTTACCTATTTACTTTGAATAGTTTTCATTTTTAATGCAGCCATCGTCCTAACTCATGTTATGCTTTACTTCATTCATTTATTCATTAATCAGTTGTCAAAAATTACTGATACAGATTGTATAATCCTCTGTGAAAGATTCAAAAACGGTAAGAGTGCCTGTCCTCAACTTGTTTGAGAATCTACAATTCTGTGCATCTTATTTTAAAATACATGACTAAATTATTTTTGTGAGGCTCTAAACACAGCTTTGTCATTCTGACACCCTGATTTACTCCTCTGGATGAAACCATTCTCAACTAATCATCTTGGTTTTGGATAATGATCTTTATTGTTCTTTGTTTTCTTTTATTGTTGTTGCCTCCCGTTAGTTATTCCATGACAACATTGCATATGCTCATCATGTTTTAGAAATGGAATGGCTTGATCCACTTAAAGGTTTCTCCCTGCCTGGGTTTTCTTTCTTTGTCTTGTCTTTAAATGTTGCTATCCCCAGAGTTTGATCCTTGGTCTACCCCTCACCTCTCTCCATAGATATCTTTGGACATTCTTATTTGTTCTCATGTTTGAACTACAACACGCATGCTGTATTATTTTCCTAGGGCGCTGTAATCAAGTACCACAAAATGGGTGGCTTAGAAACAACAGAAATTCATCGTCTCATAGTTCTGGAAGATCAAAGTCTGAAATCAAGGTATCAGCAAGGCCCTGCTCCGTCCAAGACTGTGGATAAAATCTGTCCTTGCCTCTTCTAGCTTCTGGTGCTGTCCAGCAATTAAATGTTCCATTGCTTGCAGTGGTATCAGTTCAACCTCTGCCTGTCTTCACATGGAGTTCTCCCTCTGTGTTTCCATATCATCTTCCCTATTTGTGTGTCTATATCCAAATTTCTCCTTTGTGTAAGGACACCAGTCATTTTATTAGGCTCACCCTAATGACCTCATCTTAACTTGATTAAATCTGCAAAACCTCTATTTCTAAATAAGGTCACATTCTAAGGAACTGGGGGTTAGGACTTCAGCATATCTTGTGAGGGAGGCACAATTTAATCTGTAACAGGCAGCTGTGTCTGCCAGTCTGTATCTTGAGTCCCCAGGGTGTTCTCGCAGATGCCAGACCCAAATATAAACAGAAGAGCTGCACTTTTTATCCCAGGTACTATTTAAGCATGTCACACATATCGTTATATTTAATCCATACAGCACCACATGAAGTAGGAATTATCATCATCCATATTTTGTTGATGAAAAACCTGAGAAACAGCAAGATTAAGTAACTTCCTAGATCCCACAGTTAGTACATGGCAGAGCTTAGAACTCAAATGCTGTGACTCCCGATAAAGGACTTTCCATCCTGAGCTCTGGGCCCACCACACTGCCTGGCAGGTGTCCCAGAAGCATCTTAAACACAGGATGAACCAAACTGAAATCACCTATTTTAAACATGTTTTTGTATATTCATTAACACGTACCCAGCTGCTCATGCTAAATCTAAGCTGTCTTCAATTCCATTCTGCTCTCTGACTTTCAAGAAAAACAGATAACATCATTAGCACTGTAGAAATGTAAAAATCAGCCCTGGGCAACACAGTAGATTATTTTGCAAAATTCCCTCTCCACCTCCTTTATTTACTTAAGTCTTATTTGAAAAGGCTGTTGCAGAATGTCTACAACAATTTAACAAACATATTCTCTCATCCCATTCCTGTGTTCTCCCCTGGGTATTTCTGTCAGCACAGCTTATTAGGAAGAAGAATCCAGACTCTGGAACTAGAAAGAACTGGGTTCGAATCCTGGCTCTTCAAATGATTGGCTGTGACATCTTTGGCAACTCTCTTAGCGTTCCTAGTTTTAATTTCTTTACTGTAAAGTGAGAATGATAATGAGTACCTACATCATAGGGTGGTCGCATGATTTAAATGAGATAATACCTTTTCTACAAAGTGCATGTCCAAGTGCCTGACAAGAGTGCATAGCAATAGACAGTAGCTGTCATTGCTTTTTAAAAAAATGATTTTATTTCAGCCTCATATTTAACCCAATGGTGGTTTCCTCAACCACTATTCAGCTGATAACTTTAAAATACATATAATAAACTTCGAAGTCAGCATTTCTATTTTAGTGGGTTTTGTTATTTAGTTGTTCAAGCTTAGCAGGAATTTAAACAGAAGATTAAAGAAGCATGTCCCATCATAGCGACAGAGTGGAAGAGATCCCCGGGTGTGTTCAGGGATGTAACAAAGAAAGATGAAGACACAAGTCATTTCACCAACAGGTTCTTATTAGGCCTGAGATTAGGCTCTGGTCTCATCCAGTTGTGCAAGTGTCCCTGGGACAGTCATTTCACCTTTCTCAGTCTTGATTTTCTCATGTTTAAAGGAAGACTGAACTTAGACCACCAAGAATCCTGCAACCCCTTCGAGTCTGCGATTCCCACTAGTTAGATCTAGATTACTGTTAACTCAATAAATCACACTTACTCTCCTCCACACAGAATCCAAGTGCTGGCTGTGTTGTCTGGTGACTGAGAACACGAAAGGCATGATCACCACCTCGCTAAACTTACAATCTAATAGAACAGACAGGCTTATTAATAATTCATGTAACGAGGATTGAAAACATAATATATCAGCCATCAGGGCTTGGTTGGAGGGTACGTGCTATTACTTGTTAGTCACTGGCTTGGGAATGTCAATATCTAAGGAGGATCATGTGAAAACTATGCAGCCCTCTACCACTCTGAGAACTCAAGATCCCTTCTTTACATGAAACCAGACTGCCGAAGACTCATGCTGGGCGGCTGTCCTCCACCTCTGCTGAGCTCTTCTCTAATGTAACTCAGCGCTCATAGAAGATGTCACAAGAAATAGGCTGTTGAAATGCAGTGCTGCAACTGTGGCAGGAAGATGGTCGATGGTCGGGTGTCTACAGCCCCAGTGGCCCCAAGGGGTCCTTCTTTCAGGATTCTACACTGAGATAAACATTGCCTTCCCTGTGAAACTTCTTGTTTGAAAGGAAAAATTATTTCCACAAATAACTCTTTTTATTTTGGCTGCTGGGAAGCTCAAAGCCATACTGGAAATTTAAGTATGGCGCCTTAGGCAAGCTTGTGGTCAAAATGGCTGCATTTTTCCCTCACATGCTCTTGGTTTCTCGTTTGTATTTTTAACTGCCTCAGCACTGATTCCTACTTCCTATTTGATAAGTTGTTTGGGCACAAGTCCATCACTAGTTTAGTTCACAAGGCATCTCAAATCCTTTGCAGAATATCCATATTTAAGTAAGTATACACGTGCATTTGAGAATACAATATGAAACAAAATGAAGCGTGGTAACAAAAGAATTGGTAAGATGTCATAAGAGGAGTGATTAATTTGCCAGAGGATCAAGCACGGCTCCCTTGACAGGGCAGATTTCGAAGCTGTCTGGAAGAATGAGGAAGAGCATTCCAGAGAGGGAACCGCCGGGACAAGAACACCAGGTGGTGAAAATGCAGCGTGTGAGTTGGGGATGTGGCAGAGGAAAACGGCAGAGGCTGCAAAGGGCTTTCGGAATCACATCATCATGGGTATAAATGAAGCTTTTCTTGATTCGTCCTGTTATACCAGTCTTCATTCCTCACATGTTCTGAAACACTGGTCTGAGTCATTCATTTGGGCTCTCAATCACACACTCTTCTCTCCATCAAAAACTACTTACCCCACATGGGTGGGTCTTAGCTACTTCTGACGGCCTTCGGTCATCTCCTCAGTGATTAAGAGTAATGGGAACTCAATGAATGCTTTCTAATGGAATAGAAGGGGTCCTAGCATGGGGGTCTGAGTCAGACACAAATTATGTAGCTTCAGCCACACGTGTTTGGTAGGCAAGAAAAGGTGATTTTAAATCTCATTAGAGCTTTTATTCATAGTGAATGGAACACAGTAAGAGTTTAATGAATGAATTAATAATGAAGAAAGTGAAGAGATACAGTGAAGAGATGAATGTGGCTACTCTTTATCTCTAAGATTGCTGATTATCGCAAGGATCTATGCTGAAAGTGAGTTATTTTAAAAAATAGAAGCAGAGGCATTTGAAAAGCTCAACACTTTCGCACCTATTTTAGGGAATTAAAACAGAAAACGAGGCCGGGCACGGCGGCTCACGCCTGTAATCCCAGCACTTTGGGAGGCTGAGGCGGGTGGATCACCTGAGGTCAGGAGTTTGAGACCAGCCTTGCCAACATGGTGAAACTTTGTCTCTACTAAAACTACAAAAATTAGCTGACCTGAGATCCCAGCTACTCAGGAGGCTGAGGCAGGAGAATCACTTGAACCCAGGAGGCAGAGGTTGCAGTGAGCCGAGACCACGCCACTGCACTCCAGCCTGGGCAACAGAGCAAGACTCCATCTCTAAATAAATAAATAAATAACAGAAAAAGAGAAATCTTTCAAAATGCTATAAGCTGCTAAAGCCAGAGACCTATTGCATTTTGGTCAGCATTTTGCAACTTTTAGTTAATGGAGACTGTGCCTTCCTCTTTGTTAGCCACTTGGTTAGCACATCTCCATGTTCACGGCCAACACCTAAAGAGTAACAGTAACAACCATAAGGAGTGATTCCTCATTTAAATTTTTTTTGGAATGTTAATATGATACTGTTAGTCATTTCTATCCTTCCTTTTTGCCTACTTGCCTCTTCTAAAAGTGATAAACTATATCTTTGTTAAAAATAATTCAAGTCTATTAAAGTAAAATTTATATCTTCTATCTTATCTAGATTAGAACTTTTCAACCTTATTATACATGAAAATTGCAGATACAATAAGCATGTCAATAATGTAAAACTTCCAACCCCACACCCAGGTTTGGAACATTCGGAAGTGTGTGCGTGAGTGTGCATGTGTGCGTGCGTGTGCTTGTGCGCGCGAGTGTGTGCATGCGTGTGGGCTCATGTGTGTGTGTGCATGCACGTGTGTGTCTGGGAAAGGGTCTCACTCTGGCTTCCTGGTGGGAGTGAAGTGGTGTAATCATGGTTCACTGCAGCCTCAAACTTCTGGGCTCAAAGAATCCTCCTGAAGCAGCCTCCCAAGTAGCTGGGACTACAGGAACCTGCCACTACACCTGGCTAATGTTGACATTTTTTGTAGAGATGGGGTCTAACTATGTTGTCCAGGCTGGTCTTGAACTCCTTGGTCTCCCAAAGTGCTAGGATTACAGGTGTAAGCCACTATGACTGGCAGGAAATGTGTATTTTTAATCATAAAATTTCCAGGTAATCTTGATGTAAGTGGTTCAGACAATACTTTGAAAAATACTTTCTAGGCCGGCTGGGTGCGGTGGCTCACGTCTGTAATCCCAGCACTTTGGGAGGCCGAGGTGGGCAGATCACCTGAGGTCAGCAGTTTGAGACCAGCCTGGCAAATATGGTAAAACCCCATCTCTACTAAAAATACAAAAATTAGCCTGGCGTGGTGGTGGGCGCCTGTAATCCCAGCTACTCAGGAGGCTGAGGCAGGAGAATCACTTGATCCTGGGAGGCGGAGGTTGAAGTGAGCTGAGATCGTGCCATTGCACTCCAGTCTGGGGGACAAGAGTGAGACTTTGTCTCAAAAAACAAAAAAAAAAAAAAAGAGAAAAAGAAAACGAAAAACACTTTCTAGTCAACCTCCAAATTAACCTGGGCCATAAAAGAGCCAAGTAACCAGCATGGGGGGTGTCACACTTGTCAGGCCGCTCTTATCACAACTGGTTTCACTGAATGACACTTGAATCTACAAGCAAGAAACTGCCCGGCCCTATGAGAGATCCACCTAGATTTATAGATATGTGCACCAAATACATAGATAAAAACCAGAGATGTGAATTATGGCCTAACCAGTACCCTTTGGGAAGGCACAATCAACAGTCTTGCCAGAACAACAGGCACAAACCAGGGCTACCCAGAATGCCTGGTGGTGCTACTGGTTGATCGCTTTGCTCACGACTCCCCCTATCTTCCTTAGGACAAACAGAGGAACACATCTTCCTCCAGACTCGGAACTAATAGCTGGACCATCTTTTCACATTTGCTTTCTCTTTATCCTGTGGACACTGAATTACCCCTTTCACACTGCCTGATGATCCCTCGAAGCCAAACAACACCTACCTTTTGCAATTCTGCGATATTTAAAAATTGCAATTAAAAATACACACACACACACACACACACACACACACACACGCATACATGCAAACCTCACTCCTAGTTTTATTCTCTCTGTGAAACTCTTATTTTAGTTCATACTCCACATTCCTTTATTTTTAAAAAGTGGATTGTACTGTGCTCTTTCATATGTATCTATGTGAGTTTTCTTAAATCTGTTCTGAAATAGGAGGCAGTGTAAATATATCAAATGACAATCTACATTTATTCATTAGGGACATTTTCTAGTTGGCACTTTCTTATGGGCTTTTTTTGACTTTTTTTTATGGGCTTCTTGATTAACTCAAGATCATGAGTCTCAAAACCAGGGATGAGGGAATCATTTCTCAAAATTGGATTCCAGGTACCAGAACCCAATCTGAACACAGACAAAGCCTCCCAGCTCCTCTGTGGCTTTATCTCTCAGTCTCCACACAGTAAAAATTTTCTCATCGGTGTTTATTAGGACCACTGTTATTTCTAGTGTGTAAACACTGGCATGTATTGACGATGGTACAAATGTTTAGGAATAACTAATGGTTTAATTTGTCTTTTCATTCAGCTATCCACATGGTTTGCATTAGTGCCAAGCAATGTCTCTAAGTAGTAAGGACTATGTGAACCACTCGGAACCAGGTCTGGATAATTATTTTTGTGTACACGGGGCACTCTGTGCCCCAACTCTGCCTTAGTGAGGTGCCTGGATACCATGGGGCTGGATGCGACAGCTGGTACAGCTGCCTGAGGTCCTGCAACCTCATGGCCACATTGGAAAATTGTCCAGATTGTGCAATGAAGCTCTGTGTGTGTGTGTGTGTGCGCGCGCGTGTGTGTTCATCTCTGTGTGTGTATGAGCACACATACATGAAGCTTGACCAATAACTGAAAGACTCACAACTTGCAAAATCAGCCACAACTAGCTCTCTTACAAACACTATTAACAGAATAACTGCCTGCACTGGCATGAAGCAACTGAAGGAAGAAAGAGCTGAAGAGACGAGTACTTCGCTCAGAAGAAAGGAAACAGCCTTTATATCAAAGCTTAATATAAGCCAATTTGCAGAGCTCTCCTTGCATCCATCCAGCTAACATTTGATGAGCACCTACTATGTATAAAAAAGTCCTGAGTGCTCTGACTTCAGTTGATTCTCTGTTCTCTTCCCCACACAAATATCTCTCTTACTTTCTAAATACTTTCCTTAGTGTAGAAAGACTCAAGTCTGGTCGTACCGAAAAGAATATTTATGATATCAAATCATATTGATGGCCTCACGGAAATACAGCCTCAGCAGTTAAAATACGGTACCATGCATTACCTGTTACGTCTGTGATTCAATGAGCAATCGCGCAAAGAATCTTCAGTGCAGGCCCCCTCAGATGGATTCTCTCATCTTTGAGATCTAAACACTTCGTTTTGTCTCCTTTGAAGAAATTATATTCTTAAAGAGGGGGGCAAAGGCTAAGAGGGGTTAGGGGGCTTCCTTTCGGTGTCTACTTCACTTTGTTCATGCCCAGCCAGTGTCTGGGCAACACACCCCTGCCCTCCTGCCTCTCCTGCAGGCACATCCCAGCCGTTGAGCTTTTCTTAAGTGCCACACATCTGGAATGAGCACCTGGGACATTTGTGTTTTTATTTTTCCCATCCAACAGGAACAGCCCCCTGTTCCAAGGCACAGCAGCAAGTGAGGCAGTCTCAGGCATACAGCTGCATTGTGAAGATCAAACCAAACGCACAGCCTCTGTACCTGTCACCTGCCTTTCAGTAAATACTAAGGACAGTTTTCTCCCTTTCTTAAAGCACACATGGAATCTACCATCAGTGTCTCCTATAAGTCTTAAAAAATGCTTTGAAATCAGGCACAACCCCAAAGGATGGTCCCTTTCACACCCCACTGCGTTGAACCAGCTTCACGTGTTTGCTGAAAGCCACATGGTGACAAATCTAAGGTGAAACCCAGGATATAAATCCAGGCCTGATGTTTTGTGAAGTACCCTGCACTCCTGAACTCTTCTGTCTAGAGGGTGACAGAAGCTCACTGGGTGTGATCGGACTCAGGTAAAGGGAAAATCACACCATGGAGGGAATCTAACCTGTTTGCCATCACACTTCACAGATAGGAATTTAGGTGACCCCAGGAGCAAGGGAGAATTGAGTTTGTGCAGATTTCACCCATGCATGCCCTTGGCTACTTTGGCAACGAGGAGTAACTTGTGCAGTGCAGCTCAGTGGTGAGGCGTCCGTTCATCCATTCTCCACCTCCCTTAATATTCACCGAGCACCTCCTACATACTGGGCATTGCAACTGGCCCTGGAGATAAGGCCTTTGTGGGGGTTACATTCTATTCAGGGAGGAGGATAATAAGAAAAATTTTTTTTTTTTTGAGATGGAGTCTTGCTCTTGTTGCCCAGACTGGAGTGCAATGGCACAATCTTGGCTCACTGCAACCTCTGCCTCCTGGTTCATGCGATTCTCCTGCCTCAGCCTCCCGAGTAGCTGGGATTACAGCCGCCCACCACCACATCTGGCTAATATTTTTGTAGTTTTAGTAGAGATGGGGTTTCACCATGTTGGCCAGGCTGGTCTTGAACTCCTGACCTCGTGATCCGCCCACCTCGGCCTCCCAAAGTGCTGGGATTACAGGTGTGAGCCATCGCGGCTAGACAATAAGAAAACTTTTACATAAACATGCAATATATTGGCAGATGGGAATGAATGAAATCAAGAAAAATCAGGCAGGAGACTGGCAGCCACAAGTGGAGAGCAATCCTAGATGGAAGTGCTCAGGACCCGCCTCCCTGAGGCCATGACATTGGCCTGGATGCTTGGTGAAGGAAAATGGTATGGAACTATCTGGAATCAAGGGTTTCAGCCTGAGCTAACGCCACATTCAAATCCCTGAGGCAGGACTGCAGGGTGACCAGACGGCTGAAACTAGTAACAGGAGGGAACCCACAGAAATTGCTGTAAGCAGCTGAGATTTAATCCAATGCCAACATGTAGAGACTAAAGGAGTAAGGCAGACCTTCCTGAGTCCTAATTTGGCCTCTTATTAGCCAAATGCCCTTAGAAAAGTTGGTGGACCTCTCTGAACTTCATCTTCCTCATCAGGGAAATCAAGAGAAAGATGCCCATTTTCTAAAGTGTTTATCCAAATGCCTCCTGGAGGGTAAGGGTTCACTGACTGCTGACTGTTGCTGTTGTTCTTATATTTCTGGTTTTTACATAGCATGCATCCTCTGAGGAGCTTTCAGTCATTCTTTCTATTACCTTTAGTTTGCTAAATAAATAAGTTCTTGGCATGTCTTTCAAGTTTGAGATCTATTCCTTCGGGTTGGTTTTGAATTGTTTGTGGTAAAGAGTTACTCTGGTTATTAGAATCTGCATTACAGGCCAATGATAGCTGGAATTTTAGATGTTTAAGAACATGTAAGACAGCAATATATGATTCCTAAATGTTTATTTTGCCAGATAAGAGAATTCTAAAAAACAAACAAGTCTATCATCTATCATAAATAGCACCTCATGAAGGACAGGATATTTGGCACAATAATCTCCAAGAAGGGGCAATTCCTCCCTAGAAAGGTCACCTTTCATAGATATATACACATGTGTGCATATGTGTGTGTGCACAAGCAAGCCTGCATGTTTGCCTGGACATCCTCTTTCTCTGTCTTTCTCCACATGTAGTGTGTGTGTGTATTTTTCTCTACGTGGCAAAATAAAGAGCTGGGGCTACATATTGTTGTCTCACGTTTTTAAACTCTGAAGTACATAAACAAATGTATTTTTCTCGCTTTGCTGTCAATCCGTGAACATGTCCCCATACATAGACCTCTGCCAGCTCCCATTGACAAGCCCTGCTCTCGACAAAGGAGATGTGATCAATGCCACAGGTGGAGGAGAAGAGCTCCCCGAGGCTCAGCCTAGCCTCGGGGAAGTTGTGATCTGCCGAGGGCAGTGAAGCTGTGAGCACCTGACCTGCTGGCACGATAACTCTGCGTTCGTTCGTGGTCATGTTTGGGGGTGGCATGTGCTTCTCCTCCATGTAGCTGCCATAGTTCATCCCGACGGTGTCTGGGCTGCCCACCATCTTCCCGCCTTTGGCCACACTGCATTCATCAGGAGAGTTCCTGGAGGAGAAGAAGAAATGTCTTTCCATTACAACAGCAACAAAGAGCATGTCTCCAATGACTTCTCACAATACACAGAACCAAAGAACGGCAAGGCGGAAGAGACTGGGGGAGAAAGGATAAATGTGAAAAGCCAAATACAGGTGGGATGCCGTGACTCACGCCTGTCATCCCAACACTCTGGGATGCCCAGGCGGGCGGATCACGAGGTCAAGAGATTGAGACCATCCTGGCCAACATGGTGAAACTCCATCTCTACTAAAAATACAAAAATTAGCTGGGCGTGGTGGTGTGCCTGTAGTTCCAGCTACTTGGGAGGCTGAGGCAGGAGAATCTCTTGAAACCGGAAGGTGGAGGTTGCAGTGAGCTGAGATCGTGCCACTGCACTCCAGACTGGCGACAGAGCAAGATTCCATCTCAAAAAAAAAAAAGAAAAAAAGAAAAGCCAAATACAGTGCCTTGCCTTCTGTCCTCTCAAAATGCATATTTTGAAGGCTTAACTCCCAATGTGATGGTATTAGGAGAGAGAGTCTTTGGGAGGTAATTCAGTTTGATGAGGTCATGAGGGTAGAGTCCATGATGGGATTAGTGCCCTTATTAGAAGAGGAAGAGACCAGAGCTCTCACTCTCTCTCTGCCATGTGAGGGCAGACCAAGAAGGTGGCCAAGCCATCTACAACCCAAGGACAGAGACCTCACCAGAGACTGGCCCTGCTGGTGCCTGATTTTAGACTTCCAACCTCCAGAAGCATGCAAGCTCGAGTCCCGCTGCTTCAGCCAGCCCGTCTGTGGGGCTCTGTGAAGGCAGCCTGCACAGGCTAGGACAGTACCCACACTGGCTAGACTCACAGAACATGCACAAGGGAGGCGGAACTACCACCTGGCTTCTGTTTCTTAAGCAGCTCCTCCAGAAACTGTCATGTCAGAACTCCATCTGTGACAACTGACTGGGAACACTTGCAGGGAACAGTGAACTGCTCTTTGTTCTCACGGTGTGACAGTAAACAGGCAGAGTAGACAGATGCTGAGAGGTGGCACCAGGGACACTCGCTGCTCAGCGAGGTTTATCCTGGAATGATGTTCCTTTTCAAAACCTCAGAATGAAATCCTCCTGCTGAATTTCAAATCCCTGCAGCCAATCTTGACATACGGAGCTTTGAAGACTCACAGTGTTCCAGGCTTAGGTGCAGACAGGAAGGGCAGAGAAGGGTGGGGACGACGCTAGGGGAGGCCTCACGGGAGTGGACTCCAGCAGTCCTAGAGGACCCCTGGGAAAGGGATTTGGAAGGAACTGTGTGGTTGCAGAGAGGGGTCAGCTACTGACTACTGACCTTGGGCAACAGGTCACAGGGCTGCTGTTAATAAGGCAGTCACTGTCATTTGGATAAAGTCAAACCTACCTTTCTGGAAAAAGAAAAGGAAACCATTCTAAACAGTGAGATGTGAAAGCTACAGGACATGGGTGAAATCGCATCTGATAGGGAAACGCCAAAAAGAAAATCCAGTTTAGGGCCGGGAACAGTGGCTCACGCCTGTAATCCCAGCATTTTGGGAAGCCGAGGAGGGTGGATCACCTGAGGTCAGGAGTTCAAGACCAGCCTGATCAATATGGAGAAACCTGACACTATTAAAAATACAAAATTAGCCAGGCGTGGTGGCACATGTCTTTAATTCCAGCTACTCGGGAGGCTGAGGCAGGAGAATCCCTTGAACACGGGAGGTGGAGGTCATGGTGAGCTGAGATCACGCCATTGCATTCCAGCCTGTGCAACAAGAGTGAAACTTGAAAGAAAGAAAGAGAGAGAGAGAGAGAGAAAGAAAGGAAAGGAAAGAAAGAGGGGGGGAGAGAGAGAGAGAGAGAAAGAAAAGAAAGGAAAGAAAGAGCGGGGAGAGAGAGAGAAAGAAGGGGGGGAGAGAGAGAGGAAGGAAGGAAGGAAGGAAGGAAGGAAGGAAGGAAGGAAGGAAGGAAGGAAGGAAGGAAAGAAGGAAAGAAAATCCGGCTTAAGCAGAAAACAGAATGTACATGTCAGTGCCTTCTTAGATGGCTAACGCATAGATGGCTAACCCAGGGTCACTGTAGCTGAGAAGTATTAATATTCAGGGTCTGTTGTCTAAGGTGGATTTCCAGAAATGCCTCTCAGGCTCTATCCAATGCACATATTTTTTTCAAATTCCTTGGAATCTGGGAACCTTCACTCTCTCTGGATTTCAGATTTCTATCCCAGTGTTTCCGGTTGTGGGATCCCCTCCAACGAACCCTTATTTATCTCCTCCACATCTTGTTAGCTGGAGTTCTGCGGGGAACTTGTAGAATCAAAAATCTATGGGCTTGGCATGGATGTGAACTTCAAGTCTAAGGAGGTCGAAACCACCTGAGGCAGGAGAGCACTTTCTGAGTGGGGTGAGATGGAGCGGGTCATTCCACACCTGAAAGTCATAGCTGGGATGTGGACAGGAAGGGAAAGTGTTTGTTCAGCATCTGGGAACTTGAAAATACAGGTTTCTTCTTAGCATCACTTACAAATGTGTCTGAAGCCTATGGAGGGTTCTTAGGTGCTGGCAGTGAAGACGGTGAGCCAAGACTGCCATCTGCGGATGGAGGTTAGAGTCAGGGTCATGCAGGACTCAGGCCGTACCACAGGCCTGGAATGCACAGCCCTGCCTGATGGCATCCTCACAGCTGTGCTAACATGAAGGCAATTTTAAAATAATAATGGTCTGAGTTCCCATGAAGTAGATCCTGAATATTTCCACCGCTGCCTACACATGCATTATTTCCTCTTGATGCTATTTTTCCTGGCTTCACACATTTATCTCTAAAAGACCCATCCTAATACCAAAACACAGAGTGTCTTCACTTGAGACTGAGTTTCCTATTCCTCTGGAAAATTCCATCAGTTGAGTAGACTGTATATGTTTTGGTATATTTGTCTCAAGGAGAGAAGTTACTACGGAAGAGAAGTTAGAGGGATTAGGTTCTTTAGGATAAAGACTTTACCCAGATGATGTGAGTAACTCAAGTAACAACTATAAAATCTCGACAATCTTTGTTCAGATTCAATCATTCACTCATCCATTTAGACAACTGTTATTAAGTGCTGTATACCAGGCCCCATTAATTCTTTCTTTTCCAACAATGCAGTTAACCATTTGAAAAGTAAAAGATCAAAGAGATGTATAAAATTATAGAAACAGGCCAGGTGCAGTGGCTCACGCCTGTAATCCCAGCACTTTGGGAGGCCGAGGTGGGCGGATCACCTGAGGTTGGGAGTTTGAGACCAGCCTGACCAACACGGGGAAACCCTGTCTCTACTTAAAAAAAAAAAAATTAGCCGGGATTGGTGGCGCATGCCTGTAATCCCAGCTACTCGGGAGGCTGAGGCAGGAGAATCACTTGAACCAGGGAGGTGGAGGTTGCTGTGAGCCGAGACCGTGCATTGCACTCCAGCCTGGGCAACAAGAGCAAGACTCCATGTCAAAAAAAAAAAAAAAAAAAAAATTATAGAAACAGGGGACATTGTGGATTTTGAACCCTTCAGAGCAACCCCTTTTTTTCTTTTAGTTCTTTATAGTTTAATTTTCCTATCTGAGGACAAGAACTCTAGGCATAGATCACGAGAGTTTCCCTATGACATTAAAGTAGATCCTTCAGGCTGGTTGCGGCAGCTCATGCCTGTAATCTCAGCACTTTGGGAGGCTGAGGCAGGCAGATCACTTGAGGCTAGGTGTTCGAGACCAGCCTGGCCAATATGGTGAAACCCTGTCTCTACTAAAAATACAAAAATGTCACCAGGCATGGTGGCGCATGCCTGCAACCCCAGCTACTCAGGAGGCTGAGGTGGGAGGATCACCTGAGCTCAGGAGGTGGAGGTTGCAGTGAGCCAAGACTGTGCCACTGCACTCCAGCCTGGGCAACAGAGCAAGATTCTGTCAAACAAACAAAAAAAATCCTTCATCAAATCTGGATATGATGAACTATTAAAATGCATTTTGTGACAGCTTTCTAAAAATATGAGCACATATTTAAAATGGGGTCAATGGTCAGTAAAGCTACTCTGTTTTCATTTTGCAACAACAACATCCAATTCATCTCATTAGATTTTCCCATCCCAGCTTTCATTGTGGAAAACGGCAGAATGAGGCCATCAGACCCCATTTTCAAAACTTGCACCTTTAAGGTAATGTTTTAAAACTCTTTTTCCATTGTATTTTGTTTTAGCTTAGAGAAAGATAGAGTAGAACCACTTTTTTTTGTATTATTATTTCAAGTGTTTTTTTGTAATAACTCTGAGGGACCTCCAACCCCAAAGAGAGGCAATGGTAACACCACAGGGTCACTGAAGTGCTAGACTCCAACCGGGTATTCAACAAATATCGCTGAAGCAGGCCCCAGTCGTTGTACTCTCACTTTTTAGTCCTTTTCCCTTGTTAGTTCTCTTACAATTTTTTTTCATTTTTATCTTCTTCTTCTTCTTATTTTTTGAGACGGAGTCTTGCTCTGTCGCCCAGGCTCGAGTGCAGGGGCGCAATCTCGGCTCACTGCAACCTCCGCCTCCTGAGTTCAAGCGATTCTCCTGCCTCAGCCTCCCGAGTAGCTGGGATTACAGGTGCCTGCCACTATGCCTGGTGAAGTTTTGTATTTCTAGTAGAGATGGAGTTTCATCATGTTGGCCAGGTTGGTCTCGAACTCCTAGACCTACGGTGATCCTCCTGCCTCGGTTTCCCAAGGTGCTGGGATTACAGGCATGAGCCACTGAGCCCAGCCTTCTCTTGTAAAGTTTAACAGCAAAAGAGCAGCCTTAACGTGTTTGGGATCTGTTCTGGGAGCTCAATAGTTATCAATCTTCACCACAGCAAACTGTGTTGCTGGCATCGTCTCCACTTTCCAGAGGTGTGAACTGAGTATTCAAAACACAAGGGGCTGGGTCCAGGACTCACAGCCAGGAGGAGGTAGAATGAGACTTCAGTGAGGGTGGCCCCAACTCTCCATCCCTGCTTCTTGACCCTGAACAGAATGACTCCACAAAGTAAAGGCAAGACAATGTCCTCTAAAAGGTAACTAGATCTTCATTTCAGGAAGGCACTGGGGACTCCCTGACTCATACACTACTCTGGTTTAAGGTGTACACTGAAGCACTCATCCTGACACACCGTCCTACCCTGGGACTCTTCATTCCCTGAAGAGCATGTATATGACACAAGCAGGGCACATATATGAGATGCAAATAAGAGGGGTGATTCCTGGAGAAGAAAAGAATTTTCAAAGATATCTGCTTTACTTAAGAAAAGGACGCCAGGCACAGTGACTCACACCTATAATTCCGGCATTTTGGAAGGTCAAGACAGGTGAATTGCTTTAGCTTAGGAGTTCAAGACCAGCTTGGGCAACATGAAATATATATTTACAAAAAATACAAAAATTAGCTGGGCATGGAGGCGCACCTGTAGTCCCAGTTACTCAGGAGACTGAGGTGGGAGGATCACCTGAGCCTGTGGAGGTTGAGACTGCAGTGAGCCGAGATCACGCTACTGCACTGCAGCCTGGACAACAGAGCAAGACCCCCGTCTCGAAAAAAAAAAAAGAGAGAACAAAAGAAAATGAAATTTTACCACATTTCAGAGAACTGCAAAGTGTTCATTTGAAAGACTCACTATAAATACATTTTTGGCTCTGCGCCCAGGTGTGATAAGAAAAGACCCACACCACACAAATGTGTGTCTTGATTACTCCACTGCAGCCCCACCTTCACCGAGCATTCCGAGGCTCACACATCACCAGGGAAAAAGTTCCCACAAACCGCTTGGTATGTCACCTGCACCAAGCACTGCCCAGCATAGAGGACCATGTGTTCTCCACTCTCAGATTTAGAGGTTCAATGCATTGTTTTATTGCAAAGAGCATGCTGTGCAGGGAATGAACAGTCCTGAAGTAGGACAGTGTGTCAGGATGAGTGCTGCAACGTACACTTTAAACCAGAGTAGTGTACGGGTCAGGGAGTCCCTGATGCCTTCCTGAAATGAAGATCTAGTTACCTTTTAAACATATACATACTTTCAAACATACACATACAAACCTTTTAAACATACACATACTTGCATATGTGTGTTGCAGCTGTTCCTGAGAATATTCTCAGGCTATTCAGCAGGTGCCTGTCAAACAGATAATCATTTAGTAAATATTCAATGTATCTGTCTTATTGTTTGGGGTAGAAATTTCTTTATTGCAAATAAGCATTGTTCAAGATATTGCTCTCAGAGACTCCTTTGAGGACAAATGAAAATCATTTTGTCTTTTTAAAAAATTTCAATAGTTTGGGGGCAACAGCTGGTGTCTGGTTACATGAATAAGTTCTTTAGTGGTGATTTCTGAGATTTTTGTACACCCATCACCCAAGCAGTAAACACTGTACCCAATGTATAGTCTTTTCTCCCTCACCCACTCCCACCCTTCCCCCAGAGTCCCCAAAGGCCATTGTATCATTCTTATGCCTTTCTGTCCTCATAGCTTAGCTCCTACTTATAAGTGAGAACATACGATATTTGGTTTTCCATTCCTGAGTTACTTCAGTTAGAGCAATGGTCTCCAACTCTATCCAAGTTGCTGCAAACACCATTATTTTGTTCCTTTTCATGGGTGCATAGTATTCCATGGTGTGTATATATGTATATATATCTATATCTATATACACACACACACATATATACAAACACAAATATACATATATATATACACACACACACACACACATACACACACACACCACATACTCTTTATCCACTCATTGGTTGATGGGCATTTAGGCTGGTTCCACATTTTTGCAATTGTGAATTGTGCTGCTATAAACATGCATGTGCAAGTGCCTTTTTCATTTCCTCTGGGTAGATAACCAGTGGTGGGATTGCTGGATCAAATGGTAGTTTTACTTCTAGTTTTCCATACTGTTTTCCATAGTGGTTGTACTAGTTTACATTCCCATTGGCAGTGTAAAAGTGTTCCGTTTTCACTATATCCATGCCAACATCTGTTTTTTGTTTGTTTGTTTGTTTGTTTGTTTTGAGCTGGAGTCTCGCTCTGTCGCCCAGGCTGGAGTGCAGTGGCCGGATCTCAGCTCACTGCAAGCTCCGCCTCCCAGGTTTACGCCATTCTCCTGCCTCAGCCTCCTGAGTAGCTGGGACTACAGGTGCCGCCACCTCGCCCGGCTAGTTTTTTGTATTTTTTAGTAGAGACGGGGTTTCACCGTGTTAGCCAGGATGGTCTCGATCTCCTGACCTCGTGATCCACCCGTCTCGGCCTCCCAACGTGCTGGGATCACAGGCTTGAGCCACCGCGCCCGGCTAGTTTTTTGTATTTTTTAGTAGAGACGGGGTTTCACCGTGTTAGCCAGGATGGTCTCGATCTCCTGACCTCGTGATCCGCCCGTCTTGGCCTCCCAAAGTGCTGGGATCACAGGCTTGAGCCACAACATCTGTTTTTTTTAATTTTTAATTATGGCCATTCTTGCAGGAGTAAAATGGTATCACACTGTGGTCTTGATTTGCATTTCCCTGATAACAAGTGATGTTGAGCGTTTTTTTTCATATTTGCTGGCCATTTGTATATCTTCTTTTGAGAATTGTCTATTCATGTTCTTAACCCATTTTTTGATGGCATTATTTATTTTTTTCTTGCTGATTTGTTTGAGTTCCTTGTCGATTCTGGATATTAGTCTTTTGTCAAACGCATAGTCTGCAAATATTTTCTCCCACTCTGTGGGTTGTCTGTTTGCTGATTATTTCTTTTGCTGTGAAGAAACTTTGGTTTAACTAAGTCCCATCTATTTATCTTTGTTTTTGTTGCATTTGCTTTTGGATTATTGGTCATGAACTGTTACTCTCAAATTCACATTTTCAGTTCTGGGTTCTATTTGTCACCCACAAAACATTAGTCTTGATGGTCCTGTGCAGTATGTGGCATCAACAAGAGTAAATAGGAGCTAGGAAGACAGATACTTCCCTCTGCTCACAGCAGGAGAAAGTCCATGTTAGTCAGGGGATCCCCAAGATGGGAGAGCTGGTTCAGGATTCTGAGAAAGAACTGGACAATGGCCCAGTGGCTGGGGTATTAAAAAGTGAGTCATGATACTTCACAACTCCCTGGCAACACCCTTGGGGTCACACAGCCTCAAACTCCTGAGCTCAAGCGATCCTCCTGGTTCAGCCTCCCTATAAACAGCTGGGACTACAGGCCACACTCCTTGAGAAATGTAACCTTTGCAGCAATCTCACACTTTTCCATGGCATTTGGTCATAACTGTGGTCACTCACAGGAACACAGAAATAGTGCAGGAAGACACCGAACCTTTGTGATGGAAATAAAAATACTGGAGATGCGCCCAATGAAACTGGCTTATTGAGCTTCAAACAATAATCTCTCTTAAATAGCAGTTGGAGAATTAAGTTCTAATCATTTAAAATCATGAGCACTGACTTCTTAAAACATACTAGCATTCTGAATTAATGATAAAAGGACATGGCAAAGAATATCAAATACATTGGAAATTTTGTTAAATTTGAATTAAGGAGAGAAGGCAGACACGCTGCTAAGCCCAGTTGGGTTCTCATAGGGTTACGGAATCAGAGGGCTGGAAGAAGCCCCGTTTCCAAGCCCCTGGGCATGACTGTCTGGAAACCACTTGAATGAACAAGAGTTTAGCTTCGTTAACAGTTTTTTAGGGAGGGGCTTCGTCATTTTCCTCTGCAACTCCAGAGTTCTATTTATAAATATGTAGAGTGGTTTTAAGTATACGTTATTCCTCTACCTGTGTGTAAGCTATGTGAAGTTTGAGGTAGGTCATAAAAATGCATATAAGACAAAATGATAACATAAATAATTAACAGAATAAAAATGAGTGGAAAACAAGGGCCAAAAAGGAATGAAGAGATAAAAGCAGCCCACTGAGTAAGCTTACTATTTATCCTGCTGAGGTAGGATACCAATTCAGCTCTGAGCTTTCTACTCGCCAAAGCAAAGATGGAAGTGCATCTGATGACAAGGTTTGAGGTATTAGTAAACTACATACAAACCAGTTATTCAGCAGAAATAAAGCTCTCCCTGGGCTAAGCGTTGAGAGTTTTTCTCGGGGCTTCTCATGAAGAAAACTAGGCTATGTAGGAAACAATATCGTTCCCAACATCTCATAATACATCTAAGACCATCCCGCACAGTGCCAGGAGGAGCTGGTGGCAGAGCAGGACACTCCCTGTACACAGTGGTCCCATGCTGCCTCCACAGAGGTCTAGAGACGGCATGTCCCCAGCCTATCCTCCATACTGGCTGCTATTGGAAAGATCAGACCTGTCAGAGAAGTCAGTGCAAAAACACGAAAAAAATCAGTAATTAAAAAATGAAAAAACCTTGAGAGATGCAGTGTTACATATGCCTCTAGTTCCATAACTCCCAAATTTCTAGATTTTACTTATTTTACTGTTTCTTAAGAGACACGGTCTTGCTCTGTCACGCAGGCTGGAGGACAGTGGTATGATTGTAGCTCACTGCGGTCTCAAACTCCTGGGCTCAAGTGATCCTCTTGTCTCAGCCTCCCAAGTAGGCAGGACTATGCACACGCGCCGCTATACCTGGCTGTTTTTTAATTGTATAGAGGGGGTCTCACTATGTTACCCAGGCTGGCCTCTAACTCCTGTCCTCAAGCAATCCTCCCACCTCAGCCTCCCCAAGCACTGGGATTGCAGGCATGAGCTGCTGCACTGAAACCCCTAATTTCTAGATTTTAAATTCAAATTTACCAACATTAAATAGGGTCATGCTTATGTCTCCAAGAGCACCAAAGGCATTGTGGGTAAAAAAATCTTTCCAGGCCTCAGTTGGTTAATCTTCCAACCAGTATTTCACTGTTAACTAATGATGAGCATGGCTCCAGACTCTTTTCATGTGTTTATGTTTTAATAAACATATGGATAAAGCATTTAACATGGTGCCTGGCACATGACCACGCCAGGTGTCAGCTGTTGCTGTCAGTTCATTTCATCTGCACATCTCCATGACGGAAATACTTGAAAGCAGGAGCCTTATTACAGATGAAGCACAGAGAGGTTGGATAGCTTGCCCAAGATCACACAGCCAGTAGGGGAAGAATTGGGATTTGACCCTAGATAGTCAAGGTCTCAACTCCAAGTACTTCACTGCCCCACTCTGTGCCATTGCTAGGTAAATCCATGTGAGAAGTCTTTCACAGACCTAAAGCACCATTGAATGGAACCTCAGAAAACTTAATTTCATCACTATTAAGTATTCTAAAAGAACATCTTCAGAGTGGCCCTGAAGACAGTCATGGGTGAGGGTTACAGATGTGAGCTGAGCAGGGCAGCCACGAAGGAGCAAGGAAGGGCCCCGTGGGAGACTTGGAAGGTGGCAGTGTTTATGTGGAGATATAAATAGGTTTTGATAAGTTTGGTCTAAAAGAAATAGTCACCTCAATTTGCAGGTAAGCATTCTATGCTTCTCCCCAAAACTTCATTGATGTGCCCAGCAGGGTGCATGTTTTACACAGATGATGGGCAAACATTCGTAAGTGCAAAAGGAAACCAGACAAATGTCCTCATGATGACAGAGGCGAGTGGGAGTGCATCTGACTCTGACTGCAGGCCCAAAAAGATGGAGGTGAGGACCAGGACAGGAGCTGGACCACTGTGGAAGAGGTCAATCTAATTTTTTAAGATTAAATAAAATAAGTCCAAGATGAAAGCCTCCTTGAGCTATCGCCATACATAATACCCCTTTAAAAAA
This sequence comes from Rhinopithecus roxellana, assembly GCF_007565055.1. Classification (NCBI taxonomy): domain Eukaryota; kingdom Metazoa; phylum Chordata; class Mammalia; order Primates; family Cercopithecidae; genus Rhinopithecus; species Rhinopithecus roxellana. Next base: position 53,701,960 of record NC_044561.1, read on the forward strand.
AAAAAAAAAGCAGGGTTGGGGGTGGGGACTAATATTCCTGAAAAAGCATACTGAGAAATGTAAAATCTGGTCTTTAGTCTTTGAAAAACAAAATAAACTTGGCATCTGACTTTGGTTTTCTCACATCAGAGTCTACTTACAGTGAGGCAGTTTCCGTCATGGAAAGAACCCGCAATGAAATGGCACAGCCGTGGCCATTAGCTTGACAAGCATGGAGCCTCAGCCCTTGTGGGTGTGAATGGGCCTCATTTATCCAAGAACGGCACTGAATACATCCCAGGGGGACAGCCCCAAGCTTGCTGGCCACATTAAATCTGATTCACCCTCACTTCAGAACACTTAGCAGGGGCCCACTCCTTGGAGAAAGTCCAAGGCAAGTCAGAATGTAATTGCGGAAATCAATATGTCTTCTTCTTTGAGTCAGTGGAGGTAAACCCGCTAATCCTGTCGCAAATCGACCTGTTCTCCTAGAGCCATCCTCCTTCCTAATCCTCTGAATTCCTCTTGCACCTGGACATGCCTTTTCAGCCCCTTGTTCTCCGTCACATGCTGGTGAAGTGTCCCTGAACTTCACTTCCAAAGCTTTCTCCCTCCTGCTACCAGAGTGCTCTCTCCCAAACAGAAATGCAAGCTGGCCATGTCCAACCTAATCCCCGTCACAGTCCGGAGCCCCTCCCTAGATTCTCCTCAGTGATCTGGCTCTGGGGCCCTCAAGTCAGTCATTTGTTTAGCAAATATTTGTGGAGCATCTTTCTAGGCCAAGCACTGTCCCAGGTGCTGGGGTTGTATCAGTGTCTCTATTACAATGGGGCTGGCATTTGAGTGGCCAAAACCCCTTTCCCCAACTCCATGTGCTCTGTGCTCAAAGACCACATTCCACATCACCCCCTAGTCCCTTCCCTTTGGGCCTTCACTTTTGCTACTCCCTCTGCCTTCAAGGCCCTGCCTATGACCACCTGATACCTGCCCTATTCACCTGTTCACCACCTGGCACCTGCTCTATTCACCTGTCCGTGCTCACCTCAGGGGTCTCTACAGCCTTTCCCGGGCCTCCAGAGAGAGGAATGTCTCATTTCCACTTCCACCGTTCTCTGTATTTTCTCAGTAAGTGTCTGCAGGATGAGTGAGTACCTTTATGAATGAATCTTCCATTTAAATATTGAGTTCCTTATCTTATACCTGCAGTGCAAGAGAAAGCCCCTCATGTTGGAATCAGAAAACCAATGTTGACCTTGGTTGACCTTCGATGAGTCACCTAACCTTTCGAGGCTCCACTCCTTCATTCATAAAAATGAATGAACGCTTTCTTGAGGTTGCTGTGAGGACATCCCTGAGATGATGCCTGTGGAGAAAGTCTGCAAGCTGTGAAGCGCTATACAAATTAACACAGCATGCGCACACCTGTGCATGTGCGTATGTGGGTGTAAATGTGAGGCTTTTTGTTCTTGGCAACTGTTCATAATTGTACCTCGGTAAACTCTTATGTGGGTCAGCAAGCTAAGGTTTACTCTTGTGCAGTGTTCAGCATGCAACTGTTTTCTGGAATGTCACTGTGTTTCTGAATGTTCCTTTTGGTTTATTAGGTTAGTTCACATTAAGAAGAACTTGGTGAGGAAGCCACATGGAAGAACTGGAAAGGCTTTCTTTGGCAGCTCTACCCTAAGAGGGCAAAGAGGTCAGTTCTGCGAGAGAACCCCCACAAAAAGGCTGGCCCGGGACAAGATTCCAGTTCTGTCTCAAGTCTGAACACAAATAAATCCCTCCTCAGGTGGTTTTCTTCGTAAGGATCCTAAAAGCACATACTTAGTCCTCACCGACTGAACAAGCTCCTAATCAAGTTTCATAGTGTGAATCGAGGTCAGTCACCACAAAAGGTATTTTTAGGACCCCAGACAAGGAAGGGATTGTCTGGAGCGCTGCAGGGTAATTTGTGGGTCTGTTTTATTTCTGAATCAGAGGCAGTGGAAAAGCTGTTTCAGACCCCATGGCTGGAGCAGCGGGTGGAGCTCAGCAGTGATTCATGTAGAACTCCGGGCTCAAACTGAAACCATAGATGTTTGTCTTCACAGCTGTGTGTTATTTTTACCCTTACTAAATATTCTCTCTTACACCTGGAATTTCAGCCTCTTCCCAACAGTCCTGTGCCTTCCCCCTTCTCTGAAGCAGTTGAAGACAAAATTAATTAAAAAGTCACCACCAGCTCACCAACAGTTAGTTCTTTGTCCCCTTAAAGGGGCTTGATGTTTCCCTGAGAAAATTTCATTATTTAAGTTTATATTTCTCTTTACAGCCAAAAACGAATGTCAGCAAGACTGTGTTGCTTTTAGATCTTGAAAACTGGAGGGAAATGCACCATTTTGGGATTCATCATTTGAACATAAAATGTTCTGTAGCATAAGATCTCTACAAGTAGTTACATGACAAAGATCAGATGTGACGTCTTTTCTATCTTGCGCATGTCTTTTAATTTGTCTGAAAGGCTCCTTTTTCAGAGAAGAAAGTCGATTGAGCCCAATAGCCAATATGGTGCTTCAGGTTTTTATTTTTATAACAGGCCAGGTGAATCCTGGTTAACCAAAACAATTTTTCTTTTTCTTTTTTTTTTTTCTCTTTTTTGAGACGGAGTCTTGCTCAGTCGCCCAGGCTGGAGTGCAGTGGCGTGATCTCGGGTCACTGCAAGCTCCGCCTCCCGGGTTCACGCCATTCTCCTGCCTCAGCCTCCCAAGTAGCTGGGACTACAGGCACCCACCACTACGCCCGGCTAGTTCTTTTGTATGTTTAGTAGAGATGGGGTTTTATCGTGTTAGCCAGGATGGTTTTTTTTTTTTTTTTTTTTTTTTTTTTGAGATAGAGTTTTGCTCTTGTTGCCCAGGCTGGAGTGCAATGGCACGATCTCAGCTCACTGCAACCTCTGTCCCCACTGGGTTCAAGCGATCCTCTTGTCTCAGCCTCACAGGTAGCTGGGGTTATAAGCATCTGGCTAATTTTTTAAATATATATATTTTTAGTAGAGGTGGGGTTTCACCATGTTGGCCAGGCTGGTCTCGAACTCTTGACCCACCTACTATTTTTAAAATGTGATTTTGTTTGGAGACACCTGGTGAGGTTAATGTAAAGGTGAGTGCAGGTGAACTGACCTGATGTGATAAAATAAGATGGCAGTAAATATTTTTAAAATGTGTAATATATACAAAAAATCCAAATGCAGTTGGCCCTTGGATCTGATGCTTCTTGTCACTGCTTGTCTGACATGTGGAGTGAAGCTTGCTATCCCTGTCAATGCAGGATAGAAGTTCAGCTTCTTCTACAAAGCCCTGAGGGAGTGAAGAAGAGTCCAGGCCTGTGGCCAAATGGCCAACTTTTACTTTCACTTTCAACTTTCTCTTGAGCAAGTGACGAAAACTTTTGGAAACTCAGTGGTCATCTGTAAATGGGAATAATCATAGTAATGTCATCTCCTAGATGTTTGAGAAAACTGGACAATATGTTGTATACCAAAATCTATTAATAAATCATGTGTGTTGTAAAAATATGGGTTAATATTATCCTTGTCAGGCTCTTTCTCTCCCGCCCAGGTAGAGTTGATTGCACCCTCATCCCTGTTATTGCTGGGCCCTGAACATCACTCTGTACTGAATGTGTCTCACGATCTCACAGAATCTTTTTCACCTTTGGTAGACCATGAGCTTCTCTTAGTTTCTTTTTTTCTTTCTCTCTCTCTCTCTCTCTTGCTCTCTCTTTTTTTTTTTTTTTTTTTTTTTTTTTTAGACAGAGTCTTGTTCTGTCACCCAGGCTAGAGTGCAGTGCCATGATCTCAGCTCATTGCAACCTCTGCCTCCCAAGTTCAAGTGATCCTCCTGTCTCAGCCTCCTGAGTAGCTGGGACTACAGGCGCCTGCCACCATGCCCAGCTAATTTTTGTATTTTTTGTAGAGATGGGGTTTCACCATCTTGGCCAGGCTGGTCTCGAACTCCTGACCTCAAGTGTTCTGCCCACCTCAGCCTCCCAAAGGGCTGGGATTACAAGTGTGAGCCACCTGCACCCGGCCAGCTTTGCTTAACTCTTAATCCATCTCCATTGAAGCTAACACAGTACATGATGCAGATTAAACACCAAATAAATGTTGGTTTCGTGCAGCATTTGTCAACTTCAACACTATTGCCACTTGGAGCCAGATCACTCTTTGGACAGGTTGGGGTAGGGGCTGGCAGGGGTGCTGCCCTGAGTACTGCAGGATGTCCCCGACCACCAGATACCAGTAACACCTCCCAGCTGTGACCAGCAAAAATATGAGCATTGGCAAATGCCTCTGGGGGCAACATCACGCTGGTTGAGAACCACTGGGCTAATGAATTAAGATCCGCTGAGCTTAGGCAAGGAGGCAAGAGCCTCTTGTTTTACCTGGTGTTTATTAGAGGGAAGTTCCTGTCCCCAGTGTCTGGGGTGATGCTTAAAAGGGGCCTCTATGTTCATGAGTATTCCTAGCTATGGTTTGTCTCTACTTCGTTTGGGGTACATTCTCCGAGCCTTGGCCCATCCTCGCTTCCTCTTTTCCTCACGCCGTATGTCCAACCCATCAGCAAAGCATGTTAATTCCACCTTCCAATTATACCCAGGATGCGACTGCCTCTCCCACCCTCATGCAGACTTCTCCCATCCCACACCCAGATTTTCACAGGAAGGCTTCAACACAGGAGTCAGAGAGGCCCTGCAAAATCTAAGTAACACTATATCCCTCCTTTGCCTAAAGTCCCCTAACGGTTTCTGAGCTCGCCTGAAAGTGAAAGTCCAAGTCCGGCAATGGCCCCACAGCCTCTCCAAACTCATCATCTATTACTCTTCTTCTTGGACACTAAACAGCAGCCACGATGGCCTCCTTGTTGTCCTTGAACACCTCAAGCTGACCTCAGGGCCTTTGCATTTAGTATTCCCTCGTCTTGGAATCTTTTCTGCTGTTTAATCACAGGCCTTCTCCTTCACTGCCTTTGCAGCTTTACTCAAACATCGCTTTTTTGTGATCTTCTCCAGCCACCTTCTTTATTGCTGCCATCCCATCAAGCTTTATTTTTCTCCTTAGCATTGACCACGATCTAACCTGCTGTGTGTTTTCATAAGTGATCTGATGTCATGACCATCTTCACTGCTAGAAAGCGAACTTAGTGAGGCAAAATGTTTTTGTATATTTTATTACTCTATCCCAAGTGCCTAGAAAAGTGACTGCACATAGTAGGTGCTCAATAAATAATTCGTTGAATGAATGAATGACTGCATGCATAAACAGTATGTCTAAGACCCAGACAGACCCAGCAGGTAATTCCTACTTTTTCTCATCTCCATCACACTACAAGTGGCATGTTTTTTAAATAACATCTATAAAGCATCTTGCTATCTGACCCAAGGCTGGAATTATTCATGGCACACAATGAATCTCCATCCCAGAGAGAGGCAAGGCCCAGATAGCATCGTCTCTCACTGCACAGGCCCAGCTGGGCAAAGCACCAATGTAGTGGGAGGGAAGGAGGTATTTCTCAACTCAGGCAAGGACTTCTGGGGAACAACCTCACCTCCACGTGGATTCTCCCAGATCATTCGCTGGGTGGGCCACCTTCACCCAGATGCTAGGCGTTCTCATTTTTCATCTCCTTGAATCATGCAACAGAGCCGTGGTCCTCAGACTACCAGGCAGCGGAATCCTGTAGAGGGCTCCTTCAAACACAGAGTGCTGGACTGCCACCCAAGGCTCTTGGATTCTAGGGCAGGACCTGAGAAGCCGCGTCTCAAACAAGCTCCCAGGGGGAGGTGATGCTGCTGGTCCCGGAGCCCACGTTGAGAACCACCACACCAGGGGAACCTTCACTCAACAGAATCGAACATGGCAATGGCTCCAGGTGGCCTGCAGACTGGGCTGAGGCAGGACTCACAGCACGGCACATAATTTCACTGAGTTCCACCTGCAGTGAGCCTCCAGGTGGGCCTCACAAAATCACCATCGCCCGTGGAAAAGGGAAGGTGCCGCTTAGCGTAAGCTGCCTGTGATCTGGCTGGCCTGAGCTGGGGATGCTGAGATAGAGGAAAAGCAGCCTGCTTTGCACAGGCCTGCCAGCCTGCTCACGTGAAGAGAGTTTGCTTGTGGACCATGAGTGAGCAGGTGTTACCTCTTGGCTTACCCTGCCAGTCTATCACGACTTGAGCTTTAGGGATCTCACAGTGAATTCAGGGCATTGGTAGGGAGCTCACAAGAGGCTGAGCAGGCACCGATACTCCCAGCTGGGCCCTTGGTGTGGATGGCACAGGAAAACAGCTGGTTTTAGTTTGGCTGCACACTGACAGTTCTCCATTGTGGCTTTCTGGTGCGTGAGGCTAGAGTGAAGAAAGGGAGAGCGTGGCTGTGGACCACCGAAGCTGAGAAATGATGTCCTGTGTCTACACAACGTGCAATGAGATTAGTGTCTGCAAGAATTCTGCCGTTTGATCTGGCAGTGGCCAAGCCAAACCCACAAGGACGTCCCAGTTGGCTCGCAAAGCAGTGGTTCCTTTCTCTCCTGTTTTTCTTTTATTATGTTTTACAGAAGCTCTGTTATAATGGCAACAGATCTCATTTCACCACTTGTATTTCATTTCAGGAGCTTGTAAGCACGTTAGGGCTGAGGTTTTGTAGAATTCCATTATTTGGTTGGGAACTAAGTCCTTCCTCTCAAAGCACATGGCCTTTTTCTCCGTGGGTACTGGATGGATAGGGATGGACAGAGGACATCATTCCCAAGCTGGATATTCTATGCAGAAGGAAGTGGGCCATGTTCTTGCAAGACCTATGGGCAGAGAGTGGACTTCTCCCATGGAGGTGTTTGGAAGATAGTCAGGGGCCACAAAGGTAACAGCCCACAAGTTCTAGCCAAAGAGTAATATTTGACTTACATAACTTCCCCTTGGACTTGACTTCAAGAGGCACGTGCACTACAGGAAAGCCCATTATGCATAAGCTAAGAGGAGGGACAATTAGAAGAAGCTACTGGGCCAGAGGCCAGGGGCCAGGAGATGGGCTAACTCCCTGGCACAGCTGGCCTGGGGCTTCGGAGTCTGGAAGGATGCGGGTGCAGGCAGTGGAGCGCTCAGGAGCTGCATTCCCAGCGGGGCTCCTCCGGAGTCGGGGGGCCACACACAGCTCTGCAGCATCTCTGCTGTGAACCCCTCCATGGCAGAATCTGTGTCTCCATGAACCCTACCTCTGCCCCGGCCCCTCAAGCTAGGCTAACACAGCCCAGTGCTGGTTCACGGTGTCCAAAATAAAGCAGAGTGAATCACGCCCATGTTCCTTTTTATGGAGCTGCGCCTGACATTCGTAAAGAGCCCATAGTAAGGCCGGGCATGCGGCTCACGCTTGTAATCCCAGCATTTTGGGAGGCTGAGGTGGGTGGATCGCCTGAGGTAAGGAGTTCGAGACCAGGCTGGACAACATGGTGAAACCCTATCTCTGCTAAAAATATGAAAACTAGCCACTCGGGAGGCTGAGGCGGGAGAATCACTTGAACTAGGGAGGCAGAGGGTGCAGTGAGCCGAGATCGTGCCATTGCATTCCAGCCTGGGTGACAAGAGCAAAACTCTGTCTCAAAACAACCACAACAACAACAACAAACCACAGTGAGTCAGCAAAGCCTGTGGATTGGATCCCAGGCAGCCCTTTGTCTGCCCCAAGGCTGCCTCCAACCTCTGGCTGAGATGAGTCTTAGCTCCACTGACAACCTTTCAGCTTTCTTTTCCCCCAGTCCCTTTCAGGAAGCCCGTTGGATTCTTCATAGCAGGACACTGACTCACCACTTACGTTTCAGCTCTTTCAGGTCACTGAGCTTGAGCAGTCCCCTAGGGAACCTCTGACCTGACACGCCACCAGCCAGGCTGAGTTCCAGCAGTAGCAGTGAACTGAGCCCCCAGAGCACACTGGTTTGGAGATCTAAAAAGTACAATGGGCCACCAGTCACTGATCAGTGCAGCATCCCTGGAAGCCAGGTGTGGGGGTCGGTGTCCTGGGTCAACTTGGCCAGGCTGTAGCACCCGGTGACTTAATCAAACGCTAACTGGGGTGGTACTGGGAAGGCATTTTGCGCAGGTAACTCAGTCAGTTGAACTTGACTAAAGGAGATTATGTTGGATGATGTGAGTGGGCCTCATCTATCAGTTGAAGGCCTTAAGAACAAAGCCTGCGGTTTCCAGAGAAGAAGAAATTCTGCCTCAAGACCGTAACACAGAAATCCTGCCTAGTTTCCAGCCTGCCAGCCTCCCCTGCAGATCTCAGACCTGCCCACTCCCACAACTGCATTAGTCAATTCCTTCCAATAAATATCTTAAAATATTAAAATATCCTATAGGTTCTATTTCTCTAGAGAATCCCAACTGATACACCAGGCTAGCACCCAGACACAATGCCAGCGGACACACTGAGCTCTGGGGGAGACGGGCATGAGCTCTGTATCTTTCTCTTCTACAAAGAGGATTAGTGTCAGCCACTCCTCTCCCTCCCCCTGGAACATCCTTGGGGGTGGGGGACGATGACACTTGGTGACTGGTTGACATCTGTACACGGCCAGATGCCTCAAAGCTAAGGCGGCCTCTGCAGCCAGTGTTCCTCCCCTGCCTATTTCAACCCAGCTGCCCTTTTCCTCAAAGGAGGCACATAGGCCTGGACTGAAGGCAGATGGGGTCCACCTTGTTCTCTTCATGAACAGCACCTGCCAAACCCACATCGCTGCGAATCCACCAGAGGACCCGGAGGATGAAGAGGATGACATGATGGTCTTCACTCAGTATTCATGCACCAAAACACATCACCGATGCTTCAAGAGCTGGAACAGCATTGAAAGTTTATGACAGGAGCAATGAGAAGTCTGTGAGCCCTGAGAGAGGAAGCTCTTAAAGTTCCCATCGTTTCCTTGAAAGAAAATGTCCAGACCAGGTGCGGTGGCTCACAACTGTAATCCCAGCAATCTGAGAGGCCAAGGTGGGTGGATCGAGTTCGAGACCAGCCTGGCCAACATGGTGAAACCCTGTCTGTACTAAAAATACAAAATTCAGCCAGGCATGGTGGTGCATGCCTGTAATCACAGCTACTCAGGAAGCTGAGGCAGGGGAGTCGCTTGAACCCGGCGGGTGGAGGTTGCAGTGAGCCGAGATCGTGCCACTTCCCTCCAACCTGGGTAAAAAAGAGCAAAACTCCAACCAAAAGAAAAAAAAAAAGAAAATGTCCAGTTTCCCTGAAAAAGATTTCCCAGAAAGAGACCCTCAGCGCAGCACCAGCCTTTCACTTGGCTGACAGAATAACCACCCAGGAGCTTTCCCCAGTCTGCTGCACTGAGGGCCCTGGGGGAAATACCCTGGTGTCTTTCTTACGGACTGAAGCCCCTTGCCTGTGGCTCAGGGTTGCCCCAAACTCCCAACCTGCACCCTGGGGTCACAACATAGGCTGGAAAAGCAGCCCCATACCTGGCCAGGCGGGAGAGGAGACAGCAGCTACCAAGGGGAATCACAGACCCACGCTAAGGAAAACCGTGTTTGCACTTCTCCCACAAACAGAATGCTTATTTTATTTTAAATTCGGGAATAAAACAGTGAGAACAGCAGAAACTTTCATTTCTGGAGCACTGTTCTCGCCTCCTCACTCAGTCTCCCTTTGGAGGCTTGCTGAATCCAGACTGGCCCCAGGCCAGACTCTCAAACAAGGGCCAGGACATGGCTCACTCTGCCTGTTGTCCATCAGAAATCATCTCAATGCCCCTTTGTCTGAGGTGTTTCCTTCCTCTCTCTCCCCTTTCCAACATCCCCCACCTCCCTGCAGGTGAATTGCCCACAGGTAGAAATTAGCCTCGGCAGAAGAAAAGCTTTAGAAATATGTCCCAGTCTTAGTGTCTCTGCTGTGATCACGCTGGCGTATATGGGATCATATGACTCCACCCAAAACAGAATTCATTCAGTGCTCCCAGGCTGTGTTCCACCAACTGATCTCCTGCATAAACACTGCTGCATTCTTTAGAACATGACTACCCTGCATTCTTCTGTGTTTCAGAAATATATACAGTTAATGATCAGCAGGAACACTGTATCAAATGTATAGGATTTATGGGTAAAAAATATTTAGATGTAATCATTAACTTCTCACAACTTTGGTGCCCTGAACCCATCACTGCATTTTCTACCCATGTCCTTCCATAACTCCTGGAAGGAATCTCTTGATGAGATCCAAGATGGGCCTGCCTTGAGCTCCACTTAAAGGACCAGTGTGGTGGCAATATTTAGCATCAGAGCCAGTGCCCTTTCAGGAAGCTAGATGCACAGACGTGAACTGACTTCTCGGAGTGCAGGAGCGTTCTGGCATCTCCCATCTCCCCATCTGGCACGTCCAGCCTTGCTGTTGACATTCCCTCTAGGACACTGTGACTTGGCACCTTCATTAACACCACACTAGGAATTGACGCAACCGTTTCCAGACTTATAAACTATGACACTTATAATAAACCTTTTTAGCGTTCAAACATGTATGTAACAAAAAGGCCCCATTACAGCTTCAACCAAGTGGAAAATGCTCAGGGTGTGGAGTCAAACGCTCCTGGTTTAAATCCAAATTCTGATTCCATTTAAGTGGTGATTTGGGGTCAGACTGGAAATGCCTGATCACAGGTTTCTTCATCCATCAAATAGGGTCAAGTGTGCTCCATCAGGGGCTGCTTGGAGGCCTGAGGGGCTATTGGATATAAAAGAGCTTTGTACACAGTAAAGTGTCTGAAAATGTGAGCTGTTCTTATGACTGGATGGTAGATTATGCAACATTTAAAAGAAATAATCTGTTCTTTATCCTAAGATTTGATATTCTTTTTCCTGAATACATATGCGGTATTAGATAATAATTTAAATTAATTTTACTTTTCAAAACTACACATAATTCAATGCTTTTTGAGGGCCAGGGACAGTTCTGCATTTGGTAATACATTTTACATGACAGTCGCATGTTCATGACAAACTCAGGGAAGCTAATAATTACGGGAGACACCGGAGCGGGCTTTACGTGTAAGCTAAGAGGAGAAAATAAAACAGCAGGCATTAAGAGAAGAGTACCGCAGGGATCGGAGGGTGGGGTGAGGGTGGAGGGCAGATAATGGAGATCCACTAGCAAATTCAAATGGCTTGGACATACACTGTACCGCCTGGCCACTAGCTGACACTCTCCCTTTGTGAAAACACAAGACAGCATTATTTTACAGGCAATCAAACCTCAGATGACTTCCACCATATGTGGGCAAGGCTCCCCTCCCACAGAGCCCTCGTGCCTGGGAAACAGAATTGAACACATCTTCAAAGAGAGTTCTTGGTAAATATACTACTGATTTTACAAACTCCATCCTCTACACAAACCACTGGAGAACACATTTTCCCAGTGCTGCCCAACGTCACCACCGTTCAATGGCCTCTCTTTCTTTCTTCTTCCTTTTTTTTTCTTTTCTTTTTTTTTTTTTTTTGTTAGCCAGAGTCTTGCTCTGTCACCCAGGCTGGAATGCAGTGGCATGATCCCGGCTCACTGCAACCTCTGCCTCCTGGATTCAAGCGATCCTCCTGCCTCAGGCTCCCGAGTAGCTGAGACTACAGACACAGTGGCCTTGTTTTCTAAGTCAATCTTTGGAGAAGCATGACTCACTTCCACTTTGTCTTTCTAAAGGATAGGAAAATGGGAGGTCGGGGAGAGAAAGGGGCGGAAGTCTCCTTACCTTGAGCCATTCACCTGGCTAGGGTTACATTCCATTTTGATGGTGACCCTGGCTGGGGGTTGAGACAGCCAGTCCTGCTGAGGGACGCGTGGGCTCATCTTGGAAGTCTGTCCATAGTCGCTGGAGGAGGATGCGGTCATCTCCGTCTTAGCCAGATGTGGTGTTCCGTAGGCACACTCAAACAACGACTGGTCCTCACTCACAACCGATAAGGCTTCCTGAATGCCCAAAGAAACACGTAATTCAAGACACTCTAACAGACAGTCACGTTTCAAAAAGTTGTTGATTTCAGAGTCCTTTCTAACTGGGACCACATTTTAGATAGTTTTTACAGTCTCCATTTCTACCTTTCAGAAGAAAAAAGTAGCTTGTTTTTCTTTCCTCCAAACAGTAAGAGTTAGAAATGCCAGCCCAGAAAAACTTTTATGCAGGTCTCGAAGCATCCCAGGCTTGACTGCGGGCAGGACAGCAGAATATCCACTTTAATCTCAACTTAAGGAAGTTGAATTTCAAAGGTCTTAGAAGACACCCAATTGCATGTGTCATTATTTGACAAATGCAATCTATAATTCAAGCAGACAGGGTACAGAGCGGTCATGAAGATTAAAAAAAGAAATCTGAAGGCCAACACCTAAGCATCTGGCAAAATTGCCACATTCCCGGGGATTCTGTGGAAGAGGGACTTAGAGGAAGACAGAGGGATCAATGGAGCACTAAAGGGCAACCAACCAAAGATACAAACGTTTCCACTCTAAGTTATTAGCCGAAGTAGAGTTTCAAGTGGTGATTCCATGATGGTGAACATCTGGATGATAAATGAACCAAAAAAAAAAAAAAAAAGCTGTGAAGTATCCAGATGCTTCCAAACACCATGATGTTTAAAATATCTGGATCACTGACAAGCTCTTTTTTCCCCTTACTTTCGATTAATATCTTCGCTCTTTTGCATGATTTGGTGAGAAGAAAATAGCCATTTGTCATTGTTGGATCAATCATTGTTTATGGTTTTAAGTCAAACAAGTGGTTAGCCAATGGCTATGTTTATATTCTACAGTCAATGAGCAATGGCAAGTTTGGGAAATTTCAACTACTTAAATGTGCCTTCTGCTGCAATCACACAGAGCTGCTGTGATACAATCCCATTTTGGTTCTTATAACAGACAAAAAAAAATCCATATGAACTTTCATTTTTATATTAGTCTTTTGGCATCTTCAGTGTTGACATCAACTAATGAGAAGCAAAGGCTCGTTGGGCCACACATTTTTATTTAAAAAAAAAAAGAAAAAAGAACTTTGGGGCCAGAGCAAGGGAAGCAGGGGAGTGTGGGCTTTGCAGACCCTTCCAGTCCAAACTTCTCATCTCCAAATGAGAAATCTGAAACCCAGAAAGGTCCAGAGCTAATCTTGAATGAGCTGGCCATGATCAACTAGGGGATTAGTGACGGGAATGACTTGTGAATTACCGCCTGCCTTCTCCTTGCCCCCACAGCCCTATGATGCCCTTTGTGACATGTTTTTTTCATTTGGGACATGTGTTTAAATTAGTACTCTCTTCCCCTTCTTTGAATTGGCCTTTAAATAAATAAGGTGCTTCCCATCAGTGATCGCATCCTAGAAGCAGCCCTTCTGAGATGGAGAGCTCCCTCCCCACCCAGAAGGATCAGAATCTTTAGGAAACAATTACCCCAACCCCACATCTACTCTGTTGCTCGATCCTCCACCTGTCCCAGGACCAAGTATTTTCCTTAGCTTCCCAAGCGCACAAAATTCTTTGCTAGACGCACTGCACTAAGAATCAGCAAGGAGGAAGAATCAAAAGAAACTCGAACCTCTGTCTCTTAAAGTGGTGGTAAGGTGACTGTGCATATGCAAAAGTGCCTTTCCTGGACTCCATTAGAACCTGCAGAATTACAGCTCTGTGACACCCTGGGAAAGACTAAGCCTGGTGTTCAAAGAGTAATGCAAAATGTACCAAAAAGTCAGTTATGCCAGACAAAGAACCAGAATCAGGCACGAGGGAAAAAAATCATCTTGAATAGACAGCAAAATCAAACTCACCAACAATCAAAAATAATACGAGACAGTGACACAGAGGTTGACAGTACAGAAACGGCATCCCAGATGTTAGGGAACCTGAAATTCATGGCTTTCTCTTCCAGTCACAATTGAGTGGCCAAATCAAGGAGTCTAAACACATAGATGTGGGTTTCAAAGTAAAATCAGCACCATAGACTTAGTGTAGTCATGCTAAGTCAGACAAAAATTAGACCTTCTTAAAAAATTTTTGCAAAACAGATACTCCCTTCCCATGGTGGCACTGGGTAGTGTGTTTTACAGGCTCAGAACAGGAAACAGAGCTGATGGCTGCTGCCTCTCTCCTTCCTGGGCCTGAGCCTCAACCAAGGCTCGCAGGGGAATAACACACTATGTAATGTTAGCTTTGGCTCACCCATGATGAGAAACATGAACGAATGTGTGATTTATATCAGAAATTGGCAAAAACAGGTTCCATATATATAAGAAACAGGCTAAATTTAAAATTACAAACTAAAAAGAAAACAGCTGCAACAACAACAAACAAGCAATAACTTTGAAGTATTAGTATCTCTCCAAGATAAAGTAAGATACTCTTGCAAACAAAGCCAACAGCTACATAAATGTAGCGTAAGATTGAATAAGAAAAAAAATACCAAAATATTAGAACTCAAATGAAGCTTAAGTGTGTGTTTGCAGGGGAAGGAATCCATTCTCACATCTGGCAAAGCATTATTTCAGCACATGGTTTTCTAAAGAAAGAAATCAAAGTTAATTGAGATCGATTTAGGAAGGAAAAAATCCCTTAGAAAGGCTAGAGATACGGGAGGCACGCCTTCTTTCTTTGCATCTTAAAATTCTTCTCACAGTTAATATTGCACAAAAATGAGAAAGGGAATATAATTCAGAATATTGCAAGCAAACCCTCAGTTGCTTTTGCTCATTAGAAGGGAAAAACTTTGAAAATAAGGAAGCTTCAGGATAAACATTTCAAAAGGGGTGAAATACTCTCCACATTTTGAAAAGACACAGCAACCCAAACTATGCCCCCAAATGATTCTCACTCAACAAAGACCGTTGAACACCTAGAATGAAGTACAGCTCAGGAAAAGGAAACAAATGAATAAAGAAAACCTCTCTCACACATGCATTCGGGGAGTAAGAAGCAGCTGAGGGTAGTTTTCACAGACCCACTTCCACAAGAGTGGTCACTAACGTTAAGTGCTGTTCTTCGAAAGCAAACCAAGCCACAGCCCCGCCACATCTTTATCCTCCCATTTGACTTGGCTGTTGGCAGGTTTCATCATCCCTTTGGTTAAAGCTTGAATGGACACAGGCTGCTGCATAGGACCTTCCCTGCCTGGCAGCCCTGTGACTTCAAAGGGGAGACAGGATCTAGCCCAGTAGGATTAAAACCAGAAAAAGAGTGCTGAACACAAGCTGCTAACCAGGACCACATGAGTTCCTTAACTCCAGCTCTAGGAGAGACTTCCTGGCCTTGACTGACATGTCCCTTCTTCCCTGCAGCCTGGCTCCTCCTCTTTATAGCTAGGAGATCTCACCTACCTAATTACCTGCCTGCCTAACCTGCCGGCGGGGGTAGGCTGCTGCCTTAGTTAGCATGTATAGATTGTTATTGCAGAAACTCTGGCCAGCCACAGGGCTTGGAATCTGCTTTGGTGGCTTTGTAACAGAGAATATTTTAAACATCAAAATCTGGCAGATACGTGGCATAATAATTTCATATGCCTACTTCTATGTTACCATAAAAAGACCTGAACTTTAGATTGGTGTTTGCCAATGTGTGGGGTGTTTTTTTTTCTGTAGCTCCAGGAAAGTTGGGATATTCCCATCAGGCAAATGGCAGGCTACCAAGGCCATTTTTAAAGAACTTATGAGAAACACATAATTCTAAGCAAATTACCCCCAAACAAAAGGTACTGCTGTGTTAGTACTACAGTGTTGATTATTTCATTTCAATACAGAATATACCAATAACATATGAGGACCATTCCTTTGGATTTTGGTCATGGGATAAGTTCCAGAAATGAGGGGAGGTCCCACCAGGTTGTATTTCATATTATAACTCTAAAATATGCATTTATTTTCAAGTAACTAGAGTACAGAAAAGGATCCAAAATACTTAGATTAAAACACTAAGAAAGAAAGCTAACAAAGTTGAAAGCATACTGACATTTTCAGCAAAATATTTCAGGAATCCTGAGGCCTTTCTATAACAGATGAATATTTTGCAAGATGCATATTTCTCCACCAAAGTATTAGAAAATGAGGGCCCAAATTGATTCTAATTTATGATCCCTATAGCTCATAAAAATATTACATTGTTAATACAGAGAATCCATCACACTTAAACTCTTGAAAATCTCAAAGTGTTGAAACTGAGAAAATCTTAAAGAATGGTCAACTGAATTTCACATCTGGAGTAAACAAAGGTATTCAGGGAAATGGTCCTTTCATGGTTTTCAAAAATTAGGAAGATGGCCAGAATTAGACCTCCAGAGAATTGGATTATCAAATTCATCTTCAATGTTTTCAAGTCTTATATGTGATAATTATTTTATAATTATGAAAAACAAATGGAACAACTAAGTGGAACAAGAATTTTATGATCATGATCATGCTTTAAAAAAAAAAATCTTGGGTGGGCCATGGTGGCTCACTGCCATAATCCAAGCACTTTGAGAGGCCAAGGTGGGTGGATCACGAGGTCAGGAGATCGAGACCATCCTGGCTAACATGGTAAAACCCTGTCTCTACTAAAAATACAAAAAAAAAAATTAGCCGGGCATGGTGGCAGGTGCCTGTAGTCCCAGCTATTCGGGAGGGTGAGGCAGGAGAACTGCTTGAACTGGAGAAGTGGAGGCTGCAGTGAGCCGGGATCACGCCACTGCACTCCAGGCAGGGTGACAGGGTGAGACTCCGTCTCAAAAATAAATAAATAAATAAAATAAAAACTAAAACAATCTGAAAGAAGTCCTTGCTGCTATCACAATACAGTGTGGAGATCATTCATTTAGGAAGCCAATATCATCTTAAATCAATAGCCTGCTTTTCCTGTCAGTTTTAATCTCATTTCAATCCAATACAAAACCCTTCCTTAAATTTCTCTTGCATATAAACAAGCAGAATTTGGTACATCACTTAACTCCCTATACTGCCATGTATAAGATATCTTTTAACCACTTTCATAAATAGCTTACCCACCAAATAAACCAGGTTACCTTGTTAAGCACTTTGCATGCAATATCCTCTTAAATTCAATTTTGTTGATTATAAGATACACCACTTTTCACATTTTATCAACTCTGAAATATGAAAATGAAAGGCCTACCCTAGGTATTAGGCAGCATTTCTTCTTCTCTGATGGCAGATAAAAAATGGGACATTTTATAACCAATGATGTCTTACATTTTATGAAAAATGATCATTTAATCCTTACAACTGTCCTATAAGGTCAGCTGTGATTCTTGCCCACCCATCAGAAAGTGGGATTAGAGAAGTAACATCAACAGTGAGGACGAGGTAGAAACAGGGTTTGTGTCTCTGAATGGAATCATTCCCCAGGGCTGTACACTGGCCACTACCTGGGTGTTGCTGGAAGGAAGAAGTTGGATTAAGGAAAGTCACACGGTAGAGTGTTTTGGTGCCTGCTCTTGCCATGAGAGACAGAAACACCTAGATAGAGACAGAGAGAGAAAGGCTGGTAGAGGGAAGAGATAGAAGAAGGATGAAGGGATAAATGTCCAGAATCCCTGGATCTAGGATGGAACAAAGGATCTAGACAGTAAATGGAGAGTGTTGGAAACCAGTAAGGACTTCTCTAGGTATACCACTCTCTTCTATGAGCCTAGGGATGTGTAGCAATGGACCCCGCATACAGTTAATCATTTCTTTTGCAATGGCTTAAATCCGCAACCCTGTTCTTTTCTTTGACGAATCAGATTATTCAGACACAAAGACATGACCACCAGGTGTTGGGATGTGTTCATTGCAGGTGGATGCCTGCCTTCTCTTAATGAGTACTATGCAGGAAAACTAGGACAGGTAGGAGAACCATTTATAAATATGCTGGAGCCTGTGCCACTTTGGGTGGCCTTTACTGGATGTCTGCAGACCTAAGGATATTGGAAAACTATTTATTAGGCTGTCGCAGGCTCTATTGTTTATAGTTTCTCTTTAAGGCAGCACACATACAGTAGATGCTTCTAAAAGGTCTAGTATCTAATTGTATTTGCAGGAGGAAAAAGCAACACAAACAAAACAGGCAATGCGCTTAGAAAAAGCTCTGCTCTCCCACCATAAGCCCAACAAAGATACGGCAGTCCTTCAGGAGGTTTTATTCTAAATGTGTGCACTTTTGCCATTCTGATGCCACCAGTATCTCATTTAAAAAGAATCTTCATCTGACCAGTGTCTTTTATTTACAACACACAAAAAAGCCAAACGTGGTAAGCGAAAGAAGCTTCGCCAAACTGCGGGTGATCATTTTTGCCCCTTCTTGATATGATTTTCTTTTTTTCTTAATTCTTCAGAGAAGGAAGCATTAACATCTTATATTAAATGCAGTATCTAGCTTCGTGTTCACGTTTTTCTAATTTAACACATTGCTATTTTAGTCCTTCAAAAATACAAAAAAAATTCTTGGATTAACCTCAAAGGAAAAATGTATGTAGGCAAATGAAGTCCTTCTAAAGAGAGTATTTCTCCAATCTGGTATCACTTCAGTGTCAAACAATTTCACCACTCACAACACTCGTTCAGTGCTAAGAAAATGAGACCCAGAACTAGTGTCCAGATACATTTGCACATACATATATACAAACACACACACATGCATACATATGTACACATATACATGTGTGCGTGCATGCCAATACATACATACACAAATACATATATACATACACACACATATACAGATACGTATATATAAATGCATATATAAGTGTATGCATATATGCTAATAGACGCCTATACAAATACATGCATATATACAATACATAATGTATATACAAATACATCATACGTGTGTATACATATTACTAAATACATATTAAGATAATAAGGAGAGATGAAAATCTTTATCCTTATTATCTTTACTAATAGAATGCTTTAGAAGACTTTCAGACATTTTTTATCTTTAATCATATCCACTAGGGCAAATGTTGCCTAAAAGATACAGAGAACCTGGCTTCTTCCCGTTTCACCTCTGCTCCTTCCTCTCTTATCCTACATGGTGCTTTCCCCTACGCTACGCTCAGCACATCCCTTCAGAACAGACTTAGCGGGGGATCCATCCCCTCCATGCCCTTCAGCCGATTTTCCCTGCTCTGGACTCACTGGGTTTCTCAGGGCTCTGAGAAGGCCTGGGTGGTGCCAGCAATTCTTTTTGCCCACAGACTTCTCCCCTCGCCTCGTCTTTATTAAAATATAAGCATTTTCAAGGCTGGCTCCTCTGTATGTCTGCTCCTAGAAATAAGATAATTTCTTAACCTCAGATGTTTGTTGGTGTTCATAATAGCCCTAGGACTAAGTTATCAGGTGATATTACTGATAATACAGATAATGATCTTAGTCCCATCATAATGCTATAAATGGGGTCCACAAACTTCTATTACATCCAAATGAAGAGACATGTTTTGTGAGATGAATGGGTTGTGTAGCCAATGGCCAGGAGTTCCAGGGAGTTTGGAAAATAATTGCCATTGGCAATATGTCTGCATATTACCAAAGAGTACATTATTGCAGCTACTCAGGAGGCTGAGGCAAGAGAATCGCTTGAACCCGGGACGGGGAGGTTGCAGTGAGCTGACATCGCGCCATGGCACTCCAGCCTGGGCAACAAAACTCCATCTCAAAAAAAAAAAGAAGAAGAAGAATCACTTTTTCTTCCCAGTAGGCTTCTTTCCTTCTTTGGAGATGAGCAAAAAGTATAAAAACATCTGTGGAAACCTCCTGTTTGTATGTTTTACACGGGTGCAAAAAATGCACTCACTATTCACTTAGGTCCTTCTAAGAGGGCTGGTTCTACTCTTGACACTCAAAACTTGTTTTTATTTCTCTAATCACTGTCATCATATATTACTCACGAATATTCATCAAAACCCTTTTCCTTCTTTTTTATCTAGTTTTAAATAATTCATTTGAGATAAAAAGAACTTTTTCTTTCCTTTTTTTTAATCACTCAGTGGAAGATGAACATGAAGCTATGCCAATGGGTAGGAGACCGTCTGGTAGAGCACTGGAGCCAGGGATGGGGATCTGAAGATGGAAGATGTGAGCTTCAAACTGGGCTCTGCCCTTGCTCTGGGAATCACCTGGGTAAATCCTTTAACCCTTTCCTGCCCCAAGTGTGAGCTGAGAGCTTGCCAGAAATGCAGATTCTGAGTCTCCAGCCCTGCTGAATCAGAATCCGCTTTTAAACAACTTCCCCAGGTGAGCTGGGTGCCTGCTCACTTCAACAAGTGCTGCAATATCCTTTTGGGACTCTCAATTTCTTCAACTATAAAGGTGGTACTGATGGCAACCAGCTGCCAAGCAGTTCTCTCCCAGGACAGTTAAATGGGCCAAATAAGCTTGTATGTGTAACAGGTTTCATAAATCTTAATACTGTATTTAAATTATCATCACATGACAGAAAGGTGATGTGACTGACTCCAGACCTCCACATGTGCACCATCAGAATCACCCATCTCTAGTCACACTATTCTAACAAGCCAGATGCAAGTAAAATCACAGTCTCATGTGCAAATTATCACTTCTTTTTTGTAAGTACTGGATTTTCAAACTATGTATCTACCTAACAGAGATGAAGGGAGATCTAGCATCTTTTATTTCAAGAGCACATCTGCCACTTTGATTTTGCCTTTTTGGTCCCTGGTCCAGTTTTTTTGTGGGGTTTCCATTCAAATTTGACATTAGCTTGTTTAATGTCAATTAACCCAAAGCTTTGTACAGGAAGGAATGAATTTTGGTATGCTCCCCAGCGTGCTGCTGGTATTCTCTACACAACAAGACATAAATGAATGAATATACCAGGGTCTTGTAACATAATGTTCTTTTTTTTTCAACCTAGAATAGCACAAGGCAGATAGTTGATAGCCCTCAAACTTCTGAAGAAAAGGTTTTACTTCTGGGATGTGGAATTCATAATGCTCGTTATGGTAACTTTCCCTAAAACTCGTTGAAGTTTTCATAAACTTCTATGAGGAAGTGTGTGTTTTTTTGTTTTTTTGTTTTTTTTTTTTTTGAGATGCAGTCTCACTCTGTCGCCCAGGCTGGAGTGCAGTGGCCGGATCTCAGCTCACTGCAAGCTCCGCCTCCCGGGTTCACGCCATTCTCCTGCCTCAGCCTCCCAAGTAGCTGGGACTACAGGCGCCCGCCACCACGCCCGGCTAGTTTTTTGTGTTTTTTGTATTTTTTTAGTAGAGACGGGGTTTCACCGTGTTCGCCAGGATGGTCTCGATCTCCTGACCTCGTGATCCGCCCGTCTTGGCCTCCCAAAGTGCTGGGATTACAGGCTTGAGCCACCGCGCCCGGCCCTGAGGAAGTGTTTTTATGGCAGTCTGGCTAAGAAGTTCACACCATCTTTCTGCCCCCCCTGATTTTTGAAACATACAAGCCCAGGTTGAAACTCAGGTGATTCAGGGCTTGAGAAACACAAAGGCCAAGCTAAGGAGTAGCCAAGTTGCTTGCACTGTTTTTGCTATTGGTGCGGTCCTTCTCTGAACACCAGGGGAGGGACGGTGCCTCATCTCACTCCTCTTCAGAAGGAGCTCCGTGAACACTCGGCAGTTTTATGCTTGGCCCTTTCAAAACACACAAAGGCTAAAAATACAGCATGCTACGCCTCTGGAATGTGTCTCATCTGTGAATCTCTGACACATGGATTCATTGTTTTCCATAAAATTCCAGGAATTTTATTCATGAGAAAATTCTGGCACAATGGAAAACCCTGGCAAGCACAAGATAGGGGCAGCAGATGTCCTGGCCTCCGCCCACAACTCTGTCTCTGCTTTCAGCTAATTTTCATCAGGTGTCTCTCTCATGCCTTCAAACATTCAATCCAAAATTTCCCATAAGACGGGGGTGAGGGGTGGGGGTGTCAAAACAACCTCAAGTTTTTAAATAATTGGTGCGCCCCCCCGACCCCAGACAGGTGTGCCATACCAGGTTCAACATGCAAGTGCCAGGATGCAGGATGGGCACTTTAAGAAGGAGCCGCGAGAGCACAGGGCCACTGGCTCGAGATCCAGCTGCCCATGGAGCTCCACCACTCAGTTCCCCTCATGTCCCGAGTCTCCAAGCTCCTCATCTAAAACGAGGGCTGGCCTATGGATGTTTTCTAAGGCTCCATTTTGCACCAAAGTGAAATCGATTTTTTTTTTTTTTTTTTTTTTTTTTGAGACGGAGTCTCGCTCTGTCGCCCAGGCTGGAGTGCGGTGGCCGGATCTCAGCTCACTGCAAGCTCCGCCCCCCGGGTTCACGCCATTCTCCTGCCTCAGCCTCCCGAGTAGCTGGGACTACAGGCGCCCGCCACCTGGCCCGACTCGTTTTTTGTATTTTTTAGTAGAGACGGGGTTTCGCTGTGTTAGCCAGGATGGTCTCGATCTCCTGACCTCGTGATCTGCCTGTCTCGGCCTCCCAAAGTGCTGGGATTACAGGCTTGAGCCACTGCGCCCGGCCAAGTGAAATCGATTTTGTTTAACTAGCAACATCCTCTTTCAGCCATAGCCAGCCTGCAGTCTCTACCTCCTCCATCTCTGAGCAGACGTGCAGATAAGGTAGAAATCTACCACATATGGAGTTGCTAAAAAGTTTCTATGCATCCCAGTTAGATGCTAACTGCAGGGTCTTTCCCTGCCGCCCCCAGACTTTAATTTTCCTCGATCTTGTGGATATCTCCTTCTGTGCTAATGGTTATAAGAAGCTAGTCGACACCCTGAGAGCAAGTGTCATGTTTTTAAGTATGGAAAGGATCTATGCTCTTGCATGGGAATATGGTATCTGTTCTACACATAAAGCACTTCATAATAATAATAAGAAACATGGCAACATGGTAATGCCAACCAAAAGTCTTGCAGAAACTGGGGCTCTGGCAGACCGGAGCATGTGAATAAGTCTCTACTATTCACGTGATGGTCCAGGGGCCTCCTTCCTTTGCTTTCTATCCCCGTCCCCAGATAATTGTTGGCATGGGCCACACACTGTATAAGGCAGACATGAACACAGACGTTTTCTTTTTCTTAGACACTGACTTATATGTAGAAAGAGTTAGTCTTCATTTGCTGTGAGGGTCCAATCCCTGCCAAGGTCTTTCTTCAGCTTGGTAAGTGATGATGTCTGGCTCCCTGGGGCTGGGAGGTTAAGCCTGTGCTTTGCAGAAGATTTTCCAGCACATAAATATATCCTGGTTGCTGCATGGAAAGGGGACTAAGTAGCCAGGGCATCAGAGCCCTTTGCTAATGCTATACGCTGAGCTCATGCTTTTCCTATGACATAGATGGGCACTGTGGGAGACCCCGTCCTGGTAACACTTTTCATGCACCAACAAGTTGGTTGCCAGTGAGACTTGATTTTTATGACTCTGGGAGTGCTGACCTCAAAACCTAATACTTGTGAACTAGGAGAGCAATCCCTCTAACAATTTTGAACTACACATACATATATCACACCCACTAGGGCTCTTTTGCCATCTGGCTTAAGCCCCTCTATAAATATGTCTACTCTGAAAGTCACAAGGCTGGGCGAGGTGGCTCACACCTGTAATCCCAGCACTTTGGGAGGCCAAGGCAAGCGGACAACGAGGTCAGGAGATAGAAAACATCCTGGCTAACATGGTGAAACCCCATCTTTACTAAAAATATAAAAAATTAGCTGGGTGTGGTGGCACGTGCCTGTAGGCCCAGCTACTCAAGAGACTGAGGCAGGAGTATCGCTTGAACCTAGGAGGCAGAGGTTGCAGTGAGCCAAGATCATGCCACTGCACTCTAGCCTGGGCGACAGAACGAGACTCTGTTTCAAAAACAAAAAAAAAAAAAGAAATACTCTTTAAAAGTCTGTAGATTCATACCCAAATCATCAAGGCCTGCAGAACAGCCTGGTGACTTGAAATCTTGATGTGTACACAGAGTCTAAACTTCGGTCTTTGCATTGCCTCCTTACTGGACCTCTTTACTTATTAAGATTCTTCCTTGTGGAAGAAGTGAGGTCATGGGTGTCCACATCTATCTTTCCCAGGAAGAAAAGGAAGCTTCAAGATCTGGGAAATGCTATGCACCATTGTGCAGGTTCCGAGCAGCACAGAGTCACCTGTGGGGGGGCAGGTAGGTGAGTAGTGGACATCTGACCACCCGGTGCTGTGCAGGACTACCTCCTTGCAGAGCAGGTGGGGCCTTCCAAGTTGCCCACTCATCCAACCTGCACAGTAAGCTGTATGAGAGTGTCATGGGCTATGCCTACTTCAAAGAGCAACTTAGCTAAAGGGAAAGAGAATTTGCACTTGCTCTCTTCCACTCCAGCAGACTTGCACTTGTCGCTATTTATTTGTGAACACAGATGCATTTTAGATTGACTTAACAAACAAAAAAAGGTGCAAAGAACAGGACAGCTGAAAGTCAGGAAACCACTTCTGCCACTGCTGAATCTGAAGCCTTAAGCTCCTAAACTGGAAAACCAGCCGACTGGAGCACTGAGCTCCCTGGGCCCTGTAGAAGAACACACCGGCCAGGTGTGGTGGCTCACGCCTGTAACCCCAGCACTTTTGGAGGCCGAGATGGGCAGGTCATGAGGTCAGGAGTTCAAGACTAGCCTGGCCAACATGGCGAAACTCTGTCTCTACTAAAAACACAAACATTAGCCAGGTGTGGTGGCGCATGCCTGTAATCCCAGCTACTCAGGAGGCTGAGGCTGGAGAATTGCTTGAATCCAGGAGGTGGAAGTTGCAGTGAGCTGAGATTGAGCCACTGCCCTCCACCCTGGGTGACAGAGTGAGACTCTGGTTCCAAAAAAAAAAAAAAAGAAAATGCACCAAGTAGTGGCCAGACAGGTTCCCATGGGCCCTGACATGTGAGATGTGAGGCAGAATTTTTATTAATGAATCTGATGCTTATTCAGTATTTCTGCAATCACAATGCACTTTCACAATATTTATCCAAGCAATATTTATCCAACAAAAATATCCAATATTTATTTATCCAGGATCTCTCAAACGCTCAGTCTAGTTTCACTCACGTCAGTGTCTCTAACCTTCATACTTTGCTTTCAGGCAAGAGTAGACATGTGTTGGTCTGGGAGTCCGAAGGTGGGGGTGGAAGCTGGTGATGTAGGGAACCAAAAATTGGCCATACTTATTTACTTAAGTATTTTACAGCTCTTTAACAGATTCTCATCTCCTGCTCTCTTCTCCAACCTTGCCGTCTGGTTCTGACACTGTCCTGCCATGATTAGGAGTGAGCTATTGGGGGTTCCCCCAAACGTACACTCCCAGCTGGTCACTTTGTCACCTACTCAAGAGCAGTTCATATTGTTGGTCACTCTCCCCTTTACTAACCCTCTTTTCTTTGGCTTCCATATTGCTGCTGTTCCTCCTATTTGGTTGACAGTTCCATCCCCCATCTCTTTATACCCTCCTTTTTCTCTCCTCATTCTCTAAATGTCAGTTTTCCTCCGTGCACTCTCCCGGGCCACTTCTCTACCAGGGTATCATTTCTTCCAAGCCATCACTTAGGAGCCACTCCAGTGGCCTCAGCGCTGCCAGGAAGCACAGCACATTTAATTTCAAGGGTGAAGCTCCGTTGGAGGGATGGCAGGTGCATGTTTAATAACTTGTTAGGTTTTATCCAATTTATTTCCCAAGGCCACATAAGTGTAATTACTGGATGGTAATAATCAGCTCAAGAGGGAAGGTTCTATGACAGAGAATGCAAGATTTCTAAACAGGTCTAAGACAGTTTTCCAACGTTAAGATTTATTATGTAAGAGTTTTGAAGGCAGTGCCTGATTCCCTGCCTGTATCCTCCAGAATAATCCGAGGGCATGGCTGCCATTATAGTTTACTTTGGGGGATGATTTTATAGCACGTCTTCACAGACAACATGGCAAACATCTTTGCTTCTGCTACACTGACAACCTGAAGTTAAAATTTCTGTGCCTATGTAGTCATTTTAATCACCCCCTGAACTGGTTATTCCATAGTCCAGGGGTGTGGGACTGAGTCAGATGGGCTAGAGATACCTTTATTCAGAGGATTTAGCAGTTTGCCTCAGAGAAAGGCCATTTGTAGTCTCCACTAGATTCACATATATCTTCCAGGACTAAGAATATTCTCTTACTCATAAGTTCAATAAATATGTACTGAACCCCTTTTCTACCCTAGAAACTTGTTTAGCTGCTTCTAGGTTACATCCATGACCCAAAACCACAAAGACACCTATCTGCATAAGGCTTATATTCTAGCACTACAAGCCCTAGATAATTTCTGAAAATCACTTAATCAACCAATAATTGATAGGGTCAATTTATAACCTTGTTTTTCAAGCCTGATATCAGGATTAGAAGGTGGCAAGTGATAAAAGTGTGAAGAAATGGAAGGTAGAACTAGAGACTCAGGAAAAGAGGGGTGAGCTGCTGCTTTTAATTTCGAGTGGTCAGGGTGGTCCTGAGAAAATGCAAAGGAGGGGAGGGCGTGAGCCCCCACGCATTCATGAAGAATAGGACTTCCAGCCTTGGCAATAGCTAGAACAAGGCCAAAGTGGACTGCGGGGGCTGCACGTGGAACAATGGGACCAAGAACAGCCAGGGAGGAGGGGTTACTGGAAAGGAGAGAGAGAAAGAACCAGAAGGTGAACCAGAAAAGGTTGGGGGTGGTACTGCCTTGCAGGCCACTGCAGGAACCTGGGTGTTGACTCAGAGAGAAGTGGAGTCTCTCTAGTCGTCTTGGCGAACAGCCCGGGAATTGTCTTCTTCTGTGTTGCACTAATATTTTCCATCTCATAAGGGTTCTGCAAAGAAAATTCTTTCTATCTTTAAAGTTTTATTATTTTCAAAACTAAATGTGATCAGAATGCATATATCGCACATGCCATGTGTACACCAAAAGCCACACCTAATAAAATGTTACAGCCGTCCTTTGTCCCACATGCAACGGGAACTTCCATTCATCATCCCATGCAGAAACTCTGGGAACTGAGAATTGGTGCTTTTCATTTAGAGAGTCTGGAAGGGGTCATGGCCATTTTAAAAGGCTTTTTCACTCACACAGGAAATACCTCACTGAGGCTCCCGCCCATCCATCCTCTAATAGGGCAGCCTTTAGGGAAACTGACTTGTGGCAACTGAAAGGAATAACCGCACCAAAGTATTCCCCTGCCCTGAAATCTCTGTTTACCTGTGGACTGGTGATGGCTGTAGATTTTAATGAGCTCTGGATGGCAAATGGCAGACAATGGTGTCAATTCCTTTCTGCTTAGGAAGGAGGCATTTGGAAAAACTGTTCACTGCTGTGTTTGCCTATGGAGAACCTGGATTCCCAGAGCTCTATCTGGTAGAACATGTCTCCGTATTAATAAACAGAGGATCCTCTTTTGCAGCTGAATTTTCCTCAAGGCAGCAGCGTGAGCCTTATTACTGCCTTAAAACCCAATTTCAATATTCAATACATAGTCTGTGTATTCATTTGCTAGGGTTGCCAAGACAATGTACCACAGACTGACAGGCTTAAGCAACACACATTTATCCTCTCATGGTTCTGGAGGCTGGAAGTCAGACAGCAAGGTAGTAGCAGGGTTGACTCCTCCTGAGGACTCCCTCCTTAGCTTGTGGATGGTCATCTTCCCCCTCTCTCTTCATATCATCCTTCCTCTACACATGCCTGTTTCTGAGTCCAAATTACCTCTTCTTATAAGGACATCAGTCCCACTGAATTAAGGACCACCCTAAGGACCTCATTTTAATTGGATTACCTCTGTAAAGGCCCTACCTCCAAATAAGGTCCCATTCTGAGGTCCTGGGGGTTAGGACTTCAACATAACTAGGGGAGCATTATTCAGCCCATGCCATCCTCCAGGAAGGCAGAGAATGCGTCCTTTTTCTTCATTGCTTTATCTCCCTGCCTAGCACAGTGCCAGGTACCACACTATGCTCTGTAGGTCAGTGATTCTCCTAAGCTTTGCAGGTCAGTCATTCTCAAAGTGTGGTCCAGGAACGCCCTGGGGTTCCCAGACCCCTCCAGGGGCAGGCACAAGCAGATCTGAGAATCCAGCTGCCTCTGGTTAGTCCAGACATTAAAAAGACTGCAAAAAAGGCAAAACAATGCCACTTCTCATTAACATTTTTTTGGAAAATAGAGTTACTTTTCATAAAAATATCTCATTTGTGTTAACATGCAATGAGTTTATTTATTTATTTTTATTTTTTGAGATGAAGTTTCACTTTTGTCGCCCAGGCTGGAATACAATGGCGGGATCTCGGCTCACTGCAACCTCCGCCTCCTGGGTTCAGATGATTCTCCTGCCTCAGCCTCCTGGGTAGCTGGGATTACAGCTAATTATTAACCATGCCTGGATAATTTTTTCTTTTTTCTTTTTTTGAGATGGAGTCTTGCTCTGTCGCCCAGGCTGGAGTACAGTGGCGTGATCTCAGCTCACTGCAAGCTCTGCCTCCTGGGTTCACGCTATTCTCCTGCCTCAACCTCCCAAGTAGCTGGGACTATAGGTGCCCACCACTACACCTGGCTAATTTTTTTGTATTTTTAGTAGAGACAGGGTTTCACCATATTGGCCAGGCTGGTCTCAAACTCCTGACCTCAGGTGATCTGCCTGCTTTGGCCTCCCAAAGTGCTAGGATTAAGGCATGAGCCACCGCACCTGGCCTTATTATTGTTATTTTTAAATGAATTTATAAGTAAATGTTTCAAAATTTCTGTTTTTATTTCTACCAATAGATATAATGCATATAAACAATTTTTTTTTAGAATCCTCAACCAATTTTATGAGTGTAAAAGGGTCCTGAGACAAAAAGATTGAGAATCACTGCTGCCGAGGATTTAAGCATGGCTAGGACACAGTCTGTACTTACTGAAGTAACCCACAGCCTGATAGTAATAAGACACTTTATGAAGAACCTATTTTTAGTAGCTGTCATAGAAAAGGAAGCTTGTTAGCCATTCCCTCAAGTTGACAACAGAGAGTCCTTAGTAAAATAATTTTTTAAAGCCAATATTGAGCCTTCCAAGACTGCACATGGTGATACGTTACATTTGGAATTTATGCAACTTTAAAAACTGAGAGTTGGGGGTTGGCATTTTTATGCATCCTAACTGATGAGTGCTGCCCCAGGGCTCTCTAACACTGCACGCAGTCACCATCATCACCCCCATCCATCAGCTGTACAGCACACATCTGCTTCTAGATGAACCTTCTTGCAAGTAGCCTGTCTTATGGCAAAATCGGGGGGCAGGACTGTAAAGGGGACCAGGGAATGAGCAGCAACTGCACACCACCAACCTGTTGCCAAGCTAACTGTGCTTTTCTGGATCACAGGCAGCTGGAGACACTGGTGCCTGGGGCCGAGGGGCTATAGAGCCTGGGCACAGACTCTCTGCCTATCTCCCAGTGTGTCCATCTTGGTACACCTGGTACATCTCTGGATTGACAAGTGACACTCCCCAATTAAAGTTACGGGCCACTCGTTTTAAACATAACCAGGTTATTTTAATTTTTAAATGTGTATCCTATACTTGGACACTGATAGTTCCTCCCTGTTTACTTGCTTGCTGGGGGCTGTGCTGGGGTGTCTCATTTTATTATATAACAGATTCTCAAAGGCATTTAATACAAAGAGCAAGTGGCTGGGCATCCACCACGTGCAGAGCAGGAGCCTGGTGGTGGTGCAGGCTCGTTCTCCATGTGGATGACTCTAGGAATAACTCTTAACAGAAGGGAAGAAATGCACTGGGAGAAAGGAACAGGAGATTCGTCAGGGCTGGGGGAATACAGGCTCCATGAGGGCAGAGACTTCTTTCCTTTTATCTTTCTCAGAGCCTGTAAGTGTCCACATATCACGCACATGCAGTGTGTATTTGCTATGTGAGTTCCTAGTACGGAGGTGCCAAGGGTCATGCTAAGTGTGTTGAATGGATGACAGAAGGAGGAAGGAGGGATTGAAGGAATTGGTGTGCAATGGCCTGAACCTTGAAGAATGGGGTGTACTGGGTAAATCAAAACGGTGGGGAGCATTTCCAGATGGAGAACCTGTGAGGAAAAGCACAGAAGCAGAGCCACCCCTTGAGAGCTGGGGAGGGCCCAGGGTGTGTGTGCTGGTTGCCGGGAAGTTGAAGCTGAGGAAATTCAGATTGGATCCATAGCCTGGTTTTGGTTTTCACAGGCCTGGAATGCCCCATCCAGAGTTTGACTTTCATTCTGCACATAATCCAGGCTTGGTATTCCCATTTCCCATATCCTGTCACTCCTTTTCCACACACCCCTTTTATCTATGATGCTACTGGGGTCATGGGTTAATAAGTCCTATCCTCTAAGCAGCAAGAGTGCATCAAAGCAGGATTTTCTCCACTGATTCCAAGGTAGTGATTCAGAAATGGCAAAAACTCTGAACACTAGGATGAGAATTGCGGGTGGGTTCATGTTTTTTTCTATTTTTTCTGAATTTTCTTAATAAATTCAGAATTTATTAAGAATTCCCTTGGCAAACCAAACTAAATATTAATTAAACAACTATTTGTTAATATGTTACTACTGATTCTATCTTAGAAAAGTGCAATTATGTGTAACTGAACTTGTTTTCTTGTGGTTGAACCCTGAATTACCATGTCTTCTGGTTTCCGTGTTTCTTTCCTGTGGAATAGATTGTATTTCTTACCGCCAAAGCCCAGAAATAATAGCCTCACACATCTATCCATAGTCCCAAAGGCTTTTCTGCCTAGTACCCAGAGAGCAACAGCACTGCTTCAAACTATTTGTGGACAAGAAGTCCTAAAACATCAGAGACACAATTTCATTTCATTAATACAATTCATAATTGTCTGCATTTATTTTACTGTCTAAATTCCAACTGCTAATCTATCATATTGACGAATTCTTCGAAGTTGCCTTTATTCCACAGGATATGTTCATTTTTTGATAATATATATATTTTTAATATACTTTAAGTTCTGGGATACATGTGCAGAACATGCAGGTTTGTTACATAGTTATACACATGCCATGGTAGTTTGCTGCACCCATCAACCCATCATCTACATTAGGTATTTCTCCTAAGGCTATCCCTCCCGTAGCCCCCCACCTGCTGACAGGCCCTGGTGTGTGATGTTCCCCTCCCTGTGTCCATGTCTTCTCACTGATCACCTCCCACTTATGAGTGAGAACATGTGGTGTTTGATTTTCTGTTCTTGTGTTGGTTTGCTGAGAATGATGGTTTCCAGCATCATCCATGTCCCTGCAAAGGACATGAACTCATCCTTTTTTATGACTGCATAGTATTCCATGGTGTATATGTGCCATATTTTCTTTATCCAGTCTATTGTTGATGAGCATTTGGGTTGGTTCTGGGTTCATGTTTTAAAATCTCAATTTGCTCCCTAGTCCTAAGAATGATCTTCTCTACCTCCAAGGAATGCAAGCCCCAGTGCAACATGGAATCTTCAGTTATAAGAGGCTAGACTGCAAATAATTTGTCCTGTTTTTGCTTGTGGGATGTTACAAGTGTACCTTGCTGTTTGTAAGTGTGTCTCTGAAGTGTTCTATGTAAGCAGGTTTTTGTTAGTTGAATTGTACTTTAAATGTACTTGTCAAGTTCCCCATGAAAAGAGATGGGCACAGAGACTTTTTGAAAAATTAAGCATCCCAAGAGAAAAGCCGATCTGAAAAGACTACATATTATATGATTCCAATTATATGACGTTCTGGAATAGGCAAGACTACAGAGATACTGAAAGATCAGTGTTTGCCAAAGATTAGAGGGAGGGCGGGGTAAACAGGTGGAGCACCGAGGGTTTTTAGGGGAGTGAACCTGTTCCGTTTGATCCTATAATGTTGGATACAAGTAAATATACATTTGTCCAAACCCACAGAGTGTCCAGCACCACAAATGAACTCTAATGTAAACTACGGGCACTGGGTGATGAAGACTTGTCAATGTAGATTCATCAACTGTAGCAAATGCTCTCTGATGGGGGATGCTGATAATGTGGGCAAGGCTATGCAACTGTAGGGGCAGCAGGTATATGGAAATCACTGTATCTTCCTCTCGGGTTTGCTATGTACTAAAATTGCTCTGAGAAATAAAGTCTATTTTTAAAAAAATGAAGTATTCCAATGAATTTATAAGTTTTGCCACACAGGCAATGACAGCTAACCACTTTACTTTGGTTGTCCAATACTAAATATGTCACTGTGAATATCTCATCCTCCTTGATCCTATCCCCATCAAAACTAGAGAGTGAAATAAGGAGATGAGATGGCCCTCCCTAACCGCCTTGTGTCTTTCAGAGGAGGTGCCTGGGCTGGAATGGCAAGAAGCTGAGGACTCCTTGCCATTCCAAGGGTTCTGACGCTGGATATGAAACCGTCTGCAACTAGCACGGTGTTGGAGAGGTGAGTGCTAGACTTTGTATGTCTGGAGACTAGTGATACATGCTCATTATTATTTATATAATTTTAAAGCTACATTTAAATTTGTTCCCAATACTAGAGACTTTAATGCTATGTTGAAATAATACATAACAGGATGCAAATAGTTACATTGTCGTCTTGTTGGTGTCCATATATCAACATTCTTGTATGAGTGAAACTAGAACCCTGAAGAAAATCCATCACTACAATAATGGTCCATACATTAAAATAGTTTAGGCTGTCTGATGGTCTGGTGTGTGTGTGTGTGTGAGAGATATATATAGATACATATGACATATATGATACATATATGATTTATATATATATAAATCATCTCATCTTGCTTAAAACAATACCACCCTTATTTAGGTAGGCACACTGGAATATGATTTTAATTAATTGAAAAGTACAGTTTGTTTTACATTTGAAGGAGTGGTTTAATTCCTACACAGTGTACTAAGATGGCCTCTCGTGGGCTCATGATCCTGGAAGATGTACTCCCAAAGTGAGGGGGGGGTCTATGTTGGAAGCAAAAATAAAAGGTATTTAAAGAATGACAGGTCTGGAAAATTATTCTTATGGATGGTCAGTTCTCCATATGGTAAAATGGTGATGACAAACCAAACAGGCGCAGTCTCATGCATGCACTGATTTGCATGAACCAACTTTACAGATAATTGATTTAATTGGTTGGAACTACAGTTTCTTCCAAATGTGGACAACTTACAACAGGGTGGGAGCCCCAAGCTATGAAGTCATGTGAGGTCATGTGCAAACTGAAAAACAGGGTTTCTCTACTGGAATGATAATACTACCATGTTACACTTTCCCCCAAAATGAAATCCAACATCTTTCACCTGGCCTAAGAAGTCCAACATGTTCTGTTCCCTAGAAACCCTTACATCCTGCAAAGAGGATGTTACTTTTATTAGCTACTCTTAAAGTCACAGAGGCAGGTTAATTTGGCCATGAATGGCTACAAATTCAAGAAATGTTTGGATGTGCTGAGAATTAGAATCCAATCTTGGCCCTCAAGTCATGGGTTAAAGACTTGGTTTTTTATCTAGATGAGGTCCCACCTTGTAGTTCAAGCAGAAAGATCCAACAAACGAAAGCAGAACAACATTTGACAGCTGAAGTTCAAAAGCAAGAGGCTTTTCAATGCAAAATTCTTGTGCTGCAAATGTTTCAAGGGAAGTATCCATACTCTGAAGTGTGCAATTGAAAGAATGGCCTGATATTCTTGCACTGTTGCCTCAAACAAACCTCCCTCCTCCCTAGCTAGCTCCAGATCTTTTACGCATCATACAGTACATCTTCCAAAAAAAGCAGGTGGAAACTAAAGTGTCAAAACACACATTTTCCAAGAACAAATGCATTATACTAGCAAGTTATGTGTGGTGGGGCTAGGTGCTTCTGTGGGTGTGGAGGAGGAGGAGAGAAAGAAGGGTCAGGAGGAAGTGTGTTGGGTACAGAGACCTGGAAATAAGAAACAGGAACCCCAAAAGACACACCCGCAGAGGTTCTGTAACTGTACATGTGCTCTTGTTAAATCGCCAGTTTCAGAGGACTCAGATCTGAGGCCAGACAGAAATCTATTAATTTGCATCTTGACTTTGGGGCTTCCAGTAACAGTAAAGTATTTGTATTTCAGGATCCACTCAGCAGAAAGGCTATACATATTCAAGTCACACAACAAATCGGTGAATTCCATGTGAAGTCTGAATACCAAAAAAGAAAACTGATTATGTGACTTTCTGGACTATGATGTAGAAATTACCTAACTAACAAAATGTACATGCACACTTACGGCATGTGCGAATGAGGGTGTCATCCATGTACACAGGTCATGTGCACATTCAACTCATGGCCACGCATGCTGTAGCCTGTTACCCACTCTGGGAGATATGTAAGCCTTTGTCTTTCTCCCTCCAGCTTCTGGCCTTCTTAAAACATTTCACTGATTGTCAACCAATGATTGAAGCTGGGTGCAGAAAAGGAGAGAAGGCAAAACTCCTCTTAGTCCACAAGGTGACTTGTGAGTGCTTCAATTGAAACGGCTGTGGTGGAGAGCCAGAGAGAGCCCTTGGTGGAATTCCTCGGTGGAATGAGACTGTGGTTCCTATAGGTCGGCACCTTCCTCCTCACCCAGCAGGTCAGCTCATCAATTGCACTTATCTTCCAGCTGCCACAGCCTGCCTCACTCCTTTCTCTCTCCTGTTGGGCTGCTACCAGGCCTGGTAAACTATTCCGTAGCTCTGTGCAATAGAAAATAGATGTGTACTTCTCTGAATATGGAAAGGGAAATGGGGGTTCACATGGAATGGATACCGTGAACTTACTTGTTTTCTGAAAGCAAAAATTAAACTTGAAAAGAGCAAAGTTTTTCAAATTTCCCATAGTGCTGGCCTCAAATCCTAAAGATTTTTTTCCTTGACAAGAATCATGGGATGAACTGGAAGCTCTAGATGCTCCATTCACCCCAGGTGATGATGCTAAAACCCATGTCACAGCAGAGGCAAGAATCGAACATTCTAAAGTTCCCTCTGGCAACTGGAATGCCAGAGGAGTCTTCACCATATACCTCATCAAACCACCCCAACAAACCTGCCATGTTAGTGAAAGGAGTGTGCTCACTACAAAAATGTGGCTTCAAGACCAGGCCTCTAGCCCTTTGTCCAAAAAAACCATAGCCCCCAAGACCCCTGAAGGCCTTGATATGCCGCTGGGGCTCCCCTGGTCTGTTTACATTATAGAAGCACTTCTAAGAAGAACGGTTTCAGTCTAAGAATCCAAGCAATTTGTGCTGAAGTCCAGCCCTATCCTCAGAACTCTGGTCATGCTTGTTTTTAACGCCATGTCTATCCATCTGCGACTCATTAATGCACTTAGCAAACACCGAGTGACTGACTACTGTATCTCTCCATGTGATACAATTTAAATGCCTCTTACAAGACCTGAGCAGTCTAGCTACCTGTTACTTGTATGCCATTTTCTGAAGAATTCCCATTTCTTTGGATGCAAACGTCACAGAAACTCTGCCACAAATGCTCATGAACACCATCACATGGGCTGGGCTCTAGTGCTGTGGAATATCCTACTTTCTTAGAAAAATCAATGAGTACATATGAACATCATTAGTTGCACCTTGCTTCCTGCAGAATCACTGTATTAACTGCTTTGGGCTATTCTCCTTCTTTCCTTTCAGGCAATATTGATTTGTAACAAACACATTTTATGATATAATAAATTATCTTTCATTTTTTACTATCAAATAAATGGAGAAGTAAAAAAACAAAAACCCAGAACCTCTAAGCAGCTCTTAAACAAGTCTTACTGTCACCTGGAAAAGTAACAAGTCCACAGGTTTATTGTCTATGTTAATAAAGCTGTGTTGGAGTAATCATTATAACCTTCTACATTCCCTCCTGTTTACAGCTCACAGAATATGTTTACACATGTGATCTCATTCCATTGTAACATGATCTGCATAAATTATGGGTATGAACACTTGCCATATTTATTACAACGATTTCCCCAGCAATTTGTCTCCTTAATTGTATCATCTATATTGCACACAGATGTCTGTAGTTTGTATATGAGGCTATGTACTCCTGTGGTTTATGCATCCATCTCAGGCCATTAAACTGTAAGCTCCTGGAAGGCAGGGATGTATCTGATTCATTTCTGTATCTCTGGAACCCACTGCACAGATGTGGATGTGTATCCTTCAGTTTCTTCATCTGTGAAATGGCTATAATGATTGCAGGAACCTGTCTTCTCTGTCCCAATTGTATTAAGCAAAACACCTAATACAATGTCTAGCATATAATAAGCACTCTATAAGTGTTTTTTTATGATTGTTGTTATAATTATCTACAGTTAAGTGAATTCAAGTTCACAAAGATGAGCTAACTCATTTAGGGGAAGGTGGTGAATAATTGGCAGAAAGAATGGAGTATCAGGGATCTTATATGCTGATTATAGCTTTGTCTGATCTGCCAAGCTAAGTTGTAAGATTTTTCTCTTTTCAAAATTACTTCTGTTAAGCTAGTAAAAATTATTTACTTGTAAAGATTCTGTGTGCTTCCTTTTCTGTCATAATTGCATTTACCTTACCAAATGCATATTGACCATCTACACAGTGGATAGCAGACGGGCCACAGAAAGCAGTCAAGTCTAACTCACTGTGCAGTGGTATCTCTTTTCTTCCATATTTACATTTTATAAATACATTTGTCAAACTGCTTCATATGCAAAGTCCTGGACCAAGAAACAAAATTGACCCAGCTTTCCGACTATGGAAAACTAAAAGTTTTAATCAACTTTGGCACCATTAAATTCTGTCATTTGTTTTTTCCAAGATTCTATTAACGTTGCCATACAGAAGTAGAAGATTTAATCGAGTGTGTACATTTTGAGTTGAAAGCAGATACTAACAAGAAAAGCTAACCTGGAAGACATCTTGTAAACTGTTTCATCAGACTGGATCAGGAGCCAGGGGAGGGTCGAAGTGACTCCGGGCTGTTGGCAAAGCTGCAGAAATTGACACTAGGTTTCTCTGTCCTCTAGGTAACCTGGGCTGCATTGGCTCTCTGGCTTATTATTAATTACAGTTTAGTTCACCAGAGAGGTTGCCAGTGAGCAGTGCATAAGATTAAAGATTTTGTAAAAATATGTTAATTTGTATAAAGATGAAAGTTAGACTATGGAGTTTGGTGATGAAAACGGACAGACAGTTCTGTCATTTGATTTAAATATTAAAATAAGAAAAGACAAAGTTTTCAAGGAAATTACCACTTCTTGGTTCTCAACTACAGGCAATGCCTCTTCTGTCCCAAGTAGACGGGTGGTTTGGGAATATGTGGGGTGACTTGGGTTGCTGTGATAATGCAGGGTTTCAATCAGAGGGAGAGGGAGGGGTATCTTCAAAATGTGGTCCAGATCCGCATAATCAGAAAAGTCTGTTCACCTAAAACTCCCATAGCACCTCCTGTTGAGAAGGGCAACACTTACGGAGCTCATCAAAGAATGACAAATCACTGGAATAGTTCTTGAGACCAAAGTCTCATTCATTCTGGGACATATCCAGTTACATTAATCACTTATGTTTTATCCCATCTCTACTTTCCCAAGAAACCCTGCCACACATTCATAGTGAGTATTAAACCCAACGAAAGATCCTAAGCAACTGAGAAAATTATTCAATGACCAAACTCTAATTAGTGTCCTACAAGGGAGAAAATGTATTCAAATCATTGCTTAATTTTGTTTAATTTCCTCTTACCTGCACTTGACCATTAAGATCAAAAGTCTGAGAATTTGTGGCCAAAAAAGGTGAACATGATTCAAAGTCACATCTATTTGTTAAAAACCAAAAGTAATTCCTTTTCTAAGTACATGTGAAAATATTAGTATCCAACAAACCTATTTGCGGAAAATAGGGTTTAGGTTGGGAAGGTGAATTACTTTCAGATTTTTCAATGTCCAAAATGCACCTCAGAACTAACAGGCTCAGACGAGGTCTTTATGAGATCACTGGATCCTCCCTCCAAAAGCTCCCCGCTCCCCTGTTGACCTCTATTCCACATGCTGCTTCATTGGATCATACAGTATGTACCATGAGCCTGAATGTGGGCATTGGTTGATTTGAGTATTACCTGAAACAACAGATACACCAGAATGTAAAACCCATGAGGGCAGAGACTGTTTTCCCAGAACCTAGAACAACTCCTGGCACATACCAGATGTAAAATCGTTGTAGAATGAAAGAAGAATGAAGAAAGGAAGGAAGGAATGAAATGATGCACTGCTGCATGCCACCCTAAGTTACTCATAGAAAATACTGCATGCTAGCACTGTATGCAATGGGTGTTACACTAGCCATTATGTAAAGTCATTGATGGAAGTATACGCTGGCACCCTTCAATCAAACGGTCTCATTTGCTCCTCCATGCCACTCCACATAGTATACATGACATATTTTAGGATCACCAGTTTAGAGATAAAGACAGAGGTTGTGTTCCCAAAGTTTGCTTGCGAGTCTGGTATTTGTAACTTCTAAAACTCTAACTCTCCCCTGAAAACACGTCCTAAGAGCGGTGAGCCTCCCACGTGAGGCAGCAATATTGGTAACCCCCGCTGAGCTCATTACATTGCACAGGCCTCCCCAGAGCAGCTCACACTCTACGACAAGAAAGATGAATCCCTGAGTCAGCAGGGAGAAAAAAGAAAATGAACGTTTTGAAAAGGGCATTCTCGTATCACAGGAGCAGGGGAAGAAACGTGTCTCAGCTACTAAGTTTCTCTTTTCCATGACCCTCAAAGCAGAAAATGGCTGCACGTGGGCAATTCGTGCGCTTGGAGCTCAGACCTGCAGAGTCTTGCAGTTTGCCTGCCCTGTCTTGGTGGATGCTGGGCCTGACTTTTTTGGCTTTCCATTTCGAGGAGCCCCAGCAGGGCCTGGAGGAAATGAGTTTTGCAGCCCATCTCGGCCCTTGAACTTGGCTCCTCGGCTGACCTCAGCTCCCTGCCTGCAGACCCGGCGTGAGGCAGGCAGCAGGCACTGCGGGACAGAACTTCCTTCCGGGACCTGCAGACCAGTCCGCTGCCTTCTGAGACGTGGTTCTGAAGTGTAGCAAGTTTATATTTTCAGAGCATAAAACTGTCTACAAATACATACTTCAAAATGAAAAGGAGGATGCGCTCAAAAAAAAAAAAAAAAAAAAAAAGGCTTAGAGACACGTCAAAAGGACACAGGAGTGGAGCCACGTCAAATAAATTCCCAAATTTGACTCATATCACTTCAGCCTCATCTGGACATTACTCGCACTCTGCCTAGGCAGGCGAAGCTTCCGTGGGATCCTCTGTCTTTAGTGAACTCTTTCCTTTATCTTGTTCAGCTTTTCATGGCTATTTGGGTAACTGAGCCCATGGATTTAAATCTTAATACGACCTTGCATGGAATTATATACACATATATATGTAACTGTTTGTTAAAAGACAACTCTAAATAAGAAAAAAAAAATATTTTAGATACCAGAGAGTGGCAAAACAATAATGATTCAAACTTAATCCTTACTTCACGTAGGGGAAATTGACTCAAATCTGGGAGCATCAAAAATTAAGGTGCATTTACAAATCCTAGGAGAAGATATCTTTTGTAATCCCAGAGAAAATAATTGAGAGAGGGAAGATTTTTTTTTGAAAGACATGGTTTGGGAATATTATTATTTTGTGAAATGAAGTTATACTTAAATGTATGGTACAGATATTAAAGTTCACTTACGTTCTATCTATATGAAGTATGTGATTTTGGATCTAAACAGGCATAAATATATATATGTGTGTGTGTGTGTGTCTATGTGTGTACGTGTCTACGTATGCATGCATGTATGTATCTGTGTATGTGTGAGCGTGTGTGTGTTGTATGTATGTGTGTGTGTGTATATATGTATGTGTGTGTATAACAGAGAGGAAGTAAGTTGGAAAACATGAGCCAACTGATTTTTTTTCCTTTGACAGCTAAAGAAGAGTGGTTAAAAGTTTACTCACAAGTAAATCTATCTTTTAAGGAGTGTTTACTTTCCAGAAACAGCAACGAGATCTTGGAGGGGCAATTCTTGCCAACTGTGCGTCATCAATGGAGTTTAACTGTGAGAGGCAAGACCCATTGTTGGTCCCGACTCCACCAACCCAAATGGTCATATCTGAGGACTTCCTGTGGTTCTCCCGCCCCCACCCTCTCCACGGCATTTACTGCTCCTGTATACCCTGGACTTCTCAACAGGAAATGGCAAATTCCTCAGTAGGAAGGCCAAGAAGTGGGAGGTCATGTGGAGACTGGAAGTTCATTGCGTGCAGCCCCTCCAGGTGACAGGCGACACCACCTCTGCACGTTGAGTGTCTTTGTGACACAGGATCTCCTTGTCTCGTGACCACAGGCAGCAGGGTTCTGATGGGCACCCAGGAGAGACTTGTCCTCCCACCCCTGGGTAACACAGAGTCTCAGAAGCCAGCAAGGTGCTGCACCAAAGGCTCAGACTTCCACCCTGCCTCTCTTCTCCTCAGCTCTTTGCCCTGAAAACCAAGTGCTTTGAGGGGATGATAAAAATCTCACTAAGCCACATGATGGCTACGGGGCAGAAATAACCCTTGCTCTGAAAGGGTTACCAAAAAGTAATGAGATTCCTACCTGTATGGAAGGTGGTGACTATATAGTCCTGGTATAAACAAACAAACACAGTGAAAGGCTTGGCTTCATTTTTTTTGGTCTGCTTGTTGTTTTTTGGAGAAACCATTGTGATAAGAAGCCTCTAGCCTACAAAAGTGTCTCTAGATTAATGATAATTTATCTCACTTTTCTCAGTGAAACAGATGAATCGAAGACAGTGAAGCCCTGTAGACAATATAGGACCTTCCTGATGACATCTAACATTTAATGACATGATCACAGTGTGGCAGGCTATAAAAGACATGCATATGTGAATTAATGCATCTAACCTGCACACTAGCCTTTTGAAGTGGGAGCTACCATTATGCCCGTTTTAAAGATGAGGAAAACTAAGAATCCAGAAATTAAATAAGTTGCCTAGAGCATCTTGCCAGTTAATGCACCAGAATTCTAAGCCAGCTGCCTGGTTGCAAAGCACATGCCCATAAATGCTGAACATACTGCACCAAATGGCCTAGGACTGAAATGACTGCAAAAACAACTCAAAATATAGGAAACGAGAGAATATCTAAAGCCACCTCCACCATAATCAGTGGCAAGGGATAGGAGATGGGAAGAAGGGAGAAGGGAAGGGAAGCTAAATAATTTAAGGTTTTCTCTGTGCCTTTAACTCCTGTCTCCTGAAAACGACATGCTCATTTTAGCAGCAACTGATGGCCAAGATGCATTCCCCAAGCTTTTCACATCTGACAGAAAGGGACCTGGTGTCCAGGACTGTACCCGATTACAACCAAAGCAGATGGACCCTTCCTTAGGGTAGGGCTGTTCTTCTGACAGCCTCCTCTGTGAAACTAGATTACAAGAGGATGTGCTGTGCTCAGACACCCCCTGCCTGTCCGCCTTGGGGTCCTTGCCTTTGCCATTCCCCTGGCCCACATCACTCCTCCATGGCATTTGCAAACCTTGTTCTCACCTCTTCTTTGGGTCTCTGCCTGACAGGTCTTGCCTGATCACCTTGTCTAAACTAGAGGTCCCGTCCCCCGGGCCACCTGGCTTTATCACGTTCCCTACGTTCCCTCCTAAGGCTCGTGACTTCCTGCCATGCTGTCTTGGTTGAGCTGTGATCTATTTGTCAGTCTCCGCCATCTGCATCCCCCTGATTGACAGCACTAAGTGAGCCCAGCTGTCCTCCTGCTCATGCCCCTCAGCACCCATGACCCTAGTGGGTGCCCAATAAATCCTTAGTGAGTAAATGAATGAGTCAATTTCAACGCACCAAATCCCAAAGGAATAAAAGGACATCGCCTTTCTGCCGTTTCTTGGAAGAAATTTTTGAGACAAAGTAAAGAAAGGAAGCTACTTGCTATTAAATTTTTAAAAATCTGCCCACTATTTTCAGGCAAATATGTCATGACAGCATCTATGAAATCTCTGAAATGAAAGAGAAGGCTGATGTTTCAAAGGAATTAAATGAAATTGCTGCACCACAGGTGCTCACTGCCACAGAGCTCAGTGTGGCAGCAGCACACGGAACTCCTCGCTGCTTAGGTGTAGTCCGTAGGAATGAAAATCTGAACCTAGTACATTAAAAAAAATCTTCAAAAGCAAACAAAGCCCTAAGTGTCGTTGTGTATTATCAGGGCAGGGTCCTCCTCAGAGAGAGGCGGGCTGCAATCGCTCCTACACCTTTCACCAAGTCCCTTGCTTCAGGGGTCCTATTGTCTCCAAATTTATATTTAGGAGCCTCGCTCTTCGCTCTTCGTAACAGCAGCGAAACATGTTCTCCTAAATATGTTCCCTGAGATATGACACCACTGTGCATTGTTTCACCACATACCAGCATTAATATCCCAGAGTAATCCACCCTCCTTTTAACGGCTGATGACGGCTCCAATGGCCATGCAAAAATCAGTTGAAGGAAAGGGAAGTCTTGTCGGAAATGAGATTAATCTTGTAACGAGTGTTCAGCCCTGATAACCCATCTGGGCACAGAACTGCTTAAACTGGAGAGCAATTAACCTTCACCCGACAAGCTCTGTCCAACCGTTATAAACATTAAAGAGACAGAATCCTTCCCCCCTCCTTGTAGACTAAACAACCAGATTTGAATTCCACGTAAACGGCCTCTTTCTGCAGATGTGCACCAACAACAACATTTAGGGGGAAAAGGTGGGCAATGGCTCGGTTCATAACACTGGTAACTTTTGGCCTTGGTG
This sequence comes from Rhinopithecus roxellana, assembly GCF_007565055.1. NCBI lineage: Eukaryota > Metazoa > Chordata > Mammalia > Primates > Cercopithecidae > Rhinopithecus > Rhinopithecus roxellana. The sequence goes on from NC_044561.1 coordinate 53,744,777, forward strand.
TGAGTGGGCTGAGGTTATTAGCGTAAAAATTAACTTGAGGTATTTCCAATAAAATCACCAGGTTTAGGGGAGTGGACATAGTTGCTTTTATGCAGAAACCCATGTCTCCTATAGGATTGCAACTTGATACTTGAGTTATTCTTTGTTTTTTTCTTTTTCTTTCTTTCTTCCTTTTTTTTTTTTTTTTTTTTTTTTTTTTTTTGAGACAGAGTCTCACTCTGTTGCCCAGACTGGATTGCAGTGGTACAATCATGGGTCACTGCAACCTTAACCTCCCCAGGCTCAGGTGATCCTCCTACCTCCACCTCCCAAGTAGCTGGGACCATAGGTGCAGGCCACCATGCCCCACTAATTTTTCTACTTTTTGTAGAGACAAGGTTTCACCATGTTGCCCAGGTTTGTCTCGCTCAAGCAATCCACCCACCCTGGCCTCCCAAAATGTTGGGATGACAGGTGTGAGCCACTGCGCCTTGACTTCTTTTTTCAACAGTAGAAATATTTGCACTAGGCTAGACTCTCACTCACTCCCAATTCCTCTCTTCTGACATTTGCATGAGTGATGCTGCTTGTGGTCACAGAAGGGAGATTTTTTTTTTTAAATCTCTGAGAAGTTATTGGTCTTCATGAGGAGCAAACCTGTGATGTTGCCTTTATCAGCATATGCCGTAACCAGTCAAGTTAACCAAATTGGACCATGTGAAATACCGAGTGGTTAGAGAATCTACTACGAAACCTACTGTTAAAAATAACTTTCACAACACTGAAGAGAAATAGCTGAGGTCATTTATCACTCAGGCATGGGCTTTCTTTAGCATCAGTTTATGCTGAGCCATTGGCTTGTTTATGGACATCACAATAACAATAAATAGGTAAAGGGTAAGGTCCCTATAACTTAGAGGTGGCTACAAACCAATGTGGGGGTGCACACTGTGCCTAGCATTTAAACAAGAAAAAAATGTTAAGTACATGCAGAAAGTCATATGAGGGAACCAAACCTCTAATGTTACTGACCTGATAATGTGACTGCAACTCGGATTTTTTTTTAAATAGAAAGAAAAAAGGAAAACATATATTTAGCATGTCCTAAACAAATTTATCTCCCCAAGGTTTTAGTGTCATCTTCCTGATGGCCTGAGATAGCTCTCAAAATAGTCCATCCTAACATTCGATCTTATCTCTCCTTTGAACTCAGTTTCTCTTTTTCCAGTAGGTAAATCATAATATTCAAGGCCTCAGAGATGTGTTTGCACACAACGAGGCTGAGTCTATCTCACTTATAAGGATGACATATCTCACTCATGCTGGACTCCAGACCGGCCCCAATAATAGTTTTGGAGAGTGGCATGGTAGAGGATGTGTGTTACATGGGAAGTACTACTGTACCCAGGGACAAGATATCCTGGCAACAGGTCTTGTTTCCATGGTTTGCATTTACAAGCTTAACTGTTCCTTTTCCTGCCTTTGTAAGACTAAGAAAATCCTTACTGCACAGAGAAGGAATTACAGTGAAAACAGAGCAAGTGGGACTGACTCTCACATTGCAGGAATATGCACCATCTCCATTTTCGCAGCCAAATTAGATGCAAGCCCAGGATTCCATTGGTCTGGCTCTCCCAGGAACACTGGGAGCTTCTTGGTGTCTTAGCTTGAGGTAAGGTGAAGATGGGCTATGGGCACGTGAGCTGAGCCCTTTTTCATCCCGTGTGCATGGGTCTGGCTCTCCCAGGAACACTGGGAGCTTCTTGGTGTCTTAGCTTGAGGTGAGGTGAAGATGGGTTATGGGCACCTGAGCTGAGCAATTTTTCATCCTGTGTGCATTGGACGTAGACAAGGGCACACACAGACATGACAAGAACCCCTGACCTAGCCCCTAAGGTAAATCTTTCCCAAGACAATCTTGCAGAGCCCTCATGGGCAGTGGTAAGAGGAACTTCAATTTTTATTTGGAATCTGACCCGTTTCCTAAGAATGAGTAACACCTGAATATTTAGGTGCAGATATCAAAGACAGAAGAACAGAAGACAGAAAAGAAATCATAGTGCTTGACAATAATATTAGTATATGATGCCGTTTTAAGAGTCCAGTCTCAGGACTGTGTAGGTGCAACATGAAGACTTTCCTGAAGACGGCCACATGAATAATTTTTCATAGGATGTAATCAGCACTGTCATTCCATTAGACCAGGCTTGGCACATAGAATGGGGGTGATTGGCTGCCTAAGTAGCAAACTCCTCATGTGTGCTTCTGACGAACTGTGTGGGCTGCCCTAAGCTTTTGCACGTCTCGACACTTACCAAGTAAAATGATGAGATAAGGAAAACCACAACATCATACTCAGTATCTTGTGAAACTGAAACGGTTGCAGAGTAAACACTTTGCCTTACAGTGATTTTATTTGGACTATTATGCTGGATTTAACCATATAATGGTTGACATCCATGCTATAAAGTCTTGTTTTTTCTTCAACAAACCTAATTGCATTGGCACTTTCAAAATGTTGTTTGCACATACATGATGTATACGTAAGTCTGAGCATAACCATCTTGCCATCAGGACTTCATCTGTCGGGAGATACCGGTGAATGGAGCCCGGCTCTTCCAATGAGCAACCGACGTGCGTTGGCGAAACTGCCACCCTTGAGACCTGCCTGGTCTCCCTCCCACCTGTAGTTGGCTAAGTAGTGTCTCCCCACAATTCATGTCCACCTGGAACCTCAGACTATTGCCTTATTTAGAAGTAGGATCTTTGCAGATGTAATTAATGATTAAAATGAGATCACAGATTAGGGTAGGTTCTACATCCAGTGAGAGCATCCTCATAAGAGGCTGAGCAGTACACACAGAAACATACAGAAGAACGTTGTGGGATGACAAAAGCAGAGACTGAAGTGATGCATCTACAGCAGTCTCCCCTTATCCACGGAGGACACACTACAAGACCCCCAGGGGACGTCTGAAACCTCAGATAGTACTGAACCCAACGCCATTCACTGGAACACTTTCTATTCCACCCACAAATGTAATGCCTTTTACATCTTAACTAAGCACTTACTATCCACTGTGGTCATCAGTTTTGCGGTTTGAGGTGCAACGGCAAAACAAGCACAGATTTCTTTTTCTTTCTTCAAACTTCAAAGATGGAAGATTCATTCTTACTGTACATCTTAGCAACCACAGCATATGATCTTTTTCCTTGTAAGTAGAGAACTTTCACCTTTTCACTGAAAGAAAGCACTTCACGGTTTCTCTTTAACATACCTGGAATTGCCAGGATCAGTCCTCTTGTGCCTTGGGGCTATTACTGAATAAAAGAAGAGCTACCTACACACAAGCACTGTGGTACCACGACAGTCGATCTGATAACCGAGAGGGCTACTCGGCGGCGACTAACCGGCAGGTACCATCTGTAGCATGGATACAGTGGATAAAGGGGGAATTCATGTCCTGGGTGGAGCAGGGCAGGATGGCACAAGATTTCATCACGCTACTTAGCATGGTGAGCAATTTAAAACGTATGATTCATTTATTTCTAGAAACGGCCATCTAATATTTTCAGACAGCAGATGAAATTGCCAGAAACCATGGAAAGTGGAATCGCGGAGAAGACAGGACTACTGTCCAAGTCAAGGAACACAGGGCTTGCGGGTAACCCCAGGAGCTGGAGGAGGCACCAGATGCATCCTTCCTCACAGCCTCCAGATGGGACCAACCCAGCCAACATCTTGATTTTGGATTTCTGGACTCCTAAGCTGTAACAGAATAAATTTCTGTTGCTTTAAGTCACTAGGTTGTAATAATTTGTCACAGCTCTCCTGAGAAACTAGTATAGTACTTGTGGATACTGTTCTTAACAAAAATTTTGCCACTTTAGGGCACTATATGGCTTTTTTTTTTTTTTTTTTTGCCTTATAGAGTTAGGTCAATTTCCAAAAGTGCCAGAGCTTATGCCAAGAATTAAGTGACTCCCTGGTTGCAGTGGCCAAATAGCCTGAAATTTTCAAAGTAATACTAATTTTGCAAAACTTTTCATGTAAACTCCTTTGCCTGACCATGCCCTAGTTTTTCTGATTAGGAAAATCTGGCTCTTATCCCGCTGGAGGAAAAGTGTCTAGTTCATATTCTAATGGAAATCATCACTTGGGAGGTGTTTTGAAAAACATCTCTCAGTTTTGTTTAAAAATTATGTTAGAAATTAAGAAAAATAACTAATGGAAAATAAAATCTAATTTTTAGTATATTTTCCTGCTAACATTTGTGGGCAAATTAGTTAAATTATGATTGTTTCATGCATACTTACTCCTCCAACAGAATCCTAGCTCTCTTAGGAGTTCCTTTTAATTATCCTAAAAACAGTTAAGAGTACACTGATCCAAAATATAATTAGGTTGAGAAACAATGAACTCCTAAATGACCAATCAAGGTTTTTTTCCAACATTTTAATTCTCAAATAAAGGTCATTTCCTTTTATTTGACTCATTACAAACTAGATTATAGTTCTTCTAGGAGAGGAACCAAGTCAGATTTATTTTAATCACATACATTGCCAAATGCATGCTTCACTCAGGGAAAGATTTCAATATGCATAATTTATTCGTGCATTCATTCATTCATTCATTCATTCTGGAAACACTTACAGAGTAGCACTTTACATGCCGATACTGTGAAAGCAATGGTGATATGAATTCTCAAATAATTAAAGAAACAGTCCATTAAAAATCTTATCAAGATAATAGACTACTTTAGATTTTACGAAAGATGACATTTTCATTGGCCTATATATAATGTTTTAACCAGTAAGGCTCACTAAGTTAAATAATATGGTAGATAATTTTAAATTTACAGAATGGTATTCAGTTTTACTATTTGGCTTGGATAAGCTGGTAGTTACTTGCTTAAATTAATCTTTATTATAAAGCAGATCATCTTGAAATTGAAACAAAAACAAACGTGGCTATTATTGAAAATGTTATGCTACCTCATAGCCACTACAGATGTTATTTATAAGTACTATGTTGTCATCTGTACAACATACAGATTGTATGTGTTGTACTGTGTTGTAATCTGCCTGATTCCAATGAATACAGAAACCTCCAGTGTGAATCAATACACTAGATACCAGCAGACATATTTAAAAGATTGCTACAGTTTCACTGAAATTTCAAAGCGGTAACTGCAGGAACAAAAGAAGAAAGATGAATAGTCCCTATCATAGCAACATTAATACAATTTGTCACCAGTTCATGCCCAGAAAGACTTATTATATAATAGATTGCCAAAGTCGAACACTTCGATGATCCAATGCAAATCCTGGATAAATGCTGGTAGATGCTGCTGCTCAATGAAAATGAAAGTGGTATTTGGTTTTGCTTATCAAGGCAAGTGTCATGTAGCAAAATGCAGGCTATGAGTTGCCTGGAAACTATATTTCTGCTTTTAATTTGCAAGTGAAACATTTCCATCCATAGCTTGGAAGGGACCATCATGTACTCAGCAGCACTCATTAGATTTTGGGCAGTCCCCCGGTCATCTGACCTTCCCAAACACAGGGAAAGGATGTGGATAGACATTTTCCCAAAAAGACATAAAAATGACCGATGGGTACACGACAAGGTGCCCAATATCACTGATCATCAGGAAAATGCAAATCAAAGCCGCAATGAGGTATCACCTCACACCTGTTCCGATGGCTATAGTCAAAAAGACAAGAAATAGTAAGTGTTGGTGAGAATGTGAGAAAAGGGAATCCTCGCACACTGTTGGTGGGAACATGGAATGTTACAGACACTGTGGAAAAAAGTACGGAGGTTCCTAAAGAAATTAAAAATAGAACTACCACGTGACCCAGCAATCCCTTTTCTGGGTATTTTCCCAGAGAAATGCAATCACTATCTCATAAAGATACCTGCAATGCTATGCTCATTGCAGCATTACTTGCAATAGCCAAGATATGAAAACAACCAAAGTGTCTGTCCATCAATGGATGAATACATAAAATAGCGGTAGATATATATAACGGAACATCATTTAGCACCCCCGCTTTTTTTTTTTTTTTTTTTTTGAGATGGAATCTCACTCTGTTGCCCTGGCTGGAATGCAGTGGCACAGTCTTGGCTCACTGCAACCTCTGTCTCCCAGGTTCAAGTGATTCTCCTGCCTCAGCCTCCCACATAGCTGGGATTACACACCCCACTAATTATTATATTTTTAGTAAAGACGTTGGCCAGGCTGATCTCGAACTCCTGACCTCAAGTGATCCACCTGCCTCGGCCTTGCAAAGTGTTGGGATTACAGGCGTGAGCCACCATGCCTGGCCCATTTAGCTTTCAAAAAGAGATTCTGCCAATCACTACATTATGGATGAATCTGGAGGACATTATGCTAAGTGAAATAAGCCAGACACAGAAAGACAAATACCGCATGATCTCACTTATATGTAAAATCTATAACAAACAAACAAAGACTGAATGGGGAAATGGGGAGATGTAGGTCAAAGAATATAAAGTAGCGAATATGCAGGGTGAACAAATCTAGAAATCTAACGTATACCATAAGGGATGTGCCTAATAATACTGTGCTGTGCTGTACTTGGGATTTTTGCTTGAAGAGTAGATTTTAGGTGCTCTTATCCCACAAAAAAAGAATGTATAATTATAAAAGATGATGGATATGTTAACTTGCTTCACTATAGGAACCTTATCACCATCTTCGTGTATATCAAAACATCATGTTGCACACCTTAAATACATAAAATAAAACTTTTAAAAAATAAATCACAAAGTCATAGTTCAAACCACTCTTTTGGAAAAGTATGGATTTGTTAATATAAGTGGTATATTACAATAGTGTATGCATCTGGGGAAAATGGACTCCATCTTTCATTATATAAAAAGCAATTTTCAGCCAGGCGTGGTGGCTCACGCCTATAATCCCAGCACTTTGGAAGGCTGAGGTGGGTGGATCACAAGGTCAGGAGATGGAGACCATCCTGGCTAACACGGTGAAACCCCGTCTCTACTAAAAATATAGAAAAAAAAAAAAAAAATTAGCCAGGCATGGTGGCACACATCTGTAGTCCCAACTACTCAGGAGGCTGAAGCAGGGGAATCTCTTGAACCCCGGGAGGGGGTGGATGTTGCAGTGAGCCAAGATCGTGCCACTGCATTTCAGCCTGGGCAACAGAGCAAGACTCTGTCTCAAAAAAATAAAAATAAAAATAAATAAGCAATTCTCTGTGATTTAATATAGGGTGCCAGCCACGTCACGGATTCATGTACTCACTCATGCATTTGTCATCCAGGAAATTATTCATTCATTTATGAAATGGACATGTACTGATAGTCTGCTTCTTAATAGGCACCATGAGCATGAATGAAAGATTACATGGCGACAGCCACAGAACTTAAGGCATAGAACTTTAACAACGCATGTTTTGAGCTTCTGGTCTTGACGCCCGGCTAATTTTTGTATTTTAGCAGAGATGGGGTTTCACTGTGTTGCCCTGGCTGGTCGTGAACTCCTGAGCTCAGACAGTCCGCCCGCTTCAGCCTCCCAAAGTGCTGGGATTACATGCGTGAGTCACTGCGCCAGGCGGAGGTTCTATAGATTCTTAATCATGATTAACCAGCAATATGATAATTCAGTAGATGCCTGCTCACCTCCCCTAAAGAATGTGCCACTCTAAGTAGCTGGTTCAAAATAGCTTGACTTCTTAACCTCTAGATCCACTCCAGAGAACAGCTGTCTCTCCCCATTGCACAAACACATTCATTTATTTAATGGCATCAACCAAAGCATAAGAATGGGAGGAAACAATGAATGTCCTTCATTTCTCCAACTTTGAATTATGAAAACTATTGATTTTCTGGGCTCACAAAAATGCAGCTGAGTCCAGCTGTTAAAAGTCTGGTTAACATGTCAGTTGAGCCACCAAATGGAATAACAGTTGTTACTCTCTTACGTTTTCTCTACTGTCCTCAAAGGAATAGCATGAGAACAAAGCAATTAGCGTACATTCAGGAGTTGCATAATGATGTTTTGGACAATGACAGACTGCATATAGGAAGACGGTACCACAAGATTATAATGGAGCTGAAAAATCCCTATGGCCTAGTGACATATAGCTGTAGTAACACTGTAGAACAATGCATTTCTCACATGTTTTTGGTGGTGCTGGTGTACAAACCTACTGTGTTGCCAGTTGTATAAAAGTATAGCACATATAATTATGTACAGTACATAATAGTTGATAATGAGAATAGTTGACTATGGCATTGGTTTACATATTTACTATACCATACTTTTTATCATTATTTTAGAGTGTACTTTTTCCATTTCAAAAAAAAAAAAAGTTAACTGTAAAACAGCCTCAGGCAGGTCCTTCAGGAGGGATTCCAGAATAAGGCATTGTTATCATAGGAGATGACAGCTCCATGCAGGTTACTGTCCCTGAAGACGTTCCAGTGGCACAGGGACAAGATGTAGAGATGAAAAACAGTGATATTGATGATCCTGACCCTGTGTAGACCTACGCTAATGTGTGTGTTTGTTTCTTAGTTTTTAATAAAAAGTTTAGAAAGTTAAAAAAATAGAAAAAAACTTATTGAGTAAGGATATAAAGAATGAAAATATTTCTGTACAACTGAACCATGTATTTATGTTTCAAGCTAAGTGAGTACAAAAGAGTCAAAAGGTTAAAAAATTAAGTTTAATAAGTAAAAAAAGTTATAGTAAGCTAAGATTAATTTACTATTGAAGAAAGAAATATTTTAAGAAATGTAGTGTAGTCTAAATACACAGTGTTTGTAAGTCTACAGTAGTAGATAGTGATGTCCTAGAGCTTTCACATTCACTCACCACTCACTGATTCACCCAGACCCACAGCCACTTTCCGTCCTGCAAGCTCCATTCATGGTGTATAGGTGTACCATTTTTTCCTTCTTAATAATAATGATTAGTAATAATATTTATTAGTAATAATCATTATTATTATTATTTTGAGACGGAGTCTTGCTCTGCTGCCCAGGCTGGAGTGCAGTGGCATGATCTCGGCTCACAGCAACCTCCACCTCCCAGGTCCCAGCAATTCTGCCTCAGCCTCCTGAGTAGCTGGGACTACAGGCACGTGCCACCATGCCCAGCTAATTTTTTGTATTTTTAGTAGAGATGAGATTTCACCGTGTTATCCAGAATGGTCTTGATCTCCTGACCTCATGATCTGCCCGCCTCAGCCTCCCAAAGTGCTGGGATTACAGGCATGAGTCACCGCACCTGGCCTGCATTATTACTATACCTTTTCTACATTCTGATACATAAAAACCATTGTGTTAAGTGTCACAATTGCCTACAGTATGCAGCCTGGTCACATGCTGCACAGGTTTGTGCCTAGGAGCATAGGCTACACCATATAGCCTATAGCCTACGTGTGTAGCAGGCTATGCCATCTACGTTTCTGTAAGTGCTCTTTGTGATGTTTGCACAATGAAATCATCTAACAACTCATTTCTCGGAACTGACCCGGCGTGGTGATGCATGACTGTGTAGGGAAATACTTTCATCCCTTTAGAAGAAGCTATAAATAACCAGGTATAAATGCAGGATTCCTTTCCAAAGACAAATACTGAAAACAAACACAATCAAGGAAGATAATTGATTACTTCAGAAAAAACAAATAAGATATGAGAGTAAATTAAATAAGAAGACCGTGACTAGGACAAGTAACCAGTAAGAGCCCAGAACAGCTAACATCATTATTATCGTCGTTGTTGTTATTATGAGATGAGGTCTTTTGCCAGGTTGCCCAGGCTGACCTCAGATACCGAGGCTCAAGAGATCCTTTGCTTTGGCTTCCCGGGTAACTGAAGTTAAACTACAGGCAGCTGCCAGCATGCCTGGCCTGCAACTTACATCTTTTGTACACTACAGCAGGTTACTGTTCAAAGCACATACATGTATTCAGCTGTTTAATCCTCGCAACACTACCAAGAAGTAGGAGTTGTTATCATGACTGACTCTCTTCTACAGATGAGGAAACGAGGCACAGGGAAGTGAAAAGTGTGGTGGGACAGAGACCTGCCCCCAGGCAGTCTGGATCTGCTTCATATAGAGAAACTGGATCCTTAAGAAGAAACATAGGCCTCAATTTCTAAATCGTAACAAGTTCACCCCTCACTTCTCTCTTTTTTTTTTTTTTTTTTCCACCATCCTGGAAAAAAAAAGTGAATAGAAAGGTACTAATAAAAATGAGTTTAATTTCTCAAATTTTATTATTCTTTATAAAGAAGACATTGGTATAGGAGTAAAGACAAAAAAATCAAAAAAGAATCGAGTATTAAAAGACCCTTGATGATATAACATCAATTATTTTAATTTTGTTTTTAAAGTTTTATTTTCTAAACTCCTATAATAATTGTTTTTCAAATGGGGAAAATGAACAAAGTTTTTATTATTGCCTTTCTTTCTATAATATATTATTCAATGGAGATACTGAACCTGTATTTGCTATGGTTAAAGAAAATAAAATAAAACAATCCCCAGCCAGGCAAGGGTGATTTTCAGAGAGGATGCCAAAAGGGACCTATCCCCCATCAGGCATCCATGACAAATCTGTCTGCTGTCTGGTCCTGTAGCACCACCCAAATGTGGTTCAGGCAGCACGGCAAACAATACAGACTCAGGAGATCAGGGAAGTCATTTTGCAAAGAAGCAGAAGTGTCAGGAGGTAGCACCTGTAAGGATGAATGCTGGAGCTGTCTCGTGGAGTTTCACAGAAAGGTAACAAGCTGCACAATGACTGTCTAGGGCCAACAGATGCACAGGAGGAAAGCAGTCTTCATTCAAAGAGGGTACTGAAATTGACAATGTGTCTTCCAACAAGATAAGCAAAAGTATGTAAAGAAATGAGTCCCTAAAGGAAAATACCTCTTTGGGCAATTTCATTTAAATTTAATTTCATGTTAAATACAAAATACATATATTGAATATGTGGATAAAATCATCAGAATATATTCATGCATTACATATGTTTATTGCAGCACTATTCACAATAGCAAAGACTTGGAACCAACCCAAATGTCCATCAATGACAGACTGGATTAAGAAAATTTGGCATATATACGACATGGAATACTATGCAGCCATAAAAATGGATGAGTTCATGTCCTTTGTAGGGACATGGATACAGCTGGAAACCGTCATTCTCGGCAAACTATCGCAAGAACAGAAACCAAACACCGCATGTTCTCACTCATAGGTGGGAACTGAACAGTGAGATCAATTGAACACAGGAAGGGGAACATCACACACTGGGGCCTGTTGTGGGGTGGGGGGAGGGGGGAGGGATAGCATTAGGAGATATACCTAATGTAAATGACGAGTTAATGGGTGCAGCACACCAACATGGCACATGTATACATATGTAACAAATCTGCACGTTGTGCACATGTACCCTAGAACATAAAGTATTTTTAAAAAAGAATATATTCGTGCATTAACATCTACATGAGACATAACAGCATCTCACCATGTCTGGCAGTCTCTCGGGGTCAAATGCAATCTCTGCCCCGCACCGGGCAGTCATCGGCACTTATGGAATAGGTCAGGTAGAATGCTCTGTTAGATACTGCCTCCTTCCCTTTGCAATGCACTGTCCCAGATTTCCTGGGGTGAGAGAAGTGATTTTCTATGAGAGGCAGCTTGGAGCGAATGAACACAGGTCCAGGAAGGATCCCTCAGCATTTAAGAGGCTCAGCATTTTCTGATCACCAAAGAGGGTACTTTACCATGAGGTGACCCAGCAATGAATGGCTGCTGAGTTCTCTGAGTATTTTAGGGACCTGCAGGAGATCTGGGTGGAGCTGTGGGTTTCCATGTGTAGAGTGTGTAAACATCACATCACCCTTTGGTGCTTCGCCAGTGCTTGAGGAGCTTCCAGGTGCTATTTATTTTGTTTAGTTTATTGTTCAGTGTTATTGTTTGTTGATTTGATCTATTTTTTTTCTCCTACAAAGGGGCCAGTCGGCAAGGACACATCCTGTAGACGGCTAATTGATGATGCCCCATTGTTCAGTGTGTGTGCACTGTGGTTTTATTTGCTTCGGTTCAAAGGACCTAAACAATGCATTCGTTGGAATTTACTAACTGCTGTAAAATCAGCCCAGAGAACAATCTGTGAGCTGATATTTTTTTGTACCAGTAATCTGGTAATCTCTGCTTGACCAAAGAAAGCAAAATCTAAAATGACCTTTCAACTAACCACAGAAAAGGCCTTCCATTGAATCTCAAAGATACTTACTTTTCTACCAAATATAAAACATTCAAATCATGCATCATTTTCCATGATTCAAAGGAGACAGAAGTGCCTACAGGGTACGTTATTCATAGACAAGTCTATTCTAGTCTAATCACGTCCCCTTAAAATTCAGCAAGTAGATGACACCGAGGATGAGAACAAGGGACTGAAACCATTACTTTAGAAAATTTATATTTTTACCTGTTTCAAGACAGAATTCTCCTAGAAAATCTGGAGCAACAAGCTTATTCCCCTTGGAGAGGAGATAACGAATAATGGACGGCGCATTCGGAGAGGAAGTTTCCACTGGGGGCCCTTCCTGCATCAGTGCGTCTCTCTTTGGGCTGGCTATCTGTGTAGGAAGTGAACGCAGGAAGTATCTGTCTACAAACCCTTTATCCTCAAGGTAATTGCTGTAGCAGCATTTTACTGTTTACCAAAGCAGTAAACATGTGATCTAAAAAAAGATGTTTTCCATCTCCAGAAGAACAAGGCTTTAAAAAATGTATACATGTGCTTATTTTGTAACTAGCTTCTTATCAAAATTGGTTACAATAGGCCTGGGCTTTCAACAGTGAGTCAATGAAAACAACTCTTGGGATGGACAGAGGTACCACAGGGATGCACAAGAAACAAAGAAGGGGCTTCCTTCACTAGAATGCTACCCTAGCAACACACATTTTACATCTTTTCTCCTAAGACCGGCTCAACCGAGTTCATACTGTTTGGCTTACAAAGAATAAAAGTCAACAAAACTATGTTAATTCAAGTTGGTAAAATGAGTAATTCAGAAAGTCCAATAACTCATAAAAGTCACTTACATTTGACCTTGGACAATATCTTACTTTTATGTGAATATAAATATGCTTCCAGTTTAGGAGTTCACACAAGATGAAGTAAAAAGTTAGAACTCAAAAGGAGATGTGTAGTGACTGTGACTGCTTTTGCTGACTTTTGGCTGGCACAGGCCAAGCCTCCTGGTCCATCTTTTCCTTTGTTTTCTTTTCTTTTCTTTTCTTTTTTTTTTTTTTTTTTTTTGAGACAGTCTCGCTCTGTTGCCCAGGCTGGAGTGCAGTGGCCGGATCTCAGCTCACTGCAAACTCTGCCTCCCGGGTTCACACCATTCTCCTGCCTCAGCCTCCCGAGTAGCTGGGACTCCAGGCGCCCACCACCATGCCCGGCTATTTTTTCGTATTTTTAGTAGAGACGGGATTTCACTGTGTTAGCCAAGATGGTCTCGATCTCCTGACCTTGTGATCCGCCTGCCTCAGCCTCCCAAAGTGCTCCTTTGTTTTCTTTATTCCAGATCAAGCTTGCATAACCTGCACTGTCCCAGATTTCCTGGGGTGAGAGAAGTGATTGTCTATGAGAGGCAGTTTGGAATGAATGAAAAGAGGTCCAGGAAGGAACCCTCAGCGTTTAAGAGGCCCAGGAGGGGTCCCCTCATCATCATTGTTGTCCTTCGTGTTTTTCAAGCCTCCTTCCAGGTGGATAGCGATTGCAATGAGAGAGAAAGAGTATGGAAGGAGAATAAGAAGTATAGGGAGATGCAGAAGGTAACAACGCCCTGATTGTCTCCTTCCAGGACCTGCTGTGCATAGTGTCGGGTGAACTCACCAGTAAGCATTTCCCAGCCCTATTTTAAGCAATCTTCAATGCAGATCAGGTGCTTGTGAATAACGGGGAGCGCACTGTTTCTGTCAGAGATCTCACTTTATAATGAAGAGATAAAAACATGTTCATCACAGGAAAATGGACAAATTGGCCACCTGAAAACAAAATTCAATTCACAAACTGTTGCAGAAATTGAAAAATAAGAAGGTGGGGGAAAATGCTTTTCATAGACTCCCTGATTTTAGTCTTAGAAGAAAAATGTATTTGGCTTGAATGAACAGTAAAATTAACTAACTTTGGTTGAGGAGTTTATGTGTGCCATATACAGTTCTGGGGTCTTCCAACTTGGTGAATCTCACCATAACCCTGTGAAGTAGGAAATATCACTCTACGCATTGCACAGATGGAAAAGCCTGCCTCCTGTGAGGCTGTGGCTTGTCAGAGGTGAAACGGCTGGGAAGTAGAACAGCCAGGGTGTGAACCCCAAAAGCCAGGTGGGAGCCCATTTCCCCGGCCCACGGCAAGGGACCCTCCCCAGTTTCAGGATCCGATAGGGGCACTGCTGTTAGCAATCCCCAAGTCCTGACGGTAGCACAGTCGTCAGATGGTCACCGTGGAGAAGGCGGAGCGGACCACCTCCATTTTCCTGTAAGGGAGCTATGGCCAGGAGAGGTGCGTTCACCTGGGGAACTCCTGCAGCATCAAACTAAAGCTCCAGGCCACCCTCTCCCAGACGGGCCTCTTTCCACTTCCCCTTACCAGCGGCTGTATCTATGCCTCCCATCCGTTGCACAGAAGATAAGGCCAATCCCTTTTCCACAGAGGCTATTTTAAGGATGCCACGAAGAAATACAGAGTACCAAGTGCCTCCTTGGGCCAAATATAAAAGTGGGCTGTGCTCTCCGGATTCAGCCTTCATGTTTTGGATACTCTCTGGAAGGTCAGGAAAGGCATACATGTCGTATGGATCCAAAGAGGACTATGCAATGCAAAACCACATACTTTTTTTTTTTTTTTTTTTTTTTTAACTTGGAGCAATGTCTTGGGACATCTACCTCAAATTGAGACACAAACTAATTGTGTTGACAGATTCTGAAGGGTTGTTTCAACAGTTTCTTCTTCCTCAAAGGTGAGCATCATGTGCACACTGTCAAAATTAAAAAAAAAAAAAAAAAAAAAGATGCAATAAAACCCAATGAGACCCAAAGAGCATGGAGATGAGAAACTCACTGCTGGCTGGTGATTTGAACGAATGGCCTTGGGGGCAATGTGAATGTGGAGGTAGGAGAAGGGTCCTGTCTTCAGTGTCAATACTTGGTAAATTTACAAAAAAAAAAAAAAAAAGAAATCAACACATGATTTGTTATACCGTAATTTCATGACAGCAAGGGAGATTTTAAATCATCAAGGCAGAAGGATTGAAAAGTGGAATGTGTTACATGCAAGAGTGCGGGATCTGTGCATAATGTTATTATGTTTTCAAAAATTCAACAAGCATTGTTTTTTGACAAATGTGTTTAAAGTAACAGCCCTGATGTTAATGTTATGACTGGATTCTGATGTGGCACTTTAAAAATAAATCATTTTGCTTGGTCTTGGCATTTCTTTTCAAAATGTCTCTGTACTTATCTGTGTACAACAGCAGATGGCCATTCTTCCCAGAGTTTAATTCCATGAACACCCTGCTGAAAGACTGGTTAAGGCCTTATGGAAAACTCTGACCTGCGTGTTCATTATTGACGCCCAAGACGAGTGTAAGGAAGTTGATACTTGGGATGAGGAAATTTAAATCAGCAGCTGATCTGGAATCTGGAAGCACTGCCTCTTGGATCTCACCAAATATGGAAAGAATTCTTGTCACTGAGCAAATATAGAATTCAGTGCTAGAGTTTTACCTCTTGAATTTTCTAGAACTTTATTTTGATTAGCCACCTAGAGTATAAGAACTGCTGTCTATGGGATTTTTCACAGAAGAGGAGATAACATAAAGGACCCAACAATAATAATTTTCATTCCCCAATTATTTAATGTGTCTCCATAACACTTAATACACCATGTTTCTCTGCACAGTAATTCGCTATTTACAGCTACGGTGAATAGCAGGAAAAAAGAGATCAGATGATGATAAAGAGAAGGGAGACAGATTTGTGTGACTTGTATAAGTCACTCGGCCTCTCTAATCCTTTGTCCTTATCTGTAAGAAAGCAGCAGTATCCAGGCTGCTGGGAGGATCACATGAGACACTGTGAGAGTTTAGCACAGGGCTTGGCACATAGCAAGCAGTTATTAGGATGGTGTTAGTTTGGATTATGAATTCAAGCTACTTTTTATACTTTCTTAAACATCAATTTAAGTCCATTTTAATTAATGTTATTTTACTAGGAGAAATGTCTCTAAAAACATAAGAATTCCATTTGAAGTCTACAATGATGATTACATTACTCCGATATCTTAATTTCAAATAATTAAAATTAAAATTTATGTTTTCAACAAGTGCTTATTGAACCTCTACCCTTTGCCAGTCACTGTTGAGGACACAGAAGAAATGGATAAGATATCACTAAAAACAGCTTCTGCGATGTCAGTGGGTACACATAAATTATTCACACTCAACAACAAACACCAGCGAAGTTGGGAGAATGTGCTGACAAGAAAGAAAATGAAGAGTGGGAGAGCGGACAGACGGGAATCGATGTTAAACTTTATAAAACATGTCTTGGCCAAGCTCAATAGGGGAAATATGTGGAAAGTAAGCTAGACCAAACAGGGAATAAAAGTATAAATAAGAAAACAAAATCCAGAGGTCACACTAGGCCACTAGCTAAAATGGGTTCACAGCAAACAAACAAACAAAAAATGTAATGCAATACTAAAATTAAAGAAGTACAAATAAAAATGAGATTCTGTTCTTGCCTGTCAGAATGGCAGAGATTCAAAGAGTAAAATATTCAG
Source organism: Rhinopithecus roxellana (assembly GCF_007565055.1). Classification (NCBI taxonomy): domain Eukaryota; kingdom Metazoa; phylum Chordata; class Mammalia; order Primates; family Cercopithecidae; genus Rhinopithecus; species Rhinopithecus roxellana. The sequence continues at coordinate 53,761,628 of NC_044561.1, forward strand.
AGTTGTTATGGGTGTAGTGTGGAAATGGTCTCACATGTGGCTAGGAAAAGGGGAAACTGGTATAGTCCTTCCAGAGAATAATCTGGTAATTATTTGTTAAATTGGCAAATATTTAAATTTGGCAAAGACTTAAAAACTATGTATACTCATTGGCTCAATAATTCCTTTCTAGGCACCGATACTAATAAAAAGTATTCACAAAATTAAATAGATGGTGTACTACAATATAATTAGTGAAACGTCGCAAGCAGCATCACTTTATACACTAGGATATTGGTTACAAAATATATAATACATATTTTAGATAGAATATAATGAAGCATAAAAATTCTGCTTATCAAAAAATTTTAGTAACATGGGGAAATGCTTGTAAAACAATGCTAACTGAGAAGAGCAGGACAGGTAAGTAGCTATAAGGCCAAACGGATACACACGGTGGAGAGACACATCCCAACTGTTAGGAATTTGCTGTGGTTGGTTAGGATGTGAACAAGTTATATTGACTTTGTCATGACTTTTAAATATTTTCTCTACCATGAGAATTTTTTGTTTATAATTTATGCTAAAGAACAAGATGTATTTTTTGCAATTTGAGAATAAAGAGGCCAGTGGGGTATTCCAGGGTGCTGTTCCTGCCCTAACCAGGAACACGATGCAGCCGTAGGCCTCTGCCCTCCTTCGGCAGCCTCTGCTCAGAACAGGACAAAGCCAACCCTCTCTGACCAGCACCACCTCGGGCGACCCCTGGATGCTCCACCTGCCCCTGTGTGTGGTACCTGCCCTGCTACACCTTTAACAAGCACCCCTGCAAGCTCCCTCCTCCTTCCTTCCCTGTCCTGTGGCTGCCCAGGCCCAGATGTACCCTGTCTGGGTGTGGGAGGCCACACATCAGAGCAGTCTGTGGCTGTGGGCTTCACAGCTGAAGCGGGGCCATGGGAAATGTTAAGAGGATTGAGGGTAGAGCATGAAAGACAATATGGTAGAAAAGGTTACATCCACTGGGGGGCGTCTGATGGCATTTGCCATTTATTGAGGATTGGTGCAAGACAGGGTAGCCATTATGATCCCATTTTACAGGTGAGGAAACTGAGGTCAAACAGGCTAGCTACCTTGCCCAGGGTCACAACAGGAAGGAAGCAAATGCAAGTGCGTCTGTGGCCACGTAAGGTGAGAGAAGTGCGGTCAGGGGTGGTCTGACAGAATCCCCAGGCCAGGGCGCAGCTGTCCTCTATCCTGTGGGATTGAAGGAGGGGACAAGAAGGCTCTCCTGTAGCATGTGAGGTAGCTCCAAAGAAAAGACCAAGCCAGAGCAGAGTGTGCTACCAAACACTGGAACAGCCTGGAGACTGTCCCTGTCTCTTCTCTGAGGTTTCGCATTTCAGAGAAACTCTCATCCGTCTGGCTTCCCCGTGGCCTTTACTCTGTGATTCTCTTATGTATCAGCTGTTAAACCAATAAATCTGCCAAGTTGTTGGGATGCCAATAACAGCTTTGGGTCTCCACTCCCACAGAGGGAATCTTATTCTAAAGTTCTAACTGTATCAGTCATATTGTCCTGAAGACAACAGAAATGGTTGCTTCATTTACTTACTTTTATGTATGCTTTTTCAAGAGTTGTTAACCTGTGTTTGTGTTTAAATAAAGATCTGTTTTGTAAAACAGAAATGTTATGAGATAATCACTTATAAATTTAGATAATTAAGAAATGGTTCAGGCTCAGTACATTGTCTGAGAGCATTGCAGTCCTGCCCTGTATTTCATGTGGAAACAAAAGGCCACAGATTGAGCCATTGTCACTCCTGCTTTCCGGGGTCACTGAGTCAGGGTGCCTGGCGTGCATGGGTGCATGCACACACAGGCGGAAGGCTAGGGAGAAGTGTGCCGTGTCCACAGAGGGCAGCCTGGATCACAGAGCTGCCCATGACCAGGAGCAGTAAGTTGTTTTAAAGTAGTGGCCTATAAAGCCACTTTTCAGCAAGGACAGATACTCAGAGCATACTCTGAAATGACTTATGCAGAGCAAGGCAGCAGTGTTTTGCCCCTGGCCTTCCTTAAATTCTCCCGGAATCCCCCCAAAGTAACAAGAACTGACGCAATTCATATTTCACTTAGCCAATGGGTTGATGAAAATTCATATATCTGTAGCTATTAAACTCATTAATCACATCCATCAAAATTCTATGAGGAGTTAACTTTCTTCGTATAACTCTTAGGTTTAATAAGTTTCCTTCACATGTGATAGCAAATGTTCAAGGAGTGCAAATGTGCAAACATGGCGTATATAATGCAAACTTTATGTCTTTAAATGAATAAAATCGAGTCCTATCAGGTCATGTTTCAATTACCATCAAAACTTCCAACCTCTGTTAATTCAAAGAAAGTAACTTCTTCAGGCAAGTCATGGAAATAGTACTAGGGTGCCCTCAGATCTCCACCAAGCCTTGTTAGCAACTTTCCACATCCTGATTTTTAAGATGCTTCCCCCTAACGCTGCTGCCGGCTGCTGGCTCTCTCCACATCCTTCAATGTCAGATCTCTGTGATGACGGAAAATCCCCCACATTCCCTTTTTACACAGTAAGGATCTTTCTAGGATCAGAACTTGCAACCTGGGGTTCATGTTCTCCTTAAAAGGTCCAGGGAGAGAACTGTATTTCTGTTCTAATTCTATGTATTTCTTTTTATGCACCTGAAAGTATTATTCTGAGAAAGGACTGTAGGCTTCATTAGACTTCCCAAATTGCAGATGGCATTTAAAAAAAAAAAAAGGAATCAGGAAAGTCTTTGGGAAATTGAAGCACAATCAGGTTTTCAGGGCAACAGCAGGATTCCTGGAGTCTGTAGCAAACACGGAGCTGTTTGTGGGGACAGTGGAGCCGGTGAGGTTCAGCACCTGTCAATATTGTCAGATGTCACCAACGCCCAGGGGAAGCACCGAAACCGATCCGTGAACTGTCTGCAAACCATCAGCTTTGTTGCTTCCAAGTCTTTATTAGAACTCCTCAGCTGATGTTAAAATTCACAGACACTTAGACGTACATGAGCACTCTCACATAAGTTCCCAAAATTCCTTTACTTCTTCCAGTTGAAATATTTTGTTCCCAATTTCAAGTTGCCAAGGAAAAATGATGGTAAGAATCACAAAGACTGGATAAGAATATTTAGCTTTTCATAGTGTCTCCTAGGGTCTTACAAATGTGAATGCAAAAAAATAAAACCTCCACTCAAATGCAGAAAACCAACAACAAATTCAGAGCATCTGATACCTAATCGACTAACTGATTTATTTACTGAAACAACAACAACAAAAAAAAAAACAGAGTGCATTGGAGTCTGGAAATTGCTTCTATGGGGGACTGTTGCCTAATTCCAGTGGACAGCCATAATTTTCCCTATGCTAATTTGGGCTTTGCACTAACGTAATTAAAACTGTAGTCAACAGACTCAGGACCTCCTTTTCCACTCTATAAACAAGGCTGTAAAATCATCTCATTACTTTACCCAGGAAATCTAACAGAAACATGTCTTAAAGGAAGTCACCTATAAAGAGGGACTATTTTAACAGAAGATTAAAAAAAAATTCACCCGCAGTCATTCTAAAGGTTCACTTGGGTACATACAATAAACACATAATGCAATGGAATAAAATGTTAAATCAAGCATAGTATCTTAGACAAGTGTAAACTATTATTTCCAAAAAATCATTCAGAAAATCAAAAAATATTCAAACTTTCAAAATAGCTTCATGTATTCATAAATGTATATTTTAAATTAAACAGTATAACATATTTGGATGTTTTGCAAAATGTACCTACCTTCTAAAGGATGGTCTGTTATTTCAATGTCCTTTTTAATGCACTAATTTTGGGGGGAAAAAACACATAAGATCGTACCCAAGCTATTCAAGATTGACACAGAATATTTGATTTAACAAACACGAATATAAATAAGGATAAAAACAAGAACAAAAAAAGATAGCACTTTGTGTCACAAAATCAAGTAATTTCTATTCATGCAGCTAAAAGTAGGGCACAGTAACCCTCAATTTTATAATTCCTTTCTATAGAAGCCATATTTCAGCAGATCCCAATCCTTGAAGCCAAAGAAAGAAAAATCTCTGTAAGGCGAAAGTTCCTGGTACACAGATTTTTAATATATTATTGAACACACCTTGAGAAATAAAAGCTGAACTTCTGAAACACAGTTTCTATGGTACATATGAGTCAAATCTAATACAAACATTTCAAATTATGAAAATACCAAACCAAAGAATATTTTTGAAAATGCCTTGGCCCAATTCTGGGCAAACTTCCATTTTCTTATGCACTTTCCAACGAACTGAAAGCCTCATGAAGCCTCATGAAAACACCACCAAATGCTTTTCACCTTCATGCAGCAAAACTAAAGACATGCAACAAATACAATTTTCTTTTTCCTCCACTCAGTATCTGCTTTTGCTGCTGATTTTTTACATTTCTACAAATGTCACGAAGATATGGTGGCCTTTAACACAACGGAACAGACCCCTACTCAAGACTACATGCCCCTAGACTTGCAGTCACCATTAAATTGGCTTCATTTCCAGGAATCAGGCCATATTTAGGATTGTACCTGTGCAGACTGACCTCCACGTTAATCTCTATATGCTATCAACTAAAAACTTAGGCAAGGAAACGCATCAGACCAAACACCCCAGAGCCCAGAGAACCGACCGGCCATTGCTTTCCAATCCCCGCAAACCTAACCATCGCTAGGAAGAAATCTTACTCACGGTGCACAGAGAGTAGGTATTTTATTGAAGATAAACATATAACAGAACAAACCAAATTACCCCCGTTTGAATTACGAGAACACTCAGTTCTCAGCATGGATGTCCCCCAGATCAAGTCAACATTTGCGTCCCATTACCAGCAGCCACTTGCCGAGTATCTCTTCACTGCCACGGGGACTGCCTGGCATCCCTGATGCTAAGGAGTCACCGAAGAACCTCCAAACGTCCGACATTTACAAACCCGTCTTTTGCTTTGACCTGACCCTTCAACCTCTCCGAGTCTGCTGCCTTTTCTCAGACACACATCCAGGCACCGTTAGGGATAGTTAGAGAATCAGAAGATTCAGAAGCGCTCCGAAAAGCCTTTCCAAAAGTAATCCACAGCACTCAACAGTGAATTTAGAAACCCCAATTTTTTTCTGAGTTTGAAGTTTTTAAGCCTTGCGGATGGTTGGAGTAGGAAAAAGGAAATTTACTAGGCAGTGCAAAGGAAATCTTGTTGTCCTCTATTGTGGCAGTGGGGGTGTTGCCCAACCCTAACTTATCTGCCTTGATAAAGGAAACCAAAGAAAAGAGTAACAAGAACAAGATTTTGTCAAATTAAAAGGAACCCTTTCCTTACCTTAATAGTGCTGGCCATAATGCAATCAAGTTTATTGATCGTTAATAAATGTTAATAATAATTATTGCTTCTCTCTGACCAGAAAGTAGTTTTGATGAGGTTGTTTAGAGCGGATGAGATTGTGCTAAGTCTGGGAAATGAAGTCAGCCAATGGCAGGAAGAGGTTTCTATTGGTCCTGGCTGTCCAGCCCAAAGAAACAGGATATTTGGGAGTGGAGAGATAAGAGACCCTGAAAACAATGTTGTTTTTCTTGATGATATGCAGCCAGGAGATTTTTTTTTTTTTAATTAAAAAAAGAAAAGGCATCAATTGGGATGGGGACTGCCACAGCAGGTGTGACCAGTGTGCCGCCGTGTGACACACTGCACTGAGACCAAGGCAGGATGCAGATGTGATGGGACTCCGCATGGCTTCACATGGGCTGTGAGCACCTTGGAGCCAAGGCGTTGAGGGCAGCCCACTGCCCCGGGTGCCAGCCCTTCACAGCCTAATTCTTCGCAGAATTACTAGGACAGAGGACTTGAGCTCCTTTCTCCTAAAAGGAAACTTTGCAGGTGGTGTTTATTTCATGTTAATAGATGGCCATGTTCAGTAACAGCCATTGCTTGGCTGATTTTTAACAACCTATATTTATTCAACATTTCATATGAGTGTTCCAGAACAGTTTCATTTTCTCCTTCCAAATACTTGCACTTTTTATTTGCTCTACAACAAAGTTGTGGAAAACGCAAGGACTCTAGGCTTATAGTAAACAAGAAAAATAAAGAGGAAAAATAAACCCACCCAAGTCTTGGTTTCAAGTATTTACTTAAAATCCAAGTAACTGAAATGACTACAAAGGTCCCGGAATGTCAGTGAGCTGGTCTCACTCTGACAGACATCCATGTTGCACACAACAGATCCTCATAGAACTTTTGGCTACCCAGAGATGCCATGTGAGGGCCCCATGACATGTTTAAAATCCAAGCTATAAGTTCAGGGTCACAGGTCTGTTTTCTCTTCGAAGGAAGTACAGCAAATGCAGGCCTGAACATTCCTTAGAGGGTTTCAGGACTCTAATTACTCATTTTCAGGAAATTGCTTGGAAGAAACATTTTGCTTTGAATCTAGCTACAGGAACGCAGGACCCATAAAGAGGTGTGGTCTCAATAGGGACCCGAAGAACACAATAGACCAAATCCTGAGTCATCTGGCAATTCCTGGTCGCAGAGTTGGACGTTCAGTAAATGAATTTCACTCAGACTTTAGGCCAGCATGTGTCAGAGTTCTGCCCACCAGCCCAAACCGTTCTGGCTTTTATTATCTACCTCTGATTTATCACCTCATGTTAGGATAGAAGAAGCAGGAGAAGGAGAAACATAAGCAGGGAAAGGGGGAGGAAGGAGAGGAGGAGGAGACAGGGAAGAGGGCGAGAAAAAAAGGAAGGAGAAAGGAAGGAAGGAAGAGAGAAAGGAGGATGGGAGGAAGGAGGGAGGGAGGGAAAGAAAGAAGGAAAAGGAAAGAAAGAGAGTATATTGTAAGAAAATCATTCTGTGAAAATCAGAACTTAAGTTCTCAGCACCTACATTATGAGGGGGTGTTGATTTCCGCTCTTTTCATCTCTGAACAATGAATAAGATGGCAGGCTGATTAAAATTTTGTTTCCCCGAAAATTTCAAAGTCCTGAGCTGTTTTATCTGGGCAGCTTCCACTAGAATTCTGGAGTGCTGAGGAGAAAAGCTCTCTCAGCTTCCCCGAGAGTCCTTGCTTTTTGTTCTCTCCTAAGAAGCATCAATGTGAAATGTTAACTGTGGCCCCCGCATCATGTGATGCCCGATTATGCATTTACCAAACACCAGTTTTAAGTAAGATGAACGCTTTGCTAACAAAATAGCCACGGGAGAAAACCCTGCATGGTCCCGCCTCACCCACGCCTCCTGGTTGCTAATCCAGCCCTCAGTTGTTCCCTGAAACAGGAAAGATTAGCATTTCTACCAGGACCTAATGCTTCAGTGATAATTTGACCGGAACTCCCTGGTTCTTGCCTAATGCAAATCAAACTGTGAAGAGTGGGATTTCCTACCCCTCTATTTTGAAATAATTTCCAACTTACAGAAAAGCCACAAGATAATACACAAAACTCCTAAGACCCTTCTCCTGGTTAACTCTGATTGTCTGCTGGTGCCAATGTATATCATTTGCTCCACTTTCTCTCACACACGCTCGCTCTCTCTCAATCTCTGTCTCTCCCTCCCATATTTATTTACGTATAACACACATGCAGGCATATATCCTTCATTTTCTAATGAATAAAAATATTGTTTTCTAAGAGACAAATTTATTTATTGGATACTAAAAAAGACAAAAACAGGTGCTATTATTCGATCAATATTCGAAAGTGATCCAATAAAAAGTTAATTTGGGGATACTGAGTGGTAAATTCTGTTCCAAAATTTTACAAAGGAAACTCTTCCTCATTTCTAATGACAAAATGTTTGATTGATTCCTGTTGTCTTCAAAGAGAATAATTCTTGATGTTTCAAATGGCATCATAGCATCCAAGCCTGGTAATCTCTGACTATTTAATGTAAAGTGTTAAAAAAAAAAAAAGAACAACAAAAAAAAAACACTTTGACTCTTGATAGCACAAGGCACATTTTTTTTGTTGTTGTTGTTGTTGTTTTTGAGATGGAATCTCGGTCTGTTGCCCAGGCTGGAGTGTAGTGGTGCAATCTCGGCTCACTGCAAGCTCCACCTCCTGGGTTCACGCCATTCTCCTCCCCAGCCTCCCGAGTAGCTGGGACTACAGGCGCCCGCCACCACGCCCGGCTAATTTCTTTGTATTTTTAGTAGAGACGGGGTTTCACCGTGTTAGCCAGAATGGTCTACGATCTCCTGACTTCATGGTCCACCCGCCTTGGCCTCCCAAAGTGCTGGGATTACAGGCGTGAGCCACTGCCTCTGGCCAAGGCACACCTATTAACTAGAATATAGTAATGCAGAAACCGTTTCCCAAACATTATCCTACGGGGAAATTATCTTAAGATGCAGATATCACTTCAGCTTTCCTCACCTGTACCCCAAGTCTATGCTATTAAATGGCCTCATCCCTGCACCACCCAGCAGCCTAAGAACCAGGATGCCCTTTCCCACCTGACACCTCCTCTCCCTAGGGAAAGATACCTCCAGGTCACCACACAGACCAAGTTAGGGGGCAGCACGGCACACGGCCCCTACCTGAGGCCGATCCAGGCCCAGCCTGTCAGGACAGGGTCCTTTTTCACTCTCCCTGAGACACAGCAAATACCACACTAGACCAGCACAGCCCACCCAGTGACTGTGGGCAGCAGAACCTAGGAATAGTGTACATTTCCATCGCGTGCTTCTCCTGCACAAACCCATCTCCTGTGAATCTGCCAAGACCTTTCACTAGTCTGCTCACGTTTTACTTCAGAGAGAGAAACAAAATAATATAAAATAAATATACCATAAATTCACTGTCACAATAAAAGCAGCACTATTTTATTTATCCTAAAACCTTTTCTTCCCATTTTCTAAAGATTGAGCAAGTTCTCATTCTTTTTCCCTTACTAACTTCTCTGTATGGAATATGGGGAGGAAGGTCAGGGGCTGAGAACACTCTGAATGACAGCCACATGGTTCTCAATGTGATACATGTGCTGAGCAAAGAGAGGAGACTCATCTGAACTTCCACATCTGTGGGGACGCAACAGAAGATTCACTCATGACTCATTCATGTCTTTATCCCTCCCTTCTACATCCATACAATGGAACGCCCACCCTCCTCAAAAACACTGCAGGAAAATGATGTAATAGATGAACACTTAGCAATATGGAAAACTGCTCTGATATCCTACCTGGTTAGTTAAAAATCACAGTACATAGGAGAATTATATCATAGACCCATTTTGTTAAAAAGGCAGATGGGGGTGGCCATGCACTCCATTCCAAGGCATCTGTGAACCTGAGGAACAGACACCATGAGCGAAGCTCACCTTCCCGAGTTGAAAAATGAAATTCAATGGTGGCAGACATGTCCAGGGAATATTATGGGGACTTAATCCCTTTCCGAATCTTGTGATAGATGAATGTGTGGAGATGTCAACTAGTTGGCAGCAGAACAATATTGGAATGGTGGTAATACAAGGAAATAGTATTATCATGTTAAAAACTTTGGAATGAGTATAAATAATGGCTGTTCAACAGAGAAACCCATGTCCCCTCTCCAAAGGGCCTGTTTTACTATATGTAAAAATTAGGTCATGTATGTTTTCATATTAGACTTTTTGTTAAATAACCTTTTGTAACAGTCAAAAAATAAAAAATAAATGAAAAGGCAAAGTAAAAATATTGACAGCTATATATATTACAATACTACTGGCAGAGAAGCTTTTTGTTTTTTCCCCCTCTTCTTTGCTTCACTTATATTTTCAAAACATAAATTTGTAATAAACATAAATTATATCCTAATATAAAAATATGTAAGTAACATGCAATATTGTACATTTTTGTAAATGTCTGAAAAATACAGGCATGTTCTGGAAAAAGTGCAGCCCACAATACTTGTAGGAGTCAAACCTTTTATGCATGCATACCCAAATGCATGTTCTTTTTTAAATGTCTACAGCAAGCATAGAGCTCTTATTATTTTTTTTTCATTTTATTAAGAAAACCCAGAAATGCTCATGAGTTTTGTGGAGGCCATCTATGCGGCATTAATCCATTCAGGTGATATTAATGGCATGCCTTTTCCTGCCAGGAACTCCGGTAGGCACTCAGGAAGCCAGGATTACAGGGCTCTATCCAGTTACCACGTGTCTTGGCATTCGTGAAGCCTATCTCAGTCTCCTCAAATTCTGCACATGTAAAACTTCGAGCCTGGGAGCGACCCATGAAATGCAGGTTTTTAACGACAAAACAATAGGATAAAAGTGCTGTATATTGTCCTTAAGATGACACATGAATTTAAAATGCATGGTGTTTGGATTATTCATGAGAGCCCTGCAAGAACGATGTCCCAAGGATTTTTGCCAGGAACATGCCTGAGATTGTAGATAAGAATCAAGCATCTGGGGCTGCCGCACAATGGAAAACTCCAGCACTCTGTGGAACTTTTCCATCTGCAGCAGTTGGTGGATTTGCCTGAGAACATACGCGGCATTAAGACACGCTCAGCCCTCAAGGGCACCCAGTCAATGCTGTTTAAGGACGGCTTTTCTGTTCACAGCATACTTCATGATTATAGCTTCACTCCATTGGATACAACTACGTGAGTATATGTGTATGAGTGTGGGAGTGTGTGTATGAGCATGTGTGGGGGGTGGGGGTTGGGGGGAGTGCCATATCCCCCAGCAGCACATTAAGAAATAATCCAATTACAATTTAAATAACCATTGTTTCAACACTTTCTCTGAGTGCTGAATGTATTCTTCACTCTCTTGGTTGATCTGAACTAATAGAAACCAAGGAAGCTGTTATCACATACCAAATCCTCAACTTCTCAACACCAAGTTGCAATTTCCTTAATATTGAAGCACACGTCAGTTCAGTTCTATCAGCTCACATGGAGCAATGATTTCAATAAACAATTTCATAAGCATCCCACACATTCTCAAGTTTATGCCAATTTTGCTCTTACTCAACTCCATATGACTTTAAAAATGCAGGAATATTAAAACCATTATCAAGGACTCCAAATATGCCAATGTACTATCTGTGGTTTTAAGAAAGAAATCTAAGAGGAGAGTAATTATTTTGTCACCATTATTTAGTTTAAAAGAAATTTTAAATGTATTGTTCCAATTATTAGGCTTCTCTATATAATTTGGAAACCATTAAATGAGTTTCAACTTCTTTATCCATGTAACTGGGTATAGCTGAGCATAGATGTTACAGACATCATGGTGCTACTGGTGCCCATAAGGCTTGGTATACCCACAGGGCACATCATTAAGATTCACAAAAGCATCTGACTGGCATCCCCCTCTACCCCCGACTCAGATCCAAAGTGTACTTTCCCAGGTACTGTCCCCTGTCACCATCCTTGGCCGAACTGAGAATTTATCCCAGGTTGTTGAAATTAATTTTGTTTGACTTCTAGCCAGAATTTTCAATGATTTTTTAAGAACTGCGTCAATCTCACCTATAAGATACTAAACAGCATCACTTGTTTTTGTCTTAATCGGTCACTATTTTATGAATTATTTTTAAAGAAAATACAGATTACTTCTTAAAGAAAGATCATAAGTGGCACTATAATAGCATTCAACTGAGAGAAATTTATGGAGAAGCCTGCATTAATAATTTTTCCTGCTGCTTCCTAAAATCGGCTTTTAGTTTTCAGTTGAGGTGGACTTAATTCTACATCACCTCATCTGATGATTTATTTGCGAATTTATTTCTATCACAAATGGAATCAGAAATGAAGCGAAGGCAAAAAATCTTTGCCACAAATTCATTTATATTTGCATGAGCATCACCAGGCTACCTGCGGATGCCATGAAGCCCTGTACCTGTGCCTGAAGTCAGGAGCACAGGACACTGGGAGTCTGTCTCAGCGCAGTAACTGCTACATGGTACACTCCACACGGTATCCTCTCCGCCCGAGCCCTCCTCATCCCTCACCCCCTCTCCACACCTCACCCTCTCCACACTGTATCATCTCCTACTGCAAGCAACGCAGAGGACACAGAGGTGCAGCTGACGTGAAGGCAGGCCAGTTCTTTTCCAATTCACTCATATGAAAATCTGTTAAATTCTGTTAAATGCACCGACTTGAACTGAAACGGTGATGTCAGTAAATTGGTTGTTGTCATCTGATGCCCACACAGATCTCAGCACATGTTTTGGGAAAGGCTGCAGTGTTCAAGGAGTACTAGAAATGCTCTTTCTCAGTGGACTGGCCGTGATAAGTCAAAAAATATTATAGCCGATAGGGATAAATCATGGTTTTCCCACTGCGCAGTTGCCTGGTGGAGATTATTCCAGGCTTTTATTTACAGCTACAAAAATAATCCTGCCTCAAGGATTTTAGGAAGCAACCACCTCCTGCCCAAAGAACTACACTGCATTGTTGACTTGCCAGCTAGAAACCAGACGTGAGCCGTGCAGGGAAGTTCCCTTTGAACGGCTTCAATTGCTGTCACTAGAGGGTGCTAAATGTCCCTCAAAAAGGCCTTTAAAGAGCATACTAGTATGCCTAATTCTTGATTTAAATTCCTTGAATTGACATTATTTCACCCAGTGGTCTCATTTTTTTACTTGTTAAAATTAAGATCTAACATTTATAATGCAGAAATGGGTTTTCTTTTGGAAAAATTTGAATTGTTCATTATTATAGAACATAAAGAAATATACATGTTTTAGGAGTAAAGATGAATTACACGGATCTGAATACAAGATTCAAGGCATAAATCTGGGGGGTGAGACTTGACCATGCAAATTGCATAATTGTTTTATGCCACTGTTAATGATTTTAAAAGCCTGAACAGTTTTCCACTTTACAATCATTTTAGATTGTTTGATATGTTGCCAAATGTGAGTTGCATCAAATTCGGTAAATTTAGAGGCTGTTTGTTTTCTCTGTACACAATACTGACGTCAGGGCTAGTGCCTGCCTAAACTCAGAAACGAGTAGATCCTTTCCAGAAATAAGTGTTATAGGAGGAATATAGATTATACTATAATACGTCAGATGTGCAAAATACCTCAGGGTCCCTTCCTTTCTCAAAAAAACAGGGTAGTATTTTGGAATATGCATGGAGTATATCGCTTCTAAAAATGGTACTTTATGTATATATGAAGTAAAATAAGCCTTAAAACTTCATATGCAGATTTTCTTGAAAATAATCTTATTATACATTTACACTGACTTTTTGGTCATCAAAACATTATACACTTAAGCAAAAAGAAATATAATCACTTTTGCAACTTTCCTCTTTCTGTCTTTGCTTGTACTTGAAAATATCTGCAGTATTTCCTTTTCTCTCCCCTCCCACTTTGGTTCATATACCAAGGAATCGTGAGGTCAATGGGTGACAGTTGTTTGTTTGTGTTCAGGGCTGTCGGGCGGGGCTGGGTGTGGGTAAGGTTCTGACTGACATCTGAAGAGGCTTCACCCACTGCGGTTTAGGATACATTTTCCTCTCGCTCTGCCAGTAGAACAGGGAGGCTCATTTTCACTGTGTTCTACAGAAGGATAATTAAGGCAGTGTTTCATCTGCTCATCTGCTATTTTTAAAGGGAAACAAACATAACCTTTTCATGTGAAAGGCATCGCAGACTAGATGGGAGGAGGCCTGGACCCTGTAACAAGTCGTACATTCCAGTTCCAGCTTCGCTGGGGTGCAACTGCAGATAAAAGACGCTGGCTCGAGAAAAAGCGACCCTGGGCTCTGCACCGCCAGCATGCACAACACGAATTGCTAATGATGAACTGGCTTAGGTAGGAACTGAGGACCGTTGAGTGCAGGGCTAACCTCTAGTTCACAAGAGGGGTTCACTGGCACGCACTGGAGGTGGCAAGCCTTCGTGATATGTCTCCAAACGGAACAGTCCGTGCAGCATCCTGGTAACGGGGACCTTGACTTCATCCCCAACTGCTTGGTGACTCCAATGCGTCATTTAATTCATTTGTGCCAATTTTCCTTTTTCAATCAACCAGTAACTTTGTAGGTTTGTTCAAAGAAGAAACTAAAATGCATTGGAGATGGAAGGCACCCATCTTCCTGGAGCTCCGGTGCTGACACTGGGAGGGGAGTCCCAGGGATTCCCTCATGACTGTGTCAGTGATGGCCCTCAACAAGCACTTGCTGAATGAGTGAATGAATGAACGAACGAAGCCGGCCACAGAGCCAGGAGTATCAGGGAAGGGCAATACTGTCTATGTCAGTGGCTAGTCCAGGAGAGCCCTTCAAGAACCCAGAGTTTGACTTGAACTTGGGACTCCCCTGGGATAGGTGAGGTTCTCTCAACAGCAGTTGACAGGAGGGCACTGGGATAGGCCCAGCCAGTTTCAGTCCAGCCAGCTGTGGCTCCCCTGAAGGGATGGCCAGGCCTAGCTATGGCCAAAGCACCAGCCAGTCCCTCAGTTCTGAACAGAACGTACCCAGCATGGGTGCCTTCATTTGCTTTTAAACTGCCTGCTGACCATCCACAAAGTTAAGATGATAGCTGGGACTTAAGTTGTGAGGAACCAATGGCTCCCCCATCACTCCCTCACACACACACATGCACATGCACACACACACAGACACACAGACACACAGACACACATGCATGTACACATACACACACAGACACAGACATGCACATATACACATACACACACAGACACATACACAGAAGCACACACACAGACACATGCATGCACACAGACCCACATACACATACACACAGACACACACACACAGACACACACATGTGAAAACACATACACAAACACACACATACACACAGGCACAAAGACAGACATAAACACATACACACAGACACACATAAACACACATACATATACACAGACACGTATAAACTGACACACAGACATACGCACACAGACACACAGAAGCACACAAACACAGACACACATATACACAGGCACACAGAAGCACACAAATACACACACATGCAGACACACACATACACACAAAGACAGACACATATAAACACACACACACACGCACACACGTATATACACACAGACACACAGGCAAATACAGACACACACAGACGCACAATGGATGGTATTGATATCTATGAATAGATGAGAGAGAGACAGAGCAGGAGGTCATCTGCTCCCCACCCCTCTTCTCCCCACTGTCACCACCTCTCTCCCAAGTCTTGCTGCAGGCCCTTTGAGCTGTGGAAGTGGCTTTTTTGGGCTGTCTTCTCAGATTGAGTCTTTGGGAAGTGAGGAAGGTAAATTTTCTCTAAGAGGCCTCCCAAATCTGCATCTTATGAGATTTCCGTCTCAATAATGGAGCTAATATTACCTGTAGCAAGTGGATAGTCAAAAAAAAAAAAAAAAAAAAAAATACCAGCTGTAAGAACGAATGAATGAATGAGTGGATGAGTATACATCCTCTATTTTGCTGGCATCATGATAAGTTTACAGCAGATTTATCTGGATTTCAATATAAAAGAATAGCTCCCATTTGTATACAACTTAGTCCTTGTAATTTTTCAAAGTAACTCTGATTAAAATTATTTCCAGTCAAACTATTTAGGCAACTGGGTTGGTTTCACACGTACTTATTAGAAACCATTAGAATGGTAATTGATTGCATTTCTAGACATTTGCCATATCACCATGGCAACTGTATTTCCCAAGATGGCCCAGTAGGATTTCCCCTCATGCATAACCTTCTATAAAATGACATTGGCTTTGCTTCCATCAGAAAGTGAGGTCCATGTTCTCACTCCTTGAATCTGAGTGGGGCTGTGACTACAGCAGAAGTTCAGCTATGTGGCTTCCAAGGCTACCTCGGAAAGGTGATAAGAACTTCCACCTGAATAGAGCTTCTGCTTGATTTTCTTGGGAACAGCCACTCTTAAACCTCAGCCACCACATGGGGAGAAAGCCCAAGCCATGTGACGAGGCCATGTGTAGGTGTTCCGGGCATCAGTCCCAGCCCACAGCCAGCATCAACCCCCAGAGGTATAAACGAAGAAACCAAGATCAATCCAGCCCCAGCTAGCACTTGACTGCAAACCTATAAGAGCCTCCAAGCACATAATATCTATCTCAGCCCAGTCAAGCCCTGGAACCATGAGAGATTCTAAATAATAAAGTGATCATTGTGATTTTAAGCCACTGAGTCCTGGAGTGATTTGTTACACAATGACCGGGCATTGGCATACCACCGGAAGATTCCTCACTCAAGAAGAAACTTTTACAAGGTTGCTACAGCAGAAAATATTCCTTCTGTACAATCATTCATCCATTCATCAAATCTTGATTGACAATGGCTATGTGCTAAGCATTGTCGGTCACTGGACGTGCAGAAAAGAAGCAAAGCAGTATTCAGCCAAACAAACAACTTGCATATTGGATAGAGAGAAAAATATGCCAAAATTACAACAGTATTTTGACCCAATGGAAAGGACATAAGAAGGGAACATCAACAGTTCCTTCCTATTCTTTTCCACCATTTTTCTTTCTGGACCTATTAAATGTAGAGGTGCCTCAGGGTCACTTTACCCCATGAGAGTAGGTACCCTCTTCCCCCATCCCTAACTTTGGTCTTCACTCTACGCCCAATGCCAGCAGCTCCCCAAGCTCCTCCATGCTGCTGGCACCCCATTCCCATTCTCTGGAAACATCTCTGCCCATCAACCTCAGATTACTTTCCCAAGGAGATGTGGGAAAACTTCAATTTTCCCCTCTGTGACTTGCAGAGAAATGGGGGTGGTAAATGAGAAGCAGAGGGAGAGGGTGGGGATTCATTACCCTGAGTTACTAAAAAGAAAAGCCCTAGTGTTTAGAAGGCACTGTTATTATTTTCTCTGAAACATTAGCTCCTAGAAATCAAGGGGTCTGTCCCTAGCATGGTCTCTAAGGCTTCCAGGACGCCCCGGGGGCTTCCCTCAGTCAATTTTGACTCTAATGAGAGCCATCTGGAAGGCTGCAATGGTGGGCCTCGCTGACCACTGGACAGGGCCTTCGTTGTGGGCACAGGGACGTGCACAGGTTCACAGAATGTGTCTCCCTTTCTGAGAACCATGGTCCTGCGTGCTCCTTCCCCAAGTAAAGCAGGAGAAAGAAAACCCACAGTCCTGAGTGGGATTCTCCCCAAACATCTATAAAGCTTCTTTAAAGAAGTCAAGTTATCATAATTAAACTCACATATGGAATGCCTGTAGACAACGCGTTGCTGTTCCAATCCCAGGGAGTTAGGGCACCTAAAGCTCACCTCCCAGACGGAGCTAGGATTTGAGATACTGGATTCCACATTACTTAAAGCTGTTCAAGCTTTTCATCAGGAATGGAAAGCATTAATGCATCTCACACGTCACTCTCTGTTTTATGGAATTCTTACACTGGGGAGCTCTTTTTATTTTACCATTTTTCTTTAACAGCCAGAACACTGAGAAGTTCGCAAAGAAATTTTTCAGCTGCCTTTAGTGACCCTTAACTCAAGAGGTTTTACCTAATCTGTAAATTGGAGTTGAAAATATTTCTATACCTTTGGAGTGGGGAGTTTTTTGTCTTTAAAAGAGTAGAACGACACTAACAATAGGGCTATACATATATTGTGCTTCTTTGTCAGTTACTGCAAACCAAAACCAGATGTGAAGTATCAGCGGCTACCTCATAGTGACCCATGGAAGCTGGGGCTAATCCAGATCATTCTTAATAACTCAAAACTGCCACCTTTTAACCACCTAATTTTTTTCTCACTTACAAATGCAAAAAAAGGAATTGACAGTACACACTGAAATCCATTTTCCCCTGACCACTTGCAGATTTTCTCCAATAAGAGCCAAGAATAAAAGCTCACTCCATTAAATCAAGCAGCCGTCGTCTGAATACGCTTTAGTTTAGGTGACCATCACCTTTAACAAACCAAGATCTGGAAGGAAGGTTTCTGATCTTTAACAAACCAAGATTTGAAAACTAGATATTCCTGTCATAACCCTTCCCCAACATTCAGTATGTAAGGGATTCACTGGATCATTAGACTGCTTGTAAATGTAAGAAAACACAGAAGGCTTACTGTGAAGAAGTTAGAAACCTAACAAATGTTTCCCTAACATTGAAACCCCCTGAATTTTCAATAATTTTGCTGAATTTAAAGGTAGTGAATATAAATGAAGAACAAAATCAAGAGATACAGGAATGATTCATAACCTTCCAAATGAATACATCAATCATTCCACCCTAAATTTGAACATTCAATCAATATTTTGTCTATTTACTAAATCTAAGAGGAACTACTTTAACATAAAACTAAATATGAAATTATTTCCAGCACTGGATATTGTGTTTTACCTTACAGCGGGCTCAAAGTGGAATGCCTATGGGTGCAAAGCTAGGCATTGATTGATTTTTAATACCTACAAATATAGCAGTTACACTGTCATGCTACACGAGACTTCCTACACTGAAATTAGACTATACATATGTAGAGATAAAAGATAAGACATAATCATATCATATTTCCTCAAATCTAATACTTTGGATGGTAAGATGTAAAGCACATCATGATTTAAAGTATCACTAGGAAAGAAAAAACAATTCTGCCAATCAAAATTCACCATAATACTTTCTAATCAATCAATTGTAAGACACATCCCAATTTTTGAGCAAGAATAAACATGTTAAAGTTAACACAAATTGGTACACTTGTGATGCAACAAATCATAAAAGCACTAAAATGTCACTGCAATAGACCACAAGGTTTCTCAACCTTGGCAGCATCGACATTTTGGGTTAATTATCTGTTGTGGGGGCTGCCCTGTGCATGGCAGGATGTTTGCTAGCATTCCTAGCCTCTACCCACTAGATGCCAGTAACACCTCACTGACTCCAATTATGACACCCAAAACTGTCTTTAGACATGACCAACTGTCCCTGAAGGTGCAACCAAAAACTGTCCCAGTTGAGAACCACTGGAATAGAGCAATTCAGTTTTACCAGCCTTGTAATATAATTGTGTGTGGGCAGTGTGTGCATGACACACTGTCAGCCAAATGGAAGGTATACTGTCACATGGAATATATTGACCTGAAAAACATCACATAAACCAACAGCTGGTACATATACAAGAGTGTGTCCTGCCCATCCTAACCCACACAATGCAAAAGATCCTGGATGACCACAAGTCACCATCACAGGAGTTTACTATCCATAAGTGTAAACCATCCAAGAAAAGTGAAAACAGATTAAAGAAAATAAAAATAAATAAACCACCACACAATATTTGGGCCTAGACAGATAACAACAATGAAAAAATGTAATATTTTGCAGCATTGGCAAGAATGTGAAGGAAAGAGCATTGACATTCACGTATAATGGGAATAAAATAATTTACCCTTTGACTCCGTGATTGATATTCTAGAAATCCATTTTTAAAGAAATACTCACAATAGACAGTTATAAGTACAAAGAATGTCCGCTATTACACACTCAGTAACAGTAAAATACGAAAATAAACTATGTCTTTCAATCAGATATTGGATAATTATACTACACAGTAGTAAGAAGGATGAGATAGATATTAATGTACTGCATAGAAAATATTCAAAGTATCATAAGTTTTAGAAAATTATCACATATGTATATTAGTATAAACAGAGAAAACATCGTAAAATACAAATTTCAGTTTTGAGATCTGGATCATGGAGTAACTGCCCCCTTTTCAAGTTAAACAGTTGAGAAAATTTGGGATAAAACAAGTGTGTGCTACCTTTGTAATCAGATGAAGTATTTTAAAATAATTCATATTTCAACATAGAAATACTGAAATGCCAAGAAAATTCAAATATATTAATTAAAACTTATGGGTCGAGTGCAGTGGCTCACGCCTGTAATCCCAGCACTTTGGGAGGCCGAGGCAGGCAGATCACAAGGTTAGGAGATCGAGACCATCCTGGGCAATATGGTGAAACCCCGTCTCTACTAAAAATACAAAAATTAGCTGGGCATGGTGGCATGTGCCTGTAATCCCAGCTACTCGGGAGGCTGAGGCAGGAGAATCGCTTGAACCAGGGAGTCGGAGGGTGCAGAGATCACGCCACTGCACTCGAGCCTGGCGACAGAGTAGGACTCCGTCTCAAAAAAAAAAAAAAAAAAAAAAACCTAAAAAAAACTTATGATAGGCTGCCAATTAGACTTTATAGGATACATAAATATATTAATATAGCTACAAAGAGGCTGAAGCTTATTCATTGAGACAAGAGTATTTATTGAGCATCGACTTTATTAAATACACTGTTAGTAAGATAACAAGTGAAACTTGTTAAAAAAAAAAATTAGGAAAAGGAAATTTGACTTGACTCCCCAAAAATCAGGGAATATTCAGATTGTAGGCGAAATTGGGTAAAAGATCTGTTTCATCATGAAAGGAGCAAATAAATTAAAGGGGAGGTTATGCTGAGAAATATATCAGTATGAGGAAATATCCTGACATCTACAGACAAATATTTGTTGCTAATTCATCTGGGCACTGAGGATTCACAAGAATAATTAAAAACACATAATATAAAATCCTTCTGATTAGAGCACATTTTATGGCACTGCATAAAGAGCTGGCTGTAGGAGTCATTTATATTTTAATACTAACTTGAACAAGGCTTGGTTCTGCAAATAAAACAGAAGAGTAAATATGAAGTGGGGCAAATAATAATGTTACTGTTTCTGTTGGTGAGCTTCCATAGGAAAGAGGCAAAGGCATCAATTGCAAAAAAGTTAGAAAAACCCAAAGAAAGAAGAAGAAAAATAACAAAGATGAGAACAAAATTAAGAAAATTGTAAATAAGCATATGGTAGAGAAGATAAACAAAGCCAAATCTGGTTCTCTGAAAAGATTAGCTATGTATAAGTCACTGGTTATTATAGAGAAAAGAGAGGGAAGGTTAAAATAACCGAAGTCAACAATAAAAAGGGGACTATTAGTACAGATGCTATAGACATTGGAAGAATAATAGAATATTATGATCAATTTCCTATCAATAAATGTGAAAAATTAGTTGAAATAGATAATATCCTTGCAAAATATAATTTACCAAAACTGACAAAAGAAAAAACACAAAACCTGAACTCCTATAATTATTAAAGACATTGACTGAAAAATCTCAGACCTCTTAAAGGACAACTACAAAAGTAAAAAGAAGAAAGAAGAAAGAAGAAAGAAAGAAAGAAAGAAAGAAAGAAAGAAAGAAAGAAAGAAAGAAAGAGAAGGAAGGAAGGAAGGAAGGAAGGAAGGAAGGAAGGAAGGAAGGAAGTAAGGAGGGAGGAAGGAAGGAAGGACGGAAGTAATGAAGGAAGAAATGAAGGAAGGAAAAGCCCGTCCTACGCAAGGATGACGTCCTGAATTACCCCTCCCTCACTTCCTGCCTTGACTTCCTACCTTCCTTCTCTTCATCCTGCCTTCCCGTCCTTCCTCCTCCTCATTCCCCCCACCCCTCCTCCCCGCACTCCCCCTCCCCCCTCCCTGCCCCCCCCTCCCTCCTCCCTCTCCCTCCCTCCCTCCCTCCCCTCCCTCCCTCCCTCCTCCCGGCCCCTCCCTAAGAAAGACGCCTTCAGTTTTCGGCCCACTGCTTTATCAACAAATTCTAATATGCATTAAAAAAAATGATGCCAGTCTTACATAAGCTTTTCAGATAAAACAAAAGAAAGCTTAATATCAAACTGTAACTAGAAAATAATTTAAAAGGGAAAATTATAGACCAATTTCATACATAAACATAGATGCAAAATCCTAAACAAAATTCTAGAAAACAAACCCCAAAGTATATAAAACAATAATATATATATTGTGAACAAATTGGATTTATTTTAAGAATGAAAACTTGTTTCAAACAATATAAATAATCAAATTTACATTGTAAAGAAAATTTATATTATTTTAAACAAAACAAGAAAAGCATTTAATAAAATTCAATATCTATTCATATTAAAAATTATTAGTAAATTAGAAATAAAGAGGAAGCTTATAAATTCTATGAATTGATAAAGGGAATCTACGAAAACCTACAGTAAACCATGCACTTTCATGTCAAAACTTTAAAATTTAATCCTTTGAAGTTGGGGGAAAAGACAAAAAAAAACCCCACGTATTACCACATTTGTCTGAAATTGAATTGGAGGTCCTGGTTAGTAAATAAGGCAAGGAAATGAAATGAAAGCAAATAAAACTTTATTTACAGATGACACCATTTTTTTACAGAGAATTTCTAAGATAATTTGGAAATAAATCATTAGAATTAATATTTGAGTTTGAAAACTTTGCTAGATACAAGGTCAATATAGAATTTTGATTCTATGTATCAGCATAAACGTCAATAGAAATCAAAATCTCTAAGTGATACTATTTTCATTAGCATTAAAAATACCTTACAATATGGAAATAAATCTAACATAATATGTGCAGAACCTTTACACCAAAAACTACGAAATATTGTTAAAAGAAGACCAAAATAAATGGACAGATATATTCATAGATTGAAAAACTTAATAATCAAAGATATAATTTTCTTCAAATTGATCAATAGATTCAATGTAGATGCAATCAACATTTCAACAACATTTTTGTGAAACTTGAGTGATTCTAAAATATGTATGGAAATGCAGAGTCAAAAACAGACAACATGCTCTTAAAGAAGAGTGAGACATACAAAATATTATCAGAGACTATTACAAACTAGAAAACCTAGAGGAAATGGATACATTTCAGAACTCATACAACCTGTGAAGATTGAATCAGAAAGAAAATGAAAATCTAAACAGACCAATAACAAGTAATAAGATTGGATAGGAAAAAAAATCTCCCAACAAAGAAAAGTCAAGGACCAGATGGTTTCACCGCTGAATTCTACCAAACTTAGAAAGAAGAACTAATACCAATCCTCACCAAGCTATTCCAAAAAATTAAAGAGGAGGGAATTCTTCCTAATTCATTCTATGAGGCCAACATTATCCTCATACCAAAATAAGACAAGGACACAACCCAAAAGAAAACTATGGGCCAGTATTCCTGATGAACATCACTTCAGTTCAGCAGGGATACAAGCCAATATTTCTGGTGAATATCAGTTTTCTAGTATTTTGTTCAGCAAAAGTTATTAACAAAATGTTAGCAGATTGAAACCAACAGCACATCAAAAAGATAATGCACCATGGTCAAGTGGGATGTATCCCAGGGATGCAAGGATGGTTCAACATACAAAAATCAATAAATATGATACATCACATCAATAGAAAAAAACAAAAACCATATGATCATATCAATAAATGCAGAAAAACCATTTGATAAAATTTAACATTGCTTCATAATAAAAACTCTCAATAAACTAGGTACAGAAGAAACATACCTCAATATAATAAAGTCCATACATGATTAACCCACAGCTAGCATTATACTGAATGGGAAAAGGCTGAGAGTCTTTCCTCTAAGAACTGGAACAAGACAAGGATCCTTATTTTTATCATTTCTATTCAATATAGGACTGGAAGTCTTAGCCAGAGCAATCAGGCAACAGAAAGAAATAAAAGTCATCCAAACTGGAAAAGAAGTCAAATTGTCCCTCGTTGTAGATGACATGATCTTACACCTAGGAAAACCTACAGACTCCACCAAAAAACTCTTAGGTTTACTAAACAAATTCAGTAAAGTTGTAGGATATAAAATCAACATTTAAAAAAAAAAGTAGCATTTATATACCCAATAATGCCCTGGCTAAGAAGAAAATCAAGAAGAAAATCCCATTTACAATAGCTGTAAGGAAAAAAAAAAATCTCGGAAAAAAATTAACCAAGCAAGCGAAAAATCTCTACAAAAAAACTACAAAACACTAATGAAAGGAATGGAAAAGGACACAAACAAATGAAAAGACACTGCATGGTCATGGATCAGAACACAAAC
Organism: Rhinopithecus roxellana; assembly: GCF_007565055.1. Lineage (NCBI taxonomy): Eukaryota > Metazoa > Chordata > Mammalia > Primates > Cercopithecidae > Rhinopithecus > Rhinopithecus roxellana. The sequence continues at coordinate 53,785,602 of NC_044561.1, forward strand.
AAATGAAAAGACACTGCATGGTCATGGATCAGAACACAAACAAATGAAAAGACACTGCATGGTCATGGATCAGGACACAAACAAATGAAAAGACACTTGCATGGTCATGGATCAGGACACAAACAAATGAAAAGACACTGCATGGTCATGGATCAGGACACAAACAAATGAAAAGACACTGCATGGTCATGGATCAGAACACAAACAAATGAAAAGACACTGCATGGTCATGGATCAGGACACAAACAAATGAAAAGACATTGCATGGTCATGGATCAGAACACAAACAAATGAAAAGACACTGCATGGTCATGGATCAGAACACAAACAAATGAAAAGACACTGCATGGTCATGGATCAGAACACAAACAAATGAAAAGACACTGCATGGTCATGGATCAGGACACAAACAAATGAAAAGACATTGCATGGTCATGGATCAGAACACAAACAAATGAAAAGACACTGCATGGTCATGGATCAGGACACAAACAAATGAAAAGACACTGCATGGTCATGGATCAGGACACAAACAAATGAAAAGACATTGCATGGTCATGGATCAGAACACAAACAAATGAAAAGACACTGCATGGTCATGGATCAGAACACAAACAAATGAAAAGACACTGCATGGTCATGGATCAGAACACAAACAAATGAAGACATTGCATGGTCATGGATCAGAACACAAACAAATGAAAAGACACTGCATGGTCATGGATCAGAACACAAACAAATGAAAAGACACTGCATGGTCATGGATCAGAACACAAACAAATGAAAAGACACTGCATGGTCATGGATCAGAACACAAACAAATGAAAAGACACTGCATGGTCATGGATCAGGACACAAACAAATGAAAAGACACTGCATGGTCATGGATCAGAACACAAACAAATGAAAAGACACTGCATGGTCATGGATCAGAACACAAACAAATGAAAAGACACTGCATGGTCATGGATCAGAACACAAACAAATGAAAAGACACTGCATGGTCATGGATCAGAACACAAACAAATGAAAAGACACTGCATGGTCATGGATCAGAACACAAACAAATGAAAAGACACTGCATGGTCATGGATCAGAACACAAACAAATGAAAAGACACTGCATGGTCATGGATCAGAACACAAACAAATGAAAAGACATTGCATGGTCATGGATCAGGACACAAACAAATGAAAAGACACTGCATGGTCATGGATCAGGACACAAACAAATGAAAAGACACTGCATGGTCATGGATCAGAACACAAACAAATGAAAAGACACTGCATGGTCATGGATCAGAACACAAACAAATGAAAAGACACTGCATGGTCATGGATCAGAACACAAACAAATGAAAAGACACTGCATGGTCATGGATCAGAACACAAACAAATGAAAAGACACTGCATGGTCATGGATCAGGACACAAACAAATGAAAAGACACTGCATGGTCATGGATCAGAACACAAACAAATGAAAAGACACTGCATGGTCATGGATCAGGACACAAACAAATGAAAAGACACTGCATGGTCATGGATCAGGACACAAACAAATGAAAAGACACTGCATGGTCATGGATCAGAACACAAACAAATGAAAAGACACTGCATGGTCATGGATCAGAACACAAACAAATGAAAAGACACTGCATGGTCATGGATCAGGACACAAACAAATGAAAAGACACTGCATGGTCATGGATCAGAACACAAACAAATGAAAAGACACTGCATGGTCATGGATCAGAACACAAACAAATGAAAAGACACTGCATGGTCATGGATCAGAACACAAACAAATGAAAAGACACTGCATGGTCATGGATCAGAACACAAACAAATGAAAAGACACTGCATGGTCATGGATCAGAACACAAACAAATGAAAAGACACTGCATGGTCATGGATCAGAACACAAACAAATGAAAAGACACTGCATGGTCATGGATCAGAACACAAACAAATGAAAAGACACTGCATGGTCATGGATCAGAACACAAACAAATGAAAAGACACTGCATGGTCATGGATCAGGACACAAACAAATGAAAAGACACTGCATGGTCATGGATCAGAACACAAACAAATGAAAAGACACTGCATGGTCATGGATCAGGACACAAACAAATGAAAAGACATTGCATGGTCATGGATCAGAACACAAACAAATGAAAAGACACTGCATGGTCATGGATCAGGACACAAACAAATGAAAAGACACTGCATGGTCATGGATCAGGACACAAACAAATGAAAAGACACTGCATGGTCATGGATCAGAACACAAACAAATGAAAAGACACTGCATGGTCATGGATCAGAACACAAACAAATGAAAAGACACTGCATGGTCATGGATCAGAACACAAACAAATGAAAAGACACTGCATGGTCATGGATCAGAACACAAACAAATGAAAAGACACTGCATGGTCATGGATCAGAACACAAACAAATGAAAAGACACTGCATGGTCATGGATCAGAACACAAACAAATGAAAAGACACTGCATGGTCATGGATCAGGACACAAACAAATGAAAAGACACTGCATGGTCATGGATCAGAAGAACTAATACCATTAAAATGACCATCCCACCCAAATAAATCTAGAGATTCAATGCAATCCCTGTTAAAATATTAAAGTCATTTTTCATAGGAATAGGAAAAAAAATCTTAAAATTTGTATGAAAGCAAAAAGGAGGCTGAATAGCTAAAGGAACCCTGAACAAAAACAACAAAACTGGCAGCATCACATGACCTGACTTCAAAAGATATTACAAGGCTCTAGTAACCAAAAGAGCATGATACTGGTATAAAAAACAGACACATAGACCAATGGAACAGAATTGATAACCCAGAAATAAATCCACATATTCACAGCCAGCTGATTTTCAACAAAGGCATCAACAACGTACATTGGGAAAAGGACACCCTCTTCAATAAATGGTGCTGGATTAATTGGATATCCATAGGCAAAAGAGTAAAAACTGGACCTCTATCTCTTGCCATATATAAAAAATCAACTCAAGGTAGATGAAAGATTTAAACATAAGACCCAAAATTATAAAACTATCAAAAGAAAACAGAGAAAACATTTCAGGACAGTGATCTAAGCAAAGATTTAATGGCTAAGACCTCAAAAGCACAGGCAACAAAAAAACAGACAAATGAGACTATATTAAACTAAAACACTTCTGCACAGCAAAGGAAACAAAACATCAGCAGAGTGAAGAGACAAGCTGTTGAATGGGATAAAATATTTGCAAACTGTTCATCTAGTAATAGAAAATCCAGAATATACACAAACTCAAACAACTCAACAATTAAAAAAAAAAAATCTTTTATAAGGTGGGTAAAGAACATCAATAGACATTTCTCAAAAGGAGACACAGAAATGGCCCTGAAGTATATGAAAAAAAATACTCAACATCACTAATCATCAGGGAAATGCAAAATCAAAGCTACAATGAGATATCATCGTACCCTAGTTAGAATGGCAATTATTAAAAAGACAAAAAATAACAGATGCTGGCCAGAATGCAGAGGAAAGGGAACTCTTCTACACTGTGGGTAGGGATGTAAATTAGTACAGCCACTATAGAAAACAGTAGAGAGATTTCTCAAAAAACTAAAAATAAGACTTCAATATAATCCAGAGATCTCACTACTGAGTATTTAACTAATGAAAAAGAAATCAGTATATCCAAAAGATACTTGCATCCCCATGTTTATTGCAGCACTATCCACAATAGCAAAGACATGAAATCAACCTAAATGTCCATCAAGTGATGAAAAGGTAAACAAAATGTGGTGCATATACACAATGGAATACTATTTGGCCATACAAATAAGAAAATCATGTCACTTGCAGCAACATGGATGGAACCAGAGGTCATTATGTTAAGTAAAATAAACCAAGCACAAAGAGACAAATAACATGTGTTCTCACACCTATGTGGGAACTAAAAAAGTTAATCTCATGGAGATAGAAAGTGAATGATGGTTACCAGAGGCTGAGCAGAGAGAGGGAGCGGGGATCAAGAGAGCTTGGACAATGGGTACAAGCATACAGTTAGATAGAAGGAGTAAGTTCTGATATTGTATAGCAGAGTAGGCTGACTATACTTAACAATAATGCATTGTATAGTTCAAATCAGCTAGTAAAGAAGACTTGCAATGTTCCCAACACACAGAAATGGGAAATACCCAAGGTGACAGGCACCCTAAAACCCTGACTTGATCATTACACATTCTATGCATGTAACAAACTATCATGTGTACCCCATAACTGTGTGTGTGTGTATATGCATGTGTTACACACACACACATAATGTATCAATTTTTAAAAGGCAAATCCTAAAAAAAAAAAAAAAGAGTGAGGTAGGACAACCTGCTCTACTAAACATTTTTATCAAGGCGCAGCAATTAGGTCAGAATGGTGTTCATGCAGGTAGAAACAAATCAGACCATGGAAAAGAAAGGAAAGTCCAGAAACACGTTCATACATATATGGACACACTTGATTTTTGACAAAGGTGACAGCTGATCTTTTACAAATGTGCAGAGCAGTTAAGAAAGGGAGAAACTGTTGGCAAATGATGCTGGAAAATGAGAAATTCACATGAGAAACAGAAACTTGAAAAGTAACTCATAACATCACAAAAGTTGATGTCAGACAAACTATAAATCTAAATATGACAGGCAAAAACTATGAAGTTTCTGGAACATAATATAGAAGACTATGTTGCTGCCTTGAGAAGGGAAAGATTCTATAAACAAAGCACAGAATAAGCGTAAAGGAAAGACTAATAAACTGAACTGCATTAAAATAAGAAAAATATTAGAAACTTATTTTCATCAAAAGACACTATTAAGAGAATCAAAAGGCAGTGCATGAACTGGAAGATGATATCTTTAACACATCTATTCTACTATTCATATCCAAAATATGTAAAGAACCCCCATAAATAAATAAGACACACAAGTCAATGGAAAAACAGGGAAGAAACTGCACAGGCAATCATAAAAGAGGATCTCCAACTGCTCATTAAATATATTAAAAGGTCTTCTACTTCATTAGTAAAGCAGGAAGTACAAATTAAACCCTGAATGAAATAACACCGCAGATACATCAGAATGTCTAAAACAAAGACTAACAGTTTTGGTGAAGATTTGGAGCAATAAGAACTCTCACACACAGCTACAGTTTAGAAAACACCCGTATTTATCCAGCAGGGCTGTAATAAGAGGCATATAGCATATTCAAATACATAAGTGAACAAAATTTAATGAAAGAATTTACAATGGTAAAGGTAGAATTTAGTAAAAACCAAAGGGCGAGGAAGTCCCCCGGGCTAGCAAGAACAGGAAGCCATTACTACTTTCAGGCCTACAAAGGCAACGGAGGTAGCAGTCACGCAGCAGCAGTAGCTGTGAACACAGGCGAGGATAAACTGTAGGAGCTGTGGCCTTCCAGGGAGAGAAAAAGTCACTGCCAACCCATGACCAAAGAGAGAAAGCTGGAGAAAAAACTGCCCAAGCTCTCTCCTCCTACTCTCAGGCTTCCTTGTGGTGACTCTCATTTGCTGAACCCAACAGAAGACAAAGGAGCCCATTTGATGTAGTCGACAGAAGTCAAACTTCCAGGACAAGAAGAGCAGAGAAGGATGGAGAATGAATTAGAGAAGTAAACAACGGAAGTCAGCACATCTACTGTCATCAAAGACTGTGTAATTCCACTATTTAATACACGTACAATAGAGATGTGTGTATATGTGCACCAGAAGTCACCTACAAGAATGTCCACTGCAGTACTGTTCTCTCCGTTAAATGCTGTATCTGGCTACACAACCAAATTAGGACTGAGACCCTAACCACACATGTAGAAGCAGGGAGAAAGCCTTTGTCATCTGATTAGCTTCCAAATAAGGGAAACTCAGCTTGGACATTGAAAGTATTTTTGTATAAAATACTCTTTGCATGATAACCCCCACCCCACCACACACACATACAGACACACACATAAACATACACAAATACACACAACAAAAACAAAAACAAAAATCTTCCAGGGTTACTTTTCTCCTCAGTTAGCAGGTCAAAACTTTTCATGTGTGAAATACTTTTGCAAGGAGGCAGATGAAACGGGGGAGATGGGATAACCTTGCCTTGAAGTCATTTATCAATTCGCTGCAAGGAAGGAACAGAGAGTTTGGATATGAAGTGTCAGGAGTTCTTCCCAAGACCCTTATTGTCCCTTGGGAAGAGCCAGGAGCTGGAGGGGGTGGCCCTCACTGAGAAGTGGCATCAAATTAGAACCTGCACAACAAATAGGAACCAGCCACTTAAAGATCCAGAGAAGCAGCCCTCTAGACTGAAGGACCAGCTCCTCAAATATCCTTGAGCCACTCACAAGTTCAGGGGCATCCGAGGAACAGACACAAGCCAGGGCTGAACGATCTCATCTGTGTCCATGAGGTGGGCAAGAGCCAGATCCAACTGAGGAGTTTGAACTTAATCCCCAATATGGCAGGAAGCCACTGGGGCCAAAGATGAATTAGGGATTGTCTGATCTCCTTGACATGTTCTGAAGGTTTTGTGTACAGAAAAGGTTTGTTAACATGCACAAAGGAAAGCTAGGATAGCCAAGCTAAGATGCTACTGCATCATTCTAGGGGAGGGGTGATGGACCAGGGGTTTCTGCAGGAAGAGCTGTTAGGACTGGTGATTGACTGGAGGTAGAGAGCACAAAAAAAGAAGAATCAGAGATGACTTGTGGTTTGTGGTTGTTGTGTAATGTTAGGGATTAACAACTGTGAAAATAGTGTTTCTACTTTACAGAGAAGAAGACTTGAAGAATACAAAATTGGGGAGGGCAGATCGGGATTTGGACTTTATGTCAGAGGTGCTCATAGATACACATGTTGAGATATCAGTTGGGAGCTGGATATATCAGGATTCGAGATTGGGAATCACCAGTTTATAGATGGTTTTTAAGCCATGGGATTGGATCTCATTTCTTAGTGGGGAGAAGTGAGATAACAAATAAAAGGCAAGATTAAAGCTGAGCCTTCAGGCCGGGCGCAGTGGCTCAAGCCTGTAATCCCCAGCACTTTGGGAGGCCGAGACGGGCGGATCATGAGGTCAGGAGATCGAGACCATCCTGGCTAACACGGTGAAACCCCGTCTCTACTAAAAATACAAAAAACTAGCCGGGCAAGGTGGCGGCGCCTGTAGTCCCAGCTACTCGGGAGGCTGAGGCAGGAGAATGGCGTGAACCCGGGAGGCGGAGCTTGCAGTGAGCTGAGATCTGGCCACTGCACTCCAGCCTGGGTGACAGAGCGAGACTCCGTCTCAAAAAAAAAAAAAAAAAAAAAAAAAGCTGAGCCTTCAGCCTGCCCATCACTTAGAAGCCCAGCAGGGACAGCACTGCCAGACGACAGCACGGGGTCGACGAGGAGGATTTCCAGGCTTTGGTGAGTGTGCACAGGAGATTGATGGACACAATTTAAAGTGAGACCAGCCACATAGTTCCCTTCATTTTCTCAAGCGACATTCAGCAGCTCAAAGTGCAGCTACTACATATGGAGCCAAGCCCTGGTCCAGCTGTCACAAAACCTTACTAGGTATGTCTTATTAACTACATTTTATAGCTAAAGGTGGGAGGCACAGAGAAGTTAAGTCTCTTGCCCACAGTCACAGCAAGCAAACAGAAAGACCTCAGACCAAAGTCTTTCTAACTCCTCATTTCACATCTAAAACACTATGTGACGCCACCTCCAAAAAATGTGGGGGTTACTCTAGGACAAAAAAAAGCTCATGAAAACAAACAAAGAGACGAGCACAGAGCTTAAATTTAGAACAATATTCCGGGCCATTGGGAAAGTTAGCCTCCATACAAATATAATACGGTTCATCACCATGTGAATAAAATGAGAGAGGAACCTGGCACAAGTGAAGCTCACTGAATTTGTTTGCAAAAAAACACAATTCGAGTGTGGAAGTTTGGAAGCTAAAATAGTAATCAGCTTAAGAAATTTTCAGGCCAACCTACACACAATGGTGACAAAGCTTCCCTGAGGAGACAGGAACTATACTACTTGTAACTCTAACTGAATGGACTTGTCAACTAAGATCACCATAAGTTTGACCAGATATGTGTTTGGACGAACGGAGGCAAGATGGTGCACTTCCGGGTTCTTCTTAACCAACTTTTCCCGCGCGCGCGAAAATGCAGCCGGCGACCCGGGAAGGTGCAGACCAACTGGGCATGCGCCAGGTGACGTCAATCCAAAGAGACCAAGATTTACCTGGTCGCACCTGCGGAACGCCCCCTGACACGCCCGTGCCCCACCTATTGCCCTCCCACTCCTAGAAAAGCTGCTCCGGAGGCACGCCACGCGCGGCCTTCCTCAGTCCTCCACTTCTGTCGGGATGTCAGGACTGCGGGAACTCCGTCCGAGAGCCCCCTTGGGGCTCTGTCGGCTTTCTTTGCCGGAGGCCGACAGACCTCTTCCCCACACCTTAGGTGACCAAAATAAACTTGCAGTTTTGCTCCTACACTTGCCTAGTCGCTGGTTCTTTTGTGCCCGCTCTGGTGGTCTTAGAAAAACAAATCAGTTGGTGCCGAAGACCTGGGAGGAGACCCCTCCTCAGGCCTCTAAGGGTTGAGGAACCTCCTCCTGCTCCCACGCGGCAGACGGACCAGGACCTGAGACCCACTTCCCTCACTCTCACGGCCTCTCTGGGGTAAGTGCCCTTGTCTCCTCTTTACCTCCCTCGGCCAAAAATCCTGCGCAGGTCCGAGGTCCATTTTGAGCCACCATGTGGCTCGGGAGACCCGTTCAGGATGGAGACGTCCGCCTGACAGTAATCTCCACTTTGGCTCCATGAGCCTCCAGTCTGTCTCTGCTGGTTCCAAAGGACACTTTGAAGCCAGGCAGGGATCCATTTCCATTGTGTCCATTGTGTAAGTAAAGAGGAAACAAATGGGAAACCCCCAGTCCAAATTTCCAAAGAGCACCCCCTTAGGGTGCCTCCTAGCCAATTTAAAAACCTTACAGCTTGAACAAGACCTTAGGAGGAAGCGGTTAATTTTCCTTTCCACTGTGGCGTGATCGACCTCAGCAATTTCTGCCAGCAGCTAGGCAAGTGGTCTGAAATTAATTACGTACAAGGCTTTTGGGCCTTAAGCTCTCGTCCCTATACTCCTCCTTCTCTCCCCGCTCTCTCCACCCCCTCCCTTCCTGCCCAGACTCCTCCTCCCCCCATCCAGACTCCTCCTTCCTCCTCCTTATCTACTAGTAATCCATTCGGTCCCGTGCCTCCTTCCGGGCCCCCAACTGGCTGTCTTGAGTCCCCTATCTCTGCCCACACCCTCCTACAGTGTTAGCACCTTTGCGAGAGGTGGCTGGGGCGGAGGGGGTAGTCAGAGTGCATGCCCCTTTTTCATTGGCCGATCTTTCCAAAATTGAGAAGCGTTTAGGTGATTTCTCAGCTAATCCTACCACATACATAAAGGAATTTAGATACCTTTGTCAGGCCTATGACTTAACTTGGCATAACCTCCAGGTTATCCTTTTTTTTTTTTTTTTTTTTTTTGAGACGAGTCTCGCTGTGTCGCCCAGGCTGGAGTGCAGTGGCCGGATCTCAGCTCACTGCAAGCTCCGCCTCCCGGGTTCCCGCCATTCTCCCGCCTCAGCCTCCGAGTAGCTGGGACTACAGGCGCTGCCACCACGCCCGGCTAGTTTTTTGTATTTTTAGTAGAGACGGGGTTTCACCGTGTTAGCCAGGATGGTCTCGATCTCCTGACCTCGTGATCCGCCCGCCTCGGCCTCCCAAAGTGCTGGGATTACAGGCTTGAGCCACCGCGCCCGGCCAACCTCCAGGTTATCCTAACCCCTACCCTAAACTGACTGAGGTTCTAACCCAGTATACCCGGTTAGATCCGGCCTCCCCCACAGGGGCCACCGTTTTGGCGTCTTATTTCATTTCTCAATCAGCTCCTGACATTCGTAAAAAACTTCAAAAGGTAGAGGATGGTCCTCAGACACCAATACAAGACCTGGTTAAATTAGCCTTTAAGGTCTATAACTTCAGAGAGGGGACGGCAGGCTCGCCTCAAACAGAAGTTACAGCTCCTAGCAGCGGCTTTACAGCCCAGTCGTAACCCCAGGCCAGAGAGTACACACTCCGCAGACTCCAAGGCTACGAAAGGAGCCTGCTATAAGTGCGGCAAGGCAGGACACTACGCCAACAGGTGTCCGCAAGGTCCCCGAGCCCCAACGCAGCCTTGCTATAAGTGCAAGGCATCAGGACATTGGGCCAGTGAATGTCCTAACCCTCGTCCACCAGCAACCCCCTGCCCTGCTTGCCAGCAGGGAGGACACTGGAAGTCTGATTGCCCCACCCTGAGAACAGGTGCTGCGTCTCCACGTGACCCCCTTTCTCAGGATCCTGGGAGCTCCTTCCAGCTCCTACATCTGGACGACGACGACAACTGAAGGTGCCGAGACTCGGGAACCCCCATCACCCTCGCCGAGCCGCGGGTAACTCTCCTGGTAGCGGGTAAGACAATTTTTTTAATCAACAGCGAGGCTACCTATTCTGTTTTGCCGTCCTTCTCTGGACCTAGCCTTCCATCCAATATCTCTGTAGTAGGAGTAAGCGGAAAGCCATCCACTCCACAAAAACTCCACTCCTTAATTGCTGCCTGGCCAACAACTACTCTGCACACTCGTTCCTCATTCCCAGCTAAAAAGGGCCCCTACCAAAAGCAATCAGTGGAAATCAGTTTGGCTTTCCCCCACTCGCCTCAAACTTACTAAATTTTCTTAACTATCTCATACTCCTCAACCTTGCTGGGACCTTCCTTCTGGGTTTTGCCCGTATTCCAACAAATGCTTCCATTCCTCATTCCTATACTAATACCTTATTTTATTCTTCATCCGTACGTCCAAATGCCAACCATGGGCCCCGAACTTAACGACGCCCCTTAACAGCAGGAAGTAGCCAGACAGACCACGGCGCCCCTTATCACTATTACCAATAAAAGGTTGGACTGTTTGGACGAACGGAGGCAAGATGGTGCACTTCCGGGTTCTTCTTAACCAACTTTTCCCGCGCGCGCGAAAATGCAGCCGGCGACCCGGGAAGGTGCAGACCAACTGGGCATGCGCCAGGTGACGTCAATCCGAAGAGACCAAGATTTACCTGGTCGCACCTGCGGAACGCCCCCTGACACGCCCGTGCCCCACCTATTGCCCTCCCACTCCTAGAAAAGCCGCTCCGGAGGCACGCCACGCGCGGCCTTCCTCAGTCCTCCACTCCTGTCGGGATGTCAGGACGGCGGGAACTCCCTCCGAGAGCCCCACCGGGGGGCTCTGTCGGCCTTCTTTGCCGGAGGCCGACAGACCTCTTCCCCACACCTTAGGTGACCAAAATAAACTTGCAGTTTTGCTCCTACCCTTGCCTAGTCGCTGGTTCTTTTGTACCCGCTCTGGTGGTCTTAGAAAAACAAATCAATATGTATTAAAGGGTGTCTTGGGTACATTTGCAGATTCAGGCACTCTTAGTTGGTGAAATTCTTCACCAAAAATTTGCAACTTATGGCTTGCATATTAAAAACATGATATGAATGAAATTCAGATATCTCTTGGTAAATTTTATAATTATTCCTCCCATCAGCTAAAGTTCTCAGTATGAAGGGTTATAACTGATGTTATGTACAATAACTACAAGCTGTATCATGCAAAAATTGAGAGTTTTCTATTATAGAATTGTTTTAATCTAAACCTAAAGTAGCATCAATAATTTTTCATAAGTGGTTCCCTTCCTATGAATAAGCCCCCAGGAAAAATAAATTGCTTTTAAGAAATGCTATAAGTAAGCTATTTCATATATAAGTTTTGACAAGATTTGGCTAATTAAATTACAAGATATAAAATGAGATTTGTACTTTTTCTCAAATGTAAGAAAAAAAAAGATTTACTTCTGAAATAATGGTCTTTATAAAATATGCGTTTTTGTTCCTTTTTCTTATCGTACCTATAAATTTACTAATAAAAGGTTCTCATCATGATTTACTAACATTTGAAAAGATTGATTATATTGGTATTGCAAGAAGAGGATACCATAAATTCAAAATCCATATATTAACCATACGCTCTTATTTGCAATATGACAAATGATTGTGTAAAGTTATAATCAATAAAAGCTATTTGAAAGTCATAATGTGGATATTGCCATAACTGCCTTCTTAGCAAGGTTAAAACACTTTAACTATTTTTAATCATCAACTTACAGTGTAGTAGATCAAGCATATCTAAATATTATATTTTAATCAAGCAAATATATTTTTGTTGTTTCCTATTACAGTATGAAAGTTTGGTCCAAAATATTTCCAAGGTATTTAACACAGTTCAATAGAGGTCCTGTGTCATAAACCAGTTTCAGATTACACAAAAGGAAAAAGCAAATTCTTGTTCACTTCAGAATTTTTCAAACCAGTTCCAAAGACAGAGTTGTTACAGTAGATAGTTGAACAACGTTGCTCTGACAACCTTTTTAAATACTATATGACAGAGACAGAATAACAAAAATAAAGTAGGTATAAGCTCTATGAAAATTATTTCTCTTGGACATAAAATACGTTTGGGGAAGAAATGCATTGTTCCATATGGACTAGGGTAGTTATTTCTCAAAGTGGGAGCAACTTAGACTCAGAAAAATGGCTTCTCAAAGGAGGCACTGTGTCTGGGTAAGGCTAGTTTTCCACTCAAAATCATTTTATTAAATGCCATTGGATTGAATACTTCCAGGTTTGCTCCCTGAAATATGCCCTATCATTCTTAAGAAAACACACTAAGGTAGCAAAAAGGGCACACTAAAAATAATGTGGGTTAATGTTTCTATCCTACCCATGTTTTGTAAGTAGCCCCTGCCTGAGCTTTTGACTTTTTTAAATGAACCATCAAATAGTTGGTTGTCTATCACAAATAAGCCAGCTATTTTGTTATTCCTGTACCTTTTCATAGAATCCAGAAAACAACATTCTTGTTGACATATCTTATATAACACCAAGTCCATTTTTTAAATGAGCATTCCAGTAAGTATTCATCACCAGCATCTCCCTGAAAAATATTTAGAAAAAAAAAGACTAAATCTTGTATCCAAAGTCAGTGAGTAAAAGGCGGGGCCAGGGTTGGACAAAAACCTCTTTGGCCAGGAAGCCGGTGATCGTCCTGATCTACTTCTCTAAGCTTCCAGCCCTGATGAATGTTCAATATCTGAGTCTCACCCCACTCATTATTGTAATTCTCCGTAAAACTCTAGTTACCCACATGGAATTCTCATCTACATCTAGCCCAATTTGCTACTGGATTTCAATGTTATTTCATTTGAAAACAATCACTAACAGAAAGAACCTGGATCTGGTTTCGAAAACAGAATTTGAAAGGAATTCATTCTGAAGGCTGCAAAATCCCGGTGATGGCCCATCGGCACCCTGAAAGGGCTTCTCAGGTACCTCCACTCTCCTCTGCATGCCTCCATCCATCTCAAAATACATGTCTGGCTCTTCCTGCGCGTAAACAGAAACAGAGAGTTCCGGGATCCAAAGGCAAGGCTGCGATTTAAGAGACACTTTGTTTTTGTAGGTGTTCAAGGATTTGGAATCAAAGCAGCAGAATTATTAAAATTAATCCAATTTTCTTGCATTTATTTTGTTAGTTCATACCTCTAAAAGATATATTTTGGAAGGCACCCTTCAACCCACCCATTTACAAATCAAAGCTTTCTTTGGAATCCCTGAGACCAAACCCAAGCTAGACAGTGACACACTGCCAGCTCCAGAGCCCTGCCCACCTGGAAGGGGTATGGAATGCACTATTTGACTGGAGCTCACATTTAATTACAGTGTCAAAAATCGAACTTAAATTGCTTTAATCAGCTGCCAACACTATGAGCCTTTCTGGCTTGAATTTCTATAAACAAAGAATAAATTCAAATATGTCACAAAGTGGCAGCAACTCGTTGACCACTGGACTAGGAATCGTTATGCAACCGTGGCTCACTGTGGAAAAAGTCAACATCTTCCTGTATGTGACTCTTTGCTGATCTTTTTGGATTATCAGTCAACAGAATCATCATAAAGCTAAATAATCTGCACTGAAATTACTCATCCTCAGACATCCAAACCAGTAGCTGTTCACCAATACTGCCTGAATAAAGCTGTCGCTGACTTTCCCTGCTTCAATTCAGAGTATTTTTGGAAACATCATTGCACGTTTAAAATGTAATAAGCAAAAGAACCTTTGGTAATTAAACATTCTGTAATTTAAAACTCCAAAAGACAGGAGCAGTGATAAGACATGAGATTTTCTTTGCTGGGGTGAAAAAAGACAGAAAGCACTTAGCTGTTTAAAAAAAGAAAGAAAAAAAAAAAAGCAAGGATTTTTAGAGCCAGAAACAGTAACAGTGTCCTTTATTCTGGAAATGTTTAAAAGCCTGTAAGCAGAGATCACCCAGTTCATCCTGAGCATTGGTGAGCAAATAACTTCTGAAACGCTCCTGAAAGAGAATTCTCCAGCCTCCTCTGTTTGAAATGCTTCCTAAAGCAAACACAAAAGTGAGCAAAACACAAGAGCTCATGTTAATTCCAAACGAAGACCAACAGTCACAAATTAAGAGTCCGTCTTAGAAAGGGGTGCTGCTTCCACATCAAGCAACTATTGGAAAGAGTAGGGGTAGATGCAGAATTAAGATCATTTGTGATTACAGAAAGAGACCAGAACATTAATTTTTATAACTAAAAGAGAAATTTATTTCAGATAATCCAAGGAAATGAGTACAGACAACCTAACAGGATTCTCAAGCCCTGTCCCTGCTGGTGTGGTGTGAAGATCACAGGCAGTGTAGCTGACACCCCGCACATCTTTCCCAGGCCCCTCCTGCCACCTCTTTTTGGCATTCACCCTCTCTCAGGTTCCATATCCCTGCCCATGTTCTCCATGAAAGGCCACATGAATGCCCATGGTCTTTCCTGCCTCTAACAGACTGATACCTTCCACAGTGACTCAAGCTTTAACCCTCTTCTGGATTCGGACCTGTACATCCAAAAGCCTGCCAGACATCTCTTCTGGATGCTCTCAAGGGCACATGACCAGAAGCACATGCAAAGCTCTCCTAAGCCTCAGTGCTTTCCTCCCTCCAACATTCCTTCCACCCTCTCAGTTATCCGAGCCAAGACACAGAGCCGCTTGGGAGTCATTTCTCTACCTCATCCTCACCACCCAACCTTCCCCCGAGATCCTGCTCACATTACCTCCTAAATGCTGTTACGTGACTTCAACCATGTCCGCTTTTTATGGGGGAGGACAGGCACCTGCACATCAGTGGGCACACCGACCTCTAGACATCTTCTGCTAAGTTACTGCGATGGGCAGAAAAGAGGAAGAAAGCAAGCCCAAGTTGCAAAGTCTTTGCCAGTCCTTCCACCAAGCACACCTTCAGTGGAGATGTGGGTCTGTGGAGCATAGATGGACCGAAAGCCAAATGGGCCAGTCAGGGATCTGAACAAAACATTAAGCCTTTTTTTTTTTTTTTAGACAGAGTCTCACTCTGTCGCCCAGGCTGGAGTGCAGTGTCATCCCGGCTCACTGCAAACTCTGCCTCCCGGGTTCACACCATTCTCCTGGCTCAGCCTCCCGAGTAGCTAGGACTACAGGTGCCCCTCACCACACCCAGCTAATTTTTTGTATTTTTAGTAGAGATGGGGTTTCACTGTGTTAGCCAGGATGGTCTCAATCTCCTGACCTTGTGATCCGCCTGCCTCGGCCTCCCAAAGTGCTGCGATTACCTTGTTTTTCTTTAAGGCAGTAAAGTTGACAGTAGTCCATTAAGAATCCACTTATAATAATAATAAATCTTTCTGACTATTGTGGGGGAAGAATAACTCCAATACGGGCAGTATGAATTCAAAGACATTAAATTGTAAAGGAGGCCTTGAAGAAGAGAGGAACTAAGAAATGTGACGACGTGGTCTGTTACATGTGCAGGTGCTGTGTGTGAGGGAAGCACTGATGGCCACTGGAGGATGAGGGACGCTCTGTCCTTCTGAGGTATGCCTGAAGGACAAAGATTGACCATCAAGGAGTAAGTAATCCATGAGTGGACCAAATTCTTTAGAAACAGGAACTCAAATCCAGTGGGGATTCACATAAAAATGTAAACTCCACTTTGTACCTCTCCCTCTCTCCCCATTAAGTCCATTTCTATAACTGCATACTAAATCAATTAAATGTATCTGCTATAACATTAATCATATTTTTTGTCTGTAATAGTAACAACTGGAAACTACCTAAAAGAGTCAGAGTAGGACTGTAAGACTATATTGTAGTCGACACTATGTCATAGCAGACTGCATCATGATAGAGAATGACACTCGTGATTTAACTGGTAAACACAAATGGCAATGAATATGACTGTGAGTAAGACATCTTCAATGTTAGCCAAATTATCTTCATTCTAATTTTCAAGTAAATTTATAGATTTACATATAAATGCACATAATTTAATTAAAATACATGTATGTATTAACTAGAAGGCTAATCCCCCAAAATGTCAATAGATGTTATTTCTGAGTAAGGAGGGTCAGGAGGGTTTTAATTTTCTTTTTACTAATTCTATTTGCTAAAATGTCTACCTGGATAAACTTTATAATAAAAACATTACTGTTTAAAATAAAATGAATAAAATATACAGGTATGAAGGTATTATTAGAACATATGAAAGTACAAAATCAAGCAACAAAAGGAGGAAATATATATTAAGAATTGAAAAAAGTATGTTGAGAATTCTGTCTGAGAAAAGCTGTAGCAATTAAGAAAAATCCCAGTTCTGGAAGCAATGGGAGAAAGATGATGACTTCCAGAACTTTCACCATCTACTAAGACGTCCACCAATTTCTAAGAAGGGATTGAATATGTCTGCATCCTCAGATCTGAGAGTAATTTTCCATGATGAATACTGAGCACCATAATGAGTGAAGTCTCTGAGGTGACCTCTATGACCTCTCTAAAACAATCACAGGCACCGCAAACATGGCCTATCCCACCCTGGCCCTTGGTGAAATCCAAGGGCATAATATTAGACTGAAACAGTGAGAAGAAGATTCGACATGGAGTGCTGCAAGAATGTGTTCTAGTCCTTGAGGCCAGCGCTATCCCAAGTGTGGTCTCAGACCAGCAGCCTCAGCTGCAGCTGGGGACTTGGAAATGGAAATGTATGTGCTACCTCTGGGACCTGTGGAATCAGAATCTCTGAGGTGGACCAGGAATCTATGTTTTTAAAATCCTGTGGTTGGTAACTTCCTGCTGGCTGAGGGTAGAGAGAATGCTTAGTGAACGCTGAAGAATGGCAGGTTAAATAATCCCTGAATGATTCCTGAGCGGATCAGTTTCTCAGCCAGAGTTTTGACCACAGCTGATAATGAACAGGGCTGTGACCACCAGGAAGGGTCTGAAGGGGAAGCATTGGTTGCAGTTTTCTGCCTCTGGTCCTCACGGATGGAGCCCCACCTCCAACTCTCTTACATTGAGGCCAAAGAAAAAGCTGGAATTCTCCAGGAGAGTAGGACCTGTTAAAGAGCAAAGGGCAACCCAAAATTGTATGAGCGGCCTTGCCCTGAGAAGCTTTGAGGCCAGAGGTTACTGAACAACTACCCTGGTAAAACCCTAACATGAATGATAACGTGTGATTGGATGTGACTGTCTTCAAAACAGCAATGATTGAGGCACAACGTGGATCTCAGATTGTTCTCTGAGTTTGGTCTGATAAGACCGTATGCATTTCCCAGGGGTGCCATAACAAAGTGCCACACCCTGGGCAGCTTCCGCAACCGAAATGTATTTTCTCACAGTTCTGAGGCCGAAAGTCCAAGATCAAGGTGTCAGCACGGCTGCTTCCTTTTGAAGCTGTGAGGGAGGATCTGTTCTAGGTTCTCTCTCCCCCAGCTTCTGGGGTCTGCTGCAATCTCTGGTGTTCCTTGGTTTAGAGAAGCATCATCCCAATCTCTGCTTTTGCATTCACATGGCCTTCTCCTTGTATACCTGTCTGTTTCCAAATTTCCTCTTCTCATAAGGACATCAACCATTGGATTAGGGGTTGATCCTACTACATCTGCAATTACCCGATTTCCAAATAAGGTCACATTCTGAGGGACCAGCTAAATACAAAATATTAGCCGGGCATGGTGGTGGGCACCTGTAGTTCCAGCTACTCAGGAGAACCACTTGAATCCGGATTAGAACTTCACAATTACTGACACAATTCAACCCATATTAGGTTGTTTAGTATTATACATTAGGAAGTCATAGCAAACCTTTGTAAAAATAACTGTTTATTAAAATTTGGTATAATTAATATTAAATATCCTTTCTGGCAAGATTTAGCCAGTTTTTTAAGCTTCATTGAGAGTACCACGATATTAGCATTAATAATAGAATGAATGGTCTATTAATTTTTTTAAAAGATACTATGTCTGCATTTCCAATAAAATTCACAGCGATGATTCAGGTAGATTAAATGAGAATGTCATTGTCAACCTTTTCAATTATATTACAGGAGCAGGGAGCACATGGGCCCTAAGGTAGAAATGAATATGGAATATTCTAGAACATGCAAGAAGCCAGTGTGGCCACAGCAGAGTGAACCCATGGTGCTGGAGGCAGGTGAGATCTTGAAGGGCCTTAAGAACATGAACAGGAGCTTGGATTTTATCCACATTGCCAAGGGAAGTATGAGGTGGTGTTTAGCAGGGCATAAATCTCATCTGCTCTGTACTTTGAGGAAAACACTCTGACTTCTGTGTGGAGAACAATCTATAGGAAGCCAAGAGGAGAGGCAGGGGGATGAGGGAGGGGTGACTTCAGTCTCCAGGAGAATGAGCTAGTGACATGAATTAAGGTACTGGTGGTGGAGGAGGTAGGTGGAGAACTGGACACTGAGATCTATTTTGAAGAGGGAGCCTACAGAACTGGTTGGTGGATGGGCTATGAGGGAAAGAGGATTGAACAATGATGCTAGGGATTTTAAACAAATCCCTGGGTAAATGGTTATCCTAGTATTAATACTAAGACGGGTAATGCTAGGGAAGGAGTAGCCTTGGGGGGCAGTGATCAGTTATTTTCTTAGACAGAAGCCATGTTACCTATAGGAGGCTCAACAGAGTATCAAATTAAAATCAAATATCTAATGTCTTGATTTGTGTCTTTATTTTTTCCATTAAGACACACATGGCTGGCCGAGCATGGTGGCTCACACCTGTAATCCCAGCACTTTGGGAGGCTGAGACAGGCTGATCACCTGAGGTCAGGAGTTCAAGACTAGCCTAGACAACATGGTGTTACCCCGTCTGTATTAAAAATACAAAATATTAGCCAGGCGTCATGGTGGGCACCTGTAGTTCCAGCTACTCAGGAGGCTGAGGCAGGAGTATCACTTGAACCTGAGAGGCAGAGGTTGCAGTGAACCGAGATCATGCCATTGCACTCCAGCCTGGGTGACAAGAGTGAAACTCTGTCTCAAAAATAAAAATAAATAAAAACCATGGGAAAGAACAATTGAGGAAACTGGGGGACTTGTCCTGGAACAGAAAACAATGAGGATTTTTGGTTTTTTAGTTTAGTTTTTGTTTTTGAGACAGAGTCTTGCTCTGTCGCCTGAGATGGAGTACAGTGGTGCAAACTCAGCTCACTGCAACCTCCGTCTCCTGGGTTAAAGCGATTCTCCCACCTCTGCCTCCTGAGTAGCTGAGACTATAGGCGCACATCACCACGCCCAGCTATTTTTTGTATTTTTAGTAGAGAAAGGGTTTCACCATGTTGGCCAGGCTGGCCTCAAATTCCTGACCTCAAGTGATCTACCCGCCTCAGCCTCTCAAAGTGCTGGGATTGCAGAAGTGAGCCACTGCGCCCAGCAAAAATGAGGTCTGAAGGGAGGTATGATTGTGTTCTCTTCAAATAGTTGAAAGGTTCCATTTGGAAAAGGGATTTAGTTATTCCTGTGGTTCTAGTAGTTGCAGAGGGTAGATCTAAGACCATCGGGTGAACGTTACAGAGAGGCCAGAAAGCCTTCTCCAGGGGAAGAAAGAGTCAAGAAAAGGTCTCAAAACTGTCTGGCAGAATTCTGCACAGGAGAGTCCTCAATTAGGTGCAGAACTGGCAAGTATAATAACCGTAAATCCCTCTCAATCTACCGTCTACACTGTTAGGCGACATCTTCATTTCCTGAAGATTCCCACACCTGAAGGCTTACATACTCTCAGGACGAGCAAGTTTGTGCTACCCAGTGAATCTGACTTCTATAGGACACATTTTATAACTTTTAAGAGTCTTTAAAAAGTTGAAAATGTAGCCGGGCGCAGTGGCTCATGCTTGTAATCCCAGCACTTTGGGAGGCCAAGGCGGGCGGATCACAAGGTTAGGAGATCAAGACCACCCTGGCTAACACTGTGACACCCTGTCTGTACTAAAAATGCAAAAACTAGCCAGCCGAGGTGGTGGGCACCTATAGTCCCAGCTACTCAGGAGGCTGAGGCAGGAGAATGGCGTGAACCCGGGAGGCGGAGCTTGCAGTGAGCCGAGATTGTGCCACTGCCCTCCAGCCAGGGCGACAGAGCAAAACTCCATCTCAAAAAAAAAAAAAAAAAGTTGAAAATGTAAAGATCTGCAAGAGCAACTGATCTTCAAAGTCCTATCGAGTCACAGGGTTTTGTAATGATGTCTAAACAGGAAAATTCCCATTTCAGAAAAGGCTCAATAGTATTTAATAGTTAGCTCAAAAGGACCAATCAAGTTCTACACAGGAAGCTGCTTAACTACAGTCAGGCCAAACCTTCATGCCCAGAGAAGACGACTGGGCCTGTAGACACAGATATTGATCATAAATCATCACAAACCACAGCTTTCCTTAATTGGGGTGGTAGGCAGGGAGAGCAGGCTTCAGGTTGGCCTTCCTCCAGCAAGGGCACACACGCCAAGGGGACCTGAACACGTGGAGCTTATGGTCAGGAAGCCTGAAGTGCCTGACCCAGCACATCTGGTGACTAGTAGTGTAGATTCCCCACGGAATGGATGTCAAGGTGTCATTATTCAAAGTGACCTTCCCTCCATCAGAATAATCAGAAACAGCTCACAAATAATCTGTAAGACGCTTCATCTTCTCTAGGTAACCTCCCCCCAGCATGATGACATCACTTCACATGAGGTGACATGGTTTTGTGACGACTTTTTTTTCCCTTCCAAGTTGGGAATCTCGCTGAAGGCTAAAATTGCCATTTACAACGTTTGAGCCCTCCTTGACACTTTGAAGAAGGGTCTGTGTAAACAGCCATTCCTACTTCTCAGACTCGCCAGAGGCAAAAACCTGTTTTGCTTTGGTAGTACACGCTCTTCCTTAACTGGTAAAAGACTTTTAAAAAAATAATAAGATGCTATTTTTAATTGTTTCATAAATCTGGCTTAGATATATTAAGGAAATTGCTATTTTATATGTAGAACAGCGGCAAACAAATCTCAAGAGATTAAAAATCATGTTCTTGTGGTTTTCTTTTAAAAGCTGCAAATTTGAATTCAATTTAAAAAATCATGGCACAGGAACAAAATAAGAATGAACAAAGATGGGAAAAATGTCCGCAGCCTTCTGCAGAGTCAAGTGCTGCTGTGAGTATACATGTTTCCAATTACACATCAGGGCTCGGTGAGCTCCAGGAGTCAAATTCAGACAGAACGAACGTGCAGTGCGTTACACAGAACCCAGGCCAGGAAAAGCTTCACAAAGTCTTTCTTTCAACTGAGGCAATTGCATAGACAATTTGGTTCATTTCAAGAAACAAATAAAACGTGACGTAAGACAGAAAAATATTATTATATGATTTCTCTCTTTTGCCTCCCAAAACAAAGTCAAATTGTGTTGGTGTATAAATCAAGATTTAGTATTTCCTTGGTTGCTTCCAGAATAATAGTAGATCACAAAGAGAGTAAGAACAAGAGAGAAAGTTCAGTTCTCAGCCAGATGATCTAAGCTAACAAAGGGTAAGACCCTCATTCCATTACTCACAGGAGACAACCAATAATAATTGGGCACATGGGGGTTTTGACAAGATAAACTGCTATGTGAGTCCAGGATGCTAATTTCTGGATTCTTTTGAGTTGCAAGAAAAATATACACCGACTCCCCCCACCCACCCACATAACAAGACACAATAGTTAACAGCTGGAAGAGTGTGATTAGGGGTAAATGTGATGGTAGGCTTCCATCTCAAATGATCGAAAATCATTTCAGAAGTCACCACAAAAGTTACTTCACAAAACTAAAAGAAGCCTTGACACCTTGTGTTATCCCATCATCTAAAGCAACTCTAATTTGGAAACACTTGATTCTTGGCAGGGATTCTAAAGAAGGTGCCATATCTGAAAGGCTGATGTGTCAGAAGGAGCTTTAAGGAACTAGCAAGAGAACAGCCAAAAGCTAAGATTTCTGATTGTAATCACAGGTCTGGATGTGTTCAAGGTAAGAAGAGATCATCCCGTCATGTGCAATATTTTCAAGAGAATGGGGCTTTGGTGACATTGATCAAAGTCTGATACAGACTTTTAGCTGCCTTCCAACTCCACATACCTACAATTCAATGATCTCTATGGATAGTAGAAGTAACTGCCACCCTGATGTTCTCATGGGTGATTTATATGTGAAGTGGACTCAAAAGAAATACAAAGAAATCCCTTAATAAAAACTATGTCCATTGACCCAACAATCTTCCCAGTGCTCTATCAGTCCTCAATTGAGTTTAGAGACATTTGGTCAAAAATGATCTACTTGTAAGCCGGGCGCGGTGGCTCAAGCCTGTAATCCCAGCACTTTGGGAGGCTGAGACGGGCGGATCACGAGGTCAGGAGATCGAGACCATCCTGGCTAATACGGTGAAACCCCGTCTCTACTAAAAAAATACCAAAAACTAGCCGGGCGAGGTGGTGGGCGCCTGTAGTCCCAGCTACTTGGGAGGCTGAGACAGGAGAATGGCGTAAACCCGGGGGGCGGAGCTTGCAGTGAGCTGAGATCCGGCCACTGCACTCCAGCCTGGGCGACAGAGCGAGACTCCGTCTCAAAAAAAAAAAAAAAAAAAAAAAAAAATGATCTACTTGTAATAAAGCCATCTGAGGGTACTAGCTCTTCTTCACTTCTGTGTTCCTTGAAGCAGGAAGTCAGTAAGATCGCTATTGAATTAAAATGAAGTAAAGCATTTTGAGATTTCGGATTTCTAAATTAAGGAACACACAATATACGGTACTTTATTCAGACAAGAATTATTAGAACCCAGGGCTAACACCCCAGTGAGGTGACAGGTAAATGAAAATCTGCCTCAGTTATTTGAACTCAGGTCAACACACAGCCAGAGCTAAAGCACCAGCTGACCTCAGATGCACAACCCAATGTTCTTACCATAGAATTCCAGAAGGCATCTAGTCATTCTCTTACGTAAATACAAAGACGTCAACTGGTTTAAAAATTCATTTATTTTTATTTTAGCTTCTTTGTGTCAAACTCAAATAAGCCTCACATAAATGATCAAAGACTTTTTGGTGGATCTTCCAAACGTACATGCCGGGAAGGGCTGCTTGCGCTTTTTCCTCTAAAATGAAGGTTTTGAAGACGCTTGCCAATGGAACGTTGTGCCTTACAGCTATAATATTTTTTAAAAGGCATTCAGTTTAAATTAATATATTTGGCCAGACAACTGTATTAAAATTCTTGTTGTTTTTTCTGTTATAATGGTAGCCTGTGGTATGACTAGTCTTCTTCAAAAATATGTACAGTTATTGCTTCTCTCTTGCCTGGGGTATATCATGTGCTTTTCATTTGAGTGTACATTGCAATACCTCATTAAAACCAACACTTAGGCTACACAAAAGTCTTCATATCATGCCGCAAAGGGAGTAAACTAACGTGGAAAGTTTCAGAGCCTCATAACTCATTGCAAGCAGCTCTTATACTAGCTGCTCAACTGATATTTAGCTCTCCCGGATGATGTCACAGTTTTCATGCTCTTAAAATTGCCTGCCTTCAGAAAATATATAGTTTTCTTCACGCACTAAGCATGGGGAGTTATGGTGTAAACAGAGACATTTTTTTCTCATACAAGGAACAACTGCTCCTCACCCTCCTCCCTTCTCCCCCTCCCCACTAAACACTTCACTTATACTTACACTGCAACAAAGAGTTGCAAATATGTGCAAATAAAGCCTTTATAACTCGCCTCTCTCCTGCTGGACAGCTCCTTGACTCAAGTATTTCTGAAGACAGACACTCTGATAAGGGTCTGCTCTGAGCTTCACTCTCAGCACACAGTTTACCTACCAGTATTATTCACCGCTGCATGAACCAGTAAGTCATCACTGACAGGAAAAAAACAATTTGTGATTTTCTTTTTAATGTCACAATTTTTCTTTGTAAGGTTTGGGAGAGAAAGTTGTTTCGAATGTTTCATCAATTTCTGTTGCCAAATGAACACCTGATTCAAACAGTCCCTGAAAGTCACACACAAGAAGCCTCCGACTTCAACATAGAGTCTGCTTTGAAGCATTATTTTTAAAAGGCATTGACTGCTTGAAGATAAGCAAGTGACACTCAATAGCTTCACTCTTTAGTCTTGAAAAATAATTTTTACACCTCGCACCTATTAGGATGGCTACTATGAAATAGAAAAACATTGAAAATAACAATGGTGGCAAAAATGCAAAGAAATCAGAACCCTTGTGCACTGCTGGTGGGAATATAAAATGGTACAGCCTCTATGGAAAACAGTACGGTGGTTCCTCAAAAGGCTAAAAATAGAATTACCATATGATCCAGCAATTCCACTTCTGGGTATATCTTCAAAAAATTTAAAGCAGGATCTCAAAGAGATATTTGTACACCCATGTTCATGGCAGTATTACTCACAATAGCCAAAAGGTCAAAGCAACCCAGTTATCCATCAACAGCTGAATGAATGAACAAAATGTGGTAAACAATAAAATATCATTCAGTCTTTAAAAAGAAGAAAATTTGGACACCTTCTACAATATAGATGAATCTTTTTTAAAAATTAAATTGGTTTTTAAAAATTGCTTTATTTTAAAATTCCGAGGGACATGTGCAGGATGTGCAGCTGTGTTACACAGGTAAACGTGTGCCATGGTGGTTTGCTGCACCTATCAACCCATCACCTAGGTATTAAGCCCAGTAGGCATTAGCTGTTTTCCCTAATGCTCTCCCACCCCCACCATCCCCCAACATACACCATAGATGAATCTTAAGGGTATTATGCTGAGTGAAATAAACCAGTCACAAAAAGACAAACAGTGTATGATTCTACTTATTTGAGGTACCAAGAGTAGCCCAAATTCAGAAAGTAGTAATAATGGTTGCCAAAAGGTGGGGGTATGGGGAATATAGGGAGTGTTGATTGACATCAAGTTTCAGTTTTGCAAGGTAAATAAGTTCCGGAGATTGGCTGCACCAACAACGTGAATATACTTAACACTACTGAACTGTAAAGTGGTTGTGACTATAAATTTTATGTTTCATGTATTTACCACAACCAAAAATAAAAATTAAATTAAAAATAAAAGATTTTATAGCACCTATAACATACCAAACCCACTGTATATCTTACACTCATGAATATTTTATGTTTTCAAAACACCTTTATTTTTTCCCTTATTCATTCATTCCTTCATGTATAACCCACAATGTGTTAGGCTACGTGCTGGGCAACCTGGAAGACCCAAAGATAAATTAGGGGAGTACCCTATATTTAAAGACCTTGTGATGACATCAATATCAGTAATATAAAGTAAAATGTGTTCACTGATGAAAACTGCTCTACTTCCTAGATTCTTCAATTCAATTGCAGTTTCTGATATTCTGCCACGTTGATCCCACAAATTCACTTGTGTTTAAAAGTTAATGTGCTTGATTATCATATAGCTGCTTCTTTCGTAAGAGGAATATAGACAAAATGCTATGGGATTTCGGGGGGAGAAAGAACTTTTTATTAAATGTACATTTTCAATCAATAAGAAAATACAATTTTTTAAAAATCAACACTATCTCCTTGGTGCTTTTTTTCACATCTCATCCTCTTTGCTTCCTTACCGTGCCTCAGCAACCATTTCTGGACCCAATCTTGGGTTACTGCATCTGATAGCAAGTGTTATGTGGGCCATGGGTCATGAGCCATTAGCTCCCTCTCTGCTCCGAGGGATGGAGTACATGTGATGGCTTCCATCAAACTCAGATTACATATCTTGCTGGTAAGTTACCCCTAAAAATTGACAAATGGACTCTCCAGGTAGACACTGAGGTAATCTGCAACCAAACCTAACTTATACTTAGGGGCTTTGGGAGCCCACCAGAGCCATAAAGCCATATCTCCACCTAGACTCTACACTGGAAAGCTGGTCATTAACACAAAGGACAAGCCATTTGGGAAAGCAGTCCACATGAAAAGGACTGTGGTTTCAAGAACAGTCATTCTATTCCAGGTTTAAAATACTCTTCTCCTCTTTATCTACCTTGAGGACTCCTATCCATCCTTCCATAGCAGATCCAGCCTCATCTTCTAAGTGAAGCCCTCCTCTGGGACGTCAGCCTCTCCTCTGCATCCCCTAGCATTTTATGCCTCTTCTGTTAAAGCACCTGTTTGCACAGCTGTATCCACCACTAAATTTAGAGGCAACAGACCATGGTTTTGAATGTGTGGAACCCAACACAAAGCCTGAGACCTAGTGGGTTTTCACTGCACGAAAGAGGGAAGAATGAATGCATGAGCAAACAAGACAATGGGAGTCTATCATCAGTATTTACATTTCAAAATGCTAAGTGAAAATTGTGCAAATCTCTAATCAAGCTGTACTTTAAAATGCTAAATTGATGTGGCTAAAAAATTTCAACACTGAAATTTCTTTTTGCAAGTTAAGTCTTTGCATAACCAAAACAGAAAAGAACACATCAATGAACTAAACAGATAAATTTATGGCTGCAAGATTTAGTGTGTGAGAGGAAAGTAAAATTAAATGTGTCCCTGAAAGTTCCGGGGTCTCAGATACATAGGCCAGTGGAATAGAATAGAGACTTCAGAAATAAACTATTGCATATATGGTCCGATGATTTTTGAAAGTGGTTCAAAGATCATTTAATCAGAAAAAGAGCAGTCTTTTCAACAAATGGTGTTGGGAAAACTGGGTATACATATGCAAAAGAAAAAAGTTGGGCTTTTACCTTATACTAGATAAAAAATTAACTCAAAATAGAACAAAGACCAAAAAATAAAAGCTAAAACTCTAAAATTCTTATGAGAAAACTCTAAAACGCCTAGGGAATAACTTCATGGCATTGGATTTCACAAGCCCGTCTTGAATATGACACCAAAAGCACAGGCAGCATAAATAAAATAGACAGATTTGCCTGCATTAAAATTAAACAGTTTTGTGAATCAAACAAGCTATCAACAAAGTCAAAAGACAACTATAAAATAAAAGAAAATATTTGGGCCGGGCGCAGTGGCTCAGGCCTGTAATCCCAGCACTTTGAGAGGCCGAGACAGGCGGATCACGAAGTCAGGAGATCGAGACCATCCTGGCTAACACAGTGAAACCCCATCTCTACTAAAAATACAAAAAAATTAACTGGGCGTGGTGGTGGGCGCCTGTAGTCCCAGCTACTTGGGAGGCTGAGGCAGGAGAATGGTGTGAACCCGGGAGGCAGAGCTTGTAGTGAGCCGAGATCACGCCACTGAACTCGATACAGAGTGAGACTCCCTCTCAAAAAAAAAAAAAATATATATATATATATATACACACACACACACACACACACACACATATATTTGAAAACAATTTATCTAATAAGAGATTAATATCCAGAAAAAAAATATATATATCACCTACAACTAAACAACAACAACAACATAAACAACCCAATTTAAAAATGGGCAAAGGACTTGAACAGAATTTTTTCCCAAGATAACACTAATGGCCAATAAGTACATGAAATTATGCTCAATATCACTAATCATTGGGAAAATGCAACTCAAAACCACAATGAAATACTTCATAGCCACTAGTATGACTATTACCAAAAAATCAGAAAATTATAAGTGCTGGTGTAGATATGAAAAAATTGCAAATCTTATGCACTGTTGGTGGGAGAGTAAAATGGGAAAGTTACTATAAAAAACAGTATAGTGATTCAAAAATTAAAAATAGAAATACCATATGATTCACCAATTCCACTTGAAGATAGCAGGAAATTGAACTGACATTTGCACATCCATGTTCATGGCAGCATTATTTTCAATAACCAAAAGGTGGAGGCAACCCAAGTGTCCATCCACAGACGAGTGGGTAAACAAACTGTGATATACACATATCATGAGATATTCTTCAGCCTTAGGAAAGGAGGGAAATTCTGACACATACGATAACACAGATGGACCTTCAGAACATAAGAGATTATCTTATTTATCTTATGCTAAGGGATAAGCCATCCACAAAAGGACAAACGCTGTATGATTCCACTTACGTGAGTTACCTAGAGCAGTCAAATTCACAGAAACAGAAAGTAAAATGATGGTTTCCAGGGGCTGAGAGAAGGATAGAGTGGAAAGCTATTGTTTAATGGGTTGGAGTGTCAATGTGAGAAAATGAAAAAAGTTCTGGAGATGGATGATGGTGATTTTTGCACCACAAGGTGAATGTATTTAATATCACTCAACTGTACACTAAAACATGGTTAAGATGATAAATTTTATGTATATTTTACTATAACAAAAAGTCATAAAAATCAAACATGGTTCTTCTCATTAAAAACAGAGAAAGTTCCTGGGTCTAGTTGGTTCTCCTTCCTTCTTAGTTCTTGGATCAAGGAGATAGAATTGTGTCCAAAGTGACCGAGTGACCTAAGGAGTAATGGGCTTCCATCCAGCCACTCCCTGCTTTATGACTGAGCTGTACTGGGAGAGGCATTGTCAGGGGAAATTCCAGGTTTCTAGAATTGGTATCTAGCCAGAATTTGTCCCAGGGCTAAGTGGCTAAGACAGTGAACTAGTCTGTTAAATGGAGTCATGCAATTCCATTACATACCCTTTTCTTTCAACTATATGGCCAGGCATGACCGGCCAGGAGCCTAGCAGACAGAAGACATGTGGGCTTGTACTTGTTACCTGGAATTGAAAGGAGCTCTTGGCGTGGCTCTTGTTCAAGCTCCATGGTTGACTAGCACATGACCACCAAGAGAGCTACTGTACTTCTCCAAGACTCATTTTCTCTTCTGTAAAATAAGCCTGAGTTCCTTTCACAGTGCATAAATCTTTTCCTCCAGGAACAGAGACGGCCCAGGGCCTGTCCAAGACAACTAGGAAACCAGGGCAGCAGTTAAGTCATTTCTAGGCAGGAATAAATGAGCATATGTCAGCTCTCAGAATCTCAGTTTTCTCACCCATAAAATGGAAAAGAATACTACTTCTTTTATGTCATTCACAGTATTGTGAGCTAAAGGCACGTTAATGATGCTGAGGCTGTAAACTAATGCATAATGTGATGTTTATCATTCTTCACCTACATTTGAGTTACTGACCATCTCCTGAGACCACAGAGGACTCAACAAAAATCATAACTCCTAGAACGGCAAGGTCTAAATGGCAACCACTAGCCCGTGTGACAACTGATCACATGAGAAGTGAGTAGTCCAAATTAAGATGTGCTGTGAGGGCAAAATATCTGCTGGATTTTGAAGACTTTCTATGAAAAAGGTATCTCATTAGTCATTTTTATATTGATTACATATTGAAAAGATTCCATTTTGGCTATGCTGGACTCTTCAGATACATCCTGGGAGACTGTATTAAAAGAAAATACATGATGGAAATTAGTGTAGGTAGCTACTAGAAAACGTAAAATTACATGATTCACATCTTATCTTTACTGTTCTAGACATATAAATGTGACTTTCGAGTTACTTTTCAGCATGAGAAGATAGAAAGAAATCAATGAATAAAGTGAAAAAGCTAAAGATTAAAGATACTTACAAATCACCACTGTATTTTTGAAGAAGTCATTTTGAGCATATTTCTCACCATTGAAGCCCCTGCCTGCCTGGCTCCTCTGCCCACCTTGTTTTGCTAGTGGGTCATGTTCCTATATGTGCATAGACGAGGAGTGGCTCTCAGGGACCGACCGTAAGCATACTCAGCACAGCCCGTATACCCATGTTCTCACCCCAGGTTGGTGTCTTGGAGGGAGAAGCATTTTTCCACTCCTTCTGTGACTCATCACAGAGGTATAAAATAGCGTCTCCATCACGCGATTTTTTGTTTGTTTGTTTGTTTGTTTTTTGAGACAGAGTCTTGCTCTGTCGCCCAGGCTGGAGTACAGGGGCGCGATCTTGGTGCACTGTAACCTCCAGCTCCCAGGTTCAAGCAATTCTCCTGCCTCAGTCTCCCAAGTAGCTGAAATTACAGGCACACGCCACCACGCCTGGCTAATTTTTGTATTTTAGTAGATATGGGGTTTCACAATGTTGGCCAGGCTGGTCTCAAACTCCCAACCTCAAGTGATCCACCCATCTTGGCCTCCCAAAGTGCTGGGATTACAGGCTGAGCCACTGTGCCAGATTTAAAAGAAAAAAAACTATTCAAACATATTTGGTTTCTTATTGAGGTGAAGTTCACATAACATGAAACTAACAGTTTTAAAGTGAACAATTCAGTAGCGTTTAGTTAACACTGTTGTGCAACCAACACCTCTTTCTAGTTCCAAACATTTTTGTCACCCCAAAAGGAAACCCTGTGCCCATTAAGCAATCACTCCACATCACCCCTCTTCCTAGTCCTGTGCTTTGCACACAACTGACTCATCCTGATAGTTATAACCTAAAAGTTAAATCAAATTGTTAGTAAACTGCAAACCCCTGGCAAGTGAATTACTTAATATCTCTTAAAATCCTGACATCAAATGATTCCCCTGTAAGGCCATGAGATGATAAGAACATCTGCTCCCGTCTCTTGCTCCAGTGGATGAAACCCCCTCCTCAAGGAGGGTTACACTCAGGCATCAGGCCTCGCAACCATTAGTTAGGCCCAATCATTTGTCATACATTGACAGACGTGCAGGCCTGAGACTCTGCCTTCTGGAGCTTTCTAATGCTCCTTGTTATCTCAGTCCAATCCCTGCTAGGAATCAGGCTCTTCTGCTGAATGTAAAATTTTTCCATCTGCCTCCATAAAGTATGTGCCACCTGTCAGCTGACTGGTCAACCCCAAGCTCAAAGTACATGGACATTTCGGGGGTGACAATGGTGGACATACATCTTTAGCAAAGATTAAGAAGGTACCAGAAGACGACCAGCACGACCCAGCAATACAGCAGAATTCATCAGGAAAGCTTTGGCTCTGGGTGGAGCTCCTTGCTTTAGCTCTGCCTTTGAGCACTTGGGTGGCTGGGGAGGCACTGGGGTGGAAGGGAGAGAAGCAGGAATTCATACACTGCAAATTTCACTGCACTTGACCACAACTTTGAGTGGAAAGGGCACTGTTGTGCATCTATCTGGCTTTTCTTTATAAGGCCTTAAAATGCTGTGGAATCCATCTGGATGAAAGATGCCATCCAATTATAAATGCTTAGGACACTTTTTATTGCCCTTTAAGAGTTCTGATGCTCGCTCTTCCATGCCCATATGTTTCTGCTTAAGAGGCTTCATTCAAATCAAATTTGAAGAAAAGTCCAGATTACCCAACCACAATTACCTGAGCAAAAATCCCCTCAATTATCTCGGTACTCCAAATAAATTTGGAGTACAAAGGTGGTCTGCCCGGATAGCACTGGCTAAAAACTGTTTCGTCTCCCACTTCACCCTGCATTATTATAATCTACTTGACTGCACTTCATTTATAACAATAGGGAGGACTTGTTTGATGCCATACATTGCCACTTGCTCAAGTGTAAAATAAACTTTAAATGACTGACATGCTGCTAAATTTATGTTAGAAAGCATTCATAACAGGAATCTTAAGGCAATAAAGTCATAGAATCTTACAGAATTTAAAAATTATTTTGTGAATGATTTACACTAAAATACCTCAAATTTATTTCAAAAACAGCCTTACTTAAAACTGACTTAAAATATATGTAGGATAAATAATTTGTAGTGAATTTAACAAAACTTCAGCAATTCAAATGAATGTATGTTATTCTTCTTAAAAACAGATACTCTGAAAATATCCATTAGGATAAATAGCTAATGCACATGTGGCCAAACATCTAGGTGATGGGTTGATAGGTGCAGCAAACCACCATGGCACACATTTACCTGTGTAACAAACCTACACATCCTGCACATATATCCTGGAATGTAAAATTAAATTAAATTTTTAAAAAGCAGATATTTGGCAAATATCAATAGTTTCAAAGTAAAAATACTCTATGCACTGTTTTTTTGTTTGTTTTGTTTTGTTTTTAATTTTTAATTTTTTTTTTTCTTTTTTGAGATGGAGTCTTGCTCTTTTGCCCAGGCTGGAGTGCAGTGGCACGTTCTCAGCTCACCACAACCTCCGCCTTCCGAGTTCAAGCGATTCTCCTGACTCGGCCGTGCCACCATGCCCAGCTAATTTTTTTGCATTTTTAGTAGAGATGATGGTGTTTCACTGTGTTGGCCAGGCTGGTCTCGAACTCCTGACCTCGTGATCCGCCCGCCTCGGCCTCCCAAAGTACTGGAATTACAGGCGTGAGTCACAGCGCCCGGCCTATGCATTGTTAATTTTATCACGACAGTTATAAATCCATCAAGATGTCCTGTGATTTTTCAACACAAATTACTCAAATTATGAACTTCTCTGTGTGTATTTTCCACTGGCTTGTTTATGAATCCTGCTGATATGTCTGCTACAATTTCTCCAAAGGCTAAAAGATGTTTACAGGACAAATGACATCATGACCATGACAAGCTCAAATGTGTTTATATCAGTTGGGTTTAGAGGGTCTTCAAAACATGGCTTTAAAATCCCAGTTATTATGTAGCTTAATGTGTTCCTGATGTTTCTGGAGTAATGTATTTCTAAAAATAGAGAAATAGATTAGTTAAAAGAAAATGAATTATTGGTCTAATCTGTCTTAGGCATGGCCGATGAAATGCATTTTCACAGTCTTCCACGATAATATGACACTTAAACTGTGAGGACCAATGAGGTGATAAGAGAGAAAATAAACAGTAAATAGATACGCCATGTAAGTTACTACTCTAATAAACAGAAAAGATATTTTATAGAAAAAGGAAAATACCCACAGGCATATAAGAAATGTCCTATTGTTGTTATCAAATTTACTGTTACCTGCTTAAAACTGCCTTAAAGGTGTTTTAAGTGTGTCTTTTCTACCTTAGATTCTTTGGAGGAAAGCCATCAAGCAGCAAATACCTAGCAGGAGGCCATCGCGTTTCTATTTGAACTTCTATGAATGTCAAGCTCTGTTCTTCAAAATGTAGCCCTATGGATGGGTGGCCCACTGGAGAGAATCAATCTCACTATGCAGCCAACATTGCCCTTTCTGGATCTTTCCCCAGTAGTGAGGGTTCTGCTCTAGTTCAGAATTATGCAGAATAAGTACACTTTGTCTTACACACCATAATTCTTCAAATATCTAAAATGTATATTATGCTCTCCAAAGCCTGGTCATCTCCAGGTTAAGTATCTCTCAAAAACACCCCATCAGATAATGTGATTTTAAATCTTTATCCCCTTGGTCATATACCCACAATCTCATTCTATTTACCAATATCCCGACTGATGCATCAACTATATATGTATATGTGTTGTTTTTTATTTTTATTTTTTAAAAAGCAATTCCACTGTAATTTTAGCAGAGGTTATTTCCACATAGAACTATGTATATATGTATATATACATATCTTCATATTATATATAAATTTTCTGTGCTTTTCCAGTTATCTATAACGGGCATATATGACTTTTATAGCCAGGTAATTCAATATTCATTCATTCAATGCACATCATCTAACATACACCTGGGAAGTGTGCTGGGAAGTGAGGATGGAGCCACAAACAAGCAAAATAAAAACCCTGCCGTTGTGGAGTTACCTTCTCATTGGAGAAGACGTACAGTAAAGGAAAAAAAATAGAACAGTAAAGTTAATAGCCTGTGAGAAGGGGATAAAAAACTGGGAAGGAAGACAGGATGATGTGTGAGGAATACTATATATATATATATATATATATATATATATTTTTTTTTTTTCAAATGAAGTCTCACTTTGTTGCCCAGGCTGGAGGGCAGTGGCTCGATCTCGGCTCACTGCAACCTCCACCTCCTGGTTTCAAGTGATTCTCCTGCCTCAGCCTCCCAAGTAGCTGGGACTGCAGGCATATACCACCATGCCTGGCTAATTTTTATATTTTTAGTAGAGACAGGATTTCACCATGTTGGCCAGGCTGGTCTCAAACTTCTGGCCTCAAGTGATCTGCCCACCTCGACCTCCCAAAGTGCTGGGATTACAGGAATGAACTACCAAGCTCGGCCTGGGGAACACTATTGAATAGTGTGGTCAGGGAAAGCTTTACTGTGAAAGTGATGAAGGCCCAAAGAAAGTGAGTTACTAAGTCATAAATGATGGGTAGAACATTCCAGATTGCAGGACCAGCAAGTGCAAAGGCCCTGGGGTGAGGAATACCAAGAACGCTTGTGTGGGCAGAGCAGAAAGAACCAAAGGTAAAGCATTAGGAGATGAGGCCGAAGAAGTAACCCGGATCAGGTGGTTAGGGTCCTCAGGCCCTGGAGGAAGGCCAGCAGCACTGGAGCCACAGGGACTGACAATGTTTAGCAGTCATCCTGACTCCCTGTGAAGAATAGACCCACAGAAGCTTAGACAGAAGCGAGGACAATTAGGAAAGCAGAGTCATGATCCACGCACAGGATCATGGTGACTTGGAACAGAGAGACAGCAGTGGAGCTGGGGAGTGACTCTTTTCAGTATTTCTCAGATTGTACCAGTGGGATCTGCAGAGAATACATAGTTAAAGGAAATGTCTGTAACTAAACATGACTCTTCAAACGTGATCCTACTGTGGCAGAAGAGAGACAATTTTACATTTCCTTTCCCAGGGTATCTTATTCTAACAAACACAGAAACCCTAAAAACAAGCCAACCAACATGATGAAAATGATTATATAATGTACACAGCCCAGGCTGGATTTGAACTGATGAGGGCAAAAATATCTCTAGCGAAAATTCCTCTCTCTAACCACAGCCTTCTCTCCTTCCATCTCTGCCTCGCCCTTGCTCTTTCTGAAGGCTTCCTGGATGCTCATGAAGCTTCCTCCTTCTTTGACTCATCCTATTTTCCCAGGACCTTTATCAACTCAGGGCTCTGCTCCCCTCCCCACAGTCAGCTCACTGTGCTCTGACTAGTTCCCTGAAATTGCTCATCCTCTTACTAACCAGGAAGCTTCTACCAGCTCTTCGTCTTCTGTCTCCACCCTAGTGCCAGAGAACTGAGCATTGATGGAGAAAAAGCATGCAGCTAAGACTGGCTGTCTCTACCACAAATCTCATAAGTTTTAAAACCCATTTGGAATTTCCATTCACTCCTTAACTTCTTTTCAGTCATCCCTAATTCACTTCCTATGTAATTCTCTACACAGCTGCTGAAAACCTTCCTTTCTGCTGCCTCTTACCCCAAAACTACTCTCACTTTACTCACAAAGGTTGACCTTGTTTTCTATTTCCTTTTTTTTAGAGTAATGAAGCCATAAAACGTAAGTTCTTTCAACCTGGACCTCCCACTCTTGGGTTTTCTCAATAGCTTCACCTGGATTCTCCCCCTTCACTCTTGACTCAGAGGTAAAAGCTCCCTTGCTCCCAAATCCTTTAGCAATGCAGGGTTGATCATTGCTCCTTTCCAGATTTAACCCCTGCATCTGCGCCCCTGAGACAGACACTGCCATGATTTCTCAGCTTGCCGTCTTCTCCCTCCTGCGTTTCCTCCCTTTCTCTCTGTGACGGATATTTTCCCTGTGCAAGAGAAATTTCTTCTACCCTAAAATAAATAATCCAAAACATCTCTTGACTCCACTTAAGCTAACGTTCAATATCTCACTTTCCCTTGTATTAACAAAAGTTAATTGAGTCAGTGCAGTGCTACAGTTCTCAGACACAACGATAAACACGATAGAGACCTGGCTTTCACCACCATATTTCCCAAAGGAGCCATCAACATGCCTTGGCATTTTGCCTGCTTTCTCTTCAATTACTTGCAAGTTGGCTTCTACTGAGCTTCACTGAAAAAGCTTTCATGACTGACCACATTCAATCCCAACGGTGAAACTGTCCCCTTGCCCAGTGGTCTTCAAAACCCTCTGACTCCGCAGTGTCTCATTAACTCCAACTCATTTCCTACTAAACATCTCTTCTCGGTTCTTCAAAGTCAAAGATTGGGAACCAAATCTACAAACTTCTCCTCTCCTCTCCTTTGGGTCCAACTCCATCCTTCTCCATGAAACTTCTTATTCCTAGAAATGGTGTCCACACCTTTTAGGCTTCCAGGCTCGAGCCTAGAGTCATCTTTAACTCTTTCCATACTCAGACTCCCAAGACCCAGTCAGCTGTTTAGGTGTCTCCTCTGTATGCAGCACCTACTGTCACTGCCCTGGTCCATCTCCCAGAGCCCACATCTTGTCCCATTGTCTGCAAAGCCTTTCCTATACTCTGGATATGAGTGCAGACTCCCCCTAAAATCCCACTGAAGTTTTTAGTTTTTTCTTTTTATCTTCTTTTTTTAATTGTTTTTATCTTCCTCTACTCACACAGAAATACTCCAATTACAAGGACCTTATTTTATTCCCTTTACTGTCAAACACAAAGCCACACATGCCATGTGAAAAGGCAGTACTGTGCTTCCTTCAGTGCCACTCTAGCACACCCACTCCAGCACACCCTTCTTGTGTGGGTGTATGCTCATGTGATACTATCACAGGCAACGCTTACTATGCAATACGTTTTCCACAATCACAATATTGTGATATGAGCTCATTCTTCAGGCCTTGACACAAGTGCCCACAAACCTAAGAGAACGCATTTTCATTTTTATGATACATAGTTTTCGACTGCTCCACTCTGGCTGCCAAGGCATTCCTCCTCCAAACCACGATGTCTATATCAAAAGAAGAACAATGAGGGAGAGCTGGAGGTAGCGCTAAGAAACAACCTGGTCCAGCTCCCAGGTCTCACAGAGAACACTCTGAACAAGCTTGTTAGAGGTATCTTCTCCTGGCCTCAGCTTCTCAGAAACAATTACACATCTTCTAGGTAAACATGGAGTGTGCAGTGCAGAATACCAAAGCAGAGCTTCCCGTTGTACCTGGTTGTTGATCTCCTTGTTGACCTCCCTCAGATGAACATTTCTTAAGAACAGTGTTCAATTAATCCAAGTATCCCTGGTGGCTGGCAGGATGAATCAGTTATGACTTATTTCATGTTTGTGGGTGGGTGTATGAGGTGGTCCTCAAAGGAGATTTTTCCTCTGTAGACAATCGGCCTGTCTGTAGAGTCACTTCCTGTCATTTCCTTTGAGTGGGACTATGAGCCAGGGTGTTGGAAGAAGGAAGAGTCCAAAGGATGCCTCAGGGAATGGCCATTGCCTGGTCTGCCCTAGATAACTTCTGAGCCAGGTCACCCTAAAGTGCTACATGAAAAGTCACGGACTTTTTTTTGGTCAACTTGTTGATCTCAAATGTCCTTATCAGGCATGAATATCCAGCTTCCCAGGTTTGCAGCTATGGATTTGTTCTTGCCAAAATATTGGGGATTGGATTGGAGAGGGAAGAAGGTATGAAGATGCATTCTGTGTTACTCAACAAGATCTGCATGGCCTCAATCAATGCATGTTTGGCCATATGGATATTTACAAACCCCACCATCAATTCACCCAAATAAAGAGTGTCTTAGACTTATTCTCACAAGACAAGAAAGAACGCTGCCTCCACGGAGACTCTCTGGGACACCTGGGAGAGATTCATTTAATAGTAAAGAAAGGAAAGGAAAAGATGAACCGTGACCTGCAAATCATTAAAGAGGGTGACTGGTTCATAGGCAAGAGCTTTCATTAGTGCTAAAATTCCAATTCAAAGTTTGCATGCATGGATGCTTTTTGTTTTGCTGTTTACTTGGTAGAAACTGATTTGCTTTTCGTAGACAAAATAACTAGGCATTTATAACCACATACAGGTACAAAAGAAAGATAAAATGATGCCTTTAGCCCAGTCAGATATACTCTTAACCATCGAGATAGTTCCCTGAATCTAATAGGCCAACAATATTCTAAAACTAGAACCTTTGCTACCATAGCCAGAATTTGTAAGACTGCACCACTGTTAAGTAGAGGCAATTTTTAATACTTAGGGTCTAACCAGAAGGCATAAAATGCAAAAAAGTTACAAAATCCTGTACTTTTTAATAATTAAATGAAAACACATAGACTCTAAGCAGGAAAATATCTGAGATCCTTAAAACTGTATAATCATAATTGTTCTACATTGGTAATATGTGTGATGATATTTTTCTCCAAAAAAAAAAAATTCTCTACCATTTCATTCTCTTCGCTTTCTTCTAGCCCTTAAGGTCTAGCAAAGAGGAATAACTGAAAAGATGCAAGTTGTACCCTTGCGCAGTTCAACAACAGCAAAAATTGCAGCTCCCCAACCCTACCTCTTATGTCCCCTGAGTAATCTGTGATCACTTGAGGGTGAGGACAATATATTTCCCCAGTGAACTGACTCTCCACCAAGTACCACCAAGAAATCAAAAAAGTTTTTATTTTATTGTGCCATCACATATAAGAGTTCATAATTAGTTCAAAATTAAAAATTATGTTCTAAAAATAAAGCTTTCTAAGTCAATGTAGCCACTGATTCTAAGATCCTTATAGTTTTCCTCTCTCAAACAGAGACCATTATCATTTTATTTATTTATTTATTTATTTATTTATTTATTTATTTATTTATTTATTTAATTTTGAGATGGAGTCTCGCTCTGTCGCCCAGGCTGGAGTGCAGTGGTGCAATCTCCGCTCACTGTAAGCTCTGCCTCCCGGGTGTTCCTGCCTCAGCCTCCCGAGTAACTGAGACTACAGGCACCCACCAGCACGCTCAGCTAATTTTTTTTTTTTTTTAATTTTTGTATTTTTAGTAGAGACGGGGCTTCACCGTGTTACCCAGGATGGTCTCGATCTCCTGACTTCATGATCCGCCCGCCTCGGCCTCCCAAGTGCTGAGATTACAGGCATGAGCCACCATGCCTGGCCAATCATATGGTTTTTAAAGAGAAACTGAACAGTTATTTGTAGAAATTCTGTAAAGCATGACTTTGGAGTCCTTTTTTAAAAATTATTATTTAGGATAATGGTGCATACAAATCCCAGACAGCACATTATAATCACCTTGAGGCAACTGTAATTTAATATGATTAATCTAATTCCAATTCTATTTATAAAAAAAAAAAAAAAAAAGCCATGCCCAAGCCCACTCCTGACCAATGAAATCTCTGGGGTTCGGGCACAAGTATAAGTGTATTTTGATGCTTCCTAGATGTTTTCTGCATCCAGGGTGATAAATCAGCATACTAAAGGCATCGTCTGAAGGCTCCTTAGAGTGTAGAGAAGTTCAGAATAAGGACCCCAACCTACTGCACACCCTGACACTAACTAGCTGTAGCTGTGCACCCTAGACAGGGACAGATCTAAGCAGCTAGTTAGCTTACTTCACCAAAATCTACAACTAAAGATGTCTATCCATCTGTTATAGCTTTGGCTTCCTTAATCTAGATGTTCAATCTACTTTTCTGCAATTTGGCAAAGTAACACATACACATACAGTAATGCACAACGTCCTGATTGTTGGGGATTATTTGTTTTGCATTTACCACTTCTTACGTATGTAACATGCCAATGTCATGGGAGCTGAGTCTTTTGAAACAGAGCCTTGTTTGGGTGCAAATATTAATTTTCTATGAAAAAAAGAGAAGTACAAAGAAAAGAAAAAGCAGCAGTAATATAGAAATGAATGCTACACCACTCTACTTAACAGTGGTACAGTCTTACAAATTCTGGCTATGGTAGCAAAGGTTCTGGTGTTGGAATATTGTTGGCCTGTTAGATTCAGGGAACTATTTCGATGGTTAAGAGTATATCTGACTGGGATAAAGGCATCACTTTCTCTTTCTTTCATACCTATATGTGGTTATAAATGCCTAGTTATTTTGCCTATGAAAAGCAAATCCTTTCTACAAAGTAAACAGCAAAACAAAAAGCATTCATTTCTATATTCCTTGTCTAGGACACAGTGTTTTTTTAACCTAGATTTCTTTGAACACAGACTGACACAAAAATTAAATACTGTTGCTCCACTGGGGAGGTGCAAACCGGGGCAGTGACAGTGAGGGGAATGGAATGAGATTGTCACTACACCGGCTTCTGGAGACATGGAGACAGCCAGTCACTGAGCCGATGCCTTCCCTTGGCCATGCAGATGCCTCTGGCAGGCTACACAGAAAAATTCTACCTCACAGCAGCCCACGGGGTGGAAGAAAAATAGGAACTTGGTTGCCTACATTCTTCCTGCATCCCCTTTGTCATTGGTCAGAGTCACCCTGCATGTCTGGGTTGTCACCTGGTCCCAAGGTGACCACTCCCAAAGTCAGGTTATATGCCTGGTGGTGGGGTGCTTTATCCAAGTACAGAAATGCCAAGAGCATTCAGAAACCTTTTGACCTGGTTTCTGAGCCACAGGAAAGAAGGGCCAGCCTTCCTGGGACAGGTAACAGGCTGGCCCTGAGCTGTGGGAGCCCTCACACGGAGAAGGAGTCAATCTGCTGGAGTGGCCACTGAGACCGAGCAGGGGCTGAGGGTCCTGGAGTAATAGATGGAGGCCTATGAGATGTGTTCAGACACATAGTATATTTGTCAACTGCAATGTGTCTGTGCCCCCAAAATTCATGGGTTTAAATCCTTACCCCCAAGGTAGCAG
This sequence comes from Rhinopithecus roxellana, assembly GCF_007565055.1. Taxonomy (NCBI): domain Eukaryota; kingdom Metazoa; phylum Chordata; class Mammalia; order Primates; family Cercopithecidae; genus Rhinopithecus; species Rhinopithecus roxellana. The sequence continues at coordinate 53,826,737 of NC_044561.1, forward strand.
TATGAGGAGGAGGGGCCTTTGGAAAGTGACTAGGTCATAAGGGTGGAGCCCTCATGAATTGCATTAGTACCTTTATAAAAGGGACCCCAGGGAGATTCCCTCACCCTTTTGCCACAGTGTGAAGACCCAGCAAGAAGATGGACATCTATGAATCAGGAAGACAGCCCTCACCAGAACCCAACCCTGCTATACTCTGATCTCAGACTTCCACCCTTTAGAACTGTGAGAAATCAATTTCTGTTGTTTATATGCCACTCAATCTATAGCACTTTGTTACAGCAGCCCAAGCTAAGACAGCCTATTAGGTATGAGCAGGTGGCTTTGAGATAATTGAGAAAACAGAGACTGTAACTACAACCAGCCAGAGATGGGATCATTGCAAATGGGACTCAGGTTCACACAAGGTTTGTGACACACAAAAGAAAAACATAAGGCAGATAAATCAGCAAGGGTAGCAGTCAGGAATTGACAGACAATTAACAGACTGAGGAAACAGAACAGAAAATTTAAAAGCAAACCTTTACACACAAAATAACTCAGGAGATGATAAAAGTAACATTTTCATATCAGTTGGAAAGTAAGTTATTCAACAGCAACAGAACAATCATTTATTGAGGAAAAAAACCTGTTTCTTACTGGTTCAATCTTGGGTGTGTATGTCTCCGTAAATTTATCCATGTTTTTTCTGGGTTTTCTAGTTTTTGTGCATAGAAATGTTTTTTAATAGTCTCTGAAGTTTTTTTTTTTAATTTCTGTGGGTTCAGTGCTAATGTCCTCTTTGTCATTTCTGATTATGCTTATTTAGATCTTCTATCTTTTCTATTTTAGTCTAGCTAGTTGCCTATCAATCTTATTTATTCTTTCAAAAAACCAATTTTTATTTTTGTTGGTCTTTTGTATGTTTTTTTTGTATCTCAATTTCATTCAGTTCAGCCCCGATTTTGGTTATTTCTTTTCTTCTGCTAGCTGTAAGTTTGGTATGCTCTTGTTTTTTCTAGTTCCTCCAGATGTGACATCAAGCTGTTAATTTAAGGTCTTTCCAACTTTCTGATATGGGTGTTTAGCACTATAAACTTTCCTGTTAGCATTGCTTTAACTGTATCCCAGAGATTGTGGTATGGTGTATCTATGTTTTCATTCGTTTCAAATAATTTCTTGATTTCTGCCTTACTTTCATTGTTTACCCAAAAGTCATTCAGGAGCAGGTTGTTCAATTTCCATGATTTTGAGAGATATTCTTAGCATTGATTTTATTTTTACCGTGCTGTGCTCGGAAAGTATGGCTACTATGATTTCAGTTTTTTCTTTTTAATTTGTTGCAAATTGTTTTACAGCCAAGTGTGTGGTCAATTTTGAAGTATGTGGTATGTGCAGATGAAAAGAATGCATATTGTGTTGTTGGGTGCAGTGTTCTGGAGATGTAGACGTGTCAAGTTTAGGTCTCAAATATATGAAGTTAATTTTCTGCCTCAATGATCTATCTAATACTGTCAGTGAGATGTTGAAATCTCCCACTATTATTGTATGGTTATCTAAGTCTCTTACTAGGTCTCTAAAACTTGATTTATGAATCTGAGTGCTCCAGCATTGGGTGCATACATATCTAGAACAGTTAAGTCTTCTTGTTGAATTGGACCCTTTATCATTATATAATACCCTTCTTTGCCTTTTTTGATCATTGTTGGTTTAAAGTCTGAAATTGAAACCCTGAACAAACCAGTAACGAGTTTCAAAATTAAATCAGTAATAAAAAGACCACCAACCAGAAAAAAACCCTAGACCAGACAGATTCACAACCAAATTCTACCAGATGTATAACAAACAGCTACTACCAATCCTACTGAAACTATTACGAAAGATTTAGGAGGAAAGGCTCCTCTCTAACTTCATTTTATGAAGTCAGTATCATTTTGATACAGAAACCTGGCAGAAACACAACAAAAAAAGAAACTTCAGGCCAATAGTCATGATGAACAGGGATTTGGAATCTTCAACAAAATATGAGTAAACCAAATCCAGTACTACATCAAAAAGCAAATCCACCATGATTAGCTACATATTATTATTCCTGGGATGCAAGGTTGGTTCAACATATGCAGATCAATAAATGTGATTCATCTCATAAATAGAACTAAACACAAAAACCACATGATCATCTCAATAGCTACAGAAAAGACTTCCAATGAAATTCAACATCCCTTCATGTTTAAAACACTAACAAACCTAGGCATTGAAAGAACATCCCTCAAAATACTAAGAGCCATCTAAGACAAACCCACAGACAACATTGTACTGAACAGGAAAAGCTGGAAGCATTCCCCGTGAGAACTGAAACAAGCTAAGGATGCCCACTCTCACCACTTTTAGTCAATATAGTACTGGAAGTCCTAGTCAGAGCAATCAGGCAAGAGAAAAAAAAGAAAGAAAATACATCCAAATGGGAAGAGAAGAAGTCAAACTATCTCTCTTCACAGACGATGTGATTTATACCTGGAAAACCTCATTGTATCTGCCTAAAAGCTTCTAGATCTGAGAAATAATTTCACCAATGTTTTAGGATACAAAATCAATGTACAAAAATCAGTAGCATTTCTAAACACCAACAATGTCCAAGCTGAGAGCCATATCAAGAATGCAATTCCATTCAAAATAGCAACTAAAAAAATACAATACTTAAGGATACAGCTAACTGTGGAGGTGAAAAATCTCTATGACAGGCCGGGCGCGGTGGCTCAAGCCTGTAATCCCAGCACTTTGGGAGGCCGAGACGGGCGGATCACGAGGTCAGGAGATCGAGAACATCCTGGCTAACATGGTGAAACCCCGTCTCTACTAAAAATACAAAAAACTAGCCGGGCGACCTGGCGGGCGCCTGTAGTCCCAGCTACTCGGGAGGCTGAGGCAGGAGAATGGCGTGAACCCGGGAGGCGGAGCTTGCAGTGAGCTGAGATCCGGACACTGCACTCCAGCCTGGGCGACAGAGCGAGACTCCATCTCAAAAAAAAAAAAAAAGAAAGAAAGAAAAATCTCTATGACAAATATTACAAAACAAAGATGAAAGAAATCAAAGATGACACAAAGAAATGGAAAAACATTCCATGCTCATGGACAGGAAAAATCAATATTGTTAAAATGGCCGTACTTCCCAAAGCAATTTATAGATTCAGTGCTCTTTCTATCATACTACTAATGATATTTTCACAGAATTAGAAAAAACTATTTGGAAATTCATGTGGAACCACAAAAGAGCCTAAATAGCCAAAGCAATTCTGAGAAAAAAAAAAAAAAGCTGGAAGTATCACACTACACAGCTTCAAACTATACCGTAAGGCTACAGTAACCAAAACAGCATGGAACTAGTACAAAAACACACACATAAACCAATGGACTAAGTTAGAGAATCCAGAAATAATGTCACACATCTATAGTCATCTAATCTTCAACAAAGTAGACAAAACAAGCAATGTGGAAAGGATTCCCTATTCAATAAATAGTGCTTGGATAACTAGCTAGCCATAGGCAGAAGAATGAAACCAGACCCTTTCCTTTTATCATATACAAAAATCAACTCAAGATGGATTAAAGACTTAAATGTAAAACATACAACTACAAAAACCTAGGAGAAAACCTAGAAAATACCACTCTGGACATAGGTCCTGGCAAAGATTTCATGACAGACTCCAAAAGCAATTGCAACAGAAACAAAAATTGACAATGGGACCTAATTAAACTAAAGAGCTTCTGCACAACAAAAGAAACTATCCACAGAGTATACAGACAACGTACAGAATAGGAGAAAATATTTGCAAATTATGCATCCAACAAAGATTTAATATACAGAATCTATTTAAAAAACTTCAGCAAATTAGCAAGCCAAAAACAACTCCATTAAAAAATGGGCAAAAAAACATGAAAAGACACTTCTCTAAAGAAGACATGTGTGGCCAACAAGCATATGAAAAAATGCTCAACATCCCTACTCACTAGAGAAAAGCAAACCAAAACCACAATGAGATATCATGACACACCAGTCAGAACAGCAATTTTAAAAGTCAAAAAATAACACATGTTGGTGAGGTTGCACAGAAAAAGGAACACGTATATGCTGCGTGTGTGAATGTAAATTAGTTCAGCCACTGTGGAAAGCAGTTTGGAGATTTCCCAAAGAACTTAAAATAGAACTACCATTCAACCCAATAATCCCATTACTGGGTATATAAAGGAATATAAATTGTTTTACCATAAAGACAGCTGCAGGCATATGTTCATCACAGCATTATTCACAATAGCAAAGACATAGAACCAATCTAGAAGTCCATCAATGGTGGACTGGATAAAGAAAATGTGGTACACAAACATTATACAATACTACACAGCCATAAAAGAGAATGAAATCATGTTCTTTGCAGTAACATGAATGGAGTTGGAGGCCATTATCCTAAGGGAATTAACACAGGAACGGAAAACCAAATACCACATGCTTTCACTTATAAGTGGGAGCTAAACACTGAGTACACATGGACACAAAGAATGGAATGATAGACACCAGGGACTGCTTGACAGTGAAGGGTAGATAAAGGGGGAAGATTGAAAAACTACCAATTGGGCACTATGCTTATTACATGGTTTATGGAATAATCTGCACACCAAACTCTCATACATGCAATTTACCCATGTAACAAATATACACATGTACCCCTGAACCTAAAAGTTAGAAAGAAAAAAAATAATTAAATCCCTATCTCACACTATACATCTAAAAAATCCAAATAGATTAGAGATTTAATTAAAAATTAAACCACAAAACACAGAAAGAAAACACAGATGAACAGTTACATAATTTAGGATGAGAACAGCCTCTGTCAGGATGAACTAAAGAATTCATAAAGAAAAATGTTAACAAATTAAATGACAGGTTAAAAATTTGGCCCAGCGCAGTGGCTCACGCTTATAATCCCAGCACTTTGGGATGCCAAGGTGGGCGGATTACCTGAAGTCAGGAGTTCGAGACCAGCCTGGCCAACATGGTGAAACCTCAACTCTATTAAAAACACAAAAATTATCTGGGTGTTGTGGGCACATGCCTGTAATCCCAGCTATTCAGGAGGCTGAGGCAGGAGAACTGCTTGAGCCCGGGAGACGGAGGTTGCAGTGAGCTGAGATCGTGCCACTGCACTCCAGCCTGGCTGACAGAGTGAGACACTGTCTCAAAAAAAACACAAAAATTAAGAAACTATATATTGAAAGACTATAAAAAATAGTTTAGGTTTTTTCTCCATAAAAAAAGAATACATTCAGTGTCAAAAATTTTCTATTTTCAATATTATTATTTAATAGACAATTTTCAGGAGAAAATATATGAAACATATTTGACAGAGTTTTAACATCCCTAACATACAGGATGTAACTTATAACATAAGGATGTAACATGTATGTTACATCCTTAACATAATTTTCTTTGTTCAGTTAACAAGTTTTTATTGAGTATCTATATTATATTATGCACTATGTCTGACTCAACACATTTGAGGAAATAAAGAAGAAAAATTCAAGTCCACATGGAAAAATGGACTAAAGACATGAAGAAGTTAAAGTCATCAGTACACAAGTTAACAATCAAAGAAATGCAAATAAATGTGACCTATCAAGGTCTTGCTATTTGTACTGTCAAATTATAAAAATATAATACCAAATATTGGCAGATATTGGGGAAACAAGTAATGTCATATACTGTATGTGTTTAAACTGGTAAGAGTCTTCAGAAAGGAAATTGGAAATACATGTAAAAATTTTGGACAGTTGCATATTCTTTGTTCTAGAAATTCTACTTATATGATTAGAACCTAAGGAAATTACCATAGATTTAATCAGAGATAGTTACAGGATATTCAACACAGCCCTGCATATAACAGCCAAAAATCTGAAGCCAACAAAAAAATTAATCAATAAATATTTAGCTTAAAATGTATGGAATATACATAGGATGAAATTGTATAGGTCACTAAACAGTTTCTATGGACACAGAAAAAGAAAAATGCAATATTGCAGAAATGCAATGTTTTGGAATGATTAAAGAGCAGTTTCAAAAAATTGAAAAAAGAGCAGTTACTATGACCTCTTTTGGCAAAAGTAATTATATGTAATATTGTTCATGGAAAAACAGACTGAAAATATAATCATTAAAATGTTAATTGTATCTGGGTTGATGAGCTTATCTATAATTATTATATATAATTCTTTACTTTTTTAGGTTGTTCACAGTGACATCAAGATTTGTCATGAGAGAAAGAATGAAGAAGATTATTATTTTGTAGTCACCCAAGAAGAGAAGAAGTCACATCTCTGGAGATAGGAGGAGACTGGGCATAGGAGCCAACCACATTTCTGCAGCCTTTTGTGGATACAAAAGAGGCTGGCCAAGCCTTTGCTAATATCCCTTTTCCTCCTTGGCACTCAGATAGACGATATTGACCAGCCTCCTTTGCAGCCAGGTGTGGTCATGTGACTCATTTCTGGCCAGTGAAAGGTAGATGGAAGCCCAGACGAGGAAACACACGTCCACATGCAATCTTCCATTCTTCTCCCACCCACTGGCTAAAAAGAAAGGCTTCTGAGGACACAGAGATTGGGGAAGGCTAGGCAGAGGCTGGGTGGGAATAAGTCTGGGTTCTCTTGTTCCTCTCACAAGAGAGCTACCCAGCAGACCCACCACACCCCAAAACCCCCATACTGGACTGTGACAGGAGTGAGAAATAAACTTTGTTTAGACCACTGAAATTTGAGGGTTAGAGCTATTAGCCTACCCTGATTAACACTGGGGTAGCTAGCCCCTCACATCTGCCCAGCACCCTCAGCAGAGCCTAACCCAATCATCCAAGGTTATCCAAGGTTACCCAATAGAGAACTCAGGCTTCCACTAGAGTAGCCGCCGCATAGAGTTACTGGGTCTTCCAGGTTCTGCCGCCTCCACCATGTTTTGTGGGACTCTCCACTGAACACTCACAAAGCACACGTATTCAGCTACTCCAAAGCTATGTGTACTCAGGAAGAGAAAGTTCTAAGTGTTTCTGTGACCTTGTGCCACTGATATCATGGATTCTATGCTTCAGAGTGCTAAGAAAAGTGTTAAATCTCCAGCATAGCTTTGGAAAAGTGGAGAACTTTGAGACTTTCTCTATTTTTAGTTGCTAATACGCATTCCTGAAAAGTTTATTTAAAGCCACAAGGAAATATTTCCATATTGAATTTCAATATTGCAATATACTATTTTAGAATAAAATGAAAAGATCTAGGACATAAAGCAGCTGACAAGCTACACAGTCGGTCCCTGGGCTTCTCTAGGCTGCAAGAGATAAGTTTTTGTGTCACCTGCTATTAGAAGACATCCCCTGGACTTCTGGGGCCAAACTGGGGTGTGTAGCAATCTCTGAGGATCAATGACCAAACGTATATTAGCTTGAAAAAACTAATATATGTGTATTGTTTTAAAGGTTGAAGTTTTAACAATTTAAAAGTCTTGGCATTATACTCTGAGAATGTTAACCAGTGAGAGTAAGAGTGACAATTTAGATGTAAAACATCTTAAGGGTGCAAATAAAATCCTAGCCACATGGGGAAAACCATGTGTTTTGTGGACGATTTCCCTGGATTTCTCAGAAGACTCTTAGAATGTTCTGGGTATGACTTTGGGGGCATCTGTTCCATAAGGATGGGCACCCCAGCATCACCTGCATATTAACCGTTCTTCTCTCCTAAAGATGCAGAATTAGCTGAGATTAGGAAGATGGACAAAGTGTTCTCCCTGCATTTCAACCAAAGAACAAAACTTTTAAAAAATTACTTATGATTGGCTAGGTGCGGTGGCTCATGCCTGTAATCCCAGCACTTTGGGAGGCCGAGGCAGGCAGATCACAAGGTCAGAAGATCGAGACCATCTTGGCTAACACGGTGAAACCCCGTCTCCACTAAAAATACAAAAAATTCCCAGGCGTGATGGTGGGCGCCTGTCGTCCCAGCTACTCGGGAGGCTGAGGCAGGAGAATGGCGTGAACCTGGGAGGTGGAGCTTGCAGTGAGCCAAGATCATGCCACTGCACTCCAGCCTGGGCAACAGAACGGGACTCCGTCTCAAAAAAATAAAAATAAAAATAAAATAATAAAAAATAAAATAAAACTTACTTATAATTTGGAACTATTTTATCATTTTATATATCCTATGGCAACTGGCATTTTATATTTAATTTTGTCATCTTTTTCTTTGATCTAAATCAGGATGCTAAGTTTTGGGGGGTTCCCACAGTTTTGGCAGAGACCTCATTCTAAAAAAGAGGTACCAGTCTGTGAAGGCAGAACCTGCTGAGGGCAGCCTCAAACCTGGTCTGGTGAACCTCCCTCAACACGTCATTGATTTCAAGGGCACAGAGGCGGCAAGGAGATGATAGCAGGAGAAGCCGACATGTACCATGGAGAAAGAGGACAAACCACACCTCCGTCCAAATCAAGGTTTCCCAGCCTGAAACAGGTCAACACCGGGGGAAGCAAGAAACTTGAAACTGAATAGGAGATTTAGGTAATAAGAAGAGGAGTACTATTATTTGTAAAAATTATACTGCTAATAGTTTTAAGTTTCATTCTTTAAGACAGGGTGAATCACCGTCCCTTCTCTCAAGGTCCTTGTCAGCATTCTGTTTTTCCAAGGACATTCAGAAATCCAAAGTCAAACATTAGTGTATGTGCCTCAAACAAGAAACAGGTTTCCCCCAGTCTCCAAATCCTTGAATAGTAAATGGCAAAAGTGTGGAAATGTAAGATGGAGTGGGGTTTAATGTTGCCACAACATTCCTACAAGACTGGGATAGCCTTCCTTGGCAATTACTTTCTTTCCTATCACATATCAGTAAGGAAAGCAGATTGAAATGAGCCAAATGCAAGAAACGATAAACCTCCCAGATTTACTTAACACACGGAGGTGACAGTTACAAGGCAAAATGAAGGAAGACGTAAATGATTTCAGTGAATAAACCAAAAACACTTAAAAGCCACCTTTAAGGGAAATGGAGTCATAAGGGCAATATTTGTGAACAGATAAAAAAATCAGCACAGAAAAGGGTGAGAAAAAATACACAATGTCTTTCATCAAGGTGCAAGGAAATGTAAAATAACATTAAAAGTATCAACGACATAATTTGAATACAAAGAAAATAATAGCAAGAAAGGAGAGGGGAGAGAATAGTGATATGGAGATGCAGTCTCTTTTGTGTGCACAGGGCAGACTGGTGCCTCAGGCTGGAGGGTGTCTACCAGTGCCTCACAATGGAGGCAAAAGATCACCCAGCATTGAAGCCACAGACCTTGCTCCATGAATCCTAGCTGATGGCCTGGCACAGAGACATCAGGAGCAGAACACGGAAACACATAGAAGGATCCTCCCAAAGTACTTTTTTTTCTGATCCGAAAATCCTTAAATCCGTTAGACACAGGAGGTTGGAATGGGAGAATTGCAGAGCCTGGAACATACCTGCCTGCTGGGGACCCACTCTGAGGGCGACGTTTCTACTTGTCAGCAATGGACTTGGTAAAATAAATAATAATAATAATAATAATAATAATAATAATAGATCCTTCTCCATGGATCCCATCTCCCTTTTTTTTTTTTTTTTTTGAGATGGAGCCCCAGGCAGGATTAAAGACCAACTCTGGGCCGGGCACGGTGGCTCACGCTTGTAATCCCAGCACTTTGGGAGATCCAGTCGGGCGGATCACGAGGTCAGGAGATCGAGACCATCCTGGCTAACATGGTGAAACCCCGTCTCTATTAAAAAATACAAAAAGGCCGGGCGCGGTGGCTCAAGCCTGTAATCCCAGCACTTTGGGAGGCCGAGGCGGGTGGATCACGAGGTCAGGAGATCGAGACCCTCCTGGCTAACACGGTGAAACCCCGTCTCTACTAAAAATACAAAAAACTAGCCGGGCGCGGTGGCGGGCGCCTGTAGTCCCAGCTACTCGGAGGCTGAGGCGGGAGAATGGCGGGAACCCGGGAGGCGGAGCTTGCAGTGAGCCGAGATCGCGCCACTGCACTCCAGCCTGGGCGACACAGCGAAGACTCCGTCTCAAAAAAAAAAAAAAAAATACAAAAATACAAAAAATTAGCCAGGCGTGGTGGTGGGCACCAGTCCCAGCTACTTGGGAGGCTGAGGCAGGAGAATGGCGTGAACCCGGGAGATGGAGGTTGCAGTGAGCAGAGATCACACCACTGCACTCCAGCCTGGGTGATGGTGCAAGACTCCGTCTTAAAAAAAAAGACCAACTCTGGGACCCAAATTTTTAGAGGACAAAGATATAATGACCAGCACGATTTTGTCATTTAGATTTCAGGTCTAACTAACTGATGACGGGCTTTACCAAAATCACTGAAAGAAATTTAATGCCAACCTTAAATAACAGTAGAGGCAGGTAATATAACAAATAGAGTCAAAATCGCTTATCTGAAGGTCTAAGCCCAAGAAACATCCAAACAATAAAATTAATCTAAAAGAAATTTTTTAATAATCTTTTTTTTTTTTTTTTGAGACAGAGTTTCACTCTTGTTGCCCCGGCCGGAGTGCTATGGCGTGGTCTTGGCTCGCTGCAATCTCTGCCTCCCGGGTTCAAATGTTTTCCTGCCTCAGTCTCCCAAGTAGCTGGGATTACAGGCATGCGCCACCACGCCTGGCTGATTTTTTTGTATTTTTAGTAGAGATGGGGTTTCGCCATGTTGGTCAGGCTGACCTCGAACACCTGACCCACCTTGGCCTCCCAAAGTGCTGGGATTACAGGCATGAGCCACCACACCCATCCTCATCTTTTCTTTAATATTACAATTTCCCATCATGGTGGCACTTGACAGTGGTGGGATTGTCCAATGGCAAACGACCCCATCTAAGCACTCAGGACAGAAGCTGTTTTAAGTCATGAAAATTATATAGATTTTGTAAACAAAGGGCATTTAATTCTGAGCAGAAAGTAGTCTTGCAAAAGGTAAATTTGCAACAACAACCAAAAAAGACAAGGAAGGTGACAATGTCAAGCAAATGATAACCCTGCTGGACTTTCAGAAGGAACCAGCTACATCCTTTTCCTGCTTCTACAGATGCTATGGCAGCCCCAGAGGTGTGCCACTAGGATCTCCCTTCAAGGAAGAATCTAGCATGCATCTGAACAGTCTCCAGCTGTTCATACCTCAGGCCCTGCCTCATCCCAGACAACCCTGAGTCAATCACTGACACAGCAGGGTACTAGAGCCTGGTCCTTTCTGCCCAACCCGGGGCCCTCCAAAGGCAAGCTCTGCTCCAGAGCTCCCCGTTGGGTTGGTCAAACTATCAAATCTGTACCTGGTCTGAGGCTCTCCCTACCCAGTCTTGCTTCATCCTTGTTTTATCCTTCACAGGCACAGCCCCGTTCCCCCTCCAATAAAACACTAACATTCCTAATTCCGTCTCAACATCTGCTTCCCAGGGAACCCAACTAACACAATACTCCTAAAAGCAATACCAGCAAAAAGTGACTTTTCAAGTCCCTACATGAAGACTCATTTTCTGGAAAATAAAATTTAATATAATTCAAATTACCCATGGTGCTATTTAGCCATTTCAAAGGAAATGAGAAAGCTTCCCAAATTATAATCCTCGTGGAGCGAACTGATCATCAAATGTTGCTGTTTACATGAGGGTGTTTTGTTTTTCTAAGACCACCAGAGCAGGTACAAAAGAACCAGCGAGTAGGCAAGTGTAGGAGCAAAACTGCAAGTTTATTTTGGTCACCTAAGGTGTGGGGAAGAGGTCTGTCGGCCTCCGGCAAAGAAGGCCGACAGAGCCCCCCGGTGGGGCTCTCGGACGGAGTTCCCGCAGTCCTGACATCCCGACAGGAGTGGAGGACTGAGGAAGGCCGCGCGTGGCGTGCCTCCGGAGCGGCTTTTCTAGGAGTGGGAGGGCAATAGGCGGGGCACGGGCGTGTCAGGGGGCGTTCCACAGGTGCGACCAGGTAAATCTTGGTCTCTTCGGATTGACGTCACCTGGCGCATGCCCAGTTGGTCTGCACCTTCCCGGGCACCGGCTGCATTTTCGCGTGCCGGGGAAAAGTTGGTTAAGAAGAACCCGGAAGTGCACCACCTTGCCTCCGTTCATCCAAACAGGGGGCACATAATAATTAGGGTTGTATGTAACACACTACTTTCAGATTTTCAAATCAAATGCTTTTAATTGATGCAAGAATAGTAAGTCCTTCAGTTGATTTATGTCATTCATTAATATCAAGCAAAAGGTTTTCTAACACATACCTTTTAATACTATAAAATGTAGGGTTTTTTCAATGTCTTTTTCTTCTTCTTCAGAGCCACATTTCTTCACATGGTATGTTTTACATAACCTAAGGGTTTTGTTGTTTGTTTGTTTGTTTTTAATTTCAGGTTTGAGGAAACAAGTAACAGTTCTTTTAAAATCCTTTTATTGGATATATGTTAATTTTCCATTATCGTAAAAGACTGAGGAACAGGAACTGGAGCATATTGTTTAAATTATTCATAGGTAAAAATATCTTCTCCCTCTTGGTCTGTTTTATTTCCTGATGTCTTTGCTCATTGCCAACATTGTCTATTTTACATATAATTCTTGCAGGACATTGTGCCCTGAAGGTGAAACAGGACAGGTAAGGAGATGATCCATCACCCTTTGTCACACCTGCAGGCTCTAGGTCACTTTGGTAATATGCAAGGAAATGGGTAAATTCCACGCAATCCTTTTCTTTTTCAAACAACACGTCATAAAAAACTGCCTTGTTTTTACCGTTACTTTAGGCATACATTTTTGATTAATGACAATTAATGTAAATATAAAGATATTTTAAACTTGAGGTTTTAAAACAAAGGATACAAGAATCACCTGGTTAAAATTAGATATTTTGTCAGTCTCAAACTCAGTTGGCTCAATAATACCATCATCGTAAAATTTTACGAGACTAATTTGAAGATCCATATGAATTGGTATTACTGTTCATTTTTGGATATTGATCAGAGCAGTGTATTAACAGTGTACAGCAGAGTTAATGTTTAATACAAACAAACAGGACTTTCCAGAAAATCGACAAAGAATCACAAACAAATTAATAGCCATGTTTCAGTTAAATGAGTTTACTTTTTAAAGTACATTCTCAGAAGTAACATATACTCTCAGTTAAGCAAAACACAACCAGAATTTTGGAATTTGATCTTTAAAAAAAAAAAAAAAAAAAAAAACTTTCTCTGCTATTTACAGTCCTGCCTTGGTTAAAATCCCGACATCTGGATACCAGAATCTGAGCAGCAAAATCCACAGAAACACATGTGCAATTTTATGCCTGCAAACTCCCTATTATTTAGAATGAAACCAGTGTAGTGCTTCTACCCTTGTTTCTTGCTACACAGAATGTATCCAGAGTACAAACTAACGTAGATTATTATAAAACTCAGTGTGTGTATATATTATATATATACACACATACACACACATATAGAACTAAAACAAAAGTTTTCAAAAATAATACTTTTTATTTCTATATGTGATGTGCCCTGATAGTTTCCACTTTACTCCATCCCATTTCCTTTTGTTAATCCTGGCCTTGACTCACTTAGACAAATGGGTCATGACCTGTCGTTTGGAAAACAGGGCTTTCAAGCCTGGCTTTAAAGAGGCTGGTCCTCAGGCCAGCAGAACCAGCAGCACCTGGGGGCTAGTTTGTGGCGCACGATCGCAAGGCCTGCCCTAGACCTACTGAATTGGGATCTGGTTTTAGCAAGGTCCCCAGGTGACTTATGGATGTATTAGTTTGAGAAGCCGTGCTCCTGTATGCAAAACTACAGAATGGGTATCTGTGATCTGAACTACATTTAAGTTGATAATGCACCTCTTAAACTGTCTTTGTTCAAAGAACTTCTAACCTTCTACTGAGCTCAAGGAGCAACACAGTTTCTAGCAAGATAGGTGCAAAGAAAAATTCACTTTCAATTTCATCAACTGCTTCAACGGGTTTCAGGGACTGGCTAACCTGGTATCCCAGGCTCCTGCAGGACCGAGAGTCGGGTTGGTGGTGGAGGGGAGGTACTGAATTGACTGCAATAGATTCATGAGCATATAAAAGTGTGCGTGTTTGTTCTTATTCCTGGGAGAAAATATATAGTATTCACGAATTTTAAAAGAGTTTTATGGTTTAAAAAGTTAAGATGAGCTATTAAGCCATGAAAAGACAAGGAGGAAGCTTAAATGCACATTACTAAACAAGATAAGAAAATCTGAAAAGGCTACAGTGTATGATTCTAACCATATGACATTCCGGAAAGGGCAAAACTACGGAGATGTAAAAAGATCAGTGGTTGTCAGGGCCTAGGAAGGAGGGAGGGAGGAACACACAGAGCTCAGCGAATTTAGGGGGCCGTGAAACTAATCTGTATGATATCATAATGGTGGATCCATGTCATCACATGTTTGTCCAAACCCACAGAACATATAACACCAAGAGTATATGGTGTTATATTAGAGTATAACCCTAATGAAAACTCCGAACTTTGGGTGATAATGATGTGTCGATGTAGGTTCAGTGCTTGTTACACACGAGCCACCCACATGGTAAAATGTTGATAGTGGGAGAAGCTATGTATGTGTCGGGGCAGGAATTCTATGAGAGCACTTGTGGCATATGCTCAATTCTGTTGTGAACCTAAAACTGCTCTAACAAATGAAGTCTATAGGTACCTATAAAAGCGAAGACACATGGTCCTTGAGAGCATGTCCTCTCTGCTATAAATTGGATGTATGGTTACCATCATACCCAGAAAGCAGAGAAAATAAAGAGTAAGTGAATACTGACATGTTCAGTTCTGCCCCAGAAAACAACAAAGTCCCTGGATCACTCTTCTTCCACTGTCGCCATTGCTTATTCAATTGGGTCAACCCATACATGTGAAGCATGTGCTACATACACAATATATAACGCAGGATACAGAAATGATTATGTGATCACTGTAAGTAATTTATAATCTAGCGAACATAAAAACAGGCACACGGATAATCCTTATATAGTAAATGCCTCCTTTTTTTCCCAAAATGGCAAGGAGACAAATAGCAAGGATCAGAGGACAGAGGCAAAAGTCAGAAGGCCAGAAAGGCATGGAGCCAGAAATCCAGTTCACCCGTGTGTAAGGTATCGGGAGAGAGTGGTGTGCAACGTGACAGGGACACCTGCTGCTCCCAACTGTAATATTTTCTGAGTGGTTTATGCCCCGTTCCAATTACTGTGTCCATGCTAATTATCAAATATTTTTATTATCAACCCTGCAGAGGGGACTAAGAGAAAAAAAAACTGCTACAAAGTGATGCTGTGTTCATTTTGCACAGAATCCAGAAATCCTGATGAAGGAACTTGAATTGGATACTACAAGCCTTATCTCCTGTGAATGCTGAATGATTTTGTTGGTGGTTTTTACGATAACATGTATTTTCTTTGATATCTATTAAACAAGTTACACAGAATACTGGTAAATACACACAAGTAAAAAGAAGAATAAAATAGATAAAATTTTCTCAGTTAAAAGCTAAGTGAAAAGTAAACAGAATTATCAATCAGTGTGATCAAAGAAAAATGTTTATCTCATGGGGTGTTGAAAAAGAACATCATAAAAACGAATAGCTAGAATAATCATCAAAAACAATCTGCACAAGAAATATGACATACTTGAGGGGCATTATCATTAAAACATAATGTATACAAATTGCTGAGAAACTCACTAAACCTTCTAAATCATGTAAAAGAGTTGTTTGCATATAAGCCGTCTGCACTTCTCTCTCTTTTTTTTTTTTTGCTCGAATTCACTGCAAGGTGGCTTTTGTCCACTCCATGCAAATCACTCATATGAAGGTCACAATGATGTCCAGGTGGCCAAAGCCTGTGGCTAATCCTCAGTCCTCATCTCACTGAGACAGCAGTTTCTTAGCCCTTCTCCTACCTCCACTGGGACCTCTTCTCAGCTCCTCTGTAAGTTCCCCCTCCTCTTTCCAACCTGTATGCATTGGAGGGGTCCAGAGCTCAACCCTAAGGCTCTTCTGCATCTTGGTCCCTAGGTGGTCTCATTTAGTCACCCAGCCTCAGATACAGCCTTAGGGTTGAGCTGTATCTCAGGAATCACAAATGTATCTCTCACATGACCTCTAGACTCACATCAACCTCTCAACATCACAACTTGGATATCCAACAGGCATCTCCAACTCAACACAGCCAAACCCCACTTTTGATTTCCAGCTCATTGCAACTGTCCCCTCCTGCAGACGTCCCTTTTGGAGTAGGTGGCACCATCATATACCCAGTTACAAACAAAATCTTTGAAGTCATCCTTGACTGTCCTACACTGCATATCTAATCCACCAGCAAATGCTGTCTTTTCTACCTTCAAAGCAGATCCCCAATCTGATCATTTCTCACTACATCCCCTTTCACTGTCTGGTGTCTGGCAGTGGCCTCCTAATCAGCCTTCCCTGTTTCAACTCTTGGCCCCCCTCTAGTCTGTTCCCCGCATGACAGCAGTTCTTTTAAAACTTCAACCAACGTAAATTATACTTCAAGAGAGCTTTAAAAAAAATTCAATCAGATCTCTTCTGCTATAAATCTTCCAGTGGTTCTCCTCCCACCGTGTGCAAAATAAAATCAAAATGCCCTTATCCTTGCTTAACAGAACTCTACAACACAGCCTCAGCAGCAGGCCTCCAACTCACAGCCTGCAGCTTTAACCTCACTCCACACCAGCCCCGTCTCCTTGCTGTTACTTGAACGTGCCAGGCAAGTTCCTGCCAAAGGGCCTTTGCACACGCTATTCCCTCTCTCTGCAATACTCTTCCCCGTGTGATCACACGGCTCATGCTCCCACTTCCTTCAGGTCTCAGCTTGAATGTCACCTCCTCCCGATGACCTTCCCTAAACTTTCATGTAAAATTCCACCTCTTCCTTCCTCAGTCTCTTGCTTCCCCTGCTTTGTTCTGGAGAATACTAACCAGCACCACTTGATTTGCAGCTATTCCCTTGAGCACATTCTATCTCAGCCATAGGAATGGAAGCTCCACGCAGGCAGGGACATCATCTGTTCAGTTCATGCTGTAGCCCTAGCAATTTTGAATGATTAGATTGAAATTGGGTCCAAAAATATCACAAATGAGGTAACATAACTTGTTGATAAGTGTATGAAGAGTATTAAGAGATGATCAAACTCACAAGTTTCCAAATGCTAACATCTATAAAACTCCACTGTCACCCATCAAACCAGCAAAGATTAAAAATCACAACAGAATGTGATAAAACAGTGCTCTCAGATACTTCCTGGAGAAGTACAGATGGGCACAATTGGGTGATCTGGTATCAATGATCACTCATACCAATACACCATGGGATTTTGCGATCAGCAGGTAAAGACACAGAAGGAAAAGAAGGTGAAGACTAAACCAGCACAAAACCATAAGTAGGACTTGTTCCTATTCATTAGTAAGAGAAAGTTGGGTGTCCCCATGGGAAAATGCCCATTTAGAGTCCTGAACCACTTACCCTCCAATTCCTGCTTCCCCTGCAACAGTGGCCCCACATTGAGTCCTACAACGAGGATAATGATCATCAACCCCCATTTGCAGAGACAGGGCTAAGTCCGAGACAGTGATGTCAACCTTGCTGATGTCTCTAAAATACTCAACTGCTGAGGGCTAACCCTAAGAAAAATTATTGACTCAGATTCCTAAGTTAATTTCCTATAAGGTGGAAGAAGTGACAAGTGTCACTTCTCTTCTGGGCTCGATGACACCAAATAGTGGAGCCAAACAGACTTGCTGATGTTTTGAAACCCAAGTCCAAATAATGTTCTCTAAACCTTAGAGGTGTGACTAGGATATTCACAGCAGCCATGCAAAAGACAGCAGCCTTCAATGAAGAAACCAACAAACAAACAAAATGGTTCCTTTTATAAATATCTGTCGATTGCCGAAGGCTAGGTTCATTGTTGATAATTATCAATTATCTGAGCAAGGTATGCAGAAACACTTCAGGTGTTTAAACTGCAGCACCCTGGGCTCCAACCCAAACTTACCGGAGAAGAAGCTTTAGGTTAGATACCAGGAATCTGCATTTTAACAAACTCCTCAGGGAAACTGCCCCACAGGAGGTCTAGACTAACCATGCACAACTTCTACCCATTCTCCAGGGAAGTGATTGTGAAACTCCTCCAACCCCCACCTACACTTCCTGATTAAGCTGGTGTCCCCCATTGAATGTCAGCCTCACTGAATCTTAACGAGGAATCGCCAGATTGGGGGGATGGTGCAGCATGTCTGGGGAACACTTCACTAAACCCCGCTGCACACATGCTGAACAGCGCTCCAAAGGCTACAGGGACTGAGCTCGCATCGGAATCTGGCCCTGGAGGGTGCCCAGCATGGCGACCCTAAGGGGTGCAAGAACCCAGCAAGAAGGAGAAACAGAAGGTACAATCCAGCTCAAGACCACTCACATAAAGAAATCTGTAGGCAGGGTCTCTATCATTATGCCATATTAAATATCTTGATATTTTAAAGCAATATTGTTTTTCTGATTATAAAAGCCATACTCATTATAGAAATTTTAATATGCCATCATCCTGCAGAAAAATGAAAGTACAAGAAAAGAAAAAGCAGCTATACCCGGCCACAAAGTCACAAGGCTCATCGGGATGTGCTAACCTGGTTGGAAACTGATCAAAGCTGATTTATTGAGAAAAAATAGGCAGCATAGCAAAGACTTACATCAGCTTCATAGAAGACAGACTTTGGGGTGGGGGGGGAAACTCTGTCTCTTTTGAGTACATTCTCAAAAGGATAAACTTTCCACCTTCCTGTGAAGCACAGTGACTATAAATCAGATTTGCACACTGTGAGAAATGCTTACAACTCAATGAGTCTTTTGTCAGCCAGGTGGGGGCTCTGTAGTGAAATCCAGCCTTCGTCATAGCGATGGGATAAATCACCACCAGCCCTGAGACATCGCCTAATCCCTTCCTCACGAGGCAGATTTGGGCGCTTTCTGCATCTGCTTCATGTTATTGAAAAGCTGGGATCTCAGGCTTCGCAGTGACCTCGCACAGAACGCTGCTACTTCTGAAACTGTTTTAGACTCTTCCGTCTATAAAACAGACAGAGTTTAAGTTTAGCATCTTTTATGGTCAGAAATACTTAGCGTTACTTCCAGAGTGGCAGCCGTGGAACAATGTGGGAAAGAAGTGCTTCAGTTCACTTCTTGGGAAGTACTGACCCTGGGTCAATTTAATTTTTTCCGTAAGATTTCCCCTTCTTACTTTTCCCCTTCCTCTGCTATATGTAACAGTATGCTAGTATACAACATCATAGGTTAACAATATGCTATATTGTTTAAAAATATTAATGTTATTAATTAACGTGGTGTACATATTACTATATTGACAATATGTAATGTGATGTGATGATAAGTCTCACTGTGTGTCAGGCACTACTCTGAACGCTCTGAATGCATTAGCTAATTTATTCCTCACGATTCCATGGGGTAGATGCACTATTTCATTCCCATTTTACAGCTGAGGAAACTGAGGCAGCTAGTAACAGGTGGAGCCGAGCTTCAAACGAAGATCCTCTGGCCCCAGCACACTTATAAAAATGAGCAAAAGTATAAAAGCTAAAGGGAAAAGGAACCCAAGGGGAGAAAATCCTAATTAGAAACAAATCCTGGGTAAGCTGGTTTTTTAGTCCTTCCCCACATGTGAACAGCAACTAGAAACCTGAACAGTGACTTTGTTTACCCTGTGATCCATTGTTGGTGCCTGATCCTCACATAAAAATCTGAGGGAGCAGTATCTAGCGATTAGCTCAGCTGAATTGAGCCTGGACACCCTTCAAGAGCTGGAGGACAGAGGATGTGTCAATGGAGGGTGCAGCTTCAGGCACCCGTACTCGCCTGCTACAGGTGAGTGGACCTATGAATCCCCAGCCTCATCAGGCACCCTCAAAGGTCACCTGCCTGCTTCACCTGGAAGAGACAGCAAGGTGTGACCCCAGGAAGATCCTCTGCCAGGAGATCTACAGGCAGAAGCAGCAGCTGCTGAACACAGGTGCTGTCAGCAGGACACAGGGGTGATGGGTGAGTCAGCGGAGCAGGTGAAGGTGCAGACTACAGGAAGCCCCCATGAGATCCTGCCCAGACCCCAGCAGCAGCTCCCCTGGGCCTCGCCAGCAGCTTCACAGTGCCCGAAGTGTTTGAGAATAGGTGACCCATGCCTGCAGTGGCAGACGGTGTGCCTTTTTGACTCCTCCTCTCCCCTGGTGTGGGTACGTGGAGGGTTTGCTAAATGTTTGTTGAACAAATAAACAAGCCCAAGTCAGAAAGTCTCCAAATCATTCCTCATTGCAAAAGGGTGTGGTGGAAAAACTTAGAAAGCCAAGGCAGGAGGACACACTCAACTTGGAAATGGCCCGTGCCCAGCTTTGGTAGAGGCACAGCCTGAGCTTCAAGGAAGTCACTTGACCAGCAGTAGCTCCCACCTTTCTTTGCAGCTA
The DNA here is from genome assembly GCF_007565055.1 of Rhinopithecus roxellana. NCBI lineage: Eukaryota > Metazoa > Chordata > Mammalia > Primates > Cercopithecidae > Rhinopithecus > Rhinopithecus roxellana. The sequence goes on from NC_044561.1 coordinate 53,847,330, forward strand.
GAACAGCATCAGATCAAATGATCTCTAACGTGATGATTTGCTAAAGTCCGAGTTTTACAATTAGAAAGCACCTTCCTCTCAAGAATGACTTCACTATGAGCCATCTAATTTTTCCTCTCTTCTTTTAGTATTTTTATTGCAAATAGCACACACAAAACAGGATATGTAAGCTATTTGTGCAATTTAAAGAAGAAGAAGCAACACCTTTGTAAGCACTCCCTAGTTCCTGACAGTCAGCACCAGGACCTCAGATGTCCCTTACGACCTTCCCCCAAAACTCTCCCCTCCCCGACAAGGTAATTCCAATGCCGAGTTATGTGTTTATTTTGTCCTTGTTTTTCTTTTCAACACATATTACTTTTCTCCGAATAATATGCTTTTTAATTTTGCCTCTTTTTAGTCTTAATTTGTGGAATCATATTGTATATAATCTGCAACTTTTTCTACTCACATATGAGAACCATCCACATTGATACAGGGCTACAGAGAGACATTTGGAGTTTATTTTTCACTGCTGTATAATACTCCATTGGTGGAGTACAATAGGTTTATTTATCCACTTTTCTGTAGATGGACATTTGGGTTGTTCTGTTTTTTGTTCATACACACCTCCTGGTGCTCAGATACAACAGAATACAGATCCAGGGTAAGACTGCTGGATCACAGGCTAGGCACATCTTCAGCTTTACTAGGTAACACCAAGCCAACACAAAAGTGCTTGTACAAACTCATGCTCCTACCAGCATGGAGGACCCACTGTGCCACATAAAAACATCACTGTTATTAACTTGTTTTATTTGCATGATTATTTTTTCCCTTATCCCCTAACCACTTCTCAAAGCAACAAGCCAGCATGTGCCACATAGGCAAGCGCCCACTCCAACGTGATCTATATGTGTTAGGTATGTATGTACCCTGGAAAAAGCTTATGATGTTGCTTGAGGAGTGTATAACTTTTTTATGTATGTAAGTAGCATGTGCTATATAGAGTGCTCTGTTTTTGGTATTTTTCACTCCATTCAGTGTTTTATAAAACATACCCATGTTGCTCCATGGGTATTAGAGACAGGATGATATTTTATCTTTAAGATGGGTATGCCACCCTCATTTTATAGATCAAAGTGATAGCTCACAATTGTTTAGTACTCAGTGGGGTCTAAACGTACTAACTCATTTAATCTCGCACGAACCCTGCAAAACAGATGCTTCTGTTTCATAGAAAACAAGACCAAGGCACAAAGAAACTAAGGAACTTGTACAAAATCACCAAGTTAGTAAACGTCAGAGCAGAATGTGAACTGAGCCAGAATGTGTTCTTATCCATGACACGCAACCGGATAAGAACGCAAAGCTTGGAGAATTTTCGTGACCAGCATCTCTAGGATTCACAGCTGGTGCCCCACGGAGCAGAACTAACATACAGATGGTTCCCCTCTCAGTCCAGTCCTCATTCCATCAGCTCCAAAATGTGTATTATTCTACATGAGTAGCTGGTGAACAACAAAGGGAATTAGTTAGTCCTCTTCAGCAAATGTTAGTAAATGAAAATATTACAGAGACAGAACCCTTTTTAGGAAATGCAATCAAGTGAATTTAAAAAAGCTTTATCAGAAATATAATTAATGACAAAAATATTTATAGATCCTAAGAAAATGGATTTGCTTTTTTTTTTTTTTTTTTTTTTTGTCTGCTGAGGATCTGAGGATAATCACCCAGTGGATCTTTGGTTGTGACAACTCTACCCCTTCACAGAGTTGTATCTTCACACACACCTAACATGCTAAGAGTAGATCTGCATGATACGGTAGTTAGTGTAATTTCTGTAATTAAAAAAGTACTTGGTCATGCCTGTAATCCCAGCATTTTTGGAGGCTGAGGTGGGAGCACTGCTTGAGCCCAGGAGTTTGAGACCAGCCTGGGCAAGATAGTGAGACCCTGTCTCTACAAAAAAATTAAAAATTAGCTGGGTGTAGCAGCGTACACCTGTAGTCCCAGCTACTCAGGAGATTGAGGCAGGAAGATCTCTTGAGCCTGGGAGGCAAAGGCTGCAGTGAGCCATAATCGTACCACTGCACTCCAGCCTGGGCAACAGAGCGAGACCATGTCTTAAAAAAATAAATAAAAATTAAAAAATAAAGGTACCTAGAACAGCCTGCAAAGAAAGGGAAATCAAATTATGTTTAGTGACAATTACTGTTATCACCGACAGAGAGGCAGCTAAAATAAACATTCTGCTCATTTTGTTTGTAAACGAATGGCCACAATTCTTGCACTATTTAAATCAAGAATATTTAATATTCCATAGTTTTCAACCATCCTTCCTTTTTTATTGTTTCCAGCTCCTTAAACATACAAAAGAGTAAAAGCTATTTGTTCTGGCAGAAAGGAGTCGTCATAAATTGTGCAGAGTGAATTTCTCTAAGATGAAAGGAATGTTCCTGTCCTCCAGGACGGCCTACGGACAGGACTGTGATGACACTCAGAGTCTTCACAAGAATCACATCTGCAGTGTTAAGCCACTTCTGTGGAAAACTCAAGTCCTTCTCAGATAACAAAAACATTTTAGTAGCAATGAACCAAAAACAAAATCTTCCACTAAATACGTTAATACATCAAGAGGAACCATTCATGTGCCATTTATAAGAACCTCCTTCCCAGAAATCATAGCAGCATTTCTCAGCCCAAAGCCAGAAACCTCTCGCACATGAAATTTTACTTCAAAAACTCCCACATCAGGCATTTTAATGAATCGGTGGAAGAAAATCATCCTACCAACTTTGTTGTCAAGAACGCCAAATTCATATGCAAAAAAAGAATTACAAAAATAATTATTCAAATTCTAGTAAGTGAAATTTTGATAGGTTTATAAAGGAAATAAACATCTTTAACATAATTCTACCTTGCAGCCAATATCAGCTATTAGTAACCACACTTCTTATTGCCAGTTCATCTCTCCAAACACACAGAAGCCATGTGAGTTGAAATTTATTTATTTATTTATTTTTAGACGGAAGTCTCGCTCTTTCGCCCAGGCCGGACCGCAGTGGCACAATCTCGGCTCACTGCAAGCTCTGCCTCCCGGGTTCATGCCATTCTCCTGCCTCAGCCTCCTGAGTAGCTGGGACTACAGGCGCCCGCCACCGCGCCCTGCTAATTTTTTATATTTTCAGTAGAGATGGGGTTTCACCGTATTAGCCAGGATGGTCTCGATCTCCTGACCTTGTGATCCGCCCGCCTCAGCCCCCCAAAGTGCTCGGATTACAGGCGTGAGCCACTGTGCCCAGCCTGAAATTTATTTTTAAAAAACTCTCAGACTTATGCTTTCTCAAAATTATATTTTATATATTGACATCAACCAATATGATGATATTATATACTGACATCAACCAATATGATCAACCAATATGATGATAATAAGATAAAGCAGAGCTGAAATCACAGTTCATTCCTGAAATTAAATACAGAAACATTTCTACCAACACACATTTTCAAAGATGGTGTTTTCAGGTTTGTATGGGATTGTTTCAGCTTTATGAATCAGCTTTTTAAAATCTGCAATACTTTCTTGCTGACTTCATCATTTCCTTCTGGTTGCCTGGAGGGGTGGTGTGGAATGCCAATGAAATGAATTTTAGTCGCCGTCCCTCACATTCTGAACTACAGAAGATATTTATTGTCTCAACTTCCCTGTGAGCTTTTCTTTGCATTATGCAGCTTCATGGTCAGCAGACCCTAAAAATTCAAGACAGTCTTTCTCCCACTTTATGTGTGTAGCATAGACACACTGATCAAATATGTTCCCAGCACTTCTGAAGAAACCTTATCACATTCACGAGAGATTTGCCACTTGCATTTTTTTTTCTGATAAACACAACCGTCATAGCCCAACAAAACATCACACAGAAATCAAATTATACTGTCCCCATGAGCATCTGCTCCTCTATGGCCTTGGGCAAAATTTAGAATTCTCGACATCCCGAGAGTTACCACAATCTCTGAAACTGCAGGAGCACCCACAAAGCTCAAGGAATGCACGGAAACTCGTATTACTTCCAATTCCATTTTCAAAGAAAGTAAATGTGCACGCATGTGAGCTGCACATGGTCCAGAATGCCTCATCAAATGTATTGTTTTAAAATGTGTGTACGTCCACGTGTAATTGTATGTGTGGGATTTTGAAAGTCTTTTTATATTTTACTCAAAAAGATATATTTTTCAATACCACAAACTTTCCTTTCAATTATAAGCCCTTCCCATTTTCAATTAATGTTTTAGGCAAGGAATATAAATTAGTAAAACCAACCATACCGCTTAGGGAAAATGAATTAGCATGGGGAAAGTGAAGAACTGGCCGTGCAGTCAATTACTTTGGCCAGCATAGATAGAGTTGAACTAACCAGCACAGGTGTAGACAGCCTGTTTGGATAAGGTAGCTTAAGCCCTCATTTTTTTCTGCAGTCTTTATTTGTGTCAAGTATATGAAAACTACCATCTCATTTCCTCCCTGTAGCTATTACCCAAATGTATGTGTAGTGTCAAAATAAATGGTCAGAGTCCTCTCAGGGACCTCCCTTGGCACAAGTCTCATTTCCTCACCTTCTCACCTCCAGAGCCTCAGGAAGTGCAGGTCAGAAAGCAGCCAGGGCAGCTGTGAGGTGATGGAGCGCTGAAGTGTCAGCGAGCCCAGATAAAACAACCTTCCAATATCGGAAATCCAACCATTCACCCTCTTGTCTCCTCGCTAACCCCAGGCAAGTATAAAGGAGATGGAATTAAAACAGGAGTTAGAAGAATTTGGATGTGATTTCATATATTAACTCAGCAAATTTTTTTCTGAAACGGTCCAGACAGTAAATATTTTCAGCTGGCAGGCCATATGGTCTTTGTCGAATCTACTCAACTGTGCCATTATGGAGTGAAGGCAGCCACAGATGATATGGAAATGAATGCATGGGGCTGTGTTCCAATAAAGCTTTCTTTATGGACACTGAAATGTAAATTTCATGTAATTTACACATGTTATGAAATATGCTTCTTTTGATTTTTCAACCATTTAAAAAAGTAAAAACCATTTTCTTAGCTCCTGGGCTGTGTTGGCTGACCCCTAATTAACTGACACGTGGGCTGCTATCCATGAAAATTTAGGCGCAGAGGAAGGCAGAGCTGGCTTCCCGGCCAAGACAGGACTTACCTTGATATGAGCTGCTGGGTCCGGGACAGTCTGAATCATGTCCTTCAATAAGCCAGCCCATCTACCAGCTGTTCAGAACCTGATGGCTAGAAGACAAAAGGAACAACATAAATAATAATAAACAACTGCATTTCTGTGTTTTATGTTCTAGCAGGACTGGACACAATTCACCAATGGCAGAAGAATCATAGCTTTGCGTTAAGCATGTTTGCCTAAAGGCATCCTCTAGGTATGTGTGGTCCATGAGGTAACCAGATAACTCACCTTCCTTCCATTGGGAAAATCACTTAAAATGAGCTCAAAAGAACCCTAGTCCAACAGGCCAGACGAATCTAGCTCAACCTGACCCACATCACATGCAATATTCACACATCCTTCCACATGGGCAGGATCTAATGAGGGATCCATTATAGGAAGACATGAGATTAAAACAGGACATACTTCTCTATCATACTGAGAAAACAGGACTTTGAAATCCCACCAAAACTCAGGCGATCTGCACATCCTTTTCAGCTTTGTTATTAAGTTCTTAGTAAACAGCACAGCTCCCATTCATTGAGTACTTCAGTGCCAGTTCCTTGAGTGCTAAGGGCTCCACACACATTTTCTCATTTCATTCTGACCACAACTCTGAGAGTTGTCATTCCCATTGTCCAGCTGCGGACGTCAAGACTCATAAAGGTTACTGATTTGTCCAGGATCACCTGGTTAATAAGCGACAGAACCAAACCTCAAATCAGATTAGCCTATCTGACTCCAGAGCCCAAAAACATTTTGGTTTGACTTCATTAGCAGATATCAACCCATATTTTGAAGGGACATTTTAAAATATGCCTTAAATAAATTAAATTTAAAGATGCCTATAATCTAGGAATTTTCCAGAAATAAATACTTAATCCAATATATTCCCTCATTCGAATTATAAAGCAGCTTGTTCTGACCATTGTCTGTGCCCCTCCGCTTCCACCAAGCCAGTCTCCAGCCTCCTTTGCTGTCCCAGGCCCTAGGGCTGACCTCTACAGATGCGGTCAGCAGGCGCCTTGCCTCCTGGCCACCTGTCAGGGTTGGTTGACATGGCCCCATCTGGAGAGCAGGGGTGAGAGGAGAGCGGGTATCTCTTCCCCTCACCTTCCCACCACCAACACCTGCTGCTCAGCCTCCCTGGGCGCTTGGTTACGGTTCTGACTGCGGCTGGATTCTAGGGTGACCTCTTCCATCATGGGGCCCCTCCTTCCAGGCTCCAGCCTCCAGTAACTGGTCCCCAGCCAGTCTCTGGTGCTCTGCAGATCGCAGCCAAGCCATCAGTTGTCTTTTTGATACTAAAAATGCCTTTTTTAGTTTACGTTTTTAGAAGCCATCACTTGCTTTTTATCACCTGTATATTTTTGTTTCTTTTCTTCTTTACAATGGCTCTTTGCCGTAACAAATGCAAAATAAAAACACTATGATTACAGAACTGGAGACATTTTCAAAAGTTGTCTTTCAAGTTTGCTACTAAGCACATTACTCTAGTGACAAGTGAAGCATTCACAGGGGTCCTCCCCACATTCACATCCGCCCTTTCTGACCTCTCACGGTACAGACACACCCATTCCAACCCAATCGCCTCTCATGGCGAGTGTCAACTTCCAGATCTGCGTGCTCCACATCCGTCCTCCTGAAAGGTCTCCCTGGAGGCCTCCCAAGATGGGGAGAGCTTGGCTCGCCAAGAAGATGACATGCTGAGAACCTTAGGCATTTTTTTTTTCTATAACCAAATTTCTAGGTCTTGGAAAATAGGTACTTTTCCCCCGAGGCCTAAAGTAAGTCCCTCTGGGGGATGAGAGTTACTGAAAGTGCAGAGGGAGTGAAGCACAGTCCTGAAATTGAACCAGGAAGCAGATGAAGGTGACCCAGGCTCCTGGTGCTCTCGTGGGAGAAGAGGCTGGGAGAGGATGGGGTCTGGTTGAAGGTTTCTGGGAGCACAGGAATCTTCAACTCCCCTTATCCTAAGAGCAACAGGTGTCCCAGGAAAACACCACTCTCTCCTGGGGTCATTCGGCCAGGAAGGGGAGCATCTGCAAGCCGTCCTGACAAAGGGAGGGCCTCCCACTGCACGACCCTGCTCTGGGGAGCACGTGCCTATTTCCGTATGTCTGGGCATGCTCTCTGGGTGAGTTCACTCCGCACAGCTCCCCCCTGCTTGCAGGCACACGCTGCTGCTCACAGCAGGGGCTGAAGCTCGTCTCCCTCCCCTCAAACCCAGGCTGACCTGTGGCTGCCTCTGACCTGGAGAACACAGCAGAGGAAAGGTTTCAGGAGTCCCAGGCCCAGGCCTTTATGGAAGTGGGAGCCTCCCCTTCCTGCCTCCTGAAACCAAGTCCTCATACCCTCAGCAGCACAGCACATGGCAGAGGACCCGGCGCCCAGCGGGGCAGCCAGCACCAATGCCAGGCCTGGGAGGGGGGTGTCCTGGACGGTCCAGAGAACCATCTCTCAGATGACTACAGCCCCTGCCAACATCAGGGAGGCAGCTTAAAGCTGAGTCCAGTCAGCACACAGAATTGTGACCAATGATAAATGGGTTGTTGTACTAAGCTGCTAGGATTTGGGGTAGTTTATTATACATACAGGTCATTGAAACACCCTGTAAGTGTTCTAGAGGCACGGAGAAGACAGAGGGTAAATAGCTTGTTTCATTGTCACTATGGATGAGTACCAAGATGGTTCTGACACTCAACTCCTCCTGTGTCCATGCTTTTTGCCACATAACTTTGTGATTCTTCCCACTAAAGAGGTAGAATTACTTCCCAACCCTTATTTTCAGGCTGCCCATATGATCTGCTTCAGTCAACAGGATGTAGCAGAAAGACAAGCATGTCAGGTCCTAGCTGAAGCCTCAGGAGGCAGGACATGTTCCCCTCTGCTTTTCTGTAACTTTCCACCAGCATGGGAACATGGCCAGATTCATGCGGGAGGATGAGAAGTACCTGGGGCAGAGTCACCCACCCCAATCACCCCGCCAGGACTACCTTTGATCATCCCATAGACAACCAAAACCCCAGACATGGGAGGGAAGCAACCAGACCAGCCACTAGCCAGTACCAACCAGAATGGCCAACCCACAGGCTCATGGCTGAATAAGTGCTTACTGCTTGAAGTCACTGAAATTTGGGGAGTTTGTTACACAGCATTTTTGTGACAATAGATTACTGACATACACTTTGCCCTGTAGAATCGGATTACTGAGATTGTCATTAAAACTTTTCAGCCAGTGACAAAAGGAGACTCAAACAGGGCATTTCAAAGGAAGCCAACTTCATCCCAACACAGAGACATATTATTTCCACTCACCTATGAGACATGATCTCAAACCCTAATCCTACCCTCAAAATGGGTTTGGAAACTGAAGGATAACCAAGAAACCTCCACCAGAAGCCTCCATGGGATTCCCAGAGCCCTTCCCAGGTGCAACTGAATTCTCACTTCACATCATGCCCTGCCAGCCTCCCTGGGATTCCAAAAATCGAATCAACACCCTTGGATATCCAAGACCGCAGCCAACACCATAGAAGTTACAACAGACACTCAGTCTGTACCCAACCAAGACATAAACTTAATGAGCAACTGTTTGAGTCTCTTGTTTCTTATGGGGATATTTTGAGCACTCAGGATGCATTAAGGATAAAATGACAGGGAAAGGAATAGACAGAGATTCCAGAGGCAACACAGTCCCGATCCTCGAGGGATTGAGAGGGGCAACAGACCTGTTTCACACAGATATGAGCCGGTCAGTCCTGAGAGCAGGCAGCTGGTGGAGGTGCCCAGTGAGGCGTGTGGATATACCTAGAGGAAAGAGAGAGCTGATTCATGCAGAGACAAGAGGGTGCCACCAAGGAGCCTTGATGAACAAGAAACATGAGGACTGGAGGAAAGAGGGTGAAAGGCATGAAGCAGGGAACCTGAGTTTCTCCCAGTTGTCCCACATTAAGAGACCGATGACGTATGAGCTCCTCAGACCACCCCCACCAGAGTGATCACACACCAAAGGGATTCGCTCAGCATGCAGCATGATGGCACTGCCATCCTCCACACCAACTCAGCGAAAACCCAACGGACCTAAAGACCAGGAGAATAAAAGCTCAACCGCCCTCCCCTGCCTCCTCAACTGCCCTCCCCTGCCTCCTCAACCCCCTCCCCTGCCTCCTCAACCCCCTCCCCTGCCTCAACCCCCTCCCCTGCCTCCTCAACCACCCTCCCCTGCCTCCTCAACCCCCTCCCCTGCCTCCTCAACCCCCTCCCCTGCCTCCTGAACCGCCCTCCCCTGCCTCCTCAACCCCCTCCCCTGCCTCCTCAACCCACACGGATCTCTGACTCTTTTTGCAGCCATTTGGGTGCCTGTTCTTTTTTACCATTTCAGAAGTATTTTATGGATTTTTTAAAGAGCACTTCTTATTTACTTTTGTGTTCCTAATGGTCATTTCTCAAATATGTAGTAGTTGGTATCAAAACAAACTAAAACCATACTAAAAATTTTTAGGGCCAGGCGCGGTGGCTCAAGCCTGTAATCCCAGCACTTTGGGAGGCTGAGATGGGCGGATCACAAGGTCAGGAGATCGAGACCATCCTGGCTAACACGGTGAAACCCCGTCTCTACTAAAAAAATACAAAAAAGTAGCCGGGCAAGATGGCGGGCGCCTGTAGTCCCAACTACTCGGGAGGCTGAGGCAGGAGAATGGCGCAAACCCGGGAGGCGGAGCTTGCAGTGAGCCGAGATCGCGCCACTGCACTCCAGCCCGGGCGACAGAGCGAGACTCTGTCTCAAAAAAAAAAAAAAAATTAGTAGTTGGTGATAGTTTCATGTCACTGTAGGAGCCTTTTAATTTTCTATTTTACCTGCCTTTGAACCCTGGCAGAACTTCACTCTATGTTGATTGAAAATCATTTCTTTAATATTTGTTTCTTTCAATAAACTAATTTGCCTAAGGTATATACTTCTATATGATTTTGTGTTTCATGATCCAGCTATATTTTATTATTGGGTATCTTAAAGAAACAAAAAAGGCCTTAACATTAACAGAATTCTACTTGTGCACCTCTTCATCTGGCTGTTTGTTCACATGCTTAACAATAAACTGTAATCATAAGAGCACAGCATTTTCCTGAGTTCTAGCAAGTTACTGAACCTAAAAGGGGGGTTGTGGGAATCCCCAATGTTGTAGCCATGTCGGACAGAGTGTAGATAACCTGAGGACCCAATACTTGCAACCAGCATCTGAAGTGAAGACAGTGTTGGGGACTCAGCCCTTAAACCTGTGAGCAAACTTCAGGCAGTCAGCATCAGAATTGAACTGAACTGTTGGACACCCAGTTGGTATCAGTGTTGAATAACTGGTTGGTACTGGCAAAAACACCATGTATTTGGTGTTGGGAAACACAAATAAAAAATTTTTAAAACCTCCAAATGATGCTCAGCAGTTCACAAAGGTGTCAGTGCAAGAGATGGCCTGTATCTATTCTAACTGGTTAGTATGCAAGTTAAACCATTGTTTGATTATCTCCTCTGTCTACACCATCAGGCGTAGGATTGAATTGAATCGGGTGAGGATTTAATTGAATTATGCTTAAGAAAGAAAGCTCTCTCAATGCTAGGCACATAATCAACACTAAACAAGTGGTAATCATTATTATTAAGAAAGTAAAGGCCGAGTGTGGTGACTCACGCCTGTAATCCCAGCACTTTGGGAGGCCGAGGTGGGGTGGATCACAAGGTCAGGAGATCAAGACCATCCTGGCTAACACCGTGAAACCCCATCTCTACTAAAAAATACAAAAAATTAGCCAGGCATGGTATTGGGCGCCTGTAGTCCCAGCTACTCAGGAGGCTGAGGCAGGAGAATGGCGTGAAGCCGGGAGGTGGAGCTTGCAGTGAGCCGAGATTGTGCCACTGCACTCCAGCCTGGGCGACAGAGCGAGACTCCATCTCAAAAAAAAGAAAGAAAGTAAAAATATTTCAAATGGATGATTTTGATACTGTATAAAATGTTGCAACTTTTTTTTTTTTTTTGAGACAGAGTCTTGCTCTGTCACCCAGGCTGGTGTACAGTGGCACAATCTTGGCTCACTGCAACCTCCACCTCCCAGGTTCCAGTGGTTCTCCTGCCTCAGCCTCCTGAGTAGCTGGGATTACAGGCATGTGCTACCATGCCCGGCTAATTAAAATGTTGCAACTTTTTAAGAAAAACAATTCTCAATAAATAAATTGATAATTTTCATAAGAGCCCTTTGTCAACGGACTAAGAACACCCTTAATTTAGAAATGTATTTTTTAGTTTTAAGATAACGAGTCATTAAGTGAAAACACTTTAGGCGAAATGGCTCTAAGCAATTTAGTATTCACAGAAATGAATCCATTCCTTGAAAGCAATGGTCGCTGGGTGCACTTGTCCTGGATGAGCAGACATTAGGCAAATCAGTCTTTCACCAGCAAACCCTCCCATAAGAACTGCACAGGCCTGACTCCTGCCAAGCACATCAGGCCCCTGAATGAGGCAGAGGCCTCCCGTATGGAGCAGAAAGGAGGCAGGGAGAAATGCAGAGCCCGTGATTTAAGGAGGCTCTCCCTCTCAGGCTCATGCAAGTGCAGGATCAGTACCTAAAGGGGAGCATCACCCGAAATCCTGTGCTCCAGTTGCCTTAACCCAGTCCAGTCCTGGCTCCTGTACTTCAAAGCTAAGAAGGGAATACCAGCAGGAGGCAGAAGACAGCATGAAAATCTGAATGCACCTCTACATTTATCTAAAAATAAGAAACTGGACTTCTTCAGTAGGAAAGGGCTCATCTTTCCAAATGAATAAAAATACTTACAGCTATGGGTTGATTATATCAATTCTCTCCCCCAATTCATGCATTGGAGTACTAACCCCCGGTCCCTCAGGATGTGATGATAGCGAGGTAGGGCCTTTACAGAGGTCATTAGTGACCTAATCCAACATGACTGATCCACTTACAAAAAAAAGGACAAGATTTAAACACAGACCTGTATAGAAGGATGATGGTGTGAAGACACAGGGAAAAGACCAAAGAGGCCTGGAACAGATTTCCCTCGAAGCCCTCAGAGGGAACCACTTGGGCTGACACCTTGATCTTGGACATCCAGCCTCCAGAATGGCGAGATGGTGAATTTCTGTTGTTTTAAGCTATCCAGTTCGTGGCACTTTGTTACAACAGCGCTGGGACAGGAAAACCCCTCTCTTGAGGGACTTACTAAAGTCACTTAACTGATGCAGACTAGAGGCCTCACTGTGGGGACATGGCCTCGGGAGCCACACCCATTTTAGTCGCACCATTTCTCACTGAACATTGACCCTGGTCAAGGCATGTCTCAGGCTCCATGGACTGCTATTCCTTCTACTAAACAACCCTGGCTTCATTCTGGCAAGGGAGGGACTCTTACATTCTGTGGCCTGCATGAGCATCATGTGAGCACCCCCATAACCTCAATCCTTGCAGGGTTTCTCCAAGGGAGTCCTAGCATTCCTGCCGGCCTCAGGGGCGCACCTTAGAGACAGGGTGCCGACCCTCTCCTTCTCCAACTGGATTTTATTTTTATTTTGTGGCATGTTTTGTGAATACAAAGATTCACTGCCTGGGTGTGCCCCTTGAAAGGAGGTTTCAATTGCATTCAGGTGAAATAACCACAAAATGACTATAAGCCAAATGTAGTAGTATGATAGAAAAATGGAAAGATTGTAAAAGCACCAGTCCGTAGACACCACACCTCTGGTTCCGCTGGAAAAGGAAGAGAGTAGATGGTGATGGAGAAAAGAGGGGCTGGTGAAGACCACAGAACCGAGAAGGCAGTAATTCTAAAATCTCCACACTGTAGGGCCAGGAACAGGAACATTGCTGGGCAATGGGGCATCTTATCTGGGGGGAAGTCAACGGTGTCATGTAGAACCAACATAATTCATCCAAGTACAGCAAATAATCCAGAAATGGTCTGTGGAGGTTTGGAACCATAAACATCAAATAGTAGAGATACAAAATATTTACATATCCACATTTTTTAAAAAGGGTCCTGACTAGGCAGCAAAGGATTATTCGGGTTCTGTTCATTTTACCTTTAATTGCCCTTGGTTCTGTTATCTTTTTTCTCTGTGAGTCATTTGTCTTGCTTTTGGTCAGCACAGCTTTCCTCGGGTCTCCAAAGATCCTGGAATAACCTGAATATAAGTTCAAGAATATTAAACCTTATTTTGTTTTCAAATATTAATGCCAGGGATCAACTGTACATGTACTGACAAAACCTATTTCTTAAACATTATTTTAAAATATCCTAAAAGGGGAAAGAACTTAAATCCTTTCCTTAAAAAAAAAAAAGAGGGGGCAACATTCCTGTCCTCTGAGGGAAGCCCAGCATTATGAAGCAAAAATTGGGAGTGAAATCAAGGCCAAGCCTAACTGGCATGCTGAAGCACACACACACTTTTACGCAGCAAATATTTTGAAAATGTTTTCTTTTCCTTACAGCCCCCAGCTTTGGTAATAATGGCTTCCCCAGATCATTCTGTTAGCACTTTCTGCTGCTCAGAACAGGGTAGTGGGATTTAGAATTTAGAAAACATTCTGAGAACTGTAATTAAGCAATTGTCTTAGTCCCAGAAAAGGAACAACCCTCTTACTTTGTAAATGCTAGGACAACCCGTATTTTTTTTAAATCTTAGAACACTAACAAGCTAAAAAGATATAAAGAAAAAAAAAAATCTTTCTTATAATATGCCTGCTAGCACAGCTCCAAAATCCAGTCTCTGTCTCTCTCTCTCTTTTTTTTTTAGATACGGGAATTTCTTAAACAACTTTCCAAGTAAAACATTCAATCCCAAAATACTATATTTAGTAGAATCCCTACAACACGAGAAATTGTAAATGGCATCTGTTTCCATTGAAAATATTTTTAAATTAGAAAACATCTTAAGTACTGCATCAAATCAATATTCGTAACGGGCAGAATTATTTCTAAATGGTTCCACAGGCCAGTTGACACTCCCACTCTACTTAGGAAGCTCCCAGCCTACTCCACCTGAAGTCTTCCAAACCTATGCATAGAGACAAATTACCCAAATGTCACAGAAAAGCATTTGTTGTGATACAGAAAATACAACATAACATTATTGGGGGGAAAAATCAGTATACAAAACCATGTACATAATATCATCCCAATATTGCACAAAGAAAAAAAAATAAATGGATGAAAGAAAGGAGGGAAGGCAGGAAAGGAAAGAGGATGACCTGAGAGAAGTTATCAAAATGGTTAATAGCCATGGTCTTTGGCTTTCCAGTGTGAAATAGGAGCTCTTATTTTCTTCTTTTTAAAATCTTTCTAAAATTATTTTTTAAACCAATTAATAAAAAGTATATAGATATATATTTACTGTGTACAACATTACGTTTTGAAATATATATACATGTTGGAATGGCTAAAGTAAGCTAATTAACATCTGCATTACCTCACATATTTATTTTTTGTGGTGAGAACACTTGAAATCTACTCTTACTGATTTTCAAGAATGTTATGCATCATTAATTACAGTCAATAGACCATAGGTCTATTCAAGTTCAAGTCATAGATCTCTTGAAATTACTCCTCCTGTCTAACTGTAATTTTGTGTCCTTTGACCAACATCGCCCCAGTTCCCCTACACTTGACATCACTAATCATCAAGGAAATACAAATCAAAAGCATGATGAGTGTCATCTCACACCTGTTAGAATGACCATTATCAATAAGACAAGTGCCGGTGGGGATGTGGAAAAAGGGAACTCTTGCCCACCGTTGGTGGGAACGTAGATCAGTACAGTCATTACGGAAAACCGTATGCAGGTTCCTCAAAAACACAAAGATCAATTATAAATCCAAATACTATATGTTTTACAAATGTATTACAAATCAACTTTGTATGTATTACAAATCAAAATACTACATGACTGCTGACAATCCCACTCTGGGGATAGATCCAAAGAAAATGGAAAATGAAATCAGTATGTCAAAGAGGTACCAGCACTCCCACATTCACTACAGCATTATTCACAGCAGACAAGGTATGGCATCAACCTAAGTGTCCATCAACATAAACGCCCATAAAGAAAAGCAGTGCACATATACAGTGGAATGCTATTCAGCGTTTAGAGGAGAAATCCTGTCATTTGTGACAACATGAATGAACCTGGAGAACTTTATGCTAAGCGAAATAAGCCAGGCACAGAAAGACACATAGTGCACCCTCTCACTTACACATAGCATCTGAAAAGTTGAACTCCTATTTCCTTCTTTATAGTTTTGTATATTTTCCAAATTTTCCAAACCAAAAATATTCATCTTTATAATCAGGGGAGAAAACTAAGGAAAAATAATTTTATAATCCTAAACACGCTTTTAAAGCATTCATTTTACTGTAATGTGTTCTTTTCCCATCCAGCCGTACCTGGGCCCAAGGAGCTGGCCTTCCCTGCTCAGTGGCCTAATGTTCAAGGGGACAGGAAGAGGGGGACGGGAGAGGGGGACGGTGAAGTAGATCATGCTTTGCAAAGCTGTGCAAATCCTGAGTTAATAAACCTGTTCCCAAAATCCAAAAGCCAATATTGACTATTGCTTGGTTAACTGTTTTGCATGGATAAGTGGTTAAAGGGGTATTTGGTTTCCAATTTCTGCAAAGGGAATAAGAGTTTTAAAGGCATGAACTAAGATTTCACATACCATGCTATTCTATAGTAGGTTTTTGTGCCAAAACCTCTACTAGGCTGAAAGAATAATTTGATTTATGGTTGAGACATTGTCGGGCCTGATTTAAAGCCCAGAGTTGAGCCCAGAGAGGATTCTCTTAAATATGTGCAATGGGTATTTTTAAATTAGCACTATGGCATTATTAATATTTCATTTATCCTGAGAGCATTTACCTGACAATGCAAATTATCCATAACACAGCTGAGAAGCCACAAAGGATCCAAAAAGATGTCACAAAGTCCAGGAAGAGAAGCTGTGCCAGAGAAAGGCACACCACCAGCCGCGTGAGGTAACAGCTGGCCTCATCAAAGCAACAAAGTCAGAAAATTATGTAAACCAGACTCAAGAACTCAAAAAATACAGCCATTAGAGAACTTTGGTAAGAGTGCAAACTGCTCAACCCAGCTCAATTGCCCCTGGTCCAGCAATGGCAGAAAGTCAAGGTCAAGGAGTCACATGACCTGCAAGAGACCCCTCCCCCCCAACCCCCAGCCCTGCCCCTGGCCAGTGGGACAACCCACATCATCCCTGGGATTCAGTATTCAATCAGGCTCTGTGTTCCGTGTGGGGAGGGAGAAGAAGGCACCGGATCACCAGGAAATATGAACTGGAAATGGCCAAAGCTAAGCACATCTGAGTATCTGAAGGGTAAGTTTAATGCGCCAAAGCAGCCGTGGTGAGGCAGAAAGAACCTTGAGCTTGGAGCCCCACGTTTGTGCGGACCCACTAGCAGCCAACGAAGCCTCCCTCAGCCTCAGTTTGCTCATCCGAACACTGGGAGGAAGAGGCTCTGACTCCAGAGAGGTAGTGCAAGTCCAATGACACGGGGTTGCTGAAGGTCCAGATGGACAGAGGCAAAGCATTGTTTTCTGTTTTTGTTTTTGTTTTGATACAGGATTCTCTCTGTCATCCAGGCTGGTATGCAGGGGTGCCAACAGCTCACTGCAGCCTGGACCTCCCTGGCTCAAGTGATCCACCTGCCTCAGCCACCTGAGTAGCTCAGACTACAGGAAAAAGAGCCATGCACCACTGTGCCTGGCTAATTTTTAAAAAAAAATTTTTTGAGACGTGAGAACTCACTATGTTGTCCAGGCTGATCTCAAACTCCTAGCCTCAAGCAATCCTCCTCCCTCAGCCTCCCAAAGTGCTTGGATTAGAGGGGTGAGCCACCATGCCCAGCAAAGGCATTGTTAAACTCAGGAACGAATGACCGCCTTGTTCCCCAAAAACACTAGGCAAGAGAACCACTCTCTATGCACAGATCTCCCTGGCCACCACGTGTAAGCAGCAGTGAATATTCCATAGGTGGAATTGGCTACTGTGAAGAAAGAAAACTCCAGAAAAAGTGCCCTCACTCCAGGAAGTAACCTGGACCTCACGTGGGTGACAGCAGCCTGGGGAGAAGGCTCCACTGCCAGCAGCAATGCCAAGGACAGAGCGGCAGCAGTCATCCATCCCCACAGTCACAGGTGAACACAGCCACGGAGCAGCCTGCTTTTTCCATTTATAGCCACACACAGGTGGCAATGGCAGCAGACACAACTGGCTGCCCTTCCTCCCTTATAGAAGGAAATGTACTTTTGCTTGGGTGTTCTGCCTGCCCCCACACGACCCACGGAGGATGACCAGCCCCAACACCAGTGTAAATCCTATCACTGGGCACCATCTCTTCTCACCACTAATTGGTTTAGGGAAGGGCACATGATATAATTCTGGTCAATCTAACACCCAGGGAAGCGAGCTAGAGGACTTCTAGGAAAAGTACTGGCTGATGAAGAAAGGCCATAGAGTAGTAGTCCTGTCTGTGTGGCACTTGGAACTGTGAGAGCCATCCCAGGACCATGAGAAGAGGTCACCTGAGGATAAAACCGATACACTGCTGGATGTCTAGGGGAAAGGAGGGAAGTCCCTGTGTTTCTACTTACAGTTGGAAAGAGTATTAACCAACTCTGAAGGCATCTCATGACAGGGCATCTAGGCACATCAAAGGCATTTTCCTTGTTAACTAAACCATTTTGAATTGGGCTTATTTTTGTTGTTATTGTTATTACTGGCAGTAAAAGTATCCCATACACTCCAGTACCCACACTCAAAAAAGTCGCTTTCAGCTCTTTTACCATCTGTATCCATACTCACACAGACATGCTGAATATGCTTTCAGTTCTAATTTTAAAATAAAGTGATCTGCTGGAAATTAGCTCAGCTCATAGATCTCCATACTTACAACACTATATCTAAGAATTAGGAAATAAATAACTATTACCAATGATAAGTGGCCTATCTCAGTCTATGCACATGTTGAGTGTCCAGGTACTGGAGGAGGCATGGCACCTCCCCTGAATAAACAAAGGGTATGATGTGGAGGTTATGCTTTTAATTAAATTACTGAGTGGAGGCAGAATGTGGTGAGGGTCACAAGAGAGGTACCAAAGATGCAGCAACAGAGCAGTTGATGGGCACTTAGCATTTCAATAAGTGGGAATAGGGAGGAGAGCACGAAAGGTGGAGGAAATAGATGAGGAGAGGGAAGAAGGGAAGTGTTCTCCAAAGAAGCACCCTGCAGAGGAAGAGTCTTTCACCTTTATGTTCCCACAAGGCACAGAGTATGAGCTCAGAAATGTTGAATGATTTGTCTCTACAATTAAGGGATGATTTCACTGATAATACTGTCTTCTTCCATGATCTAAATTCAACCTGCCCTTCAAATCCATTCATTCATACAATTGTTCATCCATCCATCCATCCATCCGTCCATCCATCCATCCACCCATCCATCCATGTAGTCATCCATCCATCCACCCATCCATCCATGTATTCGTCCATCCATCTATCTATCCATCCCACACTGAGTTCCCTCCATGCGCCAAGTGCTGAGTTAAACACTAATTAGGGATGGGCTTTGCCAATGAGTTCAGAGTCTAGTGAGAGAGACAGAGTCATAAAGAAAAAAATCACAAATGCCAACTCCCGCATTGCCTTGCTTGATCCCCGATGCCAGAGTGTAGCCTGGCTGGGCATCACAATCAGCTGGAGAGCTTTTTAAAAACAGAAACTCTGCAATCTTTCCTCTTTTTTCTTTATTGGAAGGTCCAGGGGTGAAGGGGGCAAAAGAGTCTAAGTGGGAGTGAGGGAGGCGGAAGAGGATTAAAAGGCACTGTCTGAAATATTTTCAGACTGAGAAGGAAAAGGAAAACAGCCAAGAACACAAGAGGAACAAGCAGTCAGAGCATAAGGAGGAAACTAGGAAAGATCTAAGTCATGGAAGCCAAGGAAGGACATTCAGTAAGATGGAAAGTTCAGTGCCGCATCTGCAGAGAGATTAATGTCCAGGAGAAAGTAATTCAACCAACCATATGCATTGAGAACAGGTCCCGGATTTGGCAACTTAAAACCTCTTGTGGTCCTCTAAAAAATGTTGTAGGAGCCTGAGAGCAGTAAGCTGGTTTCCAAATGGCTCGGTCGTCAAAGACAGGGAGGATATGCAAAGGGCAATGTAGGCTACTCATGGAAGGAGTTGAGCAACAAAGTTAGGGAGGGAGTGGCAGTTCAAAGAAAAGCACTAATGCCACAGGGTGCAGTGGCTCATGCCTGCAATCCCAGCACTTTAAGTCAGGAGTTCAAGACCAACATGGTGAAACCAACATGGTGAAACCTCATCTCTACTAAAATACAAAAATTAGCCGGGCATGGTTGTGGGCACCTGTAATCCCAGCTACTCAGGAGGCTGAGGCAGGAGAATTACTTGAGCCCGGGAGGCGGCGGTTGCAGTGAGCTGAGATCACACCACTGCACTCCAGCCTGGGAGACAGAGTGAGGCTCCTGAAAACAAACCAACCAACAAACAAAACCAAAAAATAACGAAAACAAAAACGAAAAGCACTAACTGGCTTCACCCACCCAACATTTGCTGGGCATTTACTCTACTTCAGTAATTACTAGTAGCTAGGGATGCACCAGTGCACAAGACACTCAGTATTGCCCTCAAGGCATTTACAAACCAACGAAAAGAAGGTTTATCTTACTTGCTCAGGCTGTTTGAAGGATGAGAAAAGAAGGTATGTTTATAGACAGGATAAAGGGAGCCAGTGGAGTAGAGGAGATAGAGATTCTAGAGCCAGGGAACCTGAAGATGTTACTGTCCGGGGAAGAGGTAGAGGAAACACCATGGTTCACAGCACAATGGTGGGGTCAGTTCTGGCAGGAAGGTGGGACCCCACTGTCTCAGAAGGGGTGTGCTGCCAGATGGCTAACAACCAGCTCTCACAGGAAAACTCATGATTTGAAGCACTCGGTCATTTCTATGGAGTCAATATTTCCATTATGGGCAATTGCAAGGAACCCAGGGGAGTCCCTGAATGCAGAGTTGGGAAAAGATGTGCTCTAACGCATCACTGCCAGCTCTAGTGAGTTGGGAGGAGCCAGCTCTAGCACACATGGGCTCCAGAAGCCAAAGAGAAACCAAGGAGCCTGGAACTGTTGATAAGAAAAGGATGTTCAGAGGAAAGCTGTGAAGCCAGCATAACCAGCTGCTCTCCTAGGCGCTGAGACCCTGTAAGGAGAGGAAAACCAGGGAGGCAGAGTTCCAAATCTGGAACAGTGGCAGGCTTGAGTGCTCTTCAGTTACTTCTACTTGAGCAATTTTGCTTCCTAAACCTGGTTAATAGCCCAAAATGTGGGCTACTTATTGTTATCTCCGTTCACTCTGTGTGTGTGTGTGTGTGTGTGCTTTTCCTATGTAAATTGCTGCACCACTAACTCTACTATACTTTAGAACTCAGTGAGGCAATCCTTAGAACCTTTCACAATTCCCAGGGTTCCCTGTTACTTACTCTAAGTCATAGAGAAATGTTGAACATTTAAACCATTAAACTGCAGTTTTGCTGGAAGAAAATCTCAAGGGTCTCCATGAATCATGCCTGAGCCATATATTGGCCATGAGCATACACTTCTTGTCAGTCTTGTTCCATTTGGTTGTTACTGTGGTTTGGTTTCATTTCATTTTGCTTTGGAGGGTCAACCTTTCTTCCATTCATGACGTTCAATCAACGTTTCTCCCCAATGCATGTCCCCATTTTTTTTTTTTGTCAGGAGATAGCAAAATAAACACAGGTATTAATGTGCCTTTGGGCACCAGTCTGTAAAGTCCAAGATGTTCTTGGACCCAAGTAAACTTTCAGTTCTTTCTCAGCCATGCCATTTTGCATGTGAAAGCATTCGAGCTGATCTCAGAGTTGAGGATGTGGCTGCCAGCTTCTACCAGAACAAAACACAGAGCAGCAAAACAGCGCAATGCCCCTCAGTGTGGGAACCAGGGTCTACCTGGGGCCCCCCGTAAAAATGAGAGATTTGAAGGAAAACAGACTGCATTTGAAAGGCAGATGACATCAAGCAAGTAAAAACAACTACAAATATGACTTCTCTCCTGCTTTACACTGAGCCTTCTGTTCAAGAAAACACATTTACCGGGGATTTTTTCCTTAAGCTCAACTGGAAAAACAAGTATTTAGTCATTTTACAAGAGCAGACAACTGAAAAGCAAGCCACAGATTAAACAAGCATTATGTATTTCTAAGAAAGTTCATCAAACACAATAGATCTTTGAGAATACAATCTTGAAGTCAGTTTTAGAGGCAAATTTGACCTTCAAAATGAATTTTGTCTTGATATAATTACAAGGTCAAATCTCAAAGAAGCAAATGTATAGATAACCATCTTTGCAATGAGATCTGTTTTATATTTTCAAATGAACAATACTGGACAGAAAAAAAAATACATAATTACTTCTGAGGTTGTATATAAAATACCCAATTGGCAATTAATCAATATCATATTAGCATCTCAATATTTTAGATAAAGCAAAATTCCTAAGTACAAAATAATCTATAATAGAATGAAAATGACAAGCTATATTAATAGAGAGATTACATGTAAGAGACTTTATTACCCGTTATCATTTTTTAGATAAAATTTACTTTTTCAGCATCCCTTTGATACTTGTAGGAGGCAGATATAGTATAGAGAGGCAAATAGAGGTGAGAACCTTACCTTGGAAAAATCAAGCAGCATTAAAAGCAGAAAGAAAAAAGAAAAATATTTCAGATTCTCAATTCTGTATATCACATTGTTGAAAAAAAAAAAAAAACTTGCCAAATACTTAGAGAATACCAATAGGAAAAGGTTTCCTTGTGCTCCTTAAGGATGGGGAATTTCAAAGAACCGTGAACTCATGAAAATAGTTCTATACCCATCGGCTTTGCCAAAAACACTTTGGGATTTCAGTGATGAGTACTGAGCCACCAGGAGCACTGAAATCAGGTTTTCCATTTCCACTGAGTTTTGGCTGGTTTATGAGGATTGCACAAAGATCACCTCATTTGTACTGGACACAACTGGGAAATAAAAATTTAAAAATCATCCTTGATATTTAAAATAGAAATCATGAGCCCCGCCACAAGCGTGCTTCCCCTACACTCAGGATGTGAGGTTGACAACATGCCTCCCCATTAACCTGTGAAGCCTCACAGGTATGCACTGCATCTCTATAGAATTTTCCATGGACTCCATCATCAATGCATCCTTTAACAAGTATGAACTGAGCACTCAACCCAGGCACAGAGCTGTGGACGGGGCCATACGGGACAGAAAAGTCCCAAAGTGTGTCTCTCACTCCCGAAGAGCCTACATGCCTGGCAGGAGAGGAAGCCTGCGGACCCAGGTTTTGTGATGCAGGTGAAGAGGACACATAGCTGCTCCAGGAAGAAGAACTGGAATCATTTGAAGGAGAGGAAAAGAGGGTGTTTCAACCTTGAATAGCAGAACCCAGATCATGAAAAATTGGAAGAACTTCTATGGACATCAGAGAGGAAGGCAATCCAGATGAAAACAATAACTTAGGCAAAACAGAAATCCAAGTGCAGCTTGCAGAAGACCCTGTACAGGGAGCCAACACAGCTACTTCACGAGAGGAGTCAATGAGACCATTTAATAGAACCCCCTGTTGAAACTGTAAAAATGATTTTGCCATCTTGGTCATCTCCTGAGATGGTTGAGAAGGGATTTGCAAAGCAAAAAAAAAAAAAAAAAAAACAAAAAGAAAAAAGAACTGAGGGGTTTTTCACAATGGCCTGGAAGAGAGAGGGTGGAGAGAAACCAGACAAGTCTCTCAGGCAGAAGTTCCAGAAAAATGAAGAAGCAGGACAGTGCGAGGCAAGAGGGAGATGGCGGGCGCATTGGTTGGACTATGAGGGTTTGTGTGGATCTCAAAGGGCCAGGCTGTGGGGAGAGTCTAGACTTTCAGGCTAGGAAGTCTGAATCTTGTTGTGAAAATAGCTGAGGTTTTTGGAGCACCTGCTGAGCGAAGTTTCCCAAAGAGGCTGCTGGGATGATTCATGAGGCAGGAGGCTACAGGGAGGGAAGGCCAGAGGCAGAGAGGTCAGTTCCAGGATGGCTGCCATGGTCCCGCCCAAGGTAATGTAGATGGGGAAGCCTTGAAATGCAGGAGACAGGGTGGAGATGAGAAGACATGTCAGAGCCTGGTGGCCAATGAAGCACAGAAGGTGCAGGGAAGAGAGGAGAGCAGGAAGGAAAGGCAGGAAAGGTGGGTCTCAGTGAAGATGGGGGGTTCTGTTTCAGCCCCAAGAATCAGCATGTGCATCCTTGGACCCCGGGCCTGTGAGGTTGGCCGGTGGAAGCCCAGGAGCTCTGCTTAGTCAGGGTCTAGGATTGGTACTCCTGCTGGGGCCACCTCAGAGCAGAAGCAGGGCGGGGGCAGTGTGGGCTGGCTCTGGAGTGTTCTGCCCTTAAAGAACAACAAGACTTTCCAGAGGCAGTGTGTAGGATTTAAGATGGAGACTGTGATAACAAATAGAGAGAGATGAAAGAGCTTCTCAGTGATGGGGGAGAGGGTCCGCACCTGGAGGACAGAGCCTTCCTGGAGGGCAGAACCTCGCTGGCCGTCCGGTTTTCCACACACCTGCCTGGTGAACCAACACACCACTAGGGGTTTCTTTTCTTGCTTGAAATGTCATTGAGTTTTCCATTTTTTTTCTTTTGCTGAGAAAGGCACAATTAAGTACCAGAATTTTCTTTGCTGGCCTAGCCTTCTGGAATCTGAACAGGTTTTGCAATCCCAGGACCAGATCCTCTCTACATAAAAATTGGTGGGGGACTGTGGGGGGTAATCTCTTCTTATAATAGCTAGAACATCTAAATATTTTGTAAAAAAATAAGCTCATCATGAATCCAGTTAACCCAGCAAGGCTACTGCTCTTCTGTGTGGTGGTAACAGCTTTGTTCAGCAGTGCAAGGTGCAAGCAGAGCCTTTCGTAGTATTAATCACTAGGTCCATTTATTGAGAGAGCTGTTCTCATTTCTCAGAGAACTGAGGCATGTGACGATCACAGGTAGGGTAAGCAAACGAACACAAATTCAAACTCAGAATTCAAAGCCAGCCTCTATGTATTCCTGAGGACCATACTGTCTGCTAATTATAGAGAAAGGCACATGCTGGTTCAACAGCAGAGAAAGCAAACAGGATGCACTTTCTGTGCGTCATCTCCACCACAGGGCCCTCTCTGTCATGATCCAGCAATACTCATTCACAGTCAAAACCCAGGAAGCGTGGAAAGATTGACCTCTGTGAGCCAAACAGTGTGACACTTGATTACTTGACAGAACTAATCCTTCTGTCCTGATGACAAAAATTCACCTACATAGATACATGCAAGCTAATATCTGTTGTAATGCCTCCCAGTTTCTCTGGAAAATTTCTTAGCTTCCTGGACATCTCTGAAACGCTAAGTTTTGGTAACCAGAGGTATAATAAATCTTTTATTTTTATTTATTTGTTTGTTTGTTTATTTATTTATTTTTGAGACAGAGTCTCGCTCTGTCGCCCAGGCTGGAGTGCAGTGGCACCATCTTGGCTCACTGCAAGCTCAGCCTCCCCAGTAGCTGGGACTACAGGCGCCCGTCACCTCATCCGGCTAATTTTTTGTATATTTAGTAGAGACAGGGTTTCACCGTGTTAGCAAGGATGGTCTCGATCTCCTAACCTCGTGATCTGCCCGCCTCGGCCTCCCAAAGTGCTGAGATTACAGGCATGAGCAACCGTGCCCGGCCAATAAATCTTATTATGCCCATCTCTATGTCCATACATAAATGTACACACACGTGTTTATGTAAGATAAAATGAGATATCTATGTATGGATGTTTATGTATATAAATATGTATAGACAGATAAACCAACTTCTTAAAAATACATATCATTATATTGGTCCATGTTTACAACTATGTACATATGTGTATACATATATATGTGTATAGGTTCCCCACACTGGTGTTTAAGGCATGCGGTGGCCCAACCCCAGGAAGACTCAGCTATCATACCACCCACCTTCAACCCAGCCACATCCATCTACATTTTCTGAAAATAAAAGGCAGCCTCCCCCAAAAGCACTGAGACCCTTGTGTAGGGAACCTGAGCAGACACCAGCTTCCCAGGGCTTCCTTTTATCAAGGAGAGCTTAGTTGCTCTTGTTAATGGTAATATCTTCTTCTTCCTGCAGCACCCGGCTGTGGCCCACTCTGGAAAACGTTCCTCAGAAGGAAAGATCATTGCTGGCCTGCCTTCCCAATTTCAGACTTTCCAGTCTACAATTGTGTAAACTAATTCCTTAAAATACATCTCATATCTATCATCCATCTGAATCTATATGCATATACATATATACACATATGTACATAGTCATAAATATGCATCAATGTAATGAGATGTATTTTGAAGACATTGTTTTATCTGTCTATATTTACATACATATACATCCATACATAGATATCTCATTTTATCTCTGAATCTATAAACATATAAACACACGTGTGTGTACATTTACGTATGGACACTGAGATGGGTGTAGTAAGATTTATTTTAAGGAACTGGAAATATAAAGAGATATCTATATATATATCTCTCTACACACACACACACACACACACACACACACACACACGGAGAAAGAGAGAAAGGGAGAAAGATCTGTCTACATCCATCCAGTTGGATTTTTCTAGAACACCCTGGTTGACACTCCTGCATTGATGAGTCATTGGTTGTAGAATGTCCTGGGAAGGAGACATGAGCTTGGACAGGGCTGTCCTCATCAGCAGGCACTTCCCAAAGAGGGCTGACAGCTGAGGCATCTTCCAACCATACTCCCAGCATCTGAGGGAATAAGTCCTTCCTTCCTGACGGGAACCCAGACAGCACATCATAGAGCCCACGCCAACTGGGCAAATTGAATGTGCACACAGCAAATTACCAAAACTGCCAATAAAACTCAGAATTATAAAATCATATAATTTAGAAATTATGTGATATAATTAACATTTACAATCTGTTGACTTAAAGTCGATTATGCAGGAAATAACTGAGAGATTGTTCATAAGCACAAAACAATCCAGCAGAAATGGACAACATTAGGTGCTCAGGTCGTGTGGAGGTCAATCTCAGCAGACCAGAGTCACTGGGCTCCCCAGATGCAGTGAAGGAGAGCCCTGATCTTGGGCTAGCCACGTGCTTTACACATAGCAAGGACTGTAAGCCTGACTTTGCTCTAGCACCGGAAGGAGGAGGGCCTCCCTCTGAAAACCACCCATTTCTCCTAGAAGCCCAAGACTCCAGTCCCTGTCAGGCTGCAGAGGTGATTTCCAACCATATGATCCATGAGCCATCTGCATCGGAATCGCTGAGGAATTCCTGTGCCCCATGCCCCATTCCTGGAGTCAGCAGCCGGACTATAAGACTGGCTCAGTGAACTCCACAGACAGAGTCACAGGCATGGAAGTGCAGGCAGCAGAGTGCAGGCACAGAGGCTAGCAGCTGGCCCTCAACAAGTCCACCTTCTCAGAGGTTTAGTTTCCTAACCTGGAAAACAGGGAATAACATCATGAAAGAAACACCAGACACAGCACTAATATATCACAAACGCCACATAAGCAACCGAGTGCAAAATGGTATGTTTCCTGCCATCGGCTGAGGCTCAGAATAGCGCACAGAGCATGGCAGGGGTGCACTCTCTAAAAAAGGAAGCCCGCACATCCATGCACAACTCTCTAAGGAGTGACCTCAGCAACAACAGCAAGTCCCTGCCACTCTGCCTTCCCAGCCTCAAGTGTACATATGTCACAAACTTGTCAGTGCTGAGTATCCAGCTCCCACAGTCGCACAGGGGAGCAGGGTGGATGTGTAGAGTTTGCTGGTTTCTGCGTAGTATAAATCCTCCCACAATTTCAATCAACCAAAGGAGTTGGAAGACATCTGCACAATTAGCTCTTATGCACCTACACTGATAGAAGAGACCAGAGACATGGTATTTCTTCAGAGAAAGTTTCAGAAGCTGTGCAGCACCTCTCTCCACCCCAGGGAAAGACAGGAAAGAGGAATGTAGGCAGGGAAATTTCACATCCATGTGCGGAGGCACCAACCTCAAGGCCATTGAGGAAAGCTTCAACAAAACCATTTAGGCTGCCTCCAAGGGGTTCCCTAGGGTTCTGAGCTACCAGGGCACAGGGGCTAGTGACTGCCTTCCAGGCAGAGAAGTTTGCAGAGAGGCTGCCTGGGGACAGGTAAGAAGGAGAGGCCGTGGGGGAGTACACTAAGGTTCCATCCATGGTGAAGTGAGAGGGCCTGGGTATATCCTTGTACCCAGGGACCCACGGCAGGTGACTGGACTTGCAGGGGTGAGCCAGCCCTGACAGAAAGAGGCTGGAGGTGTACCAGGGGTGAAGCTAGGGGAAGGGTTCCATAATTAGACACACACAGGAATGTAACCCTGCCATGGAGAGCTGTGGGGCAATGTCAATGCAGGAGCCCTTTGGCACCCTCCCATGCATTCCACCAACAAGGGGCAGCTTTTAGACCTTAGCTTCACAGAGGGGAATCTGACACCAAATCATGATGCATGGTCAAGTAACCCTATTAATAGCCCTTGTTGTCCTCCATCTTCCTGCTCCAACCCTGGAAAACCAGAGGCAGAGGTCAGTGGTAAAGACAGGAGTGGGTGTGCAACCCCCTGAGGCTGGGAGCCAGCCAGGGCCCCAGAGGCGTTTCTGATGCCAACACCGGCTCCAGATGCAAAGAATCTTGAAACAGGACGAAAAACGGACTTTTAAAAACTCAGCCTCTCTGGACCTCTCAATACTTGGAAATTAAACCGTTCATTGTATCTGGAAGTGACGGGGAAAGTCTGGTGCCCGAGAAGACTCGGAACAGGGATGGGAAGGAGCTATCAAACTTGAGCCATGAATTTGGAGGAAGTAAAGTTGTACCTACATCATACCGTACTGAGAACAGCTCATTCAGAAAACAAAGAAGCCCAGTTTCTCATATATCTGTTGGATGGCCCTGCCAGGTAAACCTGTAGCAAAGCCACACGGAAGTAGGACAGTGTCAAAACCAATCAGGCCAAGAGTGAGCAACAGCCCGCTGGGTCTCTGGAAGAGCTGGGGAAACAAGAGGAGGCAAAAGAAGTGAGCTATGGGCCCGGGGTCAGTGACAGGGCCAAGGAGTTTACAAGAGTGAGCATATCAGATAGACAAACAAGAGGCAGAAGAATCTACAGATACAAGGAGGTCCAAACCTACCCACAACCCCCACCCAACTCCACCCCGGCTTTGGCTCCCCTGGGGCTGGTGAAGGTAATAAGTGAAAACGCCCAGGTTTGAGAATGGCTGGGCATCAAGGCAGTCTTAACAACGTCAGAATCAGAAGTATTTGCCTGCAGGCCAGTGGCTGGGAGAAATGTCCAGCTCTCCGTAGATTTCCATAGCTGGGGTCCCATTTTCCTTCAAGGTGGGATGGGTAAGACAGAAAATGTCCCCTGAAGGACAAGACTCAGGACAGTTCCAGCTCCAGCCTAGTGTCTCAGGATCCCTGTTGGCTCCACAGGAGAAAGACCCTCCAGAGTGCAATGAAGGAGCCCAGAGGAGACAGTGAAGCGAACCCACTCCACGTGGTGACTCCCCTCATGGCAGAACTGTAGAATCCAACACCACATGGACCTCATCGATAACACTGACCACGCCTCCTTGCTTTTAAGATGGATAAGGGGCAGGGACAAGGGGCTCCATTGTATTTGACCAATAGCTGCAAAAGTAAGAAATCTTAATAAGCATGGAATCACAGAAACAGTTGAATGTAGAATTAAACAATTAAGGCACATTTCTGACTTAAATATGCCAAGAGGTTTTTGTTTGTATTCTTTATGATTTAATTTTTTTTGGACAACCAATAAACACATGTTCAGAGCATCTTCTCTAAGAGCCACAGAGACATCACTTGAGATTTCAGATGATTTCGAAACTCTGCTATCACTCCTTGAAAAAGGCAGGCCTGGGATTCCAACCTATCCATGCCTCTAACCCCACCTGGAAATCTCTGGCTCCAAGAGTCTAATGGTGATGGTTGCCACTATTAGATTTCCTTTCTCTCTGGGTGTTACAATCAGGTTTACAAGGAAGAAACACCAACCAGGGTTATCACCTCTACCAGTGGACACGGAGTTCACCAGCTTTTATTTCTGGGACTGACAGATGTCAAGAGGATCCCTGGATTCCAGGATTGACAGGATGGAATGGTCAGTAGGATGCCTTCCCCCAAAAACTCAGATGACAGAGCCCACAACACGGCAGCCAGATCAGGCAGGAATCCAAGCTAATGTTTCAATAACACCAGTGATGGGAATCCCCACTGAATCCCAACTGAAGGTGCAATTGAACACTGTGGGCCCAAAATACCTACAAAAAGTTTTGCAAAACCTAAAGAAAAGGCAGATCTCTTTGGTGGCAAAGGCAATGTGGTGAGTTAACTCTGAAGCAATCCAACACCGCATTACTGTCATAGACATGCTCACTAAGAAAAAAAAAAAATCACAGAGAAATAGAAAAATAGAGATAAATGAATAAAATTTATTTTGAGGCTTCACTGCCAGAGGCTAGCCAGAGAAATCAGGGGAAATACAAGGTGAAGATTGGAATCACAACTAAATATTGTTCCTGTATAAGGAGAATTTTCCCCTTTTGAATTCTTAGTTTACTTGACTCCCTGAGTTTCTCATTCCTTTGACAGGCACCTATGAGCATTTCACGCTAAGCACTCACCCTCCGTTTTCCATGTGCTTGCATTTCCAGTCACTACCTTGATTTAGGGAGAGAGGATAACAGTTTTCTCCTAGACAGTAACTTTAAAATAGTAACAGTTTTCTTCTAGAAGCAACTTAAAATAAATTTATTGACATTAAAAAATGTTAAATGAGGTGTAGTCAAAGCTTAACCAGCACTTTTTAAAAAGGAGCATATTTTACTTTATTTTTATTTTTATTTTCATTTTGAGATGGTGTCTCCCTCTGTTGCCCAGGCTGGAGTGCAGTGGTGTGATCTCAGCTCACTGCAACCTCCACCTCCCAGATTCAAGCAATTCTTAAAGAAGCATATTTCATAAAGAATACTTGTGAGTCACTTCTGTTGTCTTCCTGAGTGCTTTTTACCTGCTCTTTGCATGTGGCATAAACTCCTACTTCTTTAATGCATCTCAGTTTTTGACTTCTGGCTCTTTCACTGCAAACATAGGAATTTTTAAAATAAAGAAACCACGGCCGGGCGCGGTGGCTCATGCCTGTAATCCCAGCACTTTGGGAGGCCAAGGCAGGTGGATCACGAGGTCAGGAGATGGAGATCATCCTGGCTAACATGGTGAAACCCCGTCTCTACTAAAAATACAAAAAATTAGCCGGGCGAGGTGGCATGCACGTGTAGTCCCAGCTACTCAGGAGGCTGAGGCAGGAGAATCACTTGAACCTGGGAGGCAGAAGTTGCAGTGAGCTAAGATTGCGCCACTGCACTCCAGCCTGGGTGACAGAGCAGGACTCCGTCTCAAAAATAAATAAATACACAAATAAATAAAACCAAACAGTTGTACAAACACTAGATATTCAAACGTCAAATGACTTGATAAATGTGGACTTTAACGGGGCAGGGGATAAGGAAGGGAAATGCAGCCACTGATGTATTTACAGCAATTAATCCTCCCTCATCATTAAAAACACTGCTCCATTTTGTAAATAGCAACACGGAGCAACCACACTGCAGAAGTCACGCTTAATAATACATTCATTTGCGGACTTTGTGATTTTTTTCCCTCTCAAGCCATTTTGAAGAAAATCTTTGAACACCTCTTCGTGGCTTGATGTTTCACATTAAACTCCTTTAAGTAGCTAGAAGTTTCCTGAAGAAAACACATGAGCCTTTCACTCGTAGAACTCCAAGAGCTGGTGGAGTCCTCAAAAAAAAAAAAAAAAAAAAAAGATGACGATTCCAATGGGTATGAATTTCCTCCTGAGAAGTCAAGGGCAAACCACATCGAAAAAGTTGAGCTTCCTGCCTCCACTCAGAAAGTTAACCCAACCAGGGTCCAGGCAATAACAAAATCTGCCAGAAAGGCAGGGTGAGCTCAGATAGATTTCAAGCAGGAGCACAGCCAAGGTAATGTTCAAACTCCTGTCCAGCCCCCAGGTACTCTGAATACTCAATGACATCAAATGGAGCCAGTTCCAAACTGCTAAACTTGTAACTCATAGTAGGTCTCCTAAAGAACTTGTCTTTAGAACCCCTAAAGACACCTCTGCCGTGTGAAGAGACCCGAAACCCAGCTCACATCCAGAGCAAGTCCTTTGTCAATGAAAATGTGAACGGCAAAGACGTCAAGGTGTCCAGCAGTGGACATATTTCAACATGTTTTAGGACTTTCAGATAAAATCCTATTAAAACAAATAGATTGGGGCCAGGCACGGTGGCTTACGCCTGTAATCCTAGCACTTTGGGAGGCCGAGGTGGGTGGATCACAAGGTCAAGAGATCGAGACCATCCTGGCCAACATGGTGAAAACCTGTCTCTACTAAAAATACAAAAATTAGCTGGGCATGGTGGCGGGCGCCTGTAGTCATTCTTTGCAGTTCCTTGCTTTGGAGCTGCATGAAGGACTTCCACCTGTGAAAAGAAGTGGTGAATTTGGGGCTCCTCGTTGGAAATGCCAGCCTTCTCACTGAATTAATCAGCTATTTTCCAAGAAAAATCACAAACAGCATTCCCCTTAAGTAAGTCTCTCAAGATATCACCCAAGCCAGGGAATTCCCAACTTTGTTCTTGGATCGAGAAAGGCCCCTGATAAGGTTTTCAATCATCCTTAGAAAAATAAGAGGAAAGTGGAAGAACAGTACTCTTATACTAAATTAACATAACTGAAGTCACATTCTTTTGAAACCATGTCCTCAGATTTTTGGGGGTAGAGGTTAAAGTGTCCTTTACTTACTGAAATCCTGATGAAATGAGAGAATAGGGGTTTTCCTCCTTTCTTAATGCCTTCATGTATTGGCATCTTGATTTCCTCCTTTTAAAAAAGTACTAGTTTTATGTCTTAATAGCAAGTCTCCATTCTAAAATGTCTACAAAATTATCAGAATTTTATTATATACGTGAAAATATTTATTATGGAATAAATAGGAGAAAATGTAAAATATTATATACAGTATGATTACAATAAGAAAAAATAATACACAAATGTAAAATGAAGATAGTTACACAAGAGTGGTATAATTGGGGCAATTTTGAGTTTTTAAATAATTGTTTAATGTTCTTAAAGCATTATTTTTAATTAAAAGAAATTTCATGTAAATGTTGTTATAAAAGATTTTTTAAATTACCTACCAAAGCATAAACATCTATCTCTACAGACTAATAGAGTATGCCTTTCCAAAAATATTCAAATAAATGTTAGCTCTTTTATTACTAGTATAACGTGTACACTGTTAGTATTACTGATTGTGTCCTAACTATGAATGCAACTGGCATATCCACATTAGGTCCTGAAGAAT
This sequence comes from Rhinopithecus roxellana, assembly GCF_007565055.1. Lineage (NCBI taxonomy): Eukaryota > Metazoa > Chordata > Mammalia > Primates > Cercopithecidae > Rhinopithecus > Rhinopithecus roxellana. The sequence goes on from NC_044561.1 coordinate 53,880,203, forward strand.
GGTCTCTGCCTTACTCAAGGACTCTTCTCTGATAATGTCAGCTTGAATAGAAGCAACTTAAAAATCTCCAAGCAATTTCTATTCGCCTCACACCGCTGCAAGATCTACAAGCCATTTGCTCTCGTTAGGAGTGTGAAATATTCACCAGAAAGTGTAATTATTATAGGCTGTATTATTTCTTTTCTTGCTTGCTTCTTTCTAACTGAAGATTCTGCTCTGGTTCCCCTTAAAACAATCTTCAGCGTTTCCTAGACGAAATGTTTTTCTCCATCTGTCCTCTGTGCCAGCTCCCACACAGTTGTAGGCTGAGTTACTCTCTTGCTGAATTTTCAGTTTTTCCTACCAAAATACCAGCTAGTTTTGTTTTCTCCTTCCCTACTTCTGTCCACTTTTTAAACCCTCATAAAGCTATCTATACTATCCCAAATGCTTTCAACACCAATAATACAAAATTATATTCAAAATGTGATCTTGGAGTGGCACAGTAACCACTGTCATGGGGTCACAAAAACCACTGTTTTTAAAAGACGATTTCCCTCACTGAATGCCCCTGCTGTCCCTGGACTTCACGAGAAGTACAATAAATAATCTTCATAAAGAACAGCCTGAAATCACCACACGGTAGACTCGCCTGAGACAATCAGGCCTTATTCCAATTAGAAGTACATTGAAATGCTAGAGAAAATCTAACCACTACCAACATCCACCCTACCCCTCCAAAAAGAATTTACATATATTATATACATGGCCAAGAGCAAAAGAAAGAAAACAGAAATCCCTAAGGTCCAGAGTCAAAGAAAGAAACTCAGTTAGCAAGTGTTAGATGAATCCACAGGAATCCATAGGGATTTGGGTCACAAGTGTAAGTCCTAAGGACTGTGGGTGCGGTTCCAAGGCCCAAGCAGGGACAAAGGACACAGCTTATGACCCAAGAGAAGCAGGAGAGCAAAGATTGGAACCTTTCCTAGCAAAAGTCACTGTGTGCCTAAGGCTACGTGCAGCAAAAACAGTCATCTGTGAGAAATAAAAGCCACATTTCCATTACTTGTATAGTGTGTCACAGCCTAGATAAACAGATAGATGACAATGATAGATAGATAGATAGATAGATAGATAGATAGATAGATAGATAGACAGACAGACAGACAGACAGGTAGATTGATAGAAGTAGGTAGGTAGGTAGGTACTAGATACACAGATGATTGACAGGTAGGTCATTAGATAGATGATTGATAGATGATAAATGATAGATGATTGATAAATGATAGAAAGATGATAGCTAGGAAGATAGAAGATTGATAGAAGATAGGTAGGTAGACAGATAGATAAATGATTGATAGAAGACAGGAAAGTAGGTAGGTAAGTAGGTAGATGACTGACAGAATATAGGTAGATAGATGATACACAGAAGATAGGTAGATAGATAATTGATAGAAGATAGGTAGGTAGGTAGATGACTGATAGATGATTAGATATATAGATAGATGGTTGATAGATAACAGATAGATAGATAGATAGATAGATAGATAGATAGATAGATAGATAGATAAACTGATTCATGACCATCAACATCCCCAGGGCTCTGGCAGAAGCAAAAATAAAACTACTTCGTAGAGACACTTTCATATCTTACATTATAGAGAATTCACAAAGAAAAAATAATCCCCACTGAAGATAAGCTCACAAGAAAATGTTATAAAGTACATGAAGAAAAAAAAAGTAGATTTTAGTACATGTAGTAGATACAAAAAGATTTAGGATTATCACCCCAAATAGCATGGATAAAAGATCGAACCAAAAGCATCTATAAAGTTAATTTAAAATGACTTTCTAAAAACAGAAATTTAAACCATAATAAAAAGCAGCAGAGTATAAATCAATAACAGGCAGAGCTGAAATAACTGAAGACAAATTCCAGAAATAAAAATTTAATAGACTATCTTAAAATTAGTTATTCAAAAATGGTAAGAGATATTACGGAACTACCTAGAAAGAAGGAAAAAGAGAAAGAGATGTTAAGGAGTGTGGAGGCTAGCATGAGATGTCCAAGTGAACAGTGGAAATTCAGAAGATATATTTGGAGACAAATAATAACCAGATTTCAGAGAAAGAAACGTCAGAATTTTTTTTTTTTAAAAAAGAGTCCTGAGCAAAATAAACATAATTAAATCCACATCTAGTCATATCATGATAAAACATCAAAGACAAAGAAAAAGAATTAAAAGTGACCAGAGAATCGAATAAAGATTATCTACAAAGGAAACAACCTGATAGATACAAGATTTCTCATCAGCAACAACAGATGCCAGAAGGGAATAAAATCATGCCTTCAAAGCACTGCTGGAAAATAACTGGCAACCTAAAATTCTATGCCAGGCAAAATTAACATTCAAGAGTGAGTGTAAATTGAAGAAATGTTGAGGGAAAGACTGAAAGATTTTACTACTTACAGACATTTAATTAAAGAGCTATCAGAGTACATCTTCAATAAGAAAATTAAACCCAGAAAGAAAAAAAATGAAATTCAAAATACAAAGGTAAACAAAGACAATTATGAGTTGATATATGCACATCTTAAATTCAATTTTAGAAAGAAAATTATGAGTTGATAAATCAAGATAAGTATTGATACAATTAAAGAGATAATAGTAATGATTAACTTTAGAATGATTTTAAAACAAAGCAGAACTAAAGAACTAGGTAACGGTAACCTGAGAGCTGGAAGGAGGGGAGCAGAGTCAGAGGGCCTTGGATCCTTTGGAAAGTGGGTAGAAACAGTGCTTGATGTCAGACTTTGTTAGGAGAGGGATAATTAGACAATCATAAGAAGAGTCTAACCAGACTAAAATCAGAGTGTGTAACATTCCCAAAACAGTAGATGGGGATAGGCAGCATAAATACATTTGATAAAGTCAGGAAAAATGAAAGTCACAAAATAAGTTGAGAGTAACAACTACAAATATATTTTGTATATATTGTAATTTACACAATATATAAATTAATCTCACTTGTCAAAACATAAATATTCTCAGCCTGGGTGATTTTTAAAAATACAGTTACACTCTGTTTATGAGAGCTGTATCTAAACCATAAATAAACAGAAAAGTTTAACATATATTTACTGAAAAAGATATACCTGACATAACATACCAAAAAAGAAGTTCAGCTATCAACAAAAAGAAAGCTGGAATAGCAACTTTACTATCAGGACAAGGTAGAGTTTAGGACAAAATTATTTATTAGGAATAAAGATGAGCAATGCTCAGTAATAAGGAGCAATAATTCATCAAGAATATATAAAACTCCAGAAGCTGCATGCACCAAACAACAGAGCCTCAAAATACATATGCAAAAATCAACAGAACTATAAACAGAAATAGAAAATCCTTCATTATAGAGAGAGATTGTCGCTCTCGCCAAAACAGCTAGATTAAGTAGACAAGCAACTAGTACAATGATTCTCAGAGGATGCTTTGTGAGACTTCACCTGTTACCTGACGTTTAGTGGCCAGGACCTAAAGCTGAGGGTTTGGAGGAGTCTGGGACCCCACATTCTGAAGACAGATATGTATGAATCACTAGGGGACTCAGGCTTATAAAGAGGTGGCTGAAGTGGCCCTAGTCAGTTTTTATAAAAGGCCAAGGATTGTCTTAGTCCATTCCTGCTGCTGTAACAAAATATCTTAGACTGGGTAATTTATAAACAACAAAAAATTATTTCCCACAGTTCCAGAGGCTGGCAAGTCCAAGATCAAGGTGTCAGCAGATTGAACGTCTGGTGAGGGCCAGGCAGATTGAGTGTCTGGGGAGGGCCCAGCAGATTGAGTGTCTGGGGAGGGCCCATTCCTTATAGACGGACCATTCTGGGTCTCCTCACAGGGCAGAAGGGAAAAAAAAAAAAAAAAAAAAAAAAGCCAAACTTGAATTTGCTCCCTCAATCTCTTTATTAAGGGCATTAATCCTATTTATGAGGGTGGAGCCCTCATGGCCTAATCGCCTCCCAAAGACCCCACCTTCCTAATGGCGTCACCTTCAGGGTTAAGTTGCAGCATATGAATTTCGGAAGGACACATACATTCAAACAGCAGGGACAGTCAAGTGTGTGTTTCCCATAGATAGGATGTGAGAAGCAATGAGGCTTGAACCAAGTGTCTTTCTGATACGAGATGGGCTTGGGAATCAGCAAAGGCTTCCTGCCAAGCAGGGGCCACCAGGGCAAGCTGAAGGGTCCAGAAGTAATCAGGCCAAATGAGTCTCCCACTCCAGGGAAACCTACAGGACCCCCTGATCCACTCACATATGAACCACCACCCAATGGGCCTTGGAGGGACAGTGTCAGACACAGGCAGAATCAGCCAAGCTTCTACCATAGAAGCAATCAGACAATTTCTTTCACCTTCTATGCACTCCACATACAGGGGTGCCAGAACCAGTGGGGTGGGAGCAAAGGGGTAGGTACAAATAATGGAACAGACTTCACCCTCCAGATTCCCAGGGACCATCCCCCATACCTTGGGAGGCAGTTTAGGGAGGAAGAAGGATAGAATCATGTGAGATTTTTCATGGGTTTTTAAATTGTATATATTTGTGTACAACAGGATGTTTTGAAATACTCATCTGGATATACACAGACACAGCACAACAATTACTACACACTGATACTGCAGTCAAAAAGATGAACATACCCGTCATCTCACATTGTCAGTGTCCTTTTTGGGGACAGGGGATGGTAAAAGAACCTATAATCCACCTCAGAGATTTTATGAGACCAGATCAGACTTTTAAGTGAGTAAAGAAGATTGGAAAGCTCTTGAATCTACTCCAGATAGTAACAAGGGATGTAAAAGAGAGATGTGTCTAAACGTGGATGACAGCAAAGGGGAGGAAAATTTGTTGAATGCACCACTTATGCAAAGATCTGAAAACACAATGATCTAGCTAGATCTAGCAGGCATTAAGAGAACCTGAACCAAACTGAAAATATATACTTTTTTCATGCTCATGTGGAAGATTTCTAAAAACGACATAGTAAATCCCAAAGAAAGTATCCACAAATTTCAAAGAATGAAGATCCACACAACACACTCCCTCACCACAGTAAAATGACATTGGAAAAAACAAAGGTGTCTCCAAAAAAAAAAAAAAAAGACTTTCACTCAAAAAAATAATTATGAGATAATCAAAGAAAATTATGAAATAATTAGAACCAAACCACCCCAAAAATCAGTATGTGAACTCAATCTACTTGTATTCATATGCATAAATCTTAACAACCTAACCTTAAATGAAAAAGCCACTTGCAGAAGGATATGTATAGAATAACACCATATGTGCAAAATTATAAACACATTTATAGAATACACATGTGTGCAGGTGCACATGCGTCTGTGTGAAATTTGTGATGTATACAGGCAAAGAGAAAGCAGAGTCACGTCAACAGGAAGAAAACACACCCACTTCTGGATACCGAATGGAAGAGGAAGCGACTGGGCAAGGAAAGGATGCAAATGAATCATGCACTCTGTTTGTAAGTTGCGTTTCTTTGAAAAGACTCAGAAGACATTACAACCAAGCATTAGCATATGTTGAATTTGGTCAAAGGCTTTTTTCGTTTTATTATGACTGGACTTTTGCATATTTCAAATAAATAGAATTGAAGGAGAAAAGTTACTCAAATGCTCCAAGCCATTTCTAACACGGCTTCTGCTCCTCTGAGCACCAGCTCCGGCTGGTGCCTTTAGAGTGGCGAGAGATGAGAGGCCACGAGGGAAGGATGGAGTGAGATTTAGGTTCACAGGTTCTCTGCAATTTAACATAGCAACTTTGCGATCACTATTCAAACACATAGCAAGTAATGGATGGCACTTAATACGCACTTGGGTTTCTCCCACTGCCGTCATGCAAAGTAAAGCTTCCCAGAAAGTAATAAGAACTAAAATGTTTTCCTGAAACGACGCTAGATTCCTAAAAGCAATAGGGGCTCCAGCCATAAGGGGTTCAAGGGCAGTGGATGAAACACATCTTCAAGGTTACCGTTAGTTCACTGCCACGCGGGCTTCTATGCAAATGGCAAGATTCACCACCCAAGAAAGTACAGAGCCCAGCCTCGGTCTCCCTCTTCCACAGACCAACTGGGCCCACATCCATCCACTTCTCTGCATGCAGCTCTTTCATTAGTAAACCTGATACTAGCAGTCCGTGTGTGTGGGGGGGTGTGTGTGTGTGTGTGTGTGTGTTTAGCAAGAGGGGCTTGGATTCCTCGAAGTCTCAATGAAAACTCAGGGTACACTGAAGCAGGGGAGATTGAACTGCAATTGTACCAGTGCTTAAGCACAACGAATGTTTGATCTGAGCAATTAATTCTGGGCTGTGGTGTGAGAAAGGAAACCTAAGGAATAATACCTCTCCTTCCTGTGACCACACGGGCTGGACTGTGCATCTTGGCCACCTCTAATGCAATGCAACACCAACCCACGCTGTGTCTCTCCCTGTGCTTGGCGAGGTCCTACACACAATGCAAGGAACTGCTTCACCGCGCCGGCCAAGGACAACAAGAATAGGCTTGAGGGGAGATTGAAAAAGAGGAAGAAAGTGTTTCACACAGAGGAGAAAAGAAGTTTTAGATTAAAAGAGCCCTCATCACTTCCCATGTGCTCCCACCATAACTGCCTTGGAGGGAAGCAATCCCTGCTACCCACAAACCAGCAGGACTGGCAGAAGGCGGAACACAGAGGTGAAATCCCTTCCAGGGGCTCAGACCCAACACAAGGGCTTCGCCCTTGACTCATTTCGTCTCCTCGCGCCACACATCCAAACCCTATGCAGAATAACATGTATGCCCCCGTAACCACCCACCTCCCCACCTCCACTGCAACATCCCTGGTCCCGGCCACTGTCACCCCTCACCTGGATTATTATATTAGCTTCCCATGTTCCCTGCTCCAAACCTTGAAACTACTGTTTCAAGGGAACCAGCAAGATCTCGTGAACACATCCATCAGATCACATCATTCCCGCTGCTCAGAACCCGCCAATGCTGGGCTTCCCATCACACAGACCCACAGCCCTTAGGGGACCTGGCAGCACCCCTTCATCACGTGGCCCCTCTTTCTCTGACCTCATCTCCACTCCTCCCCTCTCCATCCAGCCGCCCTGGCCTCCCTGCCGTTCCTCAAGCTCAGAAGGCACTGGCAAGGCACTGGCTATTCCATGTGTCTGGAATGTTCTTCCCCAGATAGCTCCTGGCTCCCCCTTCACCTCCCACGGGCCCTCACTCCAATGTCAGTCTTTCCATGACTGTCACTCTATAAAATCCTAACCCCCAACATTCTCCATTTGCTGCCTCTGCCTGATTTTTCTCTCCTTAGCATTTATTTCCATCACAGCCGGCCTTTGTCCATTTGTCTTATTTTCAGTCTGTCTCCTGCCCGAGGATGGGGACATTCATCTCTTTGGCTCCCACTGCATCCTCGGCACCCAGGACGGGGTGGGCACGGGGTGGGCAGGCAATAGGTGTTTGTTAATGGAATTCTAAAAGTGAACGACAGAAGAGAAGGGAGGTGAAGGCAGATCTTTGTTTTCCGGTTTTTAAACTTGGTGCTGGGCAGGAGGAAAAGAAGCGGGGGGTTCATGTGAAGCTCCTTTCCTGAGTCAACATGGGATCTAAAATAAACTAAATTTAGTTGGCGACCTTTTAAATCATTTTTCTCAAGTCAGTTATATGTGCTCTAGCTCATAAATAGGAGGAAGAATGTGGGTGACATTCCCAAGACTGCAGCAAATGTCGGCCAAGTGAAAAACACATCGAATGTCCTGAAGATCCGGCGACGTCCTGAATGTGACACGTTCCGGTTCACAAAAGAGGGGTCCCAAAATGTTTACAAACCTTTACCATTCCATTAAATGGACCGTAACATTTTCCTCAAAAATAGCTTTCTAAAATTGTTACTGGTTTACATTAATTTTCCCTTTCTTCTTTGTTTCCCCTTTTTCTTTCTTATTTTAGAAATAAAGTAACAGGATTAGCTTTTTGATTAAAGCATATTAATACAATTTTGACATTTTATTTGATTTTAAAACATGTTCCAGTTTCCATCATTACACTGGGTCCTGCATGCCATGTTTATTTTTTGAAAGGCTAAAATTATGTGTGACGAACAAAATTCTTTTGTATCAAGAGCATTTGTACAGACTAAATCCTAAATATGTCTTGAAAAATACCCCCTCACCTTTCTCTATCTTGCATTTTATCTGAAGCGTTATAAGTCTTCATGAAAAACAGAGGAAAAAATGAAACACAGTAACTAACTAGGAACTATCAGAATTATTTTCTTTGACGTTTCCTTTCTCTCTCTCTCTCTCTTTTTTTTTTTTTTTTTTTTTTTTTTTTTGAGACGGAGTCTCCCTTTGTCGCCCAGGCTGGAGTGCAGTGGTGCAATCTCGGCTCACTGCAACCTTCACCTCCTGGGTTCAAGCGATTCTCCCGCCTCAGCCTCCCGAGTAGCTGGGACTACAGGCGCCCGCCACCACGCCCAGCTAATTTTGTATTTTTAGTAGAGATGGGGTTTCACTGTGTTAGCCAGAATGGTCTCGAACTCCTGACCTCATGATCCACCCGCCTTGGCCTCCTAAAGTGCTGGATTATAGGCATGAGCCACCATGCCCGGCCCTTTCGTTGACATTTCTAAGCAGCAGATATTTGCAAGCCATGTTAACAACTTGTAGATGTATATATCTAACAGGCAGGGTCCATTGAAATCCTAACTCTTCTCCATTTGTTTGCTGTTTCTTATCAGTTTAAATAAAATATTCACTCTTAAACTATGTTCTAAGCACACACTTGGATCAGTATAGGAGGAATGTGCTCATCTGAGGAAGCAGTGAACGGACATCATAAACTTAGTCAAGACTGTTTAGTAAAGTCACAGATACACCAAGCAGTTTCACAGCCGTGAGTTTAAAAAAGAAATCACTGATCCTTAGTCAGACATAGTTTTCTGAATGAAAGTCAGCACAAGCAGCCCCTTTCCAGTCTACAGTTGACGTGTGTATTCTAAGTGACCAGACTATGAAACCTCTAACACTCTCATTAGAGAGTTAATCCAGAGCTAGTCACTAAAGCACGCCCCCGACCACATTGTAACTAGTGTGAAAAGCAGTCCTTACAGAAATCATGACGTTCTTTTCCTTCCGTTTGCAGTAGGTTGTTCATCGTTTTCATGAGAATATAAGGGCCCTCTCCCAAATAGCTCAGACCCCAAAATGCAGACATCTGCAAATGACAGCAGGTAACATCTGCAGATTGGTGCTCACCATTCGCTGTGAAGGCAAGCAGGCTTCTGCCTCAGTTTTTTTACCCCTTTTCTCCTCTGATTCATTCCAACCAACACCAATGACAGTGCACAGACTGCTGTCCGGGTGAGAGTGAGGGGGACAGAGGGCCTGAAGTTGCTCCATTCGTCCTCACCACTAAGGGTAAAGAGGGGACTTCACATCCATGTGCAGTTAGCTTCTAAAAGACAAGGAAATCTCCCACCTAGAAGGGGACCCCAACCACACCAACCACAGGCTGGGGCCGCCCTCCTCAGCCGGCCCCTGCCCAAGTCCTGCTGACCAAGCCTCCTCAGGACACAAGGTCAGTTCAGGACATGAGTGGCCTCATCCCTTGCATCCCACCCTCTGAGTTACAGTCTTTGAGAAACACAGCACCATGAGCTTCTAGAGCTGCCTGGAACCCTGGAGATCATCTTACTCCACTCGTTGAACAGCTGGGGAAGCCAAGCCTTAGCAAACGGAGGGGATTCTTCCCTCAGGCTTCGTAAGCAATGGAAGGGCACCAGCTAAAAGCTAAGTGCTTTGACTCAGAGCCAAAGGCCAGGGACCTTTCTAGCACCTTCTTCCCTCTCCATAACTTATATGTAGGAAAAACACATAGAAGCAATGTGATGTCAAAGTATGGAAGAACGTTGGATAGCATTAATGTCTAGTCAATACACATTCTCCCCTTATTCTTACAATGAACCCCAAAGTTGCTCAGGGCCACAATACCTTCAGGTACAAATTACATTCCCATGCTTCCTTATAAGATGTGGCAGTTCTGGCCTAGGAGATGTATGCAGACATCTACGCTGGTTTTCTGGGAAATCCTGCCCCTGCCCTGCCCTTCCTCTTAGGGACACCTTCCTACGTCTTCCATCCTTGGGACCATGCAGATGAAACCACCTGCAAAGTGGCAGGCAGTGGCTAGAAGGGGACTGGGTTGGGGATGAACGGCTTCCTTGAGCACTGGACTGGTCCATGACTGCTCGAGTCCAGACCTCTCCTTAGGCAAGACAAACACATGCATGGGGAGGAAGGCCGATTTATCTGATTGGTGAGTTGGGAAGAAAGCACAGAGCATGGTCAGTGTGGCCTCAGCAGGAGGTCCCTCCTTTGGGGAAATATCCTGTCCCAAGGCCAAGGTATTATTCTAGTCTGCCATTGGATGAGATTCCTGGGACAGGCTCTCCCTCTGGGGGAAGCCCAAGATTGTCAGGCTCTATTCAGCACGAATGCATAAGCGTGTATCAGAGGTGAAGTATCAGCAGCCTTATGTATTTCATTATTATTAAGGCAAAGATTACATCACTGCCAGAGATACCCAAATCTCATCCCAAGCAGTTTCCTAACAACCTTCTTATTATTAAAAGGCCAGTGCAAATTGGATTCTTAGAGACAGTATTATTCAGTACAACGAGAATCAAAAAGTCATCATAAAACCATGGATAATTCCTTACCTCACTAAAGCAAACAAACTGCCTTTAGAATTAAACTGGCAATACCAGTGCTGCCCTCAAAACTCACTGCTGCCTCACCAATGGATAAAATGTCAGATGAGACGATACAAAATAAATTGAGAGATGCTGAATTGCCTCACTGAATAAAATGGTTATCTGAACAAAATGTTATGTGAACTGACTTGTCATGGAGCCTAAAATTTCTTAGTCCCATTCCCTTAGGTGAAGGCAGGAAGGCATCACAAAAAAATGCAAGTGTGGGGCTTTGAAAAGGTCTTTGAGAAAATGAGGCAGTAAAGCACAAAGGGTAGAATCATGAGCTTTCATTCAGAGTTGGTTCTGGTTCTGGCTCTGACATGTACTAGTTTTGTGACCTTTTTCTAATCAGTAGACACCATCTCAGAGGTAGCTACAAAGATTCTGAGACGAAGTCTGTAAAGCATCTAGTATGTAGAAGCATAGCATAAATGACAGTTGATGATTATTAGAGTGATTATTATTTTGAGTGTCTAGCAGTGGTATGCTGACAAAAGGGTTTTTGAAAAATCGTTTGGGGAGGAAGCCCTGGTTTGTACTGACTGCCAATTTCCATTGTATGAATACTCCCATTATGGCCAACTTCAAGCTACCAATGGGATGTCACTGAATGCAGAGTTGAGAAGAGATGCATATAGTCAGCTCTCAGGAGCTGCCAAGAGTCAGCAACAGCTCCTCTCTGGTTCAGGCACTGCAGTCACACCTATTGACATGGTTTGGTTCTATGTCCCCACCCAAATCTCATCTCAAATTGTAATCCCCACGTGTCGAGGGAGGGACCTGTAAACCCCACGTGTCAAGAAAGGGAGGTGATTAGATCATGCGGGCAGTTCCCCCACGCTGTTCTCGTGATAGTGAATGAGTTCTCATGAGATCAGATGATTTTATGTGTTTGACAGTTCCTCCTTCACACACTCTCCTCTCTCTCGCCTCCTTGTGACGAAGGTGCCTACTTCCCCTTCCACCATGATTGTAAGTTTCCTGAGGCCTCCCCAGTAATGCAGAACTGTGAGTCAATTAAATCTCTTTCCTTTACAAATTATATAGTCTTGGGTATTTCTTTACAGGAGCATGAGAATGTACTAATCTACTCATCTTGCTCATTGGGATTCCTGTGTGTACGGCAAAGCACCTAGTGAATGAATGATGTGTTAATGATGGGTTATTATTAACACGAAAAGATATTTTTGTCTCAATAATTTTGCATACCTTTGAACTGAGACTGAGAAAAAAAATGTTTTCATGAATATTAGCATAGATAAGGGGGACATTAGAGCATGGACTGTTGCCTATACTTGACCGTGAACACCGAGACAGTGCCTTCCCAACACCTAGTACTATTCCAGGTATAAGGTATATAGTCTGTAAATGACTTCTGGGTTGGACTGGATTGGTTTGGACTGGATTCAATTGGGTTGAGTTGGGTTGGGTTGGGTTGGGTTGGGTTGGATTGGATTGGATTGGACTGGACTGGATTGGACAAGGGTGCAGAAAGAAACTGACCATAAGTCTGCTCAGAAAACACTCAACTTCTAAAAGGCAGGGAAGTCTACCCTCCCCCACCTCATTTTTATTCTAAGCATTGCCTGGAGGAAATGCCTTCCAAGTCCCATGGTGGAAACCATCTAAGATGCCCCTTCGTCCATGGGGCTTGCTCTTTATTTTAAACACAGTTCAGTTTTGATTGCTAAAATTTTCTTGGAACCAAGGGATTCCAACAATGCGACTACTCAGAACATCAAGAAATTCCCTGGAGATTCCCAAAGTAAATAATGCAATGTAACTCTTACCTACAATTAATCTATGCAAGAAAAGGTATTGAGGGATATGGCATCTTCTAAAATTATCTGCCTGAATTTCTAGCAGAGAGACCTAGGGAGTTACATCACATACTGCATCTCCAAACACAACCTCTGAATGACCTCCATGAAGGGATAACATAATAATGTGGCTGTGTCTTGGTAAATGTCATTTATTCCCTCATGAATTTTGACAGAGATGACATCAAGTTTCTTCCAATTCTAAGATTTGATGGCACCCTAAATATGACTTCAATTTCTAATAATTTAATGAAAAAATCTTTCTGGAAAGAGCTGCTCATGGGGAAACACATCTCAAGCATGAGGCACATTTTCTTTTAAGCCCTTCCTCCAACCATCACAGATCCAAAATGGACTTCCAGGAGGATCCTGAAACGAGCCCATGTGTTCAGCCTCTCCCTTAACCACACAGAAAGGGCAGGCGGATGACCTGCCCAAGGTTGGGAATTCTCCACACACTAAAGTCCATGACTGACATTTAGGAGAACATTTTGTTTAATAAATTCAAAATGTCCTTTAAAATTCTATCCATGCTTTCACTGTCAAAGGTCTTAACGGATATGTTTAAAGTATAAATAAATATAGTAGGCATTCTGCTTGCTTAACCTTTCTTCCTTACCCCTTCATCTCTTCATATAACATTCATTGAACATGAGACAGAACAAGTCCTGAACTCATTTCTATTCCAAGTACTAACTCAAGTCCCTGGAAAGGTGTCTATTTCATTTAGATGGTACAGAGATGTTCTGCTGTTTCTGTACCATCCCCATCCGATTGTTGATATTTGGTATGTCATGTTCAGATCTGTTGTCTTTGTTTACCAGAGGGTTTGTTCAGAGTCCACTGCTGAAGAAGAACTAAATGGAATCTGTCTCCAGGCAGAAAGGTAGGGAAGGCCCTTGTTTTACCCCACAGTGGCACCAACCCAGACAACAGAGGACAGAGGGAAGAGACCCCAGGCAGGATAAGGCCAGCCTGGAGCAGCACCTGGCAGGACAAGGCTTAAAAGAATAAATGAGGGATAGGGCCAAGCCCACGTGTCATGGGGTACCGTTTACAACTTTGCCCACTTATCAATGGAAGTGGGGAGAGTAGAGCCTTCCAAACCATCAGCAGTAGGATCAGAAAGTAGAAGAGTCCAGAAAAGCAAGACTACGCCAGAATAATCTGGAAGAACTCAGCCCCAGCGAGAAGTTGACAGCCAAACAAGGAGCAAGACCATCCTGTTAAGAGGCACTGAGTGGTGAAAACAGCCTTGTCATGAAACAGGGCAGATGATCATCTCAGAACCAACAGGTGCATTCAGGAAAGGTAAAAGTGAAAGGAAGATCAGGAATCATTCATTGGTAAAACAATGCATGCCCCTAAAATAACAACTGACAAGGATAAAGTGGCACAGAGTGAGAATCACAAAGTAACAGAGTGGATTGACTCTAACAGACCTTTTCTGGCCCCAAAAGCAAGAGGTTTGGTTGGCGACATTTTAAGACACCATAACTATAAGGTCCCTAAGTGGACAAGAGCAGGAAAGCTCTCTCATTTTTGGGGGTGGGGAACAACTTTCAAAACAGAACTTAACCAAATGGCTAATACTAACTCCTTGAGAACAGGATCCTTCTAGAGCAAGGCAATGGTTTGTAGGTAATGTAGCCATTCTGTCAATAGCATCAGCAACAGCACTGCCTCCTTGACAACAGTGATATTCAGGACCTCTCAGATCACCTTCTGTGGGGCAGGAGACAGAGTGAGGAGAGGTTAGTCACATCCAGGTGGGTTACAGTTCCCTTCTACCACTTACCAGCAGCGTGACATTACTCAAGTCACAACTTTGTACCTCTGTTTCATCAACTATCAAATGAGAATAAAATTATACTTACCCCCCAGGGTTGCTGGGAAAACTAAGTGTTAAAGGGCAGAATCCAGTTCTGAAAATTTAGTAAGTGCTCAATAAATCAAAGTCAGTCCCTGGAGAAGGACCCAAAACATTAAGTAGATGCAATTGAACCAGGGTCATGCAAAGCCAGATTCAGTGGGAAGACCACTGGATCTGTCAGACACCTCACATTAAGCCAAATTCAGTCCACTGTGGCCTACCACCATCCCCTTCCCTGACTTCTCCAAGATGGTGTCAATGACACACTCTACCTGTAGACCGAGTTCCTTCCCCATGCTCCAGCCAGTCCAGATACTAAGCTGAATGTACTTCAGAGCTTCAGCTAAGTAAGTCAATGGAGTCTAGAATTATAGCCCACACACCTGGTATCCAGAGAGCCAGAGAAGAGCCTTGGGCATACATTTCTCCAAGACATGGGATGTGTTTCTCTGAGACATTTCCTCATCCTCCTCCTCTCTATTCCCCTTGCTCCCTCCCGTTTCTTCCCTCCTGCTCCCCTTTTTAATCTCACTGTGATCCTAGCCTACTTCACTCTCTGGCCTTGCAGCTAATTAAAACTGTGGCCCTTAGTTGTTTATTTAAAGACCCCCCCCCCAAAAAAAAGGCACAGGATATCTAGCAATCATAAGAGCATCACTTTTCTGAGATTCTGTCTAACAGAGATAGCGCAGGAGGCCCTGCACAACGTATTGGTGAATCTATTATAGTTCAGCCTATCTTGCCTGACACTGTTTATAGGGCCAGAATTTATTACCAGCCTTACGGTTTCATAAATTAACTAGTCAGCTATTGCCACACCTCAGTGTATTGTCATATCTGTGAATTTATGGCGTTATGGCTTAATGTAGCATCATGTCATCACTTTCCAGTTCCTGGAGCATTCATTTTACCCTGGAAGATAATTCATCATGGTTATTATGAGAATACCAACATAAACACCAGAGGAAGAAAACATGTAGGTTATGGTCTAATTGCCTGAATCAATCCCAGAAGAAAAGAAGATGCTTGACGAAATCTGCAGTCTTTGAATGAAACTTGAATGTGCTTAGTGTTATTCAGACTCAAAATGCTTTGCACACTTGAATGGGAAAGTATGCAGTGAAAATCCTGTTGAAACTCCACAGAACACCAGCCAAGCTAAAGTGCTGCACTTGGTCAGAATATCTGGGCTCCGTCTCCTGTGTAAATCAGCATTTAAAGTGTTAGATACAGACAGTCCATAAATCAGTATTGCCTTTCTTCAGCATAAGCTAGTGCCTTTAGCAAGTGTTTTCTGTTATTTGGCTGTTTGTTCTGATCTGGTTTGACACGGCTGGTGTGGGTTTGGTTTGGTTCGGTTTGGGGGATGAAGAGGTTATGCAACAGAAAAGCGATGACTTACTCTTTTGCTCTTGCTCACAACTCCAAGGGCTAAAAACAATGCCAGTTCAACCCTCCTACTCACGTATGATGGCCAAACCTGACTCCTGGCTTCTAACTACAAAATCCCCGATGCACTCTGCAGGCCTGCAGCCAGCTCGTCTGCTCAGGAAGGAGCAATAGTGTGATTTGAACATGACCAATAAAAAAGAACACTCGTCTTATTTGCTTTTACAGGTTACATTGTCTCACAGGTAAGCAATGGAATTTTTAATACATTTAAAAACAGAGATTCCTAACCAATAAAATATCCCCATCACCGAGATTTTAAGGATGCCATGAGTAGCTGGTATTATCAATGACAATTGTGTAGTGGGAAAGGCATGGATTTTGGAGACAGAAAGACGCAGGCCTAAATGTGGACTCTATCATTCACTATTACCCAAGGACAGGCTTTCTCTCCACCAGGCTAGGTCAAGTTTCCCAGTACATGGGTGTGGTGGGGAGTGGAGTGGTTCTGCAGCAGCAGGCTGGTAAATTTAGTCCTAAAACAAGACTGGTCTAAAAATCTTGGAAAGCAGAATCTGCTTGGTAGCTTCTTCTAGACATTCTCCTAAGCACTGCCTTGCTCAGTAAGAAGGACCTCAGACATACTTTACCCATGGCTTCCCAGAAAAAAAAGTTAAGGATGATGCCATCAGTTTTCAGCATTTATGGAGAGAACTCAAACTACTGGAGGATTTCAAAGATGCTTATTGGGTATCCAAGTAAGACGTCAAGTAAAATTTTGAGTACAGGAATCTGAGTGTCAAGGGGAGCCCAGGAATGAAACTATTTGGGAGTCATCGGTATGGGTGGGATTGGAAGCCATGAGATGGGATGAGATCACTTAGGAAGCAACAGACTAACCCCCTTCTGTGATAAATACATTCCAGCAGATTCGTGTGGATTATTGTTTCCAACTCTTGTGTCCTACCTCCTTTCATGCAGCTCCACACGTCATCTTGTGACTTGTGCTTGCCTGGCAGTAGAGAGCACATCTACCTCTCCAGGAACCTTGGGCTTGGCCACGTGTCTTGCTTTGATCGGTCGGTGTGAGCAAAAGTGAAAGTGCGTTCATTCCAGGTGGCAACTTGAAGAGGAACCATGCATTTCTGCTTGTCCCTTGCTATCTCCCTGCTGCCATGAGAAGAGCATGCCTCAGAGAGCTGCTGTCCCTCCAACCTGCGGCCCCGAATGAAAGACACAGGGACCTCCATTAGGCCCAGCTGAGGCCGACAGAGCTCCAGGGACCTGAAGTCCTCTGAGTGAGAAACAAGTGGTTGCTGTTAAAAGCCACTGAGAGTTTTGGAGGCCATTTGCTACTGCAGCAAAAGCTGACTAATACAAAAATAAAACCCATCTCTTCTGGCAGAACCCTCCAGAAAGGAGGCTTAGTCTCCCTCATAGATATGAGGCCACCAAGCCTAAGAGAGCTCCAGAGGGCTGTGCAAGTTCGGCGCAAGGCAATACATGAAAATGCTCCGAGTTTACCACTGAAATTTCCAGACTCCACTTAGATGGTCCCGAGTCCCCACTCGTGCCTTTCCAGAAATGAAACCCTGCTCCGAAGAGAAAATGGCTGACAACAAGACGACTCTGAGTACGCAAGCCTGGGAACTTACAGGAGACAGAGGCTCTCTCGGATCTCCAGGTAAACACACACAGCTGCTCAGGAAGGCAGCCTGATCCAGGAGCCTTTGGGAGCCTGGGTCATACCTAGATCTAGACAGCCAGGTGCAACCCCAGCTGTCCCAGGACATCAGAGGAAAGGTGACCACATGCCGTCAGATACCAGCTCAGGCACCACTGTGCAGTGCACAACCACACACCTGTCACAGGCTTTCATTCATAGGGGACTGGATTGCCCTCCTGTTAGCCAAATGTGGGCCTTCTGATGCTCCACGTGTAAACACAACTTGCCAAACAGAGCCCCTCTTGCTTTCTGGGCCAAGTCAGTGGAGGGGATTGAAGGCTGGCTCACAGCTAGGAAAGCAGGGCTCTGCCGCGCCAAGGGAATGGGTCCCAGGTCTCTTTCAACATCAGTAGGTAACAAATACACTCACAGCACACACCACACACACCACATGATCATGCATAGCACACCACACACACACACACTCCACACATCACATACACACCACACCGTACACATATACACCACACGCTCATACATACCACACACACAACACACACCGCACATACACTACATGATCACACATAGCACACCACACACACACACACACACACACACACTCCACACATCACATACACACCACACCATACACATATACACCACACGCTCATACATACCACACACACAACACACACCACACATACACTACATGATCATACATAGCACACCACACACACACACACACTCCACACATCACATACACACCACACCATACACATACACACCACACGCTCATACATACTACACACACCACAACACACACCACACACACCACATGATCATACATAGCACACCACACACACACACACACACACTCCACACATCACATACACACCACACCATACACATACACACCACACGCTCATACATACCACACACACCACAACACACACCACATGCTCATACATACCACACCACACACCACATACACACCATACCACGTACATACATACCACACACACCACATGCTCATATGTACCACACACCACACACACACACACCACACATCACATACACACTATATCACACACATACACACCACATGTCACATACACACCACACATCACATACACACCATACCACACACATACACACATGTCACATACACACCACACATCACATACACACCATACCACACCATACCACACACATACACACCACATGTTCGTAAATACCACACACAACACACACACCACATGCTCATACATACCACACACATCACACACACTACACACACACAATCACATATACACCACACAAACACACCACATACTGATACGTCCCACACACCCACACCACACATACCACATGATCATACATACCACACACACCACACGCTCAGCCATACCACACCACACACACACATCACATACACACCACACCACACACACACATGTACACACATCACACACATTACATACACACCACAGACACACACAAAGCATGCACATACCACACACACACCACATACACACAAGACCACACACACACATATATCAGACATAAACCCCACATACACACCACACATACACACCATACACTCACATGCACATCATGTACACACCACACCACACACACCACATACACATGCCACACACACATCACACCCACACAAAATACACACCATATGCTCATAAATACCAACACACATCACACACACACACCACGCATACACACCACAGAGCACACACATACCCCACACACATATCACATACTCAATACTTCACCCACACACCACACACCACATAAGCACTACACATACACACACACACAACCACATACCACACACACCATACACATACACATAAAATTTGCACGAAATAAACATAAAGGAAATGAACGCCAAGATTCATTTCCCTTGCCCTGCATATTGGATTGAAATATGGAGCAGACCAGCCAAATTTAAGATTTGTGTAATTTACCTCTGAAATCTTCATCAGATTCCGAACACAATTTCACTTTCTGCCCCATCCGGCAGTGTTGGGGGTTTTGCCACTGGAATAACAGAGCATAGTTTGCAGTCACAGCGTACAACAGAGTTCATGTGTGTGTTAGTTTGTTACAGGCGTCCTGGTAGCAGAACATGAGATCCCAGACTCACAGTGAGTTCCTCCCTCCAGAAAAAAGCACCTAAGTTGCTCAGCACTGACGGCAAACACGTAAGTAAGGCAAAGGTTTCCACCAACGCAGCAGGGGTTGAACTCGAAATGAATCTGTGGCATGTGGGCCCCTTGCCTTTGACCCATGGGGAGCATCATTCCATAAATAAACAGGGCAATACCTAACAGTCAGCCATTAGATTTCTTCAAGGCCATCTCTGCAATTACTTTGAGGAAACAAAATTGAAGTTCATAATTTCCTCCCAAGCAAATGTTTTACAGTCATTGTTGTCAAGATCCCAGAGTCACAGTAATCACATATCAAATAACATTATTGAGATGTTTTTCATTTGAAATAGTGAAATTCTTTATTAAAGCATCTTGGCCTTCATCCTTCAGGCTCTATGGGAAGTCTTCAAGAAAAGCTCCTCGTGAGCCCAACCACGTGCCTTGGCAGCCCCCACTCCTACTTTCTAGAGCATCCCCGGCCATGCCCCGCCATACATCCCATGGTCCAGCCTCAGCAAAGCCCTGGCTGTCTCCACAATGCACCAAGCACCTGGCTGCATGCTCTGGCATACACCACTGAAACTCTCCTCCCTGGGAACATCACATGCTGGGGCCTGTCGGGGTGGTGGGGGGGGGCAAGGGGAGGAAGAGCATTAGGACAAATACCTAATGCATGCAGGGCTTAAAACCTAGATGACGGGTTGATAGGTGCAGCAAACCACCACGGCACATGTATACCTAGGTAACAAATCTGCACATTCTGCACATGTATCCCGGAACTTAAAGTAAAACAAAAAATAAAAAAACTCTCCTCCCTACTCATCTCGGCCAACTCCTACCTGACCCTTAGACACAGTCCACGCAGCAGCTCTGCTGTGAGACACCTCTTCTGTGACCTCCACAGCGCTCCTGTCCACCTCCGTTCACAGTGTGGGGCTGGGAACAAGGCTCTATGGTGGGACCACCTGGGTTTGAATCTCAGCACCGCTCACTGGCTATATACGACCTTGGACACTTAACCTTCCTGTGTCTCAATGTTCTCATCTGTAAAACTGGGATAATATAAGTACTCACTTGATGAAAATGTGGTAGGGAATAGATATTTTAATAAATGTAAAGCACCTAGAATAACATTTGGAACATCATAGCCCTTATCACAATGTATTAGTTTTCTGTTTATGTGGCTATCTGGCCACTAGACTAGAAGCATTTTAAAAAGAATATGCCTTATTATTTTAATACCCCCAGTATTTAGCAAATAACCTGGCATATAGAAAATATTTTTTTCAGAATGTTGAATGAATGAACGAATAAATGTATGAAATTAAAAATATATGTTAATATTAAATTCCTATTACCCTGTCCCAAAAGACAATGTGCTGTCATCACTGCTTGAGGAAGAAGTACATTATTTCACACATCAACCCACCTTCATCCTTTGAGAATTTTTTTTAGAGCAGAAATAGACTCTATCCAAACCATATGGCATAAAGCTGTAGTTTTTAAAGATAAAGGTACTCTCCAATAAAGCGCTGACTCATTTCACCAGAATACTCATTTCATCAGTATACACAGAATACTCATCTTCAGCATTACAAGCTTGTGATGGAAGAATACAAAATTTTAAAAATACATAAATTCGCCTCTTAGAGGTAAAGGTTTGAAGAACAGTTTGTTTTTTGAAGAACAGTTTGTCTGTCTGTGTGTTTTAATTTTATGTTAAATTCTGGGATACATGTGCAGAACATGCAGGTTTGTTAAACAGGTATTCATTCTACCATTAGTTTAACATGCAGGTTTGTCAAATAGGTATTCATTGTACCATTAGTTTTTAAGAATCCTTGATTTTTAAAATGCTACCCACTTGGCCTCCTCTTTTATTCATAGCCTTGTTCTCCAGGAAAGAGGCTGAAGCATCCCTTAGGGAACATTTTCTGTCAAGGTGCTAGATCAGGAGTGTGAAGCAGTAAGCCTTAAATTGCAGGAAGTCACAACAGCAGAAGGCAGAATGCTCCTCAAACTTGAACACAGAGCCTGGTGCTGCTTCCAAGAAGTCCCAAGTCAGCCTGACCTCTGACAGCTGATCTCAGGATCTCAACCCACGTTCATATTCACATCAACACTTTATTTTTGAACAGGTTCCGGGATACAACACCAGCTTTTTTATTGAAGGCAAAGCATTCTCACTTACTTACTTACTAATTAATATGATTGGTGATATGGTGATTATTTAGAATAATCTGAGATAAAACTCATTGAAGCAGCTTTAAAAAGCCCATTATAATAAAAATAACACTTGAAGCTCGCGCTCTCTCTCTTTTTTTTTTTTTTTTTTTTTTTTGAGACAGAGTCTCACTCTGTCATCCAGGCTGGAGTCTGGAGTGCAGTGGTGTGATCTTGGTTCACTGCAGCCCCAACCTCCTAGGCTCATGCACTCCTCCCACCTCAGTCTCCTGAGTAGCTGGGGCTACAGGTACATGTCACCACAGCTGGCTAATTTTTGTATATTTTTGTAGAGACAGGGTTTCACAATGTTGCCCAGGCTAGTCTCAAATTCCTGAGCTCATGGAATCCACTCGCCTCAGCCTCTCAGAGTGCTGGAATCAGAGGTATGAGCCACTATACACAGCCTGCTTTTTCTTTCTTTTGCTTCTCTGTATAGTTGTTTTTCTACCCTGGGTGCTGCCTATGTCATAAGAAACAAAGACCACAGAGTCATAAAAGGGTCACACAAGTTCAACCCTTCGAAAAACATTGTCAGACTGGATTAAGAAAATGTGGCACATACACACCATGGAGTACTATACAGCCATAAAAAAGGATGAGTTCGCGTCCTTTGTAGGGACATGGATGCAGCTAGAAACCATCATTCTCAGCAAACTATCGCAAGAACAGAAAACCAAACACCACATGTTCTCAATCATAGGTGGGAATTGACCAATGAGATCACTTGGACACAGGAAGGGAGCATCACACACCGGGGCCTATTGTGGGGAGGGGGGAGAGCGGAGGAATAGCATTAGGAGATATACCTAATGTAAATGATGAGTTAATGGGTGCAGCACACCATCATGGCACATGTATATATATGTAACAAACCTGCACGTTGTGCACATGTACCCTAGAATTTAAAGTATAATTAAAAACAAAAAAACAAAAAAACATTGTCAAGAGCTTTGCCCATCTAAGGCACCACATGAGCATCAATGACTGATGGGCTCCATACCCTACCCAGAATGACTCACACATCAATGAAAAACATGATGATCTAAGGACCGTGGGAGGGGTCAATCTCAAACACAAAATGTCCCTGCTCAATAGCCACCTGCACACCCACAGCTACTGCGTGGAGAAAAGAGAGAGCTGGCTGCAGTCCCCCTCCTGGGGGAAACTGTGAAGCACAGCAGAGACCTGCCATCTGGAACCTGGTGGCTCCCTCCCCACAGTGAGCACACCACACCTGCATTCTCATGCTCCCGCTTCTCTCATGGAGCTTCCCTGCCCCTTCCCTCCACGAGCTATAAGCTCTCCGAATCACACTTTTCATGCTCCAGAGTCAACAAGGCTGAGTTTGTGGTGAGCAACAAACAGACTAAATGTTCACGCCATTTCTCATTAAACAATCCCTGTTCATGAGATCTGCATTAAAACCTTTTTCTCTTTTATCAAGAGATAAAGAAAGCAGCAGTGCACAGCTTTAGAGGACTAGGGCCATCCCCAGTAACTGTTTCCTCCAAACCCTTCTAAACAAATTATCATTATCATTAGTGCTCTTATCACTATCATTAGTACTGTAAATGCCAAGAGACGACCTGTTTTAGGCAATAACATTCACAATTCAACAGTAGAGTTTCCTGCACTGATAGCGCTATTCACAGAGTCCTGCAGCCCCTGGACAAGGGAACACAAGGCTCCTAGCTGCCTGTTTGCAGAGTCCCCCTGTGGGAGGCAGCGAGATGGAAACACCTGGATGAGAGGCCAGGAGACCTAACCTCCTCCATCCCTGGTTCTGCCTCCAGGGAAGTAAACAGAGGCAGATCACCCATTCTCTATGCTCCTAAACCAGAGGCAATTTTAAGTGGCTTCCAGCATTGATACACTAGGTCTCTATGAAAAGTGCAAACCTTTCCACACTCAATGGATTCTCATCACAACCAAAGCAGCAGGGCAGTGTGTTAGCTAAAATCCATTTTAGTTGCAAGTGACAGAAGACAACATTGATTTTTTAAAAATAATGGTGGCTTAAAAACAAACAACCCAACTCAAAAATGGGCAAAGGACATGAACAGACATTTCTCCAAAGACAACATATACATGGCCAATGAGGACACAGAAAAATACTCAACATCAATGAGATACCACTTCACACTCATGAGGATGGCCAGTAGAAACAAAAATAGCAAGTGCTGTTGAGGATATGGAAAAACTGGAACCCTTGTTCACTGCTGGTGGGAGCATGAAATGGTACAGTTGCTGTGGAAAACAGTATGACAGTTCTTAACAGATTAAATATAGCAGTATCATGTGATCCAGCAATTATACTTCTGGGTATATACACAAAAGAATCAAAAGCAGGAATTCACACAGATACTTGTACATCAATGTTCACAACAGCATTAATCACAATAAACAAAACGTGGAAACAACCCATTCATGATCAACAGATGAACAGGTAAACAAAATGTGGTCTGTACATACAATGGCATATTAATCAGCCTTAAAAAAGAAATGAAATTATAATCCATGCTACAAAATGGATGACCCTTGAAAACGTTATGCAAAGTGAAGTCAGTCAGTCACAAAAGAACAAATATTGTATGACTCCACTTACATGAGCTACCGAGAATAGGTAAGTTCACAGAGACAGACAGGAGAATCCAGGTTACCAGGGGCTGTGGAAAGGGGGAAGGGGGAACTAGTGTTCAACAGGTACAGTTTTTTGGGGGGTGATGATTTTTAAAGTTCTGGAAATGATGTGGTGATGCTTGTACAATATTACAAATGTGCTCAATACCCCTGAATTATATTCTTAAAGATAGATAAATGATAAAATTTATATTATGTATGTTTTACCACAGCAGATTTTTTGTTAATAATGGTGGCTTAAACCATAGGAAAACAAACAGATAGGCCTGGTATGATTATCAGGGACCCAGACTCCATCCATTCTGCCACCTCAACACAGGGTTTCCTCTTTATGATCTAACATGGCTGCTCCAACTCCAGTCATCATCTCAGTCATGCAACAGGGAGGTGGGAGGAGGAAAGACAAGGGCATTCCTCTACCTGGAAGTTCAACCTTCCCTTGAGGGATACCTTCTGGAAGTTGCACACAGCCCTTCCATTCTATTGGTCAGAACTTGGTCACATAGTTGCACGTGGCTTCAAGGGAAGCTCGGCAATGTTGACTTTGTTCTGGACACCCATGTTTTCAGCTAACATTGAGGAAGAAGAGACAAAAAAGTACTGAAAACAACAACCCATCCTGCATAAGATGAAAATCACCTTGAGTGCCAATGTTTTTTAGCACAGGACTGCACACCTTTATGTTTTCCTAGGATCACAGTCAAAAAGAAGGAACTTTAAGAAATGGTTCTGAGGACTTTCTTCTTTGATAAGCTCACTTTGCAACATGAGAGGAATTCAGACCTCATAGGGATGTGAGCTACATAGTTATTCACCATATACCCTCAGGAAGAAGTAGAACTAAACTGAGAAGCACTACAAAGAAAAAAGAAATGAAGAAGAACAAAAATGAAGACAAAGGGTCACTTTCTTAATGCCTCATCCTATGCATTTTGTAGAATTTGAAACCCCTGGAATGGAATGCATAAAGCTCTGACAATCTGGGCTACATTCAGTCTTGGCAGAAACCAGGATGTGCCCACTGGCTCATTCCTAACGTTTCAGGTGGGTAACAAATATTTTCTTTTTCCTGGGAGTTGACCACACACCTTCTTCCACTTCCTTCAACTCGGAGTGCATCCTGCCCTTAAGAAAAAAGATTTGGCACCTTCAGAACACACCACTCCCCACACTTCATTTCCCATTAAGGTTGTCTTGGTTAAAAATGTTATGGGCCAAGTACATGGTTTCACATATTCACATGGTTAAGAAACAGAAGAGGAGTTCTGTGAGTCACAGAAAATTTGGTTGAAAAAAAAAAGGAATCAGGAAGAATCAGTAACACTAAACGCCCACATGTCTCGTCTCTTTAAAGCACATTGGGGGAAATTTTGCTTTTAGTGGAAACTGAACATTCTGTTGCTGCTATATATGTCATTTTCAGCAGAGATGAAACAACTAACAGCCTGGGAAGATTTTTATAGCCTTCCCGTCCTTTAAGGGATGGCATGGTCCCAATTTTGACCTCCCTTTTACTACTTTCCTTTCCTTTGGATAAAATCCATGTAATCCTCTGTAACACTAGAACATCTCTGTGTTACTGTGTGCACACCTGATTTCCATGCCGTTTCCACCCCTCATTTTGGCAGCAATCTATGCATAAAGGCAAAAAGTTCCCACACTCCTATTCTGACCTCTTGGTAGCTGTGACCCTCATCCCAGCTCAACCCTCCTGGCATCTCCTCTCTCCTGCCAGGTTCGTGGCTCAAGTCAGGAAGCACGTCAGCCCTGAGACCTGCAAACCAAATCCCACAGACAGTTCTAGAGGGTGTGCTTGACTTTGGAAACCCAGTTTAGCTGGCTTCTGCTTGAATCATCACTCCATTAGCATCATCATTACAGAAAGTCGTTGCTCAAGGTCTAAAGCACTTGAAACCTTCCCTTATATTTAGTATTTATTGCCCATCTTGAAGGAACAGCATCCAGGGACATCCTCCCACCTTGTAACATGGCTCCCCTAGGAAGGGTATAACATAGTGATTGCAAAGCAGGACTCCGCAGCCAACCATCCAGATGCAAATTCTGATTCCATCACTTGGCCTAAATATAACTTTGGATAAGCTGACTAACCTTTCTTTGTCTCCACATCCTTTTCTATAAAATGGGGACAGTAAAACTGCATCCTCCTAAAAAAATGGTCTACAAGCATATGAAAAGATGCTCAATATCACTAATCATCAGACAAATGCAGATCAAAAACACAAAGAGATACCACCTCACACCCATTAGGATGAATACTATAATTTTTTTAAAAATTAAAAACAAGTGTTGGTTAAGATGTAGAGGAGGTAGAACCCTTATGCACTGTTAGTGGGTGATATGGTTTGACTCTGTGTCCCCACCCAAGTCTCAACTTGAATTGTAATAATCCCCACGTGTTGTGGAGGGACCCGGTGGGAGGTAACTGAATCATGAGGGCAGGTCTTTCCTGTGGTGTTCTCATGGTAGTGAATAAGTCTCACAAGATTTGATAGTTTTATAAAGGGGAGTTCCCCTGTGCATGCTCTCTCTCTTGCCTGCCGCCATGTAAGACATGACTTTCCTCCCCCTTTGCCTTCTACCATGATTGTGAGACCTCCCCAGCCATGTGGAACCATGAGTCAATTAAACCTCTTTCCTTTATAAATTACCCAGTCTTCATTGGTAGCACAAAAACAGACTAATACAGTGGGATTATAAAACGGTGCAGCCACTCTGGAAAACAGTATGGAGGGTCCTCAAAAATTAAAACCAGAAATGCTGTGTAGTCCAGAAATCCCACTTCCGTATCCATATATCCAAACTAACTGAGATAGATATTTGCATACCCACATTCTTGGAAGCACTAATCACAATAGCCAAAAAGTAGAAGCAACTCAAATGTCCATGGATGGATGAATAAATGAAATTTAGAATATACATACCATGGAATATTATTCAGCCTTAAAAAGTAAGGAAATCCTATCCCATGTTACAACATGAATGAACCTTGAGGACATTAAGCTAAGAAATAAGCCAGCCACAAAAAAAGACAAATGTGGTATGATTCTAGTTATACAATGTATCTAAGGGAGTGAAATTCATGGAAACAGAAAATAGAACTGGGTTACCACAGGCTAGAGAAAGTAGGGAGAGGGGAGTTACTGTTTACTAAGTATAGAGTTTCAGATTTGCAAGATGGAAAAGTTTTGGAGTTGTGTTTCAGAACAATGTGAAAATACTTAACACTACTGAACTCTATATTTAAATATGATTAAGATGGTAACTTTCATGTTATGTGTTTCTTTTTACCACAATAGAAAAAAATCATTTAAAAAGTGACTCTTCATGGCCAGGCGCGGTGGCTGAAGCCTGTAATCCCAGCACTTTGGGAGGCCGAGATGGGTGGATCACGAGGTCAGGAGATCGAGACCATCCTGGCTAAATGGTGAAACCACGTCTCTACTAAAAAATACAAAAAACTAGCCGGGCGAGGTGACGGGCGCCTGTAGTCCCAGCTACTCGGGAGGCTGAGGCAGGAGAATGGCGTAAACCCGGGAGGCGGAGCTTGCAGTGAGCTGAGATCTGGCCACTGCACTCCAGCCGGGGCAACAGAGCGAGACTCCGTCTCAAAAAAAAAAAAAAAAGTGACTCTTCATAGAGCTTTTGTATGGATTATATCAGTTCATGTGTGTAAAACATACAACACTGGATGGCACGAGTGAGCATTTCTCAAATGTCATCATTATCCGCGAATTCACATGCGTCGCTCCGTGCTGTATCAGCATGCAGGAACTATTTCATGTTTGTTTGGGTGCCTTTTTATTTGTTCGTATGGAGCTTTGTTTTCTTATTTGTTTTTGCCTTCTCAATTTTCTGTGTTTTCTGAGGCCTGTTTTAGAAGCTTTACACATCTATTTTTTAATTATTCCTTATCAGGATAAAAATAAAAAGTAGAAATCAAAGTCTGAGAAAAACCATCATCTCCATCTCCTTTAATTTCATAAGATACAATTTGAAGTTTCGAATTATTTTGTTTGTTTTGGGTTTTAAAGGTCCTTCTTTTTACTAAATGAGAGGGATATAGATTGGCAGCAGTTGATATGAAAAAAAAAAAAAAAAAGATCAGGTTGTTTCCAAAGGCAGCGTGATGGGCTGCCCTAAACCTGCTGCCTCAAAAGAACCATAAAGTCCAGATCATAAAATATAATGGTCTCAGATTTCCTAGGGCCTGTTCTGTATATAATTCTCTAAGAAGAACATTGATAAAAAATAATACGTCCAGCAACATAAAACCAATATATGATAGCTCTAAAATACATATTGTAGAAAATCAGGTTAAAATAAGTAGTTGTATTTTATCTGCAAAACAGAAGTTTAAGGAAATACTGCCTTGAAATATACGAAGATAATCAAATATTCATTCATTATTCAGTTTTGAAATTATTCAGCCACCATTCACTGTAAGATTTCTAGGTACCATTCTAAGTGTTCCTAGTCCCCATTATGAGCAAAAGTAGCCACTTCACTGTGTTGTTCGAGGAGCGAAAAGTAGATATGATGATGGAGACATATTTGAGGCTGATATGATAAAGTTCATGCTCACAAACAGCTGTGCATAATGGGAATGGCTATTTTATGAGGGAGTAATAAGTTCCCTGTCCCTGGGAATATGCAGGAGGAGAAAATGTGAGCAGTAAGAACGCCGAGAAGAAACTTCTAATTAGACCCCAAATATCTGGTGTAGATAACAATCAACCTCTCCCCCATTAAAAACTCTTCGAGTTCAGTTTTAAGGCACATCAAGTGGAGAGAACATCTGTATTCTCAGGGTGACTTCAGGACAGAATGCTAAGAAAATCTTCATTACTGACTTCCATGTCGCCTGAACAAAGACCCAATATTCCATTGTTTTAAACATAGACCCATAATGAATCTGTAACACTTATTCTATTAAAAATAGTCAGCTCCCTTTGCATGAATGCAGACTGATGATCCATTTTTAGAATCTCAATAATGATTACAATTGCACAGCATGTCAACTGGAAGGTATCCTGTAGAATCCTTGCCTACAGGGTTTCACTGAAGCTTTGAAAAGAACATGAAGATAACTGCTAAACCTTGGAAGCAACCAAGGTTCCTTATATAGGTGAATGGACAGACAAAGTGTGGCCCATCAAGACAATGGAATATTATTTAGCAATGAAAGGAAATGAGCCGCCAAACCACGAAAACACATGGAGGAATCTTGAGTGCATATTGCTAAGGGAAAAGTAAATATGAAAAGCCTACCACCTATTATATGACTCCAACTACATGATATTCTAGAAAAGGAGACGGTAAAAAGATCAGTGGGTTTGTAGGGGTTAGTGGGGAGGAACAGAGGGATGAATAGGGAGAGCCCCCGGCATTTTTAGGGCAGTGAGACTTTTCCATATGATACTATCATAGTAGGCTCACTGAATGTTTTTAACACAAACCCATACTGAATCCTTTCTGAAAAATGTGAGCCTACTATAATAGTATAGCCTACTGTAATAGTATAGCCTACTGTAATAGTATAGCCTACTGTATGAGTAGGCTCACATTTGTCAAAACCCATAAAACATACAACACCAAGAGCAGGCCCTAATGGAAACTACAGACTTTAGGTGATAATGCTGTGACAACCTAGATGTCTCAATTGTAACAAATATAACACACTAAAAAACAAAAACAACAAAACTATACTGAGATACCAGAAAAACTAGATACATGCATAAACAAAGAAATACTGAGTAATTCAATAAATGAAAAAGTAATCAAGCAGAAACTTCACAGGCATGATTCCTTTAAGGAAACAAATAAATAAGAATAATAGTAATAACCTTCTCATTTCTAAAACCCAAAAACTATTACAAAAGGATTCAATGTTATATTTTTAAAGCACAATGATTGAGCATAAAATATAATCTGGAGGGCATACAGTTTTGCAATAACCTATTCTGTGTTTAGGTAAGGTTGACTGCAGAGTTGAAAGCTGGGCCATCAACATTTTAGGTCATGGTGGCAGCAATCCACCACTGTTACCACCTATGTCAAACATAGTTGACTCTAGCATGACTCAGGTTGAATAATATTCGGGAAATGAGGCCTTGGGCTAGGGTCCCTGCTCTAACAATCACTAGGTTCCACAATTTGGGAGAGTTGACTCTTCTGGGTCTCTATTTTCCCATACAAGATGATATGGTTTGGCTGTGTCCCCACCCAAATCTCATATTGAACTGTAGTTTCCATAATCCCCATGTGTCGTGGGAAGGACCAGGGCAAGTAATTGCATCATGGGAGTGGTATCCTCATGCTATTCTCAAGAGAGTGAGTGAGTTCTCATGAGATCTAATGATTTTATCAGGGGCTTTCCCCCTGTTGATCAGCATTTCTCCTTCCTGCCGCCATGTGAAGAAGGACATGTTTGCTTCCCCTTCTGCCATGATTGAAAGTTTCCTGAGGCCTCTCCAGCCAGGCTGCAACTGTGAGTCAATTAAACTTCTTTCCTTCATAAATTACCCATTCTCAGTTATGTACTTATAGGAGCATGAGAATGAACTAATACACAATAAATGCACAGAAGAGGTCAGCTAGCAGTTTTCACACCCGTCTCCGGGAGAAGAGAAGCTGGGAAGAGCAGGAGGGCAAGGAAGGTCCGGTTCCCACCAAAAGAGTTCACCCTCTGGGGGAAGGGCTACTTATTGGGCTTTTATGCAAAATTTTATTTGAACAAAGAATTCCTCAGCTTTAAAAATAGTGGCATCTGGTTCTTTTTCCCTGAAGGTATTTACTCAAGCCAAGGAATGAAGCACCTGTGGGTGAAGAGCAGATGAAAGCTGGAACTATAAAAACTGGAGGAAAGCTTTTTCTCATTTCTAAGGAGATTATCAGGAAGAATGTACTCTGGCTCCTGGAAACCCATCCAACCTCTCCTCTCCCACCTGGGCTGGCTGCAGCAGCTCTGCAGGATGTCACCCAAAGAGCTCCCTTCCCATCCCTGGGGCCCACATCCTGATGGGAAAAAGAACTCTCTCAACCTGGATTCCAGGGCCCTGTACTCTGAGAAAGGGCTGGACACTGCCTCTCTGTCCCCCTGCTTAGAAGGAAGCAAATGTTTATTCAAAAATATTTATTAGGTAATACGACAAACTGTCAAAAAGGAAGAGGCAAACACTGTTACTGCTTACAAACATGAACCATGGATTCTTAACGTATGAGAGACTTTAACTGGGAATGGGAATAAAGCCCCAAGGAGGGAAAAGATGTTGTGGAAATTCTGCCCAGTGGGAGGCAGGTTTGGAACCCCATGCTGGGCTAGTTGGTCATAATCTAGTCTAGATGAAGATCTGGACAGCATCCTTCTGCTCAGCCACTAGCCTCTCTTTGCTTTCTAGTCAGTGTAAAAAGCATCTCAAAACCACTGCTTTCCTAGACTTCAGTCTCCTGAAATGTGTGTCTGTGTGTGCAGTCTGTAGGTGTGTCATTGTGTGCTTCTGCCAGCCTTTCTGTTGAAACTTGCCAGAGAAAATGACCCACCTGCAAATTGGCAAATGGAACCTGACTGAATAAAAAATCCTTGATTCAGAGCTTAAGAAACAATCTAGTGGATTTCTTACTAACCTGGGTGTTCAAAATAGCCTTTCTACTTATTTGGGCTCAATACTTTCGAAAGCTACTGTGGTAAAATGAGTGAGCACGTTAGAATTAGACACTGTACTACTAATTGTGTGTCCTTGGAAAGTTGCCTGACATGTCTGAGCTTCCGTTTCCTCAACATAAAATGAGGATAAAAATGTCCATCATGCAAGATTGTCCTGACAGCTGTGCTACTGTCTCCAGGATCCCAAGAAAGAGCAACTAAAATTATGTTGATGTTATTAATTATAATTTTAATCATCAATACTATTAATAACAAAAGACTTTAAAATAATTTCCTTGTTTTTAACTTACTGTAAATCAACAGTCTGTGGTAGCCTGTTCACTTGCTTTGTCCTCAGTCTTGTGATCCATATCTATTTCTTATCCATCAGTTTTATGCTGTGTCTCTTCACAAGTTCCTTCTCTGTGTGTGTGTGTGTATGTGTGTGTGTGCACATGTGTATGTATGCAAATGTGTGTGTTCCAACAAGGGTTCCCACTTGCCCATTAGAAGTTTATTCTGGGGTCGAGATAATAAAAGCAAGAAATTCAGGACTACAAAAATGTTAACCGAGTGGATTGAAGAGCAAAGGAGTTCTCATCACAGCGAAACCCATGAGCACAATGGTTTGGGCATATCAGAGAAAACGAAGATCTAAGGTAAGGGGTGAAAACACAGCACCTGCAACTCTGGAAATGCCCAGGGGAGGATCTGGTAGGGGGGCCTGGATTGTGAAACTCTTCAGATCTGGGTGCGCCAGTCCAGGTGCAATATCCAGCTCAGCCACTTCTCCCCATGGGACCCTGAGCAAGTCACTCCATGATTCCATGCCTCAGGTTCCTGCTCTGCTCTGCGAGTCAGGAATAACAGATTCCCTCCCAGTGGGTTGCTGTGAGGATTTGGGGAGTGAATCCAGGTAAAGCCCAGCACAGTCAGCATTCTATAAGCCTGAGCTTCATCGTGATCATCTTAACACTTTGCGTGCATCTAGCCCTCCCCACTTACAGCTACTGCACCCTGTGGCAGAATGCCACACTCATCCATGAAGACCTGCAACTCACCTCATCTCTAAAATGTAACAGGTCCAGGTAAAAAAGGGCAGATTGAACTTGTGGGCTCACCTCTAGAATAGTATCACTAAAAGTAGAAATTCAAATGGACAAAGGGAAGAAAGAAGAGACAACAGCCTGTGGAAGATGTTTGCAAAATTTGAAAGATGGAAAGCAAATAAGAGAATGGCAGCTGATGAGTGAGGGGACATTCCTGCCAGAGGATGGGGGGAGTCAGTAAAGGGAAAGGCAGTTTGCACCATGGGACCCTAAGAGGTTTGGAAATTTGAGGTCCCAGCACCTCAGAGGGTGGGAGTAGGGCAAGGAATGGAGCTGAAAACATGAGAGTGTATGAGTGTTGGAGAAAGGGGAAATTCAAGTGCTCCCTTCTCCTCCCACATCCTCTTTCTGATCCCCTGCAGCTAGGTAACCATCCTGTGCCTAGCAGGTAATTTAGGGTTCCTCTCCAGAGAGAAATCAGGGCTCTGCAGAGTAAGGGAATGAGGCAACTTACTGAAAAGGGGAACCAGGAGAATGGCAAGGTACTTCCCCCAGGATCTTCCCTCTACTTCACCCTCAGAACCCTGCATCCAGGCTCCAACAACCCCACCCTCATTCCACCACCCTTTCCACAGCTGACAACAGCAGGATTCTCCCCAGGAGATGCTGACCAACCCCAGAGAAACAGCTACTGAGACAGTCACTTATGCATCCCCGATGACACAGTCAGGCGCTGATGCCCATCACGGCACACACCCCAAGCCAACAAGCCCCACCTTGGCACACAGCTTCCTAGTGAATTATTCTTAACATGAAGAGTATCCAACGTCCACCAGACACTTGTGAAAAACTTCCAAGCCTGAGAAATGATGACCAAAATCCAACAATCACGAAGAAAAAATGTGAAGCAAAAAGAGATGTTTTAACCTAAAAAAAAAAAAAAAAAAAAATGAAGATCCTAAAGATAAGAACAAATAATACAGCCATTAAAAAAAAAATGTTAAAGATGCCTCAAAAAAAAAAAAAAAAAAAAGGATCAGAGAGGAGGTTCAACATCTAAATAACAAGAGTTCCAAGAAGAGAAAACATTTAAAAATGGAAGAGAAAATTCTCAAAGAAATCAAAAACTTCCCACAACTGAAGGGGCCCACTGAGTACCCCACACAATAAAAGGAAGAAGACGCTTACCAAGGCACATCTCTGTGACATTTCAGGACACTGAGATGAAAGAGAAAAACCTAAAACATTCAGAGAAGAGAAATGGGAACGAGGATGGCATCCCAAGCTTCTTGATAACAACAATAAGAGCTGGTAGTCTATGATGCATCACTTTTCAAATCGTGTGGGAAATGTTTCTTAAAGACAATCAAATGCCCAGTCAAGCCATTAATGTGAGGAACTACAGCAACCATGAGGCTGATAGGATAACCTGGAGACAGGGAGTCCAGCATGAAAACAAGAGAATCCTAGGGTGCAGAGGGCAGAGATGCCAGGACAGCCACACCTGGAAGCAGCCAGTTCCATCTGTGAACGCAGGGCTCCTTAAAGCAGCCTCCCCCACAACCAAACAATAAAAACCCTGAGAGATGACCAAATTCATTCTATCACACTGAAAAGAGGAACTGGTTCTGCCAAGGAATTTAAGGGAATCTTATCGTAAGTACTTAGAAAAACCAAGGCAATAAAAAAATCATTGAAAATCAATGAAAAATCCATTGAAAATCAATGAAAAATCATTGAAAATCAATGACAAATCAATTGAAAATCATTGAAAATCAATGGAAAGTTATTAAGTTTTTGAAAAAAATCAACCACCACAGCACACTGTATGACTCAGTTCTAAGTAACATTTACATAGTTATAATAATGTCACAAATGCATACCAACTTAACCAACATTATGGTTTACCTACATTGGAAGGATGGAGAAACAGGAGATGGGGGAAGGGAACATGAACTAAATTCTCACCTGCCTTAGGAGAAAATTGATAATGTCTGATATGGTTTGCCTGTGTCTCCACCCAAATCTCATCTTGAATTGTAGCTCCTGTAATTCCAATGTGTTGTGGGAGGGGCCGGTGGGAGATGACTGAATCATGGGGTGGTCTCTCCCACACTGTTCTTGTGGCAGTGAATAAGTCTCACAAGATCTGATGGTTTCATAAGGGGAAACCCCTTTCACTTGGCTCTGATCTGTCTTGCCTGCTGCCATGTAAGATGTGCCTTTCCCCTTCTGCCATGATTGTGCCTTTCCCCTTCTGCCTCCCCAGCCACGTGGAACTGTGAGTCCATTAAGCCTCTTTTTCTTTATAAACTACCCAATCTCAAGTATGTCTTTATCAGCAGCGTGAAAATGGAGTAACACAAAGTCCAAATGAAAAGCTCATGAAAACGCAGTAATGTATCAACAAGGAGGTAAACAACAGAAGAAACAGCTAAGAGGACAGCAGTTACCTCTAGGAAACGGGGCTCCCTGGAGGGCAGAGAACTGCTATTTTGCATTATAAGCCCAGAAATACTATTTGACTTTTACAACTAGGTATTAGCATGAGAAATATAACAACTACAATAGAACAGTGATAAAACATGTAGAAAATTTCACAGTGAATAAACTAACGCATACATAGACAGGCAACCATTTCCTGAGAGTCAGTTGTGAACCCAGAAAAGGCATAAAGCCCAGTTCTGCAGAGCCATCCCCTGCTCACTGCGTGTACCACAAGTTTGTTCTCTCTCAAAATTCACATGTTGAAATCCTAACCCTCAAGGTGATGGCATTAGGAGCTGGGGGCCTTTGGGAGGTGATTAGGTCTTGAGGATGGAGCCTTCATGAATGGAATTAATGCCCTTATAAAAGGGACCAGAGAGAGCTCCCTTTACCCCTTCTACCATGTGAGGACATAGCAAGAAGATGCCATCTACGAACCAGAAAATGGGCCTTCAACAGACAACAAACCTGCCAGTGCCTTGACACTGAACTTCCCAGCCTCCAGAACTATGTGAAATAAAGTCTTGTTTATAACCATCTAGTGTACAGTATTTTGTTATAGCAGCCTGAATGAACCAAGACACTCATCATCAGGGCTGTTGCATCTGCCCCTTCCCACCACAGTCTCACTAAAGCAACCAGAAAGCAGCACCAAATTCATCCCCCCTTTGTTATGTTAGTAACATGGTCATGCTACAATACAAAATAAACTAAGCAGTATCAAGCAGATCAACACAATTATTTAGTATGACATAAACCTCTTCCAAATGGACATGGAAATTTTTTCATTATTTACCTTTTAAAAGACTTAAAGCTTAAAGTGAAAATTAGTGTGGAAAAAAAAAACAAATTCTGAATGGTAATTTGTCAGTCTAGATCGAGAGATTAAAGATACATCTCTTTCATCACACAATTCCACTTTCAAGAGCGTATCTCAGTCTGATAAAGTACAGCGTGGTTTGAAACAGTTAATTTTCATCTTGGAGGCATGTGAGAATACTGATTTCTGGGCCCCACCCCAAGACAGCCTGATTCAATTGGCCTGGGATAGGACCTGGGCATCTGCATTCTGCACTCGAGATTGGGAATTCCTGGTTTATAATATAGAAAGCTAGAAACAGCCTGAATACTCAACAGAAGAGGACTAGGTAGATAAATTTATAATGACAGTGACATACGATAGAATACCAGACAGTTCAAAAGTAATGTGGCATTAAAAAACTATCATTAAGCATACCTATGAACAAGGGCAGATACTTCTAATGTGCTGGTAAGTGAACAAAATAGGTGCCAGCACATATATAAAAGTGTATATATAATACGATCCCCTTTGCGGAAAAACGTGTATAAGAGAGAAATTCCACTATCTGGAATTAAATGCATTACTTTTCAGTAGCCATTATGTAGGAGTGCAGAAAGATTTAATTTAAATACTTTTGTTCATCTGTATGCTCACGGTAAACAAAGTATTATTGACACCACCTTCTAAAGTTCAAAAATGCTGATATATGTGACTTATAAGTTTTAAACGTTTTAGTACTGTTCACATAGATTTCACCTCACACTCCACTTTGCCCCTACTAATAAACCCATATACACAGACCCACTCAAACTTTCACCTGCAGATTTTCACAGCACACTACATCCTGCCAAGTCTCCAGCATGAAGAACAACTTTTGCATAGGTTTTGTCTTTCCTTTGTGTGAACAGGTAACAAAGTCTGGCTGCCTCAAACTCAGAACACCCTTGCAACACCGTTACACCCACTGATCTTCCAAGTTCACCTTCACAAATGTGCAAGGGATGAGGGGGACAAGGGCCAAGTCATCAGGACAACTCCTGTTCCCCCAGATTCCAGCCCAGGCAAACCATTCAGCAACACTGGTCAAAGGTATTGGGTCGCTGAAAGAGGAGAGGGGTAGATACAAGGCATTGATTCAAATACTTCCAAAATATGTATGTGTTTTCCCAAGCAGCTGTCACTCCCCAGCTTGAGGAAAGTGCTGAGTTACAGATGATGGAGTATGAAACACTGAGAGAGTGCACGCCCTGTGCCTTCGCAGCAAGGATGGCAGAGTTACAACGGCTTTGCTGTTTTACTTCGCTCACTTTTATGCCTACCCCTTTCTTAGTGCCCCCTTCCCTTACTCACTGCATCAAAGTCATCCACTGAAAAGAATCAAGTAAACTGCAGAGTTCCAGATAGCTATCCTCAGGAGTTTCGAAACTTAAGATGAAAGCAGTCAGGGAATTAAGACTAAATCCTGAATATTTAAGAAAAGGGCTTTCCCATGCGGCACAATACACGTACTGTCTGCTTCACGGGTCCAGCCTGGTAGCGATCAGGCAGGATACCAGAGCACGCAGGAAATCCAAAATTAGGTTTTACTATCTATAATGGAAGATTTATGGGATGGTTTAATTGGTAGTCTCTGGACTAAAACCTGAAGTAGGGGAACCAAAACATCTTTCCGGACACAGCCACTGAGCCCACGTGCACCCCATGACACTGGCTCACAGGGCACACAGGCCCGAGGCTGCAGGGGACGGAGTAAGACCACAACTCCTCCTTCTCCCAACCTTGATGCACACCAAAGCCAAGAACATACTATGCCCTGTTCCTTTTATTTAAGAGGCAAATTTGTTTCTTATGGTAGGTCTTCAAGCTACACGCACAAACTCAGCTGTTCTGCAAAACAAACTAAATCACTCAATTCAGTCCTCCCCCGATATTTCCAAACCACAGTGGCAACACTCACAAGCTGCAAAGAGGATTCCACCCCGCCGGGAATGCATCAGTCTGCACTCGTCTGTTGCCATTTTCAGGGTTAGCAGGGCCACTGGAAAATTTCCTCAGTACCATTTTGGGTCAATGTAAAGAATAATTGAAGTGCATGTTTCTGTAAACCTCACGTGTTCAGAGAGATTTCAGGTAAATACGGGAAAATAAGAACTGTGGGCTTGAGCCATACGTTGGCTGGCCACGTGGCGCAGAAAGAACACACACTCTGTCCAGGCAGTAACTGAAAACCAAGTGCCCACAGACACCATCCACTGCCAGAACTTGGGAAGCTGGGGTCCCAAAGGACAGTCCCCTCTGCTTACCCTCTCCCCTCCTTTCTTTCTTATCCTCTCAACAAACGTTAGTGGAGCTGGC
Organism: Rhinopithecus roxellana; assembly: GCF_007565055.1. Classification (NCBI taxonomy): domain Eukaryota; kingdom Metazoa; phylum Chordata; class Mammalia; order Primates; family Cercopithecidae; genus Rhinopithecus; species Rhinopithecus roxellana. Next base: position 53,919,152 of record NC_044561.1, read on the forward strand.
TTTTTTTCCTAGAGGCCTTCATAGCCACTTTTTCCCCTCTCCAGGTGGTAGCCTGGGACCCACCGTGCAGAAGGACACGCAGGCCTGAATTGAGGTCAAGCCAGGAAGAGGAAGAAGGGCAGAGCAGGGCAGCCACTGGCTCCCGAAATCCCATGGAAGAGGCGGCACCATTCAGTAGCATGACATTCTGTCTGCAAACCATCCTGATGATATTGTTACTAAGTAGAAGTAGCCCTTTTAAAAGAACTTTTGATGTACTGTAACATACTATAACAAGATGGGAAGACATTTTTCCTTCAATAAACTGATTTTTGTAAAGGAGATTTCAACTTTCCAGCGATGGAAGCACTTTTCCTGGCTTCTACTTGTTTTCTGAATGCTTCCATTTGGGTGTGATTTCTTAGCAAACAGGAATCTTCCCAAACACTGCCTGCAGACATCTTGGACTGTAGAAACCCCTTATAAGATGATCAACGTATAACACAGTCTTTTTCTACCTAGAGAATTAGCATAGGGTGAAACGTGGTATGACAGGGGTCTTTCAATGCAGTCCAAGGAAGAACTAACTTAGGCTGAATTCGAAGCTTTAAGACAAGGCTATCACAACATTTACAAGAGTATTCATCATGATTATATCAGTTAAACATTGGGGGGAAAAACTGCCATATAAGAACCATATTAAAATTGAGCCAAGCAGTGAAACAACGGCAAAATGGGCTAGAAAACTAACATGTATTTGATATTCACTTTTTCTGAATACAGATGTGATCTTCATGTCATCATTGACCCCAGGAGGTGAGGATCATCAATGTTTCTAAATTCGTACACTGGGTGGCTCACGCCTGTAATCCCGGCACTTTGGAAAGCCAAGGAGGGCGGATCACTTGAGGTAAGGAGTTCAAGACCAGCCTGGCCAACATGATGAAACACTGTCTCTACAAAAAATATAAAAAATCAGCTGGGTGTGGTAGAATGCACCTGTAATCCCACCTACTTGGGAGACTGCGGCATAAGAATTGCTTGAACCCGGAAGGTGGAGGCTGCAGTGAGCAGAAATGGCACCACTGCACTCCAGCCTGGATGACAGAGTGAGTCTCTGTCTAAAAAAAAAAAAAAAAAAAAAAAAGCAAAAACAAACAAAAAAAAAACAGTCTTTGTGCCTTCTGCACTCATGGTGACATTCTTTACCATTTAATTTCCCCTAGAAGACAGGGCACTGTCGTACAATTACTCACTTGAAGATGAGAAGTGGAAGATTTGTTAGGACTGCAGGTGATGAGGAGAGCCTCAAACAGAATGTTAGATTCTGACCAGTCTGAACTGGTTTCACACACTCCTTTCCCTTCCTAAGAATCTGCTTTTCCCCTCGTGTACTTTTTCCTATTTTCAGTATCATTGGGTCATTTCTAGTAACTCTGCTTAAGCGATCCTGTCAGCTACAGGGCGTGGGTGGGTTATTCAGCTCTGCCTCACAGAACACTCACCCTCCATCTGAGTCAGTTGCCTTTTAATGGGAATACTATGCGCTGATCGTGTTCAGAAAAACATGGGCCGGCCCGGTTTTGTTTCTCTTGACAATGGCCCAGGTGTTTTTCTCTTCTGATTGAGCTTTGGGCTAAGCTCAGCATGTCTTTGTTGTTGTTGTTTGTTTTATTCTATTTCCACTTTTACTGGAGGGGAAATATCAGAGTCAACGTGATCCAGCTGCTGCACGTCAGCCCCGCTACACAACCTGCACTGTGACATCCAAGGCATGCAGGGAAAAGGCTGCGTGCTCAGGTCCAGGAAGTGTGTAAGGGCAGCCTCTCCCATCAGCTCGCCGGCCGGTGGATGCCAGCCTCCAGGCCGCCTTGCTCTCTCTAGGCTACTAGTTTTTGCAACCTTCTGCTTTTGTCCACTCGTAACTTTGATAAGTACCGTGTCACCTTCTCACACATGGAAAACGTATGGTCAGCGATCCTGCATGTTCAGTGGTGCCTGAACACCACGAAGGAGAGCTGTCATCCATCTTTTGTTTTCTCATTATCAGTTTTCAGGCCAAGTTCTAAACAAGGACGACGACTGTCAGAACATCATTCCCTGGCATCCTAATCCTTGCTTACTTCGAATTCCCTCACCACCTTCAGTCCTTTCTAAGACCACGTATGGGCATCCACCATCTTTTTTCCTAAACAGAGTATTTTGCAAAGTTAAGTATCGGCATTGCGTATTTAAGCCATGCATCCTCAAGGAGGCTAAAATCAGTTCTTGGAGGATGAAAAGAGTCTTATTCCTTTTCTGTATAAAGCATAGACATACCTAAATGTAGACATACGTATATGTATAATGCAAAGTACTAAAACAGTATATCTGTGGTATTAAATTTCCATGTGAGGAGGGACAATTAGGAAAAAAAAAATAAGAAAAGGCTTTTTAGGAGGCTGATCATGAAAAATATGGTTGAAAAACACTAATTTAAGCCTAAATGTAACTGCATTACAAAATGCCACTACTTCTTGCTGGTTTTGGCACCAGTGCCTCAGGTGACACAGAAATACTAAGTTTCCTTTTATTCTGATATGCTTAAGGTATCCCCAAAATGATTTATCTAAGTTGGGAATTGAAAGGGTTATGTTACACTCATTCACTCTTTAACAAGTCACATACACGTCACCTCCTATTTTAGAAGCCAATGGGTGTAAAGCACAAGAAATAAAACCACTGAAAAAACGAAAAATAAAAAGGAAAGAAATAAAGACTCCGCACTCTGACACAGATGAAGCAGATGATTACATTTATTTAAAACAGCAACTTATTTTTCAATGTTTATGAACTAAAGATTTCTCAGTTCATAATTTCTTATTTCATGTTAAGCGTCCAATGCAGCAATCTTTGCCTTGCAAAGTCCATCACAAATAGGCTTGCACATTCCAGAAAGGAAGCATGCATCTAACTTTCTCAAATATGTAATAGGCAATTCTTTTTTTTTTTTTTTTTTTTTTACTTGCTTGGAGCAAAGACTGAAAGCAAGTATTTAATCTCGCTTCCTTTGCCAGTGCAAACGTAACTAATTCTGATCCTCATTTCCATTTCTTCCTTAATCTTTTTAAATTAGGGTTGGGCCAGCATTTATTCCCAAGCTTTTGGAGAAGTAGCCTGTATTTCAAACAGGGCCGTGACACTACCGCACGTTGTCCTGACCAGCACTGTACAGGTCCTTGCTGGAGAAAGAAATGGAGGCATTTTACTCACAATCACAGAGCTTATGTATGCAAGCATCACAGAACGCAAAAAATAACTTTGCAACAATCTGAAAGGGTAATTTATGGAGCGTGGACAGTAAATGGGGTATGTTTTCTATCCTGAAAATCCCAGACGAGGGCAGGCTTATGAATAATTTTCAAAAATCAAGAAGTCTGTGGAAATCCCCGCTGTCTTATAAAGATTGCACCGTGCTCATCGCATCTCCCACGGCCTCTGCCTCCTCCACCTCTTCCGAAGTTCCTTGGTCCTGACTCCTAATGGCAAGGGCCAAAGAACACAGGCACCTGCCTCCAGCAAATCCACTCCGATTCCTCCTCATTCCCAGACACAAATTTCCATGAAAACCAGACAGAAGACAGAAAGCAGGGGCAGGATATTCCAAAAGCACTTCAGATCTGCAGCCTGATTTCATTAGACTCGCTGGCTTGTTTCTTTTAGTCCCTGGGTGTGTTGACTGCAGGAGAAACCTCACTAAAGATGACACTTCAGAACTGTGAGTCTGAACACATAAGGAAGGATGTGCCCAGGAGGAAGGTCTAGAAGCTCAGAGACAGTGAGGAAGGGGCATTGCTCAGCGATGCTTAGATGGTTTTATGAGCTCACTCTACTGGGAGTCACTTGTCATTTCTCTGAATCCACCCACACATCCCTATAACATATGAAAACTGTTCAGCCCAAAGGAAAAAATAAACTCGACGGTTGTCATTAATCCAAGTTTAACTAAACACAACAGTTTCCAAGAGTACATTTCAGCCATTTCGCACCCACGGACACCCAACCTGAGAAGCTGATGGGGAACGGATGTTTTGGCAGCACTGAGGGCTGAGGCAGGCAGCACCCTGGGGGTTTCTGTCTCCCCTGTTGCTCTGCAGCTGAGAGCCACACCCATGAGCTGATGACGTAGCGCTGGTCCCAAAGGTCTTCCTTGATGATGTGGCAAAACTGCAAGGCCCAAGCACAGAGGTACCTGGACACCAACCCTTCCCTGCAAGCCAACGGCCAGTCGAATGTTCTGGTTACCAGGGATGAGATGCTTTTTCTGACAAGATTTTAAGCACATGTGGCTTACATCAATGTGGTCTCGTATTCATTCTGTGTTTAGACCACTTGCCCCGCACGTTCTCATATTTACACATGTTCACTGAACGTAACCTCAAGTGAATTGTTTAAGAAGTCTTAATGGGCTTCAGACTCCTCAAATATAATTTAGACTTTAAATTAAATTTGTACTCTGATAGGAAACTACAATGCTTGAATGCAGCTTACGGCATCAAATGGACGTGCAGGAGGTCTTGGAATAGAATTTCACTTACCTCTAAACGGCTCACACCTGTTGGCCCATGTTCCTTATAGAACGAAACAAGATTCTACTACAAAATCCAACTCATTGCCTGCATTTGAAAGCTGGGGAGTCTGCAGTACACAAGATAAAGTCTTGCTGTTCCATTTGTCCTTAGATGACCTTACAATAAAGCATCACAACACACCAGAGATATATAATGCTAGACACAAGAACACACAGCCATGCTCCTTGGTTTGAGCTTCCGGGTTTGGTTGGGTGTTTTAATAAACCACAGTTTTCCTTCTCCTTTACTGTTTGGTTACCAATAATTGTGCTGCATTAGGCGTAAAATTCAATATGGTGATTAGAGTCTAAAGAAGCCACACTTATTTTATTTAGCAGGTTTTGTTTTATTTTTACAGTAAGCACTGCCTACCAGGAAAAATAAACCAAAACAATAAGAGTGAAATTCTCTTAATAGGCACTAGTGATAATGAAAGCAAACTTATCTACAAGGAACCACAGATGAGGAATTTGCTAGAGACCAGCTACTGGAACTAAAAGCAAATCTCTTATTCAGGAAAATGTGAATGAGTAAGAATCTGCTAGTGAAGTTTCTTACTTTGCACAAAAAATTAAATGAAATCTTAACTTTAAGAGTAGCTTAGGCTGGGCACGGTGGCTCACGCCTATAATCCCAACACTTTGGAAGGCTGAGGCAGGAGGATTGCCTGAACTCAGGAGTTCCAGACCAGCCTGGGCAACATGGCAAAACCCTGTCTCTACTAACAATACAAAAAACTAGCCGGGCATGTTGGCATGCACCTGTAGTCCTTGCTATTCATGAGGCTGAAGCATGAGAATCACTTGAACCCAGGAGGCGGAGGTTGCAGTGAGCCAAGATCGCACCACTGCCCTCCAGCCTGGGTAACAGAGTGAGACTCTTATCTCAAGAAATAAAAACTAAGAAAAAAAAAAAAAAGAGTAGCATAGTTAAAAGGCTAATGGTTACTCACGGATGCATGACACATAGCACACATATAGCACATTGATAATAACAAATGGCATGTGAGCACTGTGGATTGACTTCAGAAGACTGCCATAAGCTTCAGTATCACAAATGAAGGGAAAGGCCTGTGTTATGTGCAACCTGTCATGATCAAACAGTGTGAATATGTCCTTGTAAAGGTTAATTCTGTAGCAATACATTTAGTTGATATGCTTTCTTCCTCTGGGACGCTGGCACTTTAAGAATGCCGTTCTTCAAAATAATCAATTGTATTATTCTCAAGAAACATGCAAAATAAGAAATTTGTCATCAGGCTGGAATTATCTTTAAACAGAGGATATTCAAATAGCATTTTTATGCATGGAGTTGTCGCAGCATGATTCCAACAAAAGCCATACTATCTGTTACCAGGCATACAAAGTTTTGGCCTGAAAGTCGATATTTTATTTTGCCCTTTAAAAGCATAAAGTGACTCAACAGGAAATCATACATACATTTTTCCCTCCAACGTAAAAACTGCAGATTTAGTACCAAACACGTCACGTTGGCATTCAATTTTCTATTGCTATCATATCTGGTTCCTTAGTGACATAAGGTCACAAAATGTCTACTCCTGTGGCCAAGTTACATAATAGACGTTGTGGTCGCTCATTATATCAAATTTGAATTCCTAAGCTAAACAGACCTGCACTATTCAGCATGGGGGCCACTAGCCACATGTGGCTATGGAGCCCTTGAAATGTGATCAGTCCAGACGGAAAGGTGCTGTAAGTATAAACTACACAATGGATTTTGAAGATTTCATATAGAAAAAAATAAAGTCAAATATCTCATCAATATTTTACACTGATTACATTTGAAATGATAATATTTTCAGCATGTGTAACATAAATTACATTATTAAAATTAATTTCACCTGTCCCTGTCTTTTTTAATTTGGCTACTGGAAGATTTAAAACTACCCCTGAGGTTCACGTTCTATTTCCTTTGCCCAGCTAAGACCTTACACAGACTCTGCCTCCACGTCACTTGCTCCCTTCTGGTCACTTCCGTAACAGGCCCACTGCTCTGACCAAGATAACTACATACAGCAGAGTCACATGGGTAGATCTCAGCGTCAGCCTGCCTGGTTCTGATGCTGCACTGGCTCCCACTATTGTGTGGCTCCAGGCAAGGTGCTCAGCACTCCTGAGCCTCACTTTGCTATTCTGGAAAATGAGGACAATTAGAGCACCTCCTACGAAGAGCCACGGTGAAGATGGTCCTGGCAACATGTCTCCTGTGGCTATACCATCTGGTGAGTGAATGTCACCTGCCACCTTCCACAAGATCACATTTCTCCCTTCCCTTCTGGAACATTACTTTCTTCCCTACCTCTTAACTTTACACCTGAGATATTGAAGTAGGTGTCTGGTCCGATCCCTCCAACATGCCAGAGGGTTTGGTCAGCTTCCACACTGTGTGACCCGCTCCCAGTTAACAACACTTCCACCCTCCAAACACACCAGCGGGCCTGACTCCCCCACCCTCCTGCCCACTGCTATCTCTACCATCCCTGCCAATCCAGATCCAACATGCCACGGCACAGCTTCAGGGCCTCAGCCTCCGGGTAGCATGCTGTGATCCTCTGATCTTCCTATGGAATGGTGTCAATTGCTTTTTGATTGCATGATTCTGTTTTATGTTATTTATACTTTACCTTGTTCCCAAAAAGGGACTCAAAGTGGTCTACAAGGGTATATGCAATATGACAAGGTAAGTTTAAAATTCAGAAGCAAAACAAAAAATAAAGATGAAGCTAAAGGGAAACAAGGGTAAGAACATAAACTCGAGCTAGGAATGCAATGGCCTGCCAGGCAGGCCTCAGGGTCTTATATATCTGCTGGAGTTGGGTCATTCACACGTCTCCAAATAATGAAATACAACCAAATGCTCAGAAAATGATTCCTGATGCTAAGGCTAAAAATGAAATCCTTCAGTGATTTCATCAGAAAGAAAGACCTGTGTGATAGCAAGCATGCCCATGAATGGCCCTACAGCAAACCCAGTGCATTGCATGAGGCTGTCTCCCTGCTCAGGAACATCTCCTCCATTGCCACATAGTCTAGAGCCCTGTTCACTGCCATGCTGGCCCAGTTCAACCAGGTTGTCCCACTGAGGATGCTACTCTTGTTGGTGTGTGAACTCATCTCCTTCGAGATTTCATGACATGCACATTCACCCCCTTTCTAGATTTCATGACACAAGCATTCACTCCTTTTCTAGATTCTATGGCAAGTATGTTCAACTCCTTTCCAGATTACATGGCATTTGCATCCACCCCCTAGATTCTAGATTCCATGGCATGCACATTCGCCCACTTTCTTGTGTGTGTGTGTGTGTGTGTGTGTGTGTGTGTGTGTGACGGAGTCTCGCTCTGCCACCCAGGCTGGAGTGCAGTGGCCGGATCTCAGCTCACTGCAAGCTCCGCCTCCCCGGTTTACGCCATTCTCCTGCCTTAGCCTCCCCAGTAGCTGGGACTACAGGCGCCCGCCACCTCGCCTGGCTAAAATACAAAAAGTTTTTTGTATTTTTTAGTAGAGACGGGGTTTCACAGTGTTAGCCAGGATGGTCTCGATCTCCTGACCTCGTGATCCGCCCATCTCGGCCTCCCAAAGTGCTGGGACTACAGGCGTGAACCACCGCGCCCGGCCTCGCCCACTTTCTAGATTCCACAATGTGAATGTTCCCCTCCTTTCTAGATTCTGTGGTGTCAATGTCTGTGCCAATTCCATGGCATTCTTGCTCACCTCCCTCTCTAGATTCCACAGCATATGAATTCATCCTCTTTCTGGATTTTGCCTCCCTGAAGGCATTACCCAAGGCTTCTGCAGTGTCTTGCAGGAAGTCTTACGTAGAACATAAGGCAAAAACATGAACTAAATGGGACAGCTTGCCATTCCACCATACAGTTTGTAGCTTCTAGCCTCTCTTCCTTTGCATATGTCTTTCCCATGATCCAGAGCACCCCCTCTGCCACTAGAGTCCTGTACCTTCACCCCTTGAGTCAAATCTGACTGCCCACTGATCTCTGCCTACTTAGCATTCCCTGAATTCTGAGGCATTCCACTTGTCCTGCATTAATTTCCACCTGTAGGTATTTATCCTAAGGACACTACATTTAGAATGTCCTTGCAAGGGGGGATTCTCCTCTCTTCAATTAAACTTAGCTATTTGAAGTAAAAGGGGTGGTAGTTTTGTTTACCTGTCAACACAACTTGTGGAAAAGAGAGAAATTCAAGCATGCCACTAATTGCTGCAGTCAGACAGACAGGTGGATAGGTGGGCTCCATAGCAGAATGTTCCGGCTTCTCCCACTAAATTTGCAGTTGTTTGTCTAATCTCTAGATGTGTCCCATGTCTGAACAGTCCCTGTATGACTTATGCTCCCATCTCTTTTTTGGGACGGTGCCCTCATTTAATATATGCTCAACATATTTTAATTCGGAAATGTATTTCCAGGTTGCTTAAGACCAATAAAGAAAAATTAATACAATTTAATGCTTACTTTTGCAAAGAAAAAGTTTATATTGATGCTAAATGCATTTACAAATGTGTTCTTAATGTACAAGCAAATACAGCCCTTACTGTGGGTTACACATACTTACGAAATGATTTTATTGACTTACCTTTGGTTTTACAATTTGGCTATGGGGTACTTAGAAGGAACTGCCCTTGTGGGACATTCTGTTTAATCACTTATATTTACAAGTCTTAGAAAACTGCAAAAATATATTCAGTTTCATTAAGAGATATTCGATCTTCAGAACTGATACTATTTGGCTATGGGGTACTTAGAAGGAACTGTCCTTGTGGGACATTCTGTTTAATCACTTATATTTACAAGTCTTAGAAAACTGCAAAAATATATTCAGTTTCATTAAGAGATATTCGATCTTCAGAACTGATACTATTTCATCTATAAAATCCTTTTATTGGCCAGGCGCAGTGGCTCACACCTATAATCCCAGCACTTTGGGAGGACGAGGCGGGCAGATTACCTGAGGTAAGGAGTTGGAGACCAGCCTGGCCAACAGGGCGAAACCCTGTCTCTAGTACAAAAATTACCCAGGCCTGTTGGCAGGTGCCTGTAATCCCAGCTACTCGGAAGGCTGAGGCAGGAGAATCATTTGCACCCAGGAGGCAGAGGCTGCAGTGAGCCAAGAATGTGCCATTGCTCCAGCCTGGGCAAAGAGCAAGGCTCTATCTCAAAATAAATAAATAAATAAAATACTTTTACTTTGATACCTCAAGTAGTAATCAATACTATTCCTCTCCCTTCTAATGGCAGGGCCTTTAGGTAAGGTTTCCAGAATTTGGGATAAATACTAATAATATGCTGATCTAACATCTCTTCTCCAGAAGACTCCCTAGATTTGATTTTTACTGTAATTATTTCTATTCTAAAACTCTGCCATGAAGTAAGTTTTACTGCCACGGTCAAATAGACCAGAAAGCACTTTTCAATACTGAAGAAGAAAATTTTCCCTCCACTTTTGCTTATTCTGTCCTCTTGCTGCTGTATCTTGAACTGCAGAAAAAGCAAGCCTTGCACAAGGCAAGTTTAAACTTTGTGCAATTATAGACCCAGATTTGTAAATCTGGCAGCAGGCTCACATCAGCTTTGTGAGGTTGGGGATAATCTTAATGAGAATCCATTCAACATATGAAATCTTCTTAGAACATTTCTCAATTAACACTTGGTTTCTTTTCAAAATGTTTTTACCTCATTTCCTAATAAAAGAAATCTCAGCTTTCTGATACATTTAATTAAAAAGTTTTATGTTGAGATTGTAAATGGGAGTGGTTTCTGTTTCAAAACATTTCACTTTACTAGCACATGCTTCACTTATTATTTATACTCTGCTTAGATCTCTGCATTTCCCATGCAAAAATCCTGAAATGCACCTCCTTCAGTGCTGAGGTCTAAAGTTTTCCCTTCCTAAGTTGTGCCACAGTCATCCCCTCTTCCTCCCACAGGGCCCTCATAATAGCCTCTTTCACTCCTTCCCCTGAACCCTGAGACCTCCATTCACTCTCACGTCAAGCAGAATTCCAAGCCTCCATTGCACACAGAGGTGGGTCCCGTGTTTCTGAAATTCCTGCTTTGCCTGTGCCTAACCTTCCCAATTCTCCCAAGAGTCCTCATTTGAAGAACACAGCATTGCGCTAGCATTCAGCATCTCCCACCATACATGGTAAATGGATAATCAGCTTGATTGCCAGGAAATTCACCTTGCTATCCCCTCCTCACCCTTTAGCAACGTGTGTGGAACGCACTTGACTCCGTAGAAATTAATTGTGTGTGAGGGGTGACATCTGACTATGAACAACTAAAAAGAACCATTTAATCAGGCCAAATTCCCTTCAGGCTTATTGAGGCTTGACTGTGGATTTTTAGAATGTAAGCAGCGCTGTCACTGTAACCATGAAACAGTCATGGTTTTAAGAAGTGAATTTTTGGGGGACACCAACATGACCAACAGACTCTATTTCAGCACCCAATTCTTAAATTAGTTAATACACACTTGGGCCCCACTTTTCAAACAGAAACACAGCTCTAAGTAAAGGCTGGTACCCAGCTCTGCCCACTCAAATTATCTGGTGAACAGGGCAAATTGGAGGAACTGCAGGTAGTACTGCAGAATCTGCCTGCCTTGGAGAACAGGCTTTCCATGAAATATTGCTTTAAGGTCCCCAGAGGCCAGGGCTCTCTCCCTCCCCTACTCTTCACTGCGTCCCCCCGCCAGCCCACACGTGATGAGAAACCACTGCCCCTGCAGAGGCCCCAGCAGCAGGCAAGGGTCTGCGGATGAAAGACAGGAATATTACAAAGGGGTTTCTGGCTGGAGGGGCGTTCCAGGGAAGGCAGAGAGGTTCAGGCTCCAAAGCTGGCAGCAGCCCCTACAGATGGAAAGCTCCAGTGACAGGACCCACGAAGGGACACAGCAGAGCATGTCCCATGTCATTGGGCCATCGAGACATCAAGATTTCAGGAACTCATATTTGCAAACCAAGAAGGAACAGCAGGTTTCCATGGCCAATTTCAATCCATTTATTAAATTAAGGCAAAAGGTAACTAACAGATTTACTAAGATATTGGGATTCTCTTACTGTCCATCTTAGTTCAGATGGAAAGATTGACAACTCCAGCTAATCTGATTCCAGGATGCAGCTTCTGACTTTGCACAAGCTAATATTTCCTCAAGATAGTCACACAAACCTCCCTGCCAGGCGTGCAGAAAAGCGTGCATGCTCCAATTTAGTCTTTCTTTTACTTTACAACTTTAAGTACTTTAGTGAGCCCCAAGAATGCACAGCCCACTCTTTCCACATAGTAATAAAGAAAATTAATCTTTCCGCCAGTAACAGAGAATCACTTAATGGAAATGGGACAATAGTACTTCTCTAAATAAGGCTTCACTCCTTTGCTCCTCTGCTCTCAAAACTGAGGTGCAAATGCATTTCTACACTTTCAAATGAACACTTGGGAACTTTTGCTGAATGCTTACATCTAGTGAAAATAAGTTTCCTATTTTTTAAAAGTCATTCTATATGTGCCTGCTTTCTTTCCTGTTCCTTAGAGATGGCTTTTCCCCCTGGAGTATGTTTTGCAGAGGGAATAATTACTGCAATAATGTTATCCTTAAAAGGGATCACATGTAAGACAAAAGCAGGTATAAAAATTTCATTCCCACTAAAACAATTCAAAACCATAGGTTAGGCTTTAAAAGGAGGCAGCTACAAATCTAGGTTTGAAAAACCTTTAGACTCACTAAAGATTTGTCCCAGATCACATCGGATGTCTATTTTTCTGGGATCATAACAAAAAAAAGTGATAAATTAATTCAAATGGTCTATTTTACACATTTGAAGGATATTTCCATTGTCTCATATAGTCATTCTGAATAGGACAGAGTCGCATAATGAGACTTCCTTTGCACATTCTTCTGAACACGCACTGAGTCAACATAACCAAACCCCTTACTTTCATTGTAAAATTACTGTTTCTCATACGCAATCAGGGTCTCCCAGATTATGACATGCGACCCTAAAAATAGGAGAACTTAAAAGTTAGTTTAAATCTAAAACTTAGACCCAGCGCTCCATTTTTAGACGCACCCTTTAATTTCTTGGTGTTGTCTACATTTTACTTGCACTTAAATTTAGCAAAGTAATTTTAGCTCACCCTCCTTCACTACCTTCACTAGACTTTGCAACGTTACAAACATGAAGCATTCAAGCCTCTCCCTTTTTAATATGAAAATGTTTTAAATAAAAGATTAGGTTAAAAGGGGAAGATCTCCCTTTTAACTTTTAACTTTTTTAGCTATGTTGAACTGGTTCAGGTGACAGCCCAGCCATTGGAAAACTCCCGCTGTTGTTTGTTTACAAAATAACTGCTTTCAATCAATCATTGTGAGAGGTCCCTACGCTGACAATGCATAATGGACAACTAATTAACTGACCCCTAATAAGGGTGCGGGAAATACCAGGGAGAATGCTATCATGCAAGGAACAGCAACCATATGGAGGGGTGGCTGGTCACTGCCAAGCATGAGCACCCTCAAATACTGCAGTGATTTTCAGAGTTTTCAAAAAGCCCCTACTCGCACCACTGCCACCAAGTATCATAATCATCTGAAACTGTGCCCCAAAGATCTGAACGTCTCTGTCACATCAGCCTATTTTCCTTAAAAATGTTGCTCCTAAGGTTCAAATTCAAGGTGTAGAACATTAAACAATAGCTGTATTGTGAAGGACCATGCTCCCTGGGAAAGCCCAAGTATCCTTACACACTGGGGAAGGAAAAAAGAACTCCTTTGCTATCCTCCTCCTCTCTGGAAAACTGCCTCGGACGCAAAGGGTAAAGAAGCAAAGAAGTGACAAAAAGAGACCTGCATTCAGAGACATCAGCTGTCAATTTAAACTGAGAAGTGACTTGACGCATCACAGAGCTGGGATTTTGCCACCTTGACCAAACCGCTTCCCAGACTCCATAAGTCGCATTAGAAACGTAGGTGGCTCTGTGTCGACACCTTCTCAATGGAGTTCTATGAAATAACAGGCAACATAGATGTTGACAATGTCTTCCCACCACTCCAGATCCTATGACTGGGGCTGACTTGCTATTGGTTTTTGCCTGGGAATAGGAAACCATTCCAGAAACATTAGCTCTTCTGTTTTGAGAAGAAATAAAACCCCCCTTTTATTTGTCTTTTGTTTAAAGATAGCAAGAAAAAAAATCAAAGCCAATATTACTTTTAGAAAAAAAAAAAGTGTTGAAAGTTTCCTATTACCCTACTTACAATATGACATACGTTTAAAATATACATAACATATAACATTGTAGAATACTATGTAAGTTACAAATTCCTTTTGATGTCTTTCAGAGATGCTTTCCTTCTTACTTATGTATCTGGGATTCCATTGGGATCTTAGGTCTCACAACAAATAAAATATCTGATTTTATAAGATTAAAAATTCAACAAGGTTTTTCTTTAATAACAAAGCAAAACGTGGAAAGTGGAGGGGGGAAGTTCATATACAGGTGTGCATGCAGGCCCCTCACACAATCCCGTCAATGGTAAATGCTAATTTTCTAAATTTTAGCTAAAGAATTCGCATCACATTAAATTACCAATAATTCCTCATGAAATAACAGATGAATGTGAAATAATATACTACAATTCTACTCTAATTTTTTAAATAGAATGAAGTAATTATAAAATGTTACAAAAGAGAAGACACTGAAATTATAAGTGCCACTGGAATTATATATTCCTTAACAAATATCTCGAGATAGATTACCCATTTACGAATTTAGCGTACTTTCCAAAAGCCATTGACCCAAACCGAAGCTAGGATTACCAAATGGCAAATAGCATTTGTGATGTGTGTAGCTCTTCTAAAGCCTTTCTTGAGAATTGTAAAACTTGACATATTAGCCACAAGTTTGCAGAGGTCACCCTTTTTCTGCTAGAATTATAATTTCGATGGTGTAATTAGCTTATTAATAACTTGACACATGGTGAATTAATTTACATGATTGGGTTTTTCACAATGTGTGTTGCCTGATCCTCCTATGGATGAAGGCTTTGAGCTCTGGTCTGGCCCGGGAGTGGGCACCAGCCACTGCCGGCGGAGCAAGGGTTAACTTCGGGACTGTGACAGTTCTCCCTTCAGGGCCTCTAAACTACTTGGAGAGAATGGAAAACAGTCAAAAATAGTCCCAAAGGTAAGTAAACTCTGTGTCCTATGTATATCACCCAGGGAAAATTAAAATGTATTTGTATCCACATTGAAAGTTTTCTGAACTACAAAAGCTATAGAGATATGTGAGTGTGAAACCTGTAGCACAGAGGAATATGTTATTCTGAAAGATAAAGGAAATTATCTTTACATCAACGAAGAGTTGTATTAAATCCACATTCTCATTGAAATTGTTTATCCATTTTATTGGGCAGTGTAGTCTGCTATTAATAACAGCATGTGTCTTGTACTTAAAAGATAATTAATGCCTCTATGCATCTATGCAATATACCATAGCAATAAACGGATGATTTATTTCAGACAGAAACCAGGTAAGGCTAGCTGATAAAATAAAGACTATATATTTTTTTAACATGCCAAGTTTTGCAATTAGAGTGGTAAATTGGAGGCAAATAAACATAACAGCTGCAGGCTGAGGAACAGGAAGGTGAAAAGACGGAGACCGAGAGTGGGAGAGGAAAGGGACCGCTCCTGGCGCTGAGAGCTGGTGCCAGAGCCGGTGTTGCGGTGTGTGCGGGAGGGCGCCGTCGGGAGTCATTCCACCATCAGGACCCAGCGGACAGTGACAGCCCAGCCTCACACCTGGTCCCTACTTTAGGCCAAGCGTGAGCTTTAGTTCAACCCTGATTTCCATTCCAGACAAGGACAAACAACCTCTTGGTCGGGGCCCCTATGAAGTCCCTGCGGTGAGCTCTCCTGGCCCTTGTCAATTTCGGGGTGCCCTCTCATCTCCATCCGCACCTGACTGCACGCGCCTCCCGGGGACCCCGCACTGGCGAGCCGTCCCTCCCGGCGCTGCACGCCCCACCTGTCCCGGCGCCGTCGGAAGGGCCCTGCAGAGTGCGCCCCTAAGGCCACCCCGCTGCCTTCGTCCCCGTCCCCGCAGCCGCCGTCGCCAGCGCGGGAGCCGGGCAGGTCGCGTGGGGCGCGGGACTTACCGAGAGGTTAGCGCCGCCGTCGGAGGAGGGCGTGTCCCGCACGTGTGTGTCCGCGCGTGTCCGCGCCCGCGTGTGCCCGCGCGCGTGCCTTGGCCGTGGGCGCCGAGCCGGGTCGCACTAACTCCCTCGGCGCCGACGGGCTCAGCCCATGGTTTGGGCGCCGGGCTCAGAGAGGCTCTGGCTCCCGCCAATCGCCGAGCAGGGCGGCCGCCCCGACGCGCGACTTGCGAAGCCGGAGTGCGCGCTGGGGGCGGGGCGGGGACGCGTGGGCGGGAGTGCACGCGCGTGGCCAGGTGCGCGTGGGTGCGAGCTCGCGGGAGTGTTCGAGAGCGCGCGTGTCCGTGTGCGCGTGGGTGTGGGTGTGCTCGCGTGTCCGTGCGCGCGCCCTCGGGACTGGGAGCGCGGGCGGCGCGAGCAGGTTTGGACACTAAGCGCCCTGCTCCGGTTTAGGACGCGGCTGGCGGCTCCGGGAGGAAGAGGAGGAGGGAGGAGGAAGAGGAGGGGGCGGAGGACCAGAGACTAGGAGGGCTGGAGGAGAGAGTCTGGCCCCAGCAGGAAAGGAACCCAGGACGCGACGACTGGAGGGGCGAGGAGCAAGGGAAGGACCAGAGGGGAGGAGAGGGGGTCACGGGAGGGAAAGTGTGGGAGGGGGAGCCGCGGGGGTGCGCGCTCCTCCTAACTCGGGGGTCGCTTTTAGCGAGAAGTGATGTTTTTCCAGCCTCAGTGAAAACCGTTACAAACATTGAAAATGGTAAAAGTGAAAACGGTTGCGACACTAGACGTTTATAAAATGACCGCGGACTGCCCTCGATGCTGATGAGAATTAGGAAGACGTCGCGCAGAGCGTCCAGAGGGAGAGGCGCTGTGGCCGGGACCTTGGTCGTGGGGAGGAGCCGGATGCAGCCGCCGGGACGCGGGGATGCCGAGGGGACCGCGGCCTGGTCTGACCGACGCACGCGGTGACAGCCGCCCTTGGGAGACGACGGCGTCTGCCAGAAGCAGCTTCCAAAGGGTGCAGCCGGGAGGCTCAGCTCGTCTGCCTCCGAGGCACGGGGCTAAGCCCCTTCCAGATGTTTTCGTTTCTACGCGAATTCCGACCTCAAAATCGAGCTTACCTGAGCGCCGCTCCTCTTCTGTCATGTCCCTCGGGGGCCGTCACGACCGTCCCGGAGCGATCTCTAGGAACCTGTCCTGGAGCGATCTCTTGCACACTCTCCCCATTCCGACCAAGTGAAAACTACCCATGTCCCTCCCTCTTCAAACTTTAACAGCCAAGAATTTCAGCAAACAGCCAGAAAGCAAGCTAAGTCTCCCCCCGCCCCCCACCCCAAGGGAAGGGAGGGAATAAGCACTCCTTTAATTTGAAAAATAATAATTAAAACTCCCTCAACTTTTAAGGCCGAGCAACATAATCTATTAATTGGTCGCTATTAACATGCAGTTTTATTGACCATAGCACACAGAAGTCTGATTGTGAGGGAGGAGTGTTTTCAATGAAAGTGGAGTTATTTTAGCTGCAGACGTGTTTACATTTCTGTGGTTTAGTCTATAACTTTCTCTTTTTCTTGCTTCAGAATTCTGCTCCATGAAGCAAAGCCCTTAGCTCCCAGACATTCCAAAAAGTCTGCCAAAATAATAGAAAAAAAAGAGAGGGAAGAAAAAACACACGGAGACCCCCAAGTCTGGGTCAGGCTCAGGGTTGGATGTGGGCAGGGTGAGTGTGCCCCCTCCCCGCGCACTTTCCAGTGAGGGAAAAAAAAAAGTTTCAGGGCTCCATTTCCTGTTTGCTGGGGGAAAAAAATAAAATGGACTTGAGCAGCTGAGTTTAGAAACCGCCTTTTCCAGTACCTATAGGTTCTGAGAGGATCTTTAACCCTAGAGATGCCAAAATGGGTTCATTAAAATTTGAGACTCCAGTCAAGGAACGTTTTCCCTTGTTAAGATGGACAGCCTTCGTGAAACTACAAATGCATTCCTAGGAAATTTCTTGAACAAACAGGCACACCATGGTAGTTGGGATACAAGCCCACTTCTCCATAGGTGGCCAAGAGAAGATACCAATAAAAATAGATATTGAAAACAGATTAAATTTCTGACAAGCATGCATCCTTTTTTTTCCCCCTGAGGTACAAAGAGCAGAATGTATATTTAAAAGTGGGTATTTAGTAATAGGGTCTTGTCAGTTTATACACTGCTCGAATCGTCATTTGCAAAGTCGATTGCATTTCCTTTAGTATTGAACGTGCTCACTAGTCACACAGAAGTCCCCATACTCCAGTTCACATGGTCTTAAAAAATATTTGATCTGACTCTTCTTAACTACCAAATGCATATTTTGGTTGCTTTCTAATTATTCTCCAAATATTCCACATCCAAGATATTTTACTGGATTTTTAAATCTTCCAATTAGCCACTAATTTTCAAATTTCACCGTAGTGAACCCTTAACATTTAGGGGAATGCTTTAAAGTAAACAGGTTCTGAACCTATTCAATGAGATCAGTAGCCCACAGGCCAATGACTCTTTTTCAATACTTTAAAAGCTTTTTAATACACTGCCAACGTTTCTCAATCGTCATCACTAGCACTGAATATTATCACAATACAGAACAGTGCTAAAAACAATATGCGTGCTGATGAGCAAAATAACGTTTAACATTTTAAGAATAATGAACTGCACTTTAATAGTAGAAGGAACATGATTTCAAAATGAGCTCAGAAAAAACCCGATATTTGAAACAATGTTGTTTGTGACTCTCCCTCACTACCATCTCCAGTTCCCCCAAAAGACACTGCAGAGTGAGAGAGAGGAGAGAAAAGAGAGAGAAAGATAATTTCGTAAAAGATGAAAGATGCATACCGAGCCCATTCATAAAATGTGGGTCATTAACCTTGAAGAATCTCAGTATCCAGAATCCTAGAATTTTGCATATGACATCATCTCCTCCAACTGATTGCATCTTGTACTTATAGTTAGGAAGTTCTTTCTGCTGTCCAATCTAATCCCTACCTACAGCCACAGCATTCCCTTCAGTCTGGCCCATGATTTAGGTCAAATAGGAGGAAATCAGTTTCAGTGAATTAAATCAATTAAGTTAACTTGAGAGGCGGAAAGAAAACTAACAGACAAAGTCACTTTCTGTATTGCAGGGCAAACATCATAATTCTAATTAAAATGTCATTTAAAAGGAAAGTTTTTATAAAAACACCACTTGACACATTCCATAAGAATTAGTATTTTTAAAGGATTTCATACATGAGATGGTCTTCTTTTTATATAAAGTTTTGTGGTCAACCTAATTCATTTTAAAATCCCTTTTATCCAAAAGATGTTTTGGATTAATTTAAGTATTTGTTGCTGGATAATGTCAAGCTCCTTTTCAATGAAATGTCCTGTGTTGGGTTGTCACACCTGTTAAATATAAGCCTCCTTTTCTTTTGATATTCTGAGAAGGGCTTTAAAAGGTTTTCATCCCTCAATATGGAGATTTAATTGCTTTACCTATAATAAAAATAATCCCTATAAAATTCAGATTGTGGATATTTCAAAGCTGAAAGAACTATTGGATTGGGATGTAAAGGTTGCAGTTCAAAAAGTCTTCCACTTTTAATATAACATGCATGGTGTTATGAGTTATAAAATCCTGGTTATCATTTTGGAAGGTCTGGTTTTTGTTGTCCTTGCACGGAGCGTCTTTGAGCTTACTTTATGGCTTAGCAATTCTGTGTGTGCATGTGTTAAATATGGAAAGGGTAGCATATCCCTCTACAGTAAATGCTCACGAGGGAGGAAGTCTCAGATTCTGTTTTAAGCGAGGTACTGGAGTGAGATTCCTCACACTGACCCCCACACATCTTTGGTGAGCTCAAATCTGGCTTGAAGCCATTCTGAGGATGGCCATGGTTTGAGAAAGGAGATAGCTGTCATGCTTCAGCCACTGCCAGGCGTCTGAGCCTTACCCCCCCAATCTCCACCCAATCACCTGGGACCTTCTTGTCATCATGCAAATGGATCGGGCAGCGCGGAAGCTTAGGAGTCATTAGAGGCCCCGTCCTGTCCCATTCCTAGTTCCACTTCCCCTCATGGCAAATGATTAGAACACACTCACTCAAGCAACCAAGACATGGAAGCAATGGGAATATGTGTCAGAACGTGACAGTTGGGGGTTCCAAGTGGAGCGTCCCTGGGTCCCTCTCTCCCCCACCACCCTCACTCATTCCCTGATTTCCATCACTGACTATTAGTGAACAGGAGGACAGATGTGTACCTTCTCTTAGGGGAGTCTCTAACCTGGTACACAAGCATCACTATTATCTTTTATTACTTGCTGTTAAGAAGTCAGTTTTAGGTGTTCTTTATCCTTCCAGACAAACTAATTTCATGCAACACTCTCACCCTCTGAAGCGATTTTTTAATCTACGTCAGATGCAGTTTAAGTCTTTAGTACACACAGCAGTTCTCAATAACACGTGGTGACCACAAACTGCTCCATAAAATTGCATAATGTATAATTCCTATCAACTTGCATAACACACAAAATAAGTTGATATGAAACACATTGTCCATCTGTCAATGAGCTTTGGTGACAAAGATTATACAAAACAAGTCAGGAGACTCTATTTGTATTTTTAAAGTGGAATTACATAGAGTACAACAGGAGATTTGCTCCAGCTTTTCTGACAATTAGGCGGTTCAGTTTTGAACTTCGTATACTATGACACTAAATCTATCACGGACAATTTTGTCCTGTACATTTTCATAGCATGATTACTCATGAGTGTAAAACTAGTTGCAATTTTAGAAAATTGAGACGATTTCTTCTCAGCGATTTTTTTGTATTGATGAAGTCACTAGCTGATATGGTTTGGCTGTGTCCGCACCCAAATCTCCCAGAATTCCCACATGTTGTGGGAGGGGCCCAAGGGCAGGTAATTGAATCATGGGGGCTGGTCTTTCCCCTGCTATTCTCTTGATAGTGAATAAGTCTCACAAGATCTGATGGGTTTATCGGGGGTTTCTGCTTTTGCGTTTTCCTCTTTTTTCTCTTGCTGCTGCCGTGTAAGAAGTGCCTTTTGCCTCTCGCCATGATTCTGAGGCCTCTCCAGCCATGTGGAACTGTAAGTCCAATCCAACCTCTTTTTTTTCCCAGTCTTGGGTATGCCTTTATCAGCAGCATGAAAACAGACTAATACACTAGCATAACAGTATGTCAATGCAAATAAAAGCAGTATCTTTTTTTTATTTTTTATTTTTTGAGACGGTGGAGTCTCGCTCTGTCGCCCAGGCTCGAGCGCAGTGGCATGATCTCAGCTCACTGCAAGCTCCACCTCCCAGGTTCACACCATTCTCCTGCCTCAGCCTCCTGACAAGCTGGGACTACAGGTGCCCGCCACCACACCCAGTTAATTTTTTTGTATTTTTAGTAGAGACGGGGTTTCACCTTGTTAGCCAGGATGGTCTCGATCTCCAGACCTCGTCATCCACCTGCCTCAGCCTCCCAAAGTGCTGGGATTACAGGCGTGAGCCACCGTGCCCGGCCAAAAGCAATATCTTAAGTTCTCTTTTGTATCCTAAAATAGTAAATCATTATGTTAGGATTATGGATGATCTGATACAATTTAAATGGGTAAAATGTCCATTGCAGGTATCGTGCACCAGCAATTATTAGGAATGCATGTGACCAGAGATCCAGCACTTAGCAGCCACATGACCTTGGGCAAGTCATAACCACTTGATTAAAGCCCCAGTTTTCTTATTTAATAACTGAGGTTGTTGAGGTGGATGACCTCAAATATACTACACACAGGACCTTCCAGGGAAAAACTTGGGTTATTCATCTTCCTCTCTGCTCTTTGGGGTAGTGACTAATTGATTGATTAAGGGGAAACCTCTTGGTAATTTACTTCTCTTTGATAAACATTTATGCACACACTTCTTGCTTCTCTTCAGCAGCACTGCAGCAAGAAGTGTGCCTTTCTGGGATGTGTTCTGTTACCTTTGCATCCTATATCCACCTGGTATGGGTGGAGAACTACAGTCCACAGAGCAGCAGTCTGGACCCTGCGTCCACATCAAAACCGCTTTGATGATGGAGCTTCAAAACTATTGCCATCATCTGGGCACCATCTCAGACCCAGTGAATCAGAATCTCAGGGGACAGAGAGACCATCGTGGCACTGACAGGTACATTTGAAACTCTCCAGGTAGTTGAAATGGACTTCCAGGATAGTGGGTCACAGCGCTTGACATTATAGCCATTAAATCAATGATGAAGGAATTCCGAAAGCTTCATCTTATCAGACATCTCTGGCAAAACACATTTTTAAAATGAACCTCTGGCCAGGCGCAGTGGCTCAAACATGTAATCCCAGTACTTTGGGAGGCCAAGGTAGAAGGAGTTTGAGAGCAACCTGAGAAACATGGTAAAATCCCATCTATACAAAAAAATTTAAAAATTAACTAGGCATGGTGATGCACAGCTGTGGCCCTAGCTACTCGGAAGGCTGAGGCAGGAGGGTAGCTTGAGCCCATGAGCTCAAGGATGTAGTGAGCAACTGTGATCGTGCTATTACACTCAGCCTAGGCAATAGAGCAAGACCCTGTCTCATTTTTTAAAAAAACTTCCTACTCCCAAAACAGCTGGAGTCCACTCCTTCCATTGCTAGTGTCATTCTTCACACAGTTACAAGGTCCTGGATACTTGGAATCCCTTCCTCATTTTGTCCCCTTGTCCTGGAATGTCCTTCCCATTCTTATGGTAGCAGATGTTCATTTGGATCTACCATTTACAAAGCACTTACATGCATATTTGCCCTGGGGATAAACATGCATGTAAGTGCTTTGTAAACGCCCATCAGTCACTTTGCGTAGGGGTGACAAGGTGGAAACTCCAAGTTTGCACAACTAGAAAGTAAGTCAAGACTCAAACCCAGGCCTTGGGGCTTTCCCTGAATGGCCAGCTCACCACCCTCCCTTATTCAAGGTCTCTTTCTGGGTACCTCCCTGCCAGCCCTGTGCCTAATTTAATTCCTGCCCTCTGACACCCCTTCTCACCTCTGGGACGGCACTTACTTCTCCTAACTTCATCATCCACGAATTGGAACTGTCTGCATCTCTTGCTTCCCTTTTACACATCAGCTCCTTGAGGCAACTTTAGTTCCCCTTGACTTTGTTTACAAGAGTGACTCAAAAAGAATCAGATCTTTGAACCCTGCCCCTCACTTGCCCCATTGCTAAATAGTCACCATAGGCCATGTTGACTCCCCACAGCTCCCATGAACACCCCCCTTTGTCTATTTCCAGGACCAATTTGCCTCATTCAAGGTTTTATAACCTCACATCTAGCCACGGAGGCTGTCTCCTCACTGCCCACCTGGTCACTGGTATCTGCCTGCACCAAGTCACCCTGCACTATAGCAAGCACCATCATGCAGTCTTAGAAACCTTCAGGAACGCCTCCTGCCTGCTGAATAGATTGCAGATGTATTTGCTAGGTGTCTGCAGAATTAGAAAACTGTGAGCATACTTCTTTGCTTTTGCCTTGCAGAGGGCAAGCTCTTCACCAGGGACAACGTTTGATGTCTGCTTAGCTGCCTGGAGGAGAAGGGGAGATTAGGATTTGTTACAGAAGAAATGTAAGGTGCAAAGTAGGATTATGGAGCAGAACAGGAGCTGCATTCCTTTGAGGCTGTGCACTCAGCGCTGCACCGGCCTGGAGCACATCTACTCAGGGAGTGTGCTGACAGTGTAGACAAAAAGAGAATGCCTATGTGCCATTAAGATGTAGCTGGAGAGTTTGAATTCAGGAAGGGGAAAGAATAATATAGGGGAAAGCCTGCTCTTTCTGAAGTCCGTGAATTGTGGGGAGAGATCAAGGAAGGAGTTATAAAAATGTCTAGGTCCCTACTGTCTTCTCTGGCTTCTGCCCAGAGCCGGGGGCCTGGTGAGGTCAATGCTCAGGGCAGAGGGAAGTGTTTGCACCCAGTCCCTAATGACCGTGGAAGCTCTTGCACTCCAGAACCTATGGTGGTGGAGGGCGGCCTGGGTGTTCCTCTGTGGTACAGATTCTGAGTGGAGATTCGAGGCGTCTGCTTCTGTGAGGTAAGGTCACAGTGAACCTTGGAAATCAACCTCTGGTCTTGTGGGCTGGGTAAAGGGTGTGGCTGAGCCTGGTGTTAAACAGCCGGCAGGCCCTGAGGGAAGGCCAAGTGGCCAAGAGGTGCCAAGGCAGGCCCTGGACAATGAGTTCCCCCAGTCACAGGCTTCAGCCATGTAGGCCAGCCCAGCAAGAGGAACCCAGAGGATAACGGACTTTCCCCAGAAACCCAAAGACATTGTGTCTGACGACTTCCGTTCTTCCAGAAGATCTGTGCTACTCCAAGTGTAGATCAGGAATGGTCTGTGAAATTTGTTACCAGTCTCAACAAGAGAAGTCCAGAAACTGAGGGTAAGAGTGTAGAAACGTTTACAGCTATTTGACCAAGTATGTTCGTGTCTGTTCAACCTAATAAAACTTGAGCTTGGATTTTGTATGTCTTTTTCATTTCCTTTTTTCTACTAACTTATTTGTCTCATACTTTACAAAATGTCCATTAGCACCATATTGAACATTTTAAAATGAACAAACAAATTGGTTTTTTATCGTGGAACTTTTGAGAAGCACTGTGGTAAACCACAGCAAGCCCACAGGCCCCAACACCATCTTAGAAAGAGACTCAAGCAAAGAGTTACAGCTCATTTTATCCAAGGGAGACCTGGCCCTGCCTAGAGACTGTTGACTGGATCAGACTTAAAGTGCTGACCAGGTTTGGTGATAAAGCTAACATTTTTCCTGTTAACCAGCAGGTGGGGCACAGGAGGAAGCTCAGATTGACTGAAACAATGACCCTTTCTCTGCACACATAAGTTGTGGTGTGAATTAAGATTTGTAACTCCTATATGTGGGTATCTGGGTCTCCCACAATCTGGGTCCAGGTTTTCTTTCTAATTAAACGCCCATCACTTTCTTACATGAATCTCCATAGGCCCAGGATTCTCTCCCGAATCCTTTCTGACGGTGTACAACCTGCCATTCTTATGTTTGCCCCATTTGGCACAGCATCAGAAAGATACTCCATCTTAACAAATCTCTATTGATTTCTTGGCCTTTAGTATCACATTCCAAGCCTCGGGCAACAGTGTTTGTAACCCAACTCACCTCCTAGTGCCTACCTATGACCAACATAAT
The DNA here is from genome assembly GCF_007565055.1 of Rhinopithecus roxellana. Classification (NCBI taxonomy): domain Eukaryota; kingdom Metazoa; phylum Chordata; class Mammalia; order Primates; family Cercopithecidae; genus Rhinopithecus; species Rhinopithecus roxellana. Next base: position 53,944,162 of record NC_044561.1, read on the forward strand.
TGACTCTCACCCTAGATCCCACTGGTCCACCTCTCTAAGTTCACCCACAGTTGCAGTGGACCATTCACTCACATACCGACAGGTTCTTGGCATGAGCATCTCTGGCTTCTCTGAAACAGGCTTTCTCTGGGGCCACTGAAGCTTGTCCAGCCTTTGTGCAAAGCAGCCCAGAAGGGCTGAGGATGGGCTACCCAATTCTCGACCCATAAGGGAGAGCAGTTGGTGGATCAGTGCCCCAGCTCCTCACTCCCCAGAGGCACAACTCTGAAGTTTATTCCACAGGGTTCCTCGGAGGCTTCCCATGCTATCAGGCCTTGACTGTCCACTGAGGCAGTAACTGAGCTTCCAGACATTTTCTTAATTGGCCAGCCTCCCTTGTTCTCTTCTCCACTCCCTCACTTTTGCTTCCTGGGATCACTTTCTAGGTAAACTACCCGAACCCAAGGTCTTGTTTCAAGTCTTCTTTAAATGGAAACCAAAAAAAGGCACCATCCCAATGGGCTCTTTGTTATCTATATTTGCCCAGACCCTTATTCTTCCAGCATTGGTGCAGAACCAACCTGGCTTCCAGGTGGAAGGTGCCCATGGACCTGATCCAGGATGGGACCAAGGGCCAGGTGATACAGCCAAGAAGAGCTAGAAGCACATCTCTGTGGAGAATTGAGCTTTGAGTGATTCAAAGGCCTCATCCTCTTGCAACCTGACTGATGAAGCAGCTAGTGTCAAAGAAGATGGCAACTGTCACTTTTGCCTAAAAATACCCAAAGCTCCCTGTGATCCAAGAGGCCTTCATCTTTCCAGCTGTCACTACCAGCACAAACAGAAGACAGCCCTAACCCCTTACATACCACCTGATTTTTTTCGCTACATTGTAGCTCCTTAGTAATCACTTTAACCAAGGAGGCAGAGGAAAAGATGGTACAAAGAAATACAGAAAGGTCAGGATACAATACAGATGATGTAGCTCTGCCTCACCCATAGGTGACTATAACTGCTAGAAGACTGAGGGTATTGGGGAAAGCAGGTCCCCACCCAGGACTGAGCACAAATCCAAAGCACGTGGCCCCACCGAGTACTGGGCCTGCAGGTGCACATCCATCAGTCTGTGAAGGTCGCAGAGAAAGGGAAAGAAAGCATTGCAATTAGGAGTGTTTAGTATTTCTCATGCAGCCTCTCGCATAGGCAGGGTGCACTCTGTTCCCGTGCTATTTCACACGCTCTTCCATTATGGAACTCAGCACACGATCTTGATGATGTTGGTCTCTGTCTCCTGCCAGCCTGTGTGTTTCTTGATGGTGGGTTTGTCTTATTTATCTTAGTACTCTCAGAGCCTGGCACATGGGCGATATTGAATAAATGTTTTTCAAATTAGGTTGCAATAAATTAAATTGGGTCTACTTTGGCTTGGATGAAAATACACTGGAGATAAAAACAAAGCGTAGTGCAGTTTGATTGAGTTGTTCTGTCTCTCTATATATATGTATATGTTTTTATATTTAGTTGTAAAAAAATATAAATTTATATGTACACACACACACACTTTCTTTTAAATTGGTCTGAGTTGAGGCAAACCAATGTGTGTTCATTCCATTAATCAGTCAGGTCCAGTGTTCTGTTCATTTATGACTATATTCAATAAAGGATTCTAAACCATCATCACAGAAAGTTGATCCCAGAACTCAGGGCCTTGCAGCCCAGTTCCAAAGAAAAGAAAATGTGAACTTTTTCTCCAAAGTGTTAAATTGTAAGGAGTGGTTTTCCTTGCATGGTTTTCCTTCCTTTTCTAGGCCCACAATTGAGTGCCAAATTGCTAATGAATAGGTAGACCACGTTGTCCATTTACCCTTGGCAATTAAGATTAAAGTTACATACTTTTTATGATATCCTCCCCGGCCCCCAGAATAAGCCATGGCAGCCGCACCTTTCCCCCTGAAATATCCCCTTCATTTCTCACCCGCTCTGTGGCTATTCCTGGGACCGAGCCCCTTTTCATGAGTTCCAGCAGGTCCCCATCAACCCCCAAATCCCACCACAGGCCACATCGTCCCAGACCAGACCACGTCTGTTGAGCTAGCTGTCTGTTTCTATGTGAGTCTATCACCAAAGTAAGTTACATTCTTTCACTACCAAAGTTACTGGGCCTTTTTCTTTTTTTTTTTTTTTTAACAATCCTTGGAAATGATCCCAGCTTTAAAAAGAACGAAACTCTCAACAGTCAGCCAAATACAACTTTTGAATAATTTAAATGAGAGCTACTAAGTCTTTTGAAAACAACCCCAACCCTGTGTTCTCTGATGTGAACAGGAAAAAAAAATTATGCACCAATGTGCAGAATTTGAGCCTATGCAGATGGCATGTTTTGCACCATAGACTGCTGTTACTGTTTTGGCCGACACGTTCCTATGAGGTGTTGAGTTTTGCTTGTGGATTGATCTCTAAGTTACTTTATAGTTGAATCTATCATCATATTTTCCTGGGATTTTATTTCTCTTCGTTTTAAACAGATACATCAGAGATGGAGCGAGGAGCTTAGGCTAGCAAGCAGCCAGCCTCCTCTGTTTGACCAAAATGTTCCCTCACTTTCAGAAGAATCCATGAATGTTGTTTGACATGAAAAGAAAGAGTAAAGCATTTAGATAGTTCCTAAAGAAAAATAAAGCTTAATCAAACCACTGCAGAGAATTCCCCTTTCTTCTGGGGCCATGACCAACAGCATTGTATAGAGAATCACATAAATAGATAACCTGCTTTCCCATCCATTTGGGACACTCTAGACAGACAGAAAGGAGAGAGTCCAGGGATCTTTACTAAGCACCCGTGACATGTGATGTGCTGTGCCTGGGATAAACTGTGATTTCCAGGAGCTTCTATTCGTCTTCTATTCTTATAAGCACACAAGAAGCTACAAAAAGATTTTGTAATCTAAGGGAAAGTAGGGATAGAAATAGAGCGAATTACTATTAACGAGTTTAGCTGCAAGTACAATTTTTTCTGACACTGGGCACCGAGGTGAGCTTCTTGTAAGTGGTTCAAACTTGGATTTATTGTCATTGTGTTCTCATCATTTTACCATCAGGCACCACCGAGGGAAGCACATGTTCATTTATGCATTCAGCACACACGTATGGTGCACCCAGTGTGTGCATCATGCCAGGAACTGAGGAAGAGAAGATGATGAGGACTTCTGCCCTCCAGACACTCGTGATCAGCTGGGGGAGACAGGTATGCAAATGTATCCTTTAAGAGCACTGTGAGAAGTGCAATGAGAGAGACAAACTGTCCATTCACAAGACTCACTCCTGCATACCTGGATGCAATACAGATGGAGGTAAGATTTAGGACTTTCTGCAGAGCCATTGAATTTTAAGTAGACCCAAACTGCATCTGCCTAGGAAGTTAGGCAGCATATATCTGTCCAAGCAAAAACTGAATGAAGCAGATGACGCCCATGGATGCAAACATGAACAAGGTCTCTGTGGGAATGTACAGGATTGACTCTCCCAGATTAAAGTTGAACCCTACCGTCTAGAAAGAAATACTATGATTCTTATCAGACAAAATCAAAACATACAAATTTAAATTGGAACAAAAGGATAAAATGTATTTGACTCATTTTATTTAGCACAGATTTGGATTTTTGTTGTTGTGTATATCAATTCAAGAACTAAGAATTCAACCCAAGTTTTAAAAGGTAAAACTGACTTCACCTATCTTTAGTAAAAGGCCAGCAATACCTCCCAAAGCGTTCATAATGGTTTTAGGAATACAGTGCTAGGGGTTGACTAACACTATTAAGAAAATTGGGTATAAATTTGACAGAAATTGTGTGTGGGTCCCTCCCAGACCATCTTAGCCCATAGAAGTCTCTTATTTCTTTGAGATTGTTTCAAGGCACCAGAAATCTCCTTCTCATGTTACCTACCCTGCCCCATATGCCAACAGTTCTTTCTCTCTTTGCATGAATCGTTTCTCGCCTGTAAAGAATCTCTTGCTTTTTTTTTTTTTTTTTTTTTTCTGAGACAGAGTCTCGCTTTGTAGCCCAGGTTGGAGTGCAGGGGCGTGATCTTGGCTCACTGGAACCTCCACCTCCCGGGTTCAAGTGATTCTCCTGACTCAGCCTCCTAAGTAACTGGGACTATAGGCACGTGTCACCACACCTGGCTAATTTTTTGTATTTTTAGTAAAGAGGGGGTTTCACCATGTTAGTCAGGATGGTCTCGATCTCCTGACCTTGTGATCCTCCTACCTCGGCCTCCCAAAGTGCTGGGATTACAGGCGTGAGCCACTGCGCCCAGCCTTGCTTTTTGCTTAGACTGAGGACTTTTCAAAATCATGAGTCAGTTCTCCCTCTTCTCTTTTTGTTCCTCAAATTCTCTGGAACTCTATTAAATACAGGAATTTAAAAATGGCCTGTTGAATCAGTTGTTTCAGCTCCATTGTTGCTAAGCCACCTTTGAAACAATTAAGACACCATCAATTTTTCTACAGTTTATATAGTACCAGTGTACAAAGTAGATACTCAGGAAAAGGTGTGAGTGAATTAACTGATTCTGAAGAATTGAGAATTGTCCCTGAGTTGCATAAGAATGATTGTGTATATTTTTAGTTAAAAGCTTGTAATTGCCCCTAACGAGCTTATAATGCAAATGACAACTAGGTTCTCAGGTTTTAAATCTCTGGTTAACAGGCTCATGGGTACTACTTGGCAGGACATATTTTAAAATAGAATGGGGTTGGGGGGAAAGTACAGAATTATTTGAATTCTATCATCATTTACTTACTTAAAACTTATTTTTGTATTTCATGTTAACTACTTTTGTTTGCTTTGATTTGATGGAAACTAAAATCCATCTTCTCTGACAAAATACTATTTTTGATATTCAATAAGCAGATTTCTTATTCATTCTTTTATTTAAAAATTACTTTCCTATATTACAATTTGTATTTGTTAATCACATATGGAATTAGCTTTTAAACAGAAGAAAACAAGCATCAGCTCTGTAGAAACTACAGACGTTTTGGATAAGATTAAACAAGACAGCTTCAAAAGACCAAAACATGAATCCACCCCAGCCCTTGTTGGTCAAATCACATGGGCCTTCAGCTGTCTCGTCTTTCTAGAATCTCATCTTATGATGAAAGTTAAATAAATTCAGTTGTAAATGATGTTTTTTTAAACTCTAAATTAGAGAAGCAAGGGAGACTTTACCCCCTAATAATGGGATAATATATGTAATTCTTAAAATTGATAAAGGCCATTTGTGCTGTAAGAATTTCTCCATTTTCTGTTGTAAAAGTGACTATTTTAACTTGAATATTTTAACAGGTCGACAAGATATGCCCCCAGTAGTAGAGTGACTTTTTTTTTTTTTTGTTTTCACTCCTCAAAAGCCATTTTATAAGACAATGCACATTTCAACATCAGCATAAATAACAGCCTTGTTTGAAAATTCAGGAGGCAGCTTTACTCTTTCTCCGCCTTTTTCCTACCCAGCCCTCCCCCTCCTCTGAACTGAACCACACCTCTCTAGAAATACTCGCTTTCTTAATGAAAACCATATTTAAAAAAAAAAAAAAAAAAAAAAAAAAAAAAGGTTTGCATGACCCTCTGAAACGCCTGGACAATCTTTAATGTCAGCTTCAGACGACACGTGTCTTATGAAAGTCTGGGGCCCTGCTCGTCTGGCAGAGCAAGCTCTGTCCCACATCTTTATGAGAAAGAGGGACAAAACTTCTGTTTTTGGCATTTTATGTTGGAGTCTGTTTTAAGCAAGGAGGAAAAAAATAGCAACGTAGAGTCTAGACAGAAAAGATGGGGGTGAAATCTGGAAGCCATTCACCCCGGCAAGGGCAGCGGCAGCCCGTCAGCAGCAGGGATCGCCTTACGCTGCCTAATTACACATGAAAAATGTACACACCGCGTCTCTCAACTGCTTGGAAAAATAGATGGTAGGATGGCGCTTTTGGACGGTGGCAACTGAACCACTTGTATATTCTGGATGTGGGATCTCTTACTCCACGCATTTTGCAAAGTGATTTCTTTTTTCAGGGACATAGGTATTCTGTTCATCCTCTCCCCAAGATGTTTTAAATGTATTCTCAATTTGGCAAATGGTCACATTCTGTGAAGAATATTTACATATTAAAGTAGGCTGTGTATGAGATCAAGTCAGACACGTTTCTATAGTAGAGAGCTTGCCTAAGAGTAAGATGAAGACTGTGGAGTCCGCAAACCTTCTTTAGGATCTCATTGATGACTTGAGGTGATTCGCAGTCACAAGGGCAACTTCTAAATCATTAGAGCGGCCTGCTCATGCAATCACAGACTTCGTGCCAAACATAGGGCTACATTTTATGCAGGATAATGATTTTTTAAGAATCCTTTAATATAGTGTCTTTTTCCAGGAGTTCAAAGCATTTTTCACAGATATTAGTGTTCGGTCACATAACATTCCTGGGATCTAAGAGGGGATGAGGCCGTAGTCAGGAGCTGACTGCAGAGGAGGTGTGTGTGCAGGCTTTGATGCTGGAGAGATTCTTCTGAAGGAGAAATGGTAGGAGAGAAATTTAGAACCCAACCTTAACGAATGTTAGAGAGCAGAGCTAGCTGTGTGGGTGAGAGAGAGACTGACAGACAGACTTGGAGAGGTGGGTAGAGGTCAGGGAAAGCCTGGGATAGAGAAACTGTCCAACAGAAGCTCAAAGCAAGCAAAAGAGGATGCCAGGGGCTATTTGGGGCCCCGAGAAGGGGTCATCTATGGAAGGTTTGGGAACATCAGGATACCAGGAAGGCTGGATGCCATGAGTGGCGAAGTCAATGGGACCAGCTCCTATGGGCTCTGGGTAAACACTGGGAGAGCAGTCCGGAGCTGTGGGCAGAGTGGGTGACATGGAGTGGTTCAACGTGGGGGAGGCTCCCTGGCCAGGAGAGCAGAGACTGTGGGGGCTTTAAGGGGAGACTTAGGGAGAGACTGTTGTTCTGCTAGCAAGAGATGGTGATGGTTTGGACCAAAAGAGGAAGAATCTAGAAACACATCTCTAAGACTGATTGAAGGCTGAATGTATCATCCTGCCAGTGTCCCACCGTTCAGCAAACATCAAAGACAAGGGCCTCCTTCTAACATGAAACATCTATGTGCCCTTCAGTGAGGATTATTAAGCATAGCAGAGCAATCCACACCAAAGACCACCAAAGAACCACACCAAAGACCACTAAGCAGCCACTAAAAATGATATCTTGGGGTGGTAACTGCAGCAGGTGTATACCTCAGTCAAAATACATCAAATTGTGCAAACACTTAATCTCTGGCCACTTTATTCTTTAAGAACATGCTTTAATAATAAATAGCAAATTAATGATTTAACCAATGTAAGGCTAGGATAAGCCTTGTACGTGCCTCTGAATGTCCCTGGGGCTGTACTTCTGATTGAAACCACAATATGAATAGCTAATATTTTCCTCATGCTGCCAATGTGACCAGAATTCTTCTAAGCATTTTGCATAGATTAATTCAGTTAACAGTTCCAGCAATGCTATCAGATAGATACTATTATTATCTCCATTTCGGTGGGGAAGAAATGAAGTCACAGAAAGTTCACGAGCTTTGTCCAAAATGTCTCGTCAGTGGGAGCCTGAGATTATTTGCAGCCTCCTTCCCTCACAGGGCAACTCTAAGAACCAAACAGAGGCAGGCACTAAAGGGCTCTGACAAGCGCAAAGATCGGCCAGGCACAGTGGCTCACGCCTGTAATCCCAGCATTCTGAGAGGCTGAGGCAAGCGGATCACGAGGTCAGGAGATCGAGACCATTCTGGCTAACATGGTGAAACCCCATCTCTACTAAAAAAATACAAAAAATTAGCCAGGCCTGGTGGGCTGGCGCCTGTATCCCAGCTACTTGGGAGGCTGAGGCAAAAGAATCGCTTGAACCCAGGAAGCGGAGCTTGCAGTGAGCTGAGGTCGCACCACTGCACTCCAGCATGGGCAACAGAGGGAGACTCTATCTAAAAAAAAAAAAAAAAAGTGCAAGGATCCACATCTGACCAAAATGCTTCCAATTTTTCCACGGTGATAAGGAATAGCTTGTCTGTGGTAGGAATCCGGGGAAGATTCTAGTGACCACACCACCCCCCAGTTTCCCTCCAGGAAACAAATAATTACTTTAATTACCCTTTCCAGAGCGCTGTTTTCCATCCCATAATCATTACTTTTGCTCTCTTCTGAATTCTATCCAATTTTCTTACATCTCTCTAAAAATTTGTGGACACTATTGACCTACAAAGGAAGTTTGAAATCGTTGACAAAAAAGACGTTTGCAGGAAAACCTTGCAAGAGACGGGTCAGGTTATCAGAAGATTTTGATATCTGGGAGTTACACATGAGTTACTAAAACCCTGGCTTCTGTCCCAAACAGTAGATCCCAGGTGTTTAAGTCTCCAGTGAGGAACTGTTTTTGTTACCAGGCTGGAGGTCTGGTGGTGTGGGGAGGTGGGTCTGTGGCAGTGATATTGAGGTTACAGCCCACAGTGATTATCAGAGCTTGTTGGCCCTTGAAGTCTCTGGCAGTGCTCGAGTTCTCCCAGTCCCGTATCCCAGCCCAGAGCCCTCTTTTGAAGTAACCTGACAGGTTCTGTTCTGGGGAGGTGACCGTCTTAGGACTATACAGTGTCATTTCAGAGGTCCATTGCCCCCCCCCCCATCAGGCACAGGAAGACCCCAAAGAAAACTTTGCTTCCACCATGAAGTTGTGCAACTTCACACAAATTCCCTAAGCTCTCTGGACTTTTCTCTCCTCATCTGTAAAATGGAGCTAGCAATATCTTCCTCATAGGGTTTCTGAAGATCAGAGGTGATAGCAGGTAAAAATGCCTGGCGTGGAGTAGCCTTTGTGACAATGGGGAAAATGTGACACCCCAAGTACCAGCCCTTGGGTTGACATTCCAAGCCTTTCTCACAAGCGGGTTCTTACTCGAGGTTTGAAGATTCACTAGAATCTTTACAAAGGGAAGAGAAGGGAAGGGGAGGGGAGGGGAAGGGAGAGAAGGGAAGGGGAGGGGAGGGGAGGGGAGGGGAGGGAGGGAAGGGAGGGAAGGGAAGGGAAGGGAAGGGAAGGGAAGGCAAGGGAAGGGAGAACTGGAGGGCCTCCAAGGGCCCACATCAACCATGCAGGAATTTCTACTTTTAAAATTCTGGGTGAAATTGTATTTCCCCATTTCCCAGGCTGGGGTGTGGAGGTACCCAGGGAAGGGTCACAGCCAGCCTGTGGGACTTTGAAGCCTGTTCCGTCTCCCAGATATCATATTGAGTGAAGGGCACCAAAGACCTTCCAGAGCTGGTACACATTAATGAGATCACATTGGAGAAAACATGGGGCAAAGCTCAAGATCATCACAGTTGTTCTCATCTGGGCATACCATCATCTAACAGAAGGAAGTATAGTCTATGACCAAGACCAGGTAAAACAGTTAAACAACTGTGAAGGGGCTACTGAAATTGGACTGAGCATACAAAGAACCACCAGTGGGAATCTATGCCACCAACAACAACCCCTAATTCTCCCCAAAAGAAGAATTGAAGAAGTGTCTCTCTTGTAGTTAGAGTCCATTTTTATCAACTGTACCATATAATATCAGAGTGAAGAATTGTGCTTATAAAATGACCCTTAGGTATGATCCCAGAATTCAAAAATGCATACCCTTTGTGACCAGCAGAGACTCATCTTAATTTGGGTTAAACACTGGCAGAAATAGGAACGAAGAGATGGACCAGACCCTCAGTGGATGACCTTGAGCCGTGACTTTGCAAAGTCTTTGCTTGCCCAGTATGGTTGTTAGATGACCTGATTGACAAGGTCTGGTCTAGTGATGACCTACCAGGACTCCTAAGTATAACTTTGTCTATTATTGCTGTTTCTCCACGGTCACTAGGTGTAAGAGAAGCTAACCAGAGGAAGTGAATCACTTCCTGTGGTCATTGTTCTGCCCACAGTTGAGCTATTTTTAACAGTCCATATAAAAATCATAAATCCAACCCTGGGTGTGTGTTTTACTTAACAAGTGTCCAATAAGTTAGGTGGAGGTGGAGACAAAAATGGGAAGAATTGAGCCAGTGAAGAGGAAACCATTAAATAAATTCCCCCAGATAATGGTAATCTCTGTAGCTTCTTTTGGAAAACTTGTCACAAAGAACAAGAATAATATTTTTAGGGTCACTCCTATGGTAATTTCCCATTCCCTATGGAAGAAACTAACGTATAAAGCAAAAGAGCTGCCCAACTTTCACAGTGTCTGTAGAAAATTACTCAAAATATTCCAGCAACCAGCCAGGTGACTTTTGAAAAATCTTTCTCTTTTTTATCAGTGCTATTTCTTTCCGTTCAAATATGGTGGTATCATTTATACAAAATCTGTGAATAATTAGATAAGGAATGTGAAATGATTTAGTAAGAAATGCTTGGATATTAAGCACAATCTCACTCCAGCATTGAATGAGGGAGAGTAATAGCTTGGGCATCCATTTCAAAGGACCACAGACTGGGCAGCTTAAAACAATAGAAATTTATGTTCTCACCGTTGCAGAGGCTGGAAGTTCAAGATCAAGGTGTGGGCACGTTTGATTTCTTCTAAGAACTGTGAAGATAGAGTCTGCTCCAGACTTCTCTCCTTGGCTGTAGATGTTCATTTTCTCCCTGTGTCTCCACGTGACATCTTTCTCCTATGACTGTCTCTGAGTCCAAATTTTCTCTTCCTATAAGGACACTTGTCATACTGGACTAGTGTCTACTCTGATGACCTCATTTTAGCTTAATTGCCTCTGTAAAGACTCTATCTCCAAATTGGGTCACATTCTGAGGCAATGGAAATTAGGACTTCAATATATGAATTTGAAGTGGGGCATGTGGGGGGAGACACGATTGGCCCATAACAACAAAAGAGTTTATTTCATTGCATCATGACTTTATCACATATCAGACTTTCATAGTATTAAATATCTACCTAACACCTCTAGTCTGCCTTCCACTCATATCCCCCATGTAGATGTAGCCCACCCAGAGAGAGAAAACCCAGTATAAATTCTGAACAGGGTGCTGCTCCCTGGACCTGCCCACTGGAGGCACTATTTTTCAGATAATTTCTGGTCTAGGTGCTCTTCCTAACAACTTCTCAGGTGCTTCTAACACTAGACTTCAGATAGATCACAGACAACACTCAGAGGGCTATTTATAATTTCATATACACAACATACGATAAAATGAATTGTTCCACCATTTTATAATATGTTGAGATGTCTGCAGATCTCTTCATCAATGGTCTAAAGCAGGAGTCTGCAAACCTCTTGATATGGTTTGAATCTGTGTCTGTCAAAATCTCGTTGAATTGCAATTCTCAGTGTTGGAGGTGAGAACTGGTGAGAGGTCATTGGATCATGGGGGCAGATTTTCACCTTTGGTGCTATCCTCATGATCAAGTTCTCATTGGATCTGGTGCTTAAAAGTGTGTAGCACCTCCCTGCTCTCTCTCAGTCCTGCTCCAGCCGTTTAAGGCAAGCCTGTTTCCCCTTCACCTTCTGTCATGATTGTAAGTTTCCTGAGGCCTCCCCAGAAGCCAAGGAGATGCTGGAACCATGCTTCCTTTACAGCATGCAGAACCATGAACCAATTAAACCTCTTTTCTTTATAAATGTATCAGGTATTTCTTTATAGCAGTGCCAGAACAGACTAATACACCTCTCTTAAAGGGCCAGACAGTATATATTTGAGGGTTTGCAGTACATTCAGCCTCTTCGAAACTTCTGAACTCTGCTGTTGTAGCATGAAAGCAGCCATAGGCAACACGTGCATTAATGAGCGTGGCTGTGTTCCAGTAAACTTTATTTATGGACACTGAAATTTGACTTCTATGTATTTTTCATATGTCACAAAATATTTTGCATCTGATTATTTTCCAACAATTTAAAAATGTAAAACTGAAATATTCCTTATATGATTCTTTTCCAACCATTTAAATGTGTAAAACCATTCTTAGTTCATAGTCCACTGAAAAACATGGTGGTTGAATTTGGTCAATGCCTTAGGTTTGCTGAGCTTTGTCCCTTTTTGTTCCTGGTGAGCCATCATCTACACACTATGCCTGTTTCCTCCTTGAAGGCCCTAATTTATCCCTCACCATCCATACTACTCAGCTCTCCTAACACAGCCTTGAATCCTTCTCTACTGATTTCCACAAGAGGCCCTGATCCTAATCCATTGTACCAGATAATAACAGTATGCCAGATAGGGAGGCACCACCACCATCTTTCCAAGAGGAACTTTCTAAGCCTTTGTTTCTCTTTATCGGTGCCCCTTTTAGGATCAAGATTACTTTGCTTCCTCTAGCCAGTGGGGTGGTGGTGAGAACCAAAACCTCTGGTGGTGGTGAGGGTAATTTTTTATGTTGAGAGGAGCTGAGAACAGCTTTCCTATTGAGCAAAAACATCAACACCATGATGCTTCCTACTAAACATTCTCCATCCCCTCCCTCCCTCCTCCTCCCTCCCTTGAGCAGCAACCCTCGCATTCCTCTTTGGCCATTTCATGCTCAATATCACCTTGCTTATTTGCCAGCTTAGTAGAGCACTGGGCAGTACTCAGTAAATTCTCACTAAACATTGGCCGAGTGCTGAAAACCGCTGTGATGATGGGATTTCTGTACTGCAAAAATATTTCTTGAACATGAGGCTCCCCTCTACTATGTTCTTCAGGTAAATCCAATCCTCCAAAGGAAGGAAAACAATTACGAAAATATTTTAGGTATGAAATCGTGGTACAGGTTTGGATGCCAGGAACTCTGTGACTGGTGACGTATTTTTCATCCAAGTAATTAATTAATCAACAAGTGGTGATACGATTTGACTCTGTGTCCCCACCCAAATCTCTTCTCGAATCGTAATCCCCATGTGTCAAGGGAGGGACCCAGTGGGAGGTGATGGGACTATGGGGGTGATTTCCCCCATGCTGTTCTCATGAGAGTGAGAGGGTCTCCTGAGCTCTGATAGTTTTAAAAGCAGCAGTTTTTCCTGTGCTTGCACTTCTCTTCCCTGCCGGCTTATGAAGAAAGTGCCTGCTTCCCCTTTGCCTTCCGCCATGACTGTAACTTTTCTGAGGCCTCCCCAGCCATGCAGAACTCTGAGTCAATTAAATCTCTTTCTTTTATAAATTATTCAGTCTGTGGTATTTCTTTATAGCAGTATGAAACAGACTAATACAATGGGGTATATGCACCTTGAATGAGTATACATCAGAGGGTGTTCACCTTTCAGAGGAGGTATGAAGTTTTGCGAAACTCATTTTTCAGAGAATTGTAACTTTAATAGCATTAAAAAATGTAATGTGGATGCCAAAATTGGCATTGTCCCAATCACTGCAAATCAAGGTACTAATTACTGTTTTCATCATTCTCCTATGCTACCCACATTTGAAAATGAAGACGTCTACATGGGATGTTTTTCCCAAGGATCAAGTACCAAGGCCAACCAATGATGCACCTGCCTGATTGAGTTTAGACATGGCAGTCACAAGACCATTGCTTCATCTCCACCTTGGATTGCAAAATCTTTTAGGACCAGGGTGTTGGCTGAATAACTTGCTCCATGGTACCAGGATCTGCAGCCCTTGGTGCAGATTGCAGATGGAGGTGTGTGGTGAGGCAGGGTGGCAGCTGTCCTTGCACCTGAAAGAAGTTTGGTGACTCTCCTGGGCAGGTATGCTTCGAAGGGAGCAAGCCCTTCCAGCTGAAGAGGGACCCCGCACAGCAGAGTCCTCAGCAAACCTTGGCATTGCTTGTGGGCAGTCTCGCAGCTTAGCTGTGTGCTCAAGTCAGCTCCTCTAGATGATGCTATAATTGGATAGCAACTTTCTTCACTAGGTCACAGATTCAAGAGCAGCCCAGACCCTTCAGATATGATCATAAGATGCTGCTTTGTCCTCCCTCTGCCAGTCTGCACAGCATCAAGCTACTCCTGGGGCCTGCCTGTCCTCTCTTCTGCCCCTTACCCAAGCTGGGAGCTGAGCTGAAGCATAGCTGACTTTAAAGCCCTGACCTCCATGATGCAAGGACCACAGAAAGCCTGGACCACAAAAAGCCAGACTGCAGAGACAGGAGCAAAACCAAGGGATGGCAGGAAGCTGATTGACATGTGGGAATCCAACAATGTCCCAGTCTTCCAGGAGGTGTGGGGCATCTCAGCCAGCATCACTCCTCAAATGAGAATGAGACAGGTCACCATGGGTCACAGAGCCTCTCCACCAAAGAAAGAGAATGAGACTTTTGTATAAAGGGAACTTTTGTATAAAGGGAACATATGGACTGGCAAAATAAATCAGAGCTGGCCATGGGGTAAGTCTTCTTATCCCAAGACTGTAGTCATTGTTCCAGTCACCTTGGCTCTAGAATAAAGCCCACACCCTCATCCCTGACTTCTGCAGACGAATTTTAAAAGATTAAGTAATGTTCCTTGTTGTTGCTACCAGGATGTGAACTTGGGGTGTGGCTACCCCAAAAGGGCTGTGCGGAATGGTATTACTCTAATTCAAAGGATGAGAAGGGAATATTGGTTTTCATGAATTATATCATAGGGTTTTTTTGTTTGTTTGTTTATTTGTTTGTTTTTTCTGTTGTTGTTGTTGTTTTGCCAAGAAACCATCCTGAGTGCCCTGGTCCTCAATTTGACCTCATTAGGGGTAGAGGTTGGAGCTATGTCCCTGGCAGCACCACCCTCCCACCTAGAGCAGCAGTGCTGCTGTGAAGAGGAGTTTCTCACGGTTTTGGGATAAAATGAACTGAAGAGTTCTCACCATGGCTTCCCAGGCAGCTGACGGGGGCCACAGTAGCAGACTCTGGATCCCACGTTCCAGCTGAACAGCAAGGTATGTCTTAGTTCACATGGGTAGCCATTGAAAGCACCACGGACTGGGCAGCTTAAACAACAGACATTTATGTTCTCACAGTTCTGGAGGCTGGAAGCCCAAGATCAAGTTTCCGGCAGGGTTGGGTTCCTAGCCAGGGCTCTCTGGCTGGCTTGCAGACGGCGCCTTCTTGCTGTGCTCTCACTTGGCAGAAAGGTGGTGGGGAGGGGATACAGTGAGCCCTAGTATCTCTTTTTTAAAGGCCACATATCGTTTGTCAGATCAGAACTCTACTCTTATCACCTCATCTAACCTTAATGACCTTTGGCTGGGCACAGTGGCTCATGCTTGTAATCCCAGCACTTTGGGAGGCTGAGGTGGGAGAATCACTTGAGGTCAGGAGTTTGAGACCAGCCTAGCCAACATGCTGAAACCCCGTCTCTACTAAAAATACAAAAATTAGCTGGACATGGAGGTGCGTGCCTCTAATCTCAGCTACTCAGGAGGCTAAGGAACGAGAATCTCTTGAACCCAAGAGGTGGAAGTTGCAGTGAGCCCGAGGTCGCGCCACTGCCCTCCAGCCTGGGGGACAGAGTGAGACTCCATCTCAAAATAAATAAATAAATAAATAAATAAATAAATAAATAAATAACCTTAATGACTTCTTTAGAGGCCCTGTCTCCATGTACCACCACGCTGAGGGTCAGGGCTTCAGCATAATAATTTTGGAGAATCATGAACTTTGACTGTTGAATGCAGCCCCCATGCTCACTCCTGACTTTCTTAGACTAACCAAAAAAATCAATAGTATTCAACATTATTGCTACCGGAGTACTAAACTGCCCAGGATGAGAACTTGGGGTGCGGCTCACCAAGTCCATAACAGATATGTGAAAAAAGCACCCTCCTGGATCACTTTCACTATTTATTCATTCATGTGATTGTTCATTTACTTAATACCTACTCACTGCAGTGACCGAAGGCCAGGTGTGCTCCCAGAGGCAGGGATAACAGCTGTGAGCAAGGAGCTGCCATGCTCAGGGAGGAGTCAGACAAATAAAATGGAAAGACAGAAGGAAATAGAATGTGGTACATCCCACCATAAGAACACATTGGTGTTCATTTGTGCACAACTTCACATTCTTTTTAGAGATGGGGTCTCACTATATTGCCCAGGCTGGTCTCAAATACCTGGCTTCAAGTGATCTTCCCACCTCAGCCTCCCAAGTAGCTGGGATTACACACATTTGCCACTGTCCCCAGCTACATTGGTTTTGACATAATCTACCCTGTAGCAGCTGCCTTTTCCTATTCCTTCTTTAAGTTTTTCCAAACAGATGAATATCTTCCAATTTTCCGCAAAGTAATATCCTCAAACTCTTCAAACTACTCCTCCCTTATCTGCAGAATTTAAACAATAGCTCTT
Source organism: Rhinopithecus roxellana (assembly GCF_007565055.1). Taxonomy (NCBI): domain Eukaryota; kingdom Metazoa; phylum Chordata; class Mammalia; order Primates; family Cercopithecidae; genus Rhinopithecus; species Rhinopithecus roxellana. The sequence continues at coordinate 53,960,469 of NC_044561.1, forward strand.
GCTTCTGTGTGTTGTTCATGGCATGTCATAACAGCCACAAGTACCTGAGCTGGATTTGAACAGAAAAGTGAGGATGATTTTAACATGAAAAAGTATCAAGATATTTATTCTCCGAGGCCAGGTGTTGTGGCTCACACCTGTAATCCCAGAACTTTGGGAGACTGAGGCAGGAGGATTGCTTGAGGCTAGGAGTTTGAGACCAACATGGCAAGACCTCATCTCTACAGAATATTTTAAAATTAGCCAGGCATGGTGGTGTGTGTCTGTAGTCCTAACTACTTGGGAGGCTGAGGCAGGAGAATCATTTGAGCCCAGGAGTTTGAGGCTGCAGTGAGCTATGATTGCACCACTGCAGTCCGTCCTGGGCAACAGGGGGAGAGACCCTGTCCCTTGGGGAAAAAAAAAAAAGTATTTGTTTTTTGGATAATTGTAAATTATCAAAGAGGTCATTGTTTCTTTCTTCTCTAATATCTTTTTAATTGGTGGATCTCCACTTTTCCTCCCCAGATTTCTTGCTCTGAAAATAAAAAGTGGCATAAGTAGAGGAAAAGACACTGGTGGGTACAGTCATGACAAATTTGACATTTCTAAACTGGGCTTGACAGTGGAACTTTGAAAATATTTATCTATCAGAAAATAGTTTCAGCCATGGGCAATTTGGTAAAAGGTTTAGTTGATGGAAAAAACATAACTCAGTGTGACTGGCTTTAATGTAAGATGTTCTTGAAGGCCACAGAATCACCAGCATTTCCAACAACCTGGAAAATTTAGACCAGCTTGGAAAAATAACAGGGGGCTGGGGTCATAGCCAAAACACTGTGCAGGATTAGATAAATTTATGTGCTTTAGAGATTTGGATTTAAATATTAAATTATAAACGAAAGCAACGCTGAGGCTAAGCGTTTAAACAGGGCTCTCTGCCTATGTTCTGGTCTCTTTCGCCTCCAAAAGATTGGAATAATTTTCCAAAATAAGGTGTGCTGCTGCATCTGTATATAGTTGTTTCCCATTTGCATTTCTCACAAAAGCATGTGCTCCTATGGCTCCTTTAAAAAGTTAAGAAGGACTCTGCCCTGTGGGTGCTGGCCTGTGTCTCAGTATTTTTGTGTGCCTTCCAAGCCCAAGACAATGACTTCTCTGAGAGGCAGCATTGCTCACCTGAGGTCCTTCCTCTTGCCACCCTGGATGGTTTAGAATTTCAGCCTCTGCACAGGCAATGGACTAGGACACTTGAAGTGCTGGGGCCATTCCTTCTGCCTTTTTCACCTGCAACTACCCTAAAATGACTCTCTTCTTGAATTGTCTGGTGAACATAATCAGATTTTCTCCAACTTTGTTTCTGTTTTTACACCAAAAATGAAGAAAGCAACTGTGTTAGTCTGTTCTCACACTACTATAACGACATATCCAGGACTGGGTAATTTATAAAGCAAAGAGGTTTAATGGACTCACAATTTCACATGGCTAGGGAGGCCTCACAATCATGGTGGAAGGTGAAGGAGGAGCAAAGTCACATCTTACATGGCAGCAAGCAAGAGAGTGTGTGCTGGGGAACTGCTCTTTATAAAGCCATCAGATCTCATGAGACTTCTTCACTATCATGAGAACAGCATGGGAAAACCTGCCTCCATGATTCAATTATCTCCCACTGGGTCCCTCGCACAACACATGGGGATTATGGGGAGCTACAATTCAAGATGAGATTTGCGTGGGGACATAGCCATACCATATCAGCAACCTGCCTCCTGGAGGACAAACAAACCACCTGCAGAACAAAGGAAGAGTAAACCCAAGGCTTCTTCATGGTGGTCCTCCTTCTGGCCCCTTTTTTCATCCCTCCAACTACACATGGAGTGGCATTAACCACTCTTAGGTTTAAAACCCTCCTCCCTGTTTCCCCGAGAGTAATTTCCAAAAACATAGCATGTGTGTAAGCCCCGCTCATCTTCCCAGTTCTACAGTCCCCCAATGCCCCCATTTTGCTCTCTATTTCTACCATAGCCAGGTAGGTTCTGTTTCTTTCTACCATCCCAGGCCTTGGAACATTCCAGACTGGAGTGTTATTCTTACAACTCTTGTCCCCCATTTCAGTTGGCCAACTCCCACTCACTCTGCCAGGGTTTTCCCTAACCATCCCCCCAGTGTTGGCTTAAGTGGCCCCACCATGAGCTGTCATGCCATATCGCAGCACTATTTTTGCACACTCCACTGTAATTGCGTTTGTACAGCTGCTCCCTGTTAGACTCCTGGAGGGCGATGGCTGTGTTGTGTTCCCTGTTGTGTCCTCACAGCCCCGAACAGTATTGAGTATATGATAAGTGTTGAACAAATACTTGATGAATGGATGAATACAATTACAGGAACCAATGTTTAGGTTGAGCCATATGGAAATGGCTGCTATTTAACCATTTTTTACCTACAAACATGGCAGTTTTATGATTCTATCTAATGAACTGTCTTAGGAATACTGTGCCCCAGCACAAAAGACTGCTTAAAGTCACCTCCAAAAGATGTAGGGGTCTAGGCCCCATGAAGAGAAGGTTCATATAACACAGGAGAGGACAAAGGTGGAAGGAAAAGAGGATTTTGTAAAAAGGTCTAAACAAGCATTTCCAATCAATTATATGCTGAGAATTTTTTCTGGTCTCCCAAATATTGTCCCTCAGCCTTCCAAACCATCTGGAAAATTCTTTCTTCTGGATGAAGCATGCTCATGCCAAATGTGAACTCTGCACCCTCTGACAGTCATAAGGAAGCCTGTCAAATCAGGCATCACTACTGATAAAAAAAGAAAAAACTTTTCTAAATCAGAAAATAATTCAATTTTATTCCACTTTCAGAGAACTAAATAACCATGACATTAAAATGACAAATTGTATATCACACTGCAGGCTTATAAATACTGTTATTCAGAAAAAAACTAGATTCTAGGAGGAAAATGAAGCCCAAAACAAGAAACGAGAAAAAGTGAGGTGGTCTAATTTGGGTGGAAGTTGAGAACATGCCATTCTTCCCATGAGTAATTGAGAGTTTGATGGTTAAAAAGAAAATGGACCTGATACTCTTCTCCTCCCCTGCAAGGAAGGCCATCAAGGACATATACCCTTATCGAATCTAACGCCTCTAACTGGGATTGAGAAAAAGCTGTCTTGCATAAGGAGGGCTGAGAGTGTCTAAGCAACAATTACAGTTCTCCTTGGTGTGAAGGTCTCAAGTTAATAAAATGAACAAATCTGGAAAATGCAAATAGAAAACCAACCCCAAAACTGTGACTGCCATGTTTGTGCAGTATATGGAATTCTTAAGTGTTGTGCATTCGGGCTGCACAGATTCTGTTTTAGAAAGACGCTTCCAAGAGGTGAGATCTATTCAACAGAATATTATCCACAACACAGAAGATGCCCAGGGAATATCATTCAAAGATAAACCAGGACAATCCACAATAGCCGTTTATCATGCATTCATCAAGAACTTAGCTCTGGGGTCCAGAGATACACAGATGAAGAAGTTGTAACTCTGGCCTCCGGGATTTTGCCTCTTGCATGGGAGCTGAGCTGACAGAAGTTCCTGATGCCAAATAGGATGTACAGGCACAAAGCAAGGATATGAGGGGACATTCTTGGTTAGCTGCCAGGTGTAAGGAGTGAACCCAGCATGCTGCGAGTCAAGGAAAGGATGGCAACTGATGGAAACTGGGAAGGCCTGTAAGACATCATGCAAGAGACAAAAGCGATCAATGTTCAAAGGTTATGGAACCATTTCTCTGTTATGCTTTTAAAAAGCAACCTCAAAGAGGAAAAGGGAATGAGATGGTTTATGCTCTGTTCCTAAACCAAACTATAGTAAACTCTGAAATTCAAGTCCTTCAAGAAATAATTATTCATCTTTCTTTCTTTCTCTTTCTTTCTTTCCTTTCTTTCTTTCTTTCTTTTTTCTTTCCTTCTTTTTTCCTTCCTTCCTTCCTAACTCCCTCCCATTCTTTCTCCCTTCCTTCCTTTTTCTTTCTTTCCTTCTCTCTCTTTCTTTCTTTTCTTTCTTTCTTTCCTTCTTTTTTCCTTCCTTCCTTCCTAGCTCCCTCCCATTCTCTCTCCCTTCCTTCCTTTTTCTTTCTTTCCTTCTCTCTCTTTCTTTCTTTCTTTCCTCTCTTTCTTTCTTTCTTTCTTTCTTTCTTTCTTTCTTTCTTTCTTTCTTTCTTTCTTTCTTTCTCTCTCTCTTTCTTTCTCTCTGTCTCTCTCTCTCTCTTTCTCTCTGTTTATCCTTCTCTCTCCCTTTCTTAAATTAGTGAGGTAAATTTAACTGGGGCCATGAAATCTCATACCCTTTGGGCTGATATGAAGACACTAGGAAAGTACAGCTTTATCTGACTACAGACATGATTACCCATTGTGTTTTTCTAAAGAGTGTTTTTCTTTTACAGATAAATTTATCTCATTTATTTTATTGATATGTTTAGAATTATTTCTGATGTTTTATTTCTTTTTATGCTTTCTGGATTTTTTAGCCTTTAAATTGAAGTATAACATATACATAGAAAAATAAACAAATCAAAACTGTATAACTTGAAAAATTTTTAGAGTTGATGCACCTGAGGAACCACCACCCAGATCAAGAAATGAAACATGACTTCTCACTTCTAATGGGAGCTAAACAATGAGTATACACGGACGTAAAGATGGGGATAATAGACACTGAGAAGTTCAAAATGGGGGAGCATAGGAGGTGAGTGAGGTTTGAGAAATTACCAATTGAATACAATGTTCAATATTTGGATAATGTGTAGACTAGAATCTCAATCTCCATCATGACACATGTAATACCTAAACAACAAACAAGTACATGTACCCACTGAATCTAAAGTAAAGGTAAAAATAAAATAAAATAATTTTTTAAAAAACGTGGAATATGACTGTCATCTAAGAACGGTTGAGACCCTTCCAGTCAATAACATTTCCCCGGGGTAACCACTAGCCTAACTTCTAATGCCATTTTTGCCTATTTTTGAACTTTATATACATGGAATCATGTAGTATGTACATTTTCATGTCTAGCTTCTTTTGCTTAATATCATGTTTAAGACATTTAATCATATAGTTGCATACAGTTGTAGTTTATTCATTCTTATTGCTGAATAGTATTCCATGTGTGGTTATACCACAACCAATTTATCCTTTCCACTATTGTTATGCATTTGGGTAGTTTCCTTTTTGGAGCTATTAGAAATAGTGCTACTATGAACATTCTTGTACCTGTCTTTTGTGAACATATGTATGTATTTGTGTTTGGCACCTACAAATGGAATTGCCGGGTAGTCATAGGGTTTGTGTATTGTCAAGTTTAGTCGGTTCTGCCAAGTAGCTTTTCAAGGCAGTTGTGAAGATTTACATTCCTACCAGCAATCAGAAAACCAATATGATTGAAACCTTAATGCTTCCTCAGACAATAAACATATATTGAAGAAACCCCTTCTATACCAAGTCAGCATGGCCTGAGAGCTTAAGTACTAAACATTTTTGTTACTTTCTTAGGAAAAAAATAAGTTAGCTACACTGTTTTTAAAAGGAAGGAGGCTAGGAAGAAGTGGATTCTGATAAGCATTAAGGACTCCTTTCCAAGATGAATGAATAATGTAAACTAAATAAAGGCTGATGAAATGGCACACAATAACGGTTAAGAATTACCAAGATCATGCCAGAGGGTGGTTAGAGAACCAGATGTTTCCAGGACATTATGGTCCTTGTTTTGAACTCAGCTGGCCAAAAGCTGGGTAAAATTGTACATGTTAAATTCACAGGGCTATCTGACAACAATGCTTATCCCACTTTGCAAAGAAAAATTTCCTGACATACATCAGGAAGAAAATGCTGATAAGATTTTTTAAACTCAGAGGATATATTTTAAATAATTTTTAATTTAATAATTTAATAATTTTCTGCACTATTTTCTAGCATCATTAACTTCAGAAACGTTGAAAGAAATTGAAAGTGAACACCCAAACTGGCTGGAGACTTAGAAAAGTGAAATGTTTTCTAAGCTGCAGGAAAATGCAATGGAACTGCAGTGATAAAGACACATCCTTGTAACGATTTCCCACAGATTCAAAAAGAGCAGGCCAGGTGCGGTGGCTCATATCTGTAATCCCAGCACTTTGGGAGGCCAAGGTGGGTGGATCACCTGAGGTCAGGAGTTCAAGACCAGCCTGGTCAACATGGTGAAACTCTGTCTTTATTAAAAAAAAAAAAAAAAAAAAAGCATACAGTATAGGCACACAAACCTACATACAAGGGTATAAAATATTTCCAGAAAGAGATACAGATCTTACCACATTTACTTTCTCCTTAAAACTCTTCAGTTATTTGGTCCCATTGCCTAAAATCCCAGCTTTTTGGCACTGCATTCAAAGCCGTTTACGAGCTAGCCTTTCCGTCTCTCTCTGACTCTATCCCATAACTACCTGCCTTTCACCTCTTCCCTCTTGCATGGTTTTTCCAGCAATATCAAACTATCCCTATGTATTAGTTCATTCTCACACTGCTATAAAGAACTATCTGAGATTGGGTTATTTATGAAGAAAAAAGGTTTAATTGACTCAGTTCTTCAGGCTGTACAGGAAGCATGGCTGGGAGGCCTCAGGAAATGTACAATTGTGGCAGAAGGTGAAGGGGAAGCAGGCACATCATTACTTGGCAGGAGAGAGAGAGAGAGAGCAAGGAGGGAAATGGCACATGCTTTTAAGCCATCAGATCTCATGAGAATGCATTCACTATCATGAGAACAGTATGGAGGAAATCTGCCCCCATGATCCAGTCACCTCCCACCTGGCCCCTCCCACAACACATGGGGATTACAATTCGACATGAGATTTGTGTGGGGACACAGAGCCAAACCACATCACTTTAGTTTATTCAATCTGCTTTACTATTGCAGGATGCCTTGTCTGTAGAACCCACTATAATCTGGCTTTGGTTCCCATTGCTCCACTCTAATTTTTTTCATCAAGGTCACCAGTGACCTCTTTTGCCCAATCAGGTGTTCCTTCCATTTTCAGTCCTCATCTTACTTGGGCCACCCTCCTCCAGAAACACATTCTCCACTGTGTCCTGGAGCATCTTATTATCCAGGTTTTCCTCCTACCTCTCTGGCCTCTCCTCATTGGCTCCCTTTGTTGGTTCTTCTTCCTCTTCCAAACCCCTACATGTCAAGGTGCCCACAGCCTCAGTTATTGAAGGTCTTCCCTTCTTTATCCATATTACATCTGGATTCAATCTCATTTTCATGGCTTTAAATAGCGCGATATAGACCACTGATTTCCTAAATGTATATCCCCAACCCTGACTTCTTTTCTGAACTCTACCTGCCCACTCCACATTTGTACTTGGCTGTCTCGTAGGTGTTATAATGGACCTTCACCAAAATAGTGCACACTTCCCCCAGGAGCAATGATGATGACTGCTGATAGCTCACAGCTGTGCCCTTCTCTGGAGAATTGCCTCGGCTGATGAGATGCCTTTACTGATAAAAGACCACTCACCAGAAATGTTTAGGAGATTATTCCCTCGAAGGGGTGAGCAGGTGTCCTACCTAAATGACTGACTGATAGAGGAACACAAAAGCCCAGCTTCCATGCACTAAGGAGGGACAACTCCATGGTGCCCCTGAGTGTCCATGTGTGAGTAGGCTGAAATGAGACCTCAGTTGGAACCATGTCTTTGCCCTGCTTATTCTCAGCCCTATTTCACATCTCTCATCACTCCTCAGAGACGCCCTCAATAAATTACTTTCACAAGAATCCCCATATCAGGCTCTGCTTCTAGGAAACCCAATGTAAGAGAGGCATTTCTCACTTAACGGCCAAAACAGTGCTCTTGATGGACTCATCCCCTAAACTGGCCTATGATCCATCCGTCCTCTTCATCTCCATACATGACACCACTTGCTCTGCTGCTCGGTGCCAAAACCTAGGAATTGTCCTCAGTTCTTATCTTTCTGTCATGCTCCAGATGCAATCTGTCAGCAAATCCTGCTACCTTTGCCTGGCACACCCTGAATCTGACTCCTGTTCAGCACCTCACCTCCCACCTGGACCACTGAAAGAGCCTTCTTACTGGTGTCTGATTCCCTGTTCTTGTTCCTCTGTAATCAGTTCTCCACAGGGCTGCCAGAGTGAGACTCTCAAAATGTTAAGTAGAAATAAGTGCCTCCTCTGTTCAGAATCCTGTCGTGGCTACCTATTATGCCTAGAATAGAATCACTTGGCCTCTTGTGATTTCCTCAGATAAGTCTTCCACCTCATTGTATTTATCAGGTAAAGCTAAGACATGGTACGTAACAAGCATTCCCCAAGTCTCAGTAGCTTGCTCCAACTGTCTTAGGGCTACTCCAACACGAGGGCAAATGACATCCCCAGAATGTTTTGCAATCCCTACCTAAAGTACAACTAACTATACATATTGGTTTCAAGGGCGCTATAAAGACACATTTGTACTTTTTCATTCATCACTGTTAAATATCCATTCCTTTAAAAATTCATAGTTAAAAAATGTTTGGAGAGAAAAATAAAAATAAAATAGAACATATCCTGTCTAAATAATATTAATTAACAAATGCAATATACGTTATCTTTAAAGAAAAACAGTAACAATGGACAATGGATGTGAATTAAGAAGTGAAGACTCACAATAGTATTAAACTCAATATGTGTTTTTAATCTTTACTGACTCTCTAAAAAGAGATATGGGAAGTGTACAAAGTGTTTCTCTTGTGTCATTCTCTTTTATCCACTAGAGAAAAGTTCTTTATTATGGCTCTTCTCTTTAAAGAGCTGGGTGAAATATCTCTGCAACAAACAATGCTGCCCCTACTCCAGGCACTGCTGTGCCTCTATTTTTCCTTCAAAATCCAACTTAAAAGTCACCTTCTCTATGAAACCTTCCAGCCTTCAAAAGCACCCATCCTATTTCCTCTGGGTTTCTATTCGATTTTGCCCTGTTCATCTTCTTTTCCTTAGCAACAAGCCCAGGCCCTATGCACAGATTGTGTCAAATAAATGTTGAGTGAATGAAAGTATTAATGATCTAGAATGGGCGCTGTGGAGTGGACTGCACAACTTCAGGCATTTCACAAACTTCTTTGGAGAAAAGGGAAGTTTCTAGAATCACAGGTAGCTCAGAATTTGCTCAAACTAATCCATCACAAATGGGCATGAAAAGATGCCTCTTTCTGTGCTCAGCATAATTTAAAAAATATGTATCTAATTCAATATTCTGCTGGTAAAGGAGCATTTTAAAAAAAAAGTTTTGACATCTCTTGATGAAACATGCTATTGCCTGCTTCTGTTTGGAGCATACAATGTCTATCATGGGTGTTTTTTGGGAGTCAATGAAAATGAACAACAAGTTAGTGGCCTGATCTATTCAAATGCTTCTCTGGACAGGCACTCAGTGGTGGCTCACACAGAAAGTTTTCTCCTTGGGATGAACAAGATCCACTGGTCCACTTGCTAGGTTTCCATGCCCAGACAAATAGGGGAAAAACAGAGAAATCCTTCCACAGTTCTGGAAATAAATTCTGGGTGTGCAAGGGATTTGGCAAAGTTAAGCATTAAACATTTGGAAAGTCAAGTTTTGGGAAAAACAGACAGACTGCGTTTCCATGTACTCCCCATAATTTCAAACCAGGAAGTACAGCGAACAATCCAAATTAGACAAAACACCGACACTGTAGTTTTGTGAAAATTCCACAGAAATGCATTTACAACATTGTTCTCCTTTCGTGTGTGTGTGTGTGCGCGCGTGTGTGCGTGCACTTGTGCGTGTGGTTTACAAGGCAGACCATCATAGATGCTGGACCTCTTGGCAAATGCAATTAAAATAGCCTGGAGTACCCCACAGAGGATCATGGATGAGCATCAGAGAACCCTGGTGCTTTGCAAAATGCCACTTAGCATCTTTATAAAGAATGGCTTTTGGTTTAACTACAGTGCGCCTCTAGCAAGCCACTTGGTTATGAGAATTGAGTATGACAGGAGAGATTTTCGTTCACTGGTAACCACAGGTAGAGAGTGCTGTATTCCCCCATGCCATCACCCTAATGAGAGCACAGCTGTTCACCCTCCCCTGGGGCTACCTCTGCCACCACTGTCAGTCTAGCCCACCTGTCTCGATCCCATGGAAAGTGTCAGTTGGAAAGCTCCGTCCACCTCTGAAGCTGGAGCTGCTGTCAGTCAATGCTTAGAACCTCTTGGCAAAGCTCTGACTTAATAGGCTTCTTCCTGGGGTGTTGATAAAGGGGCACTGTAGATGGCTTTTTTTTTTTTTTTTTTTTTTTTTTGACATGAGGTGTGACCTGATCAGATTTGCATTCTGGAAGGATCAGAGGCTCAAGTGTAGAGATAGAAAGACAGAGAAGCAAGGGGAGCAGTTGGGGAAACTTTTGCAACCATCCTAATAGATATGATGGTGCCTGCTTAGGACATGGCAGAGCTGAGGAGGAGGGAAGAGATGCATGGGAGGTGGCATCGATGGGACTATGCATTGATCATTACAGAAGTGTAAAGAGTCCAGAGCAGCGGTCTTCCCGGTGTGATTGTCACAGAGCTACATGGGGACACCAGGGGATGGCTTCACGGATAAACAAAGCATCGATTTCATTTCACCCAAGGTGTAGTAGAAGGTATCTGGGCATCCAGCTGTGCCCTCGCTGGGAGGATCTGGGTGAAGACCAGTATGAATCACCTGCATTACCAGCGTGAAAGGGGCTAGGAAATTAGATCTATGTTTAGCAAAATAGTAACCAATAAAAGAACAAAAAATGATCTTCCAATCTGAGGAATGAGAAATAAAGAGTAAACAAAAGGTTAATGTGTAGGTGACTTCTAAGTTTTTTGCTTTTGCTTGCCTATGCTTTCTAAAATTTCCCCAATGAACATAAATTATTTTTTAGAAAAGAACAATCAATAGAAAGCTATTCTTTTTGTTGTTGTTTTGTTTTTGAGATGGAGTCTCGCTCTGTTGCCCAGGCTGGAGTGCAGTGGTGGCGCAATCTTGGCTCACTGCAAGCTCCACCTCCCGGGTTGACATCATTCTCCTGCCTCAGCCTCCTGGGCAGCTGGGACTACAGGCGCTTGCCACCACGCCCGGCTAATTTTTTGTATTTTTAGTAGAAACGGGGTTTCACCGTGTTAGCCAGGATGGTCTTGATCTCCTGACCTCATGATCTGCCCGCCTCGGCCTCCCAAAGTGCTGGGATTACAGGCCTGAGCCACCGCGCCTGGCTAGAAAGCTATTTTTAAGGGGAAAGCAAGTAGTCATCAGTGAAAAGGGAGAAAGCAAATGAAAGATGAACGTGATGCAGCAGGTGTGAAGGGCGCAGAGGGGAGTGCAGTGAGCCCTGCAGCAAGGCCTGGGCCCTCCAGCCAAGGACACACAGCTCCCACTCCAGCCTTCCCCGGCATCACAACAAAGGGCTTCTTCAGATGGCTGCTCCTTTTCTGGAAGGTTCAGCCCCACATCATGCTCACCTCCTGGAAACACACCCTACTACCACCACCTTCGTTCATGTATGGCTTTTATCTTTTACCAAAATATACCAGACAGTATCTGTGCCTGTGGTGGGGCAGAGGGGAGGGGAGGTGTTCCAGAGAGGAAGGAGAGTAGCACCCTGCACAAGCCAGTCCTCCACGTCCTATCCTCTCTTTTCACCTTCACAGCCCATTAAATGTTAAAATGCTCATTTCAATTTAGAAACTGAATGTATTAGTCCATTTTTATGCTGCTGATAAAGACATACCCAAGACTGGGCAATTTACAAAAGAAAGAGGTTTAATGGACTCACGGTTTCACATGGCTGGGGAGGCCTCACAATCACGGTAGAAGGTAAAAAGGCACGTCTCACATGGCAGCAGACAAGAGAAGAGAGCTCGTGCAGGGAAATTCCCCTTTATGAAACCATCAGATCTTGTGAGACTTATTCACCATCAGGAGAATAGCACAGGAAAGCCCCACCCCCATGATTCAATTATCTCCCACTGTGCCTGTCCCACAACACATGAGGATTATGGGAGCTACAGTTCAAGATGAGATTTGGGTGGGGACACAGCCAAACCATATCACTGAGACTCAGCTGTATCAAGGAACTTACCCCAAATCCCCAGAGACAGTAGGTAGCAAGACCAGGACATCTGGTGCTACCTCCCAGGCTGAAAAATCCCTGGGGATCAACAGAGTGATTCTGAATGTGCATTCAGGAGCAGGACCGCCTGGTTCCTATTCAGCCCCACCACTAAGAGCTGTGTGACTCAGGGAAAGATGGACGCCAGCCCACCATCTGTGGTAGGTTCTTTATGAGCGTTTGAGTGACAGAGTTCATGGTTGGTGCTTACACCATGCCAGATGCAATACAGGTGCTCAATACATGTTTGCAGTACTTATTTCCTCTTCAGTGCTCCACTCTGCACCTCCAACTAGTTCAGAGCCTCACTGTGAAGACACCCCACTCTTTGGCACCTCACTGACTAGTCTTCAGATAGGCTCCAAGATGGCGGATCCTCTGTGGTAAAGAGGATGTTGAGAAGATATCAGCTGTAAAGATCTGTTAAAACCAAGTTCTCTACTGCATTCTAGTTTTCCTCACCATCCAAGAATATCTCTGAGCGCTGCAATCCCTGTCCTCAGAGCTGTAGGAAACATTCAATTTGATTCTTTCACCAGGTGTTGATAAAGTCAGTACAAGCTCTGGGCAGTTCTAGAACTTCATGGAGTCTGACAAAACTCCCAGTGTGTCACTGAGTCACTTATAATTTAGTCATAGACATGAGAAAACTGTTAGTGAACAAGGACTGCTTTGAGGGAAAGGAGAAGGAAATACACCCCGAGAACTGAGCAGAAGAGGATGAGGCAAGGTTGCAAAACTAGAGGCTGGAAGGCTGCAGGAGGGGAGGAAGGGAGCCTCCTGCTGGGATGCAGCCCCTCCGAAGGCATGGCACTTCCGTTTCCAGCTCTTTCCAGTGGTTTGTCAGCCTACAAACCTAGCATGATGTTGATGAATTAACTTACAAGAAATAGAACCATGTGGTAGCTGATTACCACTGCCCCCTCTCTGAAGGCACAAATGCACAGGAAGACAAATTATCATGAAAAGGCAGGTTAGCCATCTTGAAACCAGAGCGATTGGAGTGAGTTGAGGGAATCTTATGGCTGTGATCGTCAACCTAGGACCATGATATCCCTGACACTTTCCTGTGCCCGACTCTGCACGTGACGCCATCTCCTTGGGGTACATTGTCAAAGTTTTGCCATCCTATGGAACAAGACATTACAGGAGAAGCTTTCCCTGGGGCATCAAGAACGTGATAGATTTTAGACTACAAGTGAATTGTAAAATAGACTATAATGCAAACATTTAAAGTAGGTGATCAAGAACTGGTTAAATAATTCGCCCACATCAAGGGCATAAAGAGGTCAGGCTTGAGAAGCAGAGGGTTAGTGAAAAGGATTTCTTTAGAGAAAACTATGAGACACCTTCATGGGGGTGGGTGAGGGAGGTGGGTGTGTGGAAGTGTGTGCCCCCCTTCATCTCAAGCCGAGAGACTGACGTCTATGGGGTTGATTGTGACCTTGCTCCATGTGCCCCGGATTTTGGGAGGCCTGGGACTATGTTTGCCACCTGAGCAAAGAACCCATTGGTGAGGAGCTGTGGGCTGTGGGCTTGCGGCAGCAGAGCAAAGAGAGGAGCGCTAGACACGGTGGGTGTGATGTCCACTTCCACCAAGAGGTGGTGCTATCCAGGGACCAGGTGTGGGCAGGTAGGAGAGATAGTGGATCTTAAAGCCTGCTCAGGGGACCTCCTGGAAAGGTGCTGGGACCACCACCAGGAAAGTCTGGGAGAGTAGATTTTGCACAACCACGGGCTGGAGCTAAGCAGCAGCAGAGAAACCTGTATCACCACCTCGGGAAGGGCCCGTGAGCCAATGCAGCAGGATCTACAGCGATCCCACGGGGGACTCAGCTGCAAACACAAGGCCATGGCCGTCACTTGACTGAGTGCTGCTCTTCCGAGGGCTTGGTCACACATGGGGCAGCACAGCTGTAAGCCAAGGGCAATGCCTGAGACACACAGTAGACACCACTCCAGTGACACTTAGATCTCTCTAAAGACAGGAAAGTAAGGAAAGAACCCAGAGTTCCATCAGGCAGAAAATCATTGAGAGAAGGAAACTTGGTACAACCTTAATAGGATGCCTTCAGGCTACACAAATCAGATGGAGTAGTCAGGTAATAGTACAAACTATTAAACCCAATGGGCAGCTGAAGCGTGGGAGCTGAGGCTCCCCATTTTTTAAAAGGCTCAGCCAGTCCCAGTCCAGTGTTGCAAATAGAATCCTGCTTGTACCAGCTGGGGTTAGTTCAGAGAAACAGAAGCACTAGGAAGTGATAGACCGTATGAGAGATTTATTATAGGGACTTAACTTTATGCCATTGTGGGAGCTGGTTAGAAGTCTCCATGAAGCTGTTTTCTTTGTGTCTAATGCTTGTGCTTGAAGTCTGCAGGGGAGGCAGTCAGACTGGGAGAGCTAAGAATGATAGCCTAAATCGTCCCCATACGAAACTAGAGAGAAATATAGTGATGCCATTGGCTAATTTGCCTGCAGGAATAGGCAAAGAGAGCTCCAAGCTGGGGGTGCCTGAGGTGGTTTCTGTAGGTCCCCCAGAAAGCCACTGGCCCCAAAATTCTTCCTGGAAGTGAAGGTTGATGGGGAAAAGCATTTACATTCTCATCCATCATTTCCAAACCAATAATCCATTATTTATAAAAACTCATCATCCATCACTAAGTAGGGTCAAGAGGAATGAGTTGAGGGCAAAGAGAATTCAGGTGAGGAAGTGGAGAAAGAGCTTCTGATCAACCTGTTGGTGGTCAAAAGCCTTTCATGTGCCTGTCGTGTTTCCCTGGAGCCTCAAATCACCCCACTGGGCAAAACGGCCCGGCCTTCTTATCTCCTGTTTATAGATAAAGAAACAGGGGCACGTGCTACTCGACTGGGCCTCAGTGTTCTGACTCCCAGGAAGGCAAAAGGCAAAGAGCAGGCTGGTGGGTGCCAGGGACAACTTCAGCCACTCCACTCCAAACTCCCCTGCTCATCAGACAATAAATAAGACAGGCCTCAGGGAGGTGCCTTCTCTTCCACAGGCATCCCTGACACCCCTGAACCCCTCTCTCTGAATCCAACCTCACGCCACACACTCCCCAGCCTCTGTGCCACCAGCAGGAAGGGTCGATGAATGACTTCAGGTTGTAAGGAGCCAGAGGATTTCACAAACTAGTATCAGAATTTCAGCATGCATCTCAGGCCATTCCTGCTGCTATAACAAAATACCTGACACCAGGTAATTTATAAATCATAGAAATATATTCCTCACAACTCTGGAGGCTAGAAGTCCAAGATCAAGGTGCTGGCAGGCTCGGTGTCTGGTGAGGGCTGCTCTCTGCTTCCAAGATGACTCCTGTTGCTGCATCCTCCAGAGGGGACAAACGTTGTGTCCTCATGTGGTGGGAAGGACAAATCACCCCCTCTAGCCCTTTCATAAGGTATGAATTCATTCATGAGAGTGAAGCTCTCAAGGCCTGATCACCTCCTCAAGGCTGAACCTCTTCTTCTTATTGCACTGGGGATTAAGTTTCAGCAAGAACTTTGGAGGGGACGCAAACATTCAAACCATAGCAGCATCGCAGACTGAAATCAGTAGAGCAAGGCCAGCACAAAAGGTGAGAGATGGCTTCATCTAATTCCACCCTAACCTCATAGATAATAAATCATGCTGAGGATTGGAGGCGCTTAAATACAGAAGGGATCCCAATGTGACATCTGAGGTTCGCACCACATTCACTTACTGAGAGAACTTAAAATGCAGATGCTTGGAGCACCTGATCCAGCAGGTCAGGGTTGGCTTTAGACTTTGCACTTTTAGCAAACACCCTTAGGAGACTCTTAGGTGGAAAGCATCATTCCAGGGGAAGCACCATTATTCCCATTGTATGGACAAGGGAAGGGGACCCAGCTGGCTTAAATGGTTTATCCCAGGCTCCACAGCCATAGAGCTGCACAGAGAGGTCCTCCTGCCCTGGCCCAAGCCTTTTCTCCCTCTCACACTCCTCTTCCTGGTGGGAACCATATCACAGTCACCTGTAACCTGGCAATAGTATAAATGAATGAATAAATGAGTGAGTGCTTTCTGGCAGGACCACATTCAGGCACGTCGCTGTGTATCCATCTGGGACAGAGGCGGGTAAGATAAAACATCCAAAATGAGTGAGCATCCTGTGTTGCAGGCTCATGACATTTTGCCCCTTGGATAATTGTTTTGAAAGAAGAAAGCCTGTAGGTTTCTGTGTTGATTTTGAAATATTCACTCCTCACTAAGACTCTGGAGGGAATAGACAAATGACAGAAGAGGAGAGAGTTGGTATTTATTTATATTCTCTACATTCTCCCTTCACTGTCTGAGCAGGCTCACATACGTCCAGGGCGCTTCACAGCCAACGGGCATCACTGGGCGCAGCTGAACTGTTTCCAACTTTGCTTTTGCAATCAAGCCAAAAGATAAACATGGGTTTTCACTTGAATTCCTTCCACCCAGATTGCAAATTGACTTTATTTTAATTTGAGGAGCATGCCTCAGCCCCCAGACATTTTACGTATCTGACAGTGAGAACTGACCTTTTCCTTAGGCAGCCCTTCCACTTTAGCCAATTTGACTGATTCATTGAAGAACTCTTCTTGATCCTCACAGAAAGATGTCCGGCAGCTGTGATATTATGGTCACCTCACCTCTGCACTTTTGCAGCACCAGGACATTGTGAGCAGAACACGTTTATCAGCTGGCCAGGGGCTCCGGGACCTGCCGCCTGCCAAACCCAGCAGTTACACTTTGCAGTTTCCCCGATTAAAAAGTGTTTAAACATCTGCTACTTAAAAGATACTTAAAAAGTAATAAATTAAAAACAGGGGGAATGGAACTTAAATAGAGAAAGTGAGCAGAGAACTGAAAGGTCCATATAAATAGAGAAGCCATATATTTTCGTTTCTGAAATGATCCCTTGACAACTTAAAAGTAAGCACTAACTCAAGTGTCCAGGGTATAAAATAAATCTGAATAAGCTTAATGAAAATCAGGCAGTAGTCCATAAAGAAATGGAATATCTTTGCCCTCTTGCTTATAATGGGTCTGAGTTTGTTTTACACGGACTTTCAGGGAGGAGACGGTCCCGCAGCCAGGAGGAGAGGAGCAGGATACTGAAGCCAATCTCCTCTACCATGTCCGACTTGGCCAGGCTGGACTTTTCAGGGAGTGGCCTGGGGACATTGAAAACTGTATACACAGAAGATTATTTTACTGGTTCTGGTCACTTTTTAAAAGGGTTTGTCGATTTTCTGGCATGTATATTTCATTTTTAAAGAACCTTCTCTCTTAATGATTGGTCATAATTAGCAATGACTGTATCTTTGCAGCTTTACATTTTGGCATTTGTTTTCATCTCTATTAAAAATTAGAGGCTGGGTGTGGTGGCTCCATCTGTAATCCCAGCACTTTGGGAGGCTGAGGCAGGTGGATCAGTTGAGGTCAGGAGTTTGAGATCAGTGCAGCCAACATGGTGAAACCCCGTCTCTACTAAAAATACAAAAATTAGCTGGGCATGGTGAGGGTGCCTGTAATCCCAGCTACTTGGGAGACTGAGGCAGGAAACTGCTTGAACCCAGAAAGTGGAGGCTGCAGTGAGCTGAGATAGCACCACTGCTCTCCAGTCTGGGTTACAGAGTGAAACTCTGTCTCAGAAAAAAAAAAAAAAAAATTAGAAAACGTGTTGCCCATTTAGCTGAACCATCTCTTTCATATACATGCTGTTATTTAAGAATATTCTAACTCACAATATTGCTCACACCCATCTCAAGAAGAAAAGTTAATTTCTAGAATTAAAAGTTGGGCCAGGGCGTCGTATGTAAAAGGAAAGATGGAAATTCAGGGGAACACAGCAGCTTGAATCAGTTCTATCAGTTTACACAAGTGCAATTCTGTGTCTCTTCTGTATCACACACAATTTCATCCCCCACCCTCTTCTCATTCCCCTGATGAAGATCTATGCAACTTTGTACTAGTAGTTTATTCTTTATTAACAATAATTGCTTTGGCACTTAGCTCAAAAATAGATTTTCTTTTTTGCACATTGCTTACGTTACAGATGTGGGTGGAGGGATTTGTATAAATAAGCATTCGGAATGTGTATAATTTCTACAGCTTGCAGTTGTTCCTCACCCTTTTCCGGTCCGGACATAACACAAGCTTCTCTCTTTGGTCTCTTTTGCAATTACAGGGAACTTTAACTGGGGCTCTAATTGAATGTGTGTTTCACCCATGCGTGGTAGAAATCCCAGGGTTGAAACAAGAATTCAGGGCTTAGAATTCGCTGACCTGGGTCCAGCTCTCACTCTGCCTGACACTGGTGAGTGACCTTCAGGAAGATAGTGTTCCTTTCTTTTCCTAAATTTTCCTTTCTTTCTCTTTCCTAGAATTAAAAATGGGCATAATAATAACCTCACATAACTCCCAGGACCATTGTGAAGTTCAAGTGAATGTATGTGTCCATCCAATCTTCCCAGGCTTTTACATGATGACTCTGTTCGGTAAGTTCGGTCTCACAGTAACATATTTAAAAATAAATAAAAAGAAGGGCTTATAATCAAAGACCTGTAAACGTGCCTCACTGTTACTTCCAGAAAAGCAGTAGATTCCAAGAAGAGAGACTTGAGCCTTCAGTATTATTACTCTTTTAAATTACATTAGTTTTTTTTTTCTAATTTACAAATAAATACATGTTTTTCCTAAAAACAAAATTGAAAAAGGAAAAGAAAAATATCACTCAAAACAAGAGGTAACAATTCTTAACATTTGTATTTTGCTTTCTACCAGTCTACATCTATGAAGATACATGCTTTTCTTTCTTATAAAATTTGAATCACAACACATGTGAATCTTTGTTCCCGTTATTAACTATTTCCTTTGGATGTTTCCCAAGAGTGAAATTACTCCATCAAAGAGTAGTAACTCTTTGAAGGCTCTTCATAAATTCGTCTGCATCTTTTCAGAAAATCTGTACCAATTTAAAATGCCATAAGTAGGGAATGAGAATACTTATCCTGCAGCAGCCTCCCAAGCACTAAATGTCATTATCTTTTCAAAATCTTTGCCAAATTTCATTTATTTGATTATTATTGATGCAGAATTATGTTTTAAATATCTGATTAGCCATTTGTGTTTCTTATTTTGCACATTGTATTTGTCAGGAAAACTTTGGGCCGCAAATAGAAGAAAATATGACTTCCAATGATAGAAACAAAGGATTTTTTAAGAAGTCTGAAGAATTTGCCTTTAAGGGTTGGTCCAGCAGCTCGACAATGCCAATGACAGTTTTTCTGCCAATCTCATAGCCTCTCGTGCATGTGGGCAAAATGGCTGCTGAAGACCCAGCATCACATCCTTATTCAAGTCAGAAAGAAGGGAAGAAGAACAAGGCAGCCATGTCTGTCCCCAAACACGTCTAATGACGATTTCTGCTTATGTTCCATTGGCCAGAATTACGCAACGTGGCCACCCTAGCCACAAAAGAGCCTGGAAAAGATTATTCGCTTTTCCAACCCCTATAATGGAGATGGGCAAGAGTGAAGGGGGCTTGAAAATGGATGTCGGGTTACTCAGCAGTCAAGGTCTTGTCATTTGCACATCTTCGCCATAAGCTTTTTTTTTGTAATGATATTTAAAATCGCAGCCTCCTTGGCAGTCCCTGGAAGAAGCATTAGCTATTATTGAATAAATAAAACTGCTGGTGATAATCTTAGTCCATACTGCATCGGCTGACTACGTGAGAGGCAGCTGGATCACTTGCCTATGTCTGCATTTTCAAAGCAGCAGTCTCCATGGGACTCATATGCTGATTGGAAACCAGTTTCTTTCCCAGTTCATGACACCTAAATGCATTTGGCATGTTTCTTCACTAAAGCCATCATGAAAAAATTTTGATATTTCTGCATGTCATACTCTGGGGGTAAATCACATCTTTATTTCAGGTGCACTCTGTCCTCTGGGGCCCTGAAGAGTGAATTTCATACATACCACACAGCCTATATATTATATCAGACCCTCCCAAGCTCACTCTCCAAATATTATCAGAATTCATCCACAATTACACGGGATGGTACAACTGTTGAAGAAGCGGAAACTCAATTTCAAGTGTATAAATAGATAGAAATACTTTCATATTTTCCTGATTATATATTACTTAATTTTATTAAGGCTGTTTTTTGAAATACAGGCATCTTTTTATTTTTAAAAAAATTAAGGTAAATTCTATCATTTTCATGGCAAGGCAGCACAGCGTTTGGGGAAGAATTACTACCTGGGTTGTAATCCTGGATTTGCTGTTTCCCATGGGGGAACCACGGCAGTTATATAACCTAAGTTATGTCTTAGTATCCTCATTTGTTAAATATAGTAATATTAATAATACCAAAAACATATAACTTATGAGAAGATTAAATAAGATAACTTGCATAAAGCCTTGGCTCAGTGCCTGGTACCTGATCAATACTTAATGATGAATTTTTATTAGCATTATTAGATTATTGCTATGTGTGTGATATATATGTAATATGTGTGTAATATGTGGATGACATATATTAATCTTTTTATGTAGCTCATTAATTCTTCTGGATTTATTTCAACATATATGGTAGAAACTAATTAAATATTTTTTCCAAATACAGTTAATTTCTCTATCACTGCTTGTTGAGTAATCCATTCCTTCCCCATTGGTTTATGGCATTTTCTTTTTTGTGTACAGTTCTGTTTTACACACACTAGGATCTTTTTTGTTTTGTTTTGTTTTTGAGACAGAGTCTGGCTCCGTTGTCCAGGCTGGAGTGCAGTGGCATGATCTTGGCTCACTGCAAGCTCCGCCTCCTGGGTTCACGCCACTCTCCTGCCTCAGCCTCCCAAGTAGCTGGGACTACAGGCCCTCACCACCATGCCCAGATAATTTTTTTGTATTTTTAGGAGAGACGGGGTTTCACTGTGTTAGGCAGGATGGTCTCGATCTCCTGACCTCGTGATCCACCCACCTTGGCCTCCCAAAGTACTGGGATTACAGGCATGAGCCCCCGTACCCGGCCTACACTGGGATCTATTTGGACACATCTTACCTGATACTATAGAATGTTACAGCAGTAACCTGTCATTTTAGTTGCTGGTAGAATCATTCATAGTATGTCGAAGACTGGTTAAAAATTTGTAGAACCAAATCAATTTGGATTGTTCCTTCAAATTATAACAAAAAACAATCCAGAGAAATTGGGAAGTCAATCATAATAAGTGAATTATTTGTTTTTAATCTAGGAGGAAAAGTATTGAGAGCTTAGTATGCACTAGGCACAGAACTAATAGCCCACCCATTACCCATGTGAGATTATGCCCATTGTATAGTCAAGGAGACTGAGGTAAGAGAAGCTTATCACACAGTCACGGCAGAGCCGTGACTCAGTCCTAGCAGCCCAGACTCTGAAGGGCTCTGCTAGGTGATCCCTTCACTGATCTCTGTGTATATGAACAGTCTCTAAGCATAAACAACATGGAAAAGAATAACAGAGAAATATGTCAGCAGATTGGACTAAATAACAAATACATATATTTGTTTTATATACGTATATATGTGGGCCATTTTGCCCACATACGTGAGAGGCTATGAGATTGACAGAAAAACTGTCATTGGCATTGTTGAAATATATATGTATATACGTTTTAGAAGCAAATAACATTGCTTCTTGGCCTTTTGGCTACAAGCAAGTGTGAAAGCAAATGACAATGTAGGGAAACATCTGTAACAATAAGAAAAAAACTTAGGAAATTTTCTTGGAAACTGATGAAAAAACACTAATGACGTCAAGGGCATGAAACTATAAAAGAAATGATTAACAGATTTGGCTTGATGGTCATTTAAGCTTTTTCTTATCAAGAAATACCATACATGGCCTGGCGCGGTGGCTCAAGCCTGTAATCCCAGCACTTTGGGAGGCCGAGATGGGTGGATCACGAGGTCAGGAGATCAAGACCATCCTGGCTAACACGGTGAAACCCCGTCTCTACTAACAAATACAAAAAAACTAGCCGGGCGAGGTGGCAGGTGCCTGTAGTCCCAGCTACTCGGGAGGCTGAGGCAGGAGAATGGTGTGAATCCGGGAGGCGGAGCTTGCAGTGAGCTGAGATCCGGCCACTGCTCTCCAGCCTGGGCGACAGAGCGAGACTCTGTCTCAAAAAAAAAGAAAGAAAGAAAGAAAGAAAGTTAAGTAACCTGGCTGGGTGCAGTGGCTCACGCCTGTAATTCCAGCACTTTGGAAGGCCGAGACGGGTGGCTCACCTGAGGTCAGGAGTTCAAGACCAGCCTGGCCAACATGGTGAAACCGCATCTCTCCTAAAATTACAAAATTAGCCAGGTGTGGCAGCACACGCCTGTAATCCCAGCTATCTGGGAGGCTGAGGCAGAAGAATCACTTGAATCCAGGAGGTGGAGGTTGCAGTGAGCAGAGATTATGCCATTGCACTCCAGCCTGCATAACAGAGTGAGACTCCGTTTCAAAACAAACCAAAACAGAAAAAACAACAGGTAGCTAACCTGATTAAAATGTATTCTAACAAAGATAACACACACTTAATATCCTTTTTAAATAATTCTTATTAAATTTTGTTAAATCAAAAGACAAGCAATTCAATGTGAATATGAACAGAACTGTGTAAAATTTTTTCACAGGAAGAGAAATACAAATTGACAATTGACGTACAAAAAACAATGTTCCGCTTCACTCACTTATAATCAAAGAAATGCAAACAATGATAATAATGGAATTTGTTTTGGTTTATCAATTTGGCAAAGACAATAAACACATAACTCCTAGTGCTGACGAAAAAGTAGAGAATGAGACATTCTCATGTAGATGTTCCTTAAAAGAATATAAACTGCTATCACCTTTTCGGAGGGCAAAACTGATGCTTTAGAAGAATATTTAGTGATATGAAGAAATACCTGACAGTGTGGGAATCGTCAATATAGTCATATAATATAAAATAATGCACTGATTAAAAATGGCATTGTGGAAACTGTGGTAAGATGTTCACAATTTATACCTGAATATAGTAAGCAACAGATACAAAATTATATGGTATGATCCTATTTGTAACATAAAATGTACTATATACACATAATTTTGTATATATAGAAAAGTTACGAATTTACTTATTTTCTAAGTTTATTCTAAGTTTTCCATAAGAAAATGGGATTCAGTTTCAGGGCAAATACTGTTAGCTGCAAAACGTAAAGCATGACTTCCTCTTTCTTGCTAACTAAAACGCAATATTATTCACACAGCCTGAATCAGCCCGGGGCATGAGTAATGACTGGTCTAAATTTAGAGTGGACATGATTTAAAGTAATGCTAATTAAACCATTTTCAAGAGAAAAAGCACTTTAAAATTTTTTGAGAAATAAGGAAGGTGTCTTTGTCTGCTCAGTCTGCTATGACAAAATGCTATGGACAAGGTGGCTTATAACTAGCAGAGATTTATTTCTCATGGTTGTGGAGGCTGGGACGTCCCAGATTAAGGTGCCTGTAGATTCAGTGTCTGATGAGGACCCGCTTCCTGACTATAGACAGACGTCTTCTGTGTCTGTCCTTCAAACTGACCCAATTATCCCATAGACAGGTTTCTTGGGGTTTTTTTGTTTGTTTTGTTTTTTTGATAAACATAGAAATTCACCCTTCTAATCTTAAATCTTGAAACTTGCATTTGTTTTATCTGAGTTCCTTCCTCAGGGAATGACCTTCAGGCCTCTCAAAAAAAGTATCAGGCCGGGCGCGGTGGCTCAAGCCTGTAATCCCAGCACTTTGGGAGGCCGAGATGGGCGGATCATGAGGTCAGGAGATCGAGACCATCCTGGCTAATATGGTGAAACCCCGTCTCTACTAAAAAATACAAAAAACTAGCCGGGCGACGAGGCAGGCGCCTGTAGTCCCAGCTACTCGGGAGGCTGAGGCAGGAGAATGGCGTGAACCCGGGAGGCGGAGCTTGCAGTGAGCTGAGAGCCGGCCACTGCACTCCAGCCTGGGCGGCAGAGCAAGACTCGGTCTCAAAAAAAAAAAAAAAAAAAAAGTATCATAGATCTGAAACTCACCATATCACCACATCCTGGGTATGAGATGCTGGACCCCTCATTTATCATGATTGTTTTCCTTGCCCCTCCCTAGTTCCTATTTTCTTACATATTGTTACATTGCTTCCCTGCTATAGAAACCCCTAGTTTTAGCGGGTCAGGGAGATGGATTTGAGACTAAGCTCCCATCTCCTTGGCTGCAGAACCCAATTAAAGCCTTCTTCCTTGGCAAAACTCATTGTCTCAGTGATTGGACTTCTGTGCCTGAAGCAGCAGGGCCTAGACCACACCCCTGGTGTTTCAGTAACATCCTCACATAAAGGACAGTGAAGAAGCTCTCTGGGGCCTCTTCCACAGGGGCATTAATCTCATCCATGAGGGCTCCACCATCATGACCTAATCACCCTCCCAAGGCCCCACTTCCACGCACACCACTTGGAGTTTAGGATTTCTACATATACATTTTGGGGAGAGACAGAAACATTCAGACCACAGCAGAACGTCTAAGTATTTTTAAAGAAAAAGAAAGGAGAAGGCAGAGGAAGAAGAGAAAAGGAGAGGAGGAAAAATAGAAGGAGAAAAAGAAATCAAGAGATGTTAAAAAAAAATTTAATTACACTTGGAGTCAGAAAACAACAGAGCCACAGTGACAACCGTGGGATTTAGTGTGGAGGAAAGTGCAGCAAGATGTCCTGTGTGGGGATGTAGTATCATAACTTTTTTAATAAGCAACTTTCATGGAAAAAAATTTGACTTTACCACTTTTCATATATTCTGACTTGGTAATTTCATTCTAGTAAGCTGTCCTGAGAAAATAATCTGTGGGCAAAGCCGAGTTTAGTTTTGTTTTGTTTGTTTTGTTTGAGACGGAGTTTCACTCTTATCGCCCAGGCTGGAGTGCAATGGCGTGATCTCGGCTCACTAGAACCTCTGCCTCCTGGGTTCAGGTGATTCTCCTGCTTCAGCCTCCCAAGTAGCTGGGATTACAGGCACCTGCCACCACGCCCAGCTAATTTTTGTATTTCTAGTAGAGACTGGGTTTCACCATGTTGGCCAGGCTGGTCTCGAACTGACCTCAGGTGATCCACCTGCCTTAGCCTCCTAAAGTGCTGGGATTACAGGCATGAGACACCGTGCCCACCCAGCTGAGTTATTTATAGAAATAAAATATCAAAGGTCTAAATGTCCAACATGAGGGGAAGGGTCACTTTGATGGAGTTCTATTTCCTTCTTCAAACATGATTATTGAGAGATCTAAATAGCAGGAAAATGTTTGAAATACTATTTTTCAGAAAAAAAATCAAATATATATATATATATATGTAATCAAATATAATATATCAACAATGTATAGGGGGGAAAATGCCCAGAAATAAAAATGGAAGGAAATATGCCAATATATAATGAGTTGACTCAGGAATAGAGAGAAAATATCATTATTATTTTTTTACTACTTGGTATTTGTATGTTTCTAAATTCTGTATAATGAGCATGCATTTCTTTGAAAAGAGCAGAATAAAAGTAAATTAAAAGATTTAGTAATAATTATATTAAGAGAGCCCTTCTTTGGTAAGAAAATGGGTTGACTTTGCTATGCCTACTAGCCATTACACTGTGGCAGAAGTAATCAACTTGCATTGTATTCTGAGTATTTCCTCCAGAGAACAGCTCTGATAAGCAGTCCAATCTCAGAGGCAGGTGAAGGAGGGCATCACAAAAGTGTCCTCCAGTACCCCTGTATCTCTGTCTGCTTTTATATCAGCTGCTCCTGCAACACTCCTATAACAACCAACAAACCAGCCCCAAAGCTGGTGGAGTCTAGTGAGATATTCATTTCAATGGGTTTGAACTTCTGTTGTTTTAATGTGTATGTCTTGTGTGTTAGTAAGTGATTTTCTCTATAGTAGAATAAATAGATTTTTCCATTTTTTCCTGCAATGCCTGTATATTACTCTAATAAGAAAGATGGGACCACATTTTTAAAATAATATTCTTAGAAAATAATTGAAGGGGCTTTAAAAGTAAAGATCAAAAGAAGAAATATTTCTATTTTTTCTCAAATAAAATTTCAAAAGTATTTCAGCTTTGAGTTAGTATCCAACAGTCCTGCAATACTTTGGAGAGTGAGAAAAGGTATGGCATATGTCCCAAGGCACAAAGAAGAATATGTTAACTTATGTATTGTCAGTGGCCACTTCACACTACAACACCAGAGTTGTGCAGTTGTTACAGACTGTGTGTGGCCCACAAAGCCAAAAACATTTATTATCTGGCCCTTTGCAGAAAAGGTTTACTAAACCCTGTCGTTACATGTCATGACATTAAAAACATTTGAGTTTGCAAAGTGTGTCTTAGAGAAGCTAGATATGTTTCTTTCAATAACGCTGCCTTTAAAACTTCAACCTTAAGCTTTCTTTACAGAAACACATTGAATCAATTTGGACTGCCTCTGGCTGCAAGGAACAGGAAAGCCAACAGTGGCTTGTAGACACAGGGTGAACTCAGCTCAGACAGGACAGACTCTCTGGTGCCATCTGGCTGTTTCCAACTTCTCATCCTTAGCAAGATGCGCTTGTCTCTGCTTTTGCCTTAAGGTCACAGGTGGCTGCTGCACCGCAGGCCTCGTGCTCACCATCCAGCAGGAAAGAGAAAGAAAAAGATAACTAGAACAAAGGCAGAAAAGCAATTCCTTTTTATTCTGGAGGGCCTCCCTTTCCTGCGATTTACAGCTTCTTTTGAGTGCCCTAAGTTATGTCGTATAGCTTTTGGAAACAGCAGCGTTGCCTGGCTGAGTTATTTTTCTTTAACTGGGCATGTTAAGGCTACAAACCATATGATGGTTTTGTTAGATAGAAAGGGGATGACATGTTCATTGGATGGGCAGCTGATGGTGCCTGCTGCAAACATATACAGCATCACCACCAAGAAGCCTATGTATTGACACATTGAATATGTCGTCTGCTTTCAAACTGTTTTACTGCAAGCAGTAAAATGAATGTAAACCCCTAGGTACTGACTAAGCTTGTCCTCTGCCCTGCCTAGTTGTCAGCCCTGTTTCTAATATGAGGCTGTCCTTTCTAGGGTCCTTTGGACTCCCTTCATATCTCTCCCAGACAAAAGTGCTAAAGGCGGAGACAAAGCCTCTGGGGCTGGGAGGGCTCACCCACCCACCCTCAGCAGCACATCTGTTCAGGGATGTGAAATACCCTCTTCTTGCTATAGAAGCCCCTAATTTTACTGGGTCAGTTTACTTTCCCCCATCTCCTACAAGGAGAGACAATTTGTATCAGTCGAGACTGCCCTTGGCCTTGTCTTTGGTAATCCATACTCTGAGTTATTTGGGGTGTGTCAGGGGGCGGGCGGTGCATGCATATCTCATGGCTCCTTAAAGAAGTTCCAAAATCCAGACACATGACCAACTCCCTTGTCCCTGCAATTTTAACTCATCTAGAAGAACCACTCTTGATTTCTGAATGGCTCCTCCATTGTACCATAGAATTCTGCCAGGTATTTCTTAATTAACAATTCCGACTTTCTTTCTCCCCTGAACAGTTTAACAGCACAAAAACCCAATAAAATATGCATAATCTTTCAATAAACTCAACAAAGTCTGCTTCATAAAAGCATTACACTTTCCAAATTCTTTATTCCTTCACCCACTTCTTCAATATTTATGAATCATAGATGTGGAAGAGGATTTATCAGGATAAAGTATCTATATTTCAAACCCACCAGTGATGTATTTCTCAGTGGTGACCAAACTTACAAGATAAAAAAGATGCAGATTGATGTGCAACAATTGAACACAGGTGGGAATGTCCACCCTCTGTCACTGTGCTAGTTATACACTGTGTAGTTCTGTTTCCATTGTCTCTCCAGGAGCCACCTGAAGAGGATTTGTTAGGCATGCTCTCACTGATTTGCTCACTGCCATCACCCAAGGCAGAAGATACTGAGAATCATATAAACAGGGACCCATTCCAGAATTCTAATGGGCTAAAGTTGAAAATGACCCTAGTGATTCCCTGAGCAACCTTCTAATTTTAGAGACTAAAACCCCCAAATCCAAAGAGGCTAAGATCCCCAAGCCTCTCCCCCCAGTTTTAATTGGTGTGTTACATTCAACAATGTAATTTGGTTGTACTCTGCCTTCCTGCACTGGACTAGAATTGGCCTTGAAATGACTGAATACAAAACAATACTATGGTGCATTCACGTGTTCTATATTCTACTAACATAAAGATAATAAAACAGAAAGAAAACAAGATTGAACTAAAATATCCTCCCCCTTTGCCAATTGCGCTCCCCTCCCACTGCTGCCCGAGTTATAACCCAGTACCCAAGATCTCTGTCTGCCAGCTGTCAATGCAAAATTCTTTCCACCCATGGTGGTGTTTGCCATATGCATGCAGGGGCAGTGGGAAAAAGTTTATAGAAACTTTGACTTCCAGTCATCACTTGTAAATGTTCCATGCACATTCACACAGTCAACCAAAAGCATATGTTCCGACAAGTTCACACTCTCCCACTCCCCTCCCCGGCATCCTCAGGGTTATGTAGAAGAGACTAGAACAGAAAGCTGTTTCTGGTTTTTGTTTTTGTTTCTATTTTTATTCTTTATTTTAAAGAAGGCAGTTCTTGGAAGCAATTGGCTAAACTTGTCGCCGAAAATTAAGATTGAAAAAAAAAATAGGTGACCTAAAGGGGCCAATCAAGTCATAGGGAAATGAGAAAATGCTGAATAACCAAGCATAACCTTAATCTCAAAGGGGGTGGAAAGTCTACACAGAAATTAAGCCAAAGAAATAGTGAGTTGATTTATAGCTGATCTAACTAATATATTTCAAAGGGAGGAATGACTTTCCTCCCATGACTATACCTCATGAGTTTGCAATGCATATTATAAATGATGCAATGAGAGACAGGATCCATATTTCCTGGTGTTAACTCTTGGAAAAGAATGTGATAATCTAAGGGTTGCAAAGGAGATTCTTTATCTGTACATTAATATCTAAGTTACTGGCGTTTCTGAGGTTGGAAGGCATTTATCTTGTTAAAGCCATTTCTTATTCATCATCATCATTGTCATAATAAAAGTAGCATTTCTTGATTGCCTGCTCTACTTAAAGGCAAATTAGATCTTACTGGAGCGAAGTCTCTCTGAGTCAGGATTGTTGGGCTTGATGCTGCAAACACTGTCCTGGCTGAGCACCTAAGCAGATCACTCAGCTGCTACAAATGTTCTACCTTCATTAAACAAGAGCCTAAATTATGTAGGATTTTTGGCTCTTAGGGTGTATTTGGGAACATATTTTCTTCAATATCTGTTGAACTGGCCACTGTAGATTCATTGAGTACAAGAACAGTCATTCCCCAGGCCCTCCTGTCAGTGTACATCACGTGGTTTGGCATTTACACAACCTAGAAATAAGCAAGTTCATTCAAGATGAACTCAGGAATACACTAATGGCACCAGTCACACACCAGAGTTACTGATTTCATCACAGATCCTAACTTGTAAGTTAGAGTAACTATAGTAATTGACATCGTACTTTATATGCCACAGGTCAACTGAAGAGATGATTTATCTGTGTTTAGTAACTACTCTAGTGATCTCTACCTCCTGGTATTCACATGCAAAATGAACAGGGCTGACTGGTATTGCCAAGAGGATATTGTAGAAATAACTGTGTATGACTTCCAAGTCTAGCTCACAAAATATATTGCAGGTTCCATTTTGTTCTCCCTTGGATTACTAACTCTGGGGAAAGGAAGCTACAATGTTGTCAGGACACTCAAGCAACGACAGCCCTTTAGAGAGGTTCACAAAGACAGGACTAGTGGTCTCCTGCCACCAGACTTGAGGACAATATGAATGAGCCATCTTAGAAGCTAATTCTTCAACCTTAGTCAAACTTTCAGAAGACTGCAGCCCTGGCCATTGTGACTGAAATCCCAGGAGATGCCCTGAGCCAGAACTACTCAGCTAAGCCACTTCTGAATTCCTGACCCACAAAAACTTTCATATAGTAAATATTTACTGTTGAAATTTGAGATTTTAAAATGCATCAATAGGTAACCACTACCTTGTAACTCATGACCAATGGTAACCAACGTCGTAGTTAAAAACAACATTACAGAAGCAGAAAATTTGAGTTCCATTACACAAAAAGACAAAACAAGCCTAGAGGAAAAATGGAATTGAAGTTTCATGTGAACTTCACTTATACCCTTGTTTGGTCTAGTCTACTTCTGACAAGCACAAAAACTAGATAAGGAAATTGGGTTTAGAGCAGCTAAGTAATAGTCCAAGAATCCACAGAAGTAGTAAATGGCAAAGCTCAGATTCAAACACAAATCTGTCTGCTTTCAAATTCCCGTGTTCTATCCCTGTATAAAGATAAAAGTTTCTCCCAAGATCAATGAAATCTGAAATACTCATTGTTTATCACTCTATTCATTCCAGAAAAGGTTTACATGTCTATCATCAGAAATAGTGTTTTATGCCATACAAAATGGGTCATCGTATCCACAACACAAGGCACATGAGCCTCAATGTGGTTTGATGAATGCACATTTCAATTTGTTTCTGCACCATGTCTTCCTGTGGGTTCTGAAACAAAAGTGCATTTGGCAAGAATAAGGCAAAAGAAAAATTACTAATAGTGAAGATATTGCTCCCACCACCATCTTAGATGCACCAGTTAATACAATGTAGATCTGAGATACAAAGTCTACCCAGTCTGGAAGATATGAGACTGTGGTAGGCAGGTCTCAGAGCCTAGAATCAGAAGAAGGCTATTGCTAGGCAGATTTTGGCAATGGCAGTGTGTGACCAACAGCAATTTCCTGCATTTGTTTTGACCTCAGTTTTGCCATATGTGAAATGATGGCAATGTACTCACTAGATGTTCCTTAAGATCCACTCAGGCATCCTATGTCATACATGCACAGGCACAGACGCCCACACAAGGCAGGGGCTTGGAGAGGGAAAGAGGGAGAAAAAGAAAGAAAAGATAATGTAGCTATTTGTTATCTGCCTGCTCGGCATTCATTGCTGCCTCTTTGGGTCATAATGCCTGATGTGTTTTTATTGCAAAGCCGCCCCTCTGCCTCTTCTACTCTTAGTCCATGACCCTGGCTGAGTCTCAACTCAGTTCTAGGAGTGAAGAATGTAACTCAGCCTTGGCCAATGAAAGCCCTGGCATCCTCCACCTTGATGATTAGGTCAGGGATGGATGCATGACCTAAAGGAGTCCCATTAAAATAAATCTCAGGACATCAGCAGGAGCAACTCTTTCCTAGCAAGATTGAATCTGGAAGGTTGTTGGCTTAGTTGGAGTTGCCATAGTCATTTTGCCACCAGTGGTAAAGTCAGTGAAAGAAGAGCCAAGAGACAGAGGGAAACTAAATCCTGATGACTCACTGGCATCCTGACACCAGTGATCCTAAGCAGGAATTCTCTCTCAGGCAGTGTTTCAGTCTGGGCTTCTGCACAAGCGGATAATGAGACAAGATTTCTAGTGCAAGTAATTGATTTGGGAGATGATCCTAAGAAAACTCGTAGGGAAGTGGGGCAGTGAGACACAGAAGGGAATGAAGCCAATAAGGGATGATGTGGTAGGCAGAATTTTGGCCCCTAAAGATGTCTCCATCCCAATCCCTGGAATCTATGACTATGTTAGGTTGCAAGTCAAAGGTGAATTAATGTTGCAGATGGAATTAAGTTTGCTAATCATCTGACCTTCTGATAGGGAGAATTTCCTGACATTAGGTGGGCCTAATGCAATCACAAGGTCCTTAAAGGTGGAAGAGGGAGGTCAGAGTCAGAGAGAGACTTGAAGATGCTGTAATGCTGGCTTTGAGGATGGAAGACGGAGTCACAAGCCAAGGAATGCAGGCGGCCAGCAAAAGATGGAAAAGACAAGGAAACAAATTCTTCCCTGGAGCCTCCAGAAAGGAATGCACCTCACTGAAACCTTGATCTTAGCCCGTTTCTGACCTCTGAGCTTCATAGCCATAAGGTAATAATATTTTAATCCACTCAGGTTGTGGTAATCTTTCACAGCAGCCAAAGGAAAATAACATGGGTGTGTTATCAGGTCAGTGACTGTGTGAGCAGCTGGAGCTCCATCCCACTGAGAAGCTCTGAGAGACAGTGCAGGGCATGCTTCAAAGTGGCTTCAATCCCAGGTGAGAAAGCTGGGGCATTCGTCTCCCAGCCCACAGTCATCTGTGGTTGAGGGCTGTGTCCAGGCATGCTATCTAGCACTTCCTATTGTCAGAGTGGGATTCGTAGACAGACAGCAAGCCCACAGGCAGAAAGTCTCAGGTGTTTGCAATAAGAACCCTTTGGTGGCCGGGCGCAGTGGTTCAGGCCTGTAATCCCAGCAGTTTGGATCACGAGGTCAGGAGATTGAGACCATTCTGGCTAACATGGTGAAACCCTGTCTCTACTAAAAATACAAAAAAAAAAAAAAAAATTAGCTGGGTGTGGTGGTGGGTGCCTGTAGTCCCAGCTACTCGGGAGGCTGAGGAGGGGAATGGTGTGAACCTGGGAGGTGGAGCTTGCAGTGAGCTGAGATCGCGCCACTGCACTCCAGCCTGGGCAACAGAGCAAGTCTCTGTCTCCAAACAACAGAAGCCTTTGGTGTGTAGAGGGAAAGTCCAAGGACAACAGCATCTGCCACAAGCACCTCTTAGATAAATAGCTGGGCCAGGGGTGGTGGAGTATGGGACATGGATTTTAATAATCATGATAATTAGGGGCTTCTACTAGTATTTATTGGCTAGAGCTGGGTATGTTGAACAACGCACAATGTTTGGGATAATTCTGTACCAAGACTTATCTCACCCCACATGCCAGAAGCACCTCCTTAAGAAACACTGGCCGAAACCAAGCCGCTCTCCTCCTAGGCCATTGCATCAGACTAACCAATGTATTTCCTTCCTCCGTGAGCTGGTTTGGAATGAATTCCTTTTCACTTAGCCCAAAGAACTTCAAGTGCTACTTGTAGATGACAGAGAGACGGAGATATATGGAGATCTAGGTATTCCTTTCTGTAAAAATGTCCAACAATTGCTTTCAGAAGAAAAGAAAAAGCCAACAATCCACAGCAGCTTGGACTAGATTCCCATCCATTCTTCACAAAATCCACAACAGCTTGGACTAGATTCCCATCCATTCTTCACAAAATCCACAACAGCTTGGACTAGATTCCCATCCATTCTTCACAAAATCCACAGCAGCTTGGACTAGATTCCCATCCATTCTTCACAAAATCCACAACAGCTTGGACTAGATTCCCATCCATTCTTCACAAAATCCACAGCAGCTTGGACTAGATTCCCATCCATTCTTCACAAAATCCACAACAGCTTGGACTAGATTCCCATCCATTCTTCACAAAATCCACAACAGCTTGGACTAGATTCCCATCCATTCTTCACAAAATCCACAACAGCTTGGACTAGATTCCCATCCATTCTTCACAAAATCCACAACAGCTTGGACTAGATTCCCATCCATTCTTCACAAAATCCACAACAGCTTGGACTAGATTCCCATCCATTCTTCACAAAATCCACAACAGCTTGGACTAGATTCCCATCCATTCTTCACAAAATCCACAACAGCTTGGACTAGATTCCCATCCATTCTTCACAAAATCCACAACAGCTTGGACTAGATTCCCATCCATTCTTCACAAAATCCACAACAGCTTGGACTAGATTCCCATCCATTCTTCACAAAATCCACAACAGCCTGGACTAGATTCCCATCCATTCTTCACAAAATCCACAACAGCTTGGACTAGATTCCCATCCATTCTTCACACATCTTGCAGTGTTGAAAGCAACGTAAAATCAGCTCAGCCCAGTCAGAACATTCTGTCATGAAGTAACAGAGACACGTTCCAAAAGGAAGGAAAAGGGGATTGCAACGTGCTTTTCTACTCCCCAAAGGCACATACACCATAAGCCCGTAAATGTTCAAAGATCGAAACAAGAGCCAAGCAACTTGCTGCCTAAAGCCTGTCCTACTAATGCCCATGTCAGCAAATGAAGGACAGGTGAGGGAGAAAGACATTGAGGTTTTTAAATAGAAAGGGTGGGGGGAAGAAAATATTTTATTTTCTTGCTTTAAAATAGTCCGTGGAATTTTTCAGCAACTGTAACCTTTAAACAGCCTTCCGCTTGAACTCTGGGGTGGAAGAAGCCGTATTATCCACACTCGTTTCTGAAGCAGGGGACCCTGAAGGAGAGATGCAGCGGGGAGAATCTAGGAATCTTAGCGAATTTCTTAAGATATTTCCTATGTTAGCCTCCTGGGGCTGCCATGACAAATGACCACAAGCTGGGTGGCTTAAAACACCAAAATGTGGCTGGGCGCAGTGGCTTATGCCTGTAATCCCAGCACTTTGGGAGGCTGAGGTGGACAGATCAGAAGATCAGGAGTTCGAGAGCAGCCTGGCCAACATGGTGAAACTCAGTTTCTACTAAAAATACAAAAATTAGCTGAGCATAGTGGCGCATGCCTGTAATCCCAGCTACTCAGGAGGCTGAGGCAGGAGAATCGCTTGAACCCGGGAGGCAGAGGTTGCAGTGAGCTAAGATTGCACCACTGCACTCCACCCTGGGCAACAGAATGAGACTCCATCTTGGAAAAAGAAAAAAAAAAAAAATGTGGCTGGGCGTGGTGGCTCGCGCCTGTAATCCCAGCACTTAGGGAGGCTGAGGTGGGAGGATCACTTGAGGTCAGGAATTCAAGACCAGCCTGGTCAGCATGGTGAAATCTCATCTCCACTAAAAATACAAAAATTAGCTGGGTGTGGTGTTGTGTGCCTGTAGTCCCAGCTACTTGGGAGGCTGAGGCAGGCGAATCACTTGAACCCAGGAGCTAAGATTGCACCACTGCTCTCCAGCCTGGTTGACAGAGCGAGACTCCATGTCACACAAAAAACAACAACAGTAACAACAAAATGTATTGTCTCCCAGTTCTGGAATCCCGAAGTCTGAAATCAAGGCATTGTCAGGACCCTGCTCTCCCTGAAGCCTCTGGTAAGATCTTTCCCTCACCCTTAGCTTCTGATGGCTGCCAGCAACCCTTGAACATCCCTTGCTGTGTAGACACATTGCGCCAGTCTCTGCCTGTGTTGTCACATGGTCTTCTCCTTGTGTGTGCACGTCTCGCCATGTCTAAATTTCTGTCTTCTCATAAGAACACTGGTCATTGGATTTAGGGCCTATGACCTAACCCAGTACAACCTCATCATGATGTAATTATGTCTGTAATGACCCTGTTTCCAAAAAGAGAAGCTCTTTGTCAGTGCTCAGCCAGTCTTTATGTAGCTGTGATACCCTGGGCATTTCTTCCAAGTTCCCTGCCTCTGAGTGGAGCCTCGTTCCCTGGGTCCCGAGAGCCTTTTCTTCTCTTCCCAGTTCAGTGCTATAAGCCGGGTGCCTGAGCTCCCTTGTCAGCTGCCTTCTGGCTGAGTTTGGCTGGTGGGAGGCACTGGCAGGGAACTGGTTGAAATATTAGGTTAGTCATATTAAATCACCAATATTTGACCATTTTTTAACCTGAAAAGGCAATTGCATACAATTTTAAGTAGTTTTTGTTTTGCTGGTTGGACTTCAATTGATAAGGAATTGAGCTTAGCTGTAAAGATTGGCCCTGCTGGAAACATTGGCTAGCAAAGCTGAAAGTCACTCCCGAGTAAGAAGTAAAAACCACCCATTTTTAGTTCAGCATGGGCTAATTTATTGATCGTACTCTTTAATTCCCTCCAGGACAAATCGGCCTTGTTATAACTGCTAGGAAATGAAGCAGACATTGTCAGGAGCAGCCTGGTATTTAAGAAGTGAAGGAAATATTGGTTTGATTGATAATAATTTGCATTAATGGTTTTAAATCAATAATGTAGGATTTTCTCCTTAGTTCAACTAAAACCAGGTTCTTGTCACATGACCAGGAAAGATAAGGCTCGTGGACACAGAAGGGTGAAAAAAATGGAATTTTATTGTTTGAAAAGGAAAAAAAAAAAAAAACCAGCAAAGTGAGAGGGGTTCCTGTTAACAGGCCTGCATCTCACAGACTAAATCCCAGGTTACCCCCCAGGAACAGGAGAGGCCAGGATCCTCCCCACTGCAAACAAATGGCACTTCCCAAGGCCCCGCCCCATCCCTCAGTGAGCAGGCTGGTTGCAGATTCTCCAGGGAGCCCTTTTAACTTGACTGTCTCCATAATACCTACTAATAAAAACGCAGTGGAGGTCTTAGGCTTGTGGGACCCTAAACTACCATTATTTTATTTTAAAACCACGATCTAACATCTAAGTTAATGTATCCTTCTTTCAAGTTTTCTGTTGAAAAGGCTGTGACCTTTTTCCAGGATTAACATCAAAACAGCTCTCAAGAACCTCCCTGCCACAGCTTTTCAGACCCACCTTTTTAGTCCTAGGATAATTTCACTGACATTGACAACTCACTTTATTCGTCGGATTAATCACAAACTGACTCCTCGTTGTTACAAAAGGTTGAGCTCTCCCTTAGATGGAATGCGTTGTCACCACTCTTTAATGTGCTAAACAAGGCCTGAAAAAAGGTGTTTGCCACATGCTTTAAGCTATCATAGGAGCAAGAGTGTAAGCTCACAAGCCAGCTACTCAGAAGAGGCCAATTTTTATTTAGAAATTTAAGTTCTGATACATTCATTTATTTTTAAAGTACCTTGATTTTATAATTCCACCTATTTATGACAAAACCTCTGCGTGTTTCATAGGAAACACAAAATTCATTCAGGCTAAGAAGTGTGAAAATGAATGAAGTTCTGCTCCAGCCCAGCTTCAGAGGAACCAAAGCCACTTAGACCACAGAGGATTCTACAAGGTCCTAACTGATCCCTGAATGGCTTCCTACTAACTGTCACAGAGCCGAATCACACACCATTAGATCCACCGCTTGGGTTTGGTGTTATCAGAGGCCCTGCCCCAATATATGGACATGTCATGAGATCAGGAAATGACCCATCACCCTATGGAGTCCACCATCTGGTTTTTGTTTTGTTTTGTTTTGTTTAGACAGAGTTTCACTCTTGTTGCCCAGGCTGGAGTGCGATGGTGTGATCTCGGCTCACCACAATCTCTGCCTCCCAGGTTCAAGTGATTCTCCTGCCTCAGCCTTCTGAGTGGCTAGGATTACAGGCATGCACCACCACACCTGGCTAATTGTGCCTCACGCCTGTAATCCCAGCACTTTGGGAGGCCGAAGCGGGTGGATCACCTGAGGTCGAGAGTTCGAGACCAGCCTGACCAATATGGAGAAACCTCATCTACTAAAAATACAAAATTAGTCCACCGTCTTTTATCATCTTGATTAGATAAACTGTGGGAAGCAGAGAGCAGTAGCCTGGGGCAAGGGGCTTGGGTAGACAAGCTTTGATGCATGAGTTGGCTGCAGAAACACCAGAAGCATCCAAGAGTTTGGCATTGAGCTGCTGAACTCAGGAGGCAGCTGCAGACACAGGGCTCCTGGCTGAGCTCTGGAGGTGGTGGGAGCATGGGACTGTGGCAGCCTCAGGGTCTGTGTCAACAAGGTGGCGCTTGAGCAGGGCAGCAAAGTCGCTGTGAGTGTTATGAGAAAAAAGTTTTATTGTAGAAATTAGACCTTATATAGTTGTGGAGCGAGCTGAATAAGCCAAAGTCTCAGGGGCAGGGAGTGCGAGGAGAGGATCCTTGGTGGTGACACCAGCCAAACACACCTTGCTGCCAAATGAGGCCACAAAGGTAGAGTTCCAGAAGGGAGTTGCCGCTGACACTGTGTCACCTCTTAGGGTCTGCAGCCAAACACCTGGGAAGGCCAGCAGTCAGGATCACGGGCTCAGCAGAACAAAGGACAGAGAACCCCAGCTGAAAACCCCAAGCAATCGCTACATCTCCCCACCACCACATTTGGCTGATTGCAAAGCCTCCAGACAGCAACGGCCACAGCTTCACGTCTGCTTTTAAAATCTCACTCAAATCTCTCTCTGGGTTAGCTTTAACTCAAAACCATACGGGTACTATTCACCTGTAGATTCTGAAGAAGTTGGTTATGGAAACATGGCCTCATTAGAATAATCTGGGAGTGGATAGGTTAGATTATTGATTGGAAATATTCTTTCTTCACCCTCCCATCCTGTCATGAAGAATAGAGTGTATTTTCCTATTCCTTGACTTTAAGTTTGTCCATGTGCCTTGCTTCGGCTAGTGGAATGAGGCGATTGAGGATGTGCCAATTCTAAGCCTAGGATTAAGAGGCTTCATGGATTTCCACTCAAATTATTTTGCTCTGCCATGGACATGAGACTAGACTGCCAGGCTGGACTCTTGTTCCTAAGAGGAGGATGAGAGACATAGGCAGAGCTGAACCACTCCAGCTGAACCCACTATACATCAGCCAAGTGCTGGTTGACCCCCAGATGTGTGAGCAAACCTACTAAAATCAGCAGACCCTGACTAATCAACCCAACCTAGAGTAGCTGACCCCCTGCTGACTCCCAGCTACATGAATTACATAAATGCCTACTGTTGTACGCCACTGAGCTTGTGTGGTTGTGTCTTACACAGCATTACTATGGCCATAAGAAACCAGAACAGAAATCAGTACCAGAAGTGGAGTGCTACTCTAACAAAAACGCAAGATATGTTGAAATGGTTTGGGGACCAGTGGAAGGAAGTAGAGAAACCTAAGGAGGTTGAGAAGATGATGAGAAAAAAATAACTTGAGGATGCTGAACAGTAATGATTCATGTTATGGAGTCTGAAATAGAAAATGTACCTAATTAACTTATGAATCTAAGCATGGACATCTCCAGGCAGAATACTGAAAGTGTGGGTTGGTTGCTTTTGACTTCAAAAAAGAGATGAGCTTAGAAAAGAACTGGCCAGTTTGTAAGCAGAATTTGGAGGGAATATGAAGAATTTGGAACGTGCTGAGTTAGAAAATAAAACTGTTTCTCATTTCCAGCCTTTCCAGTCAGCAAAATATTTTCAAATTAGGATACAGCCTGGGAGCAATAATCAACCCCAGGGTGCTTCCAGCAAGACCTGACCTCAGAGTAAAGACCAAATCAAACACACAGTTGTAAGATACATTGTTAAGAACTTCGTAAGAATTAAGGTGGAGTCTAGTAATCCCTTCAATTGTTCAAAAAGATTTTTAGAAAACTTAAGGGTGGGGTGTGAGAGCAGTCAGATACACCACCGATAATACCAGTGAGCACAACGAGAAAGGAATATTTTTAAATGAATTATAAGTATAGTTTTTGGTACAAAGACTAGACTGAAACCAAATATATATAAAACACACAAATTTTTCTAAGAAAGCCAGAAACTGTTCCAAATATAAAAGGATCCCTGGGCCCCTGTATTTGAGTTATCCAGAACTCTGAAGAGTTCGACCGATCGATAGATAGATAGATAGATAGATAGATAGATAGATAGATATGAGGGATGGAGAAGGATAGATTTTAAGGAATTGAATCATATAATTGTGGAAGTTGGCAAGTTCAAAATCTGAGTTCTCCAGAACTTTGAAGAGGAGGGAGAGAGAGAGAGAGAGAGAGAGAGAGAGAGAGAGAGAGAGAGAGATGGGAGGATGGAGAAGGATTGATTTTTAAGGAATTTGATCATATAATTGTAGAAGTTGGCAAGTCCAAAATCTGAGTTCTCCAGAACTCTGAAGAGTTCAATAGATAGATGATGGATGGATGGATGGATGGATAGATAGATAGATAGATAGATAGATAGATAGATAGATAGATAGATAGATAATAGATATGGAGGGATGGAGAATGATTGATTTTAAGGAATTTTAAGGAATTGGATCATATAATTGTGGAAGTTGGCAAGTCCAAAATTTGTAGGGAAGGTCAGCAGGCTTGTGACCCAGGGAAGAGTCAGTGGTGCAGCTCTAGTCCAAAGGCAATTTACAGACAGAATTTTCTCTTCTCCAGAGGAGACAGTCTTTTATCAGTCTTCAGCTGATGGTATGAGGCCCACCCACATTATGGAGGTTCATCTGCATTACTCAAAATCTACTGGTTTAAATATTATTCCCATGTAAAAATTGACCAACTATCTGGATTCCATGGTCTAGCTAACTTAACACACAAAAGTAATCGTCACAGTCCCAACTTTCTTCTAAAAGAAAGCCAACTGGGAAAGTCTCTGGGCCACCAATACAGCATATTTTCTAAAGTCCTTTTCAGAAGTGCCCCAGGAGAGGATATAAAAGGGAGGAGAACTCAGAGAACAGAGCCAAGAGCTGTGCCAAACAATGAAATGAGGAATAGACCCAGTGACCTGAACCTGGGGCTAATCAGAAAACACTCACCACCATCAATGCAGGGGAGCCTGGCAACATCTGCCAAGTGAGATTTCCAAACTGCTGTGGACCAATGACTAATATGTGCCTCCCATTCTTCTCCCTTTTACCGAGGTATGTTTACTATAAGTGTTCTGTCCTCATTTTACTATATTATTCTGAATATGTGTGTAGAGGGGAGAAATCAATGTGTTCTTTTACTTCAAAAGGAGTGAAGAGGAGTTACATCCAGCCCTGATGTAGACCATGAGATCTTGAACTTTGAGTCTAACACCATGATTGGATGAAACTTTTGGAATCTTTCAATTGAGGTTAACATATGTTGATTAATATTATTAATAAGAGGATGATTATATCAACTTATTATTCAAACATATTCATTTTCTCCTCCCCCCAATACACACACACACACACACACACACACACACATATAAAAAATAGCAAAGTATGTATTACTGCCTGTAGACTTTAGGAATGCCATATGACTTGCTTTGGTCAACAGAACAATGTGGAATTGATGGTGTATCAGGCCTGAGCCTAGCCCTTCTAAGGCCTCATGTGTTTTCACTTGCTTTCTTCATGGGAAAATATGTCCAGGTTAGCTTGCTGGTCACATAAGGAAAACAATAGTCACAGGGTGGTGGAGATGAGCCCAGTGTAGATCAGCTGACCTGCCAATTCATAGATGCATGAGCAAGTCCAGGCAAGATTGGAAAAGCCAAGCCAAATAAACTGAGCCTAGATTAGATCATCTATCCTCAGACACACGATGAAAACTAAATGAGCTTTTTGTTGTATAACGTTGAGATTTTTCTGGGCTAGTCCATTTGTGTTGCTATAAAGGAATACCTTAGGCTGGGTAATCTATAAAGAAAAGAGGCTTATTTGGCTCACAGTTCTACAGGCTGTACAAGAAGCATGGTGCTAGCATCTGCTTCTGGTGAGGGCTTCAGGGAGCTTCCAATCATAGTGAAAAGGAGAGAGGAGCCAGCATATCACATGGCAAGAGAGGGAGCAAGAGAAAGGAGAGAAGGTGCCAGGCTCTTTTAAACAACCAAATCTCATGTGCACTAATAGAGTAAGAATTCCCTTATTGCCTCAAGGAAGGGACCAAGCCATTTATGAGAAATATGTCCATAAGACAAAAAAGTCACTAACCAGGCCCCATCTCCAACATTCGGGGTCAAATATCTCCCTCCCTCTTCCTTCCTTCCTTCCTTCCTTCCCTGACACAAACACCACTCACTAAGACCCACCTCCAATGTCGGGAGTCAAATTTCCCTTCCTTCCTTCCTCCCTTCTTTCCTTCCTTTCCTTCCTTCCTTCCTTCCTTTCTTTCTTTTTCCTTCTTTCTTTTCTTCCTTCCTTCTTTCCTTCCTTCCTTGCTTATTTTCTCTTTCTTTCTTTTCCTTCCTTCCTTCCTTCCTTCCTTCCTTCCTTCCTTCCTTCCTTCTTTCCCTGACACAAACACCACTCACCAAGACCCACCTCCAACATTGGGAGTCAAATTTCTCTTTCTTTCTTCCTTTCTTTCTTTCTTTCTTTCTTTCTTTCTTTCTTTCTTTCTTTCTTTCTTTCTTTCTTTCTCTCCTTCCTTCCTTCCTTCCTTCCTTCCTTCCTTCCTTCCTTCCTTCCTTCCTTCCTTCCTTCCTTTTCTTCCTCCCTCCCTCCCTTCCTTCTCTCTCTCTCTCTCTTTCTTCCAACAGGCTCTGGCTTTGTCACCCAGGCTAGAGTGGAGTGTGGTGCCATGACCTCTGCCTCCTAGGCTCAAGCCATCCTCCCACCTCAGCCTCCCGAGTTGCTGGGACTACAGACTTATGCCACCATGCCTGGCTAATTTTTGTATTTTTAGTAGAGATGGGGTTTCACTATGTTTCCCAGGCTGGTCTCAAACTCCTGAGCTCGAGCAACCTGCCCACCTCGGCCTCCCAAAGTGCTGGGATTACAGATGTGAGCCACCATGCCCGGCCACGAATCAAATTTCAACATGAGATTTGGAGGGGACAAATATTCAAACTATATCATTTTCTGATTGCTTGTAATACAACATTCTTGTGAGTGTAGAACATCTATACAAGAAGTAAGCTGGAAAAAGCTTTAGGAGAATGAATGGGGGACGGAAAATAATATTTACTGATGGCTTATAACATTGTACTTTCAAAATTCTTGGTAAAAAATAAGATGAGATAGAGTCTTGACAGATGCCTCATATTTAATGTAATGAAAGCTAAATTCCTGTTCCCACTCCCACCCCACTCCCACCCTTCCACCGTCACTGCTTCCCACTGTCTTCACCAACTTGAAAAATGGCATTTTCATTCTACCAGTTGTTTATGTCAAAACCTTGAAGTCATTCTTGATTTCTCTCTTTCTCTCACCTGTCACATCCAATTCATCAGCAAATTCACTTAGTGCTTCCTTTAAAATATATCCAGAATCAAAAAATGTATCTCATCCCTACTATCCTGCTTCAAGTCATAATCATCGTGGTCTTGACTTTGGCCATCCTTTGGCCACCCCTGACATCTTCCTGCTTCTCATGTGCCCCCCTACACTTCATTTTCCAGAGGAGAGCCAGTATCCTTCCAGAATGAGAGTCAGATCATGCCATTATTTTTCTCACAACCTTACGATGACCACCGCCCCACCCCCATCACTTAGAATAAGATTTCTTACAATGGCCCACAGAGCCCTAAGTGATCCGATTCTGCCCCTCACCTCTTTGACATCAGCTCTTACCACTGTCACCCTTGCTGGTTCTACTGCAGTTGCACCGGTTTTTGTAGCAGAGCCTGTCAGTGCTCAGGCCACATCCCCACAACACTCACAGGTTCTCAACTCATTTGTG
The DNA here is from genome assembly GCF_007565055.1 of Rhinopithecus roxellana. Lineage (NCBI taxonomy): Eukaryota > Metazoa > Chordata > Mammalia > Primates > Cercopithecidae > Rhinopithecus > Rhinopithecus roxellana. Next base: position 54,003,928 of record NC_044561.1, read on the forward strand.
CCTTCCTGCTATAAGTACCTGTGGCTCTTGACCTGAGTACTTTCTCTGGTATTCTGGGCCCACACTCAGGAAAGGGACAGTGCTGCAAAGCAGCCCTCAGCTAATGTCAGACTGGATTTGGAGAATCAATATCTCTGCTTCCTCATCCCTTGGGTGGGAAAATACTGAGAGCTTACTTGACACACTGTCCTGGGTCCTGAGCAGGACTGAGCCACTGGTGCCCGTGGTGACAGCTTGCTCATTCATGCACCTAGTATTTTCTTCTTCCCTTCCCTGTCTCACTTTCCTTCTCTACCAGGCTTTTTGGGATCACCTCCCAAGTATTCTAGTTATATTCAAATCCTTGCCTCAGAGTCTGCTTTGGGAAAAACTCAATCCAATATAGCTTTCTTGCTGTTTCCTAAACATGCCAAGTATACTGCAGGGCCTATGCACTGACTTTAAACTGTATCCCCAGTGCTCTTCTTCCACATAACTGAATGGCTCACTCCAATGCTCACTCAGGTCTCCACTCAAATGTTACTTTATCCAAGGCCTTCCCCAACAAGCACACTTTCCCCCATTCTTATGCTTCTTCTTCTTCTTTTTTTTTTTTTTTTTTTGTTTTTTTGACAGAGTTTCGCTCTTGTTGCCCAGGCTGGAGTGCAATGGTGCAATCCCAGCTCACTGCAACCTCTGCCTCACAGGTTCAAGCAATTCTCCTGCCTCAGCCTCCTGAGTAGCTGGGATAACAGGCACGTGCCACCACGCCCAGCTAATTTTGTATTTTTAGTAGAGACAGAGTTTCAACATGTTGGCCAAGATGGTCTCAATATCTTGACCTCATGATCCACCCGCCTCGGCCTCCCAAAGTGCTGAGATTACAGGCATGAGCCGCCGCGCCTGGCCTCCTTCTTCTTCTTAACACTTTCACCCTGTTTATTTGTTGTTAGTCTTCCCCACTAAAACGTCCCTGTGTGAGAGCAGAGAATTTGCCTGCATTGATCACTGCTGTACACTTCATTCCCAGCACCTAGGACAGTGTCTGGCACATTGTAGTAGGGGCCCAATAAACATTTGTTGAATTAATAGTGTTTTTTTTAATTTCTCTCTCTCACTTCTCACATCCAATTCATCAGCAAATTCACTTGGTGCTTCCTTTAAAATATATACAGAATCAAAAAATGTATCTAATCCCTACTACCCTGCTTCAGATATCTTTATAGATTTTATTTTTTTACAGATTTTATTTTACAGATTTGTATTTTTACAGATGTTAATGATCATGGCACTTATTGAAGGATTTACATATTCTGACTCCTTTAACTCTCTTGACAAGTACTACTGCTAGCCTCGCTTCACAGCTGAAGAAATTGAGGCACAGAGATGCCTTAGTTTCAGCTGGGGTAAGTAGATTACCTCAGCCACACAACTAAGATAGAGATAGAATTTGAACCCAGGCAGTCTGATTCTAGAGTCCACAGTCTTTGCCATTTTCCTTCGGAGTCCCAAAAATGTCCACAATTACACTAGACAGCAGATCAGACCACAAACTCCATTCTTTGTCTGGGGTTTGAATTTTTACTTTTTGGTAATATTTTTCCAATTATGAAAACAATACATGTTCATTGTAGGAAATGTGAATATTTAAGAAAAAAATAAAGAATATTAATCTCTTAGGAATGCTGTTCACAGGTGGTAATTTTTATTCCAGATTTTTTTCATGTTAAGTCTGTATGTCAAATATTTGATGCAAAATTAGTATCGCACAATATACTTTTACATTTTGTCTTGCTTTTTACAATTTTAATGTTGCGTCAGGAAACACTTGTTGTGTTGATATGCTTAGAAAATAGAATTTAAAATGCCTACACAACAGTGCATTGAACATGGCTTTTAATTTGTTTAGAAATGTTCTTACCCTTAAGTATTTAGCTTGTCTTAGATTTTGGTTTGGAGTAAATGAACATGTACATAAATTTCTGTGTCCGTTGCTGGACTACTCCTTAGGACAATTCCCAGTAGCAGAACAGCTGAATCAGAGGGCATACATGTGGCTGATATGGAGCTTGATTTATACTTGCAAATGGTGCTTCCAAAATATTTGACCAATATGCACTCCTCCGAGTGGTAGAGAAGACCCCGGAGCTCCCTTGCTAGAGGTTGTTTGGCTGAGTCACGCTGCCTCCCCAGCATACACAAAACTGATCTTACAGATGAGAAAATAAGGCTTAGACCAGCTGGGTGACTTATTTGAGATTAGTGACAAAACCAAGCAGGCACAACAAACTGTGTTTCCTCCAAACCAGAAGAAAGAGACAGGAACCAAGTGACACCCAACTGGCAGAGATACCACAGCTTGAAATGTCACCTCTCCACCCACCAACCTCACCCCAGCCCCTGGCCACCCACAGACTCTCTTGCAAAGCAAACACAGCATACTATGTCTTCAGTGATTCCAGAAACTTCGCCTCTTGGAACCTACCAGAACATTTCCAAATCATGGCCAAATTATAATTTCTCTCACCCACACAGTCACCAAACGACCCATGTGATGAGGAATTTGCTATCCACTGCAGACAAGATCCAACACCAATAAAATGTCCTGGCCCCAGGCTGTTCAAAAGAAAGCCTCTGTTTTTAAACCTCATATTAAAAATAAATACATAAATTTGACAGCTGTCAGCAAGACGTACGTGAACTAGAAACTCAGGTCATTGTCTTTTGCCTTTTTCTTAAAACAAGATGGGGTTTCTGTCGTCTATTGTGATCTGAGTCACAGCAGAGAGACCACAACTTGTTTTAGGATTACAGTCAAAACTATCACTGGAAGAACGATTTGTATTGCTATGCCAAAGCTGGGCTGCATATCAAAATATTCCCACTTCTCCTTTTGTGACTTGGGGTTTCTCGTTTCTTTTTCCAAATGTCTATCAAAAATAATCTTTTTTAAAAAAGAATAGCAACTTAGCCCTTGAATCATTAATTGTATTTTTTAATCTACTTTAAATATATATATATATATTCAAATATAGAGATTGTCTTAGTCCATTCAGGCTGCTATAATGAAGTATCATAGACTGAGTGGCTCATACACAACAGAACTTTATTTCTCACAGCTGTGGAGGCTGGCGGTCAGAGATCAGCCTGCCGGTATGGTTGGGATCTGGTGAGGGCTCCCTTCCAGGTTGCAGACGGCTGCCAACTTCTCATTGCATCCTTGCACGGTAGAAAGAGACCTACCAAGTTCTCTGGCCTCTTCTTATTAAGACATTAATCCCATTTATGAGGGTTCCACCCTCATGACCTCCCAAAGCTCCCAGTACCAAGTACCATCATCTTGGGATTAGAGTTTCAACATATAAATTTTGAAGGGAACATAAATATGCAGTCCACTGCAGTTATAATGCATTAATTCTGTTTTCATCATCCACTTTGGAAATAGATATACTCAAAGACAGATATGATGCGTAAGTTTCCAGTTCTTTTTTAATTGGTTAGGATCATCTACACAAAGGGCAGCAAACTTCCGTAACCAAATGCAGGGTTTTACAGAGCTTGAGAGGTCTCTACAATTTGTCGTCTTTTCAATATTTAGATATTTTTTCCTTTTAATCTTCCTTATACTTTTATTTTGAGCTTTAATTTTTTAGTTGAAATGAAAGTTAGACTTAACTGCAAACCCTTTAAGATGAGCTCAGTTTCCTGCTCACATATTGTCTTCAGAACCCCATTCCACCGGCATCTGATGCCCAGCCAACTCTCGGTACACATTTGTCGTCTGTTTAGCAAAGAAGAAAACCTCACGGATGTGAAGTGACTTACCTAGGCTGCATCATAAGGCTGACAGAGGCAGGGCCAGAGCCTTCTTCTGAGTCAAATCCTATCCCAACCTCCCTATCCAGAGAGAAAGCCTAGCTAAATTACCTGCAGGCCAGGCCCTATTCCAGCTGCATGGGATTATTTATTTATTTATTTTTCTTTTGCCTTGCAATGCCACTGGGGGCCATATTAAGAACATCCTTAGTTTGGTGCAATTTTAGGCTGGTGGATTGTTGTCTAGAACATTTTTTTTTCTACTAGAAAATTATTTTTTCAAGCTTTGGGAGAACTTGCAAAAAAAAGTCTAACTTTGTTTGAAAGTCATAATGAATGCTTCAAAATCCAGCCCATGTCCTAATGCCAGTCCTCTCCTTTCTAGAAGAGAGTGCAGGGCTTTTCCTTTCCACCCTGCTGCCCAACCAGCAGCCAGGACCCTTTCCTGGAGAGGTCACCTGCCCACCATCCTGTCCCTTTCAACCCCCAAGTGCAAAATCACCAGGTGCCGGCTCCCTATACCCCTCACCCCTCACGTGCACTCTCTCATGAAGGTGGCTCCTTACACCCCTCACTCCTGCACACGGGCAGTCTGTGAGTAAGTTGTGGGAAAAGGGAGCCAGTTCCTTGGGCACACGGCTGCCCCCTAGGCAGAAAGATAAAGATCCACGCCCTGCTCACCCCACCTCTGCTCAGTCCAAGGGAAGCTATCATCATCCTTCCACCATCTCCTTGGCAAACCAATTTTTTAACCCACACACCCAATATCTATTAAAATACTGATTTGATTTGTAAATAATATACAAGCTTTTGAATAATTTTATGTGTCCTATAAAAATAAAAATATCGAAATTTGAGATAAAAATAAGTATGAAGAGAAATCCTAATATTTTCTTTCACTGCCCCCAAGAGACTGCTTTCAGAGGTATTTGCTGGCACACATACACACACTCTGTGCACACTCTTCTGAGAACCTTTCCATCCAGTCTGTTCTGGAGCCTGGGTCTATAGCGTCAGTGCTCTGTGTTGATCACTGGGGAGCGGGGGCACCCACCAAACAAGCACTTTAGGCACACTCCACCCATCCTGTCCACCATGGATAGAATGCTAGAGGGAAAAAATTTCCTCATTTTCTTGCCTGTTTCTGCTCTTGTATTTTTATATTACCAAAGCACATCCTACTCAGCCTTTAGAATTCTAAAGAATATAATTTATGTAATGTACAGTTGAGGGTATCAGGATGACGCTCAGTTCAGTATCTTTATTTTTTCTTTTCCTTTTTCAAAAAACAGGGTTCTGCTCTGTCACCAAGGCTGGAGTGCAGTGGCGTGATCACGGTTCGCTGCAGCCTCGAACTTCTGGGCTCCAGCCATCCTCCCTCCTCAGCCTCCTGAGTAACTGGAACTACAGGCGCACATCACCAGACCCAGTTATTTTTAAAATCTTTGTTGTAGAGACAGGGTCTTGCTCAGGGTGATCTCAAACTCCTGGGCTCAAGCTATTCTCCCACCTCAGCCTCCTAAAGTGCTGGAATTACAGGAGTGAGCCACCATGCCCAGCCTCAGCATATTTCTTTGTTTTGTTTTGTTTTGTTTTGAGACAGAGTCTCACTCTGTCACCCAGGCTAGAGTGCACTGGTACAATCTCTGCTCACTGCCACCTCCACCTCCTGCCTCAGCCTCCAGAGTAACTGGGATTACAGGCGCCCGCCACCACACCTGGCTACTTTTTCTATTTTTAGTAGAGACGGCGTTTCACCATGTTGGCCAGGCTGGCGTGGAACTCCTGACCTCGTGATCCGCCCGCCTTGGCCTCCCAAAGTGCTGGGATTACAGGAGTGAGCCACCTCGCCGGGCCAGCCTCGGTATTTTTAAACCCAAATTATTGCCAGAGAAATTGGTATATTTATTCAGAGGAAAAATACTTGCATTAGTAAGCGAAAAGTATCTGTCATCGTCACTTTACAGAAAATGGAAAAGGATGAGGATTGTACAAAAACTAGAAATTCCATCTCGGGTGTTTTTCCTTCTCAGCAACTGGCACAGGTCGTTCCAGTTTGGTCCAGGCGGTGGCGCTCGAGGCAAATGGTGCCATGAAACGGTCCCTGGATGCACTGACCCTGAAGATGCTCTCAAAGCAGGAGACCGTTCATCTGAGAGTGGACCTGACGCCCACCGGAACCATTCCCGGAGTGCGTTGGTGTGAAGGTGGGGGGAGAGTCGGGGAAGCAGCCCGAAGCCCTGCTAGGCGAATCTGTGCTGCTGAGATTAGGGGGTGAGCACAAAGCAGAATAAAGGAATCGAAAATAATAGATGCACCGGAATACTTGACCACTGTTTAAGAAGGAATTTGACGAAGAGCAGCCACCGAGTGCAGCCCTGGGCCGGCTAAAGGAAAAGAAAAATTATCACACAACTGCCGCTCGGCGACGGAAATGCCAGGCGGGCCAGAGAAGGGAAACATGGTGCTTTGCAGCCTCGGTGCAGGCGCCGGGCAACCCCCTACCCAGGACTGAAGTCTAGAGCGGGCTCTGCGGGTAAACAGGAGAAAATTCTAGCAAGCCTTATTGTGATTCAACATTTAGAATTTTTCCCCATTTCTGCCCTTGAAATTTAATAAAAGTCCTTTTCAAGTTACACTGGTTCTCTTTTCATATGGAAATGAATTTGGGGTGATTGTTTTCGCTGGTGTCATTACTTTATGAAATTATGAGCATCCCTTTGCAAGGAAAAAGACCTTCTGTCCTTCGATTGCTGTTTAAATACGGGTAATTATCATTCCTATTTAAATAAACTTGAAAAAACAAAAGGAGACCACGTAGGCAAAAGTTCATTTTCAGGAAGGAAGTTCTCTTAAAAGCTAGGATAAGTAGATTTTGCTTCAATCTGCATATTTTTCAAGGAAAGACTTCTAAAACAAAATGCTTCTAAAACCTGAAATTTTAAAGGCAAATACCTAGTCTTTTTAATAAAGCGAAAAGCATATTCTGAATTCCCACCCTTTACGAGAATAAAATAAAATATCTAGAGACAAATATATTTGGATTTGTGAAAGGGAAATAAATATTGGGACCACAAAATCACTAAGTTAAAGAGAAAAGTCAAACTGGAAACTGCTTAGGTCAAACCTGCCTCCCAACCCTCTGCTCGCTGAGATGAATGCATATCTACTTGCCTCATTTTTAAAAGTTAATCAGAAACTCAAAAAAATACAATCATTTCTCTCTCTCTCTCTCTCTCTCTCTCTCTCTCTCGCCCCCTCCCCTTTTTTGAGACAGAGTTTCGCTCTTGTTGCCCAGGCAGGGGTGCAGTGGCGCTATCTTGGCTCATTGCAATCTCCACCTTCCAGTTTCAAGAGATTCTCCTGCCTCAGCCTCCTGAGTAGCTGGGATTACAGGTGCACACCGCCACGCCCGGCTAATTTTTTTATTTTTAGTAGAGATGGGTTTTTGCCATGTTAGCCAGACTGGTCTTGAACTCCTGACCTTGTGATCCTCCTGCCTCAGCCTCCCAAAGTGCTGGGATTACAGGAGTGAGCCACCGCACCCACTCATTTGTCTCTTAACTACCTATGACCTGAAAGCCCCGTCTCTGCTTCAAGTTGTCCTGCCTTTCCAGACTGAACCAAGATACATTTTACACATATTGATTGATGTCTCGTGTCTCCCTAAAATATATAAACCCCAGCTACTGCCCCAACAACCTTGAACACATGTGGCCTGAGGCTGTGTCACCGGTGCACGTCCTTATCTATGGCAAAATGAACTTCCTAAATTGACTGAGATTTATCTCAGATAGTTTGGGTTCACAGATTCATTTTCAATTTCTATTAGACCTCTAATAGAGTCATAATTATAAAAGTCTCATTCCATTTCTTGGAAATTTGGGGACAGACAGAGAGAGAACATTGTGATTTACAATGGGGCAATAAGGAAGAATAAGGAAAAAAAAAAAAAAGAAAAGATCAGCATCCCCTGTGGGAATAACTATGTTTTATGAGGCTGAGCCATGAAGCAACTAGCAGAATCATATCCCACACCTCTCCCAGCAATGCTCAAGTTCAAGACAGGCTTTGCAGTAAGAGCACCTGAGCCTGTCATTTCATGTCCTATTTTTCTGTTTCATTTGTACCAGTCCCTGGAAAATTCTCTGTGACTTCCTTTTCCAGCACATAAGGGCTCGTTTCTCTGACAGAAGCCAAGTCCTATCCTTTCCAGATAGAAAGAAAAACTAGGACTCCGCCCTACCACCCATTCAGCCCATGCGCGCAGGAATTCTCTTCCTTCACTCAACTCTCCCACAACCCCCAGAGTGGATGTGGATGTTGGGTTGTTATCTATTAATTGTGTGATTTGGAAAAGGGGAGCAAAATGGAAAGCATATTGCTCAAATGTGTCCTGGGGAGCTGCTTGAAAAACACCTACGCAGAAAATACAGTTGACGCTCTATTTTTTCCAGCTGCACCCCTTCTTCACAACAGATGTACACTTTGGTGAAATACTGCTGGTCTGTAAAAAAGAGAGGTTTATTTCTAAAACAGTGTAGTCATTCTCTCCAAAGTTATACCATAACCCAATTTAAAATAGGGTGGGAAGCAACTCACTGAAATTTTGAACCAGCTCTAAATTAGAGTCCAGAAAAACAAATGCCTAAATAGTTAATTATGTGAAAGTCCATCCAGGCTTTGGATATGATGTACAGATCTTCCTGTTTTCTTCCAAATAAAGAATAATGAAAAGAAATCAGCAGTAGAGCATTTCTGATTAAATACCCAGAATAAATACTCGACATAAAAAAAAGATAGTGTAGATTCAGTGGCAGAGAATACAGTTTCTGGAAGTAGATTTCCTAGGTCCAAATCCCAACACTTCAACTTACTAAAGTGGTGACCTTGGGCAAGTCATTCAACCTTTCAGTGACTCAATTTCCTAACCTCCAAAGTAGAGAGAAGAAAATTGCCTCTTGAGACAGCTGTGAGGTATGGGTTAATACATGTGAAGTATTTGGGGTAGGTTCTGTGCTAGGAAAATATAAAGTGCTTAGCGTATTTTACCATATTATCATTTCTCTTAACTGATCATTTTTTCTCAACATACAGATAAAAAAAAACTTTATTTTCATCATATTTCAACAGCCATGTCTAAAACACCATGTTCCGTAGGGTTTTCAAAACTGTATGTCACTTCATTCGCAAGAAGGGTAAAAAGGCTATATGATTTGGAGATGTTCCATACAATAAGCATAAAACTGTTAATATTTTTAAGGCATTTTGATGTTATTGGAAAAAATCTAAATATCATACAATAGGGAAATGGTTAAGAAAGTTATGGAAGACGGCCTTGTGTTATGGGAGCAGTGGCTCAAATCTATAATCTCAGCACATTGAGAGGCCAAGGTGGGTGGATCACTTGAGTTCGGAAGTCCTAGACCAGCCTGGCCAACGTGGTGAAACCCCATCTCTACTAAAAATACAAAAATTAGCGTGGTGGCACGCACCTGTAGTTCCAGCTACTTGGGAGGCTGAGGCAGGAGAATTGCTTCAACCTGGAAGGGAGAGGTTGTGGTGAGCCGAGATCTCACCACTGCACTAGAGACCAGGCAACAGAGCAAGACTATATCTCAAAGAAGAAAAGAAAAGAAAAGAAAAAGAAGTTACAGAAGGGGCAGAGGATTTTTTTAAAATGATTTAAATAATATAAATAAATGCTTGTGGTGTGTCAAGTGAAGCAAAAAATGTAAATAATTTATAAGTAGTAAACTCTCTCATAAGACAGATAGGGATAGACTGAAAGTAATATGCTCAGATGCTACTAGTGGATTCTGCAAGTGGTGGAAAGTGGATAATTTTTGTTTTCTCAGTTCTACTTTTACTGACTTGCCAAATTTTTCACAAAATTTACTGAGCACTGACACTGGGCAAAGCACAGCTCTAAGTGTCTCACATGTGTTAATCCATTTGTGCTGCTATAACAAAACACTGCAGACTGAGTAATGCATAAAGAACAGAAATGTACTTCTCATGTTTCTGAAGGCTGGAACATCCAAAACAGAGCTGCTGGAGGGTTTAGTGTCCAGTAAGGGCTGCTCTCTTGGCTTCCAAGATGGGGCCTTGTTTTTGCTTTCTCTGGAGGGGTCTCCTACGGCACAAGGGATGGAAAGGCCAAAAAGGCCTAAACTCGTTCCTGCCAGCCCTTTCATAAGGCACTAATCTATTCTAATCCACTGGGATTTAACTGCATCCCCAAAGGCCTCATCTCTCAATGCCATTGATACAGTTTGGCTGTGTCCCCACCCAAATCTCGCCTTAAATTTTAATAATTCCCATGTGTCAAGAGCAGGTGGAGATAACTGAATCACAGGGGCAATTTCTCTCATCCTGTTCTCGCGGTAGTGAACAAGTCTCATGAGATGTGACAGTTTTATAAATAGGAGTTCCCCTCCACAAACTCTCTTGCCTGCTGCCATATAAGATGTGCCTTTCTCCTCCTTTGCCTTCTGCCATGATTATGAGGCCTCCCCAGACATGTGAAACTGTGAGTCCATTAAACCTCTTTTTCTTTATAAATTACCCAGTCTTGGGTATGTCTTTATTAGCAGTGTGAGAACAGACTAACAGCCATCAGAGTGGGATTAAGTTGCTACATGGATTTTAGAGGAGACACATTTAAACCATAGCAACATATATTAATTTATTTCTCTCACACAAAGGCCATTTTACTTAGGTGGTTTATTGTTGCCATTTTACAGATGGAAAAAGGAAGAGAGAGAAAAAGTAACCTGCCCACAGTTCTATCCTTGGTAAGTGAGGTAGCCAAGATTCTGAAGCAGGCTTCTGACTCCATAGTGCTCCTAATCACCAGTCTACACTGCCTCTTTACGTGCACATCACTTCGAAACAAGAAAAAAGGTCATTTTAAAGAATTTAATTTTGCCAAATAATTTAACAAAATATAGTATTTACTTTAGAATACATTATTCACACATACTATGGATTTAGACTTCATGCAGCCCAATACAGTATCTGAAAAATATTAGATTTCTGTGGCTTGTTTTGATTTTTCTGAAATACTATTTCTTTCAAATTTCTTCATTGAAAGCAACTTCTAGAAATACAAATCCAGATTTACCCTCTAAACAAACACAAAGGATATAAATCTTATTATATTAAAAGAAATGTACTTTTAAAAGCATATTTGGGTGAGGATATACTGAAATATTTCTCTGCAATTCATATCTGGAAATGGCCCTGTGGAGAAGAGAATTACAGGATGCGTAGGTAATGAGGACTGACCTCTACTTATTTAAGAATCATAAGGCTTCATTAAATTCCAAGGTTTACTTCATTTTCTATCATCTTTAAACATCAAGTTTAAGAATTTGAACCAAAAAGTAAAAGAAAATAATTCTTTACTTAAAACTATATTTAATGTAACGTCATAAGTGAAACATAGCAAAGTCTTAAAAAAAATAATTGCGGCAAATCGGTCTGATATTCCACCATTACGGCAGATTACAATGACCAAGGGCATTTGCCTCTGTCAATTGATATTGTAATGTCTTCATTCAGCAAATATTTATTGGACATCTTCCATTGTGCCAGCCACTGATCTAAGATTTAAAAGCATTTGGCAAATTCTTTTTGAATTGCCTACTCAGTCCAGGAGTTTGAAGTTAAATAAAGAGTCTACAGATGTTTAGACCTAACGAAACCGGACATCAGGGATATGTTGAACCTTCCAATGTCAATCCTGGACAAAGCTTTCTTTTGAAGAGGTAAATGGGAAGCATGAAGAATTCTCCTTGAAATCTTGGTAGATGATGGCACAAAGTAGGTGAGGGTTTGGATGGTGATGGGGGTGAAGCCTGGCAACTGAGTTTATGAAAGATTCTGGGAAAGCTTTACCCATTTGATGTGCCAGAAATAAACCTAAAATAAGTGGCACCATTCAAGCAACGACGTTTTGAGAATTAAAATACAGCCAAGTCTGAAATCAGGACACACCCTCACTAACTCAAGAGAAGCTTGACATAAAACCATGCCCTCCTGGGTTTCTGCTTCTCTTTGCCTGTTTGTTTAATCAAATTACGCTGCAGCCATCCTACAACTGCATAGTGACTTCTGAAAGGACTCCACTGGCGTTCATTCCATTTACATCTGTCAAAGAAGTCATCTTTCTGTTAAAATTGCCTTCCTTATAGACTTCAAAATTGTAACAAGGGATGGCTTTTGTCTTCCAGCCTTACCGGGAAGATGAAGGTGAAACAATTTCCTTCTCTCTGCAACCCGTCTGCACATGACCATCTTCCCAGGAAACTGTAGTTATATTGTAAAATATTACTGCTCTGTAGATAAAAAGTGGTTGTGGTGAGATGCCAAGAAGTCTTTCTCTGTCTTTCTCTCTCTCTCTCTCTCTCTCTCTTTCTCTCTCTGTCTCTTTCTCTCTCTGTCTCTCTCTCTGGATCATCATGGCAGCTACGTTGGTCCCAAGTCCCTGGACTCTACTGGTCTGCCTTCTCGTCTAGATCTAGAGTACTATATAAGCACTAGGAAGGCAGAGATTGTATCTTAAATATTCCATGTCTTGAAGGGTGTCTCACGCATAGTGAGATCTCAATTATTAACAAATATTTACTAATAAGTAAATGAAGGAGTCACCAGCAGGTGATTATTTTCCAAACTTCTCATTTTTTTTTTTTTTTCTTGGAACACATCTTTGGACTCTTGTTCTAAAGAACAGACCCCTTAGGAATGCTTCTAAGGAACGCTGCTTTAGGAAAAAAGGACAACTATGATGTTGTCCACGTTCTTCACCTAATATGGAAGAACCCAGAATTCATTATTATATTTGGTACTTTTTTCTCGTAGGGAACTTGTGTCCTCTAAAACTTATTTTAACTAAAAATGTCATCGTCACCATCAGCCAAGATAGCCATCTTGCTTTGTTTCTGTTGCCTGTCTCTGTCTCTCTCTCTCTCACACACACACCCCTGCACAATGACACATGGTCATAATCATTAAAAATTATTTTCAGATTAGAAAATGCAGAAAAGAAAACTATGGGTAATCCCACCAGTTAAAATGTTGGCATTTTTCTTTCTCCTGGTCTTCCTTCTTTGCTTTTTTTTTTTCCCCCTGAAATCATGCTTTTTTTTTTTTTTTTTTTTTTTTTGAGAGGCAGAGTCTCACTCTGTCACCCAGGCTGGAGTGCAGTGGTGTGATCTTGGCTAACTGCAGCCTCTCCCTCCTGCGTTCAAGCAATTCTCCTGCCTCAGCCTCCTGAGTAGCTGGGATCACAGGCGCATGCTACCACACCCGGCTAATTTTTGTGTTTTTGGTAGAGACGGGGTTTCACCATATTGGCCAGGCTGGTCTTGAACTCCTGACCTCGTGACCCGTCCGCCTCGTCCTCCCAAAGTTCTGGGATTACAGGCATGAGCCACCATGCCCGGCCCCAAATCACGCTTTTTCATGCACACACTGGACACGCCATGGGAGGGACCCGCCAGCTACCTTCCTCTTCGCTCAGAAGCCGGGTGTGCTCCGCATGCCCGCAGGCCCATTCTTGAGCCAATCCAAGAAGTTCCTTATGCAGAAGGGACTGACCAGAGGCACGCTGGAGCCACTGAGCCAAGCTGGCTTGAGCTTCCTGCATACCTGGGCATCTCAAAGGCTGGAAGCTGCTCTTGAGAGTGAATTTCCTAGAAGCTAAAACCCTCCCACTGCAAAAAGATCCGTCTTTTTCCCACCACAGTAAAGAAAAAAAAAAAAAAGGTAATTCCTTTTCCTTCTCCTTTCTTATTCTGCATGAGGTATAATGTCTTTAAAAGCTGTTGCAAAAATAACCGCTCGATATGTCCCTCCAGGACACTGTTTAGTGGGATACACATTTCCTGAATTCATTACAGGGTTATAGGTCAGCTGATTTATTATTATTTGTGCAAAAGCAAATGGCTTTTGAAGTGCAGCTCCTTCCTGGCAACAGAGGACGATCCCAGCCCTCCGCGTGTGCGTCTGCAGGTTACAGAGGACGATCCCAGCCCTCCGCGTGTGCGTCTGCAGCTTACGCCTGGACGCATCCCGGAACAGGGCTGTGGTCTTTCACAGGGCCTGACTGGTCTGGCTCTCTCACATTGCACACTTCGCGAAGACCTGAACAACTGAGGCAGGCGAGTATTCGGGCATTTTTCCTGCTCACTGTTTTTTTGGATTTTTTGTTTGTTTGTTTGTTTGTTTTCTGAGATGGAGTCTCGCTCTGTCGCCCAGGCTGGAGTGCAGTGGCGCCATCTCGGCTCACTGCAAGCTCCGCCTCCCGGGTTCCCGCCATTCTCCTGCCTCAGCCTCCCGAGTAGCTGGGACTACAGGCGCCCGCCACCATGCCCGGCTAAATTTTTTTGTATTTTTAGTAGAGACGGGGTTTCACGGTGTTAGCCAGGATGGTCTCGCTCTCCCGACCTCGTGATCCGCCCTCCTCGGCCTCCCAAAGTGCTGGGATTACAGGCGTGAGTCACCGCGCCCGGCCCCTGCTCACCCTTGAGAGAGTGAACAAGCAGTGTTCTCCCCTCCCCAAAACATTGAATCCCAGCATTCCTAACGTGCAAGCAAGCTTTTCACAGAAAAGCCTTACAATCTTATAATTAAATTAGGTGCTTGTGGGAAACAGCACAATTAAAATCAGAAAATAATTTAGGAAGATTAAACCCATTAGGGTAGGACTTTTCTTCTTTAGTGGAGAGGAAATACAATTAGGTGAACTAACTTATTAAAAACACCTACACAGATATCGAAACATCTCCCAAATGCACTAAAATGCTTTGCTCCCTATGAGGCAGAAAGACCTCACTTCCTTTTCTCCCAAATCAAATTAGAAAGCCGAACTCAACGATTCCCCAGGAGAAATATTTACACCTCAAAATAGATTGAAGGAAATTTAATCCGAAGCTGCCCAGAATTTATTACAGAACTAAGTTATTTCCGTCATTTTACGGTGGTAAGCTCATGATTTCATGATAAGAACACCCATTCTATCACCTAAATTTATAGAAACCTTAAAGAATAAACAAAGGGGTAGAGATCTACTTTTCAGGATATGGACAGAAAAGTTCTTGTGGTCTTAAGTGATTACAGTATAAAGATGGGTATAGATACGACCTGACACATTATACAATAGATAATTTATAAATTACCCAGTCTCCAGTATTTCTTTATAGCAATGTTGTGAAGATTGTCACTGTTAGATAATAAAGGCATGCAGTCCTTGCTTTGGTCCTATGTGCAGAAATTTCAGCTGGAAGCTGAACCAGACTTAGAAAGGCATAGGACAAGTCACCAATGCCTAGAAAGATGCTTTAGTAGTGTTTCTCTCTCTCAGTTCATTCTCACATTGCTCTAAAGAAATACCGGAGACTGGGTAATTTATAAAGAAAAGCGGTTTCATTGGCTTACAGTTCCACAGGCTGTACGGGAAGCATGGCAGCATCTCCTCCACTTCAGGGGAGGCCTCCAGAAACTTTCAGTCATAGCGGAATGCAAAGGGGAAGCAAGCACGTATTACATGGCAGGGGCATGTGGAAGAGAGGGTGGGGTTGGGTGCTAAACACTTAAACAACTAAATCTCATGAGAAGTCGACTGCTCACTATACAGTGCCAAAGAGAGATGGTGCTAAACCGTTCATGAGAACTCCACCTCCATTCACCTCCCACCAGGTCCCACCCAGTGTTGGCACTGGGGATTCCAATTCACACTGGGGATGACAATTCAACATGAGATTTGGGAGGGCATTACAGACCCAAACCACATCAACATCATAGGATGAGAAGAAGAAGCCAGGCATTTTTTGAACTGCTCTGATAAATTCTCTGCAGAGAAGTAAAACACTTTCATGTCTGGAACGTTTAAATCACAGTGTACGAAACAAACATTAGTTACTCCATTTCTTTTTATTTCCCTATACTGTATATTTATAACTGATACTAAGACAACCTTGAATGTTTTGACATAATGGTTTAAAGGTCACAGAACGCTCACAATTTTCCCCTTAATTATGAAGACTGTTTTGTCCCGTTTCAGCTTGCACCATCACTTTTATGGCCCTGCTGTAAGGTGCAAATGCTATATTTGTTAAATGTCGATACATGTGGAGTGTGTTCATTTCCTACAAGGCTGATCACAATGCTAGATGAAAGCGTGTCCCCCAGTTCCTTGGACCCTGGTGGGTTCTGCTTCTCCATGCATTCTGGGCTGGCTTCCGTCTCCAGAAGAGATTCTTCTCCTATGCTCCCTTTCCTTACACTCCCTAGTGATGGCTTAGCTACACAGCCTTCCCGCCTCTCAGTCTCGTTCCTGCCTCTACTTCCTCCTGAAGCTCCAGAAACAATAGCACTTCCCAGGAATTTTTATTCTATTTTATTTTTTTTGAGATGGAGTCTTACTCTGTTGCCCAGGCTGGAGTGCAGTGGTGTAATATCGGCTTGCTGTAACCTCTGCCTCCCAGGTTCAAGCAGTCCTCCCACCTCAGCCTCCTGAGTAGCTGGAGTACAGCCACATGCCACCATGCCTGGCTAATTTTTGTATTTTTAGTAGAGATGAGATTTCACCATGTTGGTTAGGCTGGTCTTGAATTCTTGACCTCAAGTGATCCGCCCCCCTCAGCCTCCCAAAGTGCTGGGATTACAGGCGTGAGCCGCGTGCCTGGCCCCACGTTGTTCTTAACACCCTTCTATTCTATGACAATAAGAGCTAACGTGTCGAATACATGCTTGCTTGTAATTCATTTTATCCTCACCCTCACAGACTCCAACAAGGAGGGTGATACTAGTATCACTCCCATTTGGCAGAGGAAACTGAGACACAGAGAAAGCAGGTCACTAGTTCAGACCACCAGAAAGTGTCAAGGCAGGCTTCAGACGCAGGTGGCCTGGCTTCCGGAACTGTGGGCTGGACGGCCCACCTGGCTGCCCTTCTGTAATCCTTGCCTGTAGTCATTTTTGCTATTGGGCCCAGGGACATAAGCTACTCATGTAAAAAATATTTTAAAATATTTAAAATTGGGGAAAGGAAAAATACAGATCATCTCTGAAATACGAAAACTGCAAAAACAGAACCAATCCATTTAAGTAAGTGTGTACACAATATAATATATTTATGGCATTTAAAAATAACTAAATTGCGGTGTTCAAAAAATTTCCATTCTATTATAAAAATAACACGACTTCAAAAGCATTCCTTAGTGTACAGATTAATTGGCTAGACGTCATAGCCAAACGCAGGATAACTTACTTTTGTTTTTTGTTTGCTTTTTTGTTTTTTGTGTGAGATGGAGTTTCGCTCTTGTCACCCAGGCTGGAGTGCAGTGGTGTGATCTCGGCTCACTGCAACCTCCGCCTCTCGGGTTCAAGGGATTCTCCTGTCTCAGCCTCCTGAGTTGCTGGGATTACAGGCACACGCCACCACGCCTGGCTAATTTTTGTATTTTTAGTAGAGACAAGGTTTCACCATATTGGTCAGGCTGGCCTTGAACCCCTGACCTCAGGTGATCCACCCATCTCGGCCTCCCAAAGTGTTGAGATTATAGGTGTGAGGCACCGCGTCCAGCCTACTTATGTTTTTAAATAAATGTATAAAATCATTTCAAATTATTTTATGCCCAAATACATATGCATGTGATGTGAAATGTGGCTGCATTTTCAAATGTGTGACTTGACATGGGCAGGGGTCTCAGCTTTGAGAAAAAGGAGAACCCAAGGCCTCAACATGGTCTTACCTTTCCCTGGGCCCATAGCTCCTGTGTAGGTGGTCCCAGACCAGTTACAACCGGATCCACGTGTCCAGCTCCTGCTGGGGACCACCCCAGCCGTGCCTCCCCAGACACTAGGGACAGGCTCAGGCACCTTGTCCAAGGCATAAGAGCATCAGAGCCAAGGCTGCCTGGACTCAGTCATTCTCCTGCCGAGGAAAGGGATGACCTTGGGGGCTTACTTAACCTTGCTGATCTCAACATGCCCGCTTGAAGGGGCTGTTTGTGAAGATTGTCAACCTGCAAGGAAGAAGCTGGGGCAAAAATAATCCAAGTAGATCATTTATTTGGGCCAAGCTTGAGGATTGCAACCTGAGAGCATAGATTCAAGTTGTCCTGAATCTAAACGCCAAAGAGCACAGGTAGATGTGGATTTTTAAAAACAAGAAGAGAGGTAGGGAGTCGGCTGATACAAAGTTGTTTGCCAGGAATTCTCATTGGTGTACACAAATAACATTGATGAGCAATTGATTACACATGGTTAAGCTATAGGTTGTGGGTTACAGCGTCTCCTGCGAGTCGATGAAATCCATTTTCTTCACAAATTACCCAGTCTCAGGTAGTTCCTTACAGCAGTGTGGGAACGGACTCATGCGATAAGGGGAGCACTGAAGCCTGCAAGGCCGTGAGCAGGGAGCAGGCTGGGAAGAGCATTTCAGGAAGAGGAAACAGCCGAGGCCGGGGCCAGGGCCCTGAGACAGGTGTGAGCCAGGATATCTGAGGAACAGCAGAGAAGCCAGTGTGGCTGGAGCTAAATGAGGAACAATGTGTGAGTTCCCTGGGGCAGCCAAAACAAATACCATGGACGGGGGGCCTTCAACAACAGACACTGATTTCCTCACAGCTCTAGAGGCAGAAAGTCCAAGAAAACTGCACGGAGTATCTGTGAGGCCCTGACAGAGACCTGACCTAGTCCATACCCATGGCCTGGCAAGCTAGATAGAGTGAATTTTCACCTGCCGCAGCCGCAAGTCAAAGCCACCAGTTTCTCTCGTCTCCCTCCCATTGCTCCTGACAGCCAGGGTTCACATTTTGCCTCATGTAAACAGGAAGTCACCCACCCAAGAATCTCCCCTCAGCCCACATAAGCTCTGCAGAGAGGGCTGTGATGCTCCGGTTCCCACCTGGACATGACATTGAAGGGCAGCTTCCCTCCCAGGGTCTGGATGGACTGGATGGAGGAAGGCTGTGTGTGGCAGGAGATGACACTGCCCTTGGGCTGCTGCATGGTTTCTCTCTGTTCCGAGCCTGTTGCTCCATCTTAGCAGAACAGCACCTCTGCATCCAGTTCTCGTCTTTGAGCACGTTTCTTGGGATGAAAGCCACGATGTTGGATACGAACAACCTGGTTGCCAGGTTGTTTGCATTTTTGCCTCCTCTCCTTTCTGAAGGGAAAAGCTGTCCTTGTTTGGGGCCACTTCAGACCCCAGTGAGCAAAAGGAGTGATGTTTACGGGAAGGCAGGGAGAGCAGAAACTTGCATATTCCACACCTTCTGTGGCTGGGCACTGGGATGGGCCTTTGTCATGGCCGACGGGATGGGAGAGGAGAGAGGTCTCCATCCAGCACCTGTTACATCACACACATAAGTGACCTGGGGTGTTAGTGGCTAGGAGTGCAGATTCCAGGTTCAGTCTCTGCAGGATCCTGTTCCTCCCCTACCACTCATGAAGCCACTTCTCCCCGCAGGAGCCTCCATGTCCTCCTGTCTAAAGTGGGGATGGCACACAAATCCGTGTCCTTCTGACAGTCCCATGAGAGAAGCAGATAGACCCTGCTTACACACGGGGCTGCAGGGAGAAGTGCTCTACATGTGGCGACACCCCTTCCTCCCAGGATGGTTTCCTCTGCATCCCTGCTGTCACTCCAGTGTCCCACCTGATTCCCCAGGACACAGCTGACTGGAGATCAGCCCTGGACTAGCACCCACCCCCTGCCAGGGGTGGGTACACTTTCTTTGAGGCCCTCATGGGGAGGCAAAATGAAAAACCACACCCAACACTCAACCTGCAGTGGACCACTAATTCCCAAGGCAATTCTGCTGTTTATATCTCCAGGAGAAATGCATTTCCTTTGTTTTTGAAAAAGCAGATGACCAGGTGTCATTGGCAGAGGGGCTGCAGCAAGGTTGGTGAGGGAGAGGAGAGGAAATGAATGGACAGTGCAGAGGACAGGCCAGGTGGCCCGCAACCAGGCAGCCAGCTCACGCCGCCTCTGCCGGAAACAGGGATGGCATGACCAATCTGTGCCTGTGCCTCTCTGGCACACAATGGACAAATTTGGAAAACTTCAAAAGAAAAAGCCAAGTTGATTTTGCTAAAAATGTGAAGTTTCTCTCTATATCTATCTCTTTAATGCAATGCATAGTTTATCATTTTCTTGTCTTTAGGATTAATTAGAGACAGGGCTAAATTTGTTTAGACAAGCTCTAAAATATCAAAAAAGAAGAAGAAGGCGAAGTACACAGCGTTTCCAAGTCCAGGGAACATTCTGTTCCCTGGGCTTCAGTTTATAACTGAATGTGCTTTACGTTTAGAAGACAAGCTATAGCTTGTAAAACGAATGTGGAAATAATCTAAAGTATGAGGCCTCCATTATTTATTACGTAATTGGAGAAAATTTTGGCCGGGAGAAATCTTTAGCTGAAAGCCAAGATGATCCCTACACAATGGTTCTTAAACAAAATTAACATGTATCTATTTCTTTGATAATATTTCACTGGCAGGCAGTTCCTCTCGCAAGCTGCTGTGAGCAAATTACCAAGTTGGGTGTCACCCATATAATCATTATCATGGGAAACTGTCAGAGTTCCTTGGGCAAGAGAATCAAACATTTCAAGTGTTGACGTTTTTTTAAGTAGGTTTTGTATAAAGTCTTACATTTAGAACTTTTGTTCTAAATTTAGAACTGTTCAGAACATATTGTCTCCAAAATCAGTAATCATTCAACAGCACCCAAGACCATGTTTTTGAGATCCTTCTATACTCTAAAAGCATTTTAATAATATTATTCCATAAACTACCCCTTTTTTATTAAATACATATCACAATCTTTTCAAACTATGAATATGGTACTGGTTCATTCAAGAAAAAGAAGCCCTGCCCAGTGCAGTGGCTCACGCCTATAATCCAAGCTTTTTGAGAAGCAGGAGGATCACTTAAGGCCAAGAATCGGAGACCAGCCTGGGCAACAAAGTAAGACCCTATCTCCACAAAAATATTTAAAAGTTAGCCAGGGGTGGTGGCACCTACCTGTGGTCCCACCTACTCAGGAGGCTGAGGCGGGAGGATCCCTTGAGCCCAGGAGTTCAAGGCTGGAGTGAGCTGTGCTCGTAGCACTGCACTCCATCCTGGGTGACAGAGCGACATGCCGCCTCTTAAAAAAAAAAAAAAAAAAAAAAAAAAAAAAACTCATTGGTGATCACCTTCTTTATTGCCTTTCATTAGCAAAGTAATTTCCCCATAGATGCCTCCCTCCTGCCATCTAGGACTTGTGGAGGTCCAAAATCTCATGAATGAATGTTGACTTTTATAAAATGTTCTTCCTGCACCACCTGTGCCTTGAGAAGCTCTGTGGAGTGCGGGGTCATTCTCAGCTTTCTTGAGGAGGGGACATCTCCAACACCCCCACCTCCACTGTAGGCACCCTCTTCCCTTAAGCTGCTTTAATTTTTTTTCACAACACTTAATATTCACTCAACTATATTCTTAACAAGAAAATAAATTCCAAGAGGACAGGGACTTTTCTGCCTTGCTCATTTCTATATCCAAGCTTTCAGAAAAGCACCTGGCACATGGTAGGTACTTAGTAAATATTGGTGGTGATTCTTATTAAGAAATGGAGTGACAGAAGGCACTGTGAATTCATTAACATCAAAAATATTTGTCTTATTGCATGCAATTAATGCATATATATAAAAATGGTGGCACGTAAGTGTATACGTTATTATTTAATCCCTCATAGGTTTCTAAACCCCTGGGAATAACTCCAAGGATCAGAGATTGAGAACCGCCTATATCAGGGGGAACAAGTACTAAACTGAAGTGCTGTAGACTTGATTCTATTACAGGCTGAGTATCTTTTATTTGAAATGCTGGTGGCCAGAAGTGTTTTGGATTTCAGATTATTTTGGATTTTGGAATATTTGAATTGTAGTTACCAATCGAGCACCCCAAATCCAAAAATCTGCAATCTAAATGTTCTAATGAACCTATCATTAAAGCATCTTAGTGCTCAGAAAGTTTCAGATTTTGAAACATTTTGGAGTTTTGGATTTGGGATGCTTAACCTGTACCTGCTAGGTAACTCTGAACACCAGTTAATTTTCCCAAGTCTTGGTTTAATTGTGTGGCAGATGGGAGTAATAATAGCTGGTTTACCTACTTGACATAGCTGAAAATAGAATGATATGTATATATGCAAATAAATTTTGTAAACTATGAAGAACCATACACATATAGATTATCTTTGCTACTATAATAAAACATAGGTCTTGGGTCCATAATCCCAGCGAAGCAGAGGACTGCTGCCTGCAGCTTTAGTCAATTTGATCACCATAGTCTATCATCACTATCATTATAATAGAAACACTTACTCTCCCTGGGGTCTGTTGACCTTCCCATGTGCAAAAAAACCCTATACAAATTCGCCCTGAATGTAGACTCCCCATTTGCCACAGTGGTTGTTTATTAGCTTCATGCTGTGTGGAGTCAATGACTCATAGAAGGCACATTTTTCACCTCTTAGCCTTGGCAGCAACGACCAGTTGCTCAAAATCTGCTAACAGGCTCCCTCAGCTATTTCCTGTTGTGTTGTAGTAACACCGCTTTTTCTTAAGGCCACATTAAATTTTAAAACACATTAGAAACATTTCATCTCTGGCCTTCCTCTTCTATTCTTTGTAAAAAAAAGAAAAAAAAAAGGGTTGTGCAAACATGAGGATTATGATTGGTTAGTTTCCCTCCATTTTAACCAACGAAACGTGTTCCTTATCACTATGGTTACATAACAACTAGCTCCCACAGGTGGAAATCCAGCCTCCCAAAGCACCTGGGATAGTTCACCTGGTCCTGCTCACTGTTTATATCTAAATCACCAAGAATGACCCAAATAACTTCATATTTTTAAAAGTTACAGAGGTTATGTTATTTTTAGCCACTTCTATTGTGAAATATACATCACATACAGAAAACTGTGCAAATCAGAAATGTCTAGCTGAATGAATAGCACATGGATTTCCTTGCTCTTCTTCAGTTAAACCCACCTAAGCATGACCCTCTCAATACTATAGTTTACCTCTGTCTGTTTCTTAAAGTATATAAATGGAATTCTGTGATATGTTTTCTCTAGTATTTGGCTTCTTTTGCATGTCATTCTGTTTATGAGGCTCATTCATATTCATATTACTGTGGTCCAATTTTTTCACTGCAGTGTAGTTGTTCATTATATTTTAAAAACCGTTTTCGTGAATCCATTTCATTGTTGATGGACAGTTGGGTTGTTTCCAGTCTAAAGCTGCTATACACACTGCTGCTGTGAAGACTGCTGTACAAGTCTCTTGCTAAAAATAGGCTTTTCTGCTGAGTAGCTGCCTAGGAGTGGAGTTACTCCGAAAGAAGGAATGCACATCTTCACTTTAATAGGTAGTACCAAACCTCTTCCTTTAGTGACTAGAACCAAATGTATGATATAAGAGAGTTTCCATCCCTCTCCATTGTCATCAGCCCCTGGCATGGACATTCCCTTTCATCTTAGCCACCTTGGTGAGTGTGTTTGGAATCTCAATGCTCTAAATTTGCATTTTTTCTGATTACTTATGATCTGGGCATCTTTCCCTATGTTTATTTACCATTTGAATATCTTCAAGTGCCATCCATTTCTCTCTTTTATTTTATTTTATTTATTTATGAATTGGGATCTCACTCTGTTGCCCAGGCTGGATCACAGTGGAACTCCCTGCAACCTTAAACTTCAAGCGATCTTCCCTCCTCGGCCTACAGGCATGAGCCTCCATGCCTGACTATTTTTTAAATTATTATTTTTTTATAGAGATGGGGATCTTGCTATATTGCCCAGGCTTGTCTCGAACTCCCAGCTTCAAGCAATCCTCTCACCTTGGCCTCTCAAATTGCTAGGACTACAGACCATGTTTCTTTTTAAAATATAATTTGGGTAGATTTATTTTTCTAGGAATTTGTCCCTGATTGTCTGGATTTTTAAATGTTTTGCAAAAAAGTTTGCTATAATATTCTCTTACCATAGACTTTGAAGTGTTATCTTCTCTTTAATTCCTGGTATCAACTGTGCTGTCTTTCTTTTTTCCTTGTTCTTCTTTCTCCCTTAATTTATCTTGTCATGGATTTATCAATTTCATGAGCTTTTTAAAAGGAGTATCTTTTGGCTTTGTGAATTTTCTCTATTAAGTGCTTGTTATATAGACATATTACACACCCATCAATTTCTGCTGCTTATTTTATTTTATTTTATTTTTTGAGATGGAGTCTTGTTCTGTCACCGAGGCTAGAGTGCTGTGGTGCTATCTCAGCTCACAGCACCCTCCACCTCCTGGGTTCAAACGATTCTCCTGCCTCAGCCTCCCGAATACCTGGGATTACACGTGTGCACCACCACGCCCAGCTAATTTTTGTATTTTTAGCAAAGACAGGGTTTCACCATGTTAACCAGGCTGGTCTAGAACTCCTGACCTCAAGTGATCCTCCTGCCTTGGCCTCCCAAAGTGCTGGGATTACAGGTGTGAGCCACCATGCCTGGCAATTTCTGCTTTTGTTATTAATACTTCCATTCCCCTCTTGACAAGCCCTGGGTTCTATATTTCAGCCCCATGAGGCTCATCATCTCAATCTTTGGGGTGTGTGTGTGTGTGTGTGTGTGTGTGTGTGTTTATGTGTGTGTGTGTGATGGAGTCTCACTCTGTCGCCCAGGCTGGAGTGTAGTGGCGCAATCTCAGCTCACTGCAACCTCTACCTCCTGGGTTCAGGCGATTCTCCTGCCTCAGCCTCCCAAGTAGCTGGAATTACAGGCACAAGCCACCATGCCCAGTTAATTTTTTGTTTTTTTTTAGTAGAGACGGGGTTTTGCCATGTTGGCCAGTCTGGTCTAGAACTCCTGACCTCAGGTGATCCGCCTGGCTCAGCCTCCCAAAGTGCTAGGATTACAGGCCTGAGCCACCATGCCCAGCCTCATCCCATCAGTCTTTTAGATCCCCTGCAGGAATCAGGAGAGAAGAGAAGAGGGGAGGGGAGGGGAGGGGAGGGGAGGGGAGGGGAGGGGAGGACCGGACCTAAGACCCAGGCTCACAATCTCAGGCTTTCTTCATCTTCTGCATCTTGACTAATTTTTGTTAGCTTTTTTATGCCTTCAGGTAGGTTTTTTAAGCCTCTTTTCATCAGATTTTCTGGCTTTCCTGGAATACCTCATCCACTGTTACAACATAGAATTCCTCCCCCCTACTCTGCCACAGGTACATGTGTGCACGCGTGTGTGCATGTGTGTGTGTATGCTTTAGTGGCAAAATAATAAGTTGATTATAGAATCCATATTCTGAAATAAGCATGACATGCATTTTCCTGCTCATTAACTTAAGGATCAGCATGAACAATAATTGTAAAATTGCATTGTTGGATTGAGATAGATCCTTCCAGGTCCCCCTTTATAAGGAACTCACAGGACTCTTCACGAGTGCGTTTATAGGCATGGTCTGCTACTGGCCTAGATGAGATTCTGCGTCTTCTAGGATACAGAGTTCTTGTCTCCATCTTCTTTGGCTTGGTTTTCTCCATGTTATTCTGGCCCTTGCTGATCTGCACTATGTGGCTTACTTTGCTATTTCGGACCCTTGACCATTTGCAAATCATCTTTGGACTCTGCTAATGAATTGCTCGCCATCCACTCCCATGACTGAGGCTTCACTGATTGATTTTCACGAAATAAGAGAAACAGCTTGTCTTTAAATCCAGAAACTCTGAGCCTGGTTCCTTTGACATGCTGTAGTGACAGGAAAACAGGTAGCCAAACCCACCCTTTGGGCTAAAAAAAAAAACACTTCTAAAATGAGATCCAAACTGAAAACGGACTTCCCCAAGCAGCCAGAAACATGAGCACTATGCAACATCCGTCTGTAACTTTCCCTTCCCCATCTGAAGCTTCAATAATTGAGCCTGCTGAAATAAACTGATAATAGATTATAAAGAGAAAAGCCTTAAAAGAAATGGCAGAAACCACCATTACTGTAGCATTGACCTTATATTCACATGCAGGGGCACCAGAGTCACACAAAATATGAAACTCAAAGAAGCGCCAAATGGTGGAAGTTTAAATACCCTCTTCATAGGAGAAAGGTAAGTAGGGGTGTAGGCAATTTTTGAGGGAGAGTAAATGATTTTAAGGCCCAAAGAACAGAAAATAGCCTGAGATAAACCTTCTGGGCTCTGGGTGAGGTGCCCCAACAATTTACAGGAAAGTGAGAGGCAGAACCACAATGTGAACACAGGTTGCCTTATTATGCAGATAAAGTCTTTCAGATACCAGCCCTCAACAGAATAGATGAAAATTCTCCCCGGGCAAACATGGTGAGGACATTTTTTTCTTTGGGGATTAATCTTCCCTGGTAATGAGATTTTAGACAGGGGATTGAAGCAAACCTCCCCTCCCATCTTGCTGCACTCAGTTTCTTGTAATCTGATCTTCTTTAATCACTTTACTCCGCATTTACAGGCATTATACTGTTTCCCTGCGGCTGGATGACCATTAGGTACATCCTCATGGTCTACTTTTCAATTATGTGATAACATTTTCTCTTCTTAAATGTTATGGCAAGTTTATGAACAAATTTAAGAAGCACAAGTTTCGAGAGTGCCTACCAACTAATGGCAGATTCTACAAGTCACAGAAACCATCAATCTCATCTTTAACCATATCCTAAGCATGTTTTTCTTCAGTGGTGGAAGTT
Organism: Rhinopithecus roxellana; assembly: GCF_007565055.1. Lineage (NCBI taxonomy): Eukaryota > Metazoa > Chordata > Mammalia > Primates > Cercopithecidae > Rhinopithecus > Rhinopithecus roxellana. The sequence goes on from NC_044561.1 coordinate 54,030,483, forward strand.
CTCAGGAGATTTCACAAGTTTCCATGCTCCATTATTCCTTTAAATCCATTGTGCACACCTACATGGGCAGTAGATACCTTGCCCTGCCACAGCCCAAACAGGAATTGCTTTAAAGTGTTGGTATGTTGTATGTGGTTTTTGTGTATGCATGTGTATATGAAATGAAACAATTCTTAAAGTCCAAATGAAGAGAAATATCACCCATAATTCCACCATCATAAAACACAACCAACATTAATCCTTTGATTTTTCTCTTTTCAATATTTTTTTCTACCATGTCTTTGCCAGTGTTGGGACTAGTTTTTCCTTAAATTTCCATTTCCTTGGAAAGATTGTTGCTGGGACCATTTCTTATGAACTACTTGCACTTCCTGTTTTGGTTTTTTTGTTGTTGTTGTTTAGGATTTTTGGTGTTTCCTTTTATTATTTTTTGAGATGAGGTCTTGCTCTGTTACCTAGACTAGAGTGCAACAGCATCATCACAGCTCACTGCAGCCTCAACCTCCCAGGCTCAAGTGATCTTCCCACCTTAGCCTCCCGAGTAGCTGGGACCACAGGCAGGCATCATTATGCCTGGCTAATTTTGTAAATTTGCTGTAGAACAGGGTCCCACTATGTTGCCCAAGCTGGTATCGAACTCCTGTGCTCAAGTGAAGTGTTTTCAAAATGACGTATTTCCATCTCTTACTATTTTCCTGAGTTCTGGTGTTAATTAAATGTAAAATTAAATATTTTGGTTTTTAAAAATATAGATAGCATTTTCCACTGTTTAATTGTATACTGTTTTTAAAAAAGAAAACCTGAAGAGTGCAAGCCTGTAGAGTAGGAAAAGGGGATGAATGAAATTTATCTTACTCCTCCTGCCAGATGCAGTTTCTTACATCTTAACACTAAATACTCATTCTACTGAATTCTCACTTTAAGAATGTTCTGTTATATTTTAAACTCTTTATAGACATATTGATTCTGTGTTGGAAGTGATTAAACAGCCCTCAAGCATTTTAAGCAAACTCTCTTAGTCAGTAAAAGCATTTCCTCTTTCATTCATGTTCTTATGCCCATTCAACATTCTTTTGTGTGCCTGTATCACTTAACCAACAAAGATTTTGGAAACAATCTTTGGATAATACAATGTTTTATTTATCATAATGTGACCTAAAGATCCACATGATTTTGGTTCTTTGTCAGCCCGTGCCACCCCATGGTTTGGAGAAAAGAGATCCCCCAGCCCCCGGCCTTTCGAGGGGTGGGACTCTCATCCCGGGTCTTCGTGGGGATTCACGCTTGGGGCTGCTCCTGTATTTAGTCTTTGTCCACCCGACACAGACTCGCAGTGCCTAATGCATTCCAGGCACCGTGCTGAGTGCTAGGAATAAAGAAATATCTGTACCTGTTACAGTCTGGTTGGGACCAGAAACCACCAACGTGATAAGCAAATGAGTGTATAAAGTAACAGAACGTGGGCTGTACCCTGAAGAAAAATAAAGTAAAAGGTAAAGACTGACCAGGAAAGGGGATGGGCGTGGGGAGGAAAACCATATTAAACTGAAGTATACCTTCCACCTTGCCTTGTATTATGATCAAAAGAAATCCCTTTGCTGTACTTTCCTCCTGATATTCTTCACACACACATACACAGGCACAACTGTAAGCCCCTGACAACAGTGGTGACGTCTATCTCACCTTTGTGCACCCCCAAAGCTGAACACAGCTATGCATGACAGACACCATTTGGTTAAACCAAAGAAAATCTTTCCATGATGTCTCCATTAATTTCACGTGGCCAACCAGCCATTCCTGGAAGTTTCTTGAGTTTTCTGGAGATCCCTTCTGCCTTTAGGCATCTTCTGTCTACTCAGTGAGTAGTTCCTGGGGCTTTCCTAACAGCAGTTCTGCTTATCTGATACCTGCTGGATGTCGTTCAGAAAAATGACATTGGAGGCTGAGGCCTCAAACTTCAGCTCCATATTCTTGGTCAGGTTTCAGATTTTCACTTAAACATGGCCCTGTCTGCGATGCCAACAGACTTTGTCTCAATATATCATCAGAGGGTGATCTGGCACTCCCACACAGTCCCACAAATACCTCTGACTGTCTGATAACTCATCATTAAACACCATGTTCCCCAAGAGGCTATGGAGGCCAGGCAGGGAGGACCTCTCCCTTCTAAGAAAAGGAGCCTCTTCCAGGGCTCACAACAAAATGTCAAGTTCAGCAAAAGAAAAAAATGGAAGTCTTTGTTTCACGCTTGCAAAAAGGCTCAAATTTTCACGTGTGCTTCTGTTTATATTACGTAAAAAGCCCATTTTTCTAGGGATAAAGGCACCTTAAGAAGAGTTGTAAGGAGAAGAGACTGTAGGTCCTTTCTTAAGCAGAATTCAACTGATTAGACCCTGGTCAGACACTCCAGTCAGACCCAGAAACAGAAAACAGTGCCAATCCGAACGATTCAGCTTGATCCGTTCAAAACAACACATCATGAGACGGCATTATGGACAAGCATGTTACGATAAAACTCTGCTAAAGTGGCTTTTGCTGCAAAGTGGGAAATGGTTCTAGGAACTTACAGCTTTAATAAGGTCCAACAACGAATAAAATGGAGGTCTGAGATGGAGACCTGGGCTTCGACCTGCAGAAATAAGAATGGAGGCCTGTTGGGTGCTTTGCTGCGGGCAGTGTGTTCTCACATGCCTTTTCCAGCTGCCTCTCGCCTGATTCTCAGACACCGCCGAGAGCTTGGTGGTGTTCTCTAGCACATGTTACAGATGAGGAAACCCAATCTCTGACAGCTGGTCTATCCACCTGTTTGGAAGGGGCTGAACTCTGTTCCCCCCAGTTTCATCTGTTGAGGCTTTAACCCCCAGTACTTCAAAGTGTGACTTGATTCAGAGATGGTCTTTCAAGAGATAATTAAGGTGCAGTGAAGTCATTAGCGTGGGCCCTAATCCAATCTGACTGGTGTCCTTACAGGAAGAGGAGATTAGAACCCAGACATGACCATGTGAGGACACAGGGAGAAGGCGGCCGTCTGCAAGCCAAGGAGGGAGGCTCAGAAGGAACCACCCCTGCTCACACCTGGATCTCAGACTTCCAGTCTCCAGGACGGAGAAAATAAATGTTGTTGAAGCCGCCTACCCTATGGTACTTTATTATGGAAGCCCTAGTACACGAATACATTAAGATAAGGTCTCTGAGGGCAGAATGGGGCTTTTGCTATTTTGATGAAAGTTCTTTGGATTCTGCAAAGCTGACCTCATATTCTGAGATGATTTTGGTAGAAGGCATGCGGGCTACCTGCTCACTCCCTGCTCCTCTCATTCCTCCTCACTTTCTCTCCTGTTTTCATCCTCTTCCCTCTCCCTTTCTCCTTCTTTCACACCAGGGGGATATGTTTGCCAATCATCCGCAAAGTGCCTATTGTGTTTCACGTAAACGCTTTTAATTTTAACGCATGCTATTTATCTGATCATGATTTGACTCTTTTCCTTTTGGATGGTTTTCAAAATCAATCCTTGTTGCAGGGTGAATATTTAACCTGTTACTTTTGTTTTTGGAGACAAGGTCTCGCTCTGTCACTCAGGTGGGATTGCAGTGGCATGATCACAGCTCACTGCAGCCTCAAACTCCTGGGCTCAGATGATCCTCCCAGCCTCACGAGTTGCTGGGACTATAAGGCATGCACCACCTCACCCAGCTAATTTTATTTATTTTTTTGTAGAGATGGGGTCTTGCTGTGTTGCCCAAGCTGGTCTTGAACTCCTGGCCTCAAGCAGTTCTCCTACCTCAGTCTCCCAAAGGACTGGGATTACAGGTGTGGGCCACCATGCCTGGCCTAACCTGTAACTTCTAATTGCTACCTCAACATTTCCGAAAATGCCTTTATTCTGCCTGTGCACTGGATTGGTAGTTTCTATAGGTGTAGAAGCCCAGGTTGAAAACCACCTTCCTGCAGAAAGCTCCATCCTCTTGTCATTTCCAGAGTGGCTGCAGGGAAAGCTAAAGCCATTCTGAGTCCTGAGTCTTCACGGGTTGCCTTTTTTTTTTTCTCCCTGGAAGCTTGTAAAATCTTCTTCCTGTCCTCATTGTTCCGAAATCGCACAGCAACGAGCCTTCGTGTGCGTCTATTTTTATCTCTTGTACTGAGCCCTTTAGACCTGCAAGCTGGTGTTATTCATTTCTGTAAAAGTTTCTTGAATTGTGTTTTAAAGACTTATCAGCTTCTCTGTTCTCTCCTCCTGGAATTCATCTGGAAGCTGCATTTCCTGATCTGGGCCTCCAACTTCATACATTCTCTCCCTTGTCTTCTCTCTTTTCACTTTGCTCTATTTTCTAATAGAATTTTCCAGCCACGCCTTCTCATCCTTGTACTGAGGCTTTCCTTTTGGCTGTCATGTTACTTTCCCCAAGCTTACTGAGAGCTTATTGTTATTTTCCGAATGTTGCTTTCTTACGGTCTCTCATTCTTGATGCATAGATGAAAACTCGTCTCATCTCTCCAAAGGTGTGAACAGTAGGTGGAGTCTCGGTTTCCTCCAGATTTCTTTTGACTTTTATTTTCACCTGAGATACAATTCACATAGCATGAAATTTGGCCTTCTTCAGGCTATTCACACAGCTGTGCAACCACCACCATCATTTATCCCAGGCTATTTTTATCACCTTAATAAGAAGCTCCATACCTCTTAATATTCATTCCCCATCTCCACCTCTCCCCAGCCCCTGGGAAGCACTAATTCACTTTTCCATGTCTATAGATTTGTCTATTCTAGAAATTTCATGTAAATGACATAATACAATTTCTGGTCTTTTTTTTTTTTTTTTTTTTTTTTTTTAAGATGGGATTTTGCTCTTGTTGCCCCCGCTGGAGTGCAGTGGCGTGATCTCAGCTCACTGCAGCCTCCATCTCCTGGGTTCAAGCAATTCTCCTGCCTCAGCCTCCCGAGTAGCTGGGATTACAGGCACCCATTACTGTGCCCACCCTAATTTTTTTGTATTTTTAGTAGAGATTTTTATATTTTTAGTAGAGACTGGGTTTTGCCATGTTGGCCAGGCTGGTCTCAAACTCCTGGCCTCAGGTGATCCGCCCACCTCGGCCTTCCAAAGTGCTGGGATTACAGGCACGAGCCACTGTGCCCAGCCAATTTCTGGTCTTTTGTGTCTGGCCTTTTCCACTGAGTATAGATAGTGTTTTCGAGGTTCATCCATGTTGTAGCCTATGTCAGTACTTCATTCCTTTTTAAGGCTGAATAATGATCCCTTGTACGGAGAGACCACATGTTGCTTATTCACGCATCTCTCGACAGACACCTAGGTTGACTCCATCTGTTGGCTGTTGCGAATTGTGCTGCTGTGAACACGGGTGCACAAACTCAATGCAGATTTGACTCACACTTCCCTGGTAGCTAATGGTAACAATACTTAACATCTTTTCATGGGCTTATTAGCCCACATTGTTTTTAAAATTTTTTCATGTGCTTTTACCTTTCACATTTGTTACCTCCAGCAGGTCCTTGGTGGTCAGGGCCACGGCTGCTTTGTCGTCCTTTTTTTTTTTAAGTTGGCAAAAATTTTTTTTTTCTTTTTTTTAAATTGTTTAAAATCATACTTTAAGTTCTGGGATACCTGTACAGAACATGCAGGTTTGTTACATAGGTATACGCATGCCATGATGGTTTGCTGCACCCATCAACCCATCATCTACATTAGGTATTTCTCCTAATGCTATCCCTCCCCTAGCCCCCCACCCCCCAACATGCCCCAGTGTGTGATGTTCCCCTCCCTGTGGCCATGTGTTCTCATTGTTCAGCCCCACTCATGAGTGAGAACATGTGGTGTTTGGTTTTCTGAAGCCATCATTCTCAGCAAATTAACACATTTATTTTTCTTTTTTTGAGACAGAGTCTCTCTGTGTTGCCCAGGTTGGAGTGCAGTGGCATAATTTCTGATCACCACAACCTCCACCTCCTGGGTTCAAGTGATTCTGGTGCCTCAGCCTCCTGAGTATCTAGGACTACAGGCGTGCACCACCACACCCGGCTAATTTTTATATTTTTAGTAGAGACTGAGTTTTGTCATGTCGGCCAGGCTGGTCTCGAACTCCTGACTGCCCACCTCGGCCTCCCAAAGTGCTGGGATTACAGGTGAGAGTCACCATGCCCAGACTGTCTGTTCATTTTTCATCTGGGGAAACCCAAAAGCAGATTTAGGCATTTGCACAGGGGCCCATCCACCAAGAGCTCCCTTGTAGCATGCTCTGCCTGAACCATTTGTTAGGAGACTCCTAATGGAATTTTTTTTTTTCTGGACCAGAGAAGATGCTTCCAGTCTGCTGCCTGGAAGGTAAATGTCTAGTTGCCATCTTAGGGAGCTCAGGGACTCTGCATTCTGCTGTGTCTGTTTCCTCAATGTCCTGTTTTCTGTATCGTCCGACCTGCCATTGTGCCTGAGGTCCTCTGTGCCAGCAACTGCAGTTCCAAAGAATAAAATCCCCATGTTCAGCCAGGGTAAATGAGGAGCAGGCATTCAGGGATCCAACTGCCTCCCAAATAACCTTCATCCTGTCCTCCTTCCTTAGGCCTCCTCCACTCCCACTTCTGGAGACACTGGGTCCTGAACATCAATGTTCTGCCGTGCAAATCAGGCAATTTCTGCACGGCTGGTGTAGGATTTGGTTTTCTTAAATAGGCCAAGCCCAGCTCCACCATCCACCTGAGCTCCAGCTTCTAAAATCTGCACCCTGTTCTCTCTTCTCCTGGTCTCCTCATCTATCCTTGGGGATTTACAACTTAAAAAAAAAACTTTATTGAAGGTAGTTGAGTTCCTCTTTGCCATGTTTACCTGGGAGGCTTCCTAGTGATGTCTTTAATTTTCACATTGCGTTTCATGTTTTACAATGATTGTCTCATGAGACAATCCTCATGAGAACCTCTGGGGAAGATACGATAGTCACCTCCCAGTCAAGAGGAAATTGAAACTTAGAAAGTTTCAGGGAGGCATCCACATTTGCATATGGCAATGTGGAGCTGGGACTTGAGCCCAGATGTCTGACTGCAGAGCCTGCACTAGCCCTGAGCTAAATGGTGCAGTTATTGCCAGTTACTTCATGGCTAGGCCTTGTCACAGTGGCTCAATGAAACCAGCACTCAGGAAGAGGTGCAGGGAGAGGAGGACCTGCAATGTCCAGGGTACCATGCTGATGGGCAGTGGGAAGCTGTGCCCAGTAGTAGCACTGGTCATCAGAGATAAGAGGAGATGAATGTCAGTGCAGAATTGGCAGGATATCTGGAGCCAGCACTGTGCCAAGGCACTTCAACAGGACATGGGTAAGGGTGGGGGCATCCTCCTCTGCATAGGGGTATGCTTGGCTCCAATGGGGGCAATAGAGAACTGCAGCTATGTAAGCATTGATGAGTACTGCTCCTGAAGATTCTGTGACTTCTATTATAACAATTTTCAATCTCTACTCCATTGAAATGCCCTCCTTAGAACAATTCATAGTCAAATTGCTTCCAGAGATAATTGGTGGAGATCACAGTTTGCTAGACTGATAGCCTTTGTTAATGGATCCAGGAACCATGGAAGTTTCACCTTGGAAGAGACTTGGATCCCTTCTAAACCAACATGTTTCTCTTGGGGAAACTCAAAGAGGCCAAAGGCCAGACCCAAGGTGCAAGACTGGTAAGCAGCAGCTTTGGGACCATTTTTTGGGGGAGAACAGGAAGACGTGGGGGAAAGGTGGCTCAGGAGCCTGGAAGGGACATGGGGAAGGGGTCCATGAAATGCCAGCTTATGGAGCTGAGTAGGAAAGCTTGCAAAGGACTCAGCTACCTCCCCAACCTCCACATCTAGGGCCAATCAGGAAGATGCAGCAATGGCCACCATCAGAAAAGGAAACCTGCAGAGGACATCTGTTACCGATATTTTGAAGCCCTAACTCCTGGGACCTCAGAATGTGACCTTATTTGGAAATTGGAAATAGAGTCCTTGCCAATGAAATTACTTAAGTTGAGGTCATATAAGACCTCATCCAAGGATGGGCCCTTCATCCAAGAAGACCGGTGTCTTTATAAGAAGAGAAGAAGAGACACAGACATAAAGGGGAGAGGACAGCCATGTATGTGATGATGAAGGCAGAGACTAGAGGGATGAGTCTACAAGCCAAGGAATGCAAGGATGGCTGGCAACACCAGACACTCAAAAAGGTAAGAAAGGATCCTTCCCTACAGTCTTCAGAAGGAGCATGGCCCTGCTGACATGTTGATCTTGGACTTCTGGCCTCCAGAACTGTGAGGGGGTACATGTCTGTGGTTTTTAGCTACCTGGTTTATGGTGGTTTGTTGCAGCAGCCTTTGGAAAGGTAATTGAATGTTCCATGAGGTGTCATGAGAATGGGACCTAGAATTAGCTCTGCTGCTCTGTATGGCATCACTTTTTTTGTCCTTTGTTTGATTCCCCTTATTAAAAGTAACTGGAGGTCAGGTGCAGTGGCTTACATCTGTAATCCCAGCACTTTAGGAGGCCGATGCAGGTGGATGGCTTGAGGCCAGGAGTTCAAGACCAGCCTGAGCAACATGGCGAAATCCTGTGTCTACAAAAAAAAAAAATACAAAAATTAACTGGGCGTGGTGGCACGTGCCTATAGTCCCAGCTACTCAGGAGGCTGAAGTGGGAGGATTGCTTGAGCCCAGGAGGTAAAGGCTGTAGTGAGTTGAGATCGCACCACTGCACTCCAGCCTGGGCAACAGAGTGATACCCTGTCTCAAAAACAAAATGCAAAACAAAAAAACAAAGAGCAATTGCTTTTAAACCCAAACCTAGGTGATAGTCAGTGTTTGTGTGCTAACTTCCGGTGAGCACTCACATGCCTAGCTCGCTGGAGTCCTATGTTCCCAGGCTTGCCTCTGTCTGCCTGTTCCTCTGGGTCTCCACCCACAGAGGTAGCCGTGGCTCTGCAGCTCTGGAGCCTCAGGGCTGGAAGCAGATGAGGAGAGGCCTTTGTTGGTCCTGCTCAACCAATGCCCCTGCTGCCCCATAGAAGAAACAGTGGATGTGTTTAGAAAATGATACCAAGTTTACCCCTGAAACGCAATTGCATATCCTGTGTAGGCTGAGTGAGGCAAGGTGAAACTATTGACTGGTATCACTTGAGATACAGCCAACTGTTCAAACTGAAACTGAAAGACAGCATGATCCCTGTGAGGAAAAAAGGGCAGAAGTAAAAGCACGAAATTGTCACTTGTGTAGTGGCAAACAAAAAAGAAAGAGAAAATAGGTTTCACTTATTTAAATTATAAAAGTAGTTAGTATGTACTGATTCAAAAAACTTCAAAGATATAGAAGTGTATAAGATAGAAACAGAACTGCGTCTGCCTCCACCTCCTCCCCTGCCCACAAGTCAGCCCTCTACATTCAGACTCCCCAGAAGCAACTGTTTTAATGCGTGGTAAACATATTTAGAAGAACTTTCTCTGCACATAAAAGCATGCTCTAACATCATTCTGTTTCACTTCGTTTTATTTTAAAACCACAGTATTCGATGACTTGCTTTTTTACTCACTGGTATATTATGGGCAACTTTTCATAGCAATGAATACAGATTTATCTCAGAAAGTAATCTTGAATCAATTTCAGAATAACTCTGTGGGATACATGGGGGATTATAAATTCACAACGTGCCTTGGGGGAATATACCGCCTGTTTCTATGGATTCAATTTGCAGTACATTAATTTGGCACACCACAAAGGCTGGATGGTTATCAATAGATTGGGTCAAGAAGAGAAGTATACAAAGCATGCAGCTAGTTTCAAAGCTACGGTTGTCACCACAGATGTATGAAGGGTCTATTCCGTAAGTTGGAGAAAGTGATTATTAGAGAAGCCTCAATAAAGGCCAATAGTTACAGATGATTTGAAATTTTGCCAACGTAGAAAACAGTTGGAAAACCAGTGGAAATTGCATTTTTTATCTTGAGTCAAGTAGGGAATAAACTTAATTTACATAGTATAAGAATGGTTGATATACAATGTAATCCTAAATCTTAAAATTGCTGGAGATAATTCACAAAGAAAACCAAAAAAATCCAAAAAAAAAAAAGTAGTTAAAAGAAGATTTTATCTTCTTTCAGAGGATAAACAATCTCAAGATTTCATAATTCTTTGCATGTCTCAGAAAAACAAAATTCATTCAAGCGATTTCAGACATTTGGAAGAACAAAATTAATTTTCTCTACCCAGATGAACCATTCATTCCATCAGAGGTTCTCAACTGGGGGCAATTTTGCCTCCCCACCCCCGGAGGACGTTTGACAACGTCTGGAAACATCTTTGATTGTCACCACTGGGGGCAAACGGTGGGAGGATGTGCTGCTAGTCCGATAGGTGGAGGCCAGGGGTGCTGCTCAACATCCTACGATGCACAGGACGGCCCCCGTCACAGAGAATGATCTGGCCTCAAATGCCAACAGCGCTGAGGCCGAGAAACTCTATGTGATACTTTCCTAAAGGGATGGCTTTTTGTTTCATTATCTTATTTAATCAACTTCATAAACACATCAGAAACATAGGTCACACCATTTTCTTGTGAATCTAAACCAGTCTAACGTAAAACACCCTAATCTTCCTCCAAAACAAAATAGAAGTGAAAATTCTGTATGAAGAGTGACTCACATGTAAAACTACGAAGTGAGGATAAACAGTAATGCCCAAAACACATAGCAGACCTTCCAGGCAGGCAAGAGATGACTTCAGACATTGGAGGGTACGTCGCGTCTCACGCAACGAATCCAGAAGCCATCCTGCAACTCACAAGAAACCTACTTGTCGCTTGAAAAGGATTCTGAGCCAGGAGAACAAGGTTAAAATTATGTCCAACATAAAGGGAAGGAAAAGAAACTTAGCCTCTTACGTGCTTAATCACCTAATAAAACACACACTTGCACACAAATCGCACACACACACACAAACACACACACACACTTAAAATACTTATTTTGGATTCTTGTGAAAAAAATCCAGCTCAAGTCTATGGGAAAAAAAAAAAAAAAAATCATGACCAGAAAAATCTTTCCATTTTCACTGGGTACCAGCCAATAAATCTTAGCCTCTGATGCTCTACTGAGTTCAGCCTCTCACTTTTCCGCCCTGCTCCCATCCCACCCCAACACCGAATCAGCGCCAGCTCTGGATTTTACACTCGTAAGCTCAGCTCAGGCACTGGTAGAGGTGGAGCATCTCCATTCATACCTGCTTTGAAAGATACCCTTGTCTTACTCAGCTGGAAGCTCTTTAAGCCCCCCATTAAGGCCAAAGAATGTGAAACATCTCAAACAGCACAGCATCATGTACATAAACTGTTTATTTAAGAGCAGGCAGTCATAGACTGTGGGTGATCTGGGACATGCATCAATAGATTTACTGTGGCCTCAGAAAAATCCACGCAGTAACCACAGCAGAGAGATGACAAAGAGTTGGTTGCAGGAGGCCTCTGCCTGGGGAGGAGGGCCACCTACCCTGTGCAGTTCAGGCAGAGCACAAACGCTCCTCGTAGGGCCCTGGGGAAGGCTGAATCCAGTCTGCCCCTGGCTTGCCTAGCTTGGCCCTGGGCAGAGCACATTTCCTCCACCCCTCACAGGGGTGAAGGTTACTTGTACCAGCCCAATGCAAATACTTTGGTGAATGGGCTACCCTAAAACAGAGGATGATGAAGAAGGATGGTCACTCCCAGTGTATAATGAGGGGTTCCCTTTAAATAAGCTTTGCTCTGCCCTCTGCGTTTTCATTAGGAGCCAGAAAACTGCTGAGCCTTATTTGTGTTTAAGCCATCATAAACTAAATAATCAGTTCCTATTAATGACCCTAATTATTCAGCTCCTATTTTTAAATGCTGGTCTTTCAGCATGCTCTATGTGGGTGGTTTTAATTAAGCCTAATTGTAGATACGTCACATCCAAACAGACACCCTACTCAAATGATTAACAGGGCTTGGAATCTAGTTTACTAAATAGGGTTTGCAATGGGATCATGATGTCTATCAAGCTGAAACGTATCATATAAATTATTTCTCTGATAACTGTAATGGCAGAGCGAATTGTTTATTCGAGTCATTTAGGATTAGAGCCACCACTGGTCTCAGAAGCTACATTCTCAGAGCAGTTGTCAAGTTTGCTGAAAGATTATTTTCTTAAATTAGCTCTAAGTTGGAATGTACTGGGTTTTCTTTTGCATTTATATTTCCAGAGGCCTTCTTCTTAAAAACTGTCTGCTGACATGGCAAAATGACTGTATCATTTAAGAAGCACTAATCTTAAGTAAAAACAAACGAACAATTCACCTTCAATGCAAAGACCAATTGCTCTTCTTCAGCCCTTCCCTAGCAATCTGCTTTTGATCACTGACCATGCACTCTCAAGCTTCTGATTCCCCTAAATCTCACCTGATTTTCCAACACCTCTGAGAGCTTGGAATTGCCACTTTTTACACATGAGAGGTGAGGATATCGAATTTCTAAAAAGTTATCTGACCAGCCCAGGATCTCCTGGGGCAGAGCTGGGCTTAAGAATCACCTGCTTGAGATTTCACCCACAGGTGCCTGACCCATGGGGCTCTGACTTCTTGGGTTAAAGCATCATCCGTGCACCTTGTCACTCTACATGGGCGGAGCAAGCTAACCCAGAAGCCAGTCAGGAGCCACCATAACAAACACAGCCGTGACTCAGCACTCCAGCTGCACACCTCCACCTGTCCACACTGGACACTCAGTGCCCACAAAGGATTTGAAATTATCCCAAGGGCCTTTCACAGGACACATAAAAGCAAATACAAGCTGTTCTCACTGCTGTGCTGCAGAATACATTATCCACTGGTTGACCACACAGATTCAGTGAAATATTGTCAGAAGTTCACGTGAAAACTGTTGTCGCCATGATGTGCTTGTAGAGCCCTCTGTCAAATCCAGCAGCGTAAGACAAATCCAGCAGTGTAAGACAAACGACCAATAGAGACAGTCGTTTCCAGGGTAGGGTTTTTATTATTTTTAGCAAATTTTTCCTTGTAAGCGTTATGTTTCGGATGCTTCGATGGGCAGATTAAGATGTACTGTGACAGTGATCAAGAATTGGCAGTCGATAGAATTGAAATTATGACTCATTTCAGGTGTGGTCTTCACCAGGTCTCACTCATAGGCCTTAACTGTCAACTGAATTGAAAGGGGGTCCTTGTAGTCAAGGTCAGAATTTGGGAGGCTCAGAAAATCAAGAGCTGATTGCTGTCCATGGACAGATGTGACCTTTAGGTGTTTGGCCACCCAGTCTAGTTGACTTGGATGAAATGTGTAGAGAGGCTAGAGCCACAGACTTTGGTTAAATTTATCTGACAGAATTCTGAATTCCTTCTGTGTTATCTTGCATTGCTTAGAGTTTTCTCAACACAGCTATTTTGAATTCTCTGTCTCAAAGGTCACATATCTCTTTCTCTAGGATTGGTCACTGATGCCTTCTTTAGTTCACTTAGTGAGGTCATGTTTTCCTGGGTAGTGTTGATCTTGTAGGTATTCTTTTGTGTCTGGGTATTGAAGAGTTAGGCATTTATTGTATCTTCACTGTCTGGAGCCACAGACTTTGGAATCAGACACACCTGATTATACATCTCGGCTCCTCCATTATTCACTGTGTGACTCCAGACATGTTACACAACCTCTCTGAGCTTCTGATTCCCTGCATCCATAAAACTAGACAGTCATACTTAAATTATTGAGTCATCACAAGGTTTAAATTAATTAATGGAGACAAAGTGTCTTACTCATAATAAACACCAGTAGATGTCAAAGAGAGAGAGTGTCTTTTTTATCTGAGCATTTGTACTGAAATGAGAACATTATGATAGCAGTGAATAGCAAAGCCAAAGTAACCATAATTTTTAAATATCCCCTAATGAACTGACCATGTAGAGAAGTAGTTGACAGTCAAACCCCCTCTACATCTACCATCAGCCTTAACTGTAGTCTATTGGGTCAATGTCTATGCCAGTCTTAGCAACAAATGAAGATTGAAAACACTGCAAATACAGTGCAAACTGATGATGACATGAAACTCCAAATCTTGCCTATCGTATAAAATTCCCTGAAGTTAAAGAAAGTGATGGAGGAACTACCATAATTGTTCAGTGTGCAGTGAAAGCTGATGTTACCACTATAATCTAAAATTCAGTACTAAAATCCCAAATTGGTTGGGTGCTATGGCTCACTTCTGTAATCCCAGCACTTTGGGAGACTGAGGCTGGCAGATCACATGAGGTCAGGAATTCGAGACCAGCCTGGGCAACAAGGAGAAATCCTGTCTCTACTAAAAATACAAGAACTAGCCTGGTGTGGTGGCACACAACTGTATTCCCAGCTACTTGGGAGGCTAAGGCAGGAGAATTGCTTGAACCCAGGAAGTGGAGGTTGCAGTGAGCCAAGATTGCACCACTGCACTCCAGCCTGGGCAACGGTGAGGCTCTGTCTCAAAATAATAATTATAATCCCAAATTACTTCTTTTCTTATTTTAAGTTTTATTTTTCAAGACGAAGTTTTCGCTGTCACACTGCCCTTATTGGTTCTATGAAATCATGTTCCCCATTTTAAGTAAATTCACTTTAGGTGGACTTTTCCTGGTAAAAATTACTCTTTGAAGACAGAGGTCTACGTATATATAAACTTACATGTGTCATTTCACAGAATAAGGAAGAAATGGTTTCACAAATTATATTGCATCAATATGAACTCTCTTTGGGCACAAACACAGGATAACACCTGTCAGATAGGATGAAAGTGCGTGTGTGCCGCTGATGAATGGGATGAAAAGAGAAGGAAGATAATACGAAGAGAAGGCAAGAAGAAGGCGAATCAAACAGACAGAAATGGAACTTCCCTCAAAGGTGGTGCAGACCCGCCTGGGGCCCCTGAGAGCAGGAAGGCTTTCCTCCTGAATCCGGCAGAGCGCTTCTCACCACGTGGCCAAAGTCTGCCTCGTGCGTGAATGTCATTGCCTAAGTGACTTCGAGACGCAAATGGAGCGTGGTTTCACCCTTGGTCTCTCCCCCTCTGGTTCACGCCCATGTCTGATTCCTGGGCACTGCTTTGCTTCAGAAGGCCACCTCCAGTCTTTCCTACCCACTTCCAATTTGCCCTTGCCCCTTCCTCCAAGCCGAGGCAGTGGTTGTGTAAACATAGCTGTGTGTACAACACTCAGCTTTTACACTGGTCTCCATTGAATGAGTAATCGCATTACCAACCTTCTAAGCAAGTCGGCTCCCTCAGGACTGCCGTCTTCCAGCCCTCGTAGTATGAAAATGAGTCGTTAGTTCATTCATCACAATAATATGAGTCACATGTTATGAAAAGCTAGGAGGATGTATTTTGTGTACACTGAAATCTAAGGTTTGCAAATTTCTGCAATTTAACTTTATTGAGGAGGGAGTGGGGTAGAAATGAATTCCACATTTTTTCAAAGTACAAAAACCCACATCAGGCAACATCTGCTTGAATCAGTCTCCAAGGACTCACTGTAAACGGTTGTTGATATAAATAGATGTGCTTTTAAGCAGAGACAGATGTCCCAGCCCCAAATGTTAAGAAAACACAGAAAACAATTAAGTTCAAAGACATGTTGGTTTTCATTTCTTTCCCAATAGGTGAATCTTCATTGGGCTATGACAATGCAGGGTGGAAGAAACAACACTGTGTTTCCCAGTGGAAAGGCATGTTGTGCTATGGGTGGCAGGTGTGAGCCGCACACATGCAGGATGGCGTCCACTTGCCTCCCTAGTGTTGCTCGAGAGGCCCGGGTCATGACGCCTTCTCTTACTCATGCATTCTCATGGCATTTGCTGATTTATTTGAAGACTCCCCTATTCAGAACCCTCAGAATATTATTTCAGGGAATACTAAGTGGGAGGCATTAGAAAATAAGTTCCCGGAATTTGGGGGTCCATGGGAGAAGAAACTAGAAGCCAGCAGGACTCTGGAACAAGAGTGGGCTATGGGACCATGGTCCTCAGTGGGAACAGGCCTGCCTCTCGTTCTCCCAGAGCAAGGATCTGAAATCCAAAGGATGATCAACAAATCTGCATTTCAGCAGGAGGAACATTCCCAGTGAGCTTATCAGGAAAGCTAGCGCCAGGCAGAAAGGGTCATTTCTACACAGAGAAATTCACATTGTGTCAGGCACTTTGTCAGAAAGCATTCTGACATAGATTCTCTTGTTGAATGTGAGGGATGTGATGAAGTATTTAAAGCTTCACAGAAATTAGCGACGTAAGGCAAGTTCACATTTTGACCATACCACCCTTTACATGGTAGAAAATTCTACCCCACATGCCCAAAGCAGGTCTTCCCTTCCTTCTGAGAGGCTGAGACAAACACCTTCCTGGGCTTTGGGCCAAGCTTTCCCAGGAAGAGAAGGAAACTGTAGCTGCTTTGGAGGGTTCTTCAGACTAAATTGGGGGTGCCAATGCTGGAAGATAAAACAGGCTGGCAGGCCACCCCCCACCCCAGGCCCCAGCCAGAGCATCCCAGGCCCCATCCCAGGTTCTGTGGTACAGGCAGAGGGAGGGTGGTTGGTGCTCTTCACCCCAAGGGCATGGCCGCCTTTCTGACATCACCTGGGAAGGGGACACCCAGGCTGGCTGAGGTTTAAGGTAGAAAAGCCTAGCTCCTTCGTTGTTTGTCATGAAGCCAAATGATCTGGAACTTGGTTCTTTCTCAAATAGTCAGGAAAAAAAAGTCAAAACAAAGGCCCGGGCATCACAAATCACCTCAGGACACATGTCACACTCTTCCTGGGCCCGAGCACTATTAGTGATTAGAAATAACCACTCAGGTGTGAGCACACAGGCTGGGCAGACTGTCAGAAGCTGCAAAAGCAGGTCTCTGGTTGTGTCAGGCGGATACCACAATCAGTCAGCAATCTAAAAGTCTGGTGTCCATGCTGCCAGACATCTGTGAACATTAGGATAACATGTCATATTAATCAGGCATTCACACGGAGGCCACAAGCGATGCCTGGTGTTTGTAGATGTAGCGTCGTTAGATAAGCCACCCCTTGCTCTCTTCCTGGGCACACAGGAGGACCACCTTTCCGTTTCCTCCCATTGGGTTCTGGTAAGGGCAGTGTGGACAGAAGTGATGGGAGTCCAGTAGAATTGGCCATAAAGCACTCTGAGTGATCTTTGACACACTCTCTTCCCCTTCTGTGGCAACCCTGGAGGCTGTGTATTGACCATGGTGGCTTCACAAGACATAAGGAGACTAGATCCCTGGGTTATCACACAGAGAAGAACCCAGCAGAGCTTCTCAGACTGCATCAGAATGAGGATGAGGGGAAGCAAACCTTTGTGACATTACAACACTGAGATTAGGAGATTGTTAGCGCAGCTAGCACTTATTATTCTGATGCATGCATCTTGTTTCTGGGAAGTATAGATGGATACCACCAAGCAAGGTGCTTTGAAGTAGTTTGTTGATTGGCATTTTCCAGATCAAGTGTATAGTTTAAGATCAGTCCCCCAAAAAATCACAGTTGGGAAGAGAAAGAGAAGCCCAAGAATGAAAGAAGTGTGATGCTGCTCACTTTGGGACCGAGTCCCATTAGATTCCTAGAGCAAAAAGAAACTGCAAGGGTTACTCAGTTAATTCTCTAATTCTGAGCATAGCTGTGCCCAGATCATCCTTGAGGGACAGTCTGTTCCCTATTCCCAAATGCAGCCAAGCATGAAATTCCACAGCCCATCCTAGTAATTTAGTGACTTGAAACCCAGGCCCTGGGAGCTCTTTCTGAGGGCCAATCCAAGCCCCTTGCTGGGCTGTATCTTGCTCCCATTTCTCCTTTTCCCTGAGGAAACAGACCGTTGCTTACAATTTTGATATGGTGTGTCTGCATTTATTTGATTACTAACATCATATGAATTCCCCATCACTCTTTATTCTTAAAGTAAAATAATGCATTTCCCTTAAATTTATTTAATCCACCCAGCAATTCCTGACGATGCAGCCAGCTCCACTCTTCTAAGAACTTAGAAGGCTCAATAGAGAAGTTAGGACATTAGGAGAGAATTCTAGAGGCCAGGATGAATGTGGGGAAACATAGTGAGAAAACCAGCTTGGTTGGAGTGGAAACTTCCACTGGGGAATGGACAAGAAGGGCTCGAGGGGAAGAAGAATAAGAGCCAGTCTTGGAGGGTGTGGTAGGTGGGATAATGGCCCTCCAAGGATATCTAAGTCCTAATCCCTGAAACCTGTAAATATGTGGCTTTACATGGTCAAAGGTACTTTGCAGATGTGATTAAATGCAGGACCTCGAGGTGGGAAGATGATTTTAGATTATCCAGATGTTCCCAAAATGTAATCACAAGCATCTTTAGAAGAGAGAGATGAGTCTCAGACTCAAAGAGGGAGATGAGGTAATGGAAGCAGAGGCTGGGGAGAGAGAGTTCAAGATGCTATGCTGCTTGAAGATGAAGGGGGGACCCTGAGCCAAAGGATGCAGGTACCTGTAGAAGCTGGGAAAGGCAAAGAAATGAATTCTCTGCTGGAGGCTCCAGAAGGCATGCAGCCTTGCAGATACCTTGATTTTAGGAATTCTGACCTCTAAAATTGTAACATCATATATTTGTGTTGTTTTAAACCACTATGCTTGTTGTCATTTGTTACCATGGCCAGAAGAAATGAATGCAGACAATTTCAAATTTGAAGCTGATAGGACTTTAACCTGCCAAAAAATCGGGGTCTTGGACTCGGAAGGTCTTTGAACAGAGTCATGAAATCATTCATTCTTCATGTGTGTGTGGTGTGAGCTCTACGTAAGTGCCACAGAACACGTCCTTGCCCATATTAGTCCCCGAGAACCCCAGCGTGAATGACAGTGCTGCATATAGATGAAACTGGTAAAGTATTTTCTGGATGAATGAGCAAATAAGTAGTAAATGCTGCAAACTCTCTGGGTGAAGTCCTCAATTCCTCTTGCCTGAACCATTTCAATATTCACCTCATAAGCCTCCGGGCTCCGATCTTGTCTCTATTCCAACCTGCTGCCAGGGTCTTCCTCCCATGCAAGTGGTTATGTACACTTCATCCAAATAAAATTCAAATTCCTTAAAATAGTATATACATCTTTTTGGCTTCCCTGGGCAACATTGGAAGAAGAATTGTTTTGGATCACACATAAAATACACTAGCACTAACAACAGCTGATGAGAAAAAAAAAAAAAGAAAAGAAAACACACACACACACACACACACACAAAATCTCATAATGTCTTAAGAAAGTATTGGGTCGCATGTAATCTCTATGTTGTGGGTTGGACAAGCTTGGTCTAAAGCCTTCTACAGCCTCAGACTATCATCCGAGCAGGAAACCACCAACACCCACATGGTTTCCTGTCTGTGTTGGCAGAACTTCACTATTAAGTTGCCCTCTCTAATGTGACTTTACTATTCTAAGAAATCATTGCCCATGGAAATAAAATTCACTAATTTTATTGTTTCAGGAACTTCGCAGAAAAACTAATTTAAATGACTATCAAACTACTCAACTCTTCAATAACTAGGATCAAGGATTATTTACTCTCCAAGACACTTCTGAGAACCCTGCCTTAAAATCCTCACCTTGCTGTCTTCAGGAATCCTGAACCATTATATCTTGATCCGTAATCCTATTCAAGCTTCTTTCCACATTGAAAGACCTGCCAAACCCCCCAAACCTTACAAACTTTGTCATACTCATGGAAAATACTATGCAGACTTTGTTGAGATAGTTGTGTTGCTTACCGTGGGAAGCAGCAAACTCAGCTTTGCCTGACCAGCAGGGTTGCTGGGGTGATGTTTTTGGGGAGTCAGTTCTGGACACCTAAGTAAACTTACTACTTCATGCTTCCCTCTTCTAGAAGGCAGAATAATGGCTGTCCAAAGATGTCCACATCTTAATCCTAGGAACCTGTAAATATATTTCCTTATATAGCAAGGGGGAATTAAGGTAGCAGACAGATTTAATGTTGCTAATCAGCTGACTTTGAAATGATGAGATCATTGATACAGTTTGAATATATGTCCCTGTCAAATCTCATGTTGAATTGTAATCCCCAGTGTTGGAAGTGGGGCCTGGTGGGAGGTGATTAGGTCATGGGGGCGGATCCCTCATGGCTTGGTGCTGTTGTGATAATGAGTGAATTCTCAGGAGATCTGGTTTTAAGTGTGTGGCACCTTCCCCCCACTCACTGTCTCTTGCCCTCATTCTCACTATGTGAGATGCCTGCTCCCTCTTCTCCTTCCACCATGATTAGAAGCTTCCTGAGGCCTCCCCAGAAGCCAAGCAGATACAGTCAATATAACCTGCAGAACTGTGAGCCAAATAAACCTCTTTTCTCTATAAATTACCCAGGCTTAGGTATTTCTTTAGAGCAATGCAAGAATGGTCTACTACAATTATCCTAGAGTCTCCAGGTGGGAACCCATGTAAACACAAGGATCTTTACATGTGGAAGGGGGAAATTGAAAGAGTCAGTGTCAAATTGATGAGATGCAGGAAAGACTCAACCAACCATTGCTGACATTGAAGATGGAGGATAGGGCCACAAGCCAAGGAATGGGCAGGCTTAGAAGCTGAAAAAGGCAAGAAATGCATTTCCACCTGGAGCCTCTAGAAAGGAATGCAACCCTGCCAACACCAAGATTTTAGCCTGGTAAGATCTGTATTAGACCTCTGGCCTCCAGAACTGTAAGATAATCTTGTGTTGCTTTAACACAGCAAATGTCTGTTCATGTATTTTTGGCAGCAGTAGAAAACCAGCATATCTCTCCTTGCTGATGCTCCTTTCTCCATCTGAAGTCTCAGTCTGATCTCACTCTTCTGCCTGTTGAAATCCTGCCTACCCTTTCATTTCAATGGCAGATTCACCTCCTCCAAGACACACTTCCCTGAACACCCCTTTTCTGAATTATCTCAGTATCTGGTTTGTTCTCCTATATTAGTTATTATTATTATATTTTGATATGGAGTTTCGCTCTTGTTGCCCAAGCTGGAGTGCAATAGTGCGATCTCAGCTCACTGCAACCTCTGCCTCCCAGGTTCAAGCGATTCTCCTGCCTCGGCCTCTCAAGTAGCTGGGAGGACAGGCATGCACCACCATGCCAGGCTAATTTTGTATTTTTTTAGTACAGACAGGGTTTCTCCATTTTGGTCAGGCTGGTCTCAAACTCCTGACCTCAAGTGATCTGCCCCCCTCGGCCTCCCAGAGTGCAGGGATTATAGGCATGAGCCACCATGCCTGGACTGTTCTCCTTTATTTTATATGATAACATTGACTAGGGTATGTAGTGTATATCTTCTATGTCTTATAAATAACTTTTGCACAGCTGAATGATAAAGATATGTCTATTCTTTCACTGTAACCATATCATTATTCCTTTAGCTAGCTAAATAACGTCCATGGTGGGTACAAAAGTATCTTGACAGAAGTCATATGTTTCAGGAATGAAATGTAAGTTCCTCATTAATTAGGGTTGGGAGAATCTTCCTCTTTTGGAAACTAATATATCAAGTTGAAAGTCGATTCTAATAAGAGGGTTGAAAGAGTGATATGGAATTTGCGAATAATAGAAAAGAAACCAAAAGAACACTTTCTGTAAGGCTAACTTCTCCACTGGGCATCAGGGGCTGTTGCTTTGAGCCTACAACTTTTCTAGGGCCTATGAGACTCTTTGAAAGCCTAGACAAGAAAGAAACATTAGGAAGTTAAAATACGTTCATCAAATGTCTACAAAATGTAACCTTATCTCAACTCATTAACTGAATTTTGCATACATACAAATTCCATGACGTTTGAAAAAAAAAATGTATAAGTTTGTTTTTCTCACTTCATCAGAATTCAGAATTCTCAAGTATGCACCAGGAATGAAAATAACTACTTTTAGCCAACGAATTTTGAAAGCAATGTTTTCTCTTAATTGTTTCAAATTATTTTACATTCAAAAATATTTAAGATGAGAAGCAGATTCATTTTAACATATGTGATGGAATGTGTCACGGGGCCTCCAAGACTGAGAGACCCTATAACCTACCCAGGGCTTAAAGCAGTCCTGTTAGTTACCGAGCAGAAAGGAACGGGGTGTGGCTGACAGGTAATGTGGACGATGGTGGTAATAACAGTGACTCAAGTTCCTTGCACACTTACCATGTGTCCTTTACTTCTTAATCATTTTTTAAAAATTGAGGGCCGGGCGTGGTGGCTCACTCCTGTAATCCCAGCACTTTGGGAGGCCGAGGCAGGCAGATCACGAGGTCAGGAGATGGAGGCCATCCTGGCGAACATGGTAAAATCCCATCTCTACTAAGTAAACTACAAAAAATTAGCCGGGTGTGCTGGCAGGCGCCTGTAGTCCCAGCTACTTGGGAGGCTAAGGCAGGAGAATCGCTTGAATCCGGGGGGCAGAGGTTGCAGTGAACCAAGATTGCACCCCTGCACTCCAGCCTGGGCAACAGAGCAAGACTCCATCTCAGGAAAAAAAAAAAAAAAAAGTTTGAGGTAAAACTCACATAACATACAAGTAACCTCTTTAAATGCACAATTTAGTGCATTCACAGTCTCTGGCAGCTACCATCTATCTCTAGTTTCCAGTCTTTTTCATCATCCCGGAAAAATTCCCCATAACTGTCAAACAAGAACTCTCCACTTCTTCCTCCCTTTAGCCCCAGGAAACCACCAATCTGCTTTCTGTCTCTATAGATGTGCCTATTCTGGACATTTCATATAAATGGAATCATACAAGTGACTTTCTGTTTCTGACTTCTTTCACTTTGCATGTTTTCAAGGTTCATCCATGTTGTAACATATGTCAGTTCTTCCCTCATTTTATGGCTATTTTCTTGTGTGTATTTTGAGCTATTATGAATAATGCTGCTGTGAACATTTGTATACATGTTTCTGTATGGGCATTTTTTTTCTTTGAGACAGGTTTTTTTCTTTGAGACAGGGTCTCACTCTGTCACCCAGGCTCTGGAGTGCAGTAGTGCAATCATGGCTCAGTGCAGCCTTGAATGCCTGAGCTCAAGTGATCCTCCCACCTCAGCCTCCCAAGCAGCTGGGACTACAGGCACCCACCACCATACCCGGCTAATTTTTGTATTTTTTGTAGAGACAGGGTTTCAAGGTTTCACCACTTTGCCCAGGCTGGTTTTGAACTCCTGAGCTCAAGCGATCCGCCCGCCTCAGCTTCCCAAAGAGCTGGGATTACAGGCTCGAGCCACTGCTCTGGCCACATTTTGATTTCTCTTAAATATATGTACCTAGGAGTGAGACTGCTGGGTCATATGATAAGTCTGTGCTTAACTTTTTGAGGAATGATTCCTTTCATCTTTTCAACAGCAATATGGGAATTGGAAATTAGTGTGATCATGTGCCCAAGGTGACACCCCGTAAGACGTGGAGTGGAATTTACAGTCAAGTCAGTCTGATTCAAGAGCCCCTATCCTTGCACTCTGTCAAGATGTCTCAATAGTGTACATGAAATAGAGACTAGTGGGAGCTGAGGTCTGCATGCAGGGCACGGCAAGAGGTAGAGGCTAGCAAGTGGTTTGTGCTCAGGTGCATTCAGAATCGGGGACTATGAGGGTGGGGAGAGGCCAGATTCTTGAGAATCCTAAGGCCAGCAGAGCAGGAAGCCACGGCTCCAAAGTCGGGCAGCCGGAAGTAGATGGGCTTTGAGGACCAATGGTGTCAGGGTGTGTCATTGGGGCCTTTTAGGAACTCAGGTAAAAAATGATGGCCAAGAGTAGGCAAAGTTAGAGAGTTCATCCTCAGGCACAGACAGGGCAAAGTGTGCAGCACCATGGACTGCCTTTGTGACTTTTATGATTAGATTGAGAGAATCACCATCTCTTAGCAGAGATGGCAACAAACAGTGCAAACAATGCAAACACAGACACACAAAGAAGGAGAAACAATAGCCCTCATCACCATAGCCCTAGTGGTGGCAGCAATTGAGGAAATTATATAAAGAAGTTGGAGGAGCCTGTGCAACCAGCATACAGAAGTGCTGAGATGTATGAACGCCTGGATCTCAAGCTTATTTATTTTTCTGTTCTTCTTCTTGAATATTAAGATGGATGCATTTCTCATTAACTTTCAGCCTTGCCCTTTTCCCCCAATATGTATAAGCAATTTCAAGCTATAAATGTGCATCAAGGCTCTGCTTTAGCTGCACATCTTTTTTCTTTTTTTTCTTTCTTTTTTTTTTTTTTTTTGAGACGGAGTCTGATTCTGTCACCCAGGCTAGAGTGCAGTGGCACGATCTTGGCTCACTGCAACCTCTGCCTCCCTGGTTCACGCCATTCTCCTGCCTCAGCCTCCCGAGTAGCTGGGACTACAGGCACCTGCCACCACACCTGGCTAATTTTTTGTATTTTTTAGTAGAGACAGGGTTTCACCATGTTAGCCAGGATGGTCTCAATCTCCTGACCTCGTGATCCACCTGCCTCGGCCTCCCAAAGTGCTGGGATTACAGGCATGAGCCACCGCGCCCAGCCTCCTTTTTCATATTTAGTATTTTCCTAATCATTCACTTGTAAATATTTTTAATGTCCATTATGATTTCTTCTTCCACCTTTTGCTTTATCTATTGCTGCATTCCAAAAAAAAAAAAAAAAAAAAAAAACTTAGCTTAAAATGACAATCATTTCATTCTATCTCATGATATTGTGGGTCATGAATTGGAACAAGTTTCAGCTGGTGATTCTCCTGCTGTTCTGAACATTAACTAAGGGAACTAGTGATCTTCAGCTGGTAGATGGGCTGGTCTGGAGGGTCCAAGGACTTTCACTCACATGTTGGCATCTGGGTGCAGATGGCTGGAAGGCTAACTCAGTGAGACTGCTGGACAGTGGCTACCTCTGGCCTCTGCAGCTTGGCAGGCTCAGGGTGGTTGGACCAACTCAAAGCAGCTCAGATGCCCAGAGAGAGAGGACCCGGCCAGTCTAGGAATTGAATCTGGAAAGTAGCAAAGCACAATTCCACCATAGTCTGTGGCTCAAAGCAACACAGAAAGACCTCCCAGATCATTGGAAGGCACATAGCTCCTGCCGCTGAGTGGGAAGGGCAGCAAAAATATTTCTGATCACTCTTTTTGGGGAGAATTGTGTCCCCCAAAAATTCGTATGTTGAAATCCCCGAGAACCTCATAACATGACTTTTTGCAGTTAGGGCCTTTATAGAGGTAATTAAGTTAAAATGGGGTTGTTGGGATGAGATTTAGTCCAGCACAACTGGATTAGAAGAGGAGATTCTGACACAGACACAGGCAGAAAGCCCATGTGAGGACAGTGAGAAGGGAGCCATCTGCAAGCCAAAGAGGGAGGCCTTGCAAGGAATCAAGCCTGTCGTCACCTCAATCTTGGGCCTCTTGCCTCTAGAACCGTGAGAAAATAAGTCTAATGTTTAAGCCACTCAGTCTGTGGTATTAGTTATGGCAGCCCTAGCAAACGCATATACTATCTTTAATCCATACATTCATGAATTCTTCATAGTTACCTTTTTTTTTTTTTTTTTTTGAGATGGAGTCTTACTCTGTCACCCAGGTTGGAGTGCAGTGGCGTAATCTCAGCTCACTGCAACCTCCACCTTCTGGGTTCAAGCGATTCTCTTGCCTCAGCCTCCTGAGGAGCTGGGATTACAGGTGTGCGCCACCACGTCTGGCTAATTTTTGTATTTTTAGTAGAGATGAAGTTTCTCCATGTTGGTCAGGCTGGTCTCGAACTCCTGACCTCGTGATCTGGCCACCGCAGGCTCCCAAAGTGTTGGGATTACAGGCATGAGCCACCGTGCCTGGCCCATAATTACCTTTCTTAAACTCCAATCACATGGGTTTCTAACTTAATAGCATGGTGACTGGAGAATGTGGTCTGTCATGTATCAAGCACTTGAAATTGGTTGAGGCTTCCATTTCAGCCTTTGTGTATGTGTAAGATATTGGAAAATATTCTTGGTAAAATTGACCAGAAGGTGTGTTCTACAGTCACTGATTAAGAAACAAGTGAAAATGGTGGTTAAAATAACCAAAACAACTAAACATGTGTGGAAATAAACAAAGACCACCCAAAGGAGAGCAAGCAGAGACGATCCATTCAGAGCTTGCTGTAGCATGGGAGTCAGACACTGTCACCTGTGTTTGGCAGAAACTCAAAGGCAGGCTGTTGAGCAAATCCTTATCATGAGGGCAGGTTTCAAGGCTGCCATTCATTTTCCACTGATGGTTTACTTTGGGCTTACCAGGATAATCACTCATTGTTAACCAATCATCAGCTTCTATGTAAATCAAAATATTAATAGTTGGCCAGGTGCAGTAGCTCACACCTGCAATCCCAGCACTTTGGGAGGCTGAGGCAAACAAATTGCTTGAGCCCAGGAGTTCGAGAGCAGCCTGGGCAACATGGCAAACCCCGCCTCTAAAAAAATGCAAAAATTAGTCTGGCATGGTGGCATGTACCTGTTAGTCCCAGCTTCTCGGGAGGTTGAGGTAAGAGGATGGCTTGAGCCTGGGAGGTCAAGGCTGTAGTGAACCATGTTCATACCGCTGAACTCCAGCCTGGGTGACAAAGCGAGATCTTGTCTCAAAACAAACAATAAAAAATAGTCTCTATTTACATAACTTAAAGAAGGCCTTTGGAGAAGGTAGAAACAGACTTTGCTGCCCTCTCTGAGCAAACATTGTCTCATTAATCCTCCCCACAACCCAACAAGGAGGTTTGACCTACTGAGTTCCATTTTATGAGATAAGAAGCCGCTGTATGCCTCAGTTGGCTGCCCAGTCTGGGGGCAGTAAGCCCCCACTTGCTATAATAGGTTGTGATTGTTTGACATATTAAACTGAACTTTTAAAAGTCATTTCTATTCTGCTACACAGCAGTGGGACAGAACAGAAACAAGGAAATTATATCTTCCGCTTCGACTGTTTTTCATTGTTACTTTGTGTTTCTAGATTCTCAAACTTCCATCACTCTAGCAGATTCTCAAATTAGAGGAGAAAACAATCTTACTTTGCATAAAAACATGAAATTGGTCCTTTATGGATGCTGTGTGGTCAATCACAACATTTGTTTTCCCAGCATAGATTGTGCTGATGCGTTGTGTATGTGGCCTGGTCTGTAGCCTGTGTGATTGATAGATGATTGAGAGAGAGAGAAACAGATTGTCAGGAGGGTTAATGATCCTCACAACACAACTGGGGTAGGTGCTGTGGTCCCCACATTACAGCCGAGGCCCAGAGAGAGTTAGGACCTCACCTAAGGTCACACAGCTTGTGAACAGCAGAGCCATAATTTGATCAATGCTGCTAGGCTGCCTGTCAAAATACATCCAAAACAAAACTTACACTTTGTGTAGCATGAGCATTTAATTCTATGGGTTGCTAATGCATTGAATTATGCTCTAGTGTAACACAAACTAAAATATCCAGTTGCAAAATTAAGTAATAAATAAATAGTGGGTCTGCGTGCTGTTTATCAGCCCAAATGTGGCTGCATTTTTTTGGCCAACTTATGTCTTTTAAGATTACATCCTAACATTAAGTTTTTGTTGGTTTCTAATCCCAGCTTTGGCAGTTTTGGATAAAAGCTATGGGCATAATTATCCTCTTGGCCCTCCAGGCAGGGGTGCTGCAGATTCAGGGCTGGGGGTCAGTGGGGGCAGCTTACAAAATGTTTTTCTGTGAGGGCCTCGGCTGAAATAGAGGGGAACACTACTGAGCTCCAGCCTCTGTGTCTGTATCTTGACTGACTTTGCTGGATTTTTTTTTTTCTGAAATTTCTGTATGGCTGACGAGTCTGAGACTACCACAAAGTGGCCACAAAATCTGTTTAAATGTTGTCTGTCAAGTTGGAAATTTTAAGTTAAAATTCGTGGTGCAATGCATTATAATAAACCTTATTTTTCCCTCTGCAGTCTGTTTCTGGATGCTGGCAGTCATTCAGAAACATTTGCTGAGCACCTCGTACCTGCTGGGTGGACCCACGTGAAGGAGAGCCAGGAGTGCAGATCATTAAAAAGCCTGTACTTTCTCACTCCCCATTTGACACCACAGAGAGAAAGTGCATGCTCCTGATTTGGGTAGATCTGGAATCTTCTTACGAATATGGTGAGTTGAGCAAGGGAACCAAGTTCTTATGATACATGATAAGAAAGGCCGTAGCTTGGTCAGACACAAATAAAAGCCAAGCTTTTCTAAACTCCCTAGCACCATCACCCCCTTACCAACCAGTACAGAGAGCTTAACATCGCTATACCAGATAGTGAATGTTTCTAATAAGAATGGCAAATTCTTATTGTGAAAGAGATAAGGGCATTCATGTGTTAATTCAAGAGAAATACATATATGGTTCTTTAAATGATTCACTTACTAATAGCATTAAGTATGGTGTAAAGGAATTTACATACCCTAATTCTCATCTATATACTTTTTTTGGATTTTTAAAGTGGCAACTTGTCTAAGTTGGCATTAGTATTAAGCCCTAACATAAGACAGTATTTATAGCAAAAGATTTTTGGCATCTATTTTTAACTGTAGTGCTGTTTTATCAATAAGTCAGTTAAATAGTTGAACATTTGAAAAGAAGAAACATGAAAACAAATTTCTAATTGTACAGTATTGAATACATGAAAGTTCTTTTAAACTTACTCCAGAGTCTCAATAAACATGGTAAGTATGTAATAATTCACATTTACAACCACCATAAAAACGCTATCAACCAAATTATTTTATGATGTCAAAATTATCTGAAAAATAATTGAGGAACTAAAATTTTTAAAAATAGGTTCTCTGTTAGAGCTGTCTATTAAAAGGATAAATTTTAAACTCTCTGAAGTTGGCCTTCCTGGTTCCAGGAGCAGACTGTTGGCCTTCTCTTGCAAAGCTCAATTCTTTTCCTCCATTCCAGAAGACCCTCAAGCCTGCCCCATGCACCTGGTTTTACATTTTTAAATGTTACAAGGAAGACCACCGTGAAAGACTGGCATGTTAATAGTAGGCTAAAACAACAGGTGCTGGGGCTCCAGCTTAGAGATCCCCACAGATTCCATGCTCCCCGGGCTGGCTGCAGCCATCTGCCCCCACCCACCCCTACCCGGCCCAGCCCTCCCCTCCGGGAGGTGGAATCATGGCTTGCACAATCCCCGCTGGGCCCCTGGGGGAAGTGCACCTTATTGATTTTTTCGACCTCGTTTCTGTGTGTCTCACCAGCCTTTGCCGGGCACAGTGACTCACTGGCGTCCCTGTCAGGACTTTCTCCCTCCTGATAACATCTAAATGACTCATGCCTACACCACCTGGAGAACTCGGGGAAGGCACAGTTTGTTCAGGCCACTCTCACTCCAAGGGCCAGTCCTTTTATGGAATAGAAACTAAAAGTTGGTGGCCTCCATTTGTAGTTCCATCTAACAGAAGACTGCACCCACTCACATTACTTGGCTCATAACTAAGCCAACCAGTGCCTCCGGGAACATAGACTCGACTGGCAACCCCGGCACTGAAGGTCAAGGTGTGTCACAGGCACTCATGCAGAAGGTTGGATGCTCTTCCAAGTGTGAATGACCGGCCTGCAGCGGCTCACTATCTCCCTTCCTCCCGTCAAGATTCAGCTTCAGCTTAAATCACCTTTGCTCCATTCATCAAAGAGCAATGTTTACTGTTATTGTAATGACTCTTCTCACAGTCCACAAGGCTACACCTGAAACACACAGGCCTTTCAGAAAGCACAAAGGAGCATTGTGCAAGCCCCCGCCCCTTGAGATGGATGGGGGCGTAGACACGCCAGTTAACAGCTGGGCTTTGCAGGCCAGGAAGACTTATCTGGGGCTGCACCATGCAGTACAACCACTGAGCTTGTACTTTATTTATCTTAAAAATTGCTCCCTCATTATAAGCAGAGTTAAATACCTGGACATGTGATTTGTGTTGAAATAATAAAGCAACAAATACACACCAAGCTGGGGAGAGAATCTTGGCTAAGGTAGGAAGCCGTGGGTCTGGTCTCAGTCTGTGCTGCTGACCAACTGTGAGACGTCAGAACTCAACTGTCCACTCAGGACCACAATGTCTTATCTAAAAGGACGAGGAGACGGGAACACACCAGAGCCATGGTTCTCAATGTGTCATTCAGAGGCCCTTGGGGGTCCCTGAGCCTCTTTCTGGGGATCTGTAAGGTCGAAACTACTTTCAGAGGCATGGTTTGCCTTTTTCACTCTCACTCTCTCGTGCTTGAACAATGGAGTCTTCTAAAGTCTTCCTGATACGTGATGCTGCAATGGATGGAATCCAGAGGGGGATAGGAGAAGCCAGCTGCCTTCTATTAAACCAGAAATGACGAACATTTGCAGAAATGTACAACAATGCCATGCTTCCCATTAATCATTTTGTTCTTGCTTTAGAATATGTTACTTTTCATTGAAAAATTTTACTCATATGATTTTATGTAAAAGGTTTATTGTTGTTACTTTTAAATACATATTTTAAGTGTTTTTTAGTTTTGATTTCTAATACGGCAAAAATTGGTAAAATCACATAGACAAGGGCTTTTGGGGATCCTCAAAACTTTTTAAGAGTGTAAAGGGATCCAGAGACCAAAACGTTTGACAACCATCCTCAAAACTTTTTAAGAGTGTAAAGGGATCCAGAGACCAAAACGTTTGACAACCACTGACCAAAAACTTTGACAACCATCATCTTGAAAGGTCCTTCGACTTTTCGGAATTTGGATCTCCCTTGCCTTGTTCAGTTTTCTCTCTTTTTAGCCATCTCACACTTCCTGCCATTTCTGTTCCTAAGTACCTGACTTATTAATTATGCTTATTGTTTACCATGTGTGTTCCCCTCCCATATAAACTCCATGAGGACTGAGATATTTCTCCGTGATGTTGATCAGTGCATCCCAAGCTGCCTAGAACTGGGTCTGGCCTTTAGCAGGCACTTCATCTATGTTTTTGGATGGGAGAGAGGAGAGGGGAGGGGAGAGGGCAAAGCTCTTTCAGTGTCTGTATAATGGACAGAGCAAGGTGCACCACCCCGGTGTGACAGAAGAGATGGAGACAGGAGGAAGGAAGCTCTGCACAGGATCACATGGCAGGTGGCAAAGCCAGGGCTCTGTCACAGCTTCTGTTGTCACATGACTCTGTTATCTGACCCTTAAGGCAGCCCCTTCTCCTCCAGCAGAGCTTCAGGGTATCTGAGTGCCCTGCAGTTGGTGTTAGCAGAGAATCTGTGTCCAGTTGATCCCTAAAAGTGTGAGGAACACTCATTCCCCAGTGCATATGTTCCTGATAAATAAATGACCTCCCTTTGTAGGAGGTTGACTGAAAGGCTCAGATGCACATGGCTGCTGGAAGTGAGGTCCTCCCACAAGAGAACCAACACGTCCTTCCAGGGTCTCTGGGTCTGTGAACAGACATGGGCAGCAGGATTGGTCGAGGGGCTTCCAGGTTCAATCCTGGTGGCACAGGTGGGGCCCATTCACCAGACCAGAGTGTCTCCAGCCATCCATAGCAGATGTGCCCTTTGTGGCTGCCTATGGCTTTTAGTGCTGAAAAGCTCGGGATTAAGTAGCCGGGAGCACAGACCAGGCCTTGCTGCCTCTTCTGGACATCTCTGGGAGTGAAAAGGGAGTTCTGTGCTCAGCCACCCAGGACCTGAGTTTGTGGAACTCATTTCAATCTCAGCCTCTCCCATCAGCCTCCTGGTGACTCCTCTAAAGAGGTCTCAGTGCTTCCTTCACCCTCAATACTTAAGGCCTTGGCAAAACGGAATTTTTTCTGGGACTTGAAGCATAGAGTCACAAGGGAGAAACAGTCAAGCAAAATTGACCATTACTGCCCAGGAGATAAGACCCAGGAGTCAGTTCAGAGAACGTGGACATGACCGTAGAATTGCGTACATGGCAGGCCTTGCCCTCAGTGGATACCCAATAAATTGCTATGGGCATATGTTTTCTTTTCTGCACACTCTCTTGCCCTTCCCTTGGCTGGACCTTGGGGCTTCTGGGAGAGTGATGGGGAGGGGAGTATTGGAAGAAGAGGCTGAGAGCGCAGATGAAAGTCATCCCATCTGTTTGGATTTCAAGAGCAGTGCAGAGGCTTTGAGTGTTTTTAAGCAGAGAATAACATTTAGGAATGTACAGGTGTACTTCGGAGATATTGCAGGCTCAGTTCCAGACTGCAGCAATAAAGTAATTATCTCAATAAAGAAAGTCATATAAATATTTCAGGTTTCTTGGTGCATATAAAAGTTATATTCACACTATATTGTAGTCTATCTAGTGTGCAATAGCATTATGTCTAAAAAATGTACATACCTTAATTTAAAAATACTTTATTGCTAGAAAGTGCTAATAACCATCTGAGTCTTTGTCAAGTCATAATCTTCTTGCTGGTGGGTGGTCTTCCTGGATGATCTGGATGGCTGCTGACCAATCAGGGTGGCTGTGGCAATTTCTTGAAATGAGACAACAGTGAAATTTGCTGTATTCATTGGCTCTTCCTTTCATGAAAGATTTCTCTAGCACACGATGCTGTTTGATGGCATTTTACCTACAGAACTTCTTTCAAAATTGCAGTCAGTCTTCTCAAACTCTGCCACCGCTTTATCAACTATTTATGCAATATTCTAAATCCTTTGTTGTCGTTTCGACAAAGTTCAGAGCATCTTCTGCAGCAGTAGATTCCATCTCAAGAAACCACTCTCTTTGCTCATTCATAATAAACTACTCCTTGTGTGTGAAAGTTTTATCATGAGATTGCAGCAATTCAGTCATGTCCTCCATCTCCAGTTTTCTTACTCTTTTTACCACATCTGCAGTTATTTTCTCCACCGAAGTCTTGAGCCTCTCAAAGCCATCCCTGAGGGTTAGAATCCACTTCTTCCAAACCCCTGTTATTGTTGATATTTTGACTTCCTACCATGAATCACGAATGTTCTTAATGACATCTAGAATGAGAATCGTTTCCAGAAAGTTTTCAATTTACTTAGCCCAGTTTCATCAGAGGAACCACTCTCTACGGCAGCGATGACCTTATAAAATGTATTTCCTAAATAAGACTTGAAAGTCAAAATTATCCTCTCTATCTGTGGACTGCAGAATGGATGTTGTATTAGCATACATGAAAACAGCACTTATCTCCTTGTAAATCTCCGTCAGAGCTCTTGGGTAACTGGGTGCATTGTCAATGAGCAATAATATTTTGAAAGGAATAGTTTTTTCTAAGCAGTAGTTTTCAACAGGGGGCTTAACATATTTAGTAAACCATACTATAAACAGATGTGCTGTCAGCCAGGTCTTGTTCCATTTCTAGAGAACAGGCAGAATGGATTTAGCATGATTCTTAAGGGCCCCGGGATTTTCAAAATGGTCAGTGAGCATGGGCTTCAACTTAGTTACCAGCTGCACCAGCCCCACCAAGAGAGTAAGCCTGTCCTTTAAATTCTTGAAGTCAGACATTGACTTCTCTCTAGCTATGAAAATCTTAGATAGCATCTTCTAATACAAGGTCGTTTCATCTACATTGAAAATCTGTGGTTGAGTGTAGTCACCTTCATCAATGATCTTAGCTAGATCTTCAGGATAACTTGCCGCAGCTTCTCCATCAGCATTTGCTGCTTCACCTTTCACTTTTACATTCTGGAGATGACTTCTTTTTTTAAATGTCATGAACCAACCTCTGCTAGCTTCAAATCCTTCTTATGCAGCTTCCTCATACCTCTCAGTCATCACAGGATCGAAGAGAGTTAGGGCCTCGCTCCGAATTAGGCTCTGGCTTAAGGGAATGTTGTGGCTGGTTTGAGTTCTCTCCAGACCACTCAAACTCTCTGCATCAGCGTGAGGCTCTTTCACTTTCTTGCCATTCACGTGTTTGCTGGAGTAGCACTTTCAATTTACTTCAAGAACTTTCTCTTTGCATCCACAACTTGGCTAACTATTTGGCACAAGAGGCCTGGCTTTTGGCCTATCTCGGTTTTGACATGTCTTCCTCACTCAGATCAATCATTTCTAGTTTTTTTATTTAAAGTGGGATACACATGACTCTTTCTTTCACTTGAACACTTGGAGGCCACTGTAGGCTTATTAACTGGCCTAATTTCAATATTGTTGTGTCTCAGGGAATCAGGAGGTCCAAGGAGAGGGAGAGAGACAGGGAAATGCCCAGTCAGTGGAGCAGTCAGGACACATACACGTTTATTTTTTCCGTTCACCGTTTTCTCTGGGTACATTTTGACGTTCCCCAAAACAATAATAATAATAATATCAAGGACCACTGACCACAGACCACCATAACAGATAGAATAATAACAAATTTGAGCAAATAAATAATAAAAAAAAGTGAGAATTACCAAAATGGGACACAGAGATAGGAAGTGAGCCCACGCTTTTGGAGGCATGGCACCAGTGGACCTGCTGTACACCACAACCTTCAGTTTATAAAGAACACGGTATCTGTAAAGTACAATAAGGTGAAGCACAGTAAAACGAGGTTTGCCTGTGTTGGGGAGCACATCTGGCTGCCTGGCATAGTATTGACTGAAAGAAAGATAACAGGTGGAGGGTATCTGAAAAGTAACTGCCAGATGCTATGGTGTCTGCTCCTGTGCGATCAGGGAGAGCAGAAAGAAAAGACTGATTATCAAAAAGAAATTCCAAAGCTAGAATCCACAGACCCCCATTTCAGATTCATTAAAAGTGGATAAGAGATAGAGGAGCCTGAGGATTGTCCCTGGTTGACTGGAAGATCACCCAGGAGGAAGGGGTATATCTCAGAGATGGACAGGGATGGGCCTTCTGCTTGGCCTACAGGCGCCCATTCTCAGCACAGGCTCATCTAGCCAAAGACTAAATTTCCCAGCCTCCCTTGCAACTAGATGATGTCACATGACAAAATCCAGACCAATGGGCCTGCCACGTGCAATTCTGAATGAGTGCCCTTAGGAAGATGAGCCTCTGCTCCTCTTTCCTCCTCTCCTAGGGAGGAATGCGAATGGGGTAGGGAGACATCTTCAGCTAGGAGAATGAGGACAGAGTAAGGTGGGAGGATCCTAAGTCCCAAAACTACCACAACATCACCAAGCCAACAAACCAGCCTAGAGTCACCTTCCCCAGGTGTTATGGGAGTGAATAATAAACCTCTATTTCTTTTTTTTTTTTTTTTTCCTTTGAGACAGGGTCTTGCTCTGTCACCCAGGCTGGAGTGCAGTGGCACAATCTTGGCTCACTGCAACATCCACCTCCCCAGGTTCAAGTAATTCTCATGCCTCAGCCTTCCAGTTTGCTGGGATCATAGGTGCCCACCACCACGCCTTGCTAATTTTTGTAATTTTAGTAGAGCCAGGGTTTTGCCACGTTGCCCAGGCTGGTCTCAAACTCCTGACCTCAAATAATCCACCTGCCCCGGCCTCCCAAAGTGCTGGGATTACACAGGAGTGAACCACTGCACCTGGCCAGACTTCTATTTCATTTAAGCCCCTGTATGTGTGGCCTCCTGTTACTAATGTTATTTTCGCGTGTCATTCTATGTGAGGGGCAGAACAACTTGCTTTTGTTGTATTTCAAGTGACTGTATCGCTGAATCAACAACTCTCAGAGCCACACTTCCTCTGCCTGCAGGCTCTGTGTTGACTTGTGGCATGAAGAACACCTGTGGGGCATCTGCAGTGTACACCAGCCCAGGGACAGAGGCCACGTGGGCCTGAGCCTGCAGCCGGCAGTGGTGGACACAGATGCTCCAGCAGGAGTGAGGGGGAGACACTCCACCAAATGAAGGCCTCAGGGTCATTCGGACTTCGTGAAAACAAGTTGTATCAGGTTTGCTGGTGAAGCAGCTGGGAGGCTGTGGCAGCTGTTATTTATTCTTCAGCAGGACATTTGGCGCAATGTCTTACATCTTCATGGGTAGTGAGACAAAAAGAGCTCACCACCCCTCGGTGATGTCAACGCAGAGGGAGAGTCCTAGTGACATACTACGGGCTTGGCCTTAGTCACTATTTGTTCAATGACTTGCTTATCAGGGTTATATGTGGGCCAAAGCAGTTTCTAGTAGAAGAGACCTTGGATAACAAACTCGAGGGTCATAATGGAGAGACTGGAATGATGCACTGAATCTACACAGACTCATTCACTCCTCCCCATCCATTCATTCAGTGAAAGCATATTCATCGACACCCAGAGGACGCCAGGTGCTCAGGAAGGTGCTGGAACACCACAGGTGAAAAGGGTCCTGCTCTCACTGACTCTGTGCTTTCGTATGTGGAGAAAGACAATGAAATACAACAGACTGAGGCAGGTGGATCACCTGAGGTCAGTTCAAGACCAGTCTGGCCAACATGGCAAAACCCCGTCTCTACTAAAAATACAGAAATTAGCTGGATGTGGTGGCATGTGCCTGTAATCCCAGCTACCTGGGAGGCTGAGACAGGAGAATTGCTTGAACCCGGGAGGCAGAGGTTGCAGTGAGCCGAGATTATGCTACTGCACTCCAGCCTGGGGAACAGAGAGAGACTCTGTCTCAAAAAAAAAAAAAAAAAAAAAAAAAAAAAAAAAAAAAAAAAAAAAGCAACGGACAGATAAAGCAACGAAATCATTTTTGGAGAGATAATGCTGGGAGCGCATTACTGGCAGGATGTGATAGTGACATGAAAGTAAGTCTTCTTCCGCTTAGGATCAGCAAGAACTGCCCTGAGCCAGTGACATTTGCCTCAGATGATGCAAAGGAGCCAAGCTTGAGAGCCAGGTGGAAAGAACTCCAGGGAGCAGCGAGTGCAAAGGCCCCAGGGGGGCAGCAATGGGAGTTTTCCAGGAACAGACCCAGGCAGGTACACTGGAGTGTGACCAGCAAGGAGGAGAATGAGGAAGGGGATGGGGACCAGGTCACAGAGGGCATGGTGAGGAGTTTGGATTCTCTTCTCTGCAGGGTGAGAAACCTTCTGGGGATTTTGAGGTGACAGGTGGCGTCACAGGAGTAACTTCTCAAAAGGCTACATTGGCTGTTGTGTGCAGGGTGGATTCTAGGAGGTAGAACAGAGGAGAGCTGGGAGGCTCTTGCATAGCGGTGATGACCAGGGCACTAGAGAAGAGATTGTGCTTGAGATACGTTCTGGAGGCAGAGTCCACGGCATCTGCTGATGGTTTATGGGGGTGAAGGAAGAAAAGAAATCCAGGACAACTCCAGGTCTTTTGCTGAGCAACTGGTGGGTGGTGGTACCGGTTCCTGGGACGAGGAGCCCTTTTCTCCATCTCTGCTAATAACTCGCTGGCCTGAGCCAGCCTCATCACTTACCTTTCATGCCCCTGTGGTCACATGGCTGTCTGCCCTACTGCCACCACGCCTCTTCCCCATTGTCTGGGATTGATCGTGTGCAGGGCAGCACCTGGGGTCCACATTAACACTCCCACACCAACAGATGAGCTGGAAGGAAGCACTTGTGTGGTTCACACACAGGAAACAGACAGGTGGTCACTGTGTGGGACTGTCCTTGGATGGCAGGACAAGGGCACGTCTGTGGTCGAGGAGGGGAATAAAGGCACCAGGCAGGGGAGACACCTGAGTTGAAGGAATGAGTCCACGGCAGAAGCCCACCCAGAAGAGGAGGGCTGAGGGAAAGAGGAGGTTCTCATGCACAGTGAAGCAGGAATCAGGGGGCTCTCCGGACCAGAAGTGACCCTGGGCCGGCCAGGGTATATTCCAGTCTCTACCAGACCATGGGGCTGGCTGTGGGGTACTTTAGGTCTCAAGCTTGACATCTGCAAGGCCAGCTTTTTTTTTTTTTTTTGGAGACAAGGTCTTGCTCTGTTACCCAGGCTGCAGTGCAGTGGCTCATTGCAACCTCCACCTCCCAGGCTCAAGCAATTCTCCCACCTTGGCTTCCTGAGTAGCTAGGACTACAGGCACACATCACCATGCCTGGCTAGTTCTTGCATTTTTTTGTAGAGATGAGGTCTCACCATGTTGTTCAGGCTAAGGCCAGATTTTTCTTGATGATGCAGGAAGAGTGACTGGATCAGACTCAAATCTGAGAGGCCCTGGAGGACCCACCTATGAGAAACTAGCAATGAATCGAAGCAGGAGGGCCAAAGGTGGCCTGCTGGCTTCTTCTCATTTTTCCGGCCTCTGACACCTCACACCATTGTGAATATGTAATTGATCTGAATTTGTAAGTTCTTATTCTTTTTTTTATGACTTTTTTTCCTGCATGAATGGCAGAGGGTGGCTCATCCCCAGGGACGGGGCTCAACCTTTCAGTACAAACTCACTACCATGTAACGCATTCGGTGTCCACTGGCTGAAGCCGTTTGATAAATCCCTTTTTCTCATTTTTACAGAGAATGTCTAAGATCCAAGCTACTGCTTAATTCAGCCATTTGCCCTTTACCCAAGTTTTTCAATGTACTCCACACTTGCCTGCCCCTGCTGAGAGCCCCACTTTACTTGAATGCGTTTCTCTCTTGGCCTCCATCCCTGCCACCAGCCTCCTCCCTCTCTTTCCCTTACAAGTCACTTCTCATGATGAGACTGGACTCGTTTCCCAGGGTCCTGGTAACAACTTCACTTAAAACAGAGAAACGTACCCTTTCACAGCTCTGGAGGCCAGAAGTCTGAAATCAAGGTGTTGGCAGGGCCACTCTCCCTCTGAAGCCCCAGTAGAGGATCCTTCACGGCCTCTTCCAGCTCCTGGATCCCTGACACTCTCCTGCTTATGCCTGCTTCTCTCCCCCAACTGCCTCGTTCTCACACGGCCATCTCCTCATCTCCCTGTGTCTCTCCTCTGTGTGTCTCTTATAAGGACACTTGTCATTTGACTCAGGGCCCACCAGGATAACCCAGGATAATCCCATCTTGAGATCCATCACTTACTACAACTGCAAAGTCCTTTTTTCCAAACAAGGTTACATTCATAGGTTCTAGGGGTTAGGATGTAGATACGTCTTTTCAGAGACCACCATTCAACGCACCTCAGGGAGTCACTGTTATCCCTTGTGGGGTGTTAATGCACAGGAGGAGAAAAGAAATCCAGTCAAGTCAAAGTAAAATCCAAGCTGGGCAGTGGGTAAGGTTCCTTTGCAAGCACGTAGCCACAAGAATGAAGGCATTATATCTTGGCCAAGTTTCAAAACGACGCCTTCAGGGTCTCCAGGTCCTTAGGGTCTTCAGGGCTGCATTTTTTTTTTTTTTTTAAGATGGAATTTTGCTCTTGTCACCCAGGCTGGAGTGCAATGGCACGATCTAGGCTCACTGCAAGCTCTGCTTCCGGGTTCAAGTGGTCCTCCTGCCTCAGCCTC
Source organism: Rhinopithecus roxellana (assembly GCF_007565055.1). Taxonomy (NCBI): domain Eukaryota; kingdom Metazoa; phylum Chordata; class Mammalia; order Primates; family Cercopithecidae; genus Rhinopithecus; species Rhinopithecus roxellana. The sequence continues at coordinate 54,069,810 of NC_044561.1, forward strand.
CTGAGTAGCAGGGATGACAGGCACCTGTTACCACACTCATCTAATTTTTGTATTTTTAGTAGAGACGGGGTTTCACCATGTTGGCCAGGCTGGTCTTGAACTCCTGACCTCAGATGATCTACCCACCTTTGCCTCCCAAAATGCATGAGCCACCATGCCCAGCCAGGGCTGCTCTTAAATGATGAAACCAATGGGCTCTACAGCCTCAAATGCCAAGGGTCAAGCTGTGTCCTCTTCTGCCAAGAACAAGGAAGCGGTATGTCTGGGTGATATGTCATGGCTCATTGTCTGCCGTCAGGTTGGGACAAAGAGCAGAGGTCTGGGCCTGGCGCTCAGCTTAGCCAGCCAGGCCCCCAGGCCAGGCTGAGTCACTGTGTCCTCACTGCTTACCCCAGGGCAGCAGTGCCCACTCTGCTCATCTCAGGGCAAGGGGCGATGAAGCTGTTATCTGGGAAACAGTTTGAAAACCGTGAAGGGCTCCATGGGCAAAGTGCCATTCTGTTTGTTTTAGTGGGAAATCACTCTAGGAAAACATTAGGAGGATTTTGGTCCTGAATCCTCTAGAAGTGTGCTCTGCAACTTGGGGCAAATCATTTAAACTGAAGATAGTAATGCTACTCAAAATCAGTAGTGTTACAGACGTGTCCACCTAGGAAAGGTATAAAGTACTATATAAATGTGAGGTTCCATCATTATTACAGTGTTTACCATTTCAGCAAAGTATTGTAAAAGACATTATACAATGCATTTACATCTTTTTCCTGATAAAACTTTTACTATAAGCATTAGTATTTACTAACCAGCATTTTACATTTTCCTTTCAAAGGGTGAAAGTCCTTCCTCAGAATTAAATCACGCAATTTTTCCAACCGATATTTATTGAGTGCTGTGCATCTGGAATTATTCTAAGCATCGCAGGAAAGTAGTGAACAAAGCAGATATAATTCCTTCCCTAATGGGGTGGAATTTGTGTGGAGACAGACAATTATTAAAGCAGAAAAGCAAAAGATAAAGAATGTAATGATAATGATAAGGGCTTAAGAAAAAAAAACTCATTCCGTGTCAGAAAGGAGTTGTTGAAATTTTAGGCGGGGCAGCCAGGGAAGGCCTCACCAAAGGTAACTATTTAGTAAAGAGTTGGTGGCGGTGACTGTAGGAGTCACATGGACTCTGGGGAAGACCCTTCTAGGGAGAGGGAACAGCTCAGGAGGGAGCCGGCCTGGTGCCCAAAGCAGGAACTGAACGAGGAGGCGGAGAGGTCATGTAACTGCCAGAGGCTGGGTCTCAGGAACTCCAGGGGCCCGATGGGCTTGGGTTCAGGCCTTTCCTCTGAGTCACACAGGAGCTGTTGGAGGGCTCTACCTGAGGACGGACAGGCTGACTGCTGTTTTAACACGATCCCTCTGGCTGCTGTGTTGAGACTAGGCATCACGTTTATAAGCCTTTTGAAATGAGTATAAGTATTTGAATGCACAAGTCATACTGAAGGTCATTTTTTACATGTCAAATGCTTGCCTTTTCCTCTAAACTAGAGCAGGTCATTCCTGCAGTGAAATGGTCCACTCATTTTTCTATACCAACGCCAAAGAGTAGAATGAAAAGAAAGAAATGAGAAGGCACGACTCGCTGTTTCTTGTCAAACGTTCTTGCTACCGAGAAACGTTCACGCTCAAGAGTGGAGAAGCGGCTGCCTGCATCTCGTGCCCTCTGGGTGAGCCCCGCTATGTCTTCCTTCACCCTCCTCTGCTGGGAGGGTGGGAGCTGAGGGGACAAGGACACCTGAGAGAGGCCTGTGATGGGCTGCCCAGTGCCACCCAAGCTCCTGCTCCATGTCTTCTGCCCCCGCCCAGGTTGGTCCAGAAAAAGAACATCAAGGGTTGTTACCCAATTCTAGTGTTAAAGACACCCTGAGATTCTTCCATCGCTACCGACCAGCGGTTTCACATGTAGCTACAAACAGAAACGGGGTAATTGGGTTTAATTAAAAAAAAAAAATACATTGACCATAAAAAGGAATGAAGTTTATCCATGCAGTACATGCTACAGCACAAAAGAACCTTGAGAATATTATGCTCAGTGAAAGAAGGCAGTCACAAATGACCACATATTGTATGATTCCATTCTTATGAAGTGTCCAGAACACTTCATAAATCTTAAGGCAAATCCATAGTGTCAGGAGGTAGATCCATGACTGCTTAGGGCTGGGGGTCGGAGGGATAATGGGGTGAGAGTTAACCAAAACAGGTTTGTTTTTGAGGTGATGAAAATGTTCTAAAAGGGACTTGGATAATGGTTGTACTTACCTGTGAATATTCTTCTTTTTAAATTCTTTTTTTTTTTTTCTGAGACATAGTCTAACTCACTCTGTCACCCGGGCTGGAGGACAGTGGTATGATCTTGGCTCACTGCAACCCCTGCCTTCCAGGCCAAAGCAATTCTCCTGCCTCAGCCTCTTGAGTTGCTGGGATTACAGGCATGCACCACCACGCCCAGCTGATTTTTGTATTTTTAGTAGAGACGGGATTTCACCATGTTGGCCAGCCTGGTCTCAAACTCCTGACCTCAAGTGATCTGCCTGCCTCGGCCTCCCAAAGTGCTAGGATCAAAGGTGTGAGCCACCACGCCTGGCCCTTATCTATGAATATTCTAAAAACCATTAGATTGTATAGTCTAAACAGGTTGCTATGGTCTGAATGCATGTGTCCCCTCAAAATTCCTATGTGAAACCTAACCCCCAAGGTGACGGTGTTGAGGTAGGGCCTTTAGGAGATAACAAATCATGAGGGTGGGGCCCTCATGAATGGGATTCGTGACCTTATGAATCAGGCCTGAGGAGCCCTTTATCCCTTCTGCCATGTGAGGACACAGCAAGAAACAGAGAGCCTCACCAGACACTGAATCTGCTGGTGCCTTGATCTTGGACCTCCCAGCCTCGCAAACCATGAAAAACAAATTTTTGTTGTTTGCAAATTTCCCAGTCAAAGGTATTTTGTCATAGCAGGAGAAGTGGACTAAGACATGGATCAATTTTATGGTGAATTATACGCCAGTAAAGATGTTTCTATATGTGTGTGTCACACACATATGCATACATAGATGCACAAACACACAAACACAATGCTCTTTTGTGACTTCTAAAGAAAGGCTAATAATCACAAATAGAAGTATTTACACTCATCCAGGAGAATTTGTAAACATGCCCTTTCAACTCCCGTTGTCAAACAAGAAAGAATAAGGTTTCAAGGCACTGAGACAGAGTGAGTCTGACATGGAAATCCAACCCTACCTTGGGAACAGGGGCTGACAACCCACCACCAGGATGTGCCCTGTGTATCTGCAATGCCGTTGGCTCCCTGCACACAGGGCAAGGTCTCGCCCAGGACCATCTGCTGAATTTGCAATGCCCCGTACAAAATGAAAGTGGGCCTCTTATGCAAAAAATATTACACATTTCAAGATGGTGACCACAAAGAATTAAGCCAAGTGCTTATGCTCTTAAGAGGTATTTCCTTGCTAGGAGAACTGGGACAACTCCCATGGAGTTCAGTGAGAATCTTCCAGAAGATGAGGGCTGGCCCTCCTCTGGCTCCTCAACCTGCACCAAACGGGCATATACCAGGTGGTGACGACTGGAATTTAGAGGTAAAGGCAGCATTCACCTGGAGAAGAGCACACGAGGCGAGGCGAGATGACTTTACACCACAGCCATAGACGAGAGATGCTAAGAGCTCAGTCGGTCTGAAATAGACACACTAAAAGTCATAAATGGGAAGGCGTGGGTGGAAAGTCTTGCAGCAATTGGAAAGCCATTCCTCCAAAGACGTGTTACAACTTAAAAATATTTCAACTTCTGAATGATTTCTTTATACACCTGCTTAAGTCAGTGACATTATTCAGCCTTAACACTTTAATCCAAGTTTTATTTTGTCACCAAAATGTGAGTTAAGCTAACTTAATCATTTGCTAGACTGACTGGCACAGTAATGACTAACTCTTAGCTTGTGTGAAGACTAGTGGTTCAGTTTTCTAGTTAGCAAAATACATAAGCCGATGCACTGAGGATTATTCAGTTCCATGCATACTGTTGGAATCATTTTGTGATTCAGACAAAAACACACAACTATAAAATCATATATCTGTACAGGTCTGACTCAGTTCAGACACATTTATTTAGGGATTATCAGTTTTACAGAATACAACGGGTCGCTATTACTATTTTGGTTGTTCAGACTTGCCTAAAGCACGTCACTGTGCAGTTTGATATGATGGTGGATTTTCAAGCGGTTTATACCCTCCTAGAGTACTGCCTTATAAGGGAAAATGACTGTGTCAGGGTGGCAGTGTGATGGACGAGAGGGCCCGGAGGCCTGGAGTGTGCCCCAGCCTAGCCAGGAAATAGGCATTTGACCCTGGGCAACGAATTGATCCTCCCTGGGTCTCGGTTTCTGCATCTTACAAACCAGACTTGGTCTCAGCCATCAACTCTCTGAAGTTTTTTCCAGTTTTAAAACCCAGTGTTTCATTTTCTCATTTCTGAGCACCAAAGGCAAGAAAATCGTAGTCAAAGACACCACGACTTCCATTGACAGCACTGGGATTGATTTTATACCTTGTTGTCAACCAAAAGCGCCAGTGTAGGGCAGCAGTGATCAGGGATGCCCGCAGGAGACCAAGCCTTCCAGGGCCAGGGGACCTGCTACTTATTTATTACACACTTAATGACGTGCCAGACATTGTTCTAAGTGCTTGGGAGACGTTAACAGAGGGAGGCCCAGAGGGGCCCACAGGTGGCCTGCTAGGGAATGGCTGGGCTGGGATTTGACCCCAGGCAGTCTGGGCCCACAGGCTGCCCTTCAGAGGTGAAGACGGTAGCCCTGCCTGGGTACCATGTCTTCATGCCCACAGGGAGTGCAAGGGACAAAGGAGGCTGACAACAAGCAGAAGGAATTAGAAAGGAGTATTAGCAAACGTTTTTGACCACCAGCAGAACACCCTATCTGCCATTCCAAGGAATCTCAGAGAAGAGACTAGACACTGGCCAACGCTTGCATCATCTGGGTCCACCCTGATGGAGCGGAAGGCAGCTCCATGGTCCCACATCTGCCCAGGATTCTTGGTAGCTGGGCCAGCCTGCAAATGGGCAAGGTTGGTCAGATTTGGAGGTGGGCGGAAGAAGGGGTTAAGCTTATCAAGTCCTTGACCCCAACATATATCAGTGAAATAGCCACCACTGCCAGACACCCACCATGAATAGTCAGCAGGCCAGATGCAGGCAGCAGCTCACACATGAGGAAATGATTTCTATCTCTAGGTTCTTTCTTTTCTTCTTCCACTCCTCACCAAAGTCTCACTGTGCATGTGATTTTGACTGAACTGTGTACTTCACTTTTACTTCTCAAGGGCATGGACTAACTAAGCCTTATTCATATTTACTCTGTGTTCGCTAAGTGAACAAATGATGCACTTCGGACCAAATGACGTCGTTTAACTTGCAACTGGAAACCACCACAAACTGCCTGTCAACTATTGATTTGTATTTGAAGCTAAATACAGACCATGTTTCTAAGAAGATGTTTTTGTGTGTTTTCTTTTTAAAGGATGACTTCGTAAACTAGCTAATCATGTCTCATAATTATGTCTGGATCCTAAAGAACTCTTTTCCTGCATTTTACTCTCTAGATATTTCATGTTTGTAACGCATATATTCTACCGTAATGTCCCTTTTCCTCCTCTCCTCTGTGAATGTCCCTTTTTCTTAAGGACATTGCTCATAACTCAGTCCGCCACAGTGCATCTGATCACTCCACCCTGTGCACCTTCTGACTTTTAATTTCCTTCTAACACCCTCGACTTTTGATCTCCAAGCACAAGGGCTGCACTTTTATTAGGTTTAATTTACTGTAAAGCTCATTGTTCCCTGTGAATCGCACCATAATAGTCAATGAATAATCACTGGCTTCAGCCAGACTGCTTTTTAATTCTGCTGAGTAACTGGAAAGCCAACTAGTATTAAGAACAAAAATGTAGGGAACCCTGATACTGCCCCAGAACTAGAATAAGCCATTTTATTATGAACATGTGACTGCCCAGGTGCAGAGGTGGATCAGCTACAGGGCAGCACCCAGGAAAAGGGGTCTGCTTGGGGGAGCCCCAGACTCCTTGGAAGGGGAAATAGGGAGGACCAGGGACCTGGGTGGGAGGCAGGAGATGGGCTTACGATGACTCCAGCACACAGGCCCAGCTTCCTCTTCCCGCAGCCTCCCCACCCTCTTCAGCTGTGCCGTTTGGTCTTCCAGCCAGGATACCCTTCCCAAGGCTTTCACACGTTTAAACCCGTGAGGGGCGGGATTTGTGTGTGTGTGTGTGTGTGTGTGTGTGTGTGTGTGTGTGTGTATGTGTGTGTATATGATAGTTTTTTCAGAAAGTTTTTAATAAAATCCTCCCTGAGGGGAGCTTGGAAAAATATTCTTAATAGCTAGATCATTTTGAGTCCTTCTCTACCATGTACTCAACACTCACAAATTCTGCAGATTTGGTTCTATGTCATTCATCACAGTCTTAAGGACATCGGTTCCATAATCATCCCTTATTCTGTAGAGGAAGCCCAAGGTTAGTAAGCAGAGGAAGGCTCCACTGTCGGGAACCGGTGGTCTTCAAACTCCTGTGCTCCTCTTTTGATATCTTTCTGCTCATATATATTGGAAACAGTCCAGCATGAACAAATCACCACCTCCTAGCCCCCAACCTGTGCCAGCCCTGAAAGAGAAAAGATGTCTCCACTCAGGGAGCCCCTCAGCGACTCAGGGAGCCCTGGAGCACCTGGCACTCAGCACCTACGAACACCAGGGCAGGCATGGTGGGACAAGGCAGTCTGCTTGAGGCAAGCGAGCTTCAGGAAGTAGCTGAGCTTTGGGGAGCAGTTGTCTACACCCAACTTCTCAGGGCTGTGCAAGTAGTCTGAGGGAGAAAGACCCTATATTAGCTGAAACTGCAGCCCAGATGAGTCAGTATTTTATGCTACGGTTTTTTAAAAAAATAGTAACATACTCTTCACGTCTCCATGGTAACTTACTATGGATCTGTATTCCATTTATGGAACTCTTTCTTGACCTAGCTGTGTTCTCCAATCTGGGCCTGAATATACACTGAGAAGCCATCAGAATCAATTCAGTCTCCAAGAAATATCACTTCCCCTATACGTGATTGTTTCAGCGGTATAGATTCTGAAGGTCGCTCATGCCACACTGATACCTGGAGACCTTCAGGGACCCAGAAACATTAAGGTGCACCGATACCTCATTTATCTGGATAACTCTAGACCCAGAGTCGCCATGGAAACCGAGAACCCTGAGTTAAGGAGAAGCTGGGCCATTCCTCTCCCTTCCCGGTGGTGCCGCAGTCCTTGAGATGTGAGCAGCTTTCAGCCCCGTGGCCTCGCTTAAGCTGGGCTTTCCTATTTCATCCACAACTTCAGGAATCTAAACTTTCCTGCAAAATATTGAGCATGTGACCTGAGTCTAAACAGCCATGGACTCAAGCACCTTCTGATAAAAATGGAAACCACAGTGTGGGGGGTGGTTTTGGCCATGGGTTTGGGAGCCAGATAAACTCAGGTTTCCACCGTGAATTTCATTGATCTGACCTGGCAGGTTATTCATCCTAAGGTTCAGTTCCCACCTGTGTAAAGTAGGAGCCATAAGTCTTCCGAGAGTGACGATGATGTGCGTGGAGTGCCCAGCCCAGAGGGAAGCGCGGCCAAGGCTGGTCACTATCTGGGCACCGCTCAGCTCCAGAGGGCGCCACTCCCGCGGGATCGGGGCTTCCCGGGAGCAGCGCGGATCAGCACCACAACTCGGGGACACAGACGGTGCCCGTTTTCTACAGGCAGCGCCTCATTTGGAGCCTTTTTGTGATAGAATGATCATTAGTCCTAAACCCATTCGGAGGTTCAAGAATGGGGTCGGCTCAACTTCAGAGCCTTATTACCCAAGCCCGGCTGCCCCTCGGTGCCACCAGCACCACTGCTCCGTCCCTGCGGAATTCCAAAGGCAGGTTTGGCGTTAGGGCCTTGGCTCTGGGGAGGACGCCGAGCGCTCCACGGGAAGTCTCCGCCCGGCTCCCAGGGCGCACACTCGCACGCACGTGGGGCCGAGGCCCTGGTCCCCGGGCCTCAGGGCCAGCAGGCGAGGGACCCAGCCGAGTGACAGCAGGCGGCGGAGGGAAGGCTGGACCGGAAGAAGCCAGCTCCGCCCCGCGCTCCCTCGCCGCCTCCGCCCTCTTCTTCTCTCCACTCGTGCGCTCCCTCTCCTCTCCCTCCGCTCCCCAAACCCTCCTGCAGCCCCCTTCCCTCTCCTCCCGCTTCTCCCCCTCCTGCCTACCTCCCTTCCCCTCCTCCTTTCTCTCCTCCCCTTCCCTCCCCTCTCTCTTCTCTCCTCCCTCCTTCCCTCCCTTCCCCTCCCCTCCCTTCTCTTCCCCTCCCCTCCCCTCCCCTCGGCCGTCCCTCCTACCTCCTCCCTCCTCCCCCCGCTCCTGAAGAGCGCGCCGCGTCGGGGACCGGCCGGTTACTTCCTCCAGCTACTGACGAGTGAGGTGTCGCTCCAGCCCAGAGCTCCCGGAGCCGCCCGGCCCGCGTCCGGCCTCCCCGAACGTCTCTGGCCCGCGCCCTCGCCCTCGCCCGACGCGCACCGAGCAGCCGCGGGCCCTGAGCAGTCACTGTCCCGACCGCGCGCCGGCCCTGCCCGCAGCGGCGCGGTAAGAGCTGGGCCCCGGAGAGCGGCCCGCGCGCGGCTCCAGTCCCAGGGAGGGTCACCCGGGGCCCGGGGGGGAGGTCGCGGCGGGCACCGACATGCAGATCTCGGGGCACTGCCGGGGGTGCAGATGGGGGTGGTGGCTGCTCCGAGGACTCTAGGGGCGCGCGTCTGAGTTCCGCACCGGCTCGTTTTCCGGTTGTGGAGTGGCCTCCGGGGCTGGCGGGGTCGGCCGGGGTCCCTGCGTGCTAGGGCCGCTGTCTTGGGGGTCGCCGAGCCGCGGGCGCGGCCAGGGCGCGCTGGCCTGTTTCGCTCGCTTTTGTTTTTAAAAGGAAACGCGGCCTGATAGGGGGTCCTGCCCAGTGGGTGTCCCGGCGAACATGATTTCGCGAACGGGAGTGGGGGCACAGGAGAGGGTGTCCGAGGTGGCCAGGCGCCCCGGCTTTGAGGGTGACATCCTGGAGCGGCGCCGGGCCCGGAGGATCTGGGGCGCCTAAGACACCTGGAGGCTGCGGCACCGCGGGAACCTGCGGGGCGCGGGGTGTTATGATCACCTGCTCGCCGCGTCCAGGGCCCGGCATGGGGACCCCTCGGTTCTGCGAGGAGAGCATGGGGAACCTGTCGGAAATAGGATCTGGCTGGGCTGCCTTTATTTTCTCGTTCGCACAGCATTTGAATGAAGGGGTAACTGAGTGTTTGCTTGTGTGTGTTTGGGTTGCGTGTGTGTTATCCTATTTTATTTTTTACGGCAGAAGACCTTTTATGTTAGCCTGTACTCAATTTCAGGATAGCCTAAAATAGTAGTTGACGTGCTAGTTATTTACAAAGTAAAGAAATGAGCAGTCCCTTTGGAGATAGGAGTAATTTGTTTTAATTCACCAGTAAGAGATTATATTTGTTCCATACAATGGAAGCTCCTGTGCGTTATCTGCCTGCCCACACCACCACCAATCAGGGAGATAAATCTCCACGTTAAGCTTTAGTAAAATTCTGAGTAGTAGCGCAGTACAGTAAATGTTAGCACCGACCATCCGCAGGGAAATGTTCAGATACTCATTTCTGGGATTAGTCGTTCATCTCTCTAAACTGATCGCCTTCAGAGCGAAAAAAGCAAACTACCTTCAAATGTGTGTTACAAGGTTGTGGTTTTTTTTGTTGTTGTTTTCAAATTTATCAAAATAATCTGACATAAGTGATTTCTTGTTCCAATAAGGGTAGTAATTCTTGTTTTTAAATTCTCAGCTGTTACATTTCTGCCCTTTATCTTTTTTTTTTTTTGGTTCAAAAGCAGCGATCCATCAGCAACAGCAAACTTGAAATTGATTTATGCGGAAAAACTTGGCTTGTCTGCCACCTAACAAGCCCTATTGAGTAAACTAAGGAAGCTTAAATTTGATTAGTTGTGTGTCTGCCTGAAACCATTTAGTAGAGCACTTTAATTTTGCATGGTTTTTACAAAACTCATTAAAAGCTGGACAACAAATGAATTATATTCTGTAGCTAGTAATTACAGCTCTTTATGTGGGAGTGGTAGGCTGCCTTTTCTCCTGGTATTTGTACACAAAAGCTGGGCAGAGTTTTTCCACTGCCTTCCACATTCATTTTCTGTCCATCTCAGAGAAGCTGAAAAACAGAATCAAGTCAGCAAGCAGTCTGCAAGCCTAAGGAAGAAAAAGAGCTGATCCATCCGGCTCTGGATGGATAACTGGCAACACCCAAGATGTCTATGATTTTACCCTTCTGTTTGAGGCTTATTTCTTTAATCAACAGGTACCAGGGCTTATATCATGCAGATAGATGACATAAAGCTCTAGAGGAAGGAGCATTTCACATTGGAAGGAGTAGTGAGAAGGGCCTGATCTGATAATATCAGGATGGGGTGGGAAGGGTCCATTCCTCATCATTCATGTTCTCCCGGCAGAGGACTGCGTGAAGGACTCAGAATTTAGGACCATACTCAACTGGGGTTTAATCTCCACTTTGCCCCATAGTGGCCCCCCTGGTAGCTATGTGGATCCTGGGCACGTTGTCCGTGTTGCTGGGCCTCTGTTGCTTCACTGTATGACGTCTGCCTCTCAGGGATGCAGGAAGATTCAATTATGTAGGAGTGGATGGCCCCCCAGCACGGGGCTTAGCTCTTAGTAACTAGGCATTCTGGCAATGGCAGCCATCAGTAGGAGAGACTATTGATTGTTGAGTGAATATAAGTGACATAATCCACCAAGTGGAGATTCTGAGTGAATGCGGCCACTTTGGATCCAAGACTGCTGCCCTTCTCTGTCCTCCCATAGGACTATTATTTATTGCCAGTGCTGACCAGCCTTTGTTGGCTACCGTGATCATTACCTGCACTCCGAGGGTTTTAACAGAATTTTCTGATGCCTCTGGCTTCACCTGCTGCCTTTTAGCCAAGAGGGGTCTGTGTGTGTGTGTGTGTGTGTTGGGTGTGTGCTGGGTGGCAGGGCTCTTGGAAGGTCTGGTTTAGCCATAATGTTGATCGTAAAGAGAAAACAAGAAAATAAATGCAAATTAAATAGTTCTGTGCACATATGTTATTTTGCCACATCCAGTAAGTTCTATCAGTTGAATGTTGTCTTAATTGAAGTTCTCAGTTGTAAACAGTTAAGAGCACCCAGTGGAGGCTATGGAGCTGGGCTTAGAGCTTTGCTACCAGCCTTCAGTTCCATAGCCATGAACCTGGGAGGGCAAGGAATCGCCCTAGAGGTGAAGGCTACTCATCAGTGCTAACCCAAGGTCTCTGAAAATGAATTTTAGTTACTCTATTGTCTAAGTATCTTTCTTATTGACATGTAACTTAACCTGGCTGAACAATTACATTTTAGAGCCCCAAATAAGTTTTCAGTCTATTACGGCATTGTCCAATTATAAGCCTCATTGTAATAGCCATGGTAAAAAAAACAGTAAAGCAGGTAAAATTGATTTCAGTGTATTTCTGATTAACCTAATATATTTGAAATATTGTGTAAGTATAAAAATTATTGAGCTTTTTACTTTTTTCCACTAAGTCTTTGAGAGCTAGTGTGTATGTGTGGATTCGTACTAGCCACTGGTTGAGAGCTCTGTAACCACACATGGCAAGTGGGTACCATATTGCTTAGTCCAGGCCTAGTAGAAGATTACGACTCAGTCAGAGGAAGTAAGGCAGATCCATGCTTGGAATCAGTTCCTCTTGAAGAAGTGCACAGCCAAGCAACACACAAAGCAGAAATATTTTGAGCTCTGTATTCAAAGCAGGAAGATCTGGGACCATGTAAGGGGGGTTGGTGTTCAGTTCTCCCTTTGATCCCTTCCCTGGGTGTGTGCTTTGTCACAGCCTGGAGAGTGGAAGGGAAGAGGGGGGATTTCTGGACTCCTTTCCTGTCTCTGGAAATGGCCCCCTGCAGCTGTCCTGAAGCTCTCAGGTTGAGTGGATTGTGTCCAGAGCAGACAGGAGGTGGCCCACTGCCCCGCTGTACCCACCCAAGTGCTCACCTAAGCTGACCATGGAAATGTGACTGAAAAGCCTGACTCAGGCCCTCTTGCCCTGTTAACCCAGCAAGGAGGCTCTGACTAGCCAGCCGGCAAGTGACTTTTTCTGTGACATCTAAGTGGAGTTCAGTGGGGAATCAGCATTATTATTCAGTCACCAAAATAGCATATCCCGTTGTGATACTGAGAAATGCTTTCCTCTTGAGACCTTTGTGAGGACAGCCATTTAAATAAGAATTCCCTGCATTCAGTTTGGAATTACCTGTTAGCTGCAGAACAGCCAGGATCAAGTCTGGATGCCACCAATGATGAGTTCTTAGTGTACTTAATCCTTTGCCTCCTTGACTCTTTCTTTTTTTTTTTTTTCGAAGATGAATGATTTTGGAATCAAGAATATGGACCAGGTAGCCCCTGTGGCTAACAGTTACAGAGGGACACTCAAGGTGAGTGAGCAAGTCTTAATTTTTTTTAATTGGAAAACTCGATCTCTAGGAGGAAAGAAAAAAATGGCCTGGGTCCCAGAAAACTGATTGTAGCCCTAGCTTTTTAATTTATTGACTGTGTGACTACAGGCTATTTGCTTACTTGCTCTGGGCCTCGGTTTTCTGGTCTGCAGAATGGGTATCTTGATGTGTATTGTTCTTCTCCTCCACGATATGAAACCAAAGGCCTTTAGAGTTTGTTTTCTGAGGCTCCTACCAGGTGAAAATCCTATAACTCCCAATAAAACAGCTGGAGAGGCTGTCTCTACTGCCTTTTCTGTCTATCCAGGAGTTTCCTTGATGGATGGGAAGCTGTTTAAGAACTGAAATGAGAGAGAAGAGGCAGACAGACCCAACTGCTGCAGCTCCTATCAGAAAGGGCAGCAGCCATGGAATTGTAGGTAGCCTGTTACTGGTGCAGAGAACAAGCAGGCCTACTTATGTTAAAGCAAAAACCAGATGAAAAATGAAAGCACCCTCTCTGCTGCATAAACATTTTATGTAGCTTCTATCATCATTCCTTTTGGGAACATTCTTTAGTAGCACAAACTGGTAATTTCCCACTTGTCTTCTCCAAATATGACAGCAAGATTTGATTGTTTTCAGCATTATGTAGTAAACATGTTTCAGAAGCATGATTTTAAAATTGGCCTCCTCAAAGCTTAGCGTCTTGCATAATGATGATGTACGTCTCTGGCATATTGCATTTTCCTTTGTATGTCATTATTGAGGTTATTTGTCTGATGTGACCCAAAGAGCTAAAACTCAGCACAGTCCTTTCTGCAGTATTCTAAAGGTCATCAAACTTCAGCCTAGTGAGTTTGCTTGTTTGATTTGGCCAGACATTTTAAGCATGCCAGAGGTGGTACAAGAAATCATGGTATTAAGTTGAAACCACACCCCTAAGAAAAATGCTTCTATTAATTCAAATAATTCGACGATGCTTATGCAGTTTCGGGATATGGAAGAGAAACAGTCGTTGCTGAAATTGATGTGTTGAAATAGGAAGCACAGATTTGTATTGTCTTTTGGCTTCCTGGCTTTAAAAAAAAATAGAATTTACAGTTAGGAAAGGCATTTCTTCGTCGCCTGGGCAATGCTTGTGGGAACTTTAAAAGTTTATTGGAGGTTTCATCAAAATTAACTCTGCTCTAAAGTAGTTTATAAATCCAGATGAGTAATTTGCACTTGCCCGATTGATTGGTTTTCCTGGTAGATCTCAGGCAGTTGGTCATTATTGACTCGGATTTTTTTTGGGCTGGGCTCCAGCCTCTGCCTGCCCTGTTTTGTAATGCGTCATTCATTGTTCTGCATTTGTAAAAAGAAAGCGGGTAACCGATTTTATTTGTAAATGTGTTACACATTTTCTTATTGATGACTCAACAGATGGGTCATTGTATTACACATAACATGGGATTTCCAGCTTATGTTGGAAACATATAGTCTTTCTTCACGTGTTCCTCAACAATTTAGGCGATGATGAATCCAGACATTATCTGTTACTTACAAATGAGTCTTATATTAAAAGCTATTTCTTTCATAAATGTAAGATGATCAGAAATGGACGTCGTGTAAGGTTTTATCTTTCTATGTGTCTCTCCTCTTCTGCAGATAGTTTAGTTTAACTTTAAATCTATTTCCTTTGGAAATCTTTCCCCTTAGTAGGTGATTTGGGTTTTTTTTGTTTTGTTTTGTTTGTTTTTTGGTTTTTGGTTTTAAGCAACAAGGTCCTTATCTGTTGCCCAGACTGAAGTACAGTGGCTTGATCGTAGCTCACCGCAGACTTGAACTCCTGGGCTCAAGTGATCCTCTGGCCTCAACCTCCTAAAGTACTGGGGTTACAGGCATAAGCCACCCCACCTGGCCGGGGGGCGGGGAGGGGGGGTTCATTTTTAAGACACTTTACTTTTTATAAAATGAAACGTTAAGGAATTTTGTCATGTGTTACTATTTCCCAAACCATTGGAATTGATGTGGAAAAGCATCTCTAGTTTCAATTAAATTGTTTCATGGCAAACATTTCAAAATAAATGCTTCCAAAGATAAAGTAGTGTATTTCATTGTTTGACTTTCAGTTTTTATCCGGTCATTTGCCTTTTAACTGCATTGTGCTCAGACAGCCTTGTCAAGGGTCATTTTTCTTACACACACAGCCTCACTGAATTTTTCTCGATGTAACAGGAGGGTCAGGTGTTTGGTAAAGGGGTCTCTGAGGCTCCTCTTGACACCGTTTTAAGATTCTGTTATTTTTAGATTTGTGTATTTAATATATTAACTTAAGTAGATTAGACCACTAAAATAAATTCCCAGTCACTCTGACTCTGTGAGGTTACTTAAATAAATCCATAGTGGCTGGGCACCGTGGCTCATGCCCATAATCCCAGCACTTTGGGAGGCCAAGGCGGGTGGATTACAAGAGGTCAGGAGTTTGATACCAGCCTGGCCAACATGGGGAAACCCCATCTCTACTAAAAATACAAAAATTAGCCAGGTGTGATGGCGGGTGCCTGTAGTCCCAGCTACTCGGGAGGCTGAGGTAGGAGAATCGCTTGAACCCAGGACATGCAGGTTGCAGTGAGCCAAGATTGCACCACCGCACTCTGACCTGGGTGACACAGTGAGACTCTGTCTCAAAAAATAATAATAATAATCCACAGTAAAATAGAATCATTTCAGTCACTTTGACCGTTTTACAAGTCTGTTTTGAGGACTGACTGGTGGATTCCATGTTTGCTTCAAAATTGCCAGTTGAAACAGGGAATATTGGTAGGATTACCCACGGACCACTTTTACAATAGGTCATTAAATCAGTTTAAATATTGTATTTCCATTTTCTTTTCCATCTGTTTTTGCAGCGCCAGCCAGCCTTTGACACCTTTGACGGGTCGCTGTTTGCTGTTTTTCCTTCTCTAAATGAAGAGCAAACACTGCAAGAAGTGCCAACAGGCTTGGATTCCATTTCTCATGGTAATTTGTTCCTCAGACTTGACAAATTGTGCCCGATTTTCCTAAGTAGTCCTGTTAATAAAGAGATGACAGTTCCTAAGTGAGAAATGTTGATATCTGGAACCTTTGCTATGAATAACCAGAAGGCAGGTTTTCATTTGTATCAACTTGGTGATTCTAATGTGGATTCTGAGGTCTTGACTGCCAGACATCCCCCAGTGAGCTGCTGTTAGAAAACTGCAGGGGACCCCTGAGCTGTCCCTCCTGGATATTTTCAACATTAACAAGCAGGTCCTCATCTCCCTCCTCTGCCCTGGAAAACAGACGGAAGAGTAGACATTAAAACACACCCAAACTTGTAATTTGGGTTTGCATCATTAGTTAAATCATCTCCCCTGCCCTGAGTTTTGGGGGCAACACATTGTTCTTTGTAATCCTCACCCATCTGTATTTCTTTCTGTAGTTCTTCGTGTCATTGTTTATTCTTCTTAAAGGAATAGCACGTCAGATAATGTTCGCACAATTACTGTGACACAGCTATTAGTTGGAAATGTGCCAGAGATGACTGTGTCATATGAAGTAGGTGCCGAGAATACAGACCAGAAAATTAATTAAAACGCACACACTGGCGTACGCGTAACACTGCATGGCAGCCATTTATCATTCTTGAAATTGCTGAGGGTGTCTGCAGAAGATTGTTTTCAATAAAAATGGAAGGTGTGGTTCCATTACCGGGCTAAGTGCGGCACATTCATGTCACACTCACTTCTCAGCTCCATGCCTAGTTTAACGGAAGTAACTTCCAAATGGTACAGTCCCTTCAGCCTTTTGACCAGAAACCATGCAATTCTTTTCATTGCCTACAATTTTAAAATAGACTTAGCAGGTTTCCCTACGCACGACTGCTTTGTGACGCTTTGCAAAATAGAATCAAATTTGAGTTTTATGATTTTTTTTAATAAGTATAGTTCTGAGACATATATTTTCTCAATTGTAGTCAGAAAAGTTTTTTGTTAATAGTTACACTGTTTTAAGGAATCATGCCAAGGTGTGAGATCAAAATTGTTCTTTTCCAAAAACTAAGATGTCTCTCCTAAACCTCCACCTGATATCACCAACTTGAAGTCCTAATATCCCCGTGGGGGCTTTCCTTCCAGACTCGGCCAACTGCGAGTTGCCTTTGTTAACCCCATGCAGCAAGGCTGTGATGAGTCAAGCCTTAAAAGCTACTTTCAGTGGCTTCAAAAAGGAACAGCGGCGCCTCGGTATTCCGAAAAGTAAGTACTGCTTTCCTGAGCCTGCACTGGGTGAGAAGAACCAGCTTGAGAGCAGTTGTTTGATCTTGACTTGTTTGTTAAGCTTTTGCTTGGGGTATTCTGCAAAGAGTAGCATAGATGTCGTTAACCTGAGCCAGTTTCTGTTTCACCCCAGTCAACCGAAGACTTGATCCAGAACTCAGTAAATATATAGTAGAAGGACACGTTACTGGTGTCTTGGAATGTGCCTGGTCATGGCAGAATAGTGACGTGTCATCATGGTATCTTGCTTATTCGTGGGTTCTGGTATATGTTGGGACTTGGTGCATAAATTAGGGATGACAGTGGTCTCACTACCTTTCCATTGTTTTTACCTCACATGTTCTATCTTTTCTTTTCTCCTGGTAGACCCCTGGCTGTGGAGTGAGCAACAGGTATGCCAGTGGCTTCTCTGGGCCACCAATGAGTTCAGTCTGGTGAACGTGAATCTGCAGAGGTTCGGCATGAATGGCCAGATGCTGTGTAACCTTGGCAAGGAACGCTTTCTGGAGCTGGCACCTGACTTTGTGGGTGACATTCTCTGGGAACATCTGGAGCAAATGATCAAAGGTACCAGCTGAATGTCTTGCTTCTCCTTGTCCAGGATGAGCTATGGCCAGGAAGACTGATTGGGAAAGTCACGTGGGTGTTCTTCAACCTTAGGGTTGCCACTTGTAATGACATAGAGTACCTTGCCTCAAAATGCCACTCAAGTGAGTCAGATACATGGCAGTGATTATAGATCTTTATCCCACTTTATGTGAGTGTATGTGTGTGTATAGCATCAGGTATAGCCACAAGGCAGTAGCCTTAGTCACTAAATTGTTCTCTATTGCTGGCTGTATTCATCACGGGAGTCCATGTTGACTCACATATGTAGGACAGGCAAGAATTCCCACGTCTTCTGAGCTCACCTTACAGAGCTAAAAGATATGGCAGCCTCAATGAAAGGGAGCCTTTACTTACATAAACCCTATAAATTCTACATAAATTTTCCTACGTCCAAATGGAACGTATTTTGGATGTTGAGGATTGTTGAGGGGGGTGGGGTATGTTTTTAAACAAGTGAGAAATTGATATATATTTACACTCTATCGTCTTGTACAGAAACTGGCCATTGATCAGTAGAAATCTCACCAAATACAGAGAAAGTCTTGATTCAAAACTTAAAATAGCAGGGAGACCAATGTTTAAAACACATTGAGTTAAAAAAGAAAAGAAGGCCAGATGCAGTGGCTCACACCTGTAATCCCAGCACTTTGGGAGGCCAAGGCGGGCAGATCACTTGAGGTTAGGAGTTTAAGACCAGCCTAGCCAATGTGGTGAAACCCCGTCTCTACTAAAAATACAAAAAATAAAAATAATAGCTGGGCACAGTGGCACATGCCTGTAATCCCAGATACTTGGAAGGCTGAGGCAGAAGAATCCCTTGAACCCGGGAGGCAGAGGTTGCAGTGAGTCAAGATCACACCACTGTACTCCAGCCTGTGTGAGTGAGACTCTGTGAAAAGAAAGAGAGAAAGAAAGAAAAAGAAAGAAAAGGAAGGAAGGAAGGAAGGGAGGGAGGGAGGGAGGAAGGAAGGAAGGAGAGAAAAGAGAAAGAGAGAGAGAGAGAAAAAAAAGAGAGAGAAAGAAAAAGAAAGAAAGAAAGAAAGAAAGAAAGGAAGGAAGGAAGGAAGGAAGGAAGGAAGGAAGGAAGGAAGGAAGGAAGGAAGGAAGGAAGGAAGGAAGGAAGGAAGGAAGGAAGGAAGGAAGGAAGGAAGGAAGGAAGGAAGGAAGGAAGGAAGGAAGGAAAGAAAAGAAAGCACGTTTATAGAATTCAGGGAACTAGTCCTCACCTGACTGATTTTAAACACACTGAATTTCAGCATCAACTATAGACTCAGAATCTCAAAACCACCTAGGATTCAACAGCTAACTTTTTTCAGTTACCGCTTCTGAGGGCCAGGGAAACTCATTTTTAAAGACCCTCATTTTTTCCGAACTTGGACAGGGCTTTTCTACCAAGTTTCTGGTGATCTGTTCATTGGCAAATTGGGCCTGTTTTGCCATTCCTCGGGCCTGTGAGTTTGTGTGTGTTTGGGTTTCCAGGTGCACGTATACTTTGTAATATATTCGTATTAAGTATGTATACACGGTGCACAAACCTTTTCCCTTTCAAAGTTCTTGGGCAGTTAGCCATCCCAGACTCCCACAGCCCTGGAGACCTCCTACACCCTGGGGAAGTGTGCAGGTTTGGAAGCAATGGGACTGTAAGCTTCACGGGGGCAGACACCATCCATTTTATTAATTTCCTGTGTGCAGCCTCTGGTACAGATGGCATTTCATAAATACTTAACTGTTTCTTGAATGCATGAATGAATTCAATACACCATCTGGACCTTTTGCAATAGAAAATGTAATGTTGCCAATGACATCATTCATTTTGGAAAATTTATTTTAGTAATTAGAAAAATGGGTTGCTTTCTCTCGTTCTTTGAAAAAGACAGGCAGGGACGTGGAGCACCATGAGATGAAATGTGAAGCACTCCATGCATGTCATCATTCTAAAATTATCATCTCACAGGAATTCAGAAAGTCGGTTTGTTCTTGTGTAGTTTTCACCGACACCTGCCCTCCTATGTCTCCTGTGTCTGCTTTTCAGAAAACCAAGAAAAGACAGAAGATCAATATGAAGAAAATTCGCACCTCACCTCCGTTCCTCATTGGATTAACAGCAATACAATAGGTCAGTCCGACTGATTCTGCCCTTAAGAGCTTGGTCTTCAGTCCTCCCAGTAGACTTGGACTCTCTGCTCTAGGCTCCTAAGGGGCCACCTAGACCTGTGTGTGTCTCTTATGGTGGCCACACGTGGGTGGTTGAGCTATAAGCTGTTGAAATGTGACTGGTCCACATTGAGATGTGTAGGAAGAGTATAGTCATGCACACCAGATTTGGAAGTCTTAGTATGAAACAGAGAATATAAAATGTCTCCCTGACAATTTTTAACGTATCGATTACATATTGAAATGATAATTGCTACATGAGGCCAAGTAAAATAAGAAAATTAACTTCACCTGTTTCTTTTTGCTTTTTTCATATGGCCACTAGAACATTCACAATTGCTTAAGTGGCTCACACGATCTTCCATAGGTCAGCACTGTTAGTGCTAGTCCAGGCAATTCTTAGAGCAAGGAGCAGAACGAAGTAAGCTGGTTACCGCAGTCACCACCTGTTGGTCTAGTGTAGCAAACAAGAGGCGGCGGGCACAGAGTGTGTGGGAAGCAATTTGTAAACTGGCTTTGAACTTGGGAGCTTAAAGAGCTGTCATGGAATCTAGGTCCTTTCTTCCGATTGCTGGTACTGGGGAGGACACGTGGTCTGGCCAGGCCAGCGTGGGAGGGCTCCTCGGAACAGCAGGCTTGGGTGGTGCTAGTCCGGCCCAGTGTTTTCTTTCTGGTCCCAGCTCTTCACCATTCAGACCCAGTGAAGCCCACCTCTCTGCCCCACTGGGGGCTTCCTGCTCAGGGGGTCTTTCTGAACGTGGTATAGTGACACACCCTGTGCCTGCCTGAGCCTGAATCAGAGTCAGAGAGCTTCCTTCCCTCTCCAGAAAATAAATTATTCTGCAATGAACAGAGACAGGAGCAGTGTGATGAAGGAGCAGAAAGCAGATGGGCCGTGCCTCAGCACACGGGGTTCGTGGCCTGGTTCTGCTCCTTATGCATCACACAGTGCATGACACATCACTTGGTCTCTCTGAGCCTTACTCTCCTCGGAAGCTGCAAGAGCCAGTGAGCCCTGTCTTCCTGAGGGTCCCATGAAAGCACTAGGGTTGTAGAAATAGGAACATTGAGTCCTGCCTACAAAGGCTGCAGTCATTTTGGCAAAGGGCTGCTGGTGGAGAAGATGAAAGGTTTGAGAAGAAGGCTTGGTGACAGACCCCCACCAAAGGCCGGGTCTCCACTGAGGTTCTGCAGAGGGCTGGAGTGTGCGGAGTGCTCACCTGTGACTTGCTCTGAAGGGTTAGTTACTGTGGTAATACTGACTTTAAGAGCTCTGTCGTCCGATTGTTCTGTCCTAGGTTTTGGCACGGAGCAGACGCCGTACGGAATGCAGACACAGAATTACCCCAAAGGCGGCCTCCTGGACAGCATGTGTCCGGCCTCCACACCCAGCGTACTCAGCTCTGAGCAGGAGTTTCAGATGTTCCCCAAGTCTCGGCTCAGCTCCGTCAGCGTCACCTACTGCTCTGTCAGTCAGGACTTCCCAGGCAGCAACTTGAATTTGCTCACCAACAATTCTGGTAAGATTGGAAGCATCTTTCAACAAGGCTGTTGGTTTGATTCTGAGAACCCCAGAGCCGTCATGAACCTCTTAATAAATACTTCCTGGGTTCAGCCATTACAGAAGGAGGTCAAAGCCCATGTTCTAAGTGGATTTCCAACAAGCATACCCCTAATATGTTTCAGGTGCTGGCCCAGGTACTGCAGGCATTGAGTAAACAAAACACAGTCCCTGCTGTCACAGCCAGACTTCTCCACACTTTGGGATATTTATGGTGGTGATGCAGGAATCTGGCATTTCTTTTTATGGAGATGTAACATAAATACAGTGCACAAATCTCAGGTCATATGGCTGGTTGAATTTGTGTACGTATGTATACCTATGTAACAACCATCCAGATGGAGATAGAGAAGTTTCCAGTAACCTGGACGGTTCGTTCGTACCCCTTCCCATCAATATCATCCCCCCACAGAAGGGAACCATTCTGACTTTTATCATCATGGATTAGGTTTTGATTTTCTTGAACTTTACATAGATGGAATCATGCGGTATGTTTTCTTTTGTGTTTGTCTTTTACTCATCATGAGGTCTGGGATTCATGCATGTTGTTGGATGTAGCAGCCATGTGTTCTTTTTCATCGCTGTATACTATTCCATTATAAGAATTTTATTCATTCTACTGTTGATGGAAGATAGGATTTGTGTAGTATAGTTACCCTAAGGAATAGGCACCTGAGTAGAGAGCATTTTGAGAAGTCTGAGTGGTTCTACACCAGCAGGTGCATGATTGCACTGGTAGTGGTTGGTGATGCTGTGGTCGTGCCCAAGACCAACCGTGTCCTGGAGGAATCAAAGTATGTGCTTGGTTGTCTTTGCCAGGGACGCCCAAAGACCATGACTCCCCTGAGAACGGTGCGGACAGCTTCGAGAGCTCAGATTCCCTCCTCCAGTCCTGGAACAGCCAGTCGTCCTTGCTGGATGTACAACGGGTTCCTTCCTTCGAGAGCTTCGAAGATGACTGCAGCCAGTCGCTCTGCCTCAATAAGCCAACCATGTCTTTCAAGGATTACATCCAAGAGAGGAGTGACCCGGTGGAGCAAGGCAAACCAGTTATACCTGCAGCCGTGCTGGCCGGCTTCACAGGTGCGTGTGGATCTCCGGGAGCCTGGCCGCCCAGTCTCCTGGGTCCTGTCCCTTGTTTCCTTTCGAGCCACAGTACCACGTTCACCGAGGGTGTTTGTAAGCTTAGGTACACAAGTGCTCTACACTCCATGTTTTATGCATGGCTTACTGTATCTCTGAATTCGAAAAAAGCCACACTGGGTGGAATTTTCATGTACACAGAGCTCCGTGGAGTGAATGAAAATCGACAGGCCACTCCCTCCACCTGGGACGTTCTGTGGAGTAGTTGGAGCAGGGGGCGTGGCCTATGCAGTCTTCAGCTCTGACTCACCTACTCCAAGAATCAAAGAATGTAAACTGGCTTAGGGAGGGGCAGCAGAGCCAGTCTCAAATAATATGGGCACTGTTTACCTTTTCTTGCTTCTAAAATCTATCTACTCTTATTTTTGAGGTTTGGGTGAGAGCTATTCTAGGCAGAGGACAAATATTAAAGCTGCTTTTAGGAACAGATATTTCCAGTACTTTAGCGAAAATACTGGAGCTTTGTTTTCACTGACTTCGTGTGTCCTTAAATGTGCTTTTTTTTTTTTTTTTTTTTGACCATATGGAGCCACTGTGGATTGAAATTACCTAACTTAAAAAAATCTGATACGTTTAAAATAAAGATACTGAGGCATTCATTCTTTTCCTGTCGTCTAAGAACAACCAGCCACGTAAATGTATTAAAGTACACAGAAAGAGTGTGTGAAAGCTATTCTCGCTTTCATTATTGGGAGTTCAGGGCCTGAGAAGAATAAACAGCCGTAACGTTACTGTGGTTCATTTTAATAGTAACATAAGTTTCTGTTTATTGACTGCCAGCTCTGTGGTTAAGTAGGCATACAGTCCGTAGGACAGCCTGGCATGGAGGTGGTATGAGGCCATTTTACAGATAGGGAAATTGGCTCACAGGTAGACAGCTATCGGTAGTCACACAGCTCTGGTTCTAGAATGCCTGCCCCGTGCTTTACAGCAAAGTTTTATTGATAATGGCCATTGCGTTTCTGAGGAAGAGCTATTTGGTAGAAAGAGGTTGGGCTTAAGATCGGAAGATCTAGGCTTTTCTCCTCTTTGCTGTGACGGGGGTGTGATCCAGGACAAGGCATCTGGCCTCTGAGCCGCATCTTACCCCTCCTCTTTAGAACAGGACCACACTGACACTTGCTTTGCATGCTTCACCAGACAGAGGCTGTGAGGCAATGAGTGTGACCCCACGTGGCTGTTGAGTAAACCGGGCTCACATGAAGCAATTTACACATGATCATTTGGCAGGAAGGTGGCATGGGATCCCACGTATGACACGCCTCATTCTGTGATGAAACACCCCTTCAGCCACCCCCATCTCTGCCCCACTGGGTGTTTCTAGAAATACACCTTGAAGGTTTTTACATAAGGAACAATTAAACCAGATGGGGAATTTTAATGCCAAGAGTTGGTGGCCCTAAACTGTCTTCCAGAAAGAACAAACCTAGCCATCAAGGGGAAGGGTGTCTCGTCTAGTGACCTTATTTTCTAGGAGTAGGAAGTGCAGAGGAGGAACTCACATTTGGTGCCCAGCCCCATCCCATTAAAACACTTAGTACTGTCACCAACACCTTGAGTGCCACCCTTGAGTGTCACATCGGAACCCCATTCAGAGAGTTGGGTCTGCATTCCTAAGTCAGCATGTACAATTAGGATGGTTGAAGCCTTGCTGTATTTTACATCTGTGAAAGGGTATGATCTGTCTCCCTCCCTCTCCCCACAGGAAGTGGACCCATTCAGCTGTGGCAGTTTCTCCTGGAGCTGCTATCTGACAAATCCTGCCAGTCATTCATCAGCTGGACTGGAGACGGATGGGAGTTTAAGCTCGCTGACCCCGATGAGGTATGGCCAGAGCCCTGGGAAATCTCTGGGTTCAAAAACCTGATTTCCTGGTTGGGTTCAAAAATTCAGTTCTTTGGGCACAAAAAAAAAGGGTTCACCAGTACTAATGAGAATCTTTCTACGTGAGGCATCCTTGACTGTTGGGAAAATGGAAGTGGAGTCAGGCTTTGTGGATAAATGTGTATAGTGTTTTCTAGGTATGCTTCGTACAAGGGCGTCGCACAGATTTCACTGTCTTGATCAGTTGTCTGATCAAGAGGCCCAAGCTGCAAACTGAGGTTCTCTGCCAACCATCTGAAAATGCCTTAGGCAGGCTGTCCTTGTCCATTGGGGGAACAAGCCTCATGTGGCCCCAAGCCGGCTTTCTGTCTGCTCCTTAGCTGAGCCCAGCAGTGTTGACCCCAGCCCTGCAGGGTTAGAACCAGGAGCCCTGTCTAAAGGAGAAGGCCAAGGACAGGTGGGATACCAACCCCTCCAGAAAAGTATTAGAGAGAAGCCCTTGGTCTCTGGCACCAGAGAGCATAATCTGTCACCACTCCCACCCCGCCCCCAGTTCCCTTGGGAGACAAGCATTGAGGAATGAGTATATCACGCAGCTCAGAATCCCACCCGGCACCTGTTAACTTCAGTAGTTGGAATAGAATCCTGGAGGGTGGGTGACACCTGCGTTTCCCTTGTCTCAGGACCCTCCTGGTTCTGAACCCTTGGCTCCCAGGAGGTTTTGCTGAGCTGGGGCCAGAGAGCAGGGACCTCGCTCCCCGGTGGTTCTGCCCCATGGGGACACAGTGCCCCTGCCATAGGTACTCAGAGGTACTCCTAGGTAATCAAAAGATCCTCCTGCGGACCTTGTGTAGGTATCAAGTTCTCTCTAGAGTGAATGTGCCTCAGAATCATAATCAGGGAGGAATGTCATTCACTTTTTCTTCACTGACAAATTAAATTTAACTCTTTTCCATCCGTGTTCACCAAAGGTGGCCCGCCGGTGGGGAAAGAGGAAAAATAAGCCCAAGATGAACTACGAGAAGCTGAGCCGGGGCTTACGCTATTATTACGACAAGAACATCATCCACAAGACGTCGGGGAAGCGCTACGTGTACCGCTTCGTGTGCGACCTCCAGAACTTGCTGGGGTTCACGCCCGAGGAACTGCACGCCATCCTGGGCGTCCAGCCCGACACAGAGGACTGAGGTCGCCAGGACCGCCCTGAGCCGGCCCCAGGCTGGTGGACTGAGTGGGAAGCCCATCCTGACCACCTGCTCCGAGGACCCAGGAAAGGCAGGATTGAAAACGTCTAGGAAAGTCGCCAAGAAGCAGTGGCCTTATTGCATCCCAAACCACGCCTCTTGACCAGGCTGCCTCGCTTGTGGCCGCGACGGCACAGCTGATTCTACTCGTAGTGCTTTTACATGAAAATGGTCGAGAAAGAGGCACCGGGAAGCCATCCTGGCGCCTGGCAGGCCGTGGGACGGGATGGTTCTGGCTGTTTGAGATTCTCAAAGGAGCGAGCATGTCGTGGACACACACAAACTACTTTTAGATTTTCCTTTGCCTTTTGCAACCAGGAACAGCAAATGCAGAAACTCTTTGAGAGGGTAGGAGGGTGGGAAGGAAACAACCGCGTCATTTCAGAAGTTAGTTTGTATATATTATTATAATCTTATAATTGTTCTCAGAATCCCCTAACAGTTCTATTTAACAGAAATTGTATATTGTAATTTAAAATAATTATACAACTGTATTTGAAATAAGAATTCAGACATCCAAGGTTTTATTTCATTTTTCAGTAGCACATATGGAATTTTGCAAAGATTTAATCTGCCAAGGGCCGACTAAGAGAAGTTGTAAAGTATGTATTATTTACATTTAATAGACTTACAGGGATAAGTCCTATGGGGGGGGTCATCCCTGCTTTTTGTGCTTTTTTTTGTTTGTTTTGGGGGTTTTCTTGCCTTGGTTGTCTGGCAAGGACTGTACATTTGGGAGTTTTTATAAGAAACTTAAATGTTATTATCTGGGGTTATATCTGGCCTCTGCTTTCTCCTTTAATTGTAAAGTAAAAGCTATAAAGCAGTATTTTTCTTGACAAATGGCATATGTTTTCCACTTCTCTGCATGCCTTTAAGTCAGTTTATACACAAAATGGATTTTATTTTTTAGTTTAACTGTGTTTCTCCAACAGCTCACCTCTCCCTGACCACCCAGCCATTTCCTTCCTGTGCTCCACGTTCTTCTGTATGATTAAAATAAGAATACTATTTTTGGAAATATGCAACTCCTTTTCAGAGATCAGGAGGGATTTATGTAGCAGCTATTTTTACTGCAAAAGTAATTCACTGGAAAAAAAATGTAATTTGTAAGAAAGCTTTATTTTTATCTCAGCTCCATGTAAAGTTAAAGTTACTGTACAGAGCTGAAGGATGGGGGGGCGATGGGGGTCTTGATGAAACCTCTTGAACGAAGTACAGTTTGTTCCATCTTTGTGCACTCGTGTGTCTCAAACCATCTTAATAGCATGCTCCTCCTTTTTGCTCAGTGTCCACAGCAAGATGACGTGATTCTTATTTTCTTAGACACAGACTATTCTGAGGCACAGAGCGGGTACTTAAGATGGGAAAGAGAAAGCATCAGAGCCGTTCATTTGGAGAAAACGTTTTGATCGAGATGGAGACTTTTGTAGTCATTTCAAAAGAGCACCTGAGTCATGTGTATTCCTGGCCTTTGTAAATGACCCGGTCAAGTTGGTTTCAAAGTCCGACGGGCTTGTCTGTTTACTAGCTGTGTGGCCTTGGACCGGTGGCTGACATCTGTAAAAAATCCTCCTGTGATGCAACTGAGGAATCGGGTGGCCGGGCAAGCTGGGAAGAGCAAAGCCAGAGCTGCGATGCCTAAATACCCACAAAAGACCGTTCCCAGTATACTTAAGCACAGGATGTTTTTCTCAAGTGGGACGTATTTATCACTCGGACATCTGTTTATAATATAAACAGACATGTGACTGGGAACGTCTTGCTGCCAAAAGAATCCCAGGCATTGGCTCATTGTATGTGAGGTTGAACCACGTGAAATTGCCAATATTAGACTGGCTTTTATCTACAAAGAAGGAGTTTCATGGGGTTCGACCTAACAGTTATGGAAACTACAGTCCTTATAAACCATTGGCATGGTAATAAACAGATCTTAAGTATAAACATTTTGTAATTGGGCCTTTACTCTCTCAATAATAAAGTATTTTTGTTTATATAAACTCCTTGTGATAGTCCTCGTTCTTCCTCTCCACACCCAGCATGAAGGAGTTGGAGGAAGGATGTTAACCCCAGATCCATTCTCTACCCAAAACATCCCATCGTCAAGCGGCAAGTCTGTTTGACTGGTTTATACACAAGTGACTTAGAAGCCACAGCCCAAATTGGAATCAACTCTGAGCCCTTCCTAAAAGAATTCCCAAAAAGTACTCCTTCAAAGCAAAAACTTCTTTTAAGAAGGTGTTATAATAGAAAGATTCAAATGTCTTTGCCAGAAGCTTGGCAGAGATAACTGAGGAGAGATCCTAGGATGTTTATATTAAGTACACTAGAATTTGAGGTTTAAGTACTTTTGGAACTGAGAGAACACTGTCCCCTCAGTGGAGTCTGACATTGGTAAAGTGATGGTGGTCTTAGGACACCTATTTTCAAATTTGTTCTTTTACATGCTTCAAAATTAGTGAGTATGCCAAAAAGCTTATGTGGGTTATATTCATTGGTGTGCTAGAGCCAGCTCACTGTGTGCTCCCGAGAGCTACATGTCTCTTCCCACCACCACATCAGTAAAGGTAGCTTGAGATGGGGCATGATGAGAGTATTTACACCATGGGAATCAGCAGACACTACAAGTCAGGGCCTTTTCTTCCCCAGAGTGCTGATTGTTAAACATTTACCAGCACTCTACTGGTTATATCTATCAATGATTTCCATATTAGAAATTAAGGTAAATTTTAAAAGAATTCATTTAAAAATAATTTTACGTATTGGCATTAAGAGCATTTTTTTATTGTGAAAAGTAATTGTTTTTTAAAAGTTAGCATAGCATTGTTTCACATTTGCAAAACTCCTTAATGTCTGGTTTAGTATTAGAGTTGGATTCTCCTGTTCCTGCATTCAGTCTCTTCACATACATTTTGATAGAGGATGTGAGGAAAATCCGGCCTAACAGATACGTAACTGAAACGAGGAGCATTTAAGGCTGCTTCAGATAATTGTAGATATTCTTTCTTTACTATGCCAAAACGTAACAAAGTATTAACTCCTTAGTTGCAATTCAGGTATGAAATCATATTCATGAACTTTCCTAAGGTTACATTAAATTCCATTGGTCTACCTTGCACTTTGAGTAGATCTTTTACCCATGTATGATTTTGTAACATCCTGCACGGGTCATTTGGAAAATATTGCTTCAACATGTTAATACATTTCAAAATATAATATTAAACAATTATACTACTTAATATCACCACAAATCACATCAGAAAATTACCAGGAATCTATCAGACTCACAGTGGTGGATACCAATTTTTTTAAATTCAAATTTTCACTTGAAACCTCAAATTTTATAATCAGCAACAAACATCCCTAAGTTTATTTTGGTGGTGGGAGGGGGAAGCGACAGACTCACTTTATTTGTTTTTGAGTAAGTACCAGCCAAATACCTAAATCAGAATAATTTGCCAGTTATTCTCTCAGATAAAAGTGATGTTCATGAATAGAGTGGATAGTTTAGCTTGCAACTCAAATACACAACTGTATTTCCTTAGAACAATCACCTATTTCAGTATGTATGCAGACCAGTTCTTTACGTGTACTTTCCATTTTATTACACAGAAATTAAAAAGATGTGTGTTCCATTAGTAAAAATTAGTTTTTACTGCTTCATCACAAGTCTTCTTGAGGCCGGGTGCGGTGGCTCACACCAGCCTACCCAACATAACAAAACCTCATCTCTACTGAAATACAAAAATTAGCCAGATGCAGTGGTGCATGCCTGTAGTCCCAGCTACTTTGGAGGCTGAGGCTGGAGAATCACTTGGACCTGGGAGGCGGAGGTTGCAGTGAGCTGAGATCGCGCCATTGCACTCCAGTCTGGGTGACAGAGTGAGACTCCGTGTTTAAAAAAAAAAAAAAAAAAAAAAATCTTGAGTGAAACTGGTATTTTTATTTTCTTTTTTTCTGCAAGTGCATGGTGGTGGTGGAGAGTGCAGTGACACAGTGACTGTCAGTACAGTTGAGTGCAACCGTTCCGGTTCACGTGATTCTGGTTCAACACTACAATGCAAAACCACCTATGCTTTTGTACCATCATAGCAAATGTCAAAAAGTCAAGCATGGATTCGTATCCTTGCAAAAATAGTCTTAACCATGATGATCCTTCCGAAAGGGTCTCAGAGATCTCAGAGTCTGTGGGGCACATTTTGAGAATTGTTCTAGAAAGAAGAGAGGCTCACTCAGAGCAAAAGTAGTGGACCTCAGGAGGATGAAGCGAAAGTAGGGAAAGTCGGGAGCTTTGGGCTCCCGAATCCAGTGTCCGTGCTTCCAGTCTTCTGACCTTTTCATAGCCAGGTAAGGAGGAAGCATTTCTTATTTAAAACAAAAAGAATTGTCTAGTCTGCATGATAAAGAAAAGTTCCTTCACACAGGGTGAAATGGATACTCTCAAAGCCCTTTTCCTGCCATCCTTCTTTGTTCTTTTCCATGCTCCAGTCCAATTCCAAATCTGTTTTAGGAAACAAAAAATGTATATTTTGCCACTTGTTTTTGAGACAGGGTCTTGCTTTGTTGCCCAGGCTGGAGTTTAGTGGCATGATCACGGCCCACCGTAACCTCAACCTCCTGGATGCAAGTGATCCACCCACCTCAGCCTTCTGAGTAGCTGGGACTACAGGCGTGCACCACTAGACCTGTCTGATTTTTAAATTTTTTGTA
The DNA here is from genome assembly GCF_007565055.1 of Rhinopithecus roxellana. Taxonomy (NCBI): domain Eukaryota; kingdom Metazoa; phylum Chordata; class Mammalia; order Primates; family Cercopithecidae; genus Rhinopithecus; species Rhinopithecus roxellana. The sequence continues at coordinate 54,100,017 of NC_044561.1, forward strand.
GAGAAGGGGTCTCCCTATGTTGTCCAGGCTGGTTTCAAACTCCTGGAATCAAGGGATCCTTCTGCCTTGGCCTCTTAAAGTACTGGGTTTACAGGCATGAGCCACTGCACCTGGTCTTGCCACAATTTTTCTGAAACTCAGAAGAAAAAAGGAAAGGAAAGGGAAATAAGTATTTAGAGAAATCATTTTTCTGAACATCTTCAAAACTGAGATTGGGCGGAGATAAGGTCGTGTAGCCTGCCTGCCCGCCTTTCCCACGGTGGGGAAGAAGCAGATAAATTCTCGTCAGTCCTGCCCCACGTCCTGGCTCTCCCCCATATCACCCTACCAGCTTTCTTTTCTGATAGGGCTCCAGAACTCCATATGGTGGACACTTGTCACAGGGAATGATTTAGGCTTTAATGGGGCTGCTGGGCAGGGGTGCAGGGCTTGGGGGCCAGAGGAAGTGGAGCAGGAACTGAGGCAAGAGGTGGAGGGAGCAAGCTGCCCCATCACCTCTCCTGAAACATCTAGCAAGTTAACAGGAGGATTTCTTGTGGTTTGGATCTGGACCTTGTATTATCACTATCACCGGGTCTGTCAGGCACTATTTGTGACCTTGGGCATGCAATTTAATCACTCTCTGCCTCAGTTTCCCCTCCATAAAGCCAGGTCATTGGTGGCTGTGGTGGGATTGATCTATTGGGGGTGTAAGATTGTGTGAAGTCAGTAACCTGGGTGGGGGTGCTATTTAAGCAGAGCACTCCAGGGAAGATGTGTTTGAGCCAGGGGGTCTGCAAAGAAAATATGGTTCCCGGACAATCACGTCTCTATTTTCATCAGAAGAAACCCACGGGCAGAGTTCTGTGGTGAAACAAGTACTTAACGGAACCAAGACTCAAACCCTGGTCTTCTGTTTTCTGGTGGTGTTCTCTGGCCAAAATAACCCTGTCATGTTTGGTTGAAGTCATTATAAATGCTGCCCCAGATGCTATCTAAGGGCTCCTCCGTTTCTAGTTCCTCCTTCCACAAACCAGAGGCCACAGCCCTTGATTTGAATTTTAAATTATCCAGGAACCTCCTACCCAAAGAACACACAGCCCTCGTGTACAGCAGCCAGTGGCAACTAGTTGAGTTCAAACAGATACAAGAATCTCATAATCTGGGCCAGATGTTAATCGTCTTTTCTGTAAGAGTAAAACTGAAGGGTGAGTCTCAAAGCAGGGCAGGGGGAAACCCCTTATTGCGCAACTCTTTTGTAACTCCTGGGCGGAGTTTGGACATGCGACTTCTGCTTGAAATTTAACATTAGGGGAAAGACCATTTTTGGTCATAGCTGAGGTGATGACATCTTGGCAACTGGAATTGACATGGCCTTTGTTCCATGTGCTATGAGTAACTGTCCCCTCCCCATTTCTCGAAGTCATGTTCAGACGGCAAAACTGCCCAGGATTACCACATCTGACTCCTGCTAGCTGTTTCTGTGTCTATGGCTTCATACTGTTCAGACATAGACCTGGGGCTCAGCACGCATGTGCGTGTTTGAGTGGCATAAGGTCAGAAGCGCAGATCCAGGAAAGACTGAGGCCTGGAGGAAGGTGGGTTGGTTGAAGGACAGAAAATGGAGGTGGGAGCAAACGAAGAAAAGTAAACGAAAAAATGAACTCTTAAGCAAAAAAAGATTGCTTGTCTGCTGTAACCTGTAAAGTTCATGATGAGAAACACCTTTATGATTTGCTGGTAAACTCCACCCAATTTGGTTCTGAAAGAGGTTATTTTTCATTGCAGTGCAAGTGTTTAATTAGTTAATTGGGAAATACGGCACCATTTTCAAAGCTCACTTTCATCTGTCATCTCATTTACACCTCCCTGTGACCCTGAGAGATTGGTTTTACTATGCCCATTTTACAGATGTGGAAACTGAGGTTCGGAGAGGTGAACCCCCTAAAGAGAAACTGCAGAGGCTTATCCTGACTCATCCATGGTCCCTGATCCCTTGTGCCTGAGACACAGACTGTGGCTTGGGAACAGGGGAGGGCTCAGAGGGCTGGAGCTCAGCTGAGTGGCCAGACGTTCCCTCAGAGGGTACCCTCCTTTGGCTTCCGCGCGACCCTGGTAGTTGTCAACAGTGCTGCAGGTGCTCCTCGCCTTCCCACCCTCTGGATGAAGCTCGTCCTAAGGAATTAGCATCTCATTTCTAATTCTCAGGTCCTCAGCAATCAGACTTGTATTTTGGGTCAAATTTGCATACCTTGGGGCTTCTGTCTTCTCAAGCTATGCATGGACCCCAGAGCAAATTCCAACCATGGTTCAATGTCAGCCTCTGGGAATCTGCAGATCACTGGAAGCCAGGCTGTCCACACTTTCTGGAAGCCATTTCCTAGTGAAGCGGCCCAGGAGGAAAGAAGCAGTGGCACAGGAGGCTACCTAGAGTGAGAAGCTTGGAGCCCAGCACTTCAACTATGTCTGTGGCTGGAGCCAAAATCACCAGTTGCTCCTGGTTGCTGCATGTCAGCAAATTGCATCACAACAAGAAGCCTCAGGGTATCACCTTACCCAACACTGTGATGGCGGCCGGGGTCACATGCGCTTAAGTGTCTCTGTAAATCAGCCCTGCAGTTGGGATTAAGATAGTTCAGGATCCCAAGAACACACATACACACACACAACCCACTTGCACGTACATGTGTGCAGTCATACATCCAGAGGCACGCATACACATACATACATACACACATGTGCGTGTGTGCACACGTGTATTCACATGCACACACACATGCACACTCATACACTGACACACTTGTGCATATGTGCATGCACACGCACGCGCGCACACACACACACACACACACACACCATTCCTCTTGTTTGCTTCACCTTGTCTGTCTCTGCTCCTCCTGGTGGTCATCACCTCCTATGCCCTGTCTCCTGTATCAATTCCCCAGGACTACCTACTATAACAAAGTGTCACAAACTTTGTTATAGTTGGGGGGCTAGAAATCCAAGATCATGGTGTCTATAAGGTTGGTTCCTTTTGAGGGCAGTGAGGAGAGAGTCGGCTCCAGCCCTGTCTCCCCTTGGCTGGTAGATGATCATCTTTTCCCTGTGTCTCTTCACGTCACTTGCCCATCTCTGTGTCCAAATTCCCCCTTTTTATAAGGATACCAGTCATATTGCATTAGGGCCAGCTCTGATTATCGCATTTTAACTCGATTACCTCTGTAAATAACCTACCTGCAAAGACAGTGTCATTCTGAGGTTCTGGGGGTTAGGATTTCAACATATCAATGTGAGGGCACACAATACAACCCATATATGCCTTAACACTAAGTAAGTTACATAGTAGTTCTATTTTTACTTCTTTGAGAAATCTTCATTCTGTTTTTCATAGTGGCTGTGCTAATTTTCACTCCCATCAACCATGTGTCCCCTTTAGCCTGCATTTTGATTTGCATTTCTCTCATGATTAATGATGTTGAGCTTCTTTTTTCATATATCTGTTAGCCATTGTATATCTTTTTTTGATAAATGTCTATTCATGTTTTGCCCACTTTTTAATACAATTATTATTTGTTGTTGTTGTTTTTACTGCTGACTTTGAGGTTTTTGTATATTCTGGATATTAGTTCTTTGTCCAAATGAACAGTTTGCAGATATTATCTCCCATTCAAAAGGGCATCTCTTCGCTTTGTAGATTGTTTCCTTTGCTGTGCAGAAGCATTTCAGTTTAATATAGTCTCATTTGTCTGTTTTTGTTTTTGTTGCCTGTGTTTTTGAGGTCTTAGCCATAAATTTTTTTGCCTAGCTCAATGTCCTGAAGTGTTTTTGCTATGTTTTCTTCTACCAGTTTATGGTTTCAGGTCTTATGCTCAAGTTTTTAATTCACCTTGGGTTGATTTGTGTACATGGTAAGAGATAGGGTTCAGTTTCATGCATCTATATGTGAGTATCTACTTTTCCCAGCATCATTTATTGAAGAGGGTGTCCTTTTCCCATTGTATGCTCTTCATGCTTTTGTGGAAAATCCATTGGCTGCAAGTATGTGGATTTATTTTTGGGTTGCCTATTGCATTAGACTCTGTGTCTATTTTTATGCCAATACCAAGCTATTTGGTCTACTATAGCTTTGTAATATATTTTAAAGTCAGACAGTGTGATGCCTTCAGCTTTTTTCTTTTTTCTCAGAATTGCTTTGGCCATTCAGATTCTTTTACACGTTTTTTCTATTTCTGTGGGAAAAAATGCTGTTGGCATTTTGATAGGGATTTCATTGAATCGGTAGATTGCTTTGGGCAGTGTGGTCATTTTGATTATATTAATTCTTTCAATCCATGAGCATAGGATGTCTTTCCATTTGTTTGTGTTCTCTTTCATTTTTTTTTCATTAGTATATTATTATTTGTGCAGTGAGCAGAGCGAAGTCAGGGACACTGTTTCTAGAACTTGGCTGGCTCCCCTCCCCCAACCCAGCTGATGGTCCTGGTTGCCAGGCACTTGTTTACATTAGAGACAGAACACTCTGCAGGGTTCTGACTGGTCAACTGTGGCCCTTAGGCCACTGGCAAGCAGAGGCAGAGCCACAGAGGGGCTGCTACTCCTCAAAATGCCTCTCCAGCCGCTCTGGAGCTGGTGGGGGCTGCCCTGCTGGTGATGGCTTGAGAGAAGCCCTGGGGGTCCCTGGGCACCCCTGGGAGGTCCTGGTTTGTGCTGCTGTGGTGATCTTAATCATCAAGAGATGACACACTTTATAACACAGGAAAAGAACTGAGCCAAACACTGTTTCCATCAGAAGGTCCATGTAGAAGGCAGCGAGAACATGTAGAAGGATGGGAGTCAAGACACAGGCTCAGGAAGCCTTCAAGTCACCCTTGATGGAGGCCAGACCTTGAACGTTATAATCCCTCTGCTTGTCAACTATTAATGCAAATCTGAGGAAAAAGCATGGAAAAACAAGCCTCCTAAATGTTCCCAAGTGACTGATGTAGGACACATCTTAAAAGGATCAAAGGAGGATGAAGAAAAACTTCCAAAAAAAATAACAGGTGGTTTGAATGAAAACACTCATTTTGCAGAAAGTCCAGAAGTGCTCAACCAAGAAAGTACAAGATGGAAGCAAAGAGTACAGAAAAAGGAGGTGAAAGAAAAGCTGGCACTTTTGAATGCACAAATAAGACAGGTCATGAAAGATACCATGAGCCAATTAAAATCTCTAGCTGAAAACGTGGACACCACGTGGTTGCGAGATTTTCCTAGGGACCACAGTGACGAGAACTAGAAACCAGAGCTAAACAGAAAAGCAGAAAATGAAGACCGTCTCCCCCAGCCCCCGCCTGCCCAACTATAAGTCAGAAGAGTTTGCTGGGTGATGGTGACTTAAATCTGTCCTGTGAAAGTCAAGAAAAAAACAAGAAATAGCCAATTGTCGGAAGAAAATGCAATGAATGAGAGCTCACAGGAAAAATCAAATGCCTCCAAACTGAGAAAGCATCTTTGCAATTTGAAAATTCCCAGCTGGGCCAGGTGTGGTGGCTCACGCCTATAATCCCAGCACTTTGGGAGGCGGACGTGGACTGATTACCAGAGGTCAGGAGTTCAAGGCCAGCCTGGGCAACATGATGAAACCCATCTCTACTAAAAATACAAAAAATTAGCTGGGTATGGTGGCGTGCACCTGTAATCCCAGCTACTCAGGAGGCTGAGGCAGGAGAACCTCTTGAACCCAGGAAGTGGAGGCTGTAGTGAGCCGAGATGGTGCCACTGCACTCCAACCTGGCGACAGAGCAAGACTCCATCTCAAAAAAAAAAAAAATCCTGGCTCACAGGTGAGATCCAGAACGTGCAGATGGAGCTTCAAATCCTGCCTGAATCACATCAAGAACATACAGTGCAATTTCAGAGAAGATCAGCTGAGGAGGAAACACACAGCTTAGAGATGAAGAAACGTCCCAGCGTGTGTAGAAACGTGAACACACACAGCGGATTTGAAGCCTCTACAAGGAGATGGCCAAAGACATCGGCAAAGAATTGGAGAGAACCACTTCCTTCTATCAGAAGGAGATTCTCAGATCTTCTGTGAGGAAAGAGCTCAGGAAAGCTGAAGGGCAGTTCTGTCCACTGAGGGAAAGCTCCAGGAGCTAAGAAAAGAAGATGATTGCAGTAGGCTGATCCTGGCTGACGTGGAATACAAGTTCCAGGCTTTCCCTAGGGGATCCTTTGCTCCTCCTTCTCCAGGAATAGCCCACAGAGGCCCAGAAGTAACCAGGGGTCCCCTGGGTCAGGGACCAGAAGTATCAGGTCCCCAGCAAGGAGGAGGGAGGTGCTGTGAGGCTCAGGGACCAGGTTTCACTCAACTCTCCCAACAGCAGGGCCCTGAATGCACAGGATCACAGCGGGACACAGCAGCCTGCGCCGTCTCTTTAAAGTGAGCTTGATTTATCTATTTTTAGTTTAGCTATTGTGACTTGGGATGTCACAATTTTCGTTTCTTGAAGTTTGGTATAGCATTATAATTTTATGTTAGTATTTTAAAATATAGACTTATCAATGTAATTCTTGTAAATATAATTCCTCATCACTTGACCCTTTAGATTACATGGTATGAGTATTGTGTTTTTTTTTAAACTCTCCTTTTAAGTTTGAGATGGGTGGAGACATTTAAAACAATAAAGTTCATTTCTGAATACTATAAGCTGTTATTGTACATCTATACAAGTGACAATATTTACCTGAATAATTTTAATTGTTTTTAAAAACAATGCAAAAAAACTTAAGAACAACATGCCATTCAAACTACCTAATATTTGTATTAGTTTAGTTCTAAATTTATTGATTAATCTGGGGGAGTCGATATTTTATAACTGTTTGTTTCTTGTTTTGTATTTTTCTTAACCATTGATGTTTTAAGACAAGGTTGTTTAAACAATTCTAAACTATATAATCAACAAAAAGACTTCCATTGATGACAAACCCATTCTCTGTTACACACACACACACACACACATGCACACACAACACCCCCAATGTTGAGGGAAGGGGCTTTCAGTTGTTATGTCAGTATCTGAAGAAAATGTAGAATTAAGAGAGATACAAAGTGTTTTTTTAATATTTATATAAATAAAGGAAAACATTTGTATGTACACAATCTGTACATACAGAAAAGACAACTAAATTATCTTCACAGTAAAGGAGAGTTGCCTGATGTATCAGACAAGATTTCAACAAGAAACAGTTCATGAAGAGACTGTGATGCAGTACAATTTCCTGGGCTGTCACAGTTTCCTATGACAATTTCCTGGGCAGAGATAAAGGCTTGGACAAGAGATAGTGAGGCTCCCAGGGCCTAGCACTAGGGAAAAGGTAGTCTCACCACTGGGCCTGAAGGGAGGAGGATGTGGTGTCATCTGAGCCCAGGGAGGAACAACTGTCTTGGGACGTGGAGAAACTAGAGCTAGAGGTGCCTACTAAGGTGGCCAGGGCTCATTGCTGGGGCTGTGCCCCCCAACGTCTCTGCAGCAGGCTGGGGAGGGTGGGTACATCAAGGCAGGCTCTCTGGAGGAGGTGGTCCCTGAGCTGAACACTGACAGATTAGTAGGAGCTACCTCCAGTGCTTTTCAGACATGTAGGGGTAGATGAATCACTTGGAGATCTTTCACTAAGCAGGTTCGGATTCATCAGGTCTTGCAGCAGGAGCTGAGACCCCGAGTTGCTCCCAGGTGCTGCCTACAGCAGGATGAGATGTGGAACAGCGAGAATCCTTTGATAAATATAGGGCAGGATCTGGGGAAGTTGAAGGGACAGGAGCATTTCCGGCTGACAGTACAGCCCAGGCAAAGACACAAGAGCACAGACAGCCTGGGTCTGCGCGAGCTGCGCCATGCGACTGGGGTTCTGCAGCCCAACATCAGGCAGGAAGGACAGGACCCTGAGAACCAGCATGCAATGTATGCAGGGTGTCTTCCCAGTGATCCTCAGAAACACTCATATCTGCCACAGGCGAGTCTTGTCCTCAGGATACCACCTGTCTCGGAGGAGTGTGAGGAACCGTAGGCTGAAGGTCCCCCTTAGAGAAGCCACCATGGAGGGTATGCTTGGCCTCCAGAATCCCGTGTGGGTCAGCAGCTCCCTGCTCCCCTGGTTGCTTGGCCCAGACATCTGGAAATCCCTCCTGACTCCTCTACATCCATCCATCAGGTACTCATAATTCCTCCCTGCAAAGCCCCTCTACTCTCTTCTGTCCATCTCAACTACCACCATCCTGCAAGCCACCATTCCCTCTTCCCACGCGCTCTGTTCCTTGGGTAACCACCTCCCTTACTAGGCCCCCACTGCACTATTACTTCCTCCAATTCATGTCTGCACACGGCCAGAGTGGACCTTTTACCAAAGACTTGAGCATGCTTTGTATGAAGCCAGACCTTGGCCTGCATGCAGTGAGTGTGCAGCAGCCCTTGGCCTTGGTCCCTGTCTCCTACCTCGGGTCATGAACAGCAAAGGTGAACACACATCCCCGAGTGCCCCTGGATGGGCCTGGCTGGGGCCAGCGTATCATGCTGTGCCCAGCTTATTATTCATAGCTCCCTTTCACTCTTAAAATTGCTTCAGTTATGACAATAAATTATATGATCACACAATGAATGGGTCACTTCAGTTCAAACTTTTCAAAGAGAACTGCAACATTCTTAAAATATAGAAGCTCATGAGAAAATAGACAACATGAGTCAAATCAAACTCTAAATACAGCCGTGGACAGTCAAAGAAACGCCACTGCTTTGCCAAGTTAGCCCATGTGGGAATATCACGTTTTTGGTTAAGACAATTCTATATTCTTAAAGGCCAAATGTAAACCACCTCAGTTTTGGGAAGGTCCCAATAAAAGCTGAATAATGTGTAAGCATAGTTTAAAGTTAAGGCCCCTCTAATTTATTGTGGACCTGAAGATATTACACTTGCAAATCGTTTCACAAGAGTCCATTCTAAAGTTTGTATGATGCAACGTTCTTGTGAATTATAGACAAATGATTCATCTGTTTGACTCAGATTCAAGGACATTTTTTGTGGTGAAGTAAAGCATTGAGTCTCAAGATATAATGTAAAGATATGGAGTTGCTATGCCAGGAAAAGAACTATAGAAAGAGCAGCTAGGAAGTCAATGCAATAGTCAACACACCTCTGCAGCCCTCCCTGGGAGCCTCTGATTCCATTGCTCTTGGGTGAGCCCTGGACATCTATATTTTCTCCAAGTTCCACTCATGATTCTAATGCTCAAAAAAGCTGGGGAACCACTGTAATAAGGCATGATCTTGAGAGTTATGGTCCAGAGACATGCATCTGCCTCTGACTCAACACAAGGGGCACCCCGCTTCTCACATCTCGTGACTCCATGGTGTACAGTGTGGTCAGTTCAGCCTTTATGTCTACTCTCTGTCCTTCTCCACTCTGTGGGGTGCTGCTGACCTGTGGGGTGTTGACCACAAACAGATTCCTACCCCATGGGTTCATCCCATGGGGATTTCCAGAAGGAGACTGGAGGTTCACTCTCCTGCCTCCCCCGATCCCTGGTTTTTTTTTTTTTTTTTTTTTTTTTTTTTTTTTTTTTTTTGAGACAGGGTCTCACCCTATCACTCAGGCTGGAGTGCCATGGCATGATCTTGGCTCACTGCAACCTCCGCCTCCTGGGTTCAAGCAATTTCTCCGGCCTCAGCCTCCCAAGCTGCTGAACTATGGGCACGTGCCACCACGCCTGGCTAATTTTTTTATTTTTATATTTTTAGTAGAGACGGGATTTCACCGTGTTGGCCAGGCTGGTCTTGAACTCCTGACCTCAAGTGATCTGCCTGCCTCAGCCTCCTAAAGTGCTAAGATTACAGACGGGAGCCACCATGCTCTCCTGCCTCCCTTTTGACCAGCTGGCCTTGAGCTGGCTGTGTCTGTGAGACTGAGGCTATGCTCCTCTCAAAGTCTGGCTCTCCATGGCTCTCCGTATGGTTCCTCTAACTAGTCCCTTCCCTTGTCCCTCGAGGCTTAGAAGGTGCTGAAGCTGAACTGCAGGGAGCCCCAGTTTACTGCCTGTATTCAGTACCTGTGTCTGCTGTAAGAAATTTCCACATATCCATTCACTTAAAATAACATATATTTATTATCTTACATTTCTAGAGGACAACAGTCCAGAAATAGTCCCACTGGGTTAATGTCAAGGGCTAGTGCCTTCTGGAGCTCCTACAGTCAGCCTTCATTCCCAGGCTGACGGCCCCGTCCACCATCCTGAGAGCCAGCAGTGTGGCATCTTCAACTCTCTCTCTGCCCACCCTCCGCTCTCATCATCATTCATCTCTGTGAGGATCCTGCTTCCCTCTTTCAAGGAACCCTGTGATTACATCGGTGATCCATGACAGTCTGCCCATCTCCAGATCCTCAGCCACCCTGCAAAGTCTCTTTAGCCGAGTAAGGCAGCATGTTCACAGGTTCTGGGGAGCAGGAGGTGGCCCTCTTAGGGGCCATTATTGCATGTACCGCACCTTACTTTCTACTTTGCAGTTTCCTATGCCCAAACCTTTGTGAACAGCCCCTTGGTGTATGAACCCTCCTCAAAGTCACCTATTTCTAGCATCATTTTTTCCTTAACTCTGTGCACCATCTCTAGCACTTATTTTTTAAACGTATTGAAAAGATAGACTCACTTAGCATGTATGGAACAGCTTTCCAAGGGAATGAATAGATTTGAGCAGTTTGCTGATAGAGGTGCCCAATGGAAATATTAAAGTACAAATGAGAATGTTGGTGGTTTCCATGAAGTGAAGGTGTCTGACCAGACAGTAACGTGAAAATCATATCTCCACAGAGATTACCCACTTTTGAATCACTCTGTCAAGGCGTTGGCACAATGCTGCCCTCATTATCGAAAGGCGATGACTACAACAGTCTTGCTCATTCAAAAGCCGTACTCCAGTCAAGGAACTGAGAACCTCCCAGGGGGCACAGCCTTGTGCTTGGTTGTGCAACCAACGTGCTTTATTTCTAATTTCACACACAATGTGTGTGATCAGCAAAATAAGGGCCCCCCCAAATATATCTATGCCCAAATCTCTAAGGCCTCTGAATATGCTGTATTACCTGGTCAGAGAGACTTTGCAGATGTAATTAAATTTAGGGACTTTATAATAGTGAGATTGTCCTGGATTCTCTGGGTGGGCCAAATTAATTTCATGAGTCCTTCACAGTAGGGAGCTCTCTGAGGCTGGGAGCAGAAGAGGGATGCAGCAGGAAGAGAAGTCAGTGGGAGTCTGATCCCGAGAAGGATTGCATGCACGCTCACTGGCCCTGAGATGCAGGGGCCACGTGTGAGGACCAGAGGGAGATCTCTAGGGTGTCTGATGGCTCCTCCCAGCTGACAGCCAGCAAGGAAACAGGGACCTCAGCCCCACAACCATAGGAACTAAACTAGCAGCATCAATGAACCTGGCTGCTGATTTTTCGCAGAGCCTCTCAATAAGAACCCAGCTGGTTGACATCTTGGTTTCAGGCTTACAGAACCCAAAGCAGAGAAAGCAGTTGAGCTGACCCAGAACCCAGCTGGCTGACATCTTGGTTTCAGGCTTACAGAACCCAAAGCAGAGAAAGCAGTTGAGCTGACCCAGACTTCTGACCTACAAAACTTTTAGGCAGTAAACCGTTCTTGGTTTTAGCCCCTAGCTTTGTGACTGTTTGTTATGGCAGCAACAGAAAACTAAAGCCATTTCAGTGAGAGCAGGATAAGTGCTGTAAAATAGTATTTTCTAGAAGAGAAAATTTTCATTGTTTATTTCTGACTCTCATTCTTGGAAAATAAAAAAACATGGAAAAAATAAAGAAGAAAATTAAAATTACTTATAATCTCACCAACCAGAGATCATTATCATTATTGCAATGGACTATATAGTGTTCCCTCAAAATTCATATGTTGAAATTTCCAACCACCGATGGGACTGCATTTGGAGGTGGGGTCTTTATGGAGATAATTAAGGTAACTGAGGCCATGAGAGTAGGGCTCTGAACCAATAGGATTGGTGTCCTCATAAAAAGACAATTTAATAATTATATATATTGTATATATGCAATCGCGCGCTCTCTCTCTCTCACTCTGTGTCATGTGAGGACACAGCAAGGACACGTGAGGACAGAGCAGCTGTCTGTAAGCTGGGAAGAAAGCCCTCATCAGGAACTCAATAGGCTGGGACCTTGATCTTGGACTTCCAGCCTCCAAAACTGTGAGAAATAAATGTCTGTTGTTTAAGCCACTCAGTCTATAGTATTTACTTATGGCAGCCCAAGCATACTAATACAATTACTGATCACATTTTCCTGTATCTCTTCCCGATATTTTAAAGCCCACATACAATATTTTTCTTAGAAGAAGTAAGATTATGTCATATATAATCATATAGCTTCTTAATAAGTAACACTGTTACTATTAATATGTTACTAGAAAAATTTCAAAAATCTGTTTTTCAATGACTACATAATAGTTTTTCAAACTCCATAATGGCAAGGTCTTTCCTTTTTTAAAAAAGTGAGGTTTAATTTACATGCAGTAAAATGAACAGATTGTAAGAATTCAGTTTGACCAGTGTATTAGTTCATTCTTACACTGCTGTAAAGAAGTACCTGAGACTGGGTAATTTGTAAAGAAAAGAGGTTTAATTGGCTCCTGGTTCTGCAGGCTGTACAGAAGGCATGACAGCCTCTGGGGAGGCCTCAGGAAACTTACAATCATGTCAAAGGCAAAGAGGCAGCAGATGCATCTTACATCGCTGGAGCACAAGGAATAGAGAGAGAGGAGAGAGGTGTTGAACACTTTTAAACAACCAGATCACGTGAGAACTCTATCACAAGAAAAGCATCAAAGGAAGAAACTGCTCCCATGATCCAGTCACCTCCCACCAGGCCCCCACTCCAACATTGGGGATTACAATTCGACATGAGACTTGGGCAGGGACACAGATCCAGACCATATCAATCAGTTTTGACAAATGCATACAGCTATGTAACTCACACCACTATCAACATATAGATGTTTTCGATCATTTTAGAAAATTCCTTCTGTGCCACTTCCTGATCAATTCCCACCATTCCAGAAACAACTTCTATTCTCATTTCTATCCGCATGAATTAGTTTTCCTTGAGAAGGTCAGAAATGTTACCATACACTTTGTACTTTTGTGTCTGCTTCTCCCACTCGGAATAATGCTTTTGAGATTCATGCATGTCGCTGTGTTTCAGTGCTTTATCCTATCTGTTGTTGAGTCATGTATGGATACACTGCAATTTTTTTATTGGTTCACAAGTTCATGAACACTTGGGACATTTCTGTTTTGGACTAGTATGAATAAAGCTGCTATGAACATTTTTGTGCAAGGATTTTTGTGGGCATGTGTTTTCATTTCTCTAGGAACTGAACTGTGAGTCATAGGATAGATATATGTTTAAAATTGTATGATACTTCCAAACCATTTTTCAAAATGGTTATATCATTTTACATGCTCACCAGTAATATATAAGAGTTCTAGTAATTCAACTTCCTCTGCTATACTTGGAATGGTCAATCTTTTTCATTTTAGCCATGCTAGAAGGCTGAAGTCTATCTCGGTTTTAATATGTATTTCCCTGATGACTAATGATGTTCATGTGCTTATTGGTCACATATATTATTTGGTAAAGTCTCTTTTTAGTCTTTTACCTAATTTTAATTAGGGTTGTTTGTCTTTTTATTATTAAATTGTAGCAGTTATTACAAATATATGCAGATGCTCCCTGACTTGCAATGGAGATACATCCTGATAAACCCATTGTAAGTCGAAACTATCGTAAGTTGAAAATGCATTTAATACTCCAATAAAGCCATTATAAAGTCAAAAAATCATAAGAATGGATGTTTTCTCCCAGTCTGTGGCTTGCCTATTTCATTTCTTAATAACGTCTTTTGATGGGCAGAAGTTTTTAATTTTGGTGAATTCTCATATGGTTTGGCTGTGGGTTCTCATCCAAATCTCATCTTGAATTGTAATCTGAATTGTAATCCCCATATGTTGAGGAAAGGAACTGGTGGGACGTGATTGGATCATGGGACCAGTTTCCACCATGCTGTTCCTGTGATAGTGAGTTCTCACAAGAGCTGGTTGTTTGATAAGAATCTGGTGCTACCTCCTTCTCTCTCTTTCTCTCCTGCCACCATGTAAGATGTGCCTTGCTTCCCCTTCACCTTTGTGAGGCTTCTCCAGCCATGCAGAACTGTGAGTCAATTAAACCCTTTTCCTTTATAACTTACCCAGTCTCAGGTAGTATCTTTATAGCAGTGTGAAAATGGACTAATACAAATTCCAATTCCAATTTTGTTGAATTCCAATTCCAAATTTTGGTGAATTTCAGAAAATTTTTTTCTGTGACTCTACTAACAAATGTGTCCACCCCCAAATTCATAAATATGTTTTTAAAGTTTTCTTCTAGAGGTTTTACAGGTTTAGTATTATGATAAGGCCTGTGGTCCACCTTGGAATAAATTTTTTGTATGGTATGAGGTAGGGATTGAGGTTCTTCCCTCTCCTCATATGGATATCTACTTACTTCTGCACCTGTTTTTGGAAATTTTCTTTTTTTCTCATTGAATTGCTTTGTTGAAAATACCATTTGACCATACAGTTGGGAACTTATTTCTAGAATTTCTATTTTGCTCCCTTGATCTTTTTTTGTCTGTTCTTTCAGCAGTACAGTACTGTATTAGTCTGTTCTCATTCTGCTAATAAAGACATACACAAGACTGGGCAATTTATAAAGGAAAGAAGTTTAATTGACTCACAGTTCCACATGGCTGGGGAGGTCTCACAAACATTGTGCAAGGCAAGAGAGAGTGTTCAGAACTCCCCTTTATAAAACCATCAGATCTTATGAGACTTATTCACTACCATGAGAATAGTATGGGGAAACCACCCCCATGGTTCAGTTATTTCCACCTGGCTCTGCCTTTGACACATGTGGATTATTACAATTCAAGGTGAGATTTGGGTGGGGACACAGCCAACCCGTATCAAGTACTGTTTTGATTACTATAGTTTTAGGTTAAAATTTGAAATCAGGTAGTATAAATCCTCCAAATTTGTTCTTTCTCAAAATTATTTTTGCCATTCTGTGTGCTTTGAATTTTCACATAAATTTTAGGATCTGCTCATTTATTTCTATTTTTAAAAACCATCTGGGATTTGGATTGGGATTGCATTGCATCTATACATACATTTGGAGATAACTGATATCATAAGAAAATTGTCTCCAAATCCATAAACATTGTATATGTTTATATTTATTTAGGTCTTTTATTTCTCCACAACATCTTACAGTTTTTATTATAGAGGTATTACATACCTTTTGTTAAATTTATCTCTAAGTATTTCATGTTTTGGGGTACTATTGTAAAGAGTATTTTAAAACTTTTCATTTTAAATGCTATATAAAAATATATGTGTATATAAAAACACATACATATGAGTGTATTTATATATCTATCACTACAGCTATATGTTTATATTAATGTCTATATCTATATCTATCTTTGTTTGAGTCTCTATTTTCAGACTTGGGCAAACTCTACTCCTCAATTCATGGAACAATCTCAGTATTGATCTATGCATGGTAGGTGCATTTCATACATATGTACGTATTTTTAACAATGTAAGAAGCACCCTCTATTTCACCTTCCAAACAAAAACCTAACTGACAGTAATCTATGTCTAATTACATGGTTCCCTCCACTTAAGGCCTATCCCCTGGTCTCCATAGTCAAGTGTCATCATCCCAAATCAATGTCTGAATTCATTGAATCATTTTCCTGTTCATGGATTTTGTGGTGATGTTTCCAGGTTTTTGCTGTCACATTTAATTCTGTAATAAGTATTTTTGTGTGGTATATTTGGTTCAAACACTGATTTTATTCTTGGGATGTGTTTTTATAATTGGAATTCCCATGCTAAAGTACATCAAAGGGCATGAACATTTTAACATTCTTGATAGATTTTAGCAAAAAATTTCCAGAGTGCTTGTATCAATTAACTCTTTCACCAGCAAGACAAGAATGCCCACTTCAGAGTAACTTTGCCAAAATTTATCCAATGTTTTTTAACTTTGTTAAAGATAATGAGTGACACTTAATTTTTGCATTATTCACATTTTATTAGACAGTGGTTTTTCCTACTCTGCAAATTTTCTATTTTGATTTTAAAATATTTGTATTTAATGATGTGTAATGGATTGTGGAGAGTAACTAGCTGCACATCACATTTATAGAAAGTATTTTTCCCTTTTAATTTTGTTCATGATTATACCAAGTTTTATACAGACTCCATCCTCATGACCTAAACACCTCCCAAAAGGCCCAATTCCCCCCGAACAGTGTTACACTGGGGATTAAGCTTCCAATACATGAATTCTGGGGGACACATTCAGACTATAGCAAATATTAAAACTATAAATTGTATGAAATTGTATAAACACAATTTACCTATAAACTGTTAGGAAGGGCCGTTGTTCTAAGGTCATCCTAGTCCTGGTCAGCCAGGCTCACATGAAATAAAATCCACCTGGCTGTGAAGACACCTCCTTCAGCACAGTGCCATCATCCCTGCCCTCTACTTAGTGAAAAACAATGGGACTTCTTTCTTTCTTTCTTTCTTTTGAGATGGAGTCTAGGAGTCTCGCTCTGTCACCCAGGCTGGAGTGCAGTGGCACGATCTCGGCTCACTGTAAGCCCCGCCTCCTGGGTTCACGCTATTCTCCTGGCTCAGCCTCCCGAGTAGCTGAGACTACAGGCGCCAGCCACCATGCCCGTCTCTACTTAAAAAAAAAAAAAGGGAGGGACTTTTAAAGCGTTGCATTGGAAAGCATTACCTACTCCTCCAGCCTGATCTGGAATAGCCTCAGGCACCCCAGCCCCTCTCAGAATGAGGGAACTTTCTCCAGCTCCCCAGGGCTGTGCAGGGCCCCTTCCCAGTGCAGCCTTGACTGTGGGGTACGGTCCCTCTGCATGCCACTCACAGGACAAGTTTAATCGAGCCCAGTTTAAGGATCACAACCATGATGTCTACAAAACCATGATGAACTACAACCATTTGTAGGTCATTAGTTCAGAAATTCATTACTGAACTTCTGTGAACCTCCACAGTGCAAGAGCCCTTTTTGAAATGTAAATTTGGATAGATTCCCAGTTCAGGCTTACTTATATGCCAAAATAAATGAAAAGGGGATTCTTAAATGTCATTCAAAGATGATTTCTCATCCAGCACACACCCCAAGCTTCTGGAAGTCGCCCAGTCACTCACTATGTTATTCACCACATAGGTATTGCACAAAGACCACAAGAAAAAGTCATCGTCCAAACCAGAGAAAGGAAATTGACCAGTGACCTGTCCTGGGCACATAACCGCATGTGATGAGAGGCAGGACCCTGGCAGGGCAGAGAAACCAGCTCCTTTCAGAGGTTTCCAGACTGTAAATTTCAAAGCCCTGTACAATTTCAACAACAATGAAAATTTAAGGATCAAGCATACTGGCCTTTACAACCTTCCACTTTGCCAAATAAGCAATTTGAAAAAATAGGTAACACTCATTTTTGCTATCATTTTATAAAAGGATAGTTTTAACAGAAAAAAAAAGGGTAATAAAGAAAGTTATCTTAGAATAAAAGGCAGTTTCTCAATTAAATTCATTTGAAGTATGAAAACTTGCTATACATTCCTTTATTTTTCTACTTTTGTTTGCAGGCCAGTGAAAAGGTTTTCATGTGGACCAACCCCAGGGAGAAAGCAGGCACTTTGAAACCTCGTGTCTGTGAAGAACAAGGGGTGGAACCTCTGAAATCCTCCCCTTTGAGACTTCCTGTGCATTCACACATCCTTCTGTGTGCCTTGAAAATGTAAGAAACAGATGTGGGCAAGAGGCAGCCAGAAGTCCCCGGCACAGGCCCTGCAACCTATCTGCTTGCATCCTGCTTGGGAGACATGTCAGAGATAAACTCCAGGAGTAGTCACGAGGGGTGACAGCGGTTCCTGCCTGGCTCTGCATCCAACAGCCTAGTGGAGCCTAGGCTAAGTCTACAAAAATACGGAGCTCAGATCTCCTACCTAGATTTTTTGGCTTTATTCAGGCAGAATTGACAAATTAAAAGGTATGCATTTAAGGTGTACTACTTGATGATTTGAAATACGTATACACAATTATGCTAATTAACATATCCATCACCTCATAGTTACCTTTTTAGTATGTGATGAGAACACTCAAGATATGACCTCTTAGCAAATTTCAAGTGTACAGTTCATTGCAGTCATCATGAGGGACACTAGATCTCCAGAACTTAAGTTACGTTTTGATTGATTAGGTATGAGCTGGGCCTAACGATAGCATTTTACTCTTTTTTGTTTGTTTGCTTTTGAGACAGGGTCTTAACTGTCACCCAGGCTGAGTGCAGTGGCACGATCATGGTTCACTGCAGTCTCAACCACCTGGGCTCAAGTGATCCTCCTACGGTAGCCCCACAAGTAGGTGGGACTATAGGCACACCACCATGCCTAGCTCATATTTTATTTTTCATAGAGACAGGGTCTCACTATGTTGCCAAGGCTGGCCAGGAACTCCTGTACACAAGTGGTTCTCCCGCCCTGGGTTCCCAAAGTGCTGGGATTACAGGCTTGAGCCACTGCACCTGACTGGACATTTTACTCTTTATCACAGCATTAGATACACATGGTCTAAAATATCACAAGGCTTATACTGGAAACAACTAGCCCCTGGCTCTGCCTACCCCACCCTGCTCATAGCCATGAGACTGCGACCACCAGTGCACTTAGTGATGCTTTTGGGAATTTACCTCTACTCTTGTTAATAACATGCTCATAGGACTAAATCCTGATCCTCCATTGAGCACACTAACCTTTGGGGTCTGCAAAACCACAGCTTTTCCCCCCTAAAGATGTCTACATCCTAATCTCGGGAACGCAGGATCCTGTGAACATGTCACTTTCCATGGCAGAAGGGACTTTGCAGGTGTGATTCAAGTAAGCGTCTTGAGACGGGGAGATTTTCCTGGATTATCCAACCTGGTCCAATAGCATCATAAGGGTCCATACGAAAGGGAGGGATTATCCAGCCTGGTCCAATATCATCATAAGGGTCCATATGAAAGGGAGGGATGACAGTGGAGTCAGAAAAAAAAGAGGTCACCATGGAAGCAGAGGTTGGAACCATTCACCGTGAAGACAGAGGAAGAGGCCAAAACTGAGGAATGTGGTGGCCTCTGGAAGCTGGAAAGGGGAGATTCTCCTCAGAGCTTCCGGAAGGGAGGACGCCTTGATTTTAGTGCAGGGAAGACTCATTTCAGACTCCTGAACTCCAGAACTGCAAGGCCTCACTTGTGTTATCTTAAGCCACTGAATGTTCGGTAATGAGTTACAGAAGCAACAGGAAGCCAATACAGCTCTTTAATACTCCCCCAAATTACCACCCTGTTGCCCCAACAGACATTCGCTTCTCTTTCTTCATCTTCCCAGTGTTGTTTATCTGGGTCTTTAGAGAAGTCAGTACTATGATTATGTAAATATTTTCCACTGAGCCACATCAAGAAGTAAGATTGCATTTCTGTCTCGTACATGTGTATGTTTTCAAGCTTATAATTACTTTGGATTTTCCCCGATGCACCTCTGGCTAATTTTCAACAGTCATGATTTACTTGTAAAACCCTTTCTGAATTCTATTTTCCGCACAGCCTGTATATATATATATATAAAAAAAAAAAGTTCAGTTCATGTTTTTCCTAGAGGAATCCCTCCGGGAAACCCTGGTCTCTCAGCTCCCACCTGGACCAATAGCTCTCTGGGTCCCCTGCATGACTGCTAACCTGACAATCCCTTCTGTCCTGCTCTGCTTCATTGATTTCCCTGCTGAGACTCCTCTTTCTTGGTTCTCTCTCTTATCTTGGATGAGCATGTGCCCAGTAACTGCCTGAGAAAGGGCGCAGACAAGAAAAGTTTCTTGAGATCTTGAGTGCATGAAAATGCCTGTATTTTGTTTTCATAATTGATCAGTAGTTTCATAAACCAAGAGTTCCATATTAGAAATTCATTGCCCTTCCAGAATTTTGAAGGCCATTGTCTTCTAGCTCCCTGTGTTGCTGTTGAGAATTCTAAGGGCCTCCTGATTGCTGACATTTGCTAAGTGGCCTCTGGAAGCTTCTAAGGCCTTCTCTTTATCTCTGCTGCAGTGATAGTCCATGATGATTTGCCTTGGCCTGAGCATCTATCAGGAGATTTATACCACTTAGCTCTAGGGAATTTTCTTGCATTTTAAAAAATAACTTATTCTCTGTATATTTTTTCCTCTTCTCTCTTTTGGAATTCCAGTTTGTCAGGAGTTCAGCCTTCAGGGCTTATTCTCTTATCTTTTCATCTTTCCTCTCCTATTGTTGACTCTTTGGCCTTTTGCGGTATATTTTTTTGCAAAATTTCTCAGTGTTATCTTCTAATCCTCCTGTAGAATTTTGTTTCAGCTCTGTCCTCTTTCCTGCCCCCAATCTTGGAGCTATGAATGTTCCTCCTAGGAGCTTGATCTTGAATCACAAGTATACAGTTCCTCTTAAGTCCTGGAAGATTTTAATTGTGGGTTTGTCCAGAAAATTTCCCTCTGCTCCCTGAATTGCCTGTTTTCTCTGAAATCCTTTCTCTCTTGTCTTTAGTTTATGTTTGTGTGTTTTAGAGGACTTCCTGTCTGGTGATCCTTGGCTATCTATTCATAGTTAAGAGTGAGGCACTAAAATATTGATCAGAAACTGGTGTGCTGGGGCAGGATTTGCCTCTGCAGTGAGAGGCAAAGTACATGTTCAGAGGAGCCCGCATTGTTGGCATCTGGAGCCTGTCCTCTGGGTGATGTTGTCCTCAGAGGTCATCTGTTTTCCTGCTTGCTGGTTATAGGTTTGGCTATAGCTGCCCTGGAGCAGAGATGGAGAAGGGGCTGGAAGTCCACCATTCAGTGTGCAGAATTCATACCCCCATCTCACCCTGCATTGGAGTGTCAGCTGTCTCAATTTCCCAGAGGATCACCCTCGAGTCTCTCCTGGGATCAAGGAGCTAGTGTCTGCCTGAGCAGCAGACCTAACAACCCTTAGACAGCATTTGATAACCCAGCTCTTGCCAGCCCCATCTCACCCTGACCTTTCAGAGGGCCTGGAGTCTGATTCCTGAGCTCTTGGGTGGATCCTCAAGGTCTTCTGCTTGCACCTCTGACTGAGACACTTGACAGTCAGCTTTCTCCCCCCGGTAAGTCACCTCCCACCTATGGCTGTGTTGCTTTCCTCTTCAGACATAACTTACATTGTCATTCATCTTCTTTAATCCCCAGTCCTGGGCTCTTCATCCTGTAGGTTTCCTGTTTTCATGCTTTTACTGACATTTTAGGGGGGGGGGTGAGAAGAAACAGAGATGAAAGTGCGTGTGCTACTGGCCATGTTTAAGGCTCTTCTGCCTGGGCTGGGCATGGTTGTTCACGCCTGTCATCCCAGCACTTTGGGAGTCTGAGGTGAGTGGACCACCTGAGGTAGGGAGTGCAAGACCAGCCTGGCCAACATGGTGAAACCCCATCTCTACTAAAAAGTACAAAAATTAGCTGGAAGTGGTGGTGGATGCCTTTAATCTCAGCTACTTGGGAGCCTGAGGCATGAGAATCGCTTGAACCCGGGAGGCAGAGGTTGCAGTGAGCCGAGATCGGGCCACTGCACTCCAACCTGGGTGACAAGAGTGAAACTCCATCACCAAAAAAACAAACAAAAAAGCCTCCCCAGAAACAAAGACTCTTCTGCCCATGCCTGCCATAGACACTGAAGGGAAAACGCAAAGCACCTTCCAGGAAAGCTGACTCACAGAGGTGCACAGAGCCAATCCAGGAGCTTCTTCTCTTTCCCCCACAGCATGCACCCATCCCCAGCAAGTCCTGTCAGCTCTGCTTTAAACAGGACCAGGCTCAAAGCTCAACTCTTCACCTCCTTCACTACCATCTGTTTAGGATTCCTGCAGGCACCTTTGACCAGACTGCCCTGCTGTGCCCTCTTCAGTCTATTCTCAGCACATTAGATTCAGCTTGAGAGAGTCCTGTTAAAACAAAAGTCAGATAATATGACCCCTTCACTCTAAACCCTCCAACAGCTTCCCATTTCACTCATGACAATATCCTAAGGCCTTACCATGAACTACAGAGTCAACACAATCTTTCCTCATCGCCTCCTATTCCTGGCTTCTTCACTTAATCTGCATCAGGCACACTGAACTCCTTGCCATTTTTCACACACACTGAGTGTGTTCCAGCCCCAGGACCTTTGCACTTGCTACTCAATTCCCAGATACTCCTATGGGCACATCTTCACTTACTTCCATGCTCAGCTGAAATGTCACCTTATCAGAGAGACCGCCGTTGTTTTATCAATCCATTTGTGGCCTGAAAAAGTCTGATTGTGATTCCTGGGCTCCAAACACCTTGGTCCTTCAGCTGCTGATATTACAATCAGAAATTCATGCTGGTTATTGGTATTCTGACTTCTGTTTGGAATCCATGAAGACCCCTAGGCCAACACTTCTCCAGCTTTAACGTGCATGTGAACCAGAAAGATGCTATAGCCAGTGCTTCCCAGACTTTTACATACAAAGGAATCACCTGGAGAGCTTGCCAAATGCATATTAAGACTCAGCAAGTTTGGAACTGGACCAGAGGTTTGCATCTGTAACACGCGCCCAGGTGATGTTGAGCCTGCTGCTCCCCAGCTTACCTTTTAAACGACAAAGTCTAGACCAAGGTGAAGATACTGACCCTCTCATCCCAGACACACAAGAGAGAGAGGCTGGGCCTTCACCCTTCCCATCCCCACCTGTGGGCAAGTTACTCCATCGGCCAGAAGATGGTCAGGTCTTACAGCCTCAGATGTCTAATGACAGAACAGCTGCAGCACCTGCTCCCTGGGTGCCCGCCTGTGGGGTGAGTCAGCGGCTGAACTGAGATGACAGCTCATGAGCATGTCTCCTGGGACTGTGCCTGTGGCCTGGGATTGGGCCAGACTCTGTCAGCAACTAAATGCACCCAGAAGGTTCTCCTCAGCTCTGCAAATCCCACCAGCTGCCTGACCTGCTTTCCCCAAGCCCTACCACTCCTCTCGCCTACTCTTAACTGCCTTCGTCACCCTGATTAGGTCAAATGGCATTCTCTTCAGAATGACCTCTACCATCTGTTGAGACTCTGTTATCTGCTAAGCAGTGTTGCAGGCATTTCCCTTGCATCATTTGGTTTAACTCTCACAAGTGTGCTATGTGATGACTGTTATTACCTTCTTCTAAGATGAGGAAATGAAACTGCAGTGACAGTAACTAATTTGCTCAGGATCACAAAGCTGGGAATTGGTGGAGGTAGGATCCCAGGCTGGCTCTCTGATTCCATCCTGGGCGGGGGCATCACATCCGTGCCATCACCCTGCTTGCCGTCTACCAGGCTGCACTACCTCCATTATCTTGGTGAACAGAGGGAGAAGCACCACCTCATCTTTGTGGAGGGAAACGCTGTACTTCACCTTCCTTCATCCTGACACCCAGGGAAAAGAAAACATCCCAGTCCCATCTCAGCTAGCGTTCCTGTCTTACCTAATATAAGATGGGATAATAACTGAGACTCCCAGGTGAAGTTCACAGCCCAGGGACACAGGCTCACTAAAAACCTGAAACCTAATCATTGGACTCTATATAGAATTATTCCCCCCACCATTTCTGCCCAGCACATCAGCAGTGCTCTTTTATAGTGACTGGAATACAAAACAAGCTCTATGTCAGTGAGCTTGAAGATATATGAATAGAAAATTCTCAAACTGAAAGACAAAGGGATGAAAGACTGAAAAAAAAAGGAGCAGCATGTTTAAAAATGACAGAACAATTACAAAAGGTGTAACCTACATGTAGTGGGAATACCAAGGATGAAGAAAGGGAGAAAGGAACAGAAAAAAATATTTGAAGTAATAATGACTGAGAATTTTCCAAAATTAATGAGACACCAAACCACAGATTCAGGAAACTAAAGAGAACACCAAGCAGGATGGATATTTTAAAATGTATACCTCGGTATATAATATATATTCAAATTGCAGAAACTCAAAGATGCAGAGAAAATAATGAAAGAATTCAGAGGTGGAAAAAGAACCTACCTTACATCTGGAGGATCAAGGGTAAGATTACATCAGAATTCTGCTCGGAAACCATGCAAGTAAAAAGAGAGTGTGGAGTGAAGGGTGGGGATTCTCAGGTACGACGTGCTCACAGCCTGCATGGAGGCTATATGACGCCCCTCGTTTGGAGATTCCAAGAAGAATTTTAAGTTTATTCCACCAGAGTGCACCACCATTAAATGAGAAAGACTTGTGAACTAGAAGTGCTCGTGAATGTGATGGGTGTGCATGTTGGGGCTGTGCCTGACTATTTGATTGTCCCAGCAGCCAGCTGTGGTGGGTGGGAAGATCAGGGCAGGCACTCTGGAGGAGGCGGCCCCTGAGCTGAACACCGAAAGATGAGTAGGAGCTATCTCCAATGCTTTTCAAAATTGAAGGAGCAGATGAATCACTTGAAGAGCTTGTTACTAAGTAGAGTCTGATTCATCCGGCAGGGCCCTGATCCCCGCTTTGCTCCCAGGTGATGCCTATGCTGGGATGAGATACGAAATAGTGAGGCTCTTTAGATCATTACAGGGCAGGAGTCAAGGAAAGATGAAGGGACAGGGAAGGAAAGATTTCTGGCCAGGACAAGGCATAGGCAGACACAAGGGTGCACACAGCTTGGTCTAGAGGAGCGGGAGAGTTTGTGCTCTGGAGCCAGGGACCCAGGAGGGAGGGCAGGACCAGGCAGCAGAACAGATTCCCAACCCACACAGATGAGCTCTTCCCGTCATCCTCTCCAATGCCCCTGTCTACCATGGGTGATCTTTAGTCCCAGAACACTTCATTTTTCAGAGGAATACGAAGGACCACAGACTGGAGGTCACAGTGGGGAAGCAGCCATGGAGAACACACTCTGCCTAAACACAGAAACAGCTTGTACAAGGAATAGCCTGAAGACGAGGTCAAAGGCTTCAAATCACGAACCAACTCACGAGCTCCAGACAAGCTCATTTGTCCCATGAGCAGGATGTCTGAGGCCTCAGTGAATCTTAGTGAACACACCAAATGCAAATACACCTTATGTCTAAGGATTTGATGACAAATGAGTATTTTTATCCCCTTTGGGATAAAATAATGTGTATTCTGCTGTGCTCTTCTCGACTGAAGAGGTGTATATATACATACAATTATATATATGTGTACACATATTACATACACATATATGTTTGTGTGTATATGTATAAGCACATTAAACAATGCAACACAACACCTGTATGCTTTTTTATTTCATTCTACAAATATCCTTAGTGAACTCCAACCACCACATGAGGTGCAAAGTTCAAGAAAAGATGCTATATAGGTTGCATGTACTTTGTCAAGGGTTCTATGCTAGTTAGACTTCTATTTTTTTCATTTATTCATTCAACAGATATTTATTAAGCCCCTTCTATGTACCAGGCACCAGGCAGATTTGGGAGATACTACTGTGAACAAGACAGACAAGGTCCTGGCTTGAAAGAGCTGAACTTGACTGAGAGGCGGGTGGTAACTGCGGCCTCGTAGATGCAGCAGTTCCCTGCCAAGATCCTTCTCCAGTTCAGTTTCCCAGGAGCCAGGGAGGGAGCTCGCCTGCTGCACAGCATGGTCAGGGAAACTTGTAATTACAGCATTTATTAGGACAGATTAGAGAGCCAAAAGAATCACGTCGTTAAAGGAACAATGAAATTAAAAAAGAGGTTAAGCAAAAACCACAGGAGAAAAACCCATGCAATCGCCGGCTATTACAGGCTCACAAGATAGCAGTTACATGATTGAAATCTCCACCTTAGCCTCTGATTTGCTTAGGCATTTTTAGCTGGAAGAGACCGATCAAATCTCTAGTCTTGAGCCTGGGGCCGTCTTTTACCCGGCTGTGTGTACAGCTGGGAGGCAGCTTTGCAGAGGCCAAGGGCCATGGTTTGGCCTTGGGCAAATGACTTAATCTCCAGGAGCCTCAGTTTACTTATCTGTAATAATTCCTGCCTTGCAGGCTGGCCGTATGACCATACGGTTGAGAAATCATACCTGTGTTGTGACCAGCACATACATTCTCAAAGAGAGGTAACTGCCCGTCAATGGTAGGCCAAGCCATGTTAGAGCCTGCAGCAAAAGAAAAGTTCAGAAATACAGATCCTCTTCTTTTAAAATGTTGCTATTTTGCCATCATGGAATTTATTGCATTCATTTTGATTATATATATAGCATTAAAATAGTATCTATCTTGGCTGGGCAAGGTGGCTCAGGCCTTTAATCCCAACACTTTGGGAGGCCAACGCAGGAGGATCGCTTGCAGCCAGCAATTCAAGGCCAACATAGGGGCAGCATAGCAAGACCCAATCTCTACAAAAAGTTTGTAGAAATTAGCTAAGGGTGGTGGCACGCACCTGTAGTCCTAGCTATTCAGGAGGCTAAGGTGGGAGGATCACTTGTTCCCAGGAGTTCAAGGCTGCAGTGAGCCATGATTGCACCACTGCACCCCAGGCTGGGCGACAGAATGAGACCCTGACTCAAAAAAGAAATAAAAATGAAATAAAAATATTATCTATCTTGATTACTGAGATTTTTGGAACCCCCTTAAATTTTTTTTTATTTTGGTAGAATAAACATAACATTAAATTTACCATTTCATCCATTTGAAGTGTGTGGCCAGTGCCATTAACACACTCACATTGTTGTAGAGCCATCACCACCATCCATCTCCAGAACATTTTTATCTTCTCAAATTTAAATTCTGTACCCATTAAACAGTAACTCCTATTTACCAGTTATCCTCACTTTCTGGCAACCATCATTCTTCTTTCTGTCTTTATGAATTTGGCTGCTCTAAAGACCTCATATAAGTGGAATCATACAGTACTTGCCCTTTTGGGTCTGGCTTATTCAGCATAGTGTTTTCAAGGTTCATCCATGTTGCAGTGTGGATGAAAGTTTCCTTCTTTTTTAAGTCTGAATAATATTCCATTATATGGATATACCGTATTTTGTTCATCAGTTTATCCATCAATGGACATTTGGGTTATTTCTACTTTTTGGCTGTTGTGAATAATGCTGCCATGAACATTAGTGTAGAAATACCTGCAGGGCTCCCTGCTTTCAGTTCTTTAGAGTACATACACAGAAGCGGAATTGTTGTGTCATATAGTATTGTTTAATTTTTCCAAGAAGGGTCATACTAGCTGGGTGCACTGGTTCATGCCTGTAATCCCAGCCCTTTGGGAGGCCAAGGCAGGTAGATCACTTGAGTCCAGGAGTTCGAGATCCGCCTGGGTGACATAGCAGGATCCCATCTCTACAAAAAGTCTTAAAAGTTAGCTGGGCATGGTGGCATACACCTGTGGTTCCAGCTACTTTGGAGGCTGAAGAGGGAGAAAGCTTCCTCCTCCTTAAGCCCAGGAGATTGAGACAGCAGTGAGCTGTGGTTACTTTATTGTACTCCAGCCTGGGCAACAGAGTGTGAACCTGTCAAAAAGGAAGGAAGAAGAAGAAGAAGAAAGAAGAAGAAGAAGAAAGAAGAAGAAGAAGAAGAAAGAAGAAGAAGAAGAAGAAGAAGAAGAAAGAAGAAGAAGAAGAAGAAGAAGAAGAAGAAGAAGAAGAAGAAGAAGAAGAAAGAAGAAAGAAGAAAAAG
Organism: Rhinopithecus roxellana; assembly: GCF_007565055.1. NCBI lineage: Eukaryota > Metazoa > Chordata > Mammalia > Primates > Cercopithecidae > Rhinopithecus > Rhinopithecus roxellana. Next base: position 54,127,841 of record NC_044561.1, read on the forward strand.
AAAGAAGAAAGAAGAAGGAAGAAAGAAGAAAGAAGAAAGAAGAAAGAAGAAGAAGAAGAAGGAGAAGGAGAAGAGGAGGAGGAAGGGAGGAGGAGAGGGAGAGGGAGGGGAAGGGGGAGGAAGAGGAAGAAGAAGAAGAAGAAGAGGAGGAGGAGGAGGAGGAGGAGGAAGAAGGAAGAAGAAGATGGAGTTGCCATACTGTTTTCCACAGCAACCCCATCATTTTACATTCCCATAGCAATGTACAAGGGTTTCCATTTCTCATATCCTCACCAACATTTGTTATGTTTTTTTGCTGGTTTTATTTTTTTAATCAGAACCATTCTAGTGAGTGTGAAATGGGCACCCATTAAGTTTTGTGGCTGAGGTGATCACGTCTCTCACCTCATTCAATCATGGCCTTTCCCCATCTCCCAAGGGTGGCATGACTTGGTCATCAGAAATGCTGTTTTCTCTCCCTGTGACTGGCTCTGCTTGGGGAAGTAGAGAAGGCTGGTCTTCTTTCAAGGGGGACCCTCAGAGCTCATTGTTCCAGACTCTAAGGAAAGGTCCTGAATGCTCTGGTCTGTGGTGTCATGGGGGCCACGGGGCTGTAGGGCTGAAGGCAGGAGTCCTGCAAACCCCTCCTACAGCAACATCCGCGTGGAGAATGGCTCTGTCGTGCCTCAGCACTCACTGCCTTGAATGTGGGTGAGGGTCCACAGGTGTGTGACCTGCTTCTACAGATGGAAAACACCCTTGGCACGTGGGGCAGCAGTGTCTTTTCAGAAATAAGGTTGGACAGTAAAACTCAGTAATTTGTTAGTTTCACTTATCTGTTTTTCTTCCCTAAACTGTCTTTCTCACGCAGGGGTCACTGATCAAACACTCAGGGAGACTGGAACTGTTGAGGTTCAGTGCCTAATGCACTGCCTCGTTTAGATGAGTATTCAAAAACACCTCTGGGTTAAGCAAATAAATAGCATTTCAATGACAGTCAGGTATTGTTTATTCTTTAAGGCACGGCCCCACATGTGGACATCTCCTGGTCTTCCCCACACTTCTGGGTTCTCTGCTCCCTGTGTGTATTCACTGAACAATCACCTGATGCCTGCAGGGAGTAATCTGTGGGGTCCATAGTTGGGGAGGGAGGCTTGGACTTCTGTGTCTGAAGAAAGACAAAAAAGGAATTCCTGTCTTTCAACCTAGAGATCATTTCAATGTAAACCAAGCGCTGCTACAAGAGCTGGGAGACCAAGAGTTTGGAGGTGTTCAGAGGATTCTGCTGGGCCTTCCTCTGCAGGGATGTTCACAGGAGGGAGTACGAGTTTGGACAGGGTTAGTACCTGCACGCGCCTTGGAGGCAGGGAAGGAGGAGTGGGGCTGGGGGGGATGGTTGGCGTCACAGTGTGACCCAAGTGACCTGGTCCATCTGGAACAATCCACTCTGAGCACACACTTTCCTCCAAAGTAAACCAAGAAACTCAACCCCGTGTTCACTGGGAAACAATATAGACCTGTGGAGCCTCCAAGGCAACAGACTTAACCTCTAAACCTTTCCACCTTCATCTGAACAAGGGAGGAGCTGGTAAGGGAGGGTGCCTTATGGGGTGACAGGAAGAAGGAACAACCTCGTGCTTAGACTGCGTTTAGGTCAGCACCTGAGAGAGTGAGCTTCTTAGTCCCAGTCACTATAACAAAATACCTTCAAATGAGTAACTTATAAAGATTCGAAGTTATAAGTTCACAGTTCTGGAGTCTGGGAAGTACAAGACCAAAGTGTCAGCCGATTCAGCATGTGCTGAGAGTCCACCTCTCAGAGACAGCACCATCCATGTGTCCTCACCTGGCAGAGGGTGAACACACTCCCCAGGCCTCCTTTATAAGAGCACTGATCTTATCTCTAACCCCAGAGCCCTCATGACCTAATCACCTCCCAAGGGATCTACCTGTTGAAACTATTGCATTGGAGATTAGGTTTCAACACATGGATTCCGGAGGACACAAATGTTGAGACCTTAGCAGCTCCACATGTCAGCTCAAGGTGGTCATACTCTGTCACCCACAGAGCTGATTCAGACGAACCTGGGACACCGCTCTCCCCTGGGCTCCACTGCCCCACGTGCCATCCCTGCTCTTCACCCTCACATCCCTATGGCCACCCCCGCCTCCCACCCAAGCCTCATGGATGGTTATTTGTTCTCGTCCCGGGTGGGTCCCTGCATTTCACCAGCACAGAGCTGCACCGGCCCACTAGAAAACACACTAAGAAAGGGCTCTCCCTCCCTCCGAGGCAGGACCAAGGTGACTCTAAATACTCGAAATTTGCATGTGTGTGGTTTCCCCTATCACTTCCCTGAAGAAAGCTGTGGGTTTCAGGGGAGGGGTAAAGGAATCCCATTATCCTTAAGGCCGCCGGAGGAGTCTGGGATACAATCAGGCAGGACCCTGGGGCAACGGCCCCCTACCCTGAGAGGCGGATGCCACGTTTCTGGGTGCCCTCCAGGTGTCCTCCAGCAAGGCCAGGGAGACGGCCTGGGCAGCCGTGACATCACACAGGAGGGCGTGACCAACCAGGCTGCTGCTCATCTGATTGGTTGGCTGGGAAGAGCCTGTCTTTGGGAGGAGTTTCCACGACCACCCCTTCCACTTCTTTCCGTCTTAGACCTACCTATAAGATCTTCAAGACCAGTGCAATGGTTTGGGGTTTTTGTTCTTTTCCGTTTCCTTTTTTTTTACCCCCCACTTTATTTTTCTGCTATAAGGTATCTCAAACACGGATATGAAAATAAATAAGATAAACATATCCCTACCACTCAGGTTTACCAAATCTTAGTGGGATGCATATTTACTTCAGCTTCTAGGAAAACAGGAATCACCAACAATAAAATGGACAGTTCCTGTGTTTCTCTCTGAAGTCCCATCTCCCTTTCTCTGCCCGCCCCCCAAAGGTAACTGTTATTGCACATTATGTTCATTGTGGCCATATATGATAAGAGTAACAATAATAACAGCTGAATATGTTGCTGTCTTCCTTCTTGCTACCCCCACTCTAAGTAATCTTTCAGGGACTGTAGCTTTCAGTTCTCACAGTCCCCTCCTCCCCCATGAAATGGTCATCGTTATCCTCATTTTACAGATGAGGGCATGGAGGCACCAAGACATTAAGTAACTTGAAGGCCACACAGCTAAGCAGCCAGAGTTCCAATCCAGGCTATAGAACATCAGAGCCTGTGTTCTTAATCACCAGGAAACGCGTGGCTTTAGTCTTTTACCACAGACACATGCACCCAATATGCAAACCAGCCAACCCATAAAAACTGCTATGGCTAACACGGTGAAACCCCGTCTCTACTAAAATATACAGAAATCTAGCCGGGCGAGGTGGCGGCACCTGTAGTCCCAGCTACTCGGGAAGCGGAGGCAGAAGAATGGCGTAAACCCGGGAGGCGGAGCTTGCAGTGAGCTGAGATCCGGCCACTGCACTCCAGCCCGGGCGACAGAGTGAGACTCCGTCTCAAAAAAAAAAAAAAAAAAAAAAAAAAAAAAAAAAAAAAAAAAAACTGCTTTGCATTTTTAAGCAGTTGCATTGAAGCTTACAGAGTGTTCCAGTGCACGAGGAGCCCCACTGACCCGTCCCCTGCTGGCCAGGTGGGCTCTTTTCATAACTGTGTGTCTGCGGCATCTGACCCTGCTTGTATCTTCTCCTGGAGGACTTGGAAACAAGACTTCATCTGGGGACACTGAGAGTCCAATGAATGGAGACACTAGGACACCTCCGACTAGAAAAGACAGACGGATGTGCACACCGTCACCCTCTATCTCCTTCCACCGCAGACCCAAAGTGGTGCACAGGAAGGTACACACTGCACCGGAAAACTGAAAACTGGAAATGTGAATGTACAAGGGGTCAGGGCCAGGAGGACCCAGGAGCAGGCTGGGCCGGGAGGGGTTAGAAAGTACCCTGTGGGCCATGGGACTTCAACAGTTCACACAGCTGAGTCCCCAAATGAGGCCAAGCTTTCTGGGCCGAGAACAAGGGAAACAAGACCAGGGCTGAAGCATGCCCCTTCCTTGGGAGAAACATATGTGCTTAGGGCTGGGCTTTAAAAGAGCTTTTCCTTGTGAAATCCACTCAGGGGCCCCTGAGGAATGTCATGGACTAGGTCTTGATGTGACTCTTTCTTATGCCACTGCATATGACAGGCACTGCAGCTTCCGAGGTCCCCATGGGGAAAGCCCTGAGAGAGGGATGTAGGCTCCCCCATGGCTCCCAGCACACAGGCCCTACCTCCTGGGATACATTTCTGGTCTGTCTGATGTGATCATGTCACCTGCCTGTGCTGTTCACCTACTCCACCCCAAGGGTAGGCCCTGGGTCCTGTGCATTTTGCACTCCTCCCAGCAACACAAACCAGTGCCAGAAAGGCCCTCTGTTGAACTTGCAGGGTGCAACCAGGCTCCTCAGTGGTTGGACAGACCCTGCGCTGCTGCTCTGACCCCTCTCTATCTACATGGAGGGATATGTTGGGGTCCATGGAGAAGCCACTGTGTGATCAGATCTGCTCTCCCCTGTCCCATGCTCTTCCGTGGGAGGATTAATCACTGCCTCTCTCTAGTTCCCCTTTCAGAGCTAATCTGGAGTCATAAAACATCTTAATATTAGGCCACACCCACACAAGCAGCAGGTAAGTTCCCTTTTAAATATAGCCTCTCCCAGGTGTTCTGACGTGGGCGTCTCCCCCACCCCAGCCTACTCACAGATTTCAGCATCCACCCTGAGGGTGTCTGTGTGAAGAGCCTGTCTCCTCCTTGGCCATCCAGGGCCTACCTGCTGTCCAGTTATTGCTGGAACCCTCATGAGTCTGGGTGAGTCACAAGGAAAAGATGTTCTGCCCCAGGCAGTGGTCTGGGGACCGCACACTCTCCTTCTATGGTTGTAACATGGCAGACTCTTCACCCTCCACCCCAATCAGCATGTCAATCAAAGGATGGGGCCACACAGGCAAGGTAGGTCACAGCAGCTGGTTATTAGGAAAGAGGACTGAGGTTATAATCTCACAGGCCGCTCCCACCTGGATGATGGTGGCCTTGTTTTCAGGGTCAGGCATAGATTACCAAAGGATGTTTGGAAAAGGGCCTTATTATTTATAGTTTTTAAGCTGTGCAAATGAAGATACCAAGGAAGAGAGAGCTAGGAGGGGAGTGGGTTGAACTGGGGTTTTTGTTGTTGTTGTTGTTGTTGTTATTGCCATTATTAGAAAAGGGAAAATGCAAAACCCAAGGCATTGCCTCAGAGCCCAGGGATAGGGTTTCTGGACTCCCTCCACAACACTCAGGTCATTCTAAAGATGCTGAGAGTCCACGAAGAATGAGTTGAAATGACAGGGCTGTGAATCAGTTCCTGTGGGACCGGGACCACCGACTCCCTGGTGTTGAAAGCTTCAGGGAGGAAAGCTCCTGGCTCACAGTTGGGTTTTCTTGGGTCCTCACAGTACCATCACGCTAGTCTCTGTTGCTACAGCTTCTTGGTGGTGGCGACTGCAGCTCCTTGGTGGTGGGAGCTGTGCTCTCTGATCCCAAAGGACCACCATGGTTCCAGAGGAAAGAGTGGTTGGAGAATAGGAGCAGTTTTCAACAGAAGCACTTGTGACTGAGATAAGACATGGAGGAGAACTCCATCCTCTAAGCCCAAGTGAATAGCATCTCTTGGTGACAGAGTGATGCCAGGCCCTATACCACTTGCATGTGTATTCATTGAGTGCCTGTGGAGGGCCAGGCCTGGCTCTGTGCTCTATAAGTCGCCCTTGGCATTCCTTAATTCTCTGGGGTTTGTGTGTGGTCCCTAGTCTATAGTTGAGAAGTAAATCAGATTCAGAAAGCTGGTGAGGCTAGAACAGGGCTTGAACTCACGTTTACAGAGAAGCAAACCCCAGGCCCCTTTCCCTCTTCTCTAATTCGTTCAATCTTTGTCTCTGCTTGTCTCCCCTCTATCATTCTTTATCTTTCCTGTCTCTTTCTCTCTCCCTTTTCTTTCCCTCTGTCCCTCCTTTCTCTTTTTCTCCTTTTTTTCTCCTTTTCCTCCATGATTTGAATGTGTCCTCCAAAGTTCAAGTGCTGGAAATTGAACCTCCAATGTGCAAGCGTTAAGAGGTGGGGCCTTAGTAAGTGATGATCCAGTCATGAAACCCTGCCCTCATGAAGGATTAGTGTCATTATTGAGGGAGCAGATTAGTTATTGTGAGTGGAATTGTTATAAAAGCAAGTTCAGCCCTCAAGCTCTTGCTCTTCCAAACCCTCTTGTCCTTCTGCCTTCTGCCATGGGATGAGTAGCAAGAAGGTCCTCACCAGATGCAGCCCCTTGACCTTGGACTTCCCAGCCTCCAGAACTGTAAGAAATAATTTTTTTTTTATTTATAAATGACCCAGTCTGTGATATTCTATTATAACAACACAAGATGCTCTTCCCACTTCAATCAACTTTCACTGCCCAACCCAGTTGCACATAGACTGAGTACCAGTTACACACAGACTGAGTACGTTACTGGGTCCTGGGCACATGGTGATGCCTGAATATTTGCCCTGACCTGGAACCCTTGCAAATCTGCTTACTAAACTCCGTGGAAACTGTGCTCTGGGTTTTTAATTGAAAAATTCAGGTGAGGTGAGTATTTTACTCATCTCTTTTTGGTTGGTTTTAACTTTTTTTTTTTTTTTTTTTTTTTTTTTTTGAGACGGAGTCTTACTCTTTCGCCCAGGCTGGAGTGCAGTGGCCGGATCTCAGCTCACTGCAAGCTCCGCCTCCCGGGTTTACGCCATTCTCCTGCCTCAGCCTCCCGAGTAGCTGGGACTACAGGCGCCCGCCACCTCGCCCGGCTAGTTTTTTAGTATTTTTTAGTAGAGATGGGGTTTCACCGTGTTAGCCAGGATGGTCTCGATCTCCTGACCTCGTGATCCACCCGTCTCGGCCTCCCAAAGTGCTGGGATTACAGGCTTGAGCCACCGCGCCCGGCCGGTTTTAACTTTTATGTAACATTTAATTAATTCTTTCAAATGAACTCTGTGAATACCTAATTCAGGGAGAGGAGCTTCAAAGGAGAGAGGAACATGCTGGGAGACTGAGGATGTACTGGGGGTAGGGAGGAAAGGGAAGGGAAATGGAAACAAAGGAAAAGGGAAGGGAAGAAAATTTAGCATTCCCCAGCATGACTCAAGGTTTTCCTGGTAGTTCCTATAATCTTTCAGGAAAGTGGAGCCTTCTGCAATGAGAAATCTTTCCCTAATATTGAAGTCGACCTTGAATTTAAATCCTTTCTGAGCCACTGACTATTTACTGACAGTCCCTCTGACCTTTAACTGTGAGCTAACATTTTCCAGTTTAAAGACTAATGAGGGATTTATTCCTAGGATACAAAGATGGCTTCACATAATTAAATCAATAAATGTGATACACCACATTAAAAGAAAGAAGGATGAAAACCATGTGATCATCTCAAGAGATACAGAAAAATCGCCAGACAAAATTCCAAATTTTTCATGGTGAAAAGTCCCAATAGGTGAGATATAGAAGGAATGTACCTCAATACAATAAAGGCTACATATAGAAAGCTCAGAACTAACATCACACTCTACAGTGAAAAGTTGGGATCTTTTCCTCTAAGATCAATAAAAGGACAAGGATGTCTACTCTTACCACTTCTATTAAACATAGTTCTGGATGTTCTGGCTAGAGCAACTAGGAGAGAAATAAATAAAAGGCATTTGAACTGGAAAGGAAAAAGTTACATTGTCTCTATTTGCAGAATACATGATCTCATATATAAAATATGCTAAAGACTCTACCAAAGAACTGTTAGAACTAATAAATTCAATAATGTTGCAGGATACAAAATCAATATGCAAAAATCAGTAGCATTTCTATATAAGAACAATTAACTATCCGAAAAAGAAATCAAGAAAACAATCCCATTTACAGTGGCACCTGCCCCCCAAATTACTTAGAAGGAAATTTAACCAAGTTAATGAAAGATCTGTACACTGAAAACTATAAAACATGAATGAAAGAAGTTGAAGAAGACACAAATAAATAGAAAGATATTCTGTGTGGAAGAATTGGAAGATTTAAGGCCGGGCGCACACGGTGGCTCAGGTCTATAATCCCAGCACTTTGGGAGGCCAAGGCAGGTGTTACACAAAGTCAGGAGTTCAAGACCAGCCTGGCCAAGGTGGTGAAACCGAGTCTCTACTAAAAATACAAAAAATTAGCCCACTGTGGTGGCAGGCGCCTGTAATCCCAGGTACTCAGGAGGCTGAGGCAGAGAATTGCTTGAACCCAGGAGGTGGAGGTTGCAGTGAGCCAAGATCATGCCACTGCACTCCAACCTTGGCGACAAAGCAAGACTCCGACTCAAAAAAAAAAAAAAGAATTGGAAGATTTAATATTGTTAAAATGTCCATACTGTCCAAAGTGATCTAAGAGTCAAATACAATCCTATCAAAATTCCAATGACTTTTTTTTTAACATAAATGGAAAAAACAATCCTAAAATGTGTATGGAACCACAAAAGACCATGAATGGCCAAAGAAATCTTGAGCAAAAAGAACAAAGCTAGAGGCATTACCTGATTTTAAAATCTATCACAAAGCTATAGTAATCTAAATAGCTTAAAACTGCCACAGCACAGACACAGACAAGTGGAGCTGAATAAACAGCCCAGAAATTAATTCATGAATTTTCGGTCAATTGAACTTTGACAAAGATTCCAAGAACATACAATAGGGAAAGGACAGTCCTTCGGTAAATGGTGCTGAAAACATTGGCTTATCCAGATGCAGACAAATAAAATTAGACCCTTACCTCACACGACACGCAAAAACCCACTCACAGCAGATAAGAGGCTTGGATATAAGACCCAGAACCTTATAAATACTGGAAGAAAACACAGAGAAAAAGCTCTATGACATTGGTCTGGGCAATGACTTTTTGGATATGACCCTAAAAGCAACAAAACTAAAAATGCAGCTGGGCACGATGGCTCATGTCTGTAATCCCAGCACTTTGGGGGGCTGAGGCAGGTGGATCATGAGGTCAGGAGTTCGAGACTAGCCTGACCTACATGGGGAAACTCCGTCTCTACTAAAAATACAAAAATTAGCTGGGCGTGGTGGTGAGCATTTGTAATCTCAGCTACTCAGGAGGCTGAGGCAGGAGAATCCTTGAACCCAGGAGTGGGAGGTTGCAGTGAGCCAAGATCACACCACTGCACTCCAGCCTGGGCAACAGAGTAAGACTCCATCTCAAAATACAAAAATAAATAAATAAAAATGCACAAATGAAATTCAATCAAACCAAAAAAGCTTCCACACAGCAAAGGAAATGACCATAGAGTGAAAAAACAACATATAGTATGGGAGAATATATTTGCAAATCACACATCTGATAAGAAGTTAATATCCAAAATATACAGGGAACTCAAACAACTCAATAGCAAAAACAAAAACAAACAAACAAAAAACCCAAATATAACTCAGTTGAAATGGTCAAAGGATCTGAATAAATATTTCTCAAAAAAGACATACAAGTGGCCAATGGGTATATGAAAAGATATTCAACATCACTGATCATCAGAGAAATGCAAATTAAAATCACAATAAGATATTAATATCACTTCACATCTGTTAAAATGACTAGTATCAAAAAGATGAAAGATAACAGATGTTGGCAAGGCTGTGTAGAAAATGGAACCCTTGTACACTGTTGGTGGGGATGTAGATTAATACAACCATTATGGAAAACAATACGGAGATTTCTTAAGGAATTAAAAATAGAACTACCATATGATCCAGCAATTTAATTTCTGGACATATATTTAAAGGAAATAAAACCAGTAGCTTGAAGATATATCTATACTTTCTTTTTTTTTTTTTTTTTTGAGACGGAGTCTCGCTCTGTCGCCCGGGCTGGAATGTAGTGGCCAGATCTCAGCTCACTGCAAGCTCTGCCTCCCGGGTTTACACCATTCTCCTGCCTCAGCCTCCGGAGTAGCTGGGACTACAGGCACCTGCCACCTCGCCTGGCTAGTTTTTTGTATTTTTTTTTTTTAGTAGAGACAGGGTTTCACCGTGTTAGCCAGGATGGTCTCGATCTCCTGACCTCGTGATCTGCCCGTCTCGGCCTCCCAAAGTGCTGGGATTACAGGCTTCAGCCACTGCGCCCGGCTGATATCTATAATTTCAGTGTTCATTGCAGCATTATTCACAATAGCCAAGATATGGAATCAACTTAAGTATCCATTAATGGATGAATGGATAAAGAAAATACTATTCAACCTTTAAATTAGCCCTCATGCTAATTTATTTAGAAAAATTTATTTCTTATGGTTCTGGAGGCTGGGAAGTCCAAGGTCAAGGGGCTGCATCTGGTGAGGGCCTTTTTGCTACTCATCCCATGGCAGAAGGCAGAAGGGCAAGATCGCTTGAGAGAGCAAGAGTGTGAGGGCTCTTTAAAAGAAGTAAGTTCTGTCATTTGTGACAACATGGCTGAAGCTGGAGGGCATTAGGCTAAATGAAATAAGCCAGACACAGAAAGATGCATACTACATAATCTCACTTATATGTGGAATCTAAAAAAGTAGGACTCATAGAAACAAGGAATAGAATGGTGGCTGCCAGAAGGTAGAGGTTGGAGGATTGAGGAGATGATGGTCAACGGACACAAAATTCCAGTTAGACAGGAGGAATAAGTTCAAGAGATCTATTATATATAATGAGGCTACAGTTAATAATAATATACTATACACTGGAAAATTTCTAGAAAGGCAGAGTTTTAAGTAAGTATATGAGGTAATGCATATGTTAAATAAGTATATGAGGTAATGCATATGTTACAAAGCTTGATTTAGCCATTCCAAAATGTACACAAATATCAAAACATCATGTTGCACACCATAAATATGTACGATTTTTACTTTTCAATTTGAAAAAAAAGAAAAATGAAGAAAAAAAACCACCTTGTTGGATTGAGTTCTCTATCATCAACAGGGATGGAGAGGTTTTACGGAAAGAGAAAATATCACCCCCTCACTGTAAGACACAGATTTTATTATTACTAACCTAGAACACTGCGTTTTCTCTTTGTTGTTGGAAAATTTCTGATGACACCTTTAAAAAATTTACCTGAGATTTGTCTCTGGGTAAGTTAAATGTTCTTTAAGTGATCACAGAAAGGAAAAGTTTGGGAAACTTTACCAGGAGCGTTTGGGGCAAGCAAACCCTGCACAGCCCCTGGTGGATTTCCTTTGTTCTTGCAATAGCAGTTCCCTCTTGAGTGTGCCTTGGGGCTGCTCAGTGGGCCCTGGGGCATCTGCTCACTTTGGGACTCTTTCTGAACATCACTGGGGGAAGGGAGCACTGGGGGAAGGGAGCACTGAGGGAAGGGAGCACTGGGGGAAGGAAGCACTGGGCTTAGGACAGGGCTGGCTGTGGCCCTCTCACTGGACCATGACAAGGTTGCTACCTCATCAAGGAGAGGTGCAGAAAGCTTAGGGGTTTAGATTTCTAGATTTCGGTGCCAACTATGCCACTTATTTCCTTTACCCCTTGGGGAATTTATCTACTCTGTGACCCTCGATTTTTTTCATCTTAATTATTAATACCTACCTCATAATGTGACTGTGAGGATTCACTTAATATATGGAAAACCATAGAATAGAGGCCGGCATCTGGGAAGTGCCACAGCCCCCTGTAGCGGTAGCGGAACCTGCAGACCATGTTTCAGAGTGATATTATCATTTTTATTTTTTTCTAGGTTTATTGAGTTACAATTGAAAAAATAAAAAATGGAATATATTTAAGATGTACACCATGAAGCTCTGATGCATATATCCATTGTGAAATGATGACCACAATCCAGCTAATTAATGTTATCTTTCACTTCACATAGTTCAACCTTTTTTTGTGGTGAGAATACTGAAGATCTACTCTCTTAGCAATTTTCAAGTCTAAAATACGTTATTATTAACAGTCACTTTGCCGTACGTTAGCTCTGAGGACCTTATTCTTTTTATACCTAAAAGTCTGTACCCTTTATCCAGCATCTCCTAATTTCACACTCTCATCCCTACTGTCACCTCTGGTAACCAGCCTTCTGCTCTGTTTCTGAGCCCAACCTTCTTAGATTGCACATATGAGTGAGATCATGCTATGCAGTGTTTGTTTTTCTGTGTCTGGCTTGCTTTCACTTAGCATAATGTCCTCCAGATCCACCCATGTTGTTGCAAATGGCAGAATCTTCTTCTTGTTAAAGACTGAATAATATCCGTGTGTGTGCATGCATGTGTGTGTGTATCACATTTTCTTTATCCATTCATCCATCAATGGACACTAAGCACTAAGGTTGATTCCATATCTTGGCTATTGTGAATAATGCCGCAATAAACATATGAATCCAGATACCTCTTCAAGATACTGATTTCATTTCCTTTAAATATATGCCCAGAAGTGGGATTGCTGGATCATATGGTAGTTCTATTTTTAGTATCTTGATGAATTTCCACACTGTTTTTCATAATGATTGTAGCAATCTACATTCCCATCAATAGTGTACAAGGGTTCCATTTTCTACATAGCCTTGCCAACATTTGTTATCACTTATCTTTTTGATAACAGCCATTCTAGCAGGTGTGAGGTGATATCTCATTGTGGTTTTAATTTGTATTTTCCTGATGATTAGTGGCATAGAGCATCTTTTCATACACCTGCTAGTCATTCCTATATCTTCCTTTGAGAAATATTTATTCAGATCTTCGGCCCATTGTTAACTGAGTTATATGTGAGTTGGTTTTGGTTTGTTGTTGTTGTTTGTTTTTGCTATTGAGTTGAGTTCCTTGTATATTTTGGATATTAAATCCTTCTCAGCTGTATGGTTTACAGATATATTCTTGCATTCTGCAAGTTGTCTCTTCACTCTGTTGATTGCTTTCTTCACTGTGTGAAAGCTTTTTTAGTTTCATATAATTGTGTTTGTCTATTTTTGCTTTCGTTGCTTGTACTTTTAGGGTCCTATCCAAAAAGTTATTGCCCAGACCAATGTCATCCCCTATGTTTTCTTCTAGGAATTTTAAAGTTTCAGGTCTTATGTCTATGTCTTTAATCTATTTTGACTTAATTTTTGTGTAGGGTTTAAGATAAGAATCCAATTTTATTTTTATTTTTTGTATATGGATATCCAATTTCCCCAACACCATTTATTGAAAATTCTATCCTTTCTTTGTTGTGTATTCTTAACATCAGAATAATATTTTTAAATACACAAAATTCAGAAGATGACAAAGGAAACCAATTACATTGAAATGCATACAGAGTTATAATTGTGGAAGATTAATACATGTGCCTCTTTCTAAACACATCATATATTAAACTGCAGTGGCAGGTCTAACAACTATTGCAATTTCAAAGTCATGTTGAGTAGGAGGAGCACTTTGAGATTCTGAAACAATGTTCTTGTGCTATGAAATATCCATGATTTTGATTGGTGATGATATCCCAGGTCCTGTTAATGCTGCTGTAATCTGTGTAATCTGTTGCTTCCATTCAATAGTTGAATAAAATGCTTGATATCTGTTGGAAATTAGTAAAAATAAAAAAGTATTTTTTTCCATCCCAGTTCACTTGCAGACCCTGAAGAGTCACTTCTCTGGATTCTGCAGCAAAATTCCCAGCTGGGGCAGCAAGATTTAGGCAATTGAAAAGAACATACACCTTGTTCTCAGTGGCAAACCACGTGGAAAGCTTTAAATGTCAGAGAAAAGTTCTGCCATTTTACTGACTTTTTTTGTAGTTCTCCTAAGGAACAAGTGTTAAGTGACAAGCTTCTCAGAGGCGGTAATTTTCTCCCAAGTGGTCTCTTTATTTACCTGAATATTAAGTTCAAAGATACTTTAGTCTCTCAAAGGAAACCTGTGGGTGGAGTGTTTTTTAAAATGTCAAATTCCAAACGAAGCTGAAGGGTACAGCCTTAAGAAGGCCCTGTATTCACCAGTGCACAGGGACCTGCCAGTCCTTTATTGCCATGATCTACATAACATTTTTCAAGTTCTCTGAGTTGTGAGGCTGTCAGTATGGAGACTCTTATTTTTTTTTATTTTTTTATTTTTTTTTTTGCTATTAAATTTTTTTCCTCCAATTTTTATTTTCTTTTATTATTATTATTATTATTTTTTTTTTTTTTTGAGATAGGGTCTCGCTCTGTCACCCAGGATGCTGGAATGCAATGCAGCCTTGAACTCCCAGGCTCAACTGATCCTCCTGCCTCAGCCTCCCAAGTAGCTGGGACTACAGGCACGCACTGCGGTGCAGTTTGGCTCTGCGTCCCCATCCAAATCTCATGTTGAATTGTAATTCCCAATGTTAGGGGAAGGGTCTGGTGGGAGGTGATTGGATCATGGGGGAAGATTTCTCTCTTGCTATTTTCATGATAGTGAGTGAGTTCTCATGAGATCTGATGGTTTAAAAGTGTGTGGCACTTCCCCCCCGGCTCCCTCTCTCCTGCCACCTTGTGAGGAAGGTCCGTGCTTCTCCTTCACCTTCTGTCATGATTGTAAGTTTCCTGAAGCCTCTCAGTCATCTTTCCTGTACAGCCTATGGAACTTGAGTTAATTAAACCCCTTTTCTTCATAAATTACCCAGTCTCAGGAGTTCTTCACAGCAGTGATGATGAATACACACTATCACACCCAGCTAATTTTTCTTTATTTTTTTTTTAGTAGAGATGTGGTCTCACTATGTTGCCTAGACTGGTCTCAAACTCCTGGGCTCAAGTGACCCACCTACCTCAGCCTCCCAAAGTGCTAGTATTACAGGTGTTAGCCGCCACACCCAGCCCTCCTCCAACTGCTGCTGGTTACTATCACAGGCTCTCACTGGGTGTCCACTTAACATGTCACTTCAGGAAGGCTGGTCTCCTAACATTCGGTAGCAGAGACCTGGTGTTGAGCCCACCCTGCATTTCTGCCCCCTTCTTTGGTTTTCTGGGGATGCCGTCCTCAACGTGAAAATGACTTCCAGCTCCTCAGCACAGGGGTGGGCATGTGACCCAAGCAGGTCCAGGATTCCGTAAGATCCCAAGCACAAAGAATCCTGTAATCCTGGGGCCCCAGTGGCCGTCTTGATCCTTTTTGAAGAACTAACCTATCACAGAGAAAGCAGTAGAGCTAAAAGAAAGAGACAGAATCCTGATAGCATCTGTGACTCTGGATCCAGCTCTCCAGAAAGCCCCGTACCCTAATCTGGTCAATTACCCAAGTCAATGAGTCCCCTTAGAAGCTTAAGCCAGTTTGATCTGAGTTTCTGCCACTTTCAGGAGGAAGAATCTTATTGGTATATTATATAATAATCCTGCTGATGTGCAAACTGTCTTCAATAGAATGCTCTGTCCAGAGGCACAGTGGAGTCCATCGGAACAAATAAGGTCAGACAGCTCGCAGCTACGACTGGGCTCATGCCTTCCAAGTATCAAAGTCATAACAAACTTCCTCTGTGTGAGTCCGCAAGGTGTTCTCCCTCTGCAGGGGGTCACTCCCTTTCCATTGTCCTGACACTCTCTCTGTGGGGCTGTAGAGGACTGCATGGCTTTTGCCCTACTTCCAAGCCTTCTCAGGGAACACAGCAGGGACAAAGAGTTGAAGGCTCAGCCTTGGCCATGGGTCATCAGGCCCACTGCAGGCTCCTCCTGGGAGAAGATCCAGAGCCTGGGGCTCTGGGCTCCCATAAGCAGGGAGAATCTCCGACCCCAGAAACTGGAAGGAGCTACCACTCCCTAGGAGACATCTTCCCTTGAGCTTTCTCAAGGTTTGAACAAACAGCCCACACTTGTTCACAGAATCCATGGGCCTCAGCATGTCAGAGAGAGGAGACGAAATCGGCCCAGAGTGTAACCCACCCCCATCTTTGGGCCCCGTCAAGAATTGTCAGTGATGCTGGAGGAAGAGGCACCCAATTCAACAGATCAATGAAGTCCCACATCACCCACAAGCGCCACTTCTCTGCCGTTTCATCCCACACTGGTACCTGATCACCGACCGTTGCCAACACTCATTGCTGTAATTGTATCATTCGTTTCAATCACAGCCAATTTGTGGCTGGCTTTATATGTGAATATCCTTTTCTGTTCCCGCTGCTGATGAAATTTCGAATTATAAGGTGAATGAAACCTAGTAGAGTAAAGTAATTGTGAAACTGATGCTAAAGAACAGTCCTGTTCCTCATGCCACCTAAACATGTAATTTCAGACATCAAACAGAATCTTTAAGCTGAAATAAAATCTCTACTTAGTCTAGCACCATTGTATTCTCTGTATGAGATAAAGGCAGCTCTTACCCCATCTATTAAGATTTATTATTAAAATTGCCTGAGGATTAAAAAAAATACATTTTTCCCTTGGCAAAGTTAGCACCAAGCTATCTCAGTTAACTCTCTGGAGGAGAAAAAGGGGAACAGTGGTTGTGAAATCTGAGACTTGCAAGAGTGCCCAGGACTGCCTAAGCCATAGACTAGACTGTTCCACCTAAATATTCCCATAGAAAATGCCCTAGGTGCGGTTTTTAGAGCAAAGCCCTCACCTAGTTCTTCAGGTTCCATAACATATTAGTTAAATATGTTAAAGGCCTTGTCATCAGTTGACATAAAACTCCAGTGAGAACTCTTGCCTTACCACTGAAGGCTAAGCCCCAAGAAAGCTATGTGAGCTGTTGTATGTTGAGTCAGGCTCCAGCTGGTCTTCTACCCATTGCTAGAATAACAAATCAAGTCTCCTCCTTCAACTGGGACTCATGTGATCTTCACCCTCCTTGAAAGACAGCCCTGTCCTAACCCCCTCCAGAGCTGCCACATCCTTGGTCCCCAAACTATCAAGTGAGGAGGGAAGGCGGCTGGCCACTCACAGGGCCCTGTAAGTACAGCATGTTGACTCAGGAATAATCCAAGCCTATGGCAGGAGGAACAGGACTTTATGGAAGCTGGGAGAGCCCTGGAGAGTGAAGCCTCCCCATCACTTGATCCAGACATTCTCCTTCCAGAATATAACGCCTGACATCCATCCACTTCCTATCATGTGGTCACAGGCAGATCTCTCTACCCACTGGCAAAGAGTGGGCTGATGGAAACGAGCATTGGATGCATGGTGCTTGGACTGGGTTTCAGAGTTATCGCTCCAAAATCCATGGCCTTCTTGGATCCTCAGAATGGGACTTTATTTGGAAAAAGGGTCTTTACAGATGTAATGAGTTAGTATAACATCATTCTGAATCAAAGTGGGCCCTAAATCCAATGACTTGTGTACTCTATAAGGAAAGAAAACAGAGACACAGAGACACACAGGGAAGAAGCCATGTGAAGGCCAACGCAGAGGTTGGAGGGATGCAGCTACAAGCCAAGGAATGCCAAGGACTGCAGCAACCACCAGGAGCTTGGAAGAGGCATAGAAGCTACTAGAAGCAGCCAATCCTGGCAACTCCTGGATTTCACACTTCTGACCTCCAGAACTGTGAGAGAATACATTTCTGTTGTTTTAAGCCAAGCCATTTGTGGTGCTTACTAAGCCAGCCACAGGAAACGCACACAGGGCCACATAAACACTTCAAAATACAGCCATTACAAAACCTCAAAGCTGGAATCCAATTAGCCTGAACCTGCCATTAAAAGAAAAAGTTATGTACATCTGATAGCCATTCTCCATATTTTTAAGGAGACAGAACAAATAAGAAAAAGAATGCAAATTAATTCTGCCATTAGATAGTTATTTTACAAGTAACCTTCCAGGGAATTTCCTGGTATGAACAAATGCATGCACCATGAACCCATCCAATGATATTGAGTTCATTGCTGGAATCCGGGCAAAACACTGCAAGTTACTCGGTGAAAACAGGTCCAGTTGTGTTTGGTTTGCTCTAAGTCAGCTGCAGGGAGACTGCTCTGCCACAAGACAGGAGGGAGGAAAGGTGGGGAAATCAGACAGGTTTCCTTGTTGCAGGTGTGTTCAAAGGAGGGTTGGAGGATCTTCCACTGACTTCACCTCTATGAAGCTCCTCTCCTCTCTCCATAGTGAGAACGGAGATGGCTGTAAGTCAAACACAACTGGAAAATGCATTCGTGGACCAGACCATTCACGCACTGTGTTAACTAACCACTTAGAGCGAGCAGTGTTACAGGCCTGTAGTGGTGGAAGCGGGAGCTACGGGGACATTTCTGATGTGGCTCCAGCCCTCCACAATAGTGTGATCCAATTGAACCCAGAATCCAAGCATGTGTGGACCAGTCAGGAAGCAATTGACTGAGAGAGGTAGAGGACCCAAATTTCCTCGGAGGAAGTATTTACTTCATTGAGAAAACCCACAGGGCAGCTGCAATCCCACATCCCCAGAATCCTGTGGCACATGGGCGTGGGGCCACTTGCCTGTTGGAGGCATGACGCCTGATCCCCAGTATTTGCTCTGCAAGGCCAGGCATGGGCTCACTGAGAAACGATCTTGCCTTTGTGTTGTTCTCCTCCTGGACAATCCACGGGACAGGCTGGCCCTTTGGAGGGCGCTTCCTCCTGTGCATCCCTCACTGGGGAAGCGGGAAGGCTCTGGATTACCTGCCCCCCAGCTACCTGACATGAGTTGGGCACAGAGAGTGGCATTAGCCTGGGGCATTAATTCCCTCTGGTAGATGTCCCAAAAAACATGCACCCATCAGAGACAGGGGCAGGGCACCAGGGGAAACTGTAGTCTCCTTCACTCTGAATCTGTTATTATGAAGGACTTTATCACAAATGCAGAATTACATTCCCAAATATTCATTCTTTTCAACACAAAGCTTAAAAGGTATTGCAGTTTGAATTGTAGTTGAGACATGAGTCTGTAGTACCCACTACTGCATAAGGTTCAAGTCCAAAATGATCCACAGTCTTTTTCTTCTTTAATATTTTCTCTTTTTCACTGAGATGTAACACTGTACCTTCTATTGTAGGTGCTCCAATCTCAGGTATACCATTCAATAACATCTTACATATGTCTACAGCCATGTAACGGCCTCCCAGAGCAACATCTCAGACATTCCCAGGCCCCACAGACTTCCTGACGTTCCTTCTCTTTCAATACAGATCTCTGGTCCTACAGGTAAGTGCTATTACAACTTCTAGTACTATGTGTTATTGAGCTTCACATAGATTGAAATCATACAACGTGGGCTCCTTGAGGTCTGCTTTCTTCTGCTTAACATTATGTCTGTGAAACATCTTTGCATAGGGCAACAGTTTATTTTTTTCATCATTATATACTATTCCACTGAGTGCATATGCCCTAGTTTATTTAGTTCATCCTAATGTGGACGGGTATTTGTTGTTTTCTGTTTGGGACTATGATATATAAAGGTGCTAGGACATTTCTCATACATGTCTCTTGGTGGCCACAGCCCTCGTTTCTTTTGAGAATATGCCCAGGAGTTTCTGGGCCATGGAGATATGTATGTATGTTTAACTGTAGTAGACACTGCCAAGCTGTTTTCCAAAATGGAACCAATTTACACTTCAACCATCAGTGGATGAGAGCTCTCACTGTTGCCCACCATTGCCAACACTTGTTGTTGTCAGTCCTTTTAATTTTAGCCTTTCTAAGGGGTGCATAATGGTATCTTACGGTGGGTGTAATTTGCATTTTCCTGTTGGCTCTAATGCTGGGCACTTTCTTATCTGCTATTGGCCACTTGTACTTTCCTCTATTATGGGGGTCTCTGTGAATCACTCTGTAAAGGGCCTAATAGTTAATATCTCTGGCTTTGGAGGTCATATGGTCTTGTCCCCACTACTCAACTATGCTGTTGTCAAGCAAAAGCAGCCATGGGCATTGTGTGAATGAATGGGATTGGCTGTGTTCCAAATACAGCTTGTTTATAAAAACAGGCTGGGATGGGAGGTGGATTTTGCTGGTGAGGCTTTAATTTGGTGACCCCTGCTGTATTGTAATATGTCTGCTCAAGACTTCTGTCCATTTTAAAATCAGGTTTTTTTTTTAATGTATTCTTACAAGTTCTCTGTAAGTTCTAAATTCCAGTTTTATATTCTTAATCATTTATCACGTTTTGAAAATTAAAAAAAAAAAAAAACATAGTTATTATGTTGGACCACTTCTATAGCTTTTGCCCTGTGTTTCCACCATAGTCCCCTAAGAAATGAGATCACTCTTGTGACAAGAGCTTTCTGCTGTTACCCAAGAGCTGTCTGCTGCCATCTTTGCCCCAGCATGACAGTGTGGCAGCCCAGCCCAGAGCACTGTGGCTCTGCTTGTACCCTTGGAGAGTCCCACTGCCTAGGCCAGGCTGGGTGAAAATATCCTGACTTCTTGGAATGGGCACAGTTTTCAAAAGGAGCATAAATTTAGTCTGCCAATTCATGTAGATGCCATTGGGAAGTTTTTTGAATTAAAAATAAAATTCCAGTCCTTCAGACCAGAGATGCTCAAAATTGAAGGATCTGGGCAAAGATTCCTTTTCCATTCTTAGCCAAATGCTTTCTAGGTTGGGCATCAGTTGATGGTGCCATTGAAAGGAAATTGCCCAATTATTTTGTTGCTTCACTAACAAAATGATTACTATCTTTGCATTGTAAAAATCTTTTTTTCATTTGTAAGCTCCCCAAGGGAGCAAAAGCCATGCACAGTGATGTGCCAGGAGCCCTCATGATTGTTTTGCCTGCTATCTTATTTGAGCAAATATTAGTATCTCATTTTGCAGCAAGGAAACCGAGGTTCAGAGTAGTTACATGAGTTGATCGATATCAAGAGATTAAAGAATTGACCAAGCCAGAAATGTTTGACTCCAAAGTCCATGATCTTCCCCATGGGCCCATACTGTGGTTTCCCTTTCATATAAAGATGGGGCTGGAAGGGCCATTATTGAATATCTGGTCAAGTTCCCTCACTTGATGGATGAACGTTGAGATCCAGAAGGAGTCAACGAACTCATCACCCAAGGTTTCCCCAACAAGCTGGCAGCAAAGCTTGGATGAGAACCCAGATTTCTATGTTCAATGTCTTCCCCACATCTTCCTTTATTTAAATAATTTTGACTTTACTACATCAACCATAATACAAGCTGTATAAAAACAGCAATTTGTTCTATCTAAGACTATACCTAGTGTCTGTGATAGCATCAAGTAATTGAGATGTTTCATTTGTTGAATAAATGGATCATAAGAAAATAAGTAGTAAGTGGTTCAATTACATCCTGCAAAGAAGTTTTGATGTTCTTCCTACTTTTCACTCCCTCTTAAGTCTTCATTCAAGACAGAGAAGCTCATTGGATACCCAATATCAGCCAGGACCCAAGGCCAAAAGGAAATTCACAACATCAGGCCTTTTTTTCTTGTTCAGTAATAGAATTTGTAGCAATTTTTCCTTTAGATACTTTAATCACAAAGAGACATATCAAAATATGGCAAATTCTGCTTGTTCATCCAAGTTATCCAATTGGCTTTAGAATGCCAATTATCCTTACTTTCAGTTGTATTCATTTCCAAATATACAGCTTCTTCAAAATGTAGGGACACTATTCTCAGCCCTTAAATGTGGAATTTATCAACTCCTGTATTGTTTATTTTTGTGCAATTAGCAACATCACTTCTGGGGGGGAAAAAAGGACTTTTGGGACTGATAAATGTTTTTGTGACATTTTCTTCTAAATATCTTGCTTCTTTATGCATGCTCTCATTTTATACTGAGCTTGGTCTACGGGAAGTTTGGGTAAACAGATCTCTTATGAGTAATTAGTGTCCAATTAAGCCAAGGTTTCATGTCTGTGTGAGTCAAGCCTCTTTTTCCAGCCTCTGGGAAGAATTAAGTAGGTCAGGTCTGTGTTTACAAAGCAAGCCCCAATGCTGTTTACTATCTAGGGGATTTTACAAGTTATTCCCAGTAACTGGACAACTAGATAAAGCTACTCAAAAAAATTTTATAGGCCTTTGCTGCTAGTGCAAGGGGCAACGTTGACCATCCAGCGATCTAGGTCCTTACTTTCTGCATTTGTCCTGTGGGAGTTTCCACAGACTGTCACATCACCAAGAAGCTTTATCCCGAAACAAAAAGAAGTTCACAACCCTGATCTCGTGGTCGAAAGATCATGACACTATTCTTCCCATCATAAGCCCTGTTTCAAATGACTCAACTTGAATGGCAGCCGCTCTACTGGCAATTTTTTGTGCATGATTTATTTTTTCCAACTTTGTATTCCAAAAATGTTCAAATATAAAAAAAAGATAACAGATGAATATGAGGAACTCACCACTTAGATTCAACAATCATCAACATTTGGCTGAACCATTTGAAAGTGAGCTGCACTTGAAATATTTTTGCATCTATCACCTGAGAATAAAAACATTCTGTCCAATGCAAAGTAACACTGTAACAAAGAATTATTTCATTTAAGTTGTCAAAGTAGTCAGAATAAAGTTGTTCATAATATTTTCTTATTATCCTCTTAAAGTCTATAGGCTCTGTAGTGATGTGTCACTTTCATTCCTGATTTGGGAATTTGTGTCTTCTTTTTTACTGCATACGTCTAATTAGAGGTTTATTAATTTTATTAATTTTTCCCCAAAGAACCTGTTGTGGGTTTCATTCATTTTTTTAGTTTTGTAAATTTAATTCATGTCTGCTTTTATGTTTATTGTTTCCTTTTTCCTATTTTGGATTTAATTTGCTTCTTTTTCTTTTCTAGTATCTTGAAGTGGAAGTTTTGATCTGTTTTTAGCCAGATCTTACCTATTTTAATATGCTGTGTTTTTGTTCTTAGTTAGTTCAAAATATTTTTAATCCTCCTTGCTATTTCTGCTTTGACCCATGGGTGATTTAGAAGTATGTTGTTTAATTTCCACATATTTGGGGACTTTCCAGATTCTTCTGTTGTTGACTTCTTATTAAATTCTATTATAGGCAGAACATAAACTTTCTATGATTTCAATCATTTTAAATTTGTTGAGGCTTGGTCTTTGGCTCAGCACAAGGTCTATCTTGGCAAATGTTCCATGTGCACTGGAAAAGAGTGAACATTCTGTTGCTATTATATGGACATATTTACATCAACTAGTCAAGTTGGTAAATAGTGTTATTCACTATTCGGTAAATAGTGTTACTGAGTTTCTGTTTACTTCTTCTATAAGTTATTAGGAAAAGAATGCAGAAATTTCCAGCTATAATTGTTGATTTACCCATTCTTCCCAGTTCTTCAGTTTTTGCTCCATTTATTGTGTGCATACACATTTAAGATTGCTATATCTTTGTGAGGCATCGACCCTTTGTCAACCCTGCTAAGAATCATTTTTCTGATTTCTGTTTTCTCTGATGTTAATATAGCCCGTCTTACTTTATTTTGATTATTTGCATGAAATATCTGTTTCTATCCTTTTACCTATTTTTATCATCACATGTAAAGTGAATTTCTTGGATAAAGAAAATGTGGTACATATACACCATAGAATACCATACGGCCATAAAAAAGAATGAAATAATGATCTTTGCAGCAACATGGATGCAGCTGGAGGCCACTATTATAAGCAAATTAATTCAGAAACAAAATAAATATTGCATATTCTCATTTATAAGTGGGAGCTAAACCTCAGATACACATGAACATAAATATGGGAACAAGAGATACTGGGAACTACAAAAGGAGGGAAGACAGAAGGGTGGCAAGGGCTGAAAAACTTTTTATTGGTACTATGTTCACTATCTGGATGATGGGATCAATAGAAGCCTAAGCCTCAGCATCACACGATATAACTAACCTTGAAACAAACCTGTGACAAACCTTGTAACAAACACATACCACTGGAACCTAAAATCTAAATTTAAAAATTTAAATAATAATAATAATAATAAAGTAAGTTTCTTGCAGATCACACACAGTTTTGTCTTTCCTTTTTTATCTCACAAGCTCTGTCTTTTGATTGGGGTATAGGCCATTACATGTTACGTAATTATCAACATGGTTGAATTTAAATCTACCATCTTCCTATTTTTTTCTATTTGTCTCATCCCTTTTTTATTTCTTTTCCCCTCAATTTCAACTTTCTTTTGGAATATATTTTTTCTACTCTATTTATAGACACTATTGGCTGATAAGCTTACACTCTTTTATTATTTTAAGTAATTCTTCCAAGATTTACAATACTCAAATTTAACTTTTCACAGTCCATATAGATATAATATTATGCTGCTTCATGTATAATGTATAATCCTTAGGATATTATATTTCTATTTTTGCCTGCTATCTTTTGTCATACATTTTATTTCTCACCTTATTTTAACTGCAAAATACATTTCTACTCTTTTTGCCTTATATATTACATTATTTAAGGCAAATAATGGGCCAGGCATGGTGGCTCACACATGTAACCCCAGCACTTTGGGAGGCCAAGTGGGCAGATCTCTTGAGATCAGGAGTTTGAGACCAGCCTGGCCAAAACATAGTGAAACCCCATCTCTCCTAAAAATACAAAACTTAGCCTGGCATGGTGGTCCATGCCTGTGGTCCCAGATCTCCAAAGGCTGAGGCAGGAGAACTGCTTGAACCCATGAGGCAGAGGCTGCAGTGAGCCGAGATCACATCACTGCATTCCAGCCTGGGTGACAGAGCAAGACTATCTGAAAAAAAAAAAAAAAAAAAAATCATTAATCTTTTAACCAAATGTTTAAATGAGGCAAAAAAAAAAAAAAGCTTTATATTTACTCATATATGTATCAATATCAGCCCTTTCCATTCTTGTGTATGCATCCAAGTTTCTATGTGATCGTAGGTTTTATATTCCTGTGATTTAAAGGACTTGATTTAAATGTAGTGTAGGTCTGCTGGAAGTGATTTCTTGTAGCTTGTATTTGTCTGAAAGACATTTTATTTGACTTCCATTTTCAAATAATTATTTTTCATGAATATATAATTACAGGTTAGCAGGATTTATTGTCTATCTATCTATTGCTCTTTAAAGTATTCTGGTCTGCATAGTTTCTGACAAGAAGTCTGCAGTCATTTCTACTCTGCTCCTCTGTACATATGTCTATTTTCCCTCTCTGCTATTAAGAATATTTCTACCACTGGTTTTTAGCTATTTATTATAATGCTTTATTATGGGGTGTGGCGGGGGGTTGCATGTGTGTTTATTCTATTTTGGGTTTGTTGTGCTTCTTGGATCTCGAGCTCTATAATTTTCATCTGATTTGGAGACATTTCAGACATTATTTCTTCAAATATTTTTGTCTTTTCTCTTTTAGGAATTTCAGTTATCATTACGTTAGAGGACTTTATGTTTTTCCACAGATCTCTGTAGCTCCATTCAATTTTTCTTAGTCATTTTTCTCTCTATGCTTCATTTTGGATAGATCCCATTGCTATATCTACAAGTTCATTGATCTTAAAGGAAACCAGCATATTTCACCCCAAAATGTGGCTAAAGTAAAGAAGCGGTCTCAAGGTCTCTTTGACCCCTTCTCCTGTCTCTCAATCCTCTGTCTCTCCCAAAGCACAGGATGAAGCTACTCTCCAAAGTTCCCTTATCTACCTAGAAACTGGACCTACCAAAGAGGAACACACTTTTCTTCCCTAAAATGTCATTAACCAGAGAAGATTAAAACTCCTATCAAAAGGAAGAGACTGAAAATTAAACACCAGATGAACTCATCCCAAAATGTTGTCTGCTCTCCGTCCTCTCCAATTTCCAAAGACAATTATTTACTAGCCATTGTCTGAGTATGCGGCCCATTCATTTCCTCCTTGAAAAATCACTTACTATCCCTCAAACCATCCACATTTCCCCCATGTTTCCTTCTGCTATGAAGAAGAGTATATACGCATCCATACCCCATTGGGTAGTCATTTTCCTGCAAATCCCCTGTGCTATGCACATTAAAATAAAGCTTGTATGCCTTTTTTCTCTTATTAGTCTGCTTTTTCTCTGTTGATTTTCAGCAAACTGTCAGAGGATGAAGAGGGAAATGTTCCCCCTTTACTCTTACATACTTGGTGCTGTGAGCAGTATAACCAAAACTGCTCTGTTTTTCTGGAAGCCACAATCAAAGGAACTCAGGACCTGAGAGGTCAATATAAGAGTAAGAAATTGTTACCAGACTCCCAGTCCCTCTCTCTGTGGAATCTGGTACCAGACTCCCAGTCCCTCTCTCTGTGGAATCTGGTACCAGACTCCCAGTCCCTCTCTCTGTGGAATCTGGTACCAGACTCCCAGTCCCTCTCTCTGTGGAATCTGGTACCAGACTCCCAGTCCCTCTCTCTGTGAATCTGGTACCAGACTCCCAGTCCCTCTCTCTGTGGAATCTGGTACCAGACTCCCAGTCCCCTCTCTCTGTGGAATCTGGTACCAGACTCCCAGTCCTCTCTCTGTGGAATCTGGTACCAGACTCCCAGGTCCCTCTCTCTGTGGAATCTGGTACCAGACTCCCAGTCCCTCTCTCTGTGGAATCTGGTACCAGACTCCCAGTCCCTCTCTCTGTGGAATCTGGTACCAGACTCCCAGTCCCTCTCTCTGTGGATCTGTACCAGACTCCCAGTCCCTCTCTCTGTGGAATCTGGTACCAGACTCCCAGTCCTCTCTCTGTGGAATCTGGTACCAGACTCCCAGTCCCTCTCTCTGTGGAATCTGGTACCAGACTCCCAGTCCCTCTCTCTGTGGAATCTGGTACCAGACTCCCAGTCCCTCTCTCTGTGGAATCTGGTTACCAGACTCCCAGTACCTCCTCTCTGTGGAATCTGGTACCAGACTCCCAGTCCCCTCTCTCCTGTGGAATCTGGTACTCAGACTCCCAGTCCCTTCTCTCTGTGGAATCTGGGTACCCGACTTCCCAGTCCCTCTCTCTGTGGAATCTGGTACCAGACTCCCAGTCCCTCTCTCTGTGGAATCTGGTACCAGACTCCCAGTCCTCTGCTCTGTGGAATATCTGGTACCAGGACTCCCAGTCCCTCTCTATCTGTGGATCTGGACTCCCACCTAGAATCTGGTCCCAGTCCCTCTCTCTGTGATTGGTCCAACTCTCCAGTACCCTGGAATCTGGTACAGATCCCAGTCCCTCTCTCTCTCGTGTGGAACTCTGGTACCAGACTCCAGTCCCTCTCTCTGTGGAATCTGGTACCAACTCCAGTCCCTCTCATGGACCAGACTCCCAGTCCCTCTCCTCTGGTCCGGACCCCCCAGTCCTCTCTCTGTGAATCTGTACCAGACTCCCAGTCCCTCTCTCTGGGAATCTGGTACCAGACTCCTCCCCCAGGTCTCCTCTTCTCTGTGGAATCTGGTACCAGACTCCCAGTCTCTCTCTCTGTGGAATCTGGTACCAGACTCCCAGTCTCTCTCTGTGGAATCTGGTTGAGCAGATGGTAAAAATTACTGTTTGTCTATTTTTCCTTTTTACATTTAAGATTAATGGGAGAAAAGCATTTGTATGACTAGTGTTAGGCGCAGTGACTCTGGTGTATTTTTGGCGTGAATATTCATGTTGTCTGATCCCTTTATGCCCAGAAATAGTCTTTGCTTTTTCTTTATCTTTGTCTTCCTGTGTGACTTTGTCATAAAAAGGGGTACCATAGGGTAGAACATAGGCCTAAAACATAAGCCTGTTGTTCAAGCCAGCTTCCACAGACCAGAGAGTTTTACAGTTCTCAGCAGACCTCCAGCATCTATTTAGACAAATTGTGCTGTGGGTCTCCAAAATAAAAATGGAATAAGGTTGCCCTCTCCTCTTGTTTTATGTCCTTGAAAGCTTGCCTTGTGACCAAGGGGGAGCATTTATCTTGGTCTCTGCTATCCAGGGTGTGTGATTTTTCAAATTATGTCTGGTGCCCAGTCTGAAAGGACAGGGCGATCCAAGATGCATAAAATTTCAAGCAGCATACTCTGTTGCTAACATGCTAGGCTCTCAGGATGGTTTGCCTTAATAAGGAGCCTCATCCACAAGGGGCTTTGTTGTCTCAATCTTTGTTGCCTGGTTAGTGCTGGGCAAGTCCAATCCCAGAAGTTGGTACATCTATAACTGGAGGTACGGCCGAGTGTCCACGTGCCCATCTGCTTGTGTGGAGAACAGAGACATCATGCATGCAAATACCATCCTTAATCACCTGTAGCAGCAAAGATCTTTTGCTATCTTAGCCTATTTCTGGGTGTAAATTTTTGAGGATCATGGAGGCTGCATCTTCTATGCCTCCTGATCTTCCCATAAAGAGGCTTATTAGATTGAGTCGCTATTAAAATAAGTACACCACTGGAAATTCTAATCACTAATGGCCACATAAAAGTTTTTTGAATTAGAAAGACCTCTATATTTGAAAACAAAATTTGAAGATCTCTTGCCCTAAGCAGTTGCCTTATTTGTATTGATGAGAGAACCAAATTAAAAGAAAGACACATAATATTGGGATGGCTAGTCTTAAAAATTATTCTGACAAAATTAAAAAGCAAAACTTTGACCTAAAACAGAAGTTAAAATTCTTTGAACACTCAAACTGCTAACTTTGAATTTCCAAGGTTGATTTGTAAAAAAGTCACTCCAGTCTCTGGTCTGGTGTTTAAGACTCTGTGCATTTACCACTGCAGTCTGGGTCAGGGAATCAGCCCCTTGAAAATGTAAATCCTTTAACTCAGGGGGAAACATTTACAAAAATTAGTTTGAATTATTCATTTTGAATTTATATTTATCTGACTCAACGTTTGAGGTACCCATTTGTTTGTATTCTTTCTTCTCACACAGACAACTTTTGATTTTCTGCTGTCTCACTGACTGTCACATTTAATTGTCCATCTATGGAGCACACAGATTGCTGGCCCTTTGTATGTAGATGGCCAGCTGAGAAGTCGGGTCTCTAGAAAATATGACCAGACAGATATGTGGGCTGTACTTCATTTGTGACTGGTGACATTTTCCTTGCTTTAAACTGTCACTGGGAGGGGTCTA
The DNA here is from genome assembly GCF_007565055.1 of Rhinopithecus roxellana. Lineage (NCBI taxonomy): Eukaryota > Metazoa > Chordata > Mammalia > Primates > Cercopithecidae > Rhinopithecus > Rhinopithecus roxellana. The sequence continues at coordinate 54,156,796 of NC_044561.1, forward strand.
GATCTTGGAAGGGCTGCAACTTTTGCTTCTCTTTTGGAGACTTTGGTTAAAGCCATAAAGGGCTTCTTGGTTTTATTCTCATGTATGCTTATTTGTTTTGAGTAATTCACTTAGGAACACTTCTGATTTAAAACTCTATTTTTAGAGTGTGATAGCAACTTTTTTTCTGTTTATCTTGCATCCTCTACTGGATCAGAGAGATTTATCTCCCACCACCACTGAGAACCAAAGACCCTCTTAGGTGGCAAAAGAGAGGTGCTGGTCCCACCACCACTGCCAAAGCTCCCCTCCTCAGTCTCTCAGCTCTCACAAAAGGCTGGCTGCTCACATAACAGAAAGTTTGCTGCTTGTATGCTTTTTTTTTTTTTTTTTTTAATTTACAGAGCTCTATGGTCGAAAGTCAGTTTAATTAAAAGCTAACCTTCTTCTCTCTTCTCTTTCAAATTCTATTTCTCCTATGGAAACTTCTTAGTCAACAAGACCCCTCTTTTTTGAACCCCTGCTAACTAGAACTTCATTGACTCTTTGGGAAACTTAAGATTCCCCCAAACTGACTCCTCTGAGACTTGGTCCATTTACTTTTCCTCTTTCCTTTTGGCACCTTCAGTCTTTCATCCAGTTAATCCCCTCCCTCCTTCATTTGGTAATCAGTTGATAAAAATTACTAAAAGGAAGCAACAGCACTCTGACCACCACAAAGATTAAAGGAAACTTTTAGCAATGCTGAGAACCTGAGAGGAACACAGAAAAGGCACTATTGACCCTCTCTTTTGGGGTCCTCTGTCTTCCTCATGAGCCTCAAAAGTCATAATCAGCTTCTTCTCAGGTCTAAAGGTCTGCTCTCTTTGGCACTGAATTCCTGGATCTCTTTGGTTTTTAGATACATATCATGTAAGCATGTGCTGGTGTATGTTGTGTCTACATGTATGTAGATTACTATACCTGTGTTTCTATATTGCCTATATAATACCAAATTGATTTTAAAATAAACACTCCTAAATTAAGTAGATAAGCTCAAATGCTTTTCAAGTTTACATGACTGTAATAAATCTTTGGTAAATAAAGCTAATTTTTAAATTGTTGGTAAAATAAAATGGAAATGCCTTCAGAATTGTCATTATTAATGCAGATGATTTTGCCTGGGTCTACTGGTCAGACAGATTTATGCTGTCTCTTAAAGACATTTTAAGGTTATAAAATTATTGCTTCTGTGATACTTTTCATACTTGCTTGATTTGTCTGCAAGGTAAAACTGTGCTGTGGGCTGGCTACTGGGTTCCCCCTAAACTTACATACATCTTACTGTGAGCTTATATCTTTGGTTTTGAGCCTCTGGATTCTGGGGTCTGGACAGGTGGTTATGGTGAGGCCTGGGGACATGTGGGTCTACAGTGCCTAAGCCACCAGCTGCAGGGCAGAGCCAAGCCCAATATGGGCCCCATCTTCCCTGGCCCAGCTATACCTCCTGGCCATGCTCGGTGGGGTTGGACCCTCTAGACATTGTCTTCAAAAGACTATCCTCTGTCCTGGGCTCTACATCTGATATGTAACTCTAGGACCAAGATGGGCCCTGCCCTTAATAGCCCTCCTAGATACCCAGGATGGCTGTGGGAGGGACACTGGGTGGGGGGGGTACGGTGTCTGTTTCCAGTATCTCAAAGGCTTTGGTAGGATAAACTCCTTGCCAACACAGGATTAGCCTCGTGTTGCCTTTTAAAAAATAGACCAGACATAGTGGCTCACATCTGTAATCTCAAGACTTCTAGAGGCCAAGGCAGGAGGATCCCTTGAGCCCAGGAGTTCAAAATCAGCCTGGACAATATGGTGAGACACCATGTCTACAGAAAATTTAAAAATTAGCTGAGTGAGTAAAAAGAAAAATATTAGCTGAATGTGATGGTGTGCACCTGCAGGCCCAGCTACTTGGGAAGCTGAGGTGGAAAGATCACTTCACCTTTGGAATCAAGGCTGTAGTAAGCCATGATCATACCACTGCACTGCAGTCTGGGTGACAAAGTGAGACCCTGCCTAAAAAAAATGAAATAAAATAAATAATAAATTAAAATTAAAAATCACTTTAATGGCTAGCTTTATTTTCTATGAGTGATTCAAATATGATTGTTAAGAATGAATAAATTAGGTAAATGTAAATGGAATAAACAAGAATAAAGTTGTCATCATTTCAAACACCTTTTTAGTAAGTTAAAAAATGTTTAGAAAACTTTGAGACCATACCATTCATTGGACTGGTTAAAATTCCAGAACTCTAATGAAAAAAAAAAATTGACTTATAAAATTGCTAGCCTAATGTCAAGCAGAACAAGAATTAATTACATAGAGCTGAAATGATGAAGGACTGAAATAATTTTTTATGATTCTTTTGTTTGAAACATTGCTTATCCTTTTCAAGTTTTGTTTTCCAGAGTTAAGAAAACATTTTTCTCCTAAGCTTTCTATAGTTTTACAGCAAAAGCTATAGACAAAGTATATTTCTGTAAAAAAAAGTTGAAACATTTACCTTTCTCTCTACCTGATCCCTTCCGAATTCAGAAATTCTTCATGAATATTCTTACTTTATGGCAATACAATTATCTCGTAAGTTCAGTAAGAACTCATTCTCTTTTATAACAGGACACCACTGGAAACACTGGTTATTTTACCAAGGCCCTGACTGAAATGCAATATTTTTAGGTATGATCAGATTGCTTTGAGGGACTGAGGTTGACTTTTGTGGAGCCAATAAAATGTCCCTTGGAGAGACTAGCCTTGTACCTTGTCTACATGGTTCCCTTGCAAGCTTCTTGATTTTGTGGTGAGTAATCAGTGTCACCTTATGATAGGCCCATGAACCTCAAGTCATTTGAGGGGCCTTCAGAAAAGAGGTATTCACCCATTTATACAGGTATTACAGACACAGTGACTTCTTAACGTAGCTAGGAAGCCAAGGGGCTTTTTTAAAAGTCTAATCTGAGATTCTTTATGAAAATATCCTAGCAAAGCCAACTTAGAACAAGCCTATATGCTCATTCATCATTCTTACTAAACTTTTGTAAATAATCAAGTCAAAGACTAAAACGAAACAAAAAACAAAAAAAACATTATGATTGTCTTTGGTCGAAATGGGAGGATTGGAGAGAAAAAAATTACGTCACAGAATAAAACCTCACATATGCCTGTTATTAGATTCTAGTCCTGTCCATTTGTTTCTGAGCTTTGTATCTGGACTGAATTACACATTTTTCTTTTCCTCCAATATCTGGCTGAGACACTCAGACTAATGTTTCCAATATTTCTTCCACCCTTCTGACTTGGAATTATTAGAAACTAAAACTGCCTTTTTCCTGAGGCTGAAACTAGTCAACTTGGCTTTGAAGAAATATTATTGCAACAGCTTATATTTGGACAAACTTTCTACATGCAAAATGCAGACTACAAAAATCTGTCAGATTGCCACTAATCTTCTCAACTGACTGCCCTTCAGACTTTAAAGAAACTAGTTTATAAATTATTTCACCCATTAACATTTGTTTTTTGTTTCTGTTTCCATAAAAGCCCTCGTATTAAAGCTCTATTTGCCTACATCATATATAGTGGCCTAGCTTTGAGAACCTATCTACAATGCCATCTTTTAAAATGAAGCACATTTGTTTGATTGGACTGGCCAATTTCCAAAAATAGGAGACTAGTTTAATTGGATTTTTTAAAGTGCTTAGATTTGTTCTTTTTTATGTATTCATTCTCATCATAATCTATGTTCTTTTCTCCCTTTACAGATCCTTTGCCACTGGATTACTAACCCAATTTCTCTCTCCATAGTCACCAATCCTACTTTAATACGTGAAACCTTTTGAAAATAAAGTTTCAAATAGGAGACTAAAAAAATCAGTATTTTACCCCAAAAATATTGCTGATCTAAAGAAGCAGCTCAAAGTCTAACTCTTTCCCCCATCTCTCAGTCCTCTGTCCTCCCCAAAGCATAGGGTGAAGCTGTTCTCTAAAATTCCCTTATCCCATCTAGAAACTGGACCTACCAAAGAGGAACACAACTGCCTGCCTTGAAATTTTATTAACCAGAGAAGATTAAAACTCATAGCACAGAGGAAGAATCCCAGACCATTTCTTCTCTCTGGCCCATTCAATTTCCAAAGAAAATTACTTACTAACCATTGTTGGAGCATTAGGCCCATTTATTTCTCCCTAAAAATCATTGATCATCCCTCAGATTGCCACATTTCCATCATTTTCCCTTCCCCTATGAAGAAGGGGCTATAAGTATCTGTACCCCATGGGGTTATTGGGTAATCATTCTCCTGCAATTCCCCTGTGCTATGCACATTAAAATAAAGTTTGTATGCCTTTTTCTCCTACTAATCTGCCTTTTGTCAGTTGATTTTCAGTGAACTTTCAGTGAACCTATAATTTTTTCTTCTGTAGTATTGAATTTACTCATATTACTTCCACCGATTTTTTAATTTCATCTATTGTATTTTTCATCACTTGAAGTTGCATTTGGTTCTTTTTAATTTATCCAATTCTGTCCTCACTATGTTTTTATTTTCTTTTAAGTACCTAAATGTATTTATAATATGTGTTGTAGAGTCCTTGTCTGCTAATTCCATAATCTCTGTGCATTAGTCCATCCTCACACTGCTATGAGGACATACTGAAGACTGGGTAATTTATAAAGGAAAGAGATTTAATTGACTCACAGTTCAGCATGGCTGGGGAAGCCTCAGGAAACTTACAATCATAGCAGAAGGGAAAGCAAACACATCCTTCTTCACATGATGGCAGGGAGAAGAAGAATGAGAGCCAAGTAAAGGGGCTGGCCCCTTATAAAACCATCAGATCTCGTGAGAATTTACTCACTATCATGAAAACAGAATGGGGGAAACCATCCTGATTCAAGTGTCTCCACCTGGTCCCTCCCACAACACATGGGGATTATGTGAACTACAATTCAAGATGAGATTTGGGTAGGAAACCAAACCATATCACTCTGTCCTTTCTGATTTGCTTTTAATGATTAATACTTCTCCTAGTTATCTTACTCATATTTTCTTTTTGCTTCTTGTAGTTTTTAGAAGGATACTATAAATGGTATGTTTGGGGGTTAAATTTTACCATTTCCCTCTATAGAGTGGAGGGCTTTGTTTTGAAAAGTAGCTAAGTCATTCGAAGATTAAACTGATCCTTTGGAGGCCTGGTTTTTTATTTTAAAGCTTTTCTAGGGTAGCTCTAGAATAATGTTGCTCCACCAATAATTTGGTCCTATTAGTACTGTGTGACTGCCCTGGGGTACTCAGTGACCACTCCAGGGTGTTGCTGAGGACTCTCCACTCTAACAAACCAGACCATAAATATCTGCCTTCCTTGTGTGATGGGCATTCAGTCAGCTCACAGCTCGCTGGTCATGCCTTGCCCATCTTTGTTGACATTCACAGGAACAGGCTAAAACTCAGCAAACACTCATGAAGATCCTCTGCAAATTTCTGCAGCGGTTTTTCTGGGTAGTTCCCTCCACTTTGGAAATCATCTTGAGAATGTCTTACAGCTTCAGCCTCCTTGAACTCTGATTTCTATCCTTTCAACTCTGAGGCCACAGGGCCCCGACCACAGTCTGAAAAATGCCTCCAGGTAGAAAGGTGTTTATCTGCTGTTAGGGATCACAGTACTGTGCTGTCTATTGTCCAAAGTCTGAATACAGTTGTCTAATCTATTTTGTCCTGTTTTGAAGCTTTTTATAGTAAAAGAAGTTCAGGTCTTGCTATTCCCTCATGGCCTGAGGTGAAGTGCTCCTTATTTTGTTCACTTCCTTTGTTAGCATAACTATTTCTCTGTTATCATTTGTTTATATTTGTGTTTTCTCCCTTTTATTTTTCTTAAATAGGTTTGTCTGCTTTGTTTTTTTAATGAACTAAATTTGAATGTATTACATCTACTGTTTTTTAAGTTTCTAACTCATTAATTGTTGCTTTTATCTATTATCTCCTTTCTTCTGATTTTTTTTTGAGTTTGCTTCCTAAAATCTGTTGAGTTTGAAACTCTTATATTTTCTGTTTTTAATTTTTTTTTTACTTTTTGCTGAGGCTAGGACTATACTTCACATAATGAGTGTACCATGAATAAATCTATGTCAAGTGAACAATGCTCTTGGTGACATTCAAACAGGAATCTCATGCATTACTTTTTTAAATAACAGCTTTATTGAGGTTTAATTCACATTTTTAAAGTTTACAATTCAGTGATTTTTTAATTTACTCACAGAGTTATACAACCTCACCACTCTCTCATTTTAGAACATTTTTGTCACCCCAAAAAGAAAAACCAAACCCATCAGCAGTCTTTCCACATCTCACCCTCAGTTCTGGGCAACACTAATCTGTTTTATGTCTCAGTGGACTTGCCTTTTATGGACATGCAATAGGAATGGGATTATACAATTTGTGATATTTTGTGACTGGTTCATTTCACGTAATGTACTGTTTTCAAGAGTCATCCATGTTCAGTATGTATCAGTACTGCCTTCCTTTTTATGGTGAATATTTATCTTCTATCAGTTGATGTATATTTGGGCTTTTTGACTCTTTGGCTATTATGAATAATGCTGTTTTGAACATTTGTGTAGATGTTTTGGCATCGACATATGTTTTCAGTACTCATGGGGCTGAATTGCTGGGTCATGTGGTAACTGTAACTTGTTGAGGAACTGCCAAACTTGTTTCCAAAACAACTGCATAATTTAAATTCCCACTAACAATGAATGAGGGGTCCAGTTTCTCCACATCTTTGTCAACACTTATTATTGTCTTTTTTTTTTTTTTTTTTTGGTTAAACTAAACTAAAAAAATGTTTAACCATCCTAGTGGTGTGACATGTATCACATTGAGGTTTTGATTTGCATTTCTTTTTTTTTTTTTTTTTTTTTTTTTTTTTTTTTTTTTTGAGATAGAGTCTCGCTCTGCTGCCCGGGCTGGAGTGCAGTGGCCAGATCTCAGCTCACTTCAGCTCACTGCAAGCTCCGCCTCTCGGGCTTACGCCATTCTCCTGCCTCAGCCTCCCGAGTAGCTGGGACTACAGGCGCCCGCCACCACGCCTGGCTAGTTTTTTGTATTTTTTAGTAGAGACGGGGTTTCACCATGTTAGCCAGGATAGTCTCGATCTCCTGACCTCGTGATCCACCCGTCTCGGCCTCCCAAAGTGCTGGGATTACAGGCTTGAGCCACCGCGCCCGGCCTGCATTTCTTAAAAGACCAATGGTGTGTATCTTTCCAATGTCCTATTGACTATTTGTATATCTTACATTTTCAATTCTTACATCCAGACCTCTGTAAGAAGCCTATGATCCATTTTGAGTTAACTTTTGTGCATGCTATGAGGTAAGGCCCCAACTTTATTCTTTTGTATGTAGATATCTAATTGTTCCAGCACCATTTGTTGAAAAGCTATGCAGCATTTTTGTCAAAGAAAAAAATCTCTAATATATAAATGGCTGTAATTTTATGAAATCATAGGACATTGCCTCCAGAATTCTGCCTAGAAGTAATTTATTTCAAATGTCCTTAAACGGGTCAACTAATTTACTGAGAACATCGATTCTGCCCCCAGCTCATGTGCTCAGGATCTATACCAACCTAGAAACTGTGCAGCTGGTCCTCTACTGTGTTGATGATCAGAATTCCCTTCTCCTTTTTCTCCTCATATATTTTTATTTCCACCTTGATACTAAAACTCTCAGAAAACTAGTAGATGTGTAGGGATCAGGGGAGTGATATGGTGTGAAGGGTTTAGGGAGAAATTGTTAGTAACACATTTCATTTGAGAAAATACATTTCTCTTAGGGAAGATGAAGGCACGAGGAGCACTAGATAGGAAGCAAGAAGGAATCGTGGGTTTTTTAATATTATTCTTTGGCACAGAGTTCTAGGAAATCAGAGGTGTGACGGGAGACCCACTCCTGCATAGCAAAGCTACCATGGATGAAGGCCTTCTAGACCTGGGATTGTAGGAGTTCTATCCATCACTAAACTTCTTTAGTGCAGCAGATTTTTCACTGACTTCACTGCCATTCCTGCTTGCTTCTAGTGAGGCTTCTGATATAACAATGCTAGAAAACTAAGAATCCCACTTACCAGAGCCAGGATTTTATATGTAGATGAGACTCTTCCAAGCAGCTGTCCACACATGAGACTAGGAGGGTTTGAGCAATGGGAGGCAGTGGCCAGGCTCAGGGACACTGGAGGTCTTTGCAAGCAATAGACATGTTGGTTCTCCTGGGTCAGTTCTGGAAGAGTTTCCAGAGTCTGGTTCCTAGAAACTTAGGTACAGAGCAGTATGTGGTGGCAACTGTGGTATTTCCACTAGAAGAGCTCCATGTAAGTTGGGGCATTTCCCTTGATTGCCATTGTTTCTAAGTGTGTAGCAATCAAATCTTATTCCCTGGGTCCTGGTGAAGTTCTGTAAGATTCATCGTATCATCTGATAAATCATTTTCTTCTCAGAGTAACTAAAGTGCATTCTGTTGTCTGCCACTATGAGCCATAACCAGTGACCTCCTTAACAAAGATAGGGAAGTTAACACATTCTTACGTAGGCCATCATCAAGGCTAGATAAATGTTTCTTCTAAGAGTAAATCTAAAAGGAAAACATCGATATGTGCCAATGGGAATAAAATATTTTTTAAAAACTGAAAGAAAAACAACTCCAACAACTCAGAAGGGGGTGGAGAGACTTTTGAAGATGATTTACTGCATAAACCAGAAGTAAATTATTTTGGAAACAGTGTGCCATCACTAATAGAATACCCAAAGACAGCAACTCCATGAAACAAGATCAGAAGTCAAAACCAAAGAACAGGCTGCAGAGGAAGGGGAAAGAAGAAGAGCATTAAAGACAGAAAGATGGCAGATCGTGTGCTCCACAAGGAGCACGTTTTGCATTAACACCACAAGAGTCTGGCTCAATGAATGGGGATTGATAGTAGTTTAAATGTCTGAGAGCTTTGAGGAAGGATTAAAACATGTGAAAAATGGATAGGAGCTCACTCCACAGGTCTGATGTGAGGGATGCTGGCCCAGGAAGTTCTGTGCATGGTGGCACCCCTGTGACACCCATGGGAGGCCATGCCTGATCTCCAGTTCCACAGAGATCCTGAAGAGACTGAAAGGGAAGAGCAGCCACTGCTGAAAAGCTGTGGCCAGGGAGGAATTTCAAGGAGAATGGACTACTCCAGTTCCTGAGTTGACTGCTCTCCAAACTGAGGCCACAGACTGGGCTATAGGTGCAGGTGGCTTCTGGGCCCATTAAGTTGATCCTTACTTAAGTCTGGGGGGCTCAGTCTCCCACTGAGGGCTGATCTGTAGCTCCCACTGCCCAGCCACTGAGGGATCTTAACTGTTTTTCCACAGGCTTTTACACAGAAAACAGAAAAAAAGGTGAATGGAAAATTAACATCAGTTTTTAAAAAAGTAAGAGGAGCCAAGACAACCAGATAAGAAGATAAACAAGGCTGTTGAGATAAGAAAGGATTCTAAGGAAACAACAACTGCAATCAGATAAATATGTTTTAGAGGAGGCTGGGAGTATAGTGTCAAATTTGATATAGTACAATATTTGGCTCTTTAAAAAATATAATAAACTCTAAGCAAATATAATTAAGAAAACAGAAAAAATGAACAAATAAAAAATGAGAAAGACAAAATGATAAGCTTCTGATAAACATAAGCAGGAAAAATGGGCAAATAAGAAATGAGAAATAAGAAACGTCAAGGGAAAAAAGAGTTGGTGGGAGAAATGTACAATAACAGAAATGGAGGTGACATAGCAACTGATTGTAATGTATGTACTCAAACTGTATAAAAGTAAAAGGTCACTGGAGAAACATGAACATTGAATGAATATTTGATGACATCAAGAAATTATTGTTAACGTTTTAAGTAGGTAGTGATATTTTCACTATTTTTAGAGTCCATATATTTTAGAGCTACAGGATGAAATATTTAAAGATGAAATTATGATGGCAGAATTTGTTCAAAATAATGGGAGAGGGGGTGGCAGTGAATGACAAAATGAATGGGGATATAAGTAGTATGAAGTTTTCTTGAACTGACTAATGTTGAAGCTAGAAGATGGGACAATATTTCATCATACTATCTTCTCTAATTTTATATAATAAAAAGTGTTTAAAATTAAACTGAGCTGAGAACAAAAGGGATAGGAGACTACGATATTCTACCTTGCAAAATAGAATTTAAAATCCTAAAATTAAGGACACTTTTCTGGGCATGTTACCAAAATTGACATAAGAGAAAAATTTAAATGTCAATATATTACTAGCCACAAAAGCAATTTAAAATACAATGAACATATCTCAAAAGTTTCTTTCACAAATTTAAGGAATGAGGTTTATCAGCTCTTCTAGAACACAGAAAAAGATGGAAAGCTACACAATCGATTTCGTGAAGCTAAATTAATCTTGATTTCTGTACCTAACAAAGATAATGCAATAAAGAAAAGAAAATCGTGAGCCAGTCTCACTTAGGAGTAATTTTAAAATCCTAAATAAAGTAACTGCAAAATAAATAGTATCCTAAAGGAATTTCCTAGCATGATCAAGGAAAGGGTATCTTATCTTGGGAATGCAAAAGCATTCAACACTAGAAAATCCAACGTTATAATACTTTATGTCAGCGGTCCCCACATTTATTAGTGATTTAAAGGGCACTAAATAACACCTAAAACACTTTCTCACATTGTTAAAAATCCTTAGGGAAGGCCGGGCGCGGTGGCTCAAGCCTGTAATCCCAGCACTTTGGGAGGCCGAGACAGGCGAATCACGAGGTCAGGAGTTCGAGACCATCCTGGCTAACACGGTGAAACCCCGTCTCTACTAAAAAATACAAAAAGCTAGCCGGGCGAGGTGGCGGGCGCCTGTAGTCCCAGCTACTCGGGAGGCTGAGGCAGGAGAATGGCGTAAACCCGGGGGGCGGAGCTTGCAGTGAGCTGAGATCCGGCCACTGCACTCCAGGCCGGGTGACAGAGCGAGACTCCGTCTTAAAAAAAAAAAAAAAAAAAATCCTTAGGGAAAATGAGAACTCAAGGATACTTCTTTCACATCATAATTATGTAAACAAGTGGCCAGCATATGAAACATGAAAAGTATTCCTGTTAAAACCAGAAACAAGGCAGGTGTGTCTACCATTTCACATTGCTCAAGAAGATCAGAGTCATGTAATAAGACTGGAAGTAGAAATATGAACCATAACTAAGAGAAAGGAGGTGATTAAAAGTTCATTATAAATTAACAATATGACTGGATAACCTAAACACCCAAGGGAATCAATTCTAAGCACTTTGAATTTTAAAAAAACACAGTAAAGGGACCAGATTTAAAAATGATAATAAATATACAACAGTCCATTGCTTCTCCATATACCAACATGAAGCAAACAAAAATATACTCTCATTGGTGAAAAAGATTTCATTCTTACTCAGAACATGAAGAAGAAAAACTACTGAGACACAATACAAACATAATCGACAAACAGAACAAAATGAAATGCTGCATAGCCGGTAAAAATCTGTAACAGTGAGTGAAAATCACTCTGGAAAAAAAATAAACACATAAACAAAGCCCAGTATCCATGAATATATTCACTATGATTCTTTTTTTTTTTATAGACTACAAGTTAGATATAATGTTAGAAAATAAAAACAAAAATAATGGCAAGTAAACCTATGAGATTTTAATAGTAGTTTTGTGAGATCAATTTTTAGATCAACCTTGTTTTCTGTATGTATTCATGCTGTATTATCTGCAACAAGCAAGTATACTTTTGAGATCAGATCAGAAAGAATTTCAATTTGTTGAGTTGACTTGAGATAAAAATTTACCAATACATTCGCTGACTACATACGATTTTCAAGATTTCTGAATCACCGTGGGGATGAGAGCTTTTCCAAAACGTGGGGTTAGCACACAGGAGCCATAGGTCTGAGGCAAAGTTCAAATGGATGAGAATGGAAACGTTTCTCTGGCTTACCCAAGCTGGCCAGTCTGCCTAGAACTAATTTAAGAACATAAAGATGACATCATTGCAGGTGTTCTTTCAAAGTGGAGCATACATTTATAATGCTTCTGGCTGACAAAATTGGAAAGGAGACAAGGTTTAAAAAGCCTCAGATATTCTCTTTGTCGACGCTCACCATCTTTATCTTCAAATAAAAGTATTTATATTTCTTCTGTCTGCCCCTTGGGCTCTGGTTCTTGGTTAAGAAATGTCTCATAAATTTCAGAAGAGGAGGAAAACAGAAGGTGATGGAACAGAACATTCTATTTTCAAGACTATAAATATTTTAACTTCTCTAAGAGACCACCTATCATGAAAACTTCAGATCTTCCTAAGTAAGTCTTATAAAAATTAACTATAAAGTTTATGACAGTTTCCAAAATCAAGTACTATATGCCAGATTGGCTTAAAGCATTTAGAAATGAACAGCCTGGATGTTTGCAAAAGGTCACATACTGGAAAAGACTAATGCCCAATTCAAAAAGTAAAAAGTAAGACATGCTGCCAATCCAAAAATTGAATGCCCCAACTTTACTGAATTCTGTTAATAAAATCAACAGGTTGTTTCACTGTACAGGCAGGGCTACTACTTTATGCTGATAATCCAATAAGTGTTTATTAAGCACCTGCTATTTACAAAGCACTGTGGTAGACACTGTAGACAGAACTGATAAAATATCTCAAGGAATTTAGAAGGTAATCAGGGAAAAGGACAGGTACAAAAATAAATAATAGAACTCTTACCAATTAACGAGAGCAATGAAATAACCTGATTTTAAACATGGGCAAAAGACTTGAACAGACATTTAACAGAAGAACATGTAGGAATGGTCAGGAAGCACACGACAGGTTGCTCAGCACCATTAGTCATCAGAGAAATGGAAATTAAAACTACAGCAAGTTGCCATTTCACACCCACTAGAGTAGCTCGAATAAAAATGATTGACAACGCCAAATGTTGGCCAAGATGCAGAGAAACCAGAACTATCTTATATTACTAGGGGAGAGTAATGGTACAACCATGTTGAAAATCTGTTTGGCAATTCTCTTAAAGCTACCCTATGGCCCAGCATTCCATTTCTAGGTATGAATACTTACCCAAAAGAAATGAAAACCTATGTCTACAGAAAGCGTATGCAAGAATGTTTATAGCTGCTTTATTTACAGTAGCCTCCTTCCCCACAAAGACAAATGTCCATCAACAGGAGGATGGGTAAACAAACTGTGGTATAGTCATACAGTAGAATACTACTGAACAATTAAATAGAACAAGTTACTAATAGGTGCGACAACATGGGCACATCTCAAAAACTCCACTTTGAGAGACAGAAGTCACACACACAAAGAATACATGTTGGAAGAATTCATTTGTTTGAAACTCTAGAACAGGCAAACCTGTTCTATGAGATTAAAGCTGTGGTGATAGAAGTCAAAAAGTGACTGCCTCCAAGATTGTGGGGGTAGATCAACAATTCACTAGAAAGGGACAGAAGAGGAAGCTCTAGGGGGTGGATGTGTTCTGAATCTTGATTGGGATGATGGTTACACAGGTATACAATTGTCTAAACTTATCAAACTAAGCATGTAAGATCTGTGCCTTCTGTTGTACTTAAATTATACTTCATTTTTTAATACGCAGAAAAGGTAAAAATAGAAATAGTAGACATTTGACAGTTGTGAGTTTGCATTGCAAATACTATAAAAATCCTCAAATTTGTTAATATCACCATAGAACAGGACTTCACAATAAAATGTTCACTTTGGCAAGAAAGGGAGGAGGTTGGGATGAGCATGGGATGATGAAGCCACAGTGAGGCCAGGTGCTGGGTGAAAACAGGAACCCACCTCTGGGGCCCATTCCTTTAGTGCCTGAGACTCAAAGTTGGGCCTCAGAAAAATTGTAACTCATCACATATCATGAACCTCTACACTAGCTTACAAAGGCTCAAAAGGGGGGATTTTAAATCCAAAAAATGTAACTACTGTACAAGATAGAATATTAGAAACACTAGAAGGAAGTTACAGAGAATATTTTAAACGAGGTCTAAAATGATAGCCAAATCTCACCTCCTGGGTAGTAAAACCACATTAACTCGTATAGTCACCACTCCTCGTATGAGTCTGGTCCCATCCAAAAGGGACGGAGTTTAAATTGATTCTTTGATTTGAAACCAACACATGGAAAGCCCTACTGGGATATTTAGTAACTACATAAAGACACACCCCTTCAGAACCTTTAAAAAAAACTCTACCATGTATCTGGTGTAGTTCTGCTCAGGATACCTTGTGGGAATATAAATGACAAAAATGTAAAATTGCCTCAGAAAAGGGTTTGCACATTGCTATGATCCAAATGTTGGTGTCTTCCCAAAATTCGTATGTTGGAACTTAATGCCTGATATGGTTTGGCTATTTCCCCACCCAAATCTCATCTTGAATTATAGTTCCCATAATTCCCATGTGTGGGAGGGACCCATCGGGAGATAACTGAATCATGAGGGCAGTTTACCCAGACTGTTCTCGTGGTAGTGAAAAAGTCTCACAAGATAGGATGGTTTTATAAGGGGAAACCCCTTTTGCTTGGCTCTCATTCTCTCCTGCCTGCTGCCACATAAGACATGCCTTTCGCCCTCCACCATGATTGTGAGGCCTCCCCAGCCACGTGGAACTGTGAGTCCATTAAACCTCTTTTTCCTTATAAATTACTCAGTCTCGGGTATATCTGTATCAGCAGGTGGAAGTGAACGAACGCAATGCCCAGAGTGATAGTATTAAGAAGTGGGGCCTTTTGGAGGTGATTTGCTCTTGAAGGCTCTGCCCTCATGAATGGGATTAGTGCCCTTATAAAAGAGGCCTGAGGAGGCCTCCTTGCCCTTTTGCCATGTGAGGACACAGCAACAAGGCAGAGAACAAGCCCTTGCCAGACACAAATCTGCCTTGATCTTGGACTTCCCAACCGCCAGGACTGTAAGCAATAAATTTCTGTTGTTTATAAATTACCTAATCTAAGGTATTATGCTATAGCAGCCCAAACGGACGAAGACACACATATTAGGCAATAATGATGTCAGTTAATTTTGATGTGTTTACATTGGTCTTCAACATTTTCCCTGGCCTAATATTTGCAAGGAGCACAGTAAGTATCTGCCCATTAGCACAGATGACTCCATAAAGCAGTGGTGTTAAAAGGAGGGGAATGGTATAAAGATGTTCCCTGGTTGGTGGCAGGGGTAGGGGGTATGATATATAGTTTCCCTCCCCCACATTACTAATTCAATAAGGAATTAAATTAATCAATTTAAGATGAGAATTACTAATTCAATAAGGAATTAAATTAATCAAATGCCAATATACTTATTATGGCTTTTGGTTTTGCTTTTGGTTTTTTGCTCAGGTTCAAGGGAATCTTTGATTTTTCTCATTCTTCCCAGGACGTTATATGGTCTGGCCCCGACATTCCTCCTTTGCCCCCGTCTCCTACTTTCCCCCTCCCTTAAGACTCCAACTGCACTGGCCTCCTTGCTATTTCTTGAACATGTCAGATGCTCCTGCCTTAACACCTTTGTAGTGACTGTTCCACCTGCCTGAACCACCTTTCCCAGATACCCCAATGACTAACTCCTTTACCTCTTGCACACTTTCTCATAAAGGTCATTCTCTGAGAAGGGCCAACCTTGACCATTCCTATTTAAAATTGCAATCTGTCCTCTCACAAGCAAGGCCTATGCCCTCCTTCCTTTCTCTGCCCTCCTTTCTTTCCAGTGCACTCATCACCTTTGACATACTGTGACTTTTTAAATCTTTTTGTGTTTATTGCCTTATTGTGTTATATGTATTATCTATTATATTACTATCTTTTATTTTTAGTTTATTGCCTGCTCCTCCTGCTACAATGTAAGTGCTCCATGCCAGGTGTCTTTGCTCGCTTTATTAACTTCTCTTAAGCACGTACGACTTGACCTGTCACACAGCAGGTATTTCAACAAATGTTTATCAAGTGAACAAATGTATTCTTTTCTGTGCTTCTCTAGATAAATACAGCTGACCCTTGAACAATGCCAAGGTAAGGGGTGCTGACCCATACACAATCAAAAATCCGTATACGACTTTTGACTCTTTCAAACTTAACTACTAATAGCCTACAAGTAGTCTTACCAATAACATGAACAATCAATTGATACGTATTTTGTATGTCATCTATATTATACACTGTATTCTTACAATAAAGTAAACTAGAGGACAGAAAATACTATTAAGAAAATCATAAGGAAGAGAAAACGTACTTACTATTCGGTAGGTGGGAGTGGATCATCATAAAGGTCTTCATCCTTGTCATTTTCATGTTGAGTGGGCTGAGGAAGAGG
Source organism: Rhinopithecus roxellana (assembly GCF_007565055.1). Taxonomy (NCBI): domain Eukaryota; kingdom Metazoa; phylum Chordata; class Mammalia; order Primates; family Cercopithecidae; genus Rhinopithecus; species Rhinopithecus roxellana. The sequence continues at coordinate 54,173,229 of NC_044561.1, forward strand.
AGGAGGAAAAGGAGTTAGACTTGCTGTCTCAAGAGTGGCAGAGGTGAAAAAAATCTGCCTAGAAGTGGACCCACAGAATTTAAACCTGTGTTGCTCAGGGGTCAACTGTAAAACCATGATATTAGCATTTTGAACATTCTCTCTTATCTCTTCCTGCCACCTACCCAACTCTCCACTCAAGGGAGATTTATAAGTAAGATTTTGAACACTGAAAATCAAATTAAGTGGTCTGGAAAAGCTGCAATGGCAAACAGGGGGAAACAATTTGGAAAGCAACCCTTAACCCTACATTTTCCTATCCTATGAAATCTGTGAATAGTTGTATCTACACAAGGCCAACGACCCCAGCTCTATCCTCTAATCACCTTTTTCTTCTATTTCCCTAATGTAACACTTACCCAGCCAACAAGTAAGGAAATAGATTAGAAAGCTTTTGAGTGACTCTTTTAGTGAACATGGACTCCAATCAATCAGAAAAGTATTCATGTATGGTAAATACATTGGTTCATCTCATTTGAAAGGAATAGGCACAGTCATATCATCTTAAGAACTGGGGTTTTATGATTTATTGAAGGAGCCATCTAGTAATAAGGTATATAGGGGTAGGACAGAACTTAATGTATTACAGGCTCCATAGAGGACAGACTTGGGAGGTTGTTTAGGACTGAAGCTGCCTCTGGGCTCCGTGTTAGCTTGTTGCCCCATTAACATCAGGAATTCTTGGATCTTCACTATGGCACTCCCATTGGCATGGATCCCCTACTGTCTGTTGATCTCTGCTCCTCTCTAGGCATCTTCTTTTTTCTCCTCTTGTACCAACTGACTCCATCTGTGTCTCCAGGAGAAAGAATGTGACCATACTTGCTAATTACCATGGTCCATGCTTAGGGCTCTTACCCCATGGCCCCTTGTAGGTCATCAGTCAACCCACAAAGTGGCTACCTTTGGTTTGGGCAGGACCATTCATCAAGGGGAACCCAGTAGGCTTGTGTTTCACCATAATCATAGCCAACCTCTCTTTGAGACCATTCCCCGCAGGACCCCTGGGATCATGTCAAGCTCAACACATTGCCCCAGGTACCCAGAATGCCACTGTGTCTTTGTCCCCACTTAGAACACATTACCCCTGATCTTCTCTTACCAGCATTCTAACCCTCTAACCTTCATTGTGGGGAGGTATGGACAGCTTAATTCAAAACAATCTCACCACAAAACAACCTGCTGGTTTCCAGAAACTCCCCAGCTCCCAGACCAAGGCATTCAGGACAATCCAAACTCCCATTTCCACAAAATCCAGGACTGGATTTTCATAAGCATCAGAAACACTGAAAGGGCCTGTAGGCTCCACAGGGCACCTACATTGCCTGGGGCTTCCCTCAGAAAGAAGGTGGAAGGTAAATGTAGTGGCCATGTATAAGGAAAGGAAAATGAAGGTTTTCAAACCTGCATGAAGCCGAGAAAGTGCCACTGCGTGTAGCCACACCCACAAATATTTTTCTTTGGTAAAATTACAGGCAGAGGGCCCTGCCAATTCAGAAAACAATCTATTGGCTGACACTGCCTGGCATTCCACTCTGTGCAGTCCCCACTGCACAGAGAAAGCAATTTGGAATTCATCGTATTCCTTGATACTTGTTTTCAACAAATGCTTGCTGAAGGCCTACTATGCACCAAACTCCACGGTCAGGAGCAGGCCCAATCCTGTTGTTTTTATTTCAGTCTCAGCTCTGTCAACTTGCTTGAAGCTGCAAAGAATTTAGTGCTCGGGGACGGGCCTCCACAAGTCCAGTGAAGTTGGCTGCATTTCTGATTCACTTCTCTATCCAAGAATAAAAATAGGGGCTGATCCACTCAAACAATCCTGGGAGATTAAAAGATTTTGAAGCCAAAACAAAACCCGAGATAAGCTGCCTACGTGTGTGTGAGGAGGCAAGTCAGTTCCAGGAGCCAGCAGCATCTGTCCGGGAAGGACTCCCCGCAGCCTGATGGGACTTGTCCCAGCGACCTCTTCCCTCCCGAGGTCCTGTTACCTGTGTGCGCGTCGGGGCAAAGCCCTCTGTGCCACCAGCCTCCCGCTCACTTGGTGCTGTCCTGCCCTTTTTTGCTTGGTAATTTCCAGTTAAAGCTCAGCTGTTTGTGTTTGTGGTTTTTTTGGTTTGTTTTGTTTTGTTTTTGTCTACTCCACTCATCACAAATACCTTTAATAAGCAAATTTCCCTCCTCCATTTGCTGAATTTTCTGTCTTCTCTGTTTCTTGATGAGAACTGAATGGGATCATTCCACAACTTTGACACTGACTTATTGTCCTCTCAAGGGCTCACAGAGCACAGCCCAGAAAGGACTAACAGTGCCGGCGCTGTAGCAGGACCTCCTCTGCTGGAGACAGCGCAGTGCGTGAAGCCCCCTAGGACCACCAGCCTGCAGAGGGTGGTCAGTGTGTGTGCAGTGAAAGAGCAGGGATTCCGATGTTGAGCTGAGGTGAATGTAAAGAGGGAAGACCTCTCCAGAAGGTGCAGGTGGGAACGGGAACAAGAGTCCCCCGAAGCAGTCTTTCCTTCTTGCCTTCCACCACCTAAACATCTGGAAGCAGACACCTGGACCACCTGCACCTTGGCAGAGGGAAGGAGCTTGGTCAAGAGAATAAAGAAGGACCAGGCACACTTCACTGTAAGCCGCGTCCCCAGGCTCCTTGTTTTCCCTACCTGGGGAGGCAATGACAGTAATAGACTTCAGAAGTTAATTGACTTAATGAGTGGAACTCCTTCAATCCATTGAAGGCCTCAGTAGAACAACAACAAAAAAAAAAGTGGAGGGAGAGAAAATTCTTTCTCTCTGCCTAATTGCTTGAGCTGGGTTATTGGGTTCTCCTGCCCTCAAACTGTGCCTTACACCTTTGGTTCTCCGGTTTCAGTCCTGTGGACTTGGACTAGAACTCATACCATCAGTTCTGGTTCTCAGGCCTTCAGAATCAAACTGGAACTGCACCAGCAGCCTTCCTGGGTCTCCAGCTCGCAGACAGCAAACTGTGGAGCTTCTCAGCCTCCATAACCACATGAGTCAATTCCTTATGATAAACCTCTCTAGATAGATAGATAGATAGATAGATAGATAGATAGATAGATAGATAGATCCCTTTACAGCAGGTGGCAGCTGGGGAGGGTCTTCCTAGAGGAGGGTGTGCAAACATAAAGGGCAGCCCTAGTGCTGGATCCTGGCTCTTGCAGGTGATACAGCTCTGAGGAGCAGAGGAAGACCAGGGTTCTTCGTCTCCAGTCAAATTAGATGAAATGACCTGGACATACATGGAGTGGTTTTAAGGAGCAGAGAGTTTAATAGGCAAGAAAGATGGGAGAAGAAAGAAGGAAGAAGCTCCCATGTATAGACACAGAGGAATGGGGAGCTCCAAAGCCAAGAGAGGAGACCCCATGTGCCATGGAAAAGTGGCTGCTTATATGAATAGGCTGGAGGAGGTAATGTCTGATTTGCACAGGGCTCAGGGGATTGGTTTGACCAGGCATGTCACTCACGTAGCCTGCGGAAAAAAACTGGCCCTGTCATCCTAGCTTTTTAATATGCAAATGCAGGGCGCCATGATGTTCTACACACGTGGGGGTATGTGGGGGCAGCCATGGTCATAAGCACACACACACCCCACCTCCCAGAGAAAGCACACCTATCCTGTTTGGGTTTACCACTTCTCAATCAACCACACGGGAGAGTGGGAAGACAACTCACAAACCTCTTCTGTTTTTTTCAGGTTTTGAAGAGTCAACTATAAGCTATATTGTTTTGCTTTGAAAAGACGCTGGATTTAGAACCAGTTATAGTCCTTTAGCAACCTCTCTGCCCTTTATTATCCACGTGGCCTTTGGCAACCTCCCTGAGCCTCAGTTTTCTTGTCCTTCCCCACTACGGGGATGTCAGCGGCATCTCCACGCGATAACGTACTGGGAAATGCTGCAAGTCCACAGTACTGGGTAGAGAGAAATTTGTTATTATTGTTGTTCTCTTTCATCCCAAATGGACAGCTTGATCTTTCCCCTAGGGAAATGCTTTCAAATAAAAAGTAATTATGTTTTGGAGACTTAGCAAAATGGATTTGGGTAACTTCCATCAGGAGGGAGGAAGAGAGCCAGTGGCCTTTTGCTATGAGACCACAGGTTTGAAGGAAGGCGCCACAGAAGGCCCCTGCCCCACACACAGCTCTGGTTATCCACAAAGCCCCCAACAAATGCTCACTAGTGGCCTACACCGCTAAGAGCTTCTGTGCTGGCCCTCACTAGGCATCTGCCATTCTCTTTTTGTTTTTGGTGGGGGTGGGGGATGGAGTCTTGCTCTGTTGCCCAGGCTGGAGTTCAGTGGCGTGATCTCGGCTCACTGCAAGCTCCGCCTCCCGGGCTCCTGCCATTCTTCTGCCTCAGCCTCCTGAGTAGCTGGGACTACAGGTGCCTGCCACCACACTCGGCTAATTTTTTGTATTTTTAGTAGAGACAGGGTTTCACCATGTTAGCCAGGATGGTCTCGATCTCCTGACCTAGTGACCCGCCCACCTCGGCCTCCCAAAGTGCTGGGACTACAGGCATGAGCCACCGCACCTGGCCGCCTCTGCCATTCTGCTATCTATGTGCCTCATCACACAAAACCCCACCGCAGCCCTGAGCGGTCCTAGGTACATAAATGCCCCGCTTACTTGGGAAGACGCATCTTAGCAGGGTAAGGCCTTTTCTACTTCCCCACAGCCAGGAAGACAAAGGATGAGGCCCTGGAGCCCCCATGCCTAACATGGTGCTGTGCTGCCAGTCATGAAGGCATCAGTACATGCATGCCCTCACTGCATGGGTGGGGACCCTGAGCAGAAATGATTTGCCCAGGCCACCCTGGCAGTCAACGACGTGAGACCAGTTCCTACTCCTAGATCAAGGTCCTTTGGCTACTGGGACCTTCTCAAGAAGAAATTCTTGTTCAAATGGACTTTTCCCAAGTGCAGCCTGCTGTGTGCTCCAGGGCAGCCCTCCGACGGTGCTCAATTAACCCCGGGTTCTTCGTGTCAGGTGATTTACCCGACAGTCAGCTAATCTCACCTTTCCTAGACTCTCCCTTTCTTGGCCCACGTGCTGCCCAAGTGACACACTCAGTGCTGTAAATGAGGATGTCACGGTGTGTTCTCAGGTTTTACTGGAAGTACAGCCCTTAACAAACAGTCTAGTAAACAGCCAGCCCAGGCGGTGCACACGTCAGCAGCCCTGCTCCAGGGCTCCCACGTCAGCAAAGGCGGGGCCCAGGCCTGGAAGCCAAAGCCCTTTCCAGCAGCCCTCCTGTCACTGGGCCAGCCCCGCCTGCCTGCTGGCTTCTGGCGCTCCCACACTCAAAACTGGGATCTGGGAGTTGTTCTCCCAGGCGACCACATTCCCTTCAGGGGTTGTGCAGAAAAACTGAACCAGAATATGCATAAAGATGCAGAAAATTGAGACTCTAAACTGAAATGGCATGAATGGTGGCTGGAACGTTTATTTCGTGCCTCAGTAACACAGGTATCCTGTCTACTCCTGTCTACACTGGTCCCATGTAAGGTTTCCCTGCCAACTCATGACAAATAAGAATGGTTTGATTGTAAAATCACAGTTCAGCAACAGTCCATAGGAGGACTAAATAATTTATTGAGAGAAAGAAGTGAAAACTCTTCATTAGAAATGTGAGGATGGGCGCTCAAATTGGCTTCTTTAAAATATCAGCGAGAACAAAAATGATGACACTTAAGCACTGAGGCTACTACAATGTTTTGATAAAGGGTGAAAGGTACCTTCTCCCTTTTATCAAAAAGTTCCCCATCGTTGGCCCTGCAGAGGATCATGCTGATGGGAAACGGGCCGTTAAGTAGGACCTGAAAGTGAATGTCGTCGTAAGTTCCAAATCAAACCACCACCAACAAATAACAAGTAATCATAAGGACGACTATTTATTTAGCCTTATTGAGACCCAGAAACCAATACCCCAACATAGAAGGTTTTAACATTCCGAACTAAGGAAGCCTTCAGGTCTCTCTGACCTTCCCCCAAACACCCCGTCTTTCCCAAAGAAGCTGAAATTTCTTTATCTGTCTAAGATCCAGACCTTCCAAGGAAAGCAATTATTCTTTCTTCCCCTTCCCACTTATCTTCTTATCTATGGCAGAAAAGAAGACCAAGATGTGACCTGACCTTACAAGGTTATTTCTGTCCTCCCATCCAGTCATTCTCTCTAGCAATCATTTATTTCCCCTCAATAGAATTCCTCTTCTTCCCATTCCCATAACCCGTTTTACCAGAATCCAAGCCCCCATACATTCTGTAACCCCAAAATGGTACACAAGTTTCTGTAACTCATTGGGAAGTTAGGGCTTCATTCTGAAGGCTCCTGCGTGAACACATTAAATACGTTTTATGCCTTTTCTCCCATTAATCAATCTGCCTTACGCCCCTCAGCAAAACTTCAGAGGTCAAGAGCCTGTGGCCCCCACAGCCTTAACCCACTAAAATGTAAGCACTTCAGAAGGCAAGGACTCTGTCTTGTTCCCAAAGGGATCTCTAGCCCAAGACAGGCCTTGGCACGCGGCAGCTCAATGCATATTTTGAACAGGCGAGTGCATGATGTCGTTCTGCCAGAGACTGTATTTCACACTATGTGTCATTATTAAGTCTTTTATGCCCCATGAAACAGATGTGATTCCCATTTTATAGATGCAGAAAGGGAGGCTTAGTGAGGTTAGGAAACTTGTCCAACGGTTCTCAGCTGTATAGTGGGAGCGCTTGGCTAGGGAGCATGGCCAGTCCGCTTCCAGAGCTTATGCAATTAACCATGACATCACCCTCACCTCCCTACATGCTACCATCTTCAGCCTAGGTCTCCGGACAGGTCTATGGGTCCCTCAGTCCTCTCTTTGATTGGGAAGGGGATCCTAGCACCCCTGGAATTGCATGCACAATGGCGTGTGTCTGTGCTTATGGAGGCTGTGCTGGAGACAGGGCCCATGGCCTTCAGATTTTCAGAGAAACCTGGGATCAAAAAAAGTTTAAGAATCACTGTCCTGGTTTCAGCACTGAAAATCCCACGTCCTGGGATGGCTGCTGTTGGTAGCAGGCAGCATAGTCCCCAAAGGAGAAGAAGATTGAGTTTACATTCCTGGCGGTTCCCCTACCTCAGCAGGAGGAAAAAGGCTATGGGAAGTGGGAACAGGGTACAAAGCTCAGAAACGGACTTGGGGAAGGCTGAAGAGGAAGTCCTGGGACAGAATGAGGTGATTGTGACAGCAGCGCTTCAACGTTCCGGGTGGAGGTTCCAACGCCAGATCCCTGCAGAAGGCACCTGCCTTCCCGCTTTCCCTTTAGTTGACGCCACCGTTTCTGGGACAAGTTGAGGAAGGAGCACCAAGCAGAAGTTTCTGAGGAGTGAAAGGGTGGTCAGAAAGACCCCTTACCCAAAATTCTGTGCTGATGTTTAGGTGAGTACCTAGGTCATGCGGGGTGATGACATCTGACATTGTGCTGGCATCATCCATAGTTCATGAGCGATTCTCCCTCCCTCAGCCACTGGGTGGTCCCTGGGGTGGGGGTCCCCAGGAACCCCCAAGAACAGGCCCCGCTGCAGACCAGCAGTTCTGGACAGGTCAGACTCTGAGGGCCACAGTGAGTAGCTTGCAGGAACATCCTGGAAGTGTCCCAAAGCCAACAGAGTGTCCCAAAGCCGACAGTCAGGAACATGAACTGTGTGTTGGACGCCCATGGGAACTGCATTCTGAGCGAGATATCTGGAGTGTGCTCCAGGGCCAAGTTCTCCCATGACAGATGAGGAGATGGGGCTCTGAGATCACCCAGGCCGCTGCTACAATCACGGTGAGGCCTGTGTCTCGCAACTGGAATTGACCAGCATTTACAGCTAGCTCCAGCCTGCTAAACCAAGAAAACGAGGCAGGGCTGGCCTGACACATTTCCTTCAGGGGCTCAACAACAGCTAGAACCTCCCAGGAGAGCCTGGGCTTCCTGGAGCCATGTACTATGGCAGCCCTGTGGCCGGCACAGGCGTGAGTCAGTTTTCTGAGATTACAAGGGGGTTGCTGGATGCTTCCTCCTCCGCCTGTCTTTTGTTTCCTAAATGCAGGGTGCTTTTGTCCGTGAAGCCCTTTGGAATGTGTGGCTCCAGCTTCCCCAGCTGCTTTTCACCCTAAGGACCAGGCATCCACAGACTTCCAGAGACAACAGCATATAATTCCTGTAGGTGTCAGACCTTCGAGAGGCAGTTCTTCCAGAGCAAGCCCTGCTTCCTAAAAGCAGCCACACTTGTCGCTCAGGCCCCGCTGGGTGCTGTCTTCTGTTGACATCAAGCAAGGCAGGGAGGAGCATGGACAATGGTGTCAGAGACACTCCCTTTTGAGCATTTGCCTCTACAGAACCTGGCCAGGGCCATGGGATGCCCTGTTTGGCCACCTGAGGCCTGAATCCATCGGGATCTGTAAGAAGCGACCACTGACATTGAGAATGGCACCAGCCATCGCCAGAGGGGCAGGTCATGTGACTCACTGGCCACACACTTCACCTGCGGAAGAAAGCCCAAGGCTACCTGGATGAAGAAAGAGGCATCTGTGCTAAATTAGGTGACCAAAGACCAAAGACCTTTTGACCTAAGACCAAAAAGCAGCCACAGTGCTCCCTTCCCTCCTGTCAAAATTCTTAAGGTGCAAAACACACCCCCACCCACCAGCCTCTTCAGTTCCAGGCAGAACCCAGCCCTGTGCCTGGCTGTCATCAAGGGCACCAGGCTGGTGTTTTGGCAACCAGCTTTCAAAGTGACATCAAATTGCTGTGAATCACGGATCTGATTCAAATGAGGGCTTAGGTGGATTTAGAGATAGCTGATTGCCTCAGATTAATGCACAATTGCCTCAGAAAGTAATTTACCTCTGGGAGTTTCAGGTACTAAACATTTAGAGTTTGCATTTAAACTCTAAACTGGGGCAGGGGCAGCCATTCTTTTGCTGGCAGGACCCAGTGAAGGCTGACCCCACGTGCCTACTACTCTTCTGTGATTGGTCCCTCCTCATCTCCCTGCCCCATCCCATCTAAGCCCAGTACATTTTATTTCAAAGATGAAAACGATTCTCGAAGTCGTGATTTGGTCTCCCCAGTCACGTCCCTCATGAGTGGAGCCCCGTGTCCCCCGTGTCTGTCTGTGTTCTTCACCAGGAGTTTTTTCCATTTTCTGTGACTTTTGTTGCTGCGAAGTTCTTCCTGGTCCTGGGTCCCAGTTGACCACCTGCCAGCCCCAGTCATCCTGCAGGTCCCCATGGTGGAATTCCACTCCCCTTCTCATGCCATGTTCCTTCACAGATGTGAACAGCTCTCTCTGTCTTGTCTTTTACAGACCCAAACCCGGATCCCCTCCTATTACCAAACCATGGTTCTGGAGCTCTTCATGTCTCATCCACCCTCCCTCTAGTTTTTCCTATTGGGGGCCTCCTTCTCAGAATGTAGCAGCTACATACACCACGGGGGGGGGGATTCAATAATGTCACCTCCCTTGTTTCAGCCAGTAGACCTCTATTGATTTAGTCTAAAGTCACATTGGCCTTTTGGCAGCCTGTCCCTATGGTGACTCATAATGAGGCTCATTTAGAGTCAACCAAAACTCTTATAAAGGACACTGCCTGGACACATCCACCCCTGCCCCCAGCAGGTAGCTGTTTTGTTGAGCTTCGGAGCAAAATGTCCAACTTTTACATTTGTCCCTGTTACATTTCTCTGTTTTAATCTTCCCCATCATTCCTTCCCTGTCATTCCTATAGTGTTCTGTCATCTGGGAACCTGTTGCAAGTGCCTTGTCGATTGATCCAGATTATTGTTTACAGAGCAATTTCGTTATGGAATCACCTAACCATGTCAGCCTACAGCTTGCTTTCCACTGCCTTGTTCAGAAAGGTCACAGAAGGCTGCCTGTTCACTGCTTTGCTGAAACATCTTCAAGTGTTGGGCCAGGAGAAGTGTTAGAGACCATCTGCTTCAAGCCCTTCATATTTCAGATGAAGAAACTGAGGCCAGGTGAGGTAAAGAGGCTGCTAAAAGATGACACAGTGATCTGGTCTGCAGCAGAGCCAAAGATCAGGACTCAGAGATTCCCATACCCAGGGACCCTTTGGTTATTTGCCCAGCAAGGAAACCACTGGTACACTGCATCCAGTCTGCTGGAAGATTCCAAAACAGAGGACAACAGAGCCCCTGCCCTTGGGAAGAAAGGCTAAGTGGGCCCTGAAAAGCAAGTAATCAACTGACGACTACAGAAACAGAATGTGGTCCAGACATACAATGAAAGACAGTCCAGCCATGAAAAGGAATGAGGCACTGACGCATGCTACAACGTGGGTGAACCTTGAAAAATTATGGTCAGTGAAATAAGCCAGTGGCAGAAGACCACATATTGTATGATTCCATTTAGAGGAATTGCCACAGATCCCTCGAAACACAGAAAGCACCTTCGTGGGTGCCAGGGTCTGGTGGGTAGGGGGAAATGGGGAGTGACTGCTAATGGGTACAAGATTTCTTTTTGGAGTGATAGAAATGTTCTGGAATTAGACCATGATGATGGTTGCCCAACAATGTAATGCACTCAAAACCACTGAACTGTACACCTTACAATGGTTAAAATGGTGAGTTTTATGGCATGTGAGTTATACCTTCATTTTCAACAAGAACATCAGTCTGTCTTCCAGCTCACTCGTGGACAGTGGAGAAGGGAAACGAAGGAGGTCAAGAACAAACCCTTTCCTCTGCTCCCAGCTGAAGAGCTTTGCAAAAGGCGGGGAGGGCCTGGCGGGGCCACTCTCTGGGCAGCTGGGGGTTGCTTTTCCACCTAAAGGGCCTGCCTGCCATGTCCTTCCTGGCGCATACTGAGTGTCCCCTGGGCTGCAGTCCTGGGACCTCCCCCACTCTTCCGCCCTTCACCTGGAGCAGCGATGGGAACTGGGCCTCCCTGGGCTACTGCTCTGCCTTGGAAGGAAGTGGGGGACACTTGCTTGGCTCTTCAGCACCCGCCCCGTGTTTCCGTGTTTGTGTGAAGGGCAAAGGTCTTAGCGATCTCCCGCCAGGCTCAGATCCACTCCTCTACACGGCACGCCTTGCTCTGGCCAAGGCTCCATTCGGAGGAATTCGGGTGCGGCACAGCGTCAGGGTCCAGCGATAAGCAGTCACCTGGGGGGACCCCAGCTGCCCTCAGAGCGCGGGGGCAGGAAGAGGAGCCAGAAACTGGACAGCGATGGGGAGTGGGTTCCGATCAAGTATGCAGAAATCACCGTGGAGAAGAGAAGCGACTGGGGCTGTTTCAGAAAAAATAAATAAATAAATCCTCTGCCAGTTGGAAGCGCATTGCTTTCATGTCGGCCTGACTGATTCCCGCGTGGGCGTGCGGCTCTGGCTCTGGCGGCCTGCCAGGGAGCGTGGGTGGCGTTCCCAGAACAAAAGTTCAGGCTGCGCAAGAGTCACCTGCTGGAGAGCCCTGTCCCCGCCCACCAGGGACCGCTCCGCCCACCGCCCAGGGCAGCGAGCACAGCAGCCAGGTAGCCCCACTGCCAGGGAGGGAGGGCGAACATGCACCGCGCACAACACACAGCACATACACACAACATACAACAGACAACACACACCACAACAGACAACACAAACAACATACAACACATACAACACACACCACAGACCACACACAATATACAACACACACTACAAACAACACACAATATACTACACACAATACACAACACATAACACACAACACAATACACACAACACACACTACAGACAACACAACATACAATATACAACACAACACACACTACAGACAATACAACAAACCATGCACACCACAAAACAACATACAACACATAAACCATACACTACACAACATACACCACATACAACACAACATACACCACACACAACACACACAACACAGGAACCATACAACACACACAACATACAACACACAATATACCACACACACATACTACACAAACCACACACCACACAACACACACAACAGACTATACACAATATACAACACACAAGCCATACACAACACACCTCACACACAGCATACAACAAATACAATAGACCACATACAGTATACATCCACACAACACATACAACACACACAACAGACCACACACAATATACAACACAAGCCACACCCAACCCACACAATAGACAACACACACGACAGATCACACACAACACACAGCACACACAATATACTCCACACAAGCCACACAACATATACAACAGACTACCCACAATATACAACACACACTACAGACAACAGACAACACACAACAGACCACACACAAGCCACACAACATACACGCAGCATACAGCATATACAACCCATAACACACAGACAACACACTACACATACACAACACACACAGTATACCAAACATACCACATACGCCATGTATAACACATTATATAACGCATCATACAACAGACAACACACATAGATAAACCACAACACATACAACAGACCACATAAAATAGACACCACACAAGCCACACAACACACAAACACACACCATACCACAGACAGCACACAACAAACACCATATACAGTACAAACACACAACACATACAACACACTGTACACAACACACAATACACAACACTTACAACACACAATACACACAACACACACCACAGGCAACACAACATACCACACAATATACAGCATACACAACAAACCACACACAACACACACCACAAACCACACACAACACACAAATCACAACTACACAATATACACCACATATGACACACAATATACACAACACACACCACATACCACACACAACATGCAACACATACTACACACAACACATAGAAATGCATACCACATACCACACACATACAAACACATGCCACATACCACACAAACCACACAGACAGCACACACCACATACACAACACACAACACAAACCACACACTGCACACACCACACAAACACATTACACAAACCACACACTACACAAAACACATCACACACAGCACAAGCCACACATCACACACAAATCATACACCACATATACACCCACATACACAGCACACACACCACACTTCACACACACCACACCCCTCTCTCTCCCTCTCTCCCCGCCCCCCCGTCTCTCTCTCCCTATCTCTGTCTCTCCTCATGCGTTCTCGCCCATGGAGAATGTAAGTGAGAAGAGCTGTTTACATCGTGGAGCCAATGAGGCATCCATAAAGAAGAAGGACCACGGGAGCCCACTCTCTACCAGAAAGACCAGAGCTCAGGGAGCGCCACTGTTAGCAAGATGGGAACCAGCTTTTACAGAGCACTGTGGGTCTTCAAAGAACTTCACCAGCATTGACTCATTAAGCCACCCACACCTCTGAGGCAGCAGGGGCGGTGGCTTGGTTCTCCCTGTCAGAGAGGAGAGAGGTCAACACTCACCTCAGGGCACAGGGCAAATTCAAGGTGGGGTGAGGGCCACTGTGTCCCAGATGACCCAGCCAAGGAACCTGCTTCTGTCTCAGGGAAGATGTCGAGTGAGGTCGGAAGTCAAGGACCAGCTCTCCAGATGCTGAAGGGTTAAGGAAGGAGGAAGAGAGGATGGGTGGCTGGTGGCATCATGTTACCTTCTGCCTGTCACCCATAGAGCCAAGCTGAACAGGCAGCAGGTGTGCTTGTGAGGAAGGGTGGGTCCAGCCTTCCTGGGACAGCAGCCCCTCCACCCTCTTTTCCTGTGCTGACAGAGAAGGGAGAAGAGGTCTGAGAGAGGCTCTTAGACCGAGTTCCTTCATTCCTCCCTTCTAGGAGTGATGCATTTTTACAATATCAACAGTCCTCACTCCCAGGCAAGATCTCTGTAATGCATCACACGGATGAATCCTTCTATATCTCAAAGTTCACACACAGTATGAACTCACCAGCCAACAGGGAGCTTGTTTTTATGCTAATGGACTGGCAAAGGGAAAGTTCTTCCCAAATGAAAGAGCTTTGATGTCCTGTATTTCTATATGTGTATGTGTGTGTGTACACATATATATACACATGCATATACATATTTATATATTATATATATATATTTCCTCCAAAAAAAAATGGCTGGTCCGGAGGTGAATCTCTTTCCTCCTCAAACCCCTATTTGGAAGCAGGCATTCCTCCCATCGTGAAAGGGCTCACATACAGCACAACTTCGTTTCTGAAAGCTTGGCCTTTAGAACTAGAAAGATTTGCTTCACTCATTGTCTGAATGTGGAGAAGAACCTGACCCTTAGAGGGAGCTTTCTCTGACCCCATCGCTGCCTGGGATCCCAACACCTAGGAAGAGGTTTAAAAGAGGAACTGTCCAACCCAAAGCCGAGGGCAACACAGACCAGCCTGACTTCTTCACTCATAGCTTGAACAAGCTGCTCGTCTCGGTGATTATTTGCACACATGCTACGAGCACAGAGACATACACTCAACTTTTGTTTTCAGGGATTAAAGAGAAGATTTTAAAAATCTGAAGCCAACAAGACACAGAGCAACACAAGCAGCTATAAGAAACATACCCTCAGAAGGGAACAACTTCAGAAGAGAGAACGAGCAGGACCGTCAACTTTGTCCTGAGCCCTTCATTGGAAAACTTATCCATCTTCATTTTTCCTAAAACTGGGATTTGTCACTAAAACCATTTCCTAAATGCAGCAATGGACATTGCAGTACCAGGCACAAACTCAGCATAGACATATCATTTTCAAGGACTGTTGAACTGGGCGCATTGTATTTAGGTAAAGTGATTTAAAATGCTAGGTTGGACGACTTAGGTGAACTCTTTATTGGCATGATGTAAATGCACATTTTGCACAGCCAAGTCAATCTTGCATTCTTGTTAAAAGGTGTGAATTGGCATTTTTAATCAGTGGCAGCCGACTGTAGTATCAAGAGCCCAGGAATTCAAATCTGCTTCTGTCATCTACCCACCAAAGGACGTCAGGCTGATTAACCCCTTCTAGACTCCTGTCCCCATCTCTAAACAAACAATAGTAATGGCAGCTCCCTGGTAGGTTTGCTGGAAAGATTAAATGAGATGCTGCTGCCAAACACTGAGCCACAGTAGGCATTCTCTTTGCCCCTGGATTTGTTTTTCCACAATACAATCCTATGTACCTTAGAAAAATCAAATGATGGTCTGGTTACTTATTGAGCTAATTGAAGGGATGCCTATAAGGTTATTGAAATTTATGGGGTTTTTTTTGTTTGTTTGTTTGGTTTTATTGGTCTTTTAGTTAGAAATAAGGATTGATGAAAGAAAAAGGGGGAAGAGAGGGATGGAAGGAGAAAGGGAGAAGAATGGGAGGAAGGTAGGAAGGGAGGGAGGAAGGAAGGAAGGACGGGAGGGAGGGGAGGGAGGGGAGGAAGGGAGGGGAGGGAGGGGAGGAAGGGAAGGGAGGGAGGGGAGGAAGGGAAGGAAGGAAGGAAGGAAGGAAGGAAGGAAGGAAGGAAGGAAGGAAGGAAGGAAGGAAGGAAGGAGGAAGGAAGGAAGGACGGGAGGGAGGGGAGGGAGGGGAGGAAAGGGAGGGAGGGAGGAGGAAGGAGGAAGGAAGGAAGGAAGGAAGGAAGGAAGGAAGGAAGGAAGGAAGGAAGGAAGGAAGGAAGGAAGGAAGGAAGGAAGGAAGGAAGGAAATAAGTAAATAAATAACTGAGCCTATTTTAACCAAACACAAAGAACTTAGAATGGAGCTAACCTTATCTCTTCCCCATCTGTATATGAAAATCTGAAAGAAACAAATGGCCTCCCATGTTTTATGGCTTCTTTATCAGAGGCGCTTGCAAGCCTCTGCCTGGGCAGGCTGTGCCCCGTTGCACCTGTTTGTGAAGACCTTCCTTTTCTTGAAACAATACACTGAATAAATACCCCTGGAGTCAGAAATCTGGCAAAGCACCTGAAAAGGGGTGGGGGTGGGGTGCAAAAACTATAATAAAAGGCATTACACACAGTAAGAGCTTGCTCAGTCAACATTTGTCGAATGAATGAATTCTAGCTTCTGATTACAGCTTTGAGCTTTAGTGTCTCTTGGCTGCAGAATTGGTCCCCCATTTCCACTTTCTGTGTTCATGCTGCCCTTGCATAGACTAGAACCGCCATTTCATGTCACCTGTTTTACAAGATTTAGAGTGCATTCTCAGACCACCTGCATCACAGTCATCTGCTAAAAAGGCACATTCCAGGCCTTTCCAAATTGCCAAAGACCAGATTCTGAAGATCCATAGTCCAGTATGTGACTGGTCCTAAACTGGTTACTTTAGGTGAGAGGAGAGAGGAGAAGTGCCTGGCTTCTATAGAGGGGAGAGGGAGAGTTGACCCGGAGCCCCAGCCAGCCTGCACCACGGGGGTGAGGGGGAGAAAGGGGCATTAATATTATTCTTTTTTCTTTTTTTTTTTTTTTTTTTTTTTTTTTTTTTGAGACGGAGTTTCACTCTTGTTGCCCAGGAGTGCAATTGTGAGATCTCAGCTCACTGCAACCTCCACCCCCCGGGTTCAAGTGATTCTTCCACCTCAGCCTCCTGAGTAGCTGGGATTATAGGCATGCACCACCATGCCCAGCTAATTTTGTATTTTTAGTAGAGACAGGGTTTCTCCATGTTGGTCAGGCTGGTCTGGAACTCCTGACCTCAGGTAATCCACCTATCTCGGCCTCCCAAAGTGCTGAGATTACAGGCGTGAGCCACTGCGCCTGGACTAACATTGTTCTC
The DNA here is from genome assembly GCF_007565055.1 of Rhinopithecus roxellana. Taxonomy (NCBI): domain Eukaryota; kingdom Metazoa; phylum Chordata; class Mammalia; order Primates; family Cercopithecidae; genus Rhinopithecus; species Rhinopithecus roxellana. The sequence goes on from NC_044561.1 coordinate 54,190,000, forward strand.
TTTCAACCTGAGGGTCTAAGAAACACTTTAAGAAGCTTCAAATAAAGACTTGTTATTTAAACTTATAAAAGAGCCGCCTAAGAGATCAAAATAGCAATAGCCTAAGCAGTATATTAGCAGGAGGGAGGAGGGAACAAATCTTCATTTCTCATGGCAGAAATCTACCGATAATGCCAAAAATGGGTATTTTTGAAGCGGTATACATACATTACTTAGCAACCTGGGGTGGATTGCCATCAGAACTAAAAGCAGAAATAGTTACAAGATTTAATTTAAAATGGTGATTTCTGTGAAGCTAACCTGGGGTGGGGTGACCAGGGCAGAGAATTCTTGTTTTCCACAATAAAATATTTCTATACGGGTTGATTTTTTTTTTTCCTAGCCATGTCTAAATCACAAAAGAAAGTTAGACTTTGAATTTGAAAAGCATTTGGGCTGGTTGAGTCAGTCTCTGGGGTTGGGGGGATGGCCCATAAAGGTGACTCCAAAAGCTCCCAAATGAGTCTCTGAGCTGCTGCTGAACCTGGCACCAGGCAACTTTGTGAAGTGAATGAACCAATGAATAAATAATGGAAGAAGAATCAGAGAAGTCGACGCTGGCTGTTTGATATGCACATGAATGTGCCAGTCTTGCCCAGGGACCCAAATCCAACCTAAATTGAAAGGCAGAACTGACTGTGGCTTCACCTCAAGGCTCCTCTTCCTCTCCTGCACCCCTTTATTTTTTTAACCTATTCTAATTTCACAATTAGAAAATAATACAAGTATTGAAAGTTACATCATACATAAACCATTTCCCTGAATGTCCTTGGCTGGCACCATCACCCAGTAGCTCCCCAGGGTGGCTGGTGATCACAGAGGACTCCATTTAGACCACTCAGCAGGGTATACCAAGGACAGTCCTCTCAACCTGCAGAACTTTCTGGTTTAAAAAAAAAAAACACTGCTTTTAAGACTTAAATCAAGGTCTTCAACAGAAAAGTCAGAGACAAACAAAAACAAACTGATTCAGGTTTTCGACCAAGCTCAAAGAGCCTTTGTCAAAGTAAATCAAAGCACTCCGCCAGCCAGCTTATTAGGTTTAATCATCAACTGTGCTTATCAGATCCCTCATTTGTAAGTCCCTTGAAGAAAAAAAGTGCAAAATGATTCCTTTTGTGCTTTGGAGATTGATATCAAAGCAGGCCTTGAGGTCAACTACAGAGGTGCTTTAAGTAGAAATTACAAGCAGGAAACAAAATGCACTCATTCAATTTCTTCAAGTTGAGCAGAGACCTCCTGGATGCCACGTGTCAGCTCCACCTGCTAGAAACACACACTCACCTCACTGTCCAAGACCCTGGAAAGGGGAACCCCTTGAATTGGTTGGGTTTTGCTTCCCTTGGCCAATTCTTCACTATGGTTTAGAGATTTGGGGTCTTCCAGTGGCATTCTACTCAATCAAGGTGACCAGCCATCTGTTGAACTGTCTTTTCCAACCTGATATACCCAAGTGCTATGGTTCCAATTTCAATATTCCCTCCTAGGGATAGCAAACGAGAAGATCTATGGGTAAATAATGACAAGAATATGGTAAATGGTTGGCATTATTACCCACGAACCTGCATTAAGTCAGGTTGGTTTGCTGGCACCCTGAAGTCAGCCATGGCACAGTATCTGATTCAAAATCCAAACACACAGCAGCCAAAGAGGAAAGCAAAGGGCAAATTAAGCCACCACTGAAGGTGCTCAGAAAGGCCAGAAGAAGATTTCATCCCACACCCAGCTCGACTTCTTCCCACCTTTCTTCTTCGTCCTTCTTTCTGCATCTCACATTTCAGTTCTCACACTCTTTTCTCCGAACAAATTCTGCCACGTTCTCCCGGGACACCCTCTTGCTTTCTCTCTCCCTCTTGATGCAGCAGTAGTTCTCAAACCTTCCCATGGAAAATCCCACCAGTTTCTTCCTTCCTAGGACCCTCTCTCCTTTCCCTGTACCAAAAATCAAGACCAAGCTGGGATTACAGAATGGGGAGACCCTGAGAGTGGAGTAGGAAAGAGAGACTTGGGTTATTGGTGCATAAAATATGTGGTCCCTGGAACACTATTAATATTGTGTTGATGGCCTGCAATGTGTTGGCCGCCATATTAAATTGCTGAATTTAACAGGTGTCTAAATTGGGCTTTTCTAAGTGTGTTCTGAGGACACTGTTCCAGGGAGATGCCTCTTACTGAGAGCATTTGATTGTTAAATACACTAGGAAAATGTGTCATCTCTTATTCATCCCCTGAAGACTCCCAATACACATTAAATTTTTGGCAATTCGTGCAGTAGATATACTTATTTGTCATTGGTTAGCCCAGTATTTCCCTGTTTTGTGTGTGTGTGTGTGTTTGTTTTTTGAGACAGGGTCTTACTCTAGCACCCAGGCTGGAGTGCAGTGGCACAATTTCAACTCACTGCAACCTCTGCTTCTTGGGCTCAAGTGATCCTCCTTCCTCAGCCTCCCAAGTAACTGGACCTACAGGCACACGCCACCACACCTAGCTAATTTTTGTATTATTTGTAGTAATGGGGTCTCACTATGTTGCCCAGGCTCCTAACTTATTTGATCACTGAACCCACTTGATCATGGAAAAAGAAGCAGCTAATGTCAGCATCACTCTTGGCCCATGTAAATCTTCAAGGTGGAAGTCACCAAAGTACAAATGTTCTGTGTGTGTAGGCTCTGGAGCCCCGGGTGGGCGTTCACCGGATTTACTGGAGTGTTTGTGGTAGTGCAGCTATGGGTTTCATGATTCTTGACCAGGAGGTTTTGTTCCCCAGAAACAGGGGGTGCAAAAAATGAGCTAGGGAGACAATTCACGCATGGACAGTTGAGTAAACACAGAACGTTTAAAAAGAAAAGTCAGCAGAATCACCTTGGTGCTCCTGTGTGGGATTCCTTTCCAAAATACAGTCATAGCTTTTAAAAATCTCAAAGATCCTTTGGTTTTCTTTGTCATGCTCCCATTCCCCAGAACCCTCACCCCTTCCTTAGCATCATGGTTTCTTAAATGGAATGATCTTCTCATGGTCCACAGACCTAGGAGAGGAATGGAGACCCCTCCAGCCCAGAGCCAGCCCCAGACATCTGACACCAGGGCTGCTATTTTGAAGGGTGCTTTGAGATCTGCAGCTCCAGGCGTTTTGTTATTTTGCTATTTGCTTTTGGAACTCCTTAAAACAAACCTCAAAGACGAGAAAACTCCTGTTTGAAATAAATTCCTTCCAGAATCCAAGAAATGACTCACAGAGGCTGTTTTGGCATTTATGTTCCCTGTTAAGATGATTAGGCTCATAAATTCTATTTTTGAAATGCAGTCTTTGTACCCCGAATATTTTTCCAGAACAGCAACAAAAAAAACCTGAGGTGGAGGAGTAGGGGAGGAATGATAGTCCTATTTACATGTTTGCTATGATTTAAATACATGCTGTTGCCCACTTACTTTTGTATTTTATAATCTATTCTTCCCCACATGATTAAAGAGGTTGGGCAATTTTCTTCAGTGAAGTTGCTTAAAATGCTCTTATTCTAAAGAAGAAACTGACTTTTTAAAATATTACTAGCTCACATATGAACAAGACATGAGCTTGTTCATATGTGAGCTAGTAAGATAAAAAGTTCTGTTTTCACCCAAATGTCCAATGACTGATGAATGAATAACAGAAACGTGGAATAGTATTCAGCCTTAAAAAGGAATAAAATTCTGATACTTGTTCCAAGCAGGACTATATCTTGAGGACTCTGGGAACACACTTTTAGAAATACCAGTGGCCTGGGGCTTCTTCCCCGCCCTGGTTTTGATCTTACCAACACTGCTGCTCCTGAAACAGCCTAGTTACTCATTCTTCAAAACTAATGCTTGGCTGGACCCAAGCCCTACTTTAATCACAAAACTGGTACCATTCCAACTGAGTTAGGTGGTTTTCTTAGGGCCGTGCAACAGACTGTCTTGGCAGGGGGCAGGTGCAGCCTTCCTTCTTGGGAAAAAAGTCTCAACTGTAGAAATGTGACGGCCCCTGAGATTTAAGTTATTGTAGCTGTTACCTAAGTTTTACGCACCGACGCCTTTGTTCTTGTGTAATAAACTGTCAACTGCAGCATGTTCAAAGTAGCTCAACCCTCTATTTGGTCATAAAATTAATCCTAATCTAAAAACCACTCTTTCATTTTTAATTGCATGGCAAGCCCAAGTTTTTAAGGAGCGTTTTGTTGTTCGGTACTTTTGATAACACCCTTGAAGCAGTACTGGTCATGAGAAACGACTTCGTGTATGCCTCTTCAAGAACAATGAACTGCACTCAACTCTTTTTTTTATTTTTAACGTAAGTTCAGGGGTCCATGTGCAGGTTTGTTATATAGGCAAACTTGCGTTACAAATGTTTATTGTACAGATTGTTTCATCACCCAGGTATTAAGCCTAGTACCCATTAGTTATTTTTTCTGATCCTCTCCTTCCTCCCACCCCCCACCCTCAAGTAGGCCCCAGCGTATGTTGTTCCCCTCTATGCATCCAAGTGTTCTCAACATTTAGCTCCAAGTGAGAACATGCAGTTAGTTGGTTTTTTGTTCCTGTATTAGTCTGCTAAGGATAATGGCCTCCAGCTTCATCTACGTTCCTACACATAATGTGATCTCATTCTTTTTTATGGCTGCATAGTATTCCATGGTGTATGTGTATCACATGTTTTATCCAGTCAATTACTGATGGGCATTTAGGTTGATTCCGTATCTCTGCTATGGTGAATAGTGCTGCAATGAACATATGTGTGCATGTCTTTATGACAGAATGATTTATATTTCTTTGGGTATATACCTGTATTGAGATTGCTGGGTTGAATGGCTGTTCTGTTTTTAGCTCTTTGAGGAATCACCACACTGCTTTCCGCAGTGGCTGGCCCAATTTACACTCCCACCAAAAGTGTGGAAGCATTCCTTTCTCTCCATAACCTCACCAGCATCTGTTATTTTTTGACTTTTTAGTAATAGCCATTCTGACTGATGTGAGATGGTATCTCATTGTGGTTTTGATGTGCATTTCTCTAATAATTGGTGATGTGTAGCTTTTTTTTCATATGCTTGTTGGCCATGTGTATGTATTCTTTTGAAAAGGAATTGCCTAAACTCAAACCTCAGAAGAAGTATTCTGCTGTTTGAGTTTCAAATGAAAAATAAAGCACCAAGAATAAAGATCTTCAGGAACGTCATTTTTTAGAGTCTCCGGCATGACTAAAGAAGTAATGAATGCTCATCTCATGTGTATCTTCATGCTGTCCCTAAGGCACAGGCCATGTTTCTGAATTACATGTTAAGAGATATACACAGTCGAGGGAGTGACCAGCCATGACATTCCAAAAGTAATCCCTGTGAAGTAATTATAATCTGTTTACTTTGATTTGTCCAGAACAACTTGGTCATCAAACATCTCTCTTTATGATGTGCCCGCATGGATTTTGGTAAAGCAGAGATTGTGGAGGAATGAATGTATCAAATACAGACAAAATTGTCAGATAAGCTTTACAAATAAGTGTGTCACATTTGTTCACGTGTAGGCAATTCTCCCCGTCTTCACTGGGGCTGATCTGGAGTGATGTTAACTTACCCCAGTGAGCTTTGTCCTCTCAGCTTTGGGCTTCTGGACCACTCTGAGTTGATGGGGCACAAGAGGTGGGGGAGATGGATAAGAACAGTTTCCATCAGTTTCCAGGATGCCTCATTAGGAAGCTCTCTTTTTGGCCAGACCTGGGGGAGTCACCATATAACACAATGCACACCAGAGGAAAGGCAGTGAAGTTTAGCAGGGCTGAGCCACCCCCACTTGAGACACAAGGCTGGGCACCATATTACACCAGTGATGACACCTCTAATGGGGTGGAAAGGTCACTTAGGCATGGGTATCTTCAACTCCACTATTCACCTTCCCCACCTCCACTCCTTTTCTGCCCTCCCTCTATAGTCTGGGCAGAAAGAAGGAAGAGATTTCTTCCGGAGGTCCTAAGATAAGCCACAGAAGAGCTTCTCTCCACAAAGCCCCCATTTGTGATCGTGGAAGGCAGGCGAAGGTTGGTGCCCTTGGGTGGGTGTCTCTTGCTCTGGAATGGAGGGCGGGGGCTGCTGTTAGCACTTCCCTCACCTTTGGAAACTCCCTTGGCTGTAAAGAGCAAGATGAGAAGACACAAGCAGGGGCTGCTCCAGTGAAGCTGCCAGCTGGCACCTCCATATCCCCTCCTGCAGATCCACTGCTGATGGTGTCACCCAGCCCCTTGCCTGCAGCCGAGGTCCACTGCCCTCTCAGACAACGCTCCACCAATCCCAAGAAAGGGGCAATGAGTCCCAAGAATTGTCTGCCTTTTAATGGGAGCCAGTCCGGCCCAAAGGGTTGTGGGAGAAACAATGGGCTGAAAGGGGCCCCTCTGATCTTTGGGCTCACATCCTTCAGGGGGACTACAGGCTGCATCATTCATTCCTTCATTCATTCAATAACAGTTCATTGAGTTTCTGCTCTGTGTTCTCAAGGTTGGGAATTGGCAGCAAACAAGACAAACAGACTCTGCTCTCACGGTGCTGAGGACCTTGAGACCTACAGTCCTCAGCCAAGAAACCCAGCTTTCCCATCACAGCACAGGGTGCTATAAAGAACACCAGGTGGGTCATGGGCTGCAGAGCAACTGAACCCCCCTGAACCCCCACTTCAGGGAGTGCCAAGCTAAGGCCTCAGTGAGGAAAAGGAGCCAGGTAAGTGAAAATACAAGGGGAAAGCTTTGTGTGGGGAACACATGCAAAGGCCCTGGGGTAGGTGGTCAGGAGCATTCAAGGAGCAGCTGGTGTTTTGCAGCTGCAGGGGAAGGAAGGAGGGATGCTCAGTGTGAACACAGGGCATCATGGGGGAGGCAAGAAGATGGTTCCAACTGTCTTCTGAGGACACTCTCTGGTCTCATCTGGAGCCCCAAGCGTGGGCTTCTAAACCACTCAGGGAACCGATGGAAAAACTTATCTGATTCAAAACCCAGTGAAGAAGCCAGGGGTGTTGGCATGTGCTTGTAATGCCAGCTACTTAGGAGGCTAAGATGGAAGGATGGCTCAAGGCCAGGAGTTCAAGGCCAGCCTGGGCAAAGTAGAGTCCCTGTCTGACACAAAAGAGTAAAATTAAATAAATAAAATCAGCCGTGCACCACTGTCCTCCTTGCACACCACTGAAGGGGCTCCTGCCTTCTTTGGCAGTCCCTCCATTCACATCCAGCATCATAAGACGTCAGGCACACATCTCCGCCTGTTGTATTCCCAGCAGGGGAGGCAGAGCCAGGACACCAGCTCATTCTTCCTAACTAATCTGTTTCCTCTGCTGTTTCATTCGACCAGTTCTTCTCAACAGCGGGGTGCTGTTTCCCCCAGGGGACACTGGCAATTTCCGGAGGCATTTTTGGTTGGCACGAATGGGACAGGGGTGCTGCTGGCATCGGGCAGGTAGGGGCAGGGGTGCTGCTAACATTCTGCACCACCAGTGACGGCCCCCCACACCAGAAAACCATCCCATCCAAAATGCCAATCCGCAGATCAGAAGGAAGATGAGCCTGGGGAGAAAACTAGAGAGGATTTTGCTCCAGAAAAAAAAATGACCCACAATAAAGCTGGCTCAGCTCTTTTCAAAATTAAATACCTTCCCTCTTTGTCACACACTGGAAAACAAGCGAGTTTCTATTTCAGGCTGTGGGGTGGGTTAGCGTCGGCGTGGCCGGCTGTCTGGCAGAGGCTCCGATTCATCACGGACAGCTAAGTGTGGTTTGCTGTGTGTCAGGAAGGTCCAGGATGGGCTGGGGCAGGGAGTGTGGGGAGCAGACCACCCTCATCTCTGGAGCTGCCGGAGGCTGGAGCACACCCAGCCTGCTCCTCCTTGTGGGAAGTGATTAAAGTGAAGCTTAAAGCTGTAAGGACTTCCTGGCATTGTGGGTTTTTACTTCTGAACTTGCTCCTCCCTCTTTTTACCTGCCCTCTGAAGCTTCCAGAAAAAAAAGGCTTTTCGATAAACAGAGAGAGCCCAGCCAGAGAAGCTTCGACACTTTAAGATTCTAAGTCACTAGTTCACGGTTAATTCAAGTACTTTGCAGATTGGGAGGGTGAAATAAGTGACAAAGACCCTTCTTCCTCCCACTTCAGTTAGGGGGTAGGGTAGGGAGAAAGAAAGAGGGGGGGGGGAACATTTATGGGATGATGGAAAGTCCAAAAGGAAATTAAAAAATTTCCCACATCAAAAATGGCAGAGTCCAAAGAATAAGAGAAAAGTCTGATGAGGCCCGAATATCATCAGCTGTTATAGAAGAACGATTTTGATTTAATTGTAGCAGCTACACTTGTATACATTTGAGGTGGAGAAAAAACTGGACCTCCCAACACAGGCATGTTTTCATGTGAACAGAAAAGATTCTACTGCAGCAGGCCATGGGCCAGCCCAGATGGCTGTCTGCAGCCAACACCTGCTGTGTATACTTAGGTCTTCACTGGCGGCCTCACCTTCCCTGCACCCCACATCCTTAATGGGGGTGATGCTGTTTCCAAAGGGCAGAAAACTGGTTCTTAAGGGGTCAACAAATCTTAGACATCGGAATGGTTTGTGGCCCTTTAACTCTTTATCCTCTACAGCACATTCTTACTCTTTAGTATTGAATTTCCTTTGTTGTGAGGAAATTAAGTTTAAATTGCTTAGTCTTTCTTTCTGGGGGGTGATAAGGATGGAAAAGTTGTACAACACGGCCCCAGTCCCCTCTGGCACCCGCAGCCCTGTCCACTGAGGAGAGTCTGAAGCTCACTCACCCTTGGGCCTAAGTGTTTGACTGGGATGTCTGATGGGTGAAACCTTTCCCGCCAGCTGCCAGCTATGCAGCACAGAGGTGTGAGCATGTAGGGAGGAACCAATGCGGTGGGTTAGGGGTACCAGCTTCATTGCTTCTCGAAGATGGTGGCTCTTTTCTCTGTTCCCATAACATATGGCTTCTGCTAGTCACAGGTCTATGGCCACATGGCTCCCACGTCTGGCTTCCTCTTGCACCGTGCTGCTCTGCCCTTGCCAATTCTTGGTTAGTCTTTTCCTCATGCTTCCCAAGAGGGTGACAGGGTGGATTGATCCGTCATTATCTAGTTTCCAATATCCTTTGTGTTAGTTTCCTTGCAGCTGCTGTAATAAATTACCATAGACTTAGTGGCTTTAAAAACACAAAATTTGGGGGCCATAAAGGAGGAAAAAACATCTACTCTCACCCTCCTAGCTTCTCCAGCTATTGCCCTGTAAATGAAACTAATTGCTAATGGTTTGAATGTCTCTTTCCAAAACTCATGTTGAAACGTAATTGCCAATGTGATGTAATATAATGTATCAGGAGGTGGGGCCTTCAAGACGTGATTAATAGATTAATGTCAGTATTGTGGGAGTGGGTTAGTTATTGCAGAAGTGGGATCCTGATGAAAAGAATGAGTTCAGCCTGATTTCCTTTGCCTGTCTCACATGCTCACTTCTGCCTTCTGTCATGGGCCCACTCTGGCCAGATGCAAGTGCCAAGCACTTGGACTTCCCAGCCTCCAGAACTGTGAGCTAAATCAATCTCTCTTTTTTGAAATAAATTATCTTATCTGTGGCATTCTGTTATAGCAGCAGAAAATGGACCAAGGCACTGATGAAGGACAGATTAACAAGAGAAAAGCAGACAGAAGTTTACTAATGTGTACATCTTAACTGTGCATGAGAGCACTCAGGGATGAGTAACTCAGAGGGGTGGATAGAACTTGGGTTTACATAGAATTTTAACAAAAGAACAATCAATTTTGTAGAGAAGTGACAAGACAAGAAAAAAGGACTTTGAGTTTCAAGGAGAGGACACATTGTGGGAAGACGAACATATGGAAAAACTAATGGTAGATAAGGGCTATTTAATAAGGTTTGTTGATTCCCCTAGTGCCATCACAGGCTGATAAGGGTCTAGAGTTGTCTCTGGTGATTAACATCTGCCCTTCCTGGTACAGAAAGGAGGGGATACCTTTACAGATTTAGGTTCCGCTTTTAGACAAACAGGGGGAAGGCAGGGAGCTTTTCTTATATCGACTTCTTCTCAATTGCCTTCAGCTTAAAATAATCCTGTTGCCAACATGGCTTATATTGGGGAGGCATATTATTCTGCTATGCTTCAGGGCCCACTCAGATAATCCAGTATAATTTCCCATCACAAGAGACCTTATTTAATCACATCAGCTGTGTAGAGTAACATATTCACAGGGATTTGGACACAGGCTTTGTTGGGGGGAAGAGAGGGGGCATTGTTCAGGCTACCTGGTGCCTTAAGACAGAGTTCTTCTGCCAGGACACTTTGCTGACTGACAGTCTGCCTGGAGAGCACGACTTGTCAGTGGTGGATAGAGCAGTTAAATCACAGAATGCAACTCAACTTGGCAACCTGTGGATCAGGAGGCACCCCAAGAAACTGGGTTGTTGTAGATGCTCTCCTGGGCCATGCCTGCAAGGCCTGCCCTGATATTTTCCCAAAACTATTTATATTTTTGAAGATAGCTTTGGATTAAACAGTTAAAAGTCAAAATGGCAAGGTGGGTATTGGGGATAGAGCCTTTGCCTTGAGACAGCAGTAACCCATTCCATTAAAGGAAACAGACAAGCAATGTTCAAGCAGCCAGAAACTCAGAAAACTCCAGATGGGGCAATATCCCCCAGACTGACCCCACTCCTCCTTCTGAAGTTGTGCAAGATATTGCTTGGGGGAAGTGAGGTCACCCGCTTCACCATCACTTTAGCCCAAGTGCAGCAGAGTGCAATATACAAAGTGTTTGTGGAGGTTTGGATTCGTTCATTTTCTTTCTCCAAGAGCAGAATTTTCCCCCTAAAAGCATGCTTTTAAAGGAATGGCCCCCAGCTAGTCACAAGGAACTCGAATACTAACAAACACATCATTAAACATATATGACTTCCTTTCAGTACATTCCATCCAGATGCAGGGGACAGTTACCACATTTATTTTCAGACCACTCTCATTATTGCTCCCACTGATCTCTAATTAAATTGCCTTCAAGAAAAAAAAAGAAAAAAAAAAGTCATTAAGATCTAACTTCTGCTTCTCCTTTTTCTTTATTCCATTCTGCGAGGTTAAATAGGCAATAGTTGGTTCAAACAACCTAAGATATTTCCTAATTTTCTCTATTTTTCAGGTCCTGAGAAGCTGCCATTACCTCTCAAGGGTTTGAGAGTCCAGCCAGTTTCTCCAGAGTGAAGTCCCCCTCCTCGGAGAAACACATGCTTTCTGAGAAACTCGCCACTGGGCAGATCCCGCTGCCCACCCACTTGCTGCTGCAGAGCAGAGCCTGCTCAAAGAGCTGCCATCATTCCTGGCACCGCTACATAAATGCTGAGTGTGGTGGCTTGAATTGTGTCCCCTGAAACGATATGTTACAGTCCCAATCCCTGGTACCTGGGAATGTGACTTTATTTGGAAAGAGGGTCTCTGTAGATATAAGAAGATGGGGTCATGCCAGAGTAGGCTGTGTCCTAAGGGGGAAATGTGGACACAAGCACAGAGGTAAGATGATGTAAAGACACACAGGAAGGATGTCATGGGGATGGGAGGCATTTGCTGCAAGCCCCGGAACCCCAAGGATCCTTGGCAACCACCAGAAACCAGCAAGAGGCAAGAAGGGTTCTTCCCTGAGTCCCCAAGAAGGAACCAGCTGATGCAGACTTCTGGCCTCCAGGACCGTGAGAGAATACATTTCTGTTTTCTTTTTGGTTTGTTTTTTTCTTTTCTTTTTGGAGACAGGGTCTCACTCTGTCACCCAAGCTGAAATACAGTGGTGTGATCACAGCTTACTGCAGCCTGGACCTCCTGGGCTCAAGCAATCCTCCCACCTCAGTCTCCTGAGAAGCTGGGATTACAGGCAGTCACCGCCACCACACCCAACTAATTTTTGTATTTTCTGTTGAGATGGGGTTTCTCTATGTTGGCCAGGCTGGTCTCAAACTTCTGAGCTCAAGCGATCCACCTGCCTTGGCCTCCCAAAGTGCTGGGATTACAGGCATGAGCCACTGTGCTTGGCCCCATTTCTGTTGTTTGAAGCCACCAAGTTTGTGATTGTTATGGCAGCTCCAGGAAACTCACACACTGAGTTCCACCCTAAAATGCCCCTTTAGGTCACTTTAACTCAAAGTAAGTGCCTATCTCTATTTTTTTTTTTTCTGAGACAGAGTCTCACTCTGTCACCCAGGCTGGAGTGCAGAGGCATGATCTCAACTCACTGCAACTTCTGCCTCCCGGGTTCAAGCGATTCTCCTGCCTCAGCCTCCCAAGTAGCTGGAATTACAGGCACACCACCACCATTACCACCATGCCTGGCTAATTTTTTGTGTTTTTTTAGTAGACATGGGTTCCACCATGTTGGCCAGGCTGGTCTGAAACTCCTGACCTCAAGTGATACGCCCACCTCACCCTCCCAAAGTGCTGGGATTACAGGCATGAGCCACCATGCCTGGCATTATCTCTATTCTTAATACATCTCTTCTGCTGTTTCTGTCTGCTTCTGAGGTTTCAATCTAAGCCCGATTTGGACTGCAAATCCAAGTAAGAACCACTAAGGCCCTCTGGGAATTTGACTAGTTCCAGAAGGGGTCCTGGGAAATGAGCTGTGTCCTTCCCAACCTTCCCACCCTCCAAGTTCTCTTAAAGTAGGATGGACCATGTTGAAGAATGCAAAACAAATGCAAAATAATGCCATACGCATTGCCTACAAGGGGCAGGGCCCAAGGAAGAAGAAAACAAGATGCTGTTAGGTCTCTAGTCATGCCTGATTGTCTGCTGTGAGTGTCCCATAGAATGTCTGATTCTCACCATCATAAGGTCAGGGCCAAGGTCCCCATCCTATAGGTGCAGGGTGTCTAGGCCGGGATCCAAGCAGAGTATCCTTGTTCCGAAGATCACATGAAAATTCCCCCCATGACCTGGTGTTACAGCAGCCTTCTTCTATATCCAGGGTCTGTGCAGGGCCACTCCGTTTAAGTTCAGTTCAACATAATTACAGCAGCAGTTCTCAAACTTTCAGGGGCATCAGAATCACCTGAAGGGCTTGGTGCAACACCCGTTGTTCCTCGCCCCACAGTTTCTGATTCCATGGGTCTGGGTAGGGCCTGGGATTCTGCATTGCTAACACATTTCCAGGCAATGGTGAGAAGTCAATCCAGACTCCACAGTTTGAGACCCACCACTTCGTGTAAACGTGGGATGGTATCAGGTGTGAGCCAAGTCCTGGTGTCTACACCCTCAAATGATGGATGGAAAAGACCTAGAAGATGCAGGGGCCCTCCTTCCTCAGCCCCCCTCCACCCACACACACAGCTTTCATGACCTCCCCTTTGTTAAATGCCTCTGCCAGGCAGTGACCTAAGTGCTGTCACTCACATCCTCCATCCTTCCTGTGCCCAGACTCCATTTCCCTACTTCCCTCTATTCACGGTTAATTCATGTGGCGGGAACATCCCTGAGCTTGTGTTCACATGAGCAGACACACCCTCAGGAGCCGCCATTTCTTTTCCCACCTTTCCCTGTTTACCTTGTCCTTCCCTTCTGGATTTGTTTTGCTGCAGATTGTGTTATGAGTTGGACTGTGCTCCCCTCAAAACTCATGCTTATAATCCCAGCACTTTGGGAGGCCAAGGCGGGTGGATCATCTGAGGTTAGAAGTTCAAAACCAGCCTGGCCAACATGTTGAAACCCCATCTCTACTAAAAATACAAAAATTAGCCAGGTGGTAGTGGTGCGCGCCTGTAATCCTAGCTACTTGAGAGACTAAGGCAGGAGAATAACTTGAACCCAGGTGGCGGAGGTTGCAGTGAACCGAGATTGCGCCACTGCACTCCAGTCTGGGTGACAGAGTGAGGTTCTGTCTCAAAAAAACAAAAACTCATCTCTTGAAGCCCTATCCCCCAGTAGCTCAGACTGTGACTATATCTGGAGACGGGGCCATTAAAGAGCTGATTAAGGTTAAATGTGACTATCCCAGGGCCAGAAGTCTCTTTTATGGCTGGACGCTTTTCAGAAATGATGGGTTTAAGGATTTTTTTTTTTTTTTTTGAGACGGAGTCTCATGCTCTCGCCCAGGCCAGAGTGCAGTGGCATGGTCTCAGCTCACTGCAGCCTCCGCCTCCTGGGTTCAAGCGATTCTCCCACCTCAGCCTCCCGAGTAGCGGGATTACAGGTGCCCACCATCATGCCTGGCTAATTTTTATATTTTTAGTAGAGATGGGGCTTCACTATGTCGGCCAGGCTGGGCTTGAACTCCTGACCTCAAGTGAACCGCCCATCTCGGCCTCCCAAAGGGCTGGGATTACAGGCGTGAGCCACCGCACCAGGCTGGGTTTAAGGGTTTTTCAGATGAAGAGATTGTCCTGGTATGTCCTAAATGCAATGACAAGAGGCCTTAAAGAAGAACTCAGAAGAAGATATGCTACAGCAGCAGAAGGGTTGTTACCAAGGAGCAGGATGCTAGGCGGTTGCTTTAAAGATGGAGGGAGGGGCCATGAGCCAGGGAATGCTGGCAGCCACCCGGGGCCAGAAAAGACAAGAACAGATTCTCCGCTAGACCCTCCAGAGCGGGACAGCCCTGCCAATGCCTTGCCTTTAACCCAGCAACTCTAACTTCAAATTTCCGCCCTCCAGCCCCATAACAGAATGAAGCTGTGTTGTTTGAACGCATCAGGTTTGGGTCATTTGCTAGGACAGCCACAGCAAACTCCTACAGACGGAGGAGAAAGGACTTAAACTCAGGCTGTCTGTCTTCAGGACCTGCACTTATTAATAAAGATTTTACCATTTAAAACATTCTTAATAAGGCAAAGTTTCATTAAGTGAAATTCACAATATGACTTGACAAATTTAAGCACCTGCGTAGTGCCACCTGAATCAAGATATAGATCACTCCCCCAAGAAAACTCCCCCTGCCCCTTTCTAGTGGTTCCAGTCCCTGTCCCAAGACAGCCACTGTCCTGATTCCCATCACCATCCATCAGTCCTGCCTGTTCTTGAATATCATATAAATAAAATAGTACATTGCTCCTTTTCTCCTGTTCTCCTATCCATGGTTTGAATATTCCACAGATTGCTATCGTTTGCCTGTGGACTAACTCTTGGGTTCCAGTTTTTGGCTACGAGGCATCAACCTGCCGTAAACACTCTTGGGCAGGTCTTTTGGTGCACACATGTTTTCATTTCTCTTGGGCAAACCCTTCTACGAGTGGAATTGCTGGGTCAAGGGAGTGGTGTGTGTTTCATTTTACATGAAACTGCCATGCTGGTCTTCCTAAGTGCCTACCATTTGACGGTGCCCCCACAGTGGGAGGTCTCCCCTAACTTCATGTCCTCCATAGCACTCACTGTCGGGCCCCTGCACTCTTGACCACTGTACACAATGAGGTCTAAGCTTTCATGGAGTTTGGTGTGAGGTTGAAGTGAGGTGCCCCCTGAAAAGCACCAAGCAAAGCTCCAGGCAAGCACCTGCTTCATGCACCGGAATATTCCTTTCTGTTCCTTTTACTAAATAAATGGAGTTCACTCCTCTGAAAACATAAGCAGCTTTGGACCATAGAGCCACCAAATGATATTTTTGTAAATCATATTTCTTTTGAAACCTTGCTGAAACATTTGAGCTGCTACTTACGTTCTCTTACTACCCAATTAAAATGCACAGTCTCCAGGACCCGTCCCTCCAAACTCTGCTTTAGCACGCGCGACCTTTGTTTACATACATCTCAACAGTTGTATACGGGGACAGCGCTCCTTTCCATGGAACCACAGTGAGACGCAGGCCGCTCCTGAAAGACTGCTTGGAAAAAAACAGCTCCAAACACTGTCTCTCTCTCTCTCTCTCCTCCCTCTGTCTCTCTGTCTCTGTCTCTCTCCAGTGTCAGGTTCACAGAAATAGATTACCACCCTCTTCTTA
This sequence comes from Rhinopithecus roxellana, assembly GCF_007565055.1. Taxonomy (NCBI): domain Eukaryota; kingdom Metazoa; phylum Chordata; class Mammalia; order Primates; family Cercopithecidae; genus Rhinopithecus; species Rhinopithecus roxellana. The sequence continues at coordinate 54,205,998 of NC_044561.1, forward strand.
TTGGAAGCACATCTAAGTATGTGCACATCCTCACACATCTGCATACTCTCAGCCCAGTGAGGTCACCAGCACCATATGTCCCGAGCCTCAGCACCAATTCACACCCACTTAACGGCTCCCTCTTCCTGTGGCGGCACCACTTGGGCTGAACCTGTGTTTGGCCTTTTTTTTTTTTTTTTTTTTTTTTTGAACACTGTAGTTTTATCCTGGGTAGTTATTCCTAAAAACATACTCTTTCGTTTTAGTTTTGTCATATTTTTATAAAAGGTTATCATGGTGCATGCCATTTTCGGGGATTCATGTTTTCAACTCTGTGAGGGCTCGCAGTGTCCAAGACCCCTCCAGTCCTTGGACCACAGAGGAAACCGAGCCTCAGAGAAGGACAAGCTCCTCCCCACAGCACAGCCATAACCCATCACATAGATTGACATGCAACCAACATGTTAACATGGAATGATCATTTCTTAGAAGCTGTGGGAGGAACTTCCACCCCCCATATAGTTTCTCTGTCTCACCTCGACCTCAGGTATCAAGGTTGTTTTGTTCTATATTTCACAGATGAGGAAGCAGGGACTCAAGGCAGGTGAATTTAACTCTGGTCACATAGCTGGCAGAGCAGGCTTGTCTGACCTGCTGCAGAAGCCCATGTCAGCCTGACTCTCCCACGTGGACACGAGTTCCCAAGGCACGTGTGGCATCAGAGGTCCTGCCAGTCAGAGTGTCGGATCTGTGCTTCCACCATCAGGCTGGCACTGCCTGTGCAAGAGGGAGACCAGACACCCGCAGGAGGAAGGAAAGGGCAAACACCTCTTCCTGGGAGCAGGGTCAGGTCAGCCTGAGGCAGCAGCAATTTCAGCAAATCCAGATTTTCTCATCTCTGGACAGTACCTTGTAGCACCCACTCTGATGGTGCCAAGGCTCAGGCCAAAGCCAGTCCCATGAGTGCACCCATGGCAGTCTCATGCACAGCTGTGTGGTCAAGGTGACCTGCCCTGGGATGTCAGGGCTCTGCGCACACGCGCGCACACACACTCACTTCACATGATGTATCTCTGAATCCTCACAACAACCTTTGCTATGAATTGGTGACTCCAAGCCACCCCATTGTACCGATGAGTGCACTGAGGCTCTGTGGGGTAGAGACTCCTATCCGAGCAATCAGCTCATGATGGCAGAGCTGACATTCCTCTCCCATGAAGAAACCACAGGCTTCTTACAGCAACCCCAAGACAAGAACGTCAAGGACACGCCTCAAGTCTACACAGGTGCCAAGACTCTCTTCCAATTGCCGTGCATTTCTGTCTGTTTGTCAGGGAGTTGGTCTTTACTGTTTTCATCAAAGGTAAGGAGGTAAGGATAGGAGGTCACTATTGCATGTAAATACATTTGGAAGAGCCTCCCACCCACCTTATTGCAAAATAGAGACTGTGGGAGGGAACAGTCCCCTGCAGTCCCCCTGTTGCCTTGCTCATGTGAGCAGAGGCTCCCCTCTCTCTAGGTAGACACATGTGCTCATCAGGGCTCAGGGACACTTCAAGGAGCACAGGCAGGCTCTTGCGTCCTCTTCTGGGTGCTTGGTGCAGGGCATAGCCTGTGCGACTCTACGTAGCAGCCCTGCGATGAGAGACCAGCCTTGGGTGCTGTGGGCTGGAAGCAGCTTTTGCTTTGTCTGGTTCTGCCAAATCTGGTGCCAGGCTTAGAGCAGGGAGAGAGACACAGAGTCAGCCTACTGCCAGCACTGGCAGCACATCTGTCCAAAGAGAAACATGCCTTTTCCTAGCACCACCAGCAGCACCAGAAGCACCTCTCCTAATCTGTCAACCGTCTCTCTGTTTTCCTCTTCTCTCTCTCTCCCTCCTCCCTTCTTCCCCTCCATCTATCTCTGTGACTTTGTCTCTCTCCATCCCTCTCCCCTCCTCTTTCCGTCTCTGTCTCTGTTTCTGTGTCTTTGTCTCTCTCCATCACTCTATCACTCTCTCTGTGTCAGTATCTCCCTCTGGGTCTCTGGGTCTCTGTCCCTCCCCAGTAGGTTCTATGTAGATTTGTTGCAACTAATAGATGTCATATTCACATAGATGGCATTTTAAACCATGGAGGTCTTCAGAGCAAGAGTTTCATTCACACTGCAGGCCAGGGACACTGTTGCCATGGTAACATGACTCTCCACTTCCTGCCTTACCCAGGCTCCTGCATTCAGCATCACCTTCATCTCCCTCAGCAGCACCACAGATGATTAAATCAAGCACTTTAATTAACTTGGCTTTGGTGTGGGGGTCTTCATCATTGCTGCTGGGAACAAGCGTTTGTAAACCCTTGGGGCTACATGTGCCGCTCTCAGGGGTAGTTTGTGAACCCACACTGGCCATTTCTCACAATTTGGGCCATAGGAAATTTATATCCAAGTAGCACTTGATGAGATTCTAAGGCAACAGCCGCAAGCCACCTCCTTCGCAAGGCATTAGCTTCCTTCATCTGCGGAGACACATTAACTTCATGGAAATTATAATGTCTTTGAGATGAAAATGCCTTAGCCTGTTCGGGCTGCTATCACAAAATACCATCAAGTAGGTGGCTTATGAACAACAGAAATGTATTTTCTGCAGTTCTCGAGGCTGGAAGTCTGAGATTAAGGTGCTGGCCGTGTCAGTTCTGGTGAGGGCAGATTTCTCTCCGATGGCCTCTGCTCACCCTAACTTCACATGGGAAGGGGTGAGGGATTTCTCTGGGGTCTCTTTCATGGGATCACTAATCCCAGTCATCTCCAAAAGTCTCCAACTCCTGACACCATCACCCTGGGGGTGTGGATTTCAGCATATGAATTTTATGGGGACAGAAATATTCAGATCATTGCAAACATCAATGCATTATTAGGCATGGCCAGGGAGAATCGATTGTGGATCTTTTAGATTAAGGGGCTCTGGTGCTGGGGAGACAGGCCTGCCTTCCTGGTTTTCACTCCAGAAGCAAGCAGGAAGGAGAAAGGAAAGAAGGGAAGGGGGAGGGAATAAAAAGGGCCCTAATGACACAGGCAGGGGCCTCTGAACCTGGATCAGGAACTGAAAGGGTAAAAATCACATTTTTATTTTCACTAGCTTTTAACTGAAATGTAGCATTTCCTTTCAATAGGTACCTAGGCAACAACCACAGTGGTATGTTAGCATCCTGTGACTTTGACATCAGCAAAAATCATTGGATACCATATTATGCCTGTCCACCACTCATGCCCATCACTGCTTCAAAATTCCCATGTTATTAGTCTCACCTCTGAGGCCTGTTAGAGATCTGGTTATGGTATATTAATAGCACATGTGTTGCTACCTCATTCATTGTTTTATAATGGTATCTTAACATTAATATAAGTGGTTTCCTTTGTAACCTGTGTGTTTTATTTTGTGCATTCAAAAATCTGATTCTGAAAAGTGGCCCAAAGGTTTCACAGACTGCCAAAGAGGTCCAGGGGCATAAATGTCTCCAGAAAAAAAAAATCTAGTATTATTAATACGGTCCATTATTACTGGTGTTTTTGTCATTCATAGGTGTCAGTCATTGGCCTTTCAATAAAAAGGATATGTATCTATATCAATCAATCAGATAGATATAACATTCTGAAGATATTCATAGAAGATATAGATATACAGGTATCTATATCTACCTGTAGATATGGATCATTTGTTTGCCATGAAAATTGAGGATTTCAACATTTATTTGTCTCTATTTGTTTTCTATTGAAGTCCTCAAAAGTGATGCCAATATGACATGCGGAAGTGAGAACTTGGGAAGCTGACCTGGAATTTCTAGTGGGAAAAAGTATATTTTAAAAATTAAGGGCCGAGTGCAGTGACTCATATCTGTGATCTCAGCACTTTGGGAGGCTGGGCGGGGGTGGGGGTGCAGATCACCTGAGGTTGGGAGTTCGAGACCAGCCTGGCCAACATGGAGAAACCCTGTCTCCACTAAAAATACAAAATTAGCTGGGCACAGTGGTGCCTACCTGTAATCCCAGCTACTCGGGAGGTTGAGGCAAGAGAATAATTTTCCCCGGGAGGCGGAGGTTGCAGTGAGCCAAGATCGCACCATTGCACTCCAGCCTGGGCAACAAGAGGGAGACTCCGTCTCAAAATAAATTAATTAATTAATTAATAATAATAAAAAGACCCAAGGCATGAGAGAGATAATATAAGGCTCATTACAGACCACAGAAGCCCTTGTGCTTGTTATTTAAAATCTAGGCCTGTTTCAATTCATTCTACCAAAGTAGATGCTGAAGCAGGAATATCACTCTTTAACATAAACAGACACACACAAAGGTCCAGAATCAGTGCCAAGAGTTTTGCATCCATTAATTCGTTCCATCATTTGTTTATTTGACAAATGCGCAGATAGTTCTTCCCATGTGCCAGGCACTGTTTTAAGTGCTTCAGAGCTTTATCGTATATAACCGTTTGATATGGTTTCGGTCTGTGTCCCCACCCAAAGCTCATCTCGAATTGTAATCCCCATAATCCCCACATGTTGAGGGTGGGACCTGGTGGGAGGTGATTGGATCATGGGGGTGGCTTTCCCCAGTGCTGTTCTCATGATAGTGAGTTCTCACAAGATCTGATGGTTTTGTAAGTGTTTGACAGTTCCTCCTGTACGCGCATTCTCTCTCTTGCCTGCCGCCATGTAAGACATACCTCTTTGCCTTACGCCATGATTGTAAGTTTCCTGAGGCCTTCCCAGCCATGCAAAACTGTGAGTCAATTAAACCTTTTTCCTTTATAAATTACCCAGTCTCAGGTATTTCTTTATAGCAGTGTGAGAATGGACTAATACACCCTTATAACAATACCAAGAGGTAGGTACTATTATTGTTGTAGATTTTCAGATGAAGAACTGAAGAACAGAGGGTATAGAAACTTGTGAGAAGTTCCTACAGCAAGTAATTGGTGGAGCCAGCATTCAGCCCCTAAGCCCACCCACCGTGGGTATTTTGGGAGGCTGGTCACACTGACCTTCCTGCTTCTGGCTCCCCCTAGTCTTTCACAGCTAATGGTAGGATTCAAGCCTAAGTGGTCTGAATGAGGGCACTGATATGGTTTAGCTCTGTGTCCCCACCCAAATCTCATCTTGTCGCTCCCATAATTCCCACATGGTGGGAGATAATTGAATGATGGGGGCAGTTTCCCCTGTACTGTTCTCATGACTGTTCTCATGGTAGTGAATAAGTCTCACAAGATCCAATGGTTCTATAAGGGGTTTCCACTTTTGCTTCTCTCTCTCTCTTTGCCTGCTGCCCTCCATGTAAGACATAACTTTCTCCTCCTTGCCTGCCATGATTGTGAGACCTCTCTAGCCACAATGGAACTGTAAATCCATTAAACCTCTTCCTTATGTAAATTGCCCAGTCTTTGGTATGTCTTTATCAGCAGCATGAAAACGGACTAATACAGGCATGAACCCTATCACCTCTAACTTGCCAGGGCAGTTGTCCAGGTGGGGAAGCAGGCATCCAAGAGTTCAAGGAGATCAGTGAGATCCTGCCCTGGGCTCCTCAGGAAACCCACTGTGTGCCTCACCACCCGTCCATTCATGCAAGGCAAAGAGGAAACTCACACTTTCCTAACTTTGCTTATTTTTCATCCTTCAAAGGACAGCTGTTGTGCAGATCCCAAATCAACATCAGATGAAAGTACGGGAGCAGCATCTAATCAGCCATCTCGCCTTGGGTGGCTACTTAACAGCCACCTGCCCCAACCAGTCCTTCATTTGCAAGCAAGGCTGCCGCTCAGCATTCTCACCCACTCGGTGGCTAGTTCTGAGAGCCACATATTGACCAGCGAGCCCATTTGCACAGCCCTTTGGAATTGGGTCTAAGCCACCACTTCATTCTGATGATGGAGAAGCAGGAATATGGAATCCGAGTGACTTGGCCCTGGCTCAGCAAGATCTGAATTCAACTCAATCCTGCAATGCTTCCTTCTCCCAAGCAAAGCCTGTGGCATTCCTTTCTAAAAAATCATTCCTGCTATGAACTAACACACAATAAAATGCATCCATTTTTATTTGCACAGCCCGAGCTTTGGCAAAGGTAAACATACATGACCATCACAATATTGAATTGTCCCGTTACCCCAAAAAGTTTTCTACGTTCCTTTGCAATCGTTCCCACTCCTGGCCCGAAGCAACATGGGAGATCTGACTTCCCTTTTCTAGAACTTTGTATAAATAGAATCCGATAAAACTTCGTAGACATGGAAGCTAGAGACAACGCTGTCTGCACATTGACTATCTGCTGTGCTCCAGGGGGGTTGGGAGGATATTTACATCAATGCCATTTGAAGGCACTTCTCCACCCTAACTAGGTGCACGTCTCATGAGCTACCTGTGACAGTCTCGTTGACACAGGACTGACAAGATAGTGTGCTCTTAGTCCTCCATGCACTGAGAACCCAGCACAACCTTCCACACACAGCTTCCCTCACGTACATACACCTGTCCCTTAGCAGTCTGGTTGCTAGGAAACACTCATTCCATTTCATCTTGCACATGACACGCCGTATTTCCCTAAGCGCACAGAGTGGGCTCTTGTCACCTCTGCTTCATTTCTCCCTACTCAGCCCACACCTCTCCCAGGGCTCCCCGGAAAGCGCATTCCCACTAGAGGAGCACAAGCTGGTGGTTCCTCGTTTCCTTTTAGGTGAGCATGAATGAAACGCGCGGGGGCTGCTGTGGGAGAGAAGAATCTCACAGAACATCTTGGTTCAGAGCACTGGCGGGTGCGCACTGAGCCCTGGGTCTCCCACTCTCGGATGAGAGAGGCTTGTCTTTGTGAGTCTGGCTTCCCGCATTAAAAAACCCAGGCTAAAAGTGGTCCCCATCTCCAAGAAATGTGTGGGGACCGACATTCCCATGCCTTGCATGTAGCATGTGTGCTCAGTCAGGATTTACTGCTGTCAACACCCGCCTCACCGTGCCCATGTGTGGCATCAATGAAGGTCAGTGCAAAGGATCTGCCCTTGTCAAGCTCAACACAGGGTTCTCTTTATAAAAGCATCGTGCTGGCCTGGTGTTGTGGCTCAGGCCTCTCATCCCAGCACTCTGGGAGGCCGAGGTGGGAGAATTACTAGAGCCCAAAAGTTTGAGACCAGCCTGGGCAACATGATGACACCCTTTCTCTACAAAAAAACTAGGTGGGTGTGGTGGTGCACATCTGTGGTCCCAGGCCACCTGAAAGGCTGAGGTGGGAGGATCGCTTGAATCTGGTGGATGGAGGCTGCAGTGAGCTGTGATTATGCTCTTGCACTCCAGCCTGAGCAACAGAACAAGACTCTGTCTCTAATAAAAATTAAAAATAAAAATAAATAAGTTAAATAAAAGCATTATGCTCAGAAAAATAACACCACGTCTTTTGTTTCAGACTTTGGTAGGCAGAATAGTCCCCAAAGATGTCCATGTCCTAATCCCCAGAACCCATGAATACGCTTTGCTACACAGCAAAAAAGACTCTGCCAATGTGATGAAGGCAATCTCTTCATCTCCTTTTTGAAAGGGCGATCGTCCGGGATTCACTGGGTGGGCCCAATCTGATCTCATGAGGCCTTAAAAGCAGAGAAATTCCTCAGGCTGGAGGCAAAAGGAAGGTGGGAGACATTCCAAGCCTGAGAAGGATTCCCTGGGTCCTTGTGGCTCTGCAGTGCAGGGGACACATGCAAGGACCAGAGAGGCCCCAGGAGCTCGGGATGGCTCCCAGCTCTGACAGCCAGGAAGGAAGCAGGGCCTCAGCCACGCAGCCACAGGGAACCGGAGGCTGCCAATGGCCTGGAATGGTTTAGAAGTGGATTTCCCGGAGCTTCCTGATGAAAGCCCAGCTGGTCAACTCCAGGACTGTGGTCTGTGAGAGCCACAGCAGAGAAACCAGCTGAGCCGAGTGGGCCTTTGGGCCTACAAGCCTGTGTCAGAGGACGGTGGTGGGAGGGAGCCATCCGCCTCTGCCCGCTGCCCTCTGACTCCAGCACACTCGAGGTCCCACTTCCACACCCTCTGCAAAGGCCCTCACAGCCTGCCCGTGTCTCCGCCTCCTCCCCAAGGTCTCCCCTCCCGCCCACTCCTCCAGCAGATGGGCCCCTGGCTTTGCACTACTCCTCTTCTCCCCTCCTCAGGACTCTATTCCCGTATCACCTCTCAGTGAGACCTACTGTCACCCCATCAGTGCCCTCTCCACCCTCACCTGCTTTACTTCTCCTTATCATCCAGCATGTGTCTATTCACTGACATATTATTTATCACCTGGCTTTTCTACTAAACAGATTCTCAATTGGTGGTGACATCGCTCCTCACTTCCCCCGGGGAACAGTGGGCAGTACCTGGGGTCATTTTTGATTGTCACAATTGGAGGAGGCCCCTGGCATCTAGTGAGTGGAGGCCAGGGATGCTGCTTAACATCCTACAGTGCACAGGAGGGCCCTGCCACAAAGCACGATCCAGCCCAAAACGCTGGCAGTGTCTCGGCAGAAACGTCACCTCCTACATCATCAACTCTGTGAGAGCAGGGATTTGTCTGTCACGACTGCATCCTGGTGCCCCGACCACAGCCTGCACATCACAGTACTCTGTGGATGGGTTTGGAGCAGACCTGGACCAGGGCGTGCTCTAGGCCACAGTGAGTGCCGGCCCACCAGGAACTGGCCACTCAGTGGTTACCCGTCTCTATTGCTTTCTTTCCCAGTGTCGGAAACCTGGAACCACTTTCAACTTTTCCTCTTCTGCTTCCCCTCTAGGTTCCACAGGGGTGCCTCACTGCTGGGCAGGGCCCTCTGGGCTCCTCCATCCACCTCCACCCACCTCTGTCTTCCCAGTGAAGAATCTTCTGCGGAACATGGTGGGATCCCATTGTCCCTGTTACAGGAAGTGGAGCAAAGAAACCAAGGTAGGGGGCCTGGTGTGATGGCTCAGGTCTGTAATCCTAGTACTTTGGGAGGCCGAGGCAGGCAGGTCACCTGAGGTTAGAAGTTCAAGACCAGCCTGACCAACATGGTGAAACTCCATCTCTACTAAAATACAAAAATTAGCCGTGCGTGGTGGCATGCACCTGTAATCCCAGCTACCCGGGAGGCTGAGGCAGGAGAATCGCTTGAACCTGGGAGGCGGGGGTTGCAGTGAACCAAGATTACACCACTGCACTGCAGTCTGGGCGACAGAGTCACACTCTGCCTCAAAAAAAAAAAAAGAAACAGAGGCAGAGCCATTTCTTTCCCTTCCTGCTGTTGGCTCCCTTTCCTTCCCTGGCTTACCTGATGTTCATCCACATTCCAGAATTCTGCACTGAAGGAATCCCATGCAAGTCTGTCTCACAGCGGGAGAGCAAGGCCCCCATTTTATGTACGCGGGCTCTGGGATGACCAGGGTCAGCACAGCATGATTTACACACGCTGCTTGAACCAAATCAGTGAATGGAACAGCCCTGGAGTCATTGTAAACAAACCCAGACTCGCTGGATGCCCGCTGAGCTGAAAACCACAGGAAGAAAAAAGAAGACATGCAAACCTCTTTCTCAAATGAGACTTTCTCCCAGAACCTAATGTTCTGGAAAAATCTTCCTAATTACTCATTAATTGATATATCATCAGTGCTGTGTGCCAAGGATTAAGTGGGTAATTCCCATTATTTCTAGAGAGCAAGGTAATGCATCCACTCAGCCCAGGCAGAGTGCGCGCAGCTCTGGCACTGTCACCACTGAGGCCTGTGGGCAACCCCGTCTGCCAGCCCAGTCCTCAGCCCTGCGGAAACGCTGGCTGCAGCGTTGAAGCCAACTCCTGAGACTTGCATTTTTGCAACAATGTGAAAAAACATTTCATCATTCAGACTGATTTTCATGTCTCACTTCTTAGGTATACATTTTTGAAAATGGATTTTCCTCTTAAAGAATAATTTATTGCGTACATCAGTCTAATTCTCCTGCTCCGGAACTTTGCGTCTGGAACCTCTTGGTCATTCAAGTAGGACACTGGGGTCATTTTAGTATTGCTAATTGGCTCGATAAAGAAATGTATTTTAAACAACTATGATTCAGCACTTAATCATATCATTTGATGATACTGTCATTACAAAAATCTCTATTCTCCATTAAAAATAATTAAACCATCTTAAAGTTTGACCATCCCATATAGGTCTAAACTTTCTGTATTTCTATATTACTCGAATGTTTATGGACAAGAGAATTGTGGTGCAGAGAGAGAGAAGAGAGAGAAGGGAGCACGCACCTTGGAACTTGGGTTTAAGTCCCAGCTCTTCCATCTGCCGACTATGTCTGCAGAACAGTCCTCGCCCTCTGAGACCATTTCTTCTTCTCTGTGGGGAGGATGTGCTGGGACAAGGTATCAGGACATCCCTGTCCCAGGGGTAGGGAAGAATGACCTCAGAAGGAAACGAGAAAGAAGGGGAGCTGGGATAAGGCAGGGGTCCAGTAGGGTGCACCAAGCACTCCTGTAGGGCAGGTGCACCAGGAAGAGGCAGTACCTGGCCAGGAGTGTCCCAGGAGGCAGACCAGGGACAGAACACCTCCCCAAGCCTGCTGTGTCCAGTGGGGCCCACCAGTGGAAGGGAAGAGGCAGAGAGTGGGTAGAAAAAGCTACAGACAGGAAGAGTGCTGGGAATTAGAGAATGCTGAAGGTCTCTTTAGATTCGAAAACAAAGCGCTCTTCCTTGTCTCTCTTCTCCTCCCAGAACTGTGAAAAAACCAGACACCCTGAGCAGTAGTACAGATGGCCCAGCACTGGCTCTGTGCTCCTCTGCATCCTCTGCCCCAGCTCAGCCACCCCCCAGGAAAGGAGGCCAGGGCGTGAGCCTGCCGGGACCACGATGGAAATGCGCACCCCCTCGGATGGGTTAGCAGGTCAGAAAAGAACCCGGCTTATGAAGTGCTGGGAGGCACCTAGGCAGGAGTGCCATGAGATCCCCTGACATTGTTCCTCCTTTGTTTTGCTTTTTCTGTGCCTCTAACTTCTTGTCACTTACACTTAGAACACCCCCGCCCCATCACCTATGAGTCAGGTTTATCATGATGTTCTGCTTTCCCTTTCTATTGAGGGGTTCTGGGCATCAGTGTGACACCCCTGCAGTGTTCTCAGGCAGCTCCCTGCACATGAGAGATACACGATACAGGCCAGTAATGTTCTCAGGAGTGATTCAAGAGATTTTCCTTTCCAGAGTCCTCGCCCTCTGAGACCATTTCTTCTTCTCTGTGGGGAGGATTTGCTGGGACCGCAAGGTATCAGGGCAGCCCTGTCCCCAGGGGTAGGGAAGAATGACCTCAGAAGGAAAAGAGAAGGAAGGGATGCTGGGATAAGGCAGGGGTCTAGTAGGGTGCACCAAGCACTCTTGTAGGGCAGGAGCACCAGGGGCATATGTGAAAGCACATACATCTTGGGGAATATGTGGAAGCACATACACAACAAATGATCCCTCTCCTTCCTGGGTGTCTGCACCATGGGACATGCTCTCGGAGGCAGCCTGCCAGGAGGGGCCACCAGTCTCCAGTCACTATTCAGGCAGCCCTCAATTAATTTCTATTAATTGAGTGAGATGCCCTTTAATCCAGCATTTGCATCTCCTCAGCATGAACATGAAGAACAGAAACAAGAGCAGACCTTATTTCAAAATGGAATCTCAAGATATATTTGGCTTCTGGGGGGAAAAATGCCTTACTGACTTTAGCATGAAGGATGGGCTTCGTGGTAGCATCCCCCCCAAGCATCAGTGCTCTGTGCTTGTTCTGAACGACAGAGCAGGGCCTCATCCACACCACTGATTCAACACAGAATGTATGGCTCATTTCCTTTGCTTCAGAGAAAGCATTTAGATGGTAAGATTGGTGAAACTCTCAGTGACCTTTGCATTTTCAACACCTTTGTAAGATCTGACTCAACGCTGATAGCATACATGCTCAAGAAGTAGTACTGATTGATTGAAAGAGCATAGGTGACAGGTGTCAGATACATGAGATGGTTCTTTGATTTTGAACCATGTGTTATTAACTATCAGTATCCATTGAAAAGCTTCTGATTATAAGCAATTCTTCTTAGTTTCACATTTTAAGCTGGAGAATAATCGTTTTGCATTTATTATGAAAATTTGCTATATATGAAACAACTCAAGCTACAGCAAAGAAAACTCAAAAAAGTGCAAATGATCAAAAGCTTAGAGATAATGGAAGGAAAAACTTCTCATTGTAATCTAAATAATACCAGCAATTTTTAATTAGCTCATTTGTGTTCCGGAAATGCAGGATGATTCAGAAAGGTGAATGTGCTTAGGATCTCAGAAACATTTCTTTTTACCTTTGGCTTTCTTTTTAAACACTTGGTATGGTTTGGCTGTGTCCCCACCCAAATCTCATCTTGACTTGTAGTTCCCATAGTCCCGTCGTGGGAGGGATCCAGTGGGAGGTAATTGAATCATGGGTGTGGTTACCCCCATGCTGCTGTTCTCATAAGATCTGATGGCTTTACAAGGGGCTTTTTCTCCCTTTTCTCGGCATTTCTCCTTGCTGCTGCCACATGAAGGAGGACATGTTTGCTTCCCCTTCCGTCATGATTGTAAGTTTCCTGAGGCCTCTCCAGCCCTGCAGAACTGTGAGTCAATTAAACCTCTTTCCTTTATAAATTACCCAGTGTTGGGTACATCTTTATTAAAGATGTGACAACATACTAATATAACACTCAAACAGTCTCAGAGATATCATCCCAGTGTTTTAGCCTTTCTGTTTGCCTTAAAGAGGGGATATTTGATCATAACATGCCTATTATTTCTGATTCATAGAACAGGAATGGAGCAACCAAAACAAAAGCTTTGGTTAATGAAAAACTTCATTGGCAGGAGAAAAAACTTCCTAAGTACAGCAAGTTTCCATATGTTTACCATAAAATAACCTAGACTCCACCTTGGAGCATGTAAATATACAGACTGTTCATTATATATGTTGGCAATGTTTAAAAAAAATTTGGAAACATATCCTATTAAAACGTAATTGCCACTTTTATCATTTACTCAAATAACATATGAAAGGACTGGTACACATTCATCAAGGAAGTAGTCATTTTACTACGGTCAAGTGATGGGGTGATGTATTGTGCAACACGCCCTGCCTTCCTGGTTTATGGGACAGTTAGAGTACATTGCCCATGAGTGTTATCTACACACAGCTGTAAAGAGCCCTTTAAAGACCATCCAGAAACATCAACCAGTTAAATATCTCTACGTATAAGTTCGTGGGTGTATATTTTTCAATTTCCTAATTATTTTTGTTTAAGAGAAACCCAGTTGAGTATCTTTAGACCCAAAAGTTGGATTTCAACTCTGAATCTAAAGTGAAATGGGAACTTTCCCCAGGGTTGAAGCTTACATCCAGGGCAACTCCTAGAGATCCTATGAAGTCCTAAAGGCGTTAGAGTGAGATTCACCCAGTTTTTCCTGGAGTGATTGATTGCCCTGTGTTCAGGACTGGGCTGAAGGCGACATCTATTCCTGAATTCTGCTAGATTCTACAAGACTTTTGTTGTTGTTTTCTCTTCTTTTTACCATGAGGAAGTGGAGTCAGGTGCTGACCTTCAGGCCTTTGAACTTGCCTAACTACCACCATTTTTCAAACTTCAACACTGTGACCATCACCTGGGAAATCTCATGACAATACAGACTCTGATTCAGCAGGCTGAGGGTGGGAGGAGGCGAAGGGGAATTCATCCCATCTGTCCACAGCCTTTCCATCGGAACCTAAGTCCCACATGCCTAGAAACTCCCTTGGCCAAAATGTTTCCGAAGATAAATAAAATGGCAAGAGCCAGGGGTGCTTGCCATTTTCATCTGCCAAATGAGGTTATAGAAGGCTGTTTTAGAAGGGCCACAGCCCAAAGAGGTCTAAGTGACGCTGAAAAATGACACGTGGCCGATTCCCAAAGAAATGATAGAATTTCCCATCCAGCAAAGACACCAGAAAGCTGAGCTCACCTTTCATCATTTTTAAAAAAGGAAAAAGTCCTTGGGAAGTTTTTCTTCCCATGAAATCTTATTGCCTTCCCAGGGTATCACATACTTAAAGTAGAGCTGTGCTCGTTGAAGGAGAGAGAGGACAGGAGTAGGTAAAACCTTTCTCCCGCCCTGTAGGGGACTCTCCCCAGAATTCCTCAGGACCCATAGAGGAAAGCTGAAATGCTTGGATTTAATACGATGCCCCATTTTTTTTAAAACTGAGGTGAACATAAAATTAAGCACTTAAAAAAGATTCAGTACATTCACAACATTGTGTGACCACCACCTCTATCCAGTTGCAAAACATTTTCATCACCCCCCAATAATCCCCAAACCCATTAAGCAATCAATCCCCATTTCCTCCTCCCTTTACCCCAGGGCACCACCAATTTGCTTTCTGTGGGTACAGGTTTACCTATTCTAGTATTTCATATCAATGGAATCAGACAATATGTGCCTTTTTAGATCTGTCTTCTTTCACTTAGCATAACGTTTTCAAGGTTCATCCACACTGTAGCACATATCAGGATGTATTCCTTTTTACGGCTGAAAAATAATCTATTGTAGGGAGATATTCGTCTCTCCACTGATGGACATTGGGGTTCTTTCCACCACCTTTTGGCTACTGTGAATTACTGTGTCTCTGAGCATTAGTGTGTAAGCACTTGAGTTTCTGTCTGCAGTTCCTTTGGGTATATACCTCCATGCTCCAATGTTATAGATGAAGGACCAGGCCACAAAAGATCCAGTGACTTGGCTAGGATCACTCAGCAAGCTCATGGCTAAGCTGGACCCCAGGTCACCGAGTACCTGCTCCAGCTTCTACTGAACCCCAACGTTCCATGAGAGCCTGGGCTTGGCCCCACCTCTCCACTTATGGAGAAGCCAGTTCCCTGGCTGGGAAAGCCCTCTCTGGTTTCCTTTCCCTTCCAAATCTTCCCACCTCAGATCTCAGCACTCTATCCTCCTTCCCCACAAGGTGCTCCCCGACCACTGACAGGCCTTCCACTTTCTCCTGTAATTTCCAGCCTTAATCTAATGATAAGCCCCATGGCACACAGTGTGTTTCACAGGTACCTTGCTGACTCGGGTTGATAGTAAGATCTTTGAGGACAGGAGTTTAGCAAATCTTTATGACAGATTAAATACGTGGGCAGAGGCCTGCAGAGCCAGATGGGTGACTTCGTCTGGCATCCATTTTGGCTGACATGACTGGTGATGTCACAGTTGCTACACAGCTGACATGATGACAGTGTCATTCAATGACACCAAGGTCTAAACGGCGCATCAGATCCCCCGGCTGGTGATGTTCACAGCAGCGAAGTCACCGTGAATATGCAAAGACACGACAAGCCTTGCCAACACCACCTTGCCCCAGCTGGAGCCACTAAATATGTGGACAGAGTCCTGGCCCAAGAGTATAGCCCAGGAGGGGAATGGACATCCCTCTCCCCACCTTTGAGCAGAAAACAACCAGTAAGCCTGGCATGATGGCTCATGCTTGTAATCCCAGCACTTTGGGAGGCCACGGTCGGCGGATCACCTGAGGTCAGGAGTTTGAGACCAGCCTGACCAACATGGTGAAACCCCGTCTCTACTTAAAAATACAAAAATTAGCCAGGCGTGGTGGCAGGTGCCTGTAATCCCAGCTACTCAGGCGGCTGAGGCAGGACAATCGCTTGAACCTGGGAGGCCGAGGTTGCAGTGAGCCAAGATTGTGCCATTGCACTTCAGCCTGTGCAACAGAGCAAGACTCCATCTCAAAAAAAAAGAAAAGGCCGGGCGCGGTGGCTCAAGCCTGTAATCCCAGCACTTTGGGAGGCCGAGACGGGCGGATCACGAGGTCAGGAGATCGAGACCATCCTGGCTAACACGGTGAAACCCTGTCTCTACTAAAAATACACACAAAAAAAACTAGCCGGGCGACGTGGCGGGCACCTGTAGTCCCAGCTACTTGGGAGGCTGAGGCAGGAGAATGGCGTGAACCCGGGAGGTGGAGCTTGCAGTGAGCCAAGGTGGTGCCACTGTACTCCAGCCTGGGCAACAGAGCGAGACTCCGTCTCAAGAAAAAAAAAAAAAGAAAGAAAATGACCAGTGAAGGCAACACCAAAGAGACCAATGACCTCGTCAATTACAGGATCCTGCTCGATTACCTAAAACTCAGTTTACCCTGTTGTAGAACTTGATCTTTCATAGAGATTGTTTTTACAGAAGTACTTTAAGGACTTCAGAAATATGCCAATAAAACACACGCATTTTTTAAAATTCATCCCAGAGATTTCCATTCCCCAATTAGGTCCCCATCATAGTCATCAAAGGAGCAGCACATCCAAGAAAGTCCAAAAGAATCAGATTTCTTTTTAAAGGACGCATTAGAAAACCTGAACCCCTGCCTTTTCTTTGTCTACTTTCTCACATTTATAGGTTTAGAAAAAAGATTGTCTTTCAGTCTCAACACTTTTGGAAAAACTAATGTCCTACGTCTTTCATATCAAATAAAAAAGACAAGTAGGTTGATCGTACAGAGCCAATCTCCTCTTCACATACTGAATAAAGAGAAATTTCCATTCTTTTGGCCACAAAACAGGTCAGTTTCTTCAAAATGTACACACTCAAACATAAATAAATTAAAAACTTATGCTTCCAAGAGAGAACAAAAAGATAAGAGCAGGAGACATATGTGTGTCTTGATGGTGGGTGTTGCTGTATCCTGGGAGCTTAACCCTCATTGCAGATTTAATATTCACAAAAGTCCAGCGAGGGATGCACTATAATCTGTTTAACGGTGAGAAGATCAAGAAACTAAGGCTTGGGGACAGTAAGTCATGAACACCAACTTCCCATCTTAGGAATGGTGGGATCAGGATAGATATCTCAAAGCGCAGCTTTTCCCACCACACTTGAAAGGAATTAGTAGAAATTAATGGCTTTACAGACTTCACAGCCACCAGTTCTGCTGTGGGGCTGCATTTTGCTGTGGGACCTCCCCTGTGTCTGTCTTCTCCACGTGTCTTGTGTCAGGCCCTGGAGAAGCACAAGGGGCTGTGACCTCTTCACCTGCTCAGCAAGCCCTGTCACTGAAGCAACCAGGTGCTCACAGGTGTTGCGTACACAAGACTCCAATAAGGGGACACCTGTGTGTATCCAATTTTCTACCAGCAGCAGCTGATCCACTGGGTATGAAAGGGAGGAAAACTATTCAGCCAGTCGTTAAGTAAATAGTTGCTGCTTATCTCAATGCAAAAAACAAGCACCCTTCTGCAGGAGTAAAGGAAGTGTGGAAAGGTGAAGACAGCGAGGGGCAGAAGCAGACAGTTCAGAATCGGGAGACTTCTCTGCTTGTGTGGACAAGCTACTCACACTCTCTTACCCTCGGCTTTCCTATCTGTGAATGGGACTGGCAATCAAACCACACTACTATAAAAAGGATACGTTCGCCCAAAATAGTCAAAAGGTGGAAGCAAACAGGTGAATAGATCAACAAAATGTGGTCTCCACATACAATGCAATATTATTCAGCCTCAAAAAGGAATGAGCTTCTGACACAGGTCACACCACAGATAGTCCTTGACAGCATAATGCCGAGTCACAAAAAGGCAAATACTGTATGATTTCAACTTACATGAGGCACCTGGAGGAATGAAATCCATAAACAGAAAGTAGAATGGTGTCCTTCCAGGGGCTGCAGGGAATGGGGAGTTAGGGTTTCATGCATAGAGAATTTCACTTTTGCAAGACAGAAACAGGCCTGGAGATGGATAGTGGGGATGGTTGCACAGCAATGTGAATGTACCTAGTATCATAGAACTCTCTGGAAAAATGGTTAAGTTGGAACATTTTATGTTATGTGTATTTTACCAATGGAAATTAATACTAAAAAAAAACCATGTTTGCCATGATTCTGTCATCGTTGCTGAGGACAGAAAAAAACACCTCGTATTGAGGACCCAATCAACTCAAATTAGAATCTCTTGGGATGGAGCCCAAGCACAGGCATGTTCTGGAGGCTCTATCACACCCACGCCAGAGCTGAGCATCACCCAGCGAGCCAAGTGCTCAGGTCACATCAGTGACTCATGTCCCTCAGCCTGACACTTACTCATGCTGCTTCAAAACAGCAGGATACATTGGGAGCACCCGGGCATCTGTGTGCATTGAATTAAGTTTTATTTAGTTTAACTGGAGAAACATTTCTTGCCTATCAACAAGGCTGGAATCACAGGCACCTGCAAGTCGTGCCACAGGGGGCGCCCTCAGAAGGCCCTGCTTGTGGTTTAATGCTCAGTGGCTGCCATCTTGAAATTCTTAATTTTTGAACAAGGAGTCCTGCATTTTCCTTTTGTACTGTGGGCCCTGCAAATTGTGTATTTGATTCTGCCTACAAAAGCCAGATCCTGTTCTAGGTCTAGAGAAGCCAGAGATAAAAGGCAGAGTGGCTGTGGGGAGGCCATAGGCTGCAGAATGCCCAGGGTAAGGTGAAGCCAACCCCATCAGGACCTCCTGGTCCGCCACCCACCCCACGCTCTTCACCGGAAAGCCAGACATGGATTTGCCTGCAGAGGAGAGAGAAGGAGAACCCCTGACTGTGGATGGATATAAACAAGCTCATGACAAGTGATAAGTAACATATACAACAGGAACAATGACGCAAAACATGGGTGCACGTTGGGCTTTAGGACAGGGCAAAACTATACACAAAGCAGGCATCTAAGAAGCAGAGTTCTGAGTTCTCAGCTCACCCCATGCTCATTCTTCTTGCCAGCATTCATGGAGCATCTACCATCGCGCACCGGAGTCCCTGCAGCTTCCAGTCTCAATCAGCCGTGGCCACAAATAAGCACCAGCTACCACTTACTGAAAGCTTCCTTTGCGCCAGGCACTGTGCTGAGTGCTTTATATAACTAGCTGCAAGTGCTTCCCATCATGGCTTCCTAGCTGGCTATTAACTGAACTGTTTTACAGATGAGGACCAGGAATGATCAGAGAAACCAAGGAACATTCCCAAGGTTACGTGGCCAGTCAGCAGGTGATCAGATGTGAATCTGGGTCTTTTGTTTTGAAATCTGTAACTTTGCCCTTCACTGTAAATTACGCTTAGGTTGAACCACACGCAGTTAGTGTTTGGCCGAATATTGTCAATTTCATCGGGCAGCGTGTGATGCAGCTCAAACTGAGACCATCCATAAGCCCTGTGGAAGGCCAGTGAACCCACAGATAAATCCAGATCACTCCCCGTTCTGTAAATCGGCGTGCCGGGCAAACAGCTCTTTTAAGCAGGGAAATGAAGGGAATAAAAAACAAACAAGTGGGAAGCTCTGTGAGACAATACCCTGTGAGCAAGCTGAATGAAAGCACCTGCCTTCCTCCCTCAGCCCAAGCCAGCTTGCTTAATAAATTAGACTGCTTGTTTGTTATAAGCACCTTTTTAAAAGGTGAGTGTAGACAGCTGCACTCCAGATAATGACACTAAGCAGAGCTGTTGCTACCAAGCCACACTAGAGATAAGGCTGCTTTCCCAGAAATCCATTTTGGGGCAGGGTAAATTGAAAGTGCATACTTCTCAGGTAATAGGTAATAAACATTCCGTTTTTGGAGCGTTCTATATTGAGTTTCTGCACCTGGTCGCTGGAAGGCTATGGTGTCAGCACCAAGCCTGCAGATTGCTTTGTATATCAACCGCCCCTGTTTTTCCCCAGTAAAATACCATTCCTGACTTGGCCGCCAGCTCCTTCCTCTTTCTTGGTGGAAATCTACTGCCTTCTTAAACTGGTGCATGGAAAATTACATGGTCAGCGCCACACTTGGGGCTAGAAAAGCACACATCCCACAGTGATTTCAAACGATCCAGCCTTTCATCATTAAAAAATAAATTCTGTGGGCGAGGAGAAAAGAAGAATCGTGAGGCCCCTAAGCAGGTGACTCATTTCAGACAGAAATGACAAAGCCATTTAGGAACAGATGGGTTGACAGGACACTTAGCAAATGCTGCTTTTAATTCTTTCCTGCACTCATTCATTCATTCAACAAAAATTCCTCCAGGCTTACGGAGCACGGGGCACCACTGTAGACACTGGGGAAGTAGCTGCCAAATACAAAATAAAACCCAAAAAATCCCTTCTTGCCTAGAGCTTCCACTCTACAGGTGGAGACAGACAGGAAACCGATAAGGAAACTAGGCGTTATGGGGTAAAGACAGTTGGGGAGGGGCAGGAGGAGGGGCTGCCTTGTTGGAAAGGTGATCTTAGAGCCAACAGGGAGAGAAGGTGCAGAGGGGGCTCTGTGGTTACCTGGGGGGAAGATGGTCCTTCCAGGCAGAGGGAGTGGGAAGGGCCTAGGGGGAAGTAGGGCCAGCCTGAGCCTGGGAGCCATGTGGCTGCGGACATGGAGTAAATGAGGATGAGCAGGTGAGAGGTGAGGCAGGTACACTGAAGCCAGGCGGCCACCAGGAGCACCTTGACTTTGCCTCTCAGTGGGATGACAGTCACTGCTCTGTGCCGAGGAAAGTCATGACTGGACTTGCTTTTTGCTAGACACACTTTGAGGCCAAGGGGGAGCAGGGAGAGGAATGTTGACATCGTTGGGGTGTAGGATGGTGGAGCAGGGGACGGACATGGTGGAGTGGGAGCAGAGGCCCGGATCTAGCTAGGTGTCAATGGGGATGTTACTGATAGAAAGACTCTACGATTCCTCCAGGTGGTGCATACCCTCAACATCAGCCCATGGATGGATGTTCCCGGACCCCAGGAGTCTCACCATAAATTCTCCCTGGGACAGCCTGTGGGTGGCAGTGGTCGCCATCTGTCCTTGGCTGGCAGGTGCCTGGAGCTGTGGCAGTGTCATTCGCAGCAGCCCCAGGATTAGGCTGTTATCTCTGTTTACCAACAGGAAGGGACACATGGTGAAGGATTCAAACTGATACAGGAGCCGTGGATTGCCACCTGCCTCTTCTCCTATGCCCGTCATGAGTACACACACCAGTCCTGTCTGCTGGCCAAGCCCCCTTGCTCCCAGGTGGGAGAACAATGTGTAGAAGCACAAATTATAAACCAACTCTTGTTTTCTCTAAAGACAGTCTGTTTTTCAGATCATGGTTAGGAATGAGTAGACGGTAAGTCTCAAAGTCTTCAGGGGCTTATTATACAGGGCTTATCAGAGTAAAACTAGAAATTACAACAGCTCAACATGGAAGAAAGGTTTCCTTCCTACTCCCAAACTTCAAACGGAGTCCGAGGGTTAGGTTGTGGGCGTATCTTTTGGGGTGGCCACAATTCAACCCATTCCAGCTAACTTGACTGAGTACTGATGCCTTTTAAACAAGCAATGGAGTGATCATCAGAGATGAAGAAGCAATTTAAGCTCAACCCTCAAGTGCAAACCCTTCCAAAGCAAACATCCTAGGAGGTGCTACTTAAATTAACCTCGGAGATGATTAACCTGGGTTTTGCACCACTGCCCTGAGCCGTTTTCCACTGAACAGAACGTAATTCTTTGTTATGTTTCTCAAGATGCTGCTTTTCTACACTGCAGTTATTTCAGGCATGACTCATGTTAAAATGAGTATGATAAGATGTCTTGGTAAAACCCCTGGGAGGCTTTGAGTAGAGAGTTTTTAACAGTAGCTCCCCCAAGCAAGGCAGCTGGAGTGGGTTGAATGGTTGCCCCCCAAAAGACCATCCCTGTCCTAACCCTTGGACCCTTATTTGGAAAAAGAGAGTTGACAGATGTAACTAAGTTTGAGATCTCAAAATGAGATCACCCTGGATTACACAATGGGTCCTAAAGTCAATGACAAGTGTCCTTATAAGAGACAGCAGAGAAGACACAGACACAGAGGGAAGGCCATGTGAAGGCCGAGAATGGAGTGATGCAGCCACAAACCAAGCAATGCCTGGAGCCACGAGAAGCTGGAAGAGGCAAGGAAGGGACATTTCTTTAGAGGGAGCAGGGCCCTGCCCACACCTTAGCTTCAGACTTCCAGCCTCCAGAACTGGGAGAGAAGCGAAGTCTGTTGTTTGAAGCCACCCAGCTGTGGCACTTTATTACAGCAGCACGGGAAATGCATACAGCCTCCAAAAGAGAACACAGCCCTTCTGAGAGCTTGATTCCAGACATGCAAGACCCTGAGCCCACCGCGCCTGGGTTTCTGCCTACAGAACCGTGAGATAATCCATGGGTGTTGTTTTAAGCCACTCCAATTGCAATAGGAGAGTGAGGATGTCATGTGAGTGACCAGTAAGGCATGTGGCCCAACCAGACAGCCAGGGAAGACCTTTAACGAGTAACTTGAGGCTGAGAGTGAGGTGGTGAGTCGTGGAGAAAGTCCCAGCTCAGGGTTCACTGTGGACCAACAGCTCTTTACTGTGGGGTCCTACCTTCCTGGAGAATTTCCTGGAGAGTATAAGGCCTGACGTGGGTCTTCAAATATCTCAACAAGAATAATAAATCCCTCCAGAAAACCATATTACTCCACTTTCTTTCCAAAGGACATTCAAATCTGTTGACATGCTTGCTCTAAAACAGTCTCCAGTGATATTAAACAAATTGGCGGCTCTCAAAATACCTTGGGTGAGGACCAATAAGTGTTGTATGCGCTTTACATGCTGATAATCACACCGAACCCACAGCATTTGTCTGATGCCTAGTGGGCTCAGCTTTGCCCAAGGCCCTGGTCCAAGGACCTCTGAGGTACACAGCCTCGTCACTCAGAGAGGAGAGCCCGACTCAATGCCAAACAAAGGCCAAGGGATTCTGCACATGAAGACAAAACAAAGTCTTCCTTCTCAACTAGAGAATGGCTTACCTAAGAAAAAAATCAACTGGAGGGGAAAAAGAAAGTGAGGATGTCAGCGTTTAA
This sequence comes from Rhinopithecus roxellana, assembly GCF_007565055.1. NCBI lineage: Eukaryota > Metazoa > Chordata > Mammalia > Primates > Cercopithecidae > Rhinopithecus > Rhinopithecus roxellana. The sequence continues at coordinate 54,228,856 of NC_044561.1, forward strand.
CAGGAATCTTGAAACTTTGACAGGAAGGGCGACCCTTCTCATTCAATCTGAAATGTACACAGACAGGTCACAGATATATTCCAAATACATTTTTAAATTGCTAAGTATGTTTAAAGAAGATTTTAAAGTAAAACTCAATGGACCAGTTTATACACTGCAACTTCATTACGTTTTTCCAACCACGCAGAGCTAAGCTGAAACTCAATTATACTGAAGCTTAAACACAACTATTACCAGTGTTATTCTATCCCAAAGAACGAGCCAGGTCTAAGCTGATGTTTCCTCCTGTTGTGACAATAAGAACTTTCCCCATTGTCTTGCACCTTTCCCCTTCTTGCTCCATTTCCAGCTCTCCATCACGCAGGGAAGGCAGATTAGAGTTCGCTAGAAACACAATACCTGAGACATAAAGGCCTCGTGCCTACCTGCCTAGGAGTACAACTCAGATGTACTCCTTTCTAATAAGGAGTGGCAACGGAGCTTGCAAGCTGAAGAAAATATAACTTGGGTGTGATTAACAAGAGCTTAGGCTAACACATGCCTGCTTCTGTAATTATATTGTTTGTCTAGAGAGAAAAAACAAAAGAACAATAAATCATCCAGTGGTGCATGATTGGCTTAGTTCTTTGTCTCTCTCTCACTGAGAAACTCACAATGAAGTTCTTCCAGGCAGAGGTCGCAACCCAACCTGCCCACCATTCTCCCTGACACCTGTCACTGACCGAGATGACTGGCACATGCAAGAAGCACATGGGCCCCTGCAAAATCTCTCAATTCATTTTACTGTTTCTTGGTGAATTGACTTCTATTACCTCCCTTTTCTCTACCCGTATTAGTTTCCTAAAAACCACTACAAGTTAGCAGCTTAAAACCACACATGGCTGGGCGTGGTGGCTCACGCCTGTGATCCCAGCACTTTGGGAGGCCAAGGCGGGCAGATTACGAGGTCAGGAGTTAGAGGCCAGCCTGGCCAACATGGTGAAACCCTGTCTCTACTAAAAACACAAAAATTAGCCAGGCGTGGTGGCACGCGCCTATAGTCCCAGCTACTCAGGAGGCTGAGGCAGGAGAATCACTTGAACCTGGGAGGCGGAGGTTTCCGTGAGCCGAGATCGCACTACTGCACTCCAGCCTGGGCAACAGAGCAAGACTCCGTCTCAAAAACAAAACAAAAAAATGTACTATCCTACAGCTCTGGAGGCTGGAAGCTCCAGAATCAGCCTCGCTGGGCTAAAATTAAGGTGTTGGCAGAGCTGGTTCTTTCTGGAGGCTTTAAGGGTGAATCGTTCCTTTGCCTTTCCAGCTTCCAGAGGCTGCCCACGTTCCTTGGCTCATGGCCCCTTTGTCCATCTTTAAAGGCAGCAGCAAAACCCAAGTTTTCTCCACCTTCCATCGTCACATCACCTTTTCTGACTTGGACGCTCCCAAGTTCCCCTCATAAAGTCCCTGTGATTACACTGGGCCCACACAGATCACCCAAGACCATCTACCCCCCTCAAGATCCTTCACACAATCACGTCTGCAAAGTTCCTTCTGCTGTGTCAGGTGACACATTTGCAGCTTTGGGAATATTACTCTGTCTACTTCCTCTCCCACTGCATTGGCCAGCACAAAGCTGAGACATCTCACAAGAGTGAGCCCTGATCTGGGATTCGAGAAGTATGGTCACTAGAAGTCAGACAGAAATCTGTCCACCTGCACTGTAGGTGTCATCCCAGTATTCAAATGTCAGCTAAAAAGCTCTAGGGTGTCTGCAGATGCCATCAGCCCAGCTTCGACAATGACCATATCCGTGTGGGCCTGTGTGTTTACCCACTGCAAGTCTAAACAGCTGTCACCAAAACGCCCCAGATCTATCCCCTGTCTCTGCCCTATTGCTCCCCCTGGTCCAAGACACCACAGTCTCTCCTGGGGACACCTACAGCAGCTGCCTGAACAACCTTCCCATTTCCTGCGGGGCCCGCTGTAGCCCCTGGCCCATGCAGCAGCCAGTGACCTCCCCAGAAGGTACACCCAGTCCCATCAGTTCCAGCTCAGAAGCCCCCACTGGCTTCCCAGCACATATGCAGTTAAATTCGAGGCTTAAGTGGCCTCACAGCCCACATCCTATGACCCTAGCTCCCTCTCCAACCCCATCTCACTCCTCATCTGCTTAGTTCATCCTCCCTATGCCCAAAGTTTTCTCTTCAGTTCTTCTTATGACACTGGGTCTTCTTTAGGCCTCTGGCCTCAGCGGTTCCTTCTGCTGAATCCACCTCCAGGCCCCACCCTTCTGGCCTGGGGTGGAGTGTGTTGACTTTCATCACCAGCCATTCTATCCTCCTCCAAGGCAACTTCCGACTGCCTTGAGGAAGCTGGATGTCATGTCTCCCCAGGTTTCACATGCCGAAGTCCTAACCTCAAGTACGTTAGAATGAAACTATGTTTGGACATGGGGTCACTGCAGATGTAATTAGTTGAGATGAGGTCATTAGGGTGGGCTTTAATTCAACATGCTGGCATGCTTATAAAAAGGGGAAACTTAGACATGGACATGAACACAGGGAGAACACCCTGTGAAGACAAAGGCAGGAATCGGAGCAATGTGTCTACAAGCCAAGGAGCACCATAGATGGCTGGCAACCCAGCAGAAGCTGGGAAAAGGCCTGGAGGAGATTCCCCTTCACAGCCTCAGGAAAACTAACCCAGCTGACACTTTGATCTTGTACTTCCAGCCTCCAGAATGATGAGACCAAAAAAATGTCTGTTTTGTTGTTGTTGTGGTTGTGGTTGTGGTTGTTGTTGTTTGAGATGCAGTCTTACTCTGTCACCAGGCTGGAGTACAGTGGTGCGATCTCGACTCACTGCAACCTGTGCTTCCCAGGTTCAAGCGATTCTCCTGCCTTAGCCTCCGAGTGGCTGGGACTATAGGCATGTGCCACCACACGCAGCTAATTTTTTTGTATATTTAGTAGAGCCGGGGTTTCACCATATTGGCCAGGATGGTCTCGATCTCTTGACCTAGTGATCCGCCCGCCTCGGCCTCCCATAGTGCTGGGATTACAGGTGTGAGCCACCACGCCAGGTCAAATGTCTGTTGTTTAAGCCACCCAGTCTGTTATGGCAGCTCTAGGGAGCTGATATGCTGGGAAGGCTACCATTGTATTTTCTGATCCCCTGCGAGGACTCTAGAAGAGTAGGCCCCCAACTCAATGCACTTGCGTGAGGTTTGGATGGTGGAGGTGAGTGGAAGCAGGTGGCTCTGTTGCTGCTTCTTGGCTGCTGCTCTTGGGTGGCCCAGCTGTGGCAGCACTGGGGGTTCCTACAACAGTGTTGAGAGTCTTCATTTTGTGAGTGTCATGAGGCAGTTCCCATGGTTACGGGCAGACTGCTCCCAGACCCCTGGATCCAGCCTGTAACATGTTCGTGTGTGTGTGTGTGTGTCTGTGTGTGTGTGTGTTTGTGTGTGTGTGTGTGTGTGTGTGTCTCTGTGTGTGTGTTTGTATGTGTGTGTGTGTGTGTGTGTGTGTGTGGAGAGAGATGGAGTCTCACTATGTTGACCAGGCTGGTCTCAAACTCCTGGGCTCAAGTGATCCTCCTATCCTCCCACCTTGGCCTCTTAAAATGCTGGGATTACAAACATGAGCCGCTGTGCCTGGCCTGTCACACATTTTTTTTTGAGCCAGTCTCGCTCTGTCACCAGACTGGAGTACAGTGGTGCGATCTCGGCTCACTGCAACCTCTGCCTCCCAGATTCAAGTGATTCTCCTGCCTCATCCTCCCAAGTAGCAGGGACTACAGGTGTGCACCACCACACCCAGTTAATTTTTGTGTTTTTAGTAGAGACAGGGTTTCACCATGTTGGCCAGGAGGTCTCGATCTCTTGACCTCGTGATCTGCCTGCCTCGGCCTCCTAACGTGCTGGGATTACAGGCGTGAACCACTGTGCCCCACCCTGTCACACATTCTTGAGCCGGTGGCTACTACCCTAGCTAATGGTTCCTGACTTTCTTGACAGCAGCTGTGAGCACGGTTCCCGGCAGCCCACTGGGGTGTGATTTGGGGAGCTGCTGCAGAGGCCTGGCCTTCTGAGGGATTCTGAAAGCACCTAATACCCTGCATTAAATCCTGTTCTGCTCAACTTAGCCAGAAGGACGGCCTTTTCTGCAGGTGGACACTGGCAGCCTCACATTTAGAAACAGATGCTGCTTTCCTCATGGACGCCATCCACTCTTCCACCACCCTCCCTCTCACTGAGTTGTTTTCTGTTGCACTCACTGGTATTTAAATGTGCTGCGTTTACTTGTTTGTTTGTGCACTTTTTGCCTGAATTGTGACCTCCATGGAAACATCGACCTTGTCACTGGGCCTCTCTTCTGACATCCTCATGCCTAGAACAGCACTTGGTGCAGTGGCCGCTTTGGGGTATTTATGGAAGAAGAGAGAGAGAAAAGGAACTTCTAAGTTTGGCTTCTCCTTGAAGCAGCTTCCAAAGGTGTTTCTAGAACACTTAAAATATGTGAAAATAAGGGCTACCTGGGTTATATGTTAAATGAATTATGCTAAAGAAGACTCAGCAGTTGCTAACTTTTCTCCTCTGCTCTTAAATATCCCGTTCTGCTGTTTCAAATTAGAAACTCAGAGTTCCAAAACAGTGAGATCGTTTACTTCTTTTTCTAAAAAAAAAAAAAAAAGTCCTTGGAATAACGGAAGTACTTTAAGAATCTATGGGGCAAGAATAGAAGCTAGTCATCATTGTCTGTATAAGCCAAAAATAAAATCCTAATGCCCCACAGCTATCTGAATGGACCCCACCTCTTGGCCAAGGGCCTTCCAGAGTTAACCCGAAAATCTAGTTTAGGACAGGACGGGAAGCGGGGGTCAGACATGCCTCATCACCCCAACATCAACACAGACCTTAAGTCTGATAAGAAACACGTACAATATCTTATTTCTGAAGCCTGCTACCTCGAGGCTTCCTCTGTATGACGAAACCTTGGTCTCCACAAGCTTTCATCGTAACTCAGACATTCCTTTCTATTGACAGTAACTCTTCCAACCAATTGCCAATTGGAAAATGTTTACACGTGCTTATGACCTGGAAGTCACTCTGCCTCTGCCACCAACTTTGAGTTGACGCCCTTTCAGACAGAACCAATGTACATCTTGCAAATATTGATTGATGTCTCATGTCTCCCTACAATGTATGAAAGCAAGCTGTACCTGACCACCTTGGGCACGTGTCCTCAGGACCTCCTGAGGCTGTGTCACGGGCACGTCCTTAACCCTGGCAAAATAAAACTTTCTAAATTGACTGAGACATGTCCCCGATACTTTTGGGTTCACATCTGTCACTGAGATGGTAACTATGGTCGTTTGAATACCCCTCACATTATCCTCATCTACTCACAGCAGCCCTATTCATCTGGCAAATTGAGGGATATCACTTGGAATATTATGTTTTTATTAAAAATACGATTTTGGTTTTCTAAGGGATGCTCTGGGCTGCTCTAAACCAGGGTCTGCAGGGCCCACCGGTTTCTGCAAATGAGGTTTCACTGCCACTCAGCCAGGTCCGTTTGTTTACATATTGCTTAGGCTCCTTCCTAGAGCTGAGTTGTTGCGTCAGGGACCACATGGCCTTCAGAGCCTAAAATATTTACCCTCTGGCCCCTTAAGAAAATGTTTGTCAGCTCCTACTCTAAATAAAACCCCTGGCCACATGGCTCTGGCGCTGCCTAAAGTCTTTGCTGTGCCCTTTGCGGATATGCTAAGGATGAACTGAGCTCAGAGCCGGCCAGTTTCAGGCTCCTTCCTGAAGCTATAGGAACCTGGAATTCTCAGCCCATGTGACCAGTACTGGCCAATGAAATGCAAGCGGAACTGACCTGCGCCTCCAGGCTGAGGCAGTGAAACGCCCCTGAGCCTTTCCCCAGTCTCACTCTTCTCCCCCACAGCAACCAGCAAACTTCCGGAGAGCAGAGCCAGTGTCCCTGCACGGGGTAGAGCGCAGACTCCGCCACTGCTGACCTATGATGGGCTTGCAGTGAGCAAGAAATCAGCTGTGCATATTATGGCACTAAGATTTTAGGGTTGTTTGTTACAGCACAATAAGCCTAGCTCATTCTGACTAGGATGGTAGTCTTTTTGCTGTCATAATTAATTTGCATTTCTCAGAGTTTAAAAGGGTGCACTGCCCCCTCCCCGATCTCAGGTGGGCATTTTTGAACTTAACTAGATAACAAAACACAGCTAAGATCAGTCCTTTTCTCCAGCAAAGATGGCAATGCTTTAATACCTCTGAGCATGTTAAAGATCCTCCGAGACTCTAGCCTCTGCTGCAAAAACACATACAAATACCTACTACTACTGCTGCTGTGATGATGACAGCAATGGTGAGAATATTTTAAATATACCAGGCGCTGTGGCAACTGCTTTCCAAATATTGTCTTATTTAATCTGATCATTACCCTATGAGGTAGGGAGTGTTCTGATTCCCATTTTATAAATAAGGAACCTGAGGCTTAGAGAGCATCAGTGACTTGTTCAAGGTCACCCACAGCTGTCAAGTGATAGAACTTGGATAAAAACCCAGACTCCTTTAATGGAGTATGGAGGGAGGTCAGAAAACATAGGAAGTAAGGGATTGTGATTGACAGCGTGTCCTTGCAAAGGGACAGGTTGAGAGACACAAAGGCAGCTGTCTGAGGTGTGCTATTCGCCAGCTTCAGGAGAGAAGTGGCAGGCTACCTCCAGCTATCCAGCCAAGGAAGCTTGGGGACATGTTAGTTCCTGCCTTCATTTCCATCAGCAACCTCAAAGCCACCCCTTGAGATGATGAAAATAACATTGTTTGATAAAGAGTTGATACTCTCAATCCTACGAAAATGTGGATTAAAGCATCTTACTGATTTATTTCATCTGAAACAAAAGAGCTGTTAAAGTGAACTAACTATGGCCTGAGAAGGAGTCAGTACTTTTTTTTTTTTTTTTTTTTTAAGATGGAGTCTTACTCTGTTACCCAGACTGGAATCCAGTGGTACAATCTCGGCTCACTGCAGCCTCCGCCTCCCAGGTTCCAGTGATTCTATTGCCTCAGCCTCCCGGGTAGCTGGGATTACAGGCACACACCACCAGGCCCAGCTAATTTTGGTATTTATAGTAGAAACGAGGTTTCACAAGTTGGCCAAGCTGGTCTCGAACTCCTGACCTCAGGTGATCCACCCACCTTGGCCTCCCAAAGTGATTACAGGCATGAGCCACTGCGCCCAGCCAGGACTCCATACTGCTGTTTGAGTTCTTGTGGATGAACTGCAACCTAGCTTAATAGGTAGACAAGATTGAAAACCTAACTTAGGAGAATGCGCCTGTAACAGGCTGAGTCTTGGCCAAGCCCAGCGGCTGTACTTCAACCACTCATACACTGCTGAGTCTTCAGGCTGTGTTCAAATAAGGCAAACGCCATACTGCAACCAATCCAGCTGTCCTGTATGTCACTTCCAATTTCTGTGTATCATTTCCCTTTCTTTGTCTATAAATCTTTCACCACATGGCTGCATGGTAGTCTCTGCTGTGACTCTGGGGGCTGCCCGATTTGCAAATCGTTCATTGCTCATTAAACTCCTTTAAATTTAATTCAGCTGAAAATTTTCTTTTTCAAAGCTAAGTAAGAATTTGCCAACGTGATACATAAACTTAATCATTTCTTCCAACTAGATTGCATCCCCGAGTCTCCCCTTTTGGGAAATTTCAGAACCTACACTGCCGCCCAGCTCTCTGCCTTCCTATGACTCAGCCCCCGCCACGCTGCACCTCATTCACGGCCCAGGCGTCAGGGACAGGGCAGGGGTAAGGGGGGTTCATCCCCCTGATAATAAGAAACCCAGTACTCTTCCTACCTTCTTGGTAGAAATCGCCTCTCTGGGACTTGACTTCGTGACAGCCGCCTTTCCTATGGCGTACAATCATTTCTCGTGTTTGAGTGGCTTTGGTTTGCTTTGGAATGTGTGGTAGGAAGTTGCATGAAATTTATTAAATAACCAGGATCTCCTGTTACCTGATCAAGGCCTCTATAGAAAACCATTGCCCCGGGAGAAGGGATGATGGCACCTCAGACATCTTCCCATGTGAATCGTGATGGCAATGTCTCCCCTGCCCTGAGACGGCAAGACTGAGAATCAGGAGAGGTGGTTCTCATTATCCTGAAAGCATTTTAGCTTGGATGTGGCCACTTTGAGGACTATAACTCTAAGCACCCTAGTTCATGTTCTGTGATTATCAAAATATCTTCCGAACCCTGGACAGACCATGACATCGTTAAGCCAAGTATTGTGAAGTCACGTGGAGGTGGTGTCAGATACAGAGCAGAGAACATTTGAGAGGTACTGGGTTGTCTGGGGGGAACTCTGGGCTCCAGAAAGGTCCACATCTGCAGGGAGAAAGTCCCGTGGTTGATTCTGGAAATCCAAACTCTTACGAGAGCCAACCACCAGCTTCCACTTCACTGTAATTACCCAGGCAAAGTGAGTGAACAATCTGAGCCTCCCCATAAAACTAGCCCTCTAATTGTTGTGGTTTAACAGCCTCAGACCTCAGGCTGGGTGGAGAGGAGGGCAGGCCTCACAGAAGCCAGACACAGCCACCCCCGCAGGCAGCCAGGAGCCAACACAGTGCAAATACAACCGGCTCAGTCCTACAGCTCCTGTTCGGTTTACCGAGAATACCACCTCCAAAGCCATTCACAAGCGTGAGGTCACTCCAGTGAGAAAACAAGTAAAGCTGAGCTGTTGACAAAAATATCCCCAACCATCTAACCAAATAGTAAGCCCAGCATTATTCTATTCCAGTAAAAACCCAATGACATAGGCTAGGGCCACAGTTACTATCCCTTTGGTTGATGATTGCACTGAGGTTTAGGAAAGTCCTACGGCTTATAGGAGGTCAGACAGCCACAGCAGCAGCCCCGGGCAGCCCGGGGCCAGGTTCTAAACCAATGCACAGCCCACATGCCTTTTTCAAAACTAAAAAGGAAGCACACTAGCACCTTCTCCTCCATTCTAAACTCCTGTCACTTCCTGGGAGACCAGGTAAGGCTCTCCTGGATGTCTTCACAGAGTAGGCTTCATACGGGGTCAGCCTTGACCTCCATTCATGCAGACAGGCATGGCAAAACAAAGCCTGAACACAGCGTTCTGGAAGTTCCTAGTTAGGGCTGGTGATGGACGACGGCCCTGAGAAGTTCATTCTGTTTGAACAAAAGAGGCTGTGTCAATTTCAGAACCATTTATCTCTTAAATCATGCATAGTAATGTCCTCCATGCCTGTCTCGTGGAGGATCATCCAAAGGGTGATAGCATCAGAGCTTTGATCTTGGATTTTTGTGTCATCTGTTCTGCCAATTTCTGATTCATTCCTCTCAACAGTTTTGCCACCGTCTTTTCCTGGATCAGGTAAAGCAAAATCCAGATCAGCCCAGGCCTGTTTGCAAACAGAAATGCAGAAATGCTAAATCTCAAAGATTCTGTCCTGCCCAAGGAGTGTCCTTACTTTACACAGAAATGGAGCGAAGCCTCCTGAACCTGCGACATGGGCTCGTGTGCACCCGCGACATGGGCTCGTGTGCACCCTGAACCCAAAGCTGCTTTCTGGGCTCACCATGTAGTCTCTCTACCTGAAGCCCCCACCCAGCCCCACCCTGTGATGCCCACACTATGGGTCCACCTCGCAGTGCTGACATTCATCCCCCCTTTGAGGACGTTCTGAGTGTCAGGGTCTGGGCTTACACCTTTGCAAGGGCGTGTTTGTTGTGACTCTAACTTTCTTCTAATGGAAACTGAACTCTTATGTCTAATGGAGATGATGGCGATGTCAAGCACCCCCTTCACTTTTTTGTGGATGACCAAAACCTCATGCATAGGGACCCAGCCCACTGCCTTATGCAGGGTGGTGGGCATGCAGAAGTGTTTGTGGGCTGGATTTGAAAAGCTCCCACTTCAAGGATTAGGGGTCCATTAAATCGTGTGTTGTAATGTCAGAGCAGAAGGTTGAATCAGAGAGAATCTGAGAGGAGAAATTGCAAGCATCGCTGCTGATTGCTTTGCCTTGTGTCTGGTGGTATCGCTGTGCCTGAATCCACATCACTAACAATGGCCAGCTGTCTTATGCCACCTACACTCGTGGTCAGGGGAGGCAAGGTCTGACATCAGAAAGGAGGGCAAGAGGTCTAGGAAGGCAAAACCAGCATCCCCTCTGAGAAGAGAGAACCGGCCTTCCTGCAAGGTCTACCCTTGGTGGCCCTACCCAAGGCCCACGTGACCTCTCTTCCCACTGAGCCCTCTAATCTCCCCACAGCACCCATCTACACCCCCTTATGGGCCCAGCCACCATCTTCCTAATATTGCCTTCATTGACGGGCAGTGCTCATCACAGCTGCTAAGAGAGTGAGCAGCTTACGTCAGCATAGCCTGTCGGTAAATGCTAGGTGATTGAAGGAAGGAAGGAAGGAAAAAGGAAGGATGATGTGTTCTCACATCTGTCTGCTAAAACAATAAAAAGTCACTGCTTTTGTCATGCTGTGATCACCAAGCCCCCTTTCCTGCCCTTAACTCCAGGAAGCTGGACTCCAGCTCAATCCTGCCCTTACACAAAGGCAAGCCCAGTGGGCCCTTAGCATGTTGCTGGTGGTGTTGTCCTTGTTAACCCGAGTGTTGGGGCTGCTGGGAGAGGGACCCAGAGAGAGACCAGTGGCTTAGAAGGGCCCAGACCCAGCCAGTCTCCAACAGCACGTGAGGACGGAGAAGAGGAGGTTGTCCTGCTGGGAAGGGTGAGCACAGCCTCCCCAGAGAGGTGTGAGGCAGGAACAGGTGTGTTTCCGCCCACCTGCGCTCACGCCCCTCCGCAGGGTCCCAGCCTGCATTTTATGCCCCAGCCTTGTCTTCAGGGCTTCCCACCCCTTTCACTTTGTCCATTAGAGCCCTTAGCCCGGTAATGATGGTTATTTGAAACTCCCCATCTGATCATTCCAACCTCTCTGCCACATCTGAGTCAGTTTTGGGGTCAGCGGTTTGCTCTGTGACCTCAACTCCCTGACAGATCTAAGAATGGCTGCTTTGGGATTTGGTCGGGCTCTTTTCTTATTGTGTGTATAGGAGTGATGACGTCCAGGCTCTTCACATGCCAGACCAGAAACTGCAAATGTCCCTATTCTTTCCATTCCCAGAATCCGCTCACCTTCTGATATCTATGGCATTGCCTCTGAAGCTCTGATGACCGTGAACTCCACGTGGGGGCCCTCTCCCTTCCCCACTCTCCGTTTCTATGTTTGCAACCTCTGTTAGGTCTACTGAAAGGCTCTTTCCTCTAACAGAGCTTTCCCTGACACTCTGACTAAAACTTTGGATGCCCCCGCTCCATCCCCATCTTGACACCTCAGATGCACGTCAGTCCCGTCATTGAGCACTGTCTTCTGAGACGGAAGGCACCTTGAGCACAGAGCATGGGCCTGGTCATCTTCCCTCTCCTAAGAGTGGATGTCTCCTAAGACAAAATATTAGCAAGATAAATATCTATGACTTTAGTATCTCAATACAGCTGCTTGGGGTGGAAATTAAGAATGAGGACATGGATCAATATAAAAGAAATCACTGAATTGTGGCATTGGGAATTATCTTAAGAATTTGAGAAAGGGGCCTGCCACAGTGGCTCACGCATGTAATCCCAGCATGTTGAAAGGTCTAGATGGGAGGATCACTTGAGTCCAGGAGTTCAAGGTCAGCCTGGGCAACATGACAAAACCCCATTTATACAAAAAATACAAAAATTAGCTGGGCTCAGTGGTATGCACCTGTGGTCCCAGCTACTTGGGAGGCTGAGGTGGGAGGATCGTGTGAGCCCCAGGAGTTCAGGGCTGCAGTGAGCCGTGATCACACCACCATACTCCAACCTAGGCAATAGAGTGAGACCCCATCTCAAAAAATGAAACAAAACAAACTAACAAAAACAGAATTTGAGAAAAGGAAAAGAGCAAAGTAGAGAGGCAGGAGAGACAAGGGGGCAGAGAGCTGAAAACCGTGAAGGGAGATGGGAAGCTGGAACCCAGCAAATGGCCCGTGAAGGATGCTTTTAAGCACAGAAATACGTTTCCCAAAGTGGTTGGTGTTACTGGAGCATAAATGCTCCAGGTCCCCAAGCCACTGGCCAAATCTGCACACACACACACAATGCTTTGTGTGCCTCATGTGTGAGTGTTTTATAATGGAGTGTATTTATAATGAACTCCATGTCTCAGTAGGCACAGAAAGAAATGGAGATTGTGCGTGTGTGCAGGTGATGAGATAGTTCCTAAACAGAACCAACTCAGACAAAGCAGGAATTCAGAGGAATTGGACTTCCCGTGACCAGCAGAGTGGGTTTGATGCAGCCTAGCATTTAAGAAGCCGAGTTACCACAGTTGACATCTGTGAACAGACGCATGAAAGAACAAATGAATGAACTCACGCAACATTCAGAGAGGGTTTGATGTGTGGGCTCCATTTGTCAAGACTGGCCATGGGATAGAGCGTCAAAGAAATACCAATCGAGGCAGAAGCCGTATGGAGAAAGGAGGCCCAGGCAGGTCTGTCTGTTCCGTTGTATTTTGCAAAGCAGACTTCATCTGCCCCAGACAGGGAGAACTGGTAGGGATTTACAGCTACAATCTGTCAGCCATGGGCTAGGCAGCGATGCAGATGAAAAACAAAGACAATCTGACCACTGGATTCCTGGCCAGCCTCCTGTGTGGGTCTTCTGGGAACCCAGGGTGACTGGTCCTCTCTGGAGGACAGAGCCTGGGCTCAGGAATGGCCAGGAGTGGGACCACCTGCCTAGGTCATAAGCCCACCCTCACCTGTGTGCCAGCCTAGACTGGCCCTGCTGCCCAAAGTTGATTAACTTGGGATTAGATCTAAAGAGTCAATCTTCCTCTCTCTCTCTCTCTCTCTCTCTCTCTCTCTCTCTCTCTCTCTCTCTCTCTTTCTCTTTCTCATTGCTATTATTTCTTACCTGGAGCCAAAGTTCTGAGAAGCCTGCACCCTCATATCCCATCTGTAAATCTTCTAGCCAGATGTCCCTTCGATAATCGCATTATACAATGCAAGAAAGAAACCCAAGATGTTCCCCCAAATACATAATACAATGTTAATGTAACTGCTGGGAGACATCACCAGAGAGTGCATGGAAACTCTACAAAAGCAAAGCAAATCCAAACAAAAAACCCTCTGCACAAGGCCAAGGAGCTGAAGTGAGTTAAAATGAAACATCAGTAATATTGTTTGGGAAAACAAAGAATCATATAACACATGGCTTCTAAAAGAAATTTATTGAATGCTTTCAGACAACTTGAACAACAGGGCTTGGCAGATTAACAGCCGTAACTGTACCTGCGGGTGTATATCAAGTTCAGACATCTGATGCCAGGTCCCAGGCCCTGGGAAGGCCAGAAGGCCCAATATTAGACATAATCATTCTTGCTTAATGCCGTTTTCAAAGCCCATGTAATTCATTGCTGGGGTTGTATTTCATGTTTAGGTTGTCTGGCTTTCTTTGTTCTTAAGAAAACAAGCAACCAATACCAGCAGGCCAAACATTCTTTAGAATCAATGAAACCATAGAATGTTACCACTGGGAGGCATCTTGGAAATTCAGACTCCAATTCTTCTGTTTTTCAGAAAAGCTAACTGGGGCTCAGGGAAAGAAAGCAAGTGGTCTCTCGGGCCAGAGGAAGGAGGAATCCGAAAGAAGGAAGGAATAGCCCTTGGTAAAGAACCGGACTCCAGAGGGCACACAAAATACTGCTTCCTGGTTTCACACCACCTAGACTTCATGATAACAATGACACCCATTGTGTGATTTTTATTTCCAGTTTACTAAGATCTCTCAGTTGGAATTTCTTTTGACATTCACAATCTGTCTCTAAATGCATGGATATGACCTACATATTTCAGAGTAGGAAACCAAGATGTAGCGAGATTGGACCAGGATTCCAAGGATTGGGGCTTAGTTAGTCACATCCTTTTCAGTTTTGAGAGTTGAATGATCACTAGTATGAACAATGACTGTCCCAGGCAAACCAGAGAGCTGGGTTACCCCACCTGTGCCCCCAGCCCATGCCAGTCCCATTCAGCCATGTGGCTCCCAATCCCACCCTCCATTGCATTAGGCCTCATATTTCTCAAAGCACTTTTATGGTTCTCTTGTGCCAAGTAACCCAGTGAGTTGGGCAGGGTGGACCTGCTATATCATTTACACAAGAAGAAATGGAGTGTTCAAAATCTGCTTTTCTGAAGCCATGTAAACCACGAGAACTGTGCAAAGGCATTAATTCAAATGCACATCCAGGGATCTTTAGTCCTGGGTACATCAGGGTACCTTGGGCCTGCTGTAGATCCGGATGTCTTAGCAAATCCAGAGTTCCTTACTCCTGCTCTAACATTCTCTTTCCCACATACCTTTACTCCACCCAGGGAAGGAGAGAGGAAGGAAATATTTAATAGATTGTAACATATGAGATCCCCCCAAAAAGTGTTTTTAAGTTAAAGAAATCAATGATGAGGGGAGGGAAGAGGGATCTACCTTCAGTTCAGCCTCCAGGCAAATTTCCAAAAGGCCGGCATGTTGGAGTCAGCTCTGGGACAGCAGCCCCATCCCACTGAGTCTTGGGGGAGATGAGAAGGGTCTCAAGTCCCAACAGTCATGGAGCCCTCAGCTAGTGGTCTCCTAAAAAGAATAAAGCCTTAGCTTGGTCAGATTGGCTCTCTGGGCCAAATGGCAACCTGAACTGGAGACCCCAAACCTGGCAGCTCATGGAAATCACTTGGAAGCAGGGGTTATCCCAGATCTGCAGAATCAGAGTCTGGTTTGAACCAACTCTCCAGGCAATTTCAATGAGCAGCCAGATGAGAAGCAGGGATTTGAACAAGACTTCATTACTATTACAATTATGTCAAGTCATTTCTAAAATCTCCCTCTTCTTTTGCATGAGCTAATGAAAGAAAACCCACTTAATACCATTTTTTACATGAACTATATGATTGTTTTTTTTTTAACAACGTAGTTTTAGGGAATTTAGGGTGAAGCATGGGTTTGGGAAGCAGGACCTGAGTTGAGACTCTGGCCTTGACCCTAATGAGCAGTGTGAGACCTCAGGCAAGACATGTGACCTTCCCAAACCTTGGTTTTCTTAACTGTGAAATGGTGGTGATGATTGAATAAGCAGTGCAGGGTAATGTGAGAGTCGAATTATATAGTTTTTATAAACTGCCTTGTGCACTGGGAGCACTTGGTAAATGGAAGCTTTCAGGAACATTGTTGTGTTGTCTCTATGCTTGGCAATGTGGGCAGTTCACAATGTGAAGGGTAATTTTTGCTTCTCTCACTGTATCACCATGTCAGCAGCCCAGTGTGAGCCAGCACAGTTGAGCATAGACTCCCTACACTCTACTCTCAGCCCTGGGGTCTAAGACAGCGTCTTGTGGGGCTGAGTCTAAGGCAACTGCAGGGGCACAGATAAGTCCTTTTATTGGCGTTTTCCCCAGCTCAGGGTCAGACACGGATGCTCTGGGGTAACTAAGGAAATCCCCTCCCACAAGTAAAGTAGGAAAATCGCCATGGCAATCCCAACCTGAAAACAACGTAGGCACGACAATGGTGCAGTGGGGGTTTAAAGGTGTGATTGGGAAAGTGTCATGGAAGTGTCTCAGCTAGATTTTGATGAATGCATGGGATTCGTGCAGGAGGTAGATATGGCAGGAAGGGCTCTCCAGGTGAAGGAACCAGCCTAAAGAAGAGCTCAGAGGTGGGTGTGGTGGGTCTGATGAGACTTCATCAGACTGGTTGGTGCTGCACCCACACTTGGGGGAGGGGAAGAATGTTGTTAGCCCTAGCCACCCCCACGCTGCCTCCCCAGCAGATTGGGGCTGCCAGGGAGCTGGGATGGGCTCCTTCCTCATCCGTGCAGGGTGTTTCATTTCACAGGACGTGGCTGACCTGAACCAAGGCCACGGCTTTGGCTCTACAATTAAGAAACCACCACAGTTCTGACTCTGTGAACAACAGAGGTGTTTATCCCAAGAGTTCTCCAAGTTAGACTGGAGGGTGCCTGTATGCTAGAAGGTTCTATGGAGGCACTGAAGAGGGGTGAAGCCACCATGATGTCAATTAAAGGTGACATCCTAGTCGTGTGGTCTTTCCGATGGACAGCACCAGAGTCAGGTCTGGATTGGTTTAAAAAGGTGGAGTTGGTTTCAAGGGCTACAAAGACAGCCTTCATAACTTTGTTTAAGACTCATTCCATATGGGTTTAATACTTACAGGTCCTGAGAGCTAGATGCTTTGCTTAGGCGCTGAACGCATTGCCTCGCCATCAGAAGCCCCGCATTCAAGACCATGAACTGTGAGTCAAATTAAACTTTGAGTGTTCCTTTTCCTGCAAGACAATGGATGCCTCAGCTGAAGAGACAGGTAAGAAGTGCAGAAAAAGAAAGCAAAGCAATCAGCGTTTCAAGATAACGATCTCATTCTGTGGAATGTGGGCTCCAGGAAGCAGGCATGAGGTCCAGTCTTTTCGTCACCTGTGTCTGGTAATTGGAAGTGCCCCTATAAACAGTGGTTCAAGGAACAAAGTAAGAGAAACTCCTCTCCATCTAATGAAAGTGAATGTTTCCATGGGGATTGTGGCTGTTAGGAGTAGCAGGGGCACTTGCTTTGGATTTAGGCTTTTGCATTTCCTTTAGCCCTTAAAAGAACATTCTCTAGGTAGAATATTTATCAGGACTGGCCCTCTTTTGAGAAAAATTGAAATATTGGCACTTAGTATCAAAAGCACAGGAGTGAGAACATGCGGTGTTTGGTTTTCTGTCCTTGAGATAGTTTGCTCAGAATGATGGTTTCCAGCTTCATCCATGTCCCTACAAAGGACATGAACTCATCCTTTTCATGGCTGCATAGTATTCCATGGTGTATATGTGCCACATTTTCTTAATCTAATCTATCATTGATGGACATTTGGGTTGTTTCTATTTTTATATTTTATTTAGAATAATGTACATCTATATTAATAAATGAGATTAACTCCAAAAAAAGCACAGGAGTGCTACTGTGCCCTCTGGGACAGTTTCACATGGAGAAAGCTTGCTTTCCTGACCCTTAGCAGGGTTCCCCAACCTGGAGTTTACCTGGAGGTGCCCATTAGAATGCAGGTTCCCAGGCCTACCAAACCTGGGACAGAGCCAAAAATCTGCATTTTAAAAAATAATTTCAATTTTTATTTTCGATTCGGGGGGTACATGTTCAGGTTTGTTATGTAGATATGTTGCATGACACTGAGATTTAGGATAGGAATGATCCTGTCACCCAGATACTGGGCATAGCACCCAACAGTTAGGTTTTCAACACTTGTCCCTGTCTCTCCCTCTCTCCCTTTGGAGTCCCCAGTTTCTATTGTTGCCATTTTTAGGTCCATGAACACCCATTGTTTAGCTCCCATTTATAAGTGAGAACATGTGGTATTTGGTTTTCTGTTCCTGCATTTCATTCCCTTAGCCTATTGGCCTACAGCTACATCCATGTTGCTGCAAAGGATATGATTTTGTTCTTTTCTATTGCTATGTCATATTCCATGGTGTGTATGTAGCACATTTTCTTTATTCAGTCCACCATGGATCGGCACCCAGGTTGAGTCCCTGCCTTTGCTATTATGAATAGTGCTGATGAACATATGAGTGTGTGTCTTTTTGGTAGAATTATTTATTTTCTTTTGGGCATATACCCAGTCATGGGATTTCTAGGTCAAATGGTAACTCTGTCTTACGTTCTTTTTTTTATTTTTAATTTTTATGGGTACGTAGTAGGTGTATATATTTATGGGGTACATGATATATTTTGGTACTAGCACACAATGCGCAATAACCACATTATGAAAAATGGGTATCCATCCACTCAAGCATTGATCCTTTGTGTTACAAACAATCCCATTATACTCTCTTCTCTTTTTTAAAAATCTGAAATATATTGGAAACCATGGCTTTTGTTTAGTTTTTTATTTAACTTTTAAGTTCAGGGGTACATGAGCAGGTTTGTTACATAGGTAAACTTGTGTCATGGGGGTTTGTTGTGCAGATGATTTCATCACTCAGGTATCAAGCCTAGTATCCGTGTCAAGTTCTTTGAGTAATCTCCAAGTTGCTTTCCTCAGTGGCTGAACTAATTTACACTTCCGCCAACGGTGTCTAAGCCTTCCCCTTTCTCCCCAGCCTCGCCAGCATCTGTCGCTTTAGCCATGCTGACTGGTGTGAGATAGTATCTCACTGTGATTTTGAGTCGCAGGGAATCTGCATGTCTGCAAGTTCCTCAGATGAATCAAGTGAAGACTAACACTTGTGAGCTAGCGCTGACTTCTTCAAGCAGCGTGCCTATCACCTGTGACAGCTCCCTCTGGGGAATGTGGTGCCCAGGGCACACAGCCACCTCTCCCAGGACCACCCTTTGACCTCTTTCAGTGGTGAAACCATCCCAGCTACCAACAACTGCAGAGGCAGCAAAACAAAGTAAACCAGGAAGAGAAGCAGGCAAGACCACATATGTGACTAATAAAGTTTCTGGAAAAAAAAAAAAAAGGACCTGTTACTTGTGTCTGCAGTGACCCTGACCCCATAGTCAGTGAGTGAGCAGGTTTACAAGTTCTTGAAATAAATGTAAGCGGCACTATGGTATAATTATCTTTTCAAAACTGCATTTCATAACCAGAAGGCTGGCCTCCAGTGGGGCCACTCCCGAGGCACCATCCACCCATCCCTGGGAACAGCCCCCAGTGGGCTTCAGATAATCCTCCCGCCAACCTTTGCAATCAGCTCTTTATTCCTTCCTGTGTTCCCTCACACCACATTCCTTCAGCTAATTGTGGCATGTCTCCTTTCCCTTGGCAATTAGCCATTATAAAGAAAAGCGTTTCACCTCCTGCAAGAAGCCTTCCTAGATTTCAAGAGAGCCGGTTCCTCCTACCTCCCCGCCCCAGCATCCCCAGTGAACAATTGCAGATGCCTAAGTTACTGAAGCCATGCAGGAAGAATAGAAAAACAATTAAAAGGGAATCGAGAAGCAAATGCCAATTTTTTTACTCTGTTTCCTGATGGGCTTCAGCAGACACAGGTTGAAAATGCATAGGCAAGATGACCTGTGGGCTTTTCCTGCTGGATTAGACAAGCACATCCCAGGGTCAGCCTATGGGACATGGACGCACCTTGGTGCAGGGATCCATACTGAGTGCAGGATGTGGATGGGAAAGGATACTCAGGCCTTGTCCCAGGGTGCGGGGGGGTTGGGGGGGTGCCCCTGCCCATTGTCCATGTGTCTGGGCACCTGGGTGATGGAAGATGCCCCACTGGGTCGGGGGAAAGGGCTGCCTGCACTGAGCCCCCAGGAGGCTGAAGAAAGTGTTTCCCCACCGCACCCCGGGCTCTGTTGTGGATTTAGCCAGGTGGCCTCAGAGGGCCGGCTGATCTGGGTGGGTGCAAGGGGCGGTTGTATAAGTTCAGGGTTCCCGCCTCTCCCCCATCCCCATGGTGTCACCCTGTGGGGGATTTATTGGCATTTTGGCAAATCTCAACTTGGTTCACCACTGCCTCTTCTTCCCTAAAGACTTTCCAGGACTTCTTGGAGTGTGGGGGTGTTTTCAGACGGAATCTGACAGCACCTCCCCATCTCCTGCACACATACACTTAGCCTCCAGTGGTCTCTGCCATGCCAGGTTAGAGGAACCAGGCATGCTGAGTGACCCGGCCATGTCCCCACGTTTTCATGAAAACGGTACAACTCGACAGAGAGGCATTGAAGCCACTCTTTCATGAATGAGTCAGGATGACAGGTGGAGAAGGATGTCCCCAGACCCCAGGGTCCCCAGCCCTTCATGGGAGAGATGGGAGCATCCATCGAGCCCTCCCTTAAAAAAAGGCCACCTGCCACTGCAGTTTGGCTTATGCCACAATATAAATTCCAAAGCAGCAACTTGGTGAGAAAGCCAACCAGGGAACCGAAGGCACAGAGGGCAGGGGGAAGGTACCTGGAATGGCCCCGCAGGCCTCCGGCTGCCTTGTGGCTCCGGTGCCCCTGAGGACAGTAGCCCAGGGATGGACTTCAGCGCACTCTTATCCTGTGACTCCCATGCTTTCCCGTGGGTGCATTCTGGACCTTGATCACAGGCTTCCTCAGTTTACCCAGCTGTCAGTAAGAACACAGAGTGGGTGATTCTTATCTGGACCAAGGTATGCACACAGATGATTACTATGGCCTCTGAGATTTGCCTACAGCTTGAACCTGCCTCACCTAAAAGGGTACAGGTTATGGAAGTCACCCTGTGTACCTGCCAAGCCCCAGCCCCAGTCAAAAGTGCTAAGCAACCCTGGGACAGAGCCAACACTGTGTCTCCTTTCAATGCATGCCAGCCACAGTGAATCCCTCCGCCTACTGGTGTCTTCTGTAGCCCCTCTCCATGCCCTGTTCTTCCAACAGCTCCCTGTTGAGGAACCAAGTGTGCCCAGCCAATTTCCCCCAGCACCCACTCCCTAACAAGCCTTGCTCAGGCTGTCATGGTTGGAATGTGAGAGAGTCAACCTCCCTTTGGAAATTTTTTTCACTAGCATCATCATAAAACACAGATCAACGTTCAAGAAATCCCCCAACCATGAGGAAATGAAGGAATTGGGGTTCAATGGCCAGCAATTGCCCTTCCCCCAGTCTTTGAACACAGTTAAAACGTAATCAAGTGCAGTGCTCAAAAATGAAGAGTATAAGCTCATTTTCTGGCCGGGCGCAGTGGCTCAAGCCTGTAATCCCAGCACTTTGGGAGGCCAAGACGGGCGGATCACGAGGTCAGGAGATCGAGACCATCCTGGCGAACACGGTGAAACCCCATCTCTACTAAAAAATACAAAAACTAGCCGGGCGAGGTGGCAGGCGCCTGTAGTCCCAGCTACTTGGGAGGCTGAGGCTGGAGAATGGCGTAAACCCGGGAGGCGGAGCTTGCAGTGAGCTGAGATCTGGCCACTGCACTCCAGCCTGGGCGACAGAGCGAGACTCCGCCTCAAAAAAAAAAAAAGCTCATTTTCCCAGCTGGTTCAAGGAAGCCATTGCAATGTCTGCACATCAGTGGAGAAAATCGCAGTCTATCTTCTTGCCTTAGCAAGGGCAGTGGAGTGTATATAATTTTATCTTGCTAGTTTGAATGCGGAGGTCTGTACGTGGGGGTCACATTTCTCTCTCTTTTTTTTTTTTTTTTTTTCTTTTGAGACAGGGTCTCACTCTGTCACCAGGCTGGAGTGCAGTGGCGCGATCTCAGCTCACTGCAAGCCCGCCTCTTGGGTTCAAGCGATTCTCCTGCCTCAGCCTCCTGAGTAGCTGGGATTACAGGTGTGTGCCTGGGAGTCACGTTTCTTTTTTTTTTTTTTTTTTTTTTTGAGACGGAGTCTCGCTCTGTGGCCCGGGCTGGAGTGCAGTGGCCGGATCTCAGCTCACTGCAAGCTCCGCCTCCCAGGTTTACGCCATTCTCCAGCCTCAGCCTCCAGAGTAGCTGGGACTACAGGCGCCCGCCACCTCGCCCGGCTAGTTTTTTTGTATTTTTTAGTAGAGACGGGGTTTCACCGTGTTAGCCAGGATGGTCTTGATCTCCTGACCTCGTGATCCACCCGTCTCGGCCTCCCAAAGTGCTGGGATTACAGGCTTGAGCCACCTTTATGGCAATTCCACAAGACCCCGAGATGGTGCTATAGTCGGCTGCTCCCTGGTGTTCATTGGAATGCGGCTGCATTTTCTAAATTCCTTTGTCCACTTGTCTGCCTCTCCTTTGCTTCTTTCTCCACAAAATTATTTGTCCAAAAAAAAAAAAAGAAAAAAAAAAGTTGAGTTAACTGAGGATTCTGGTTAGCTGTTCTGCAATTAATGCAGGTGTAATTATACAATACACGTGAACATTGGTCTAGAGCAGCGCCGCCCAGTGGCGCTTCCTGTGCTGACGTTCATGATGCACCCCCTCGGTGCTATGCGAATGGTAGCCCCTCACCACAATGGCAATAGAGGAACTGGATTTTAAATTTTATTTAACTTTATTTTATTTTATTTTATTAGTTTCGAGACAGTCTTGCTCTGTGCCCCAGGCTGGAGTACAGTGGCACGATCTTGGCTAACTGAAACCTCCACCTCCCGGGTTTAAGCGATTCTCGTGCCTCAGCCTGCCAAGTAGCTGGGACTAAAGGCGCGCATCACTGCGCAAGCCACCACGCCCGGCTAATTTTTTGTACTTTTTTTTTTTTTCTTTCTTTCTTTTTTTGAGACGGCATCTCGCTCTGTTGCCCAGGCTGGAGTGCAGTGGCGCGATCTCGGTTCACTACAAGCTCCGCCTCCCGGGTTCACACCATTCTCCTGCCTCAGCCTCTCGAGTAGCTGGGACTACAGGCGCCCACCAACTCGCCCGGCTAGTTTTTTGTATTTTTCAGTAGAGACGGGGTTTCACCATGTTGCCCAGGCTGGTCTCGAACTCCTGAGCTCAGGCAATCCACCCGCCTTGGCCTCCCAAAGTGCTAGGATTACAGGCTTGAGCCACCGTGCACGGCAACTTTAATTATTTTAAATCTAAATAACCACATGTTCTTTGTGGCTAGCTTCCTGGATGGAGCCAGAAGAACAATGATAGGCAGCTCACGGGAGCCTTGGGCAGGAGGCTGTCTGGATTCAAATACAGCAGCCCTGTGCTGTCCACGTGTGGTTGTGGGAATTCACTGAGACGACTTAGAGAGAGCCCCACGCTCAGTGTGGGGCACTGTAAATTCTCAGGAAAGCAAGGCTGTGTTGTTCTGACGAAACCCAAGGTTTGGGGGCTAGATTAGGCCAGCTTCAGCTTCTGTCACCCCCCTGGTTTCCACGCTCCTTCAGGCTCTTCCTAACTCAGGCATTGTAGCAGGCTGGCTTGTGTCCTCAAAAAGGATATGTTTAAGTCCTAACCCGTGGTACCTGTGAATATGACCTTATTTTGAAATAGGGTTTTTGCAGATGTGATTAAAGGTCTTGAGATGAAATCATCCTGGATTGAGGGTGGGCCCTCCATCCAATGACTGGGTGCTTTTAAGAAGAGAGGACACACAGGGAGATACAGAGAATGTCAGGTGAAGTAAGGGACAAGATTGGAATGATGCACCTACAGGCCTGGGGACACGCTTGGAGCCACCAGAGTGAGGGGGAGCCATGAACGAATTCTCCCTAGAAGCTTCGGAGGGAGCATGGTTCTGCTGACTCATTGGTTTCAAACTCTGCACTCCAGGACTGTTCAAGAATCCCTTTCAGCTGTCCAAGCCTCCTAGCTTGTGCTATTAATAATTTGTTATGGCAGCCCTAGGAAGCTAAGACAGGTGCCGTGAGTTCCCCTCGCTGAAAACCAGACTTCCTTATTTGGTGTCTTCTTTGGGAAAATATTTAGAATGGAATGGACCCATCATAGGAGGATAGGTCCATCTAAAAAGAACCTTAAGAAGTTGCGGTGAGCCAAGATCGCGCCTCTGCACTCCAGCCTGGGAGACAGGGCAAAACTCCGTCTCAAAAAAAAAAAAGAACCTCAATATTCCATTGTGTTTGACTCCTTGAAAGGAGTTAAATTTCTTTATTTGTAACTTTTATTTTACGTTCAAGAGTACAAGTGCAGGTTTATTATATGGGCAAACTTGTGTCGTGGGGGTTTGTTGTACAGATGATTTCATCACCCAGGTATTAAACCTAGAACCCATTAGTTGTTTTTCCTGATCCTCTTTTTCCTCCCACCCTCCAAAAGGCCCCAGTGTGTGTTGTTCCCCTCTATGTGTCCATGTGTTCTCATTATTTAGCTCCCACTTGTAAGTGAGAACCTGTGGTGTTTGGTTTTCTGTTTCTGTGCTAGTGTGCGAAGGATAATAGCCTCCAGCTCCATCCATGTCCCTGTAAAAGACATGATCTCATTCGTTTTTATGGCTGCGTAGTATTCCATGCCGTGTATGCACATTTTCTTTATGCGCATACACATTGATGGGCACTTAGGTTGATGCTGTGTTTGCTATTGTGAATGGTACTGCAATGAACATTCACTTACATGTGTCTTTATAATAGAATGATTTATATTCCTTTGAGTATATACCAAGCAATGGGATTGCTGGGTTGAATGGTATTTCTGTCTTTAGGTCTTTGAGGAATCTCCACACTGTCTTCCACAATGGCTGAACTAATTTACACTCCCACCAACAGTGTAAAAGTTTGAAAGGGGTTACATTCCTTAGCCTCATCATGAGGACCTGGTTCAGTGAGCAGAGTTGAGGAAAGGTAAAACAGGACCTGGAAATGGCCAGAGCTAGAGCACCACCCGAGTTGCCAGGACCAGGCTGGACTCTGCACATGAGGTTGTCCGGGGCGGGGCAGGGCAGGGCCAGTGCATGCCTGGAGCTGCCACCACTGTATCACAGAACACGGGGTCTTAACCTGGGTGAGGAGTCAGGAGGTCTGTGAACTTAGATAGGAAAGAAATTCCATTTTTATTTTCCCTGACTTCTAACTACTAATTGGCCTTTTCTTCCATTAGGAGCACAGGCAACAAAACACACGGTGGGGGACACACCTGTGATTGTCGAAATCACGGATATTTTCATACTGCATTGCAGCTGTTGCAGGTATCGTCAATAACTTTCATCCTTATCTCTGCTTTGTAATTATGGTAGTTATAAGGTGGACAACTCAGTCTTGTCTTAAGCTATTAATTAAAAAGCACGTGCACTATCATATCACAGTTTGGGGGGTGGGGGTGGGGATTGTTATGTTTTGTTACATTTTGTTAGCTATATTTTAACATACTGGTTTCCTTGGGAAGCCCATGTACTTTATTTCATGCATTTGAAGTCTGAATTCTGAGAAAGGGTCCATAGGCTTCCCCAGGCTGCCACAGGGGTTCGTGACACAGAACAGGTAAGAGCCACTGACATGGACGATAGAAACCTACACCAATGCTGTTGCATCACTTTTGAGACGAGCTCTGTGCGACTGGAGTTTTTTAAAGATGCACTGTCACTGGAGGAAGACAGGTGATCTTCCTGCGGCACAAATAGAAGCAAAGTGATTTCTCTCTTTCTCTGTAGAGCAACACAACTGATAAACGGCCGATAATCTCCACCAAATTGGCAGCAGTAGGCTGCCCACAGGCAGCAGGCATATTCGTCTTTGTGAATTGTTTTACTATGACGCTGTCTCATTTCCAGGAATCAGACGGTTAAAATGATATATTTTTGTGGTTTGGCATTTGCAGCTTTGCTCTGGCTTCGCTGCTAACTGCCAACGTCTGCAAATTATTATGTGCTTAAAAAAAAATCAACCGCCACCGCAGGCTGCCCCCACGGTCCCTGGCTGGGCCAGGCCTCCTGCCAGGCCAGAGGGCAGAGTTCTCGGACCAGGAGGCAGCAGGGTCAAAACCCAGGTTGCCTAGGAAGCCCCAGAAGACAGTTATGGATAGAGCTAGGAGCCCAATACACACACGGCAGTCTCTCAGTTTCCAGGTACCAGTTCTCACATCGTCCACGCATGTGTTTGAGGAAAGACAAAAAAAAAAAAAAATGATGGTTGCCAAAAAGCCAAAAATAAAAATGTTTCCATGTCAAAGTTTATCAGTGTCAATGTCAAGAGACTTCTGGTTCTTAGACTCATTTTGGCTTGAGGCCACCAGAAGTGAACTCTGGTTTCTGAATGCAGAAGCAGAGGCACTGGCCGATCATGGAAGATGCATGGAACTGTTCAAGAGGTCCAAGCCTGGTGCTCAGAAACTTGGCAGGATCAAGCATCTCGCCCAGGAATTCATCCCCTGCTTGTCTAAGCTGGCTGGCTCTCGTGACTGGCTCGGAACAACAGAGCAGATGTTTGCGTGGGAGGCAAGCCTCACCCAACATCTGTCCTGCGGCGAGAAGGCCTGGGTGTTCACAGATAGAGCTGGAGTTCCCCGGTGGGTGGCACAGACCATTAGCTGGTGCTGCGTCACGTGTAATCTAATTACAGGGGGAAATAGGCTCAAACACCGGGTGATAAGCAGTGCAACTGCTTCGGGTGACTCTGGAATTCTTCCTCCGTTAATTTTCTCCATAATGCACATAATTGTCATAAGGGTTAATTAAAAGGAGCGTGAGTGGCCTCATGTCACATGTAGCTGGACCAGAAAGTGTTGAGTACCTGCTCATGCGTGCAGGAGGAGGAGGGAGGAGCACATCACTGAACTTCACATGAAATTGAGTACTCCGGACTAGAGACGGTAGAGGGTTTTGGTGAAATCAGCACACCGCGATAATCCAATTAGGATATAATCAGATGGACTGTATAAACGAGGAGAATGGAAGGCAAAAGGGTGATTCCAGGGAGGCTTCCTGGAGGAGGTGAACTCTTCAAAGAGGTGATGTGCACAGGTAGAGGAAAGAAATAGGAAAAAAAAAAAAAAAAAAAAAAAAAAAAGAGCACTAGAGCCAAGGATGGGGAGGGTCACAACCATAGGGACAAGGATCCAAAACCATGTGGTTAGAACCTGAAGACAAGGAACCAGACTCAAAGAAAAAGTTTCCTTCAAAGATCACAGCTGATGGGTGCAAGGAGGCATGGAGGGATAGAGGATGTCCAACCCCAAGCTATAAGCAAAGGTCCAACAACTGATATCTCTTGTTTGCAACCCATCTCAAAGCCACCAAGCCTTGTGTAAATATCACCCAGAGTGGCCAAGACACCAAGTGAGCAGAGCCTGGTGACATCCAGGATTTGCACATAGTGGGTGATGAATAAACCCATGCTGTCTGACTTGGGAGCTTTGACCTCAAGCTCATCACCTCTATTATTTGTGGATGAAGTCAATGATAGAGTTAGTTCTCGCTTGTTGATGAAGTGGCCGGTGCATTATTCTAAGCAATGCATAACATATCTGTTTTAAAAATGTTTTTGTATGCATCTTGGATCACATTAAAATTACTATGCATTTTGGACCATACAACAACTGATGGGGTTGGGAATAGGGAGTGGACACTCCAGCCCTTCCTGCGCTGAAAGAAGGGATGTGCAAGCCACATGTTCTAAGAGGGTGGAGGCATCCTCTTACCTAAATACTAGACTGGCATCAGCAGCTGCAATCCCCGATCTAGTTGCCTTGCTGACAGTATCTCAAGCAATTGTTTTAATTTGAGACTTCATAATGACAATCCAAAGCTCACTTGATTATGATCATCACTGAGGAAGGCATTATTCAGAGTGTAGCAAATAGATAATATAGCTTTGTCTACACAGCATCATTCAGAGTGCGGCAAGCAAATCCTATGGCTTCAGCTACACACACACAAACACACACACATGTGAAGTCCGGAATATCCAGCAATGCAGTTCTAGTGTCCCCAAGCCTGTGACGGGTGTGCAAGATAGCCCCATTCTGGGTCTGGCCCGATCCAGGGGGGTTTGGGTTCTGGATTTGCTCATCCCATGGACTGTCTCTGCTTCTGTGGACCCCACTCCAGAGAGTGCTGGCATTGCCTCTTTCTTCAGGCTCTGAAGCCTCTTTCCATTCAGAACTTGAAATTATTGCAGAGAACCCTCAGTTGTTTTGTCTGCAATCAAGTGATGGTGACTGCACTAGTCCCTGGGGCTGCCATAACAGCGCACCACAAACAGGAGGCTTGAAACAACAGGAATCTGTTCTCTCATCGTTCTGGAAACCGTAATTGTGAAATCAAGGTGTCGGCAGGGTTGGTTCTCTCCAAGGACTGGGAGGGAGGATCTGTTCCCTCCCTTGCCTTTAGATTCCGCTGCTTTCAGCAGCCCCTGACTGTCACATGGCCTTCTCCCTCTGGAGTGTGTCTCTGTGTCTGTCCTCCTCTTCTTGTGACATCACCAGTCATACTGGAATACGGGCCCACCAGACACGAGTATGATTTCATCTCAGCTAACTGCATCGGCAGTGACCCTGTTTCCAAATAAAGCCAAATGCCATAGCAGCAGGGGTTAGGACTTCAATGTGTCTCTCGCAGGGACAGTTTAACCCACGACAATCAAATGCATAGTCCTCATTAACCATACATTTAGGTCTGCTTTCTGCTGTGTCTAAGAGATGCGCTTTTCTGTCCGAGGTTGAAAATTAAGGCAGCTCCCTCCCTGCCAAGGTATCCCACACACAGGCCCCTGCCACAGCTGGTGGTTACTAGAAGTCTTACATACACTTCAGTCTTGCGACAATAATCTCGTGTTTCCGTGCACCCATATATAGATCCTAGCGCTTTTGGCAGGAAAAGAAGGATTTCTAAGTTGAGGCTGTTTAAAAGCGTCTCCCCAGTGAAGGGTCACCAGATTTAGCAAATAAAAATACAGGACACCTTTGTTAAATTTGAATTTCAGATAAACAATGAATAGTTCTTCAGGATAAGCATGTCCCATGCAGTATCTGGAACACACTTAAACCATAAAAATTATGAAAGTTCATGTTGCCGGCCGTCCTGTATTTCAGCCGGCAAGCCTACACTGCTGGCACCAGAAAGTCCTTAAAGTGAGTCTCCTGATCCTTCACCACCCCCACCCTCAGTCCTGGCTCCATCTGCCCAAGACGCTGAGGGTTTTCTATGTAACCCCCATGGGGACAGGGCATTACAAGACACAAGGATGTGAATGGAAAAAATCACAAGATCTATACATTTGCAAAGGGGATCTTTATTTCCTCTAAAGGATTACAGCCTGCAGGGTGGCCTTTCTGACAGGCTGGGAGACACAGCCTCTGGCAGAAACAGCTGACAGGCATCTGGAAGGAGGGGGCGTTGGGGAAGGAGCCTCATGCTGAACTGAATTGGCCAAACATACATATTCAGGTTCCAGGAGGAGCTATGAATATTCACAAAGAGAGTCCTGAGCCATGCCCACTGAACACGCCTGGGTCCCATGTTCACTTTGGGGTGGAGACTTCACATTTAAAGGCATTACAATGAGTCCCCACATGTCAAAAGGTGAAGCAGGGACTCAAAGGCGTACAAGTGTGCAGCTTCTGTAAACCGGCCTGAACCGGGTCTATGGTTGGGGGGCTCTTATCAGGAGACCGAAATCAGCCTCTTGTCCAATCAAAGCTATAGTCACGGCTGTGGAACGGGGTCAGCCGGCGTCTGCGGGTGGATGAGCTGCAGTCGCCTCGGTCTTGCTCACCTCGGGGCCAGTGCATGTTTAGCTGCTGGAAAAAAGAAGACGCTGTGGCGTGAGGGCAGAGTCCGTTCTCTAAGTGTACAGTGCGCGGCTCGACTCTTGCCTGGCATGGCCTCAGGTGCTGCTTATAATTTGGTGTCTTATTGCCATAAAGAGTCTGTGCTGTCGGTCTCGTGGTCTCTGTTTTAGCATGACTGC
The DNA here is from genome assembly GCF_007565055.1 of Rhinopithecus roxellana. NCBI lineage: Eukaryota > Metazoa > Chordata > Mammalia > Primates > Cercopithecidae > Rhinopithecus > Rhinopithecus roxellana. The sequence goes on from NC_044561.1 coordinate 54,258,259, forward strand.
CAGTCATTGCCGTCTAAACCACAAAAGGGAGGGATTGTGACGAGGCATGTCCAGTTGCCCGTCCCGTCGTGGCTGGGAACTCAGTTTTCAGGTTTCTCTGGGGTCCCCCTGGTCAAGAGGGGGTCTGTTCAGTCACTTGGGGAACTTCAGATTTTGTTTTTAGTTCTGAAAGAGTAGCAAATGGGGGCCAACATGGAATTTAAAATGTATACCAGGTAATTCCCACAGTAAACCGCTCCGTGGACGTGCTTCAGATCTGACTCCGTGACAGTGCTGCCCCCTTCCCCGCCACGGTACTCCTCAACGAGCTGGACGCGCCCTCGCAGGAGAGAGAGCTGCCTCGTCCACACCCACAAAGAAAGAACTCGGCTCACATATTTCCCTGCAAATACAGGGGCTCTGTATGTAATTAACTGACAAAAACGCGGGTGGAATTGCAGATTTGGAAATAAAGTATGAGGCTCTATAACTCAGCCTGGCTCTGCACACACAAGCTGTCAACTGATATCTGAGCTGGACTAGAGTGGGAAGGGGGCTGGCCCCTGGTCAACACACACTGAACCCAGCGGCCAGTCCACACGCTGCTCAGCTGGCATGGGCTCTGCAGAGAATTCCAACTCCCTCTGCTCCCCACTCCTCACAGAGACACCTCTTATCCAGTTTGAGAGAGGTGCGTGCATGAATGTATGCGCGTGAGTGTACAGGCGTGTGTGCGTGCTTAATGAAAAGCAGCTTGTTCAGTTAGTCAAAGGCTTTGGGAATGAAATACGGCTTTGAGCCTTTCCACAGCAGCTTTGAGGGGAGGCGTGTGTTGGTCAGAGCATGAAATCAGACGCCTGGAACACTGCCCAGCCAAACCCACCCGCAACTCTGATGCAGGGGCTCGCACAGAGCACGACACGTTTCTCTGGGTTTGTTTTTTCTTTATCTACAAAGAAGTAGAAGGAGAAGGGAAAAGGATAGGAGTCCTGAAAGGCTTATTACTGCCCACGAGGGTCACTGGAATTGACTCAAGTCAGTGAAACGCTTTGAAGATTAACGGGCCCATATAAATGTTAATTTGTTATGAGGTTTCTGCTAGGACGTTAAACAGAGCAGGGAAGACTTGCCTATAAAACACAGCATGGAGTCCTTGGGTATAATTAGTGCCTATAAAGGTCTCTGTATCGGATTCAGTCAAGGGCCTTGCAGGAGGGCTGTACGGAGCCATTCCAGCCCTGTTTCTTTTAGGGGCAAAAGTGGGGCTGTGGACGAATAGGTTCCTCAGAACAGTCACTGCCTGGGAAGCAAAACCACAGAATGAAAAGCTAGGGACGGTCCCCTAACGTGGGGATGGGGCAATCAAATCAAATTTGAAAATCAAATTTCTTCAAAATGCCTTTGAAGAGCCCTGAGTCCCTTGAGGGGAAGGCGGCAACAAAGTGCCGCTTGTCCACCATTACCTGCAGCATGCTTTCCTTAATGAGGACAAGACCCAGGTGGCTCGGTCACTGCGGCTCCCTGGAAGGGACCCTCAGGCCCCCAAACTTGGAAGTCCCCACCTTCCCACAGACTCAGGATGCTTCTTGTGGGAAAGCACAGCCCACACTTACAGTGACAGCAGTCACGCTGACCTCAAAAATCCTCTAGGAAAATAAAAATTAAACCAATTCACAGGATGTTCCCCAAAGTCCTAGTTTAACAAACTGGAAAACAGCGCGACCCAGCTGTGGTCCAGAGGTCCTGGTGACCTGGTAGTGACACAGTCTTCTGAGGCTGCCTCTGTGCCACCCTTCTGTGCTGGGATGCACCTGCTGGGGGAAGCTGGGGTTAGGAAACCTAGTGGGTGACCAGGGAGAACTCAAGAACCAGCCAAGAAAAGCAACAGCAGACATATTCACATTTTAAAACGTTTCAGGTGCAGTTTACATACTCTGTAGAGGTTGGTAAAAGTTACACAAATTATGCAAATATCGTGTGGCTCACCTACTGTCATGGGCAATACTGTGCCCCCCACAAAATTAATATGTTGAAGCCTAACTCGCAGTTGGGGTGACTGTATTTGGAAGCAGGTGATTAAAGAGGTGATTAAGTTAAGACCAGGCCGTTTTTGGGGTCTTAATCCAATCTGACTGGTGTCCTTAGCGAAAGACATAGAGACCCCAGGATGCACAGAGGAGGGGCCTCTGCAAGCTGAGGAGAGGACTCAGGAGAAAGCAAACCCACAGGTGCCTTGACCTTGAACTTGTGACGTTGAGCTTCCAGAACTGTGAAAAATAAACTCCTGCTGTTTAAACCTCCAGTCTGTGGTCCTTTGCCATGACAGTCCCAACAAACCATTACAAAGACAGAGAGCCAGAGGCCACGGGGCTCCCACTGGCCTGGGTGCCTTAGGCAACACGCCCCATCCCTGGGGTCCTGGGTGCACCAAGCCCACCCCTGGCTCCTGGACACCAGCTCACGACCACAGCTCCATTCATCCAGAGGTCAAGTGGGCAGCACTAGGCAATAAGAAGAACACTGACTGGAATGAGCCGTTCAGGGCTTTGGGATCACCTCCTCCAGGCAGCCCTCTCTGACTACAGCCACCCTCCTCTGAGCCAGGTACCCTGCACTACTCCTCCAGGCTCTCAAAGAACCCCGGAGTCCCACGTATCGGAGCATTTGCCACACCATGTGCTGACTTCCCGGCTCCCAGAGCCCAGCCCCAGGAGATCCTTGTTCTGGGGCATGTTTCTGCCTTTCCTTATCCCTACGTTTCTCCTCCTCACTCAGCACCTGGCCCTGGATGAGCAGGGTTCTTATATTGAACAGCTCTCCACTGGCCATGACATCTGGATGCTGGAGGGAGCAGTAGCATGGGCACTGAAGCCTGCCGGGGGGTCCGGATGCTACTGAGCGGAGGAGGAAATGTGTCTTGGCAGAGTGAACAGTGTGTGTGCTGTTCACCCAGAGGTGAGCCGCAGCAGCTCCAGTGGCTGGAGAAGTTCAGGAGGGTTGTGGAAAAAAGCAGGAGGAGGTGAGGAGGGCTTCAGAGGGGGCTGCAGAGGTTGGGAAGGGCTAGGCCACCAAGGACCCTGTGAGCAGTTCAGGGCTATCTACTGAGAAGCGAATGACCCTAGGGGTTCTCTGCAGGTTGCAAGCCCTCCGGCCCCCAGTGGCCAGGAGTCTTCAAATCCCATAACCCCCACCCATGGTATTCTGCCCCTAAGGATGTCCACGGATGAGAAGATTGGCCTTCCAAGGTTCTCCATCCACCCCTCAGTGAGGCTTTAGCAGCACTGAGCCCAGCAGACACTTCCGTAGCACCCGAAAGCCTCCTTCTTCCTTGGAAGCCTCATCTCATCTGCCGTATCATTCGTCTCTGCCCTCTCCTCCCTGGGGCCTCTTTCCTTCCATCATCAGGGGAACTTGCTCCCCTGAAAGGAGAGGGCCAAGATGGGAACATCGTGCTACGTCAGCAGCCAGACACACAGCTCCCTGCGCTCCGAACAAAAGAAGGACCAGGACCCAGCCAGGCACCTTTGTCAAAAGACAGCCAGTGTAGCCTCTGCTCCAGGGAGGCTCCAGCCTGTGGCCTGTGGGGGTGAAGACAAGCTCCTGTACAACCTGGCCCACTGGATATAAAAACATCTATTTGACTTTGGAGAGGGGAAAAATACATCACATTGCTAGGATGTCTTTGGTTGCAGTGAATAGCCCAGGGAGAGGTGGAACAATTCATTCCGGAGACCAGCATGAGTGAGGAAGCTGACAGGGACAACGTGGGGCTTTCCAAACAAAAGAAGGAAGAAGCCAAGATAAGGATTTGGGGCATTTGGCGACAAATGGAGGAAATAATCATTTCCAACCCACTCTTGAATGTGCATTTCATCTGCATTTATAAGAATGCAAGCCTGCACACGCTTTCCACCCTGTGTCACCCCGTCATGGGCAGGGACTTGGTTTACAGACTTTTAGATTTGCAGATGGCATCTCTCGTGCACATACATTTTGCATATGCTTTGACATAAATAAACCCGGTTTGGTTTTAAGAAATTTTAAACAAGTGATGTAAAAATATTGAAATAAGATGCTAAGGTTGCTAAGGTTTATTTGGAGTTCTCCTAGGATGCTGAAGAGGTGAAAAGAATAGTTTCCAGAATGAAATTATTCCTCAAACATGTTAGACATTATATCAACTCTAGCACAATGCTTTGTATACAGCAAGAGGGTGATCATATCTGTGATTGGCTGAATTAATCAATCCATCATAGGCATTCAACATCTATTTATTAAACAGTTAAATGAATAAATGAATGGAGGCCAGGGACAGGGTTGCTGCATTTAAGTTCACATACTAACGAACCCCCATAATAAGCTTCAGTAGTTTTGCAATTTGTTATTGGCATCCTAAGTTCTGAAATGCAATATATTCTACATTTTCTCCCCCTTATTTCCTTTCCCGACGTTTCTAAAAAATGACACAAAACATCCGTGTGCATTAGTGATCCCTGGCAACCTGCCATTGTCCACATTCCTTCTCTCTGCAACTCTCTCTGATATTCAGTTCTTGGCCTCCACTTGTCCCCAGATCATGTCCAGACGGCTGCGGGCTCCAAATGCCCAGAAGTCAGCTAATCCCAGGATCGGCAACAAGCCTTGGCTCTGGGCAGACCTCTTACCTTTTCAAGAGCTTTTTCATTGGGTCTTTGATTTTATTTCACCAACTCTGTGTGTCAGGACAGGCATGTTCTCGTATTCTCACTCTCTCTTTCATACAGACACACACGTGCACAAACACGAACACTTACCGCACAGGCTCATGCTCACCTCGTCCAAGGAACCCACGGCCCTGGCGTCCAGAGCACGAGAGCCCCCGGGGCCAGCTGCTGAGGGTCAAGGCTGAAGCCAGCTCAAGATTTCCTTCCCCCACCAGTGCTGTCCCTGTCCCCATGCAGGGCAATGGTCCACCTGTTCCCAAGAAAAGGCCTCCAACTCCCTTTGTCCAGTTCCCTGCCCCTGGCCTGTCCTCATCCTAGCTCTGCTGAAGTCGACACAGGCCTCGGTCCTGTGCAGGGGTGGGGCACAGCGGGGGAGCTGCATTTAGAGAAGGAAAGGCCCCCAGGCTTCTGAGTGTGCGTACACACAGACAGGCCTCTGGGACACATTCTGGATGGCTCTGGGCAGATGGCTGTGTTTCCTCCTTTATCCAGGAAAAAATTCCAGACGACGCATTGATCACAAATGCCAGTATCCTAGTAATTGACAGGACTGGATCACGCTATGTGAAAAGAAAAGACGCCCGACATGCTTTATATACATGTGCACCGTGCACGCTCTCTCTGTCTCTAGCTCTGTCTCTGCGGACCTGTCTCAGTGCTCCGTCTCTGTCTCTCTGTGTGTCTCTGTCTCTCTCTGTAGCTCTTTCTCTGCCTGTGTTTCCCTGTCTCTGTCTTTCTGTCTCTGTCTCTGTCTCTCTCTGTCTCTCTGTCTCTGTCTCTCTGTGTGTCTCTCTGTCTCCCCCCTTCCTCCCTCTCTCTCACACGCACACATCCCCACTGTGCGTCCCTCACGCTTCCTATAAGCCCCTCCTGGAATGGTCCACCCCCAAGGGGCACTCAAAACTGGGGACGCATTAACTTTCAGAATACCTGACCTCGCCACATGACCTCAGCCTGACTCTGGGTCCAAGCAGGGAGTGGAAAATATCCCCACGTGTAGCGGAGATGAGGCCGCAGCAGTGCAGACGGCATGGACTTGTTACGGGATGTGCACGGCATGGGAGAGAGGGGTTGATTCTGGGTCCCTGGCTCCAGGCAGTGGTTGGGTTGCGAAGCTGTTCACCCAAGTGAGGAACCAGGAGGAGGAACTAGTCTAGAGAGGTCAAGGTCAGCAAGTGGCATCTAGGGTACTTGGGGTTAAGAAGTGAGCAGAGGAGAAGAAACCAGAGAAGAACATTAGAAAGAAGAGACTTGGAAAACTTTCTTTCCTTCAACAAATGCCTGCCACGGCCAAGCACCTCTTGTGTGTGAGGTGCTGTTCTAGTCACCGGGCCTGCAGCAGGAAGGATGGGACTGCACACCTGCAGGAGGCTGACTGGAAGGGAACAGCCTCGGGAGACAGACGAAAGACAGGAATGTAGCACTGGGCACAGCCAGCGGTAATACATGCAGCAGAAGAATGAAGCAAGGTGAGTGAAGAAAGCGTAGGGGGTGGCTGCAAACTTAAGCAGTGAATTCATCCACTAGGGCTGCCATCACAAAGTCCGCAGACTGGGCGGCTTAAACAATACACATTTAGTTTTTCACACTTCTGCAGGCTGTGAGTCTGAGATCACGGTGCCCGGAAGATTGGTTTCTCCTAAGGCCTCTCTCCTTGGCTTGCAGGTGGCCTCTTTTCCCCGCCAGGTCTTCAGACGGTCTTCCCTCTTTGTGTGTCCTAATCTCTTCATATAAGGACACCAGTAGGATTGGATTAAGGCCCACCCCATGACCTTCTTTTATCTTAATTACATCTGGGAAGGCCCTATCTCCAAATTCAGTCACATTCAGAGGTGCTGAGGTTTGACACTTCAGCCTATGGATTTTGGGGGACGCGATTCAGCCCATAACAGGTGTGGTGCAAGCCGGACACTTTCTGTGTGGACCCGCAGACCCACCCTTCCTGCTTTTCCTCTCTGCCCTCTGCCCCAGGACACCGACCCACAAAATGCATTTATGACTCCCTGCCTCCCGGCCCCAGGAAGCGGGAGCACATGAAGACATGGCGAGGAAGGAGGAGGGTGTTTATTCCAGGCTCCTCCCTTCTTGATTGCTTGCTTGCTTGCTTGCTTCAGGCAAGCCGCATCCCTCTACCCTGAGGTAACAGCAGCTCTTAGGAGATGCACCTGCTCCATCCAGCTCTCTCCCCAGGTTCTGTTGATGATAACTGCTGCCTCCCCCGGCCCTTGAGACACAGCACTGGTAAGGGCTCCCCACTCTTTCTAGACCTGGGGTGTTGCAGCAACCTAAACCCTGCCGCCAGCTTTGTAATAGTACCTTTACTAAAATCTACTCTTAAGTTGCCACATCTTAGTGGGCCATCCGACCAATACAGGGGGATCAGACAGGAAGAATCAGAGAAATGAAAAGGAAATCAAGAAAAAAATGGGGTCCCAGAAGCCAAGATCATTTCAAGAAGTGGGGCATGATCTTATGATAAGAGTCGCAGAGGTTAAGAACTTGAAGAGAGGCCATGCATGTAGGAAGATGCGGGGCCCAGGCAACCCCCGTGACTGGGGCAGTGGAAGGCAGGATGCTCATCAAAGCAAAATAAACTTAGTTAAGGAGAAGTAAGGGCAGATTTCATAGTCAGAAAACACGCAACAACCTTATCCACGCCACAGTCCGCATTCAACAAGCACTTGTTGCCTTGAAGCCCTCATGACTCTCCAGTCCTGCGTGCAGCACGCGCATGACTGTGTGTGCATGTGTGTTGTGTGTGTGCATGCATGTATGGACACATACACAAATGAATGACCTGTGATACAGGGCTTTATTCAATTACTGTGTATAATAGACAGATATCTAACTCTCAGAATGCAAGGCTGAGCAATAAATATTAAATAACAACAAATATTAATCCAGCTTTGACAATAAAGCCTTATTTATGAAAGTCACACCTCTCCAAAGCTATGTTTTATATTACTCGTTAATTTATGATACAATCTTTATATTTTTGTTTTTTGGTATTAAAGCCCTTTCTTTTTTAATAGACTATTTTTAAAGCAGTTTTAAGTTCACAGCAAAACCGAGCAAAAAAGCACAGAAAGTTCCCATGTACTCCCTGTCCCTGCCACCCCACACAAGCCTCCCTCACGGTCAGTATCCCACACCATAACGTCCAGTTTTAAAATATGCTTCGACCCATTTAAACAACCATAGAATGTTCCCAAAATCTTCCTGACAACAAACAGCATGAATACGTGCCTACTGGCCGGGAGTGAGAACCAAGAGGTTGAAGATTTTCTTCTGTATTGTTCTCAAAGCCAAGACTCAGGCCTACAGCAAACATCCAGCCTCCTCCCTCTGCCTTGGCCGCTCTGTCTTGATCACCACAGCCGTGTACTTCAGCAGTTGCAACCACTTGCTTTCCAAGCCTACGAAATCTTCCTTTTGCTCCAGTTGCAAGGGGGAGGCATTGGCTAAAGCAAATCATAGTCTCTGTGGGTGTACCTGGGAGGCAATGAAACGCAGTAGCTGAATGCCTCCATCCCACAGAGACAGTTATAGTGGACTGCCATTCACTCACAGTGCAGAAACATCTTTGTCTAAGCATAACATCGTCCAGCCAGTTACAGGAATAAGTGGCTTCATCTCAAAGTAAAAGTTAAAAAGAAAAAAAATTTAAAGGAAACTGGGATCTTTTGGCTCAACTAGCCGGTCTTGCATTTGGAACTGAAATCAGAGGCCACCCTCAAAAATGGGCGAAGGACTTGAATAGATGTCTCTCCAAAGAAGGCATACAGATAGCCAGTGAGGACCTGAAAAGACCTTCAACATCACTAACCATTAGGGAAATGCAAAGCAAAACCACCATTTACTACCACGTTTCAACCATCAGGATACCTAGTGGGTTTCTCTTTTTCCATTCCTTTAAAAAAAAAAAAAAAAAAAACTTGTATTTTAGGTTCGGGGGTACCTGTGGAGGTTTGTTACATAAATAAACTGGTGTGTCATGAGGGTTTGTTGTATAGATTATTTCATCACCCAGATATTAAGCCCACCCAGTACCCAATAGTTATCTTTTCTGCTCCTCCTTCCTCCCATCCTCTACCCTCAAGTAGACCCCAGTGCCTGTTGTTTCCTTCTGTGTTCATGAGTTCTTATCATTTACCTCCTACTTATAAGTGAGAACATGTGGGACTTGGTTTTCTGTTCCTGTGTCAGTTTGCTAAGGATAATAGCCTCTAGCTCCATCCATGTTCCCACAAAGGACATGATCTCATCCTTTTACATAGCTGCATAGTATTGCATGTGTATATGCACCACATTTTCTTTATCCAATCTGTCATTCATGGGCATTTAGGTTGATTCCATGTGTTTGCTATTGTGAACGGTGCTGCAGTGAATATTTGTGTGCATGTGTCTTTAAGGTAGAATGATTTATATTCCTCTGGGTATATACCCAGTAATGGGATTGCTGGGTCGAATGGTAGTTCTGTTTTTAGCTCTTTGAGGAATCGCCGTTATTGCTTTTTACAATGGTTGAACTAATTTACACTCTCACCAAAAGAGTATAGGAGTTCCCTTTTCTCTGCAACCTTGCCAGCATCTGTTATTAATTTTTTTTACTTTTTTTCATAGCCTTTCTGACTGGTGTGAAATGGGATCTCATTGTGGTTTGGATTTGCATTTCTCTAGTGATCAGTGATGTTGAGCTTTTTTTCATATGCTTATTGGCCGCATGTATGTCTTCTTTTGAGAAGTGTCTGTTCATGTCCTTTGACCACTTTTTAATGGGGTTGTTTTTCTTCTGTATATTTGTTTAAATTCCTTACAGGTGCTGGATATTAGACCTTTGTCAGATGCATAGTTCGCAAATATTTTCTCATTCTGTAGGTTGTCTGTTTACTCTGTTGATAGTTTCTTTTGCTGTGCAGAGGCTCTTAGTTTTAATTAGATCCTACTTATCAATTTTTGCTTCTGTTGCGATTGCTTTTGGTGTCTTTGTCATAAAATCTTTGCCCACTGCTATGTACAGGATAGGATACCAAATATTTTTTTAAAAGAGAGAAAAGAAGCAGTGTTGTCAAGGATTTGGAAACATCGGAACACACACATTGCTGGTAGGAATATAAAGTGATACGGTGTCTGTGGCATGGTAATTCCTTGAAAAATTAAACATGGAATTACTACATCATACAGCAATTCCACTTCTGGATATCTACATTAGAAAATTGAAAACAAATACTTGAACAGATATTTGCACAACAATGTTCATTATTCACAATAGCCAAAAGGTAGAAACAACCCAAATGTCCATCAGTAGATGAATAAAATGTGATACATGCATGTAACGAAATATTATTCAGCCTTAAAAAGAAATGAAGTTCTGACTCATGCGGCAACACAGATGAACCTTGAGGATATTATGCTAAATGAAATAAGCCAGACACAAAAGGACAAATCCTGTATAATTCCATTTATATGAGTTACTGAGAATAATCAAATCATGGAGACGGAAAATGGAACCGTGGTTACCAGGAGATGAGAGGAGGACGGAGGGAGGGAGTTGGTGTGTCGTGGGTACAGAGTTTCAGTTCTGCAAAATAAAAAAAAGTTCTGGAGATGGATAATGGCGGTAGTTATGCAGCAGTATGAATGTCTTTAGTGCCGCTGAATCGTACACTCAAAAAGGGCTAAAATGGTAAATTTTATGTTAGATATTTTACCATGATTTTTTTTAAGTTCACTTAAAAAAAATATCAGGAGCCAGCACCCCTTTTTGCACCAAGTCTTCCCATCAGAGCAGGGATAGGCCAGGGAGGCTGCCTGTGTCAGAGTCACAGGGGACAGTGGTTTCAGGTGGGGATGGGCCTGGGAGGGAGGGGTAGCCTCATTCTCTCCTGTCCTCTCTCTCGCCAGGGATGACATGAAGGTAAGTGGTGGAACCAGCATCCAACCCAGAGACTCTCGTCCTTATCCACCTTCTGCTGTTTCTGCCCACAACCCAGTCTCCTGCACTGTGCTGAGGTCCATCTGCTCAGGCCCTGGCAGATCAGACACCATACCTTCCTCTCTGTTCATGGGTTCAGTATTTGCCTCAAATGCCCTTGGTTCTCTCGTGCTGGAAAAAGAACATCTGAGAAAGATATCGATGGTTGACAGTAGGAAAATCAGAGGTATCTTTGCAAATTAGAAAACAAAGTGAAAGACCTGATAGGTGATACACTTTCTACAGAAACTCAGCTTTGTTTCCCTATTCTCGTCCCATCATTGTTACATTCCTGGCCCAGCTCACCCTCGGCACCAGGCGGCACTGCCCAGGAGTGAAACCGTCCCTTACTTGGACAAGCAGGGGGAGATGTGCAATCCACAGAACCCCCAGTTTACTTGGCCTCCCCGTAGGTTTCTGCTGTAGCCTGAGTGAGGTTTACAACAAGACCCTCATTCTCCATCTTATAAGGTTCTTCTTGGAATATTCCAGACAGGAATGGAGCTGACGAGATGCTTGGATGGGTGCTGCGCTACATGAAGCCACCTGTCCATTTCCCCACCCTGAAATAGGGTCGCAGTGGATGAGCGCCCGCTTTTAGGGACATTGGAGGTGGGAAGTCCATTGTTACTCCTGTGTTGACATCACACGCTAGAAGGGAGTCCTGTTTGCTCTCCCTGAATCCCTGACACTGCAAGGAAGCTATTTCCTCAAACTCTTGGCAAGTAGGGGAACTCCTGGCCACCAGCCTTTGTTTAACAGCCCTTCCTGTTGTCAAGGAGTGATGCCCCCACCACCCCCTGGCTCTGCTGCAAAGCAGGTGATTTAACTTTGAGTCATCTGGGTGACTTCTCAGAAGCTGTAGAGGCTCACCATGACCTGTCACAATGGGAAGACAGCTGAGTGTGGGATGCATGGAGACCCAGCCTTGACCACCACTGGGGAGGGCAAGCTCAGGAGAAGGAAGAGGGTGACTGGGAGGGAGGAAAACGCAATAGGACAGTGGCTATGCAACTTGAGCACCACAAAATCCCCTGGGGCTTGTGAGAACACAGAAGTCGGGGCCCCTCCCCAGCATTTCTGATTCAGGAGGGCCCGGCAGGGCCTGAGAATCTGCGTTTCCAACGAGTCCAGGGTGGTGCTGAGCCTGCTGATCTGCGATTGGATAAAGATGCCCCGTGATGGTCGTTTCTGGAAGGGAGCCACCCACCGTCCACTGCCTCAGGACCAGCCTTGGTGCCCACCCTCCTCCATCCCCACCTTCTTGCCCCCAGCAGGGCTGAGTCCTCCCCACACCCACCAGCCACCCCATCTCTGCTGCTGCTGTGCTCTGCTCCTCGGACAGTCCTGGGTATTTCCCTGTCTTGCTCTGCATCTCTGAAAGCTGCCTGGGCCTACACTTTTGGCAGGGGCCCTGACCTCCGTGACTTGCCAGTTCCCTGCTCCTTATAAAGCCCCCACCTGCAACCTGACTGACAGACTCAGGGATCCTCTTACCTGCCTGTGATGTCTTTTCCTACCCAGACTGACCTCCCATCTGCGAAACCCTCCCATCCTTGGGTGCCCAGCTTCACATCCTCCAAGGATTCTCCTCTTTAAGACTTTCCAACTCCCAAGCACTAAAAGTACCTCTTTCTTCCCTAGTGCCCACAGAGCAGTCACTGTTTCTCAGCTATGACTTCTTATGAGTAACACTGAAAACACAGAAAGATTCCTGTCTCTACCAAAAACCTTTAAAAATTAAGAATTAGCTGGGTGTGGTGGCGTGTGCTTATAGTCCTGGCTACTCCGGATGCTACAGGAGGGGGATCGCTTGAGCCCAGGAGTTCAAGGTTGCAGAGACGGTGCCACTGCAGATTGAAACCCTGTCACTAAAAAAAAAAAAAAAAAAAAAAAAAAAAAAAAAAAAAATACACAAAATAAAATAAAAATAGGTAGATGATTGACAGATATGAAGGTATGACATAGCGATGTATGTCATACTTCATTGTTATTGAATGTATGCTTTTGCAAACTCATCCCCTACACAACACTGCCCCCGCTCTCCAACCCAGATCTGGAGTACATCCCCAGGCAGGAGCTCCAATAAACTCTGAATCACTCATCTATGTTGTATTATAGTAATTGTTTATACATATATAAACATAAATTTATACTTATTGTTACTATTTGTGTGTACATGTTTATGGTAGGCAGAATAACACCCTCCCCGCCCCCAGCAAAATATGGCAAAATAGGGCCATCTCCTAATCCCTGGAACCCATGAATATGTTACTTTCCACGGCAAAAGGGACTTTGCAGGTGTGATCAAGGTTGAGATAAGAAAATTCTTCTGGACTATCCAGGTGAGCCCAATCTCATCGCACGAGCCCTTGAAGTGGGGATCCTTTCCCCGATGTGGGCACGAAGAGGTGTAAGCACGGAAGGCTCAGAGACAGAGGAAGGGGCCACCAGCCCGGGGCAGGAAGAAGCCGGAAAGCACAGGAGAACAGAATCTCCAGAAAGGAGAGCAGTGCCGCCACTTTCACGTTAGACCCAGGAGACCTGGGTCAGGCGGCTGGCCACCAGGAGTGTAAGATAGTAAGTCTGCATTGTTTTAAGCCACCATGTTTGTGATAAGTTGTTAGAGCAGCAGCAGACCTAATACAGCATGTGCGTGTGTATGTGTCTGCATACACACGTGTATGCACTTGTGTCCCTGCTATGCCAGAGTTCTTGAAGACAAGATGTGTGCTCAGTCCACCTTTGTATCCCTTATGGAACCCAGAAGGAACCATCGCAGTGAGGACATGTTAGCGTAATTCCACCCATATATTAGTAATTCTTAAATGACACACAATGTACATTGAACGGGGCTGACATTCATTTCTAAGCCAGGAAAGATGGTAATGAGGTGCAAAGAGGAAACCTGTTGCTCTGGAGGTTGCCAAAATCTCTCACCTCAGAAGAGGCTTTCTGGGAGATGTCATGGCCCAAATCAAGCCATAAGGAACTGTATCTCCGACCTGTAAGTATTTCCTTTGATAATGAAGAGCTAGACTCACGCTGTTGCCAGGTAGAACCCTGGAGCCGCCGGTATCCTTCCAGAGCCTCCACCTCCCACTGATCCAGCCCAGAGACTGGATCAGCTGCAGCAGCTACAAGGAGCCAAGTCACAGCACAGGGCATCAGAAGACCCCAGGCCGGGCCCTGCCTTCCAGCCCCTCACCCCTCTCCTTGCTGAATCTGGAAGCTAGCTAAGTCCAGGCAGGTGGTTGGAGGGATACAGAAGGCCCAGGGAGGTTCTGGGTGCCAGACGCAGGAGAGAAGACCAAAGGCTGGGAGAAGAGGGTGTTTCCAGGAAGGAGACGCCCTGCTGGGAAATCCTGACCCCGGCCAGTGGCCAGGATGCCAGCTCTCTGCTAAGCCTAACAAGCCTGGTCACAGACACAGCACCGAAGTCCCAGTCCCAACCCGCTGGGCCAGGTGTGTGATGACACCATGGCGCTAATGACCCCGGCAGGTGATCGAAATCAACCTCCGGTCTGGGATAAAGAGTCACTGACATGATAAACACTGAAAGCCAAGCAGATAAGATGAAATGGGCGGGTGGCTTCCCTGAAAGAGTTACTGAAGGGTTGTCCGAGCCTTTGACGACCTTCATCTGATGAACAATTATTGGTTGCATGGTTGGTATGAGCCAGGTGTGGACGCAAAGGTAAGCAACACATTCCCTATCTAGGAGGAGGCAGAATAACTAAGATTTCTTGGGAATAAAATCTGACCCAGCTCCTAGTACCTGCTCAACAATCTTAGCTCTTTTATTTACATTTATTCAGTCTCAGATTTGCTCCCCACTTCCTGTTCCGATCCCTCAGCTTTTTCTTTTAGTGCAAGCATCTAGTCCTTCCCTTGATACCAATGCAAATAGCCAAGACCCTTCCATTCATGCAAGACCCCATCTTCTTCCACTGCTAAAGAACTCTTGACTTAGTACAACACAAAAGACTTAAATTGTTTTCAGTTTATCTACATGAGGCCCGGCACACTAAAATTTGTGACCTTTTGCAACTTCCTTTCTTTGCAAACCAATACAGAAAAAGGTGACCATCCTTCAAGCAGCCAGTTAGGTGGCTGATAAATACCCGAGTTCTAAGAAAGAGAATTTCCAAGGGAAGAGGTAACTTCTGCACCTCCTCACAAGAGTGCAGCGTGCATGGGATCCTAATTTCTCAACCTGGGCCTTCCATTTCTAAGTCATTCTAATGGCAGATATTATGAAAACATTCGCACTCCCCCACATCGCTCAGAATCTTCTTGTCATCAGATAATGTCTCATAGAGGAAGGAGTCATTTTCTGGGAGATCTAACCACAAGAAACATCTGGAGCCTTCTTAGAAGCCAGGGTTAAAGGTCAGGGTGACTGGAACATAGGGATGGTCACATCATTCCTCTCCTAGCTTTACGTCAGGGAAACAGGTGGTACCACGGTGTGATTCAGGGCGGCGTGTGACATCAGCCTGCATGCTGTGGGGGCAAGAGTGTGCCCTTATTAAAAACAAGCCCTCAAGAGATGAGAACCAATCTTTGGAGACACCAGCATTAAATGCCAGGAGCTTGGCCGTTGGCTATAGGAACTTCCCAAACAGCAACGTCCGTTACTAAGGAAACGACAATATCACTGTAATCCTCTAGCAGCTACTGTTTTACAGCACTGACCGGGGAGACAATGGTCTTGCACCTGCTCACTCACTCGGTCCTCCCAGCAGCCTTGCCAGGGATATGTGTGTGACATCCTCAGCACACCCTAGGATGTGATACTGTGTGAATCAGCCCATTCCTCAGATGAGGAGACTGAGGCAGCTGGGAAGTGTGTCCTGCTTGGGTCACATAGTGAGGGGCAGAGCTGTGACGACGAAGTTCTCCCACTCCAGCCTCCTCTGTAGAGCCCTGTCCACCGCATTGAGGCCAACCTTCACACCCGCTGGGTTGCTGTTTCTCAGAGGGTTTCCATCGGTTTCCTCGGCTCTGCAGCCCCAGCCTCCTCCACTTCCTCCCTCACCTTTATCTCTCCAGCACATGCTCACAAAGAGGAAAAGGACCACCGCAGCAAGCCAAGCTGTCTGTCCAGAATGGACCGTGGGCCGACACCAGGCCTTCTCTTGAACCCCTTCCCCACAGAGCCTTGCCGGCAGCCACAGAGCCTTGAGCAGGAAGCAGTGAGGAGGGAGACAGCAGAGTGGCGGGGCGGGGGGCGGGGGGTGGGAGGGTAGGGGGAGCAGCAAGGCTGGGGCCACCGCCCTGCCAGAAGCTGGAAGGCACTTGCTTTTATGCTTTCAGAGGCAGGTCCCTGGAAGAAGGTCTCCCCAGCTGTATGCATTTCCTAGGGCTATCATAAAAACGACCACAAACTAGGTGTTAATTCTTTTGTTCTTAAAACAACAGAAATTTATCATCTCATAATTCTGGAGGGCAGAAGTCTGGCAACAAGGCGGTGGAAGGGCCACGCTCCCCTGAAGGCTCAGGGAGGAACCTTCCCTGCCTGTCCCAGCCACCATTCCCTGGCCATGGCTGCACCGCCCCCATCTCTGCCTCCAGCTTCACGCAGCCTTCTTCCTGTGTCTCCCCTTCCTAGAAGGAGAGCAGGCATTGGATTTGGGGCCACTCTAATTCACTATGACCTTATCTTGACTTAACATCTGCAAAGACCCTGCTTCTAAATAAAGTCACATTCTGAGGTTCTGGTTAGACACGAATTTGGGGGAACATTATTCAATCCACTTAGCAATGTCCTGTACTTCCTCTGCCAGGCCTCTCCTGAAAACAAGCAGGTGGAGACACCACCCAGAGGAGCATCAGGACAGCGTCTGGCATCTCCAGCCTTCCTGGTGACAGGCAAACTCAGGAAGGTGGGGCTTGGGTCCCAGCTCCCCAATTCCTGGCCCCATCTCTCAGCTTTTTCTTTCAGTGCAAGCGTCTAGTCCTTCTGTTGATACCAATGCAAATAGCCAAGATCCTTTCATTCATGTAAGACCCCATCTTCTTCCACCACTAAGAACTCTTGGCCTAGTAGAACATAAATGACTTACATTGTTTTCAGTGTATTTACATGAGGCCTGGCACTCTAAACTTTCCAAAGGATATAGATTAGCGGATGGGATGGGGGGATGAAAGGACATCAAGTTTGACTCCATCCATACTTGGGGAAGAACTGCAAAGTTTCCTGGGGTCTACATAGGCCGGAAAAGACATGTTCCCAAAGTTACACAGCCCTCGTTCCTCAGATATTCAGTCTTGCACAGAATGTCAGGCAACCAGTTTTCCAGCTTCAGGTTTCTAAGTCGATTTCCTCCCAAGTTCTATGCATCTGTATATTGGAAAGCCCTGCAGCTGGGGTCGGAAGTCCTGGCTGGGCTTCAGGACTTTATCACATTGGGTGAGTCCATGGGTCCTCAGTCAGAGATTCCACAGTAACATATAGACAGATGAGGGCAGAAACGTGGCTCAACGTGGCAACCCCATGACCGCCGATGGGGACCACCATGTGAGAGTGCTTCCCAAGCTCCACGAGCCACCCAACCCTTCCTGGTCATGAGTGATCAGAACACCCCAAATGACTGTTGAGACGCACTCAGTGGATCAGAAAGGCAAGTGGGTGAGAGCAGATCACAGCCCTCCAAGAGCAAGGTTCTCTAGGAAGGAATGATCCAGAGAACAGAGTGGGTGTCAGATGACTTGGGAGAAACACTGTTCCGTGTAGTTGAGGAGATTCAAGATTTAAACTTGAAGAGCTGAGTCAAGTATGAAATGGGGTTTCTGTTTTTCCACTGGGTTTATTCAAACAGTGGGTCCCCTGCTTCTTCCAGCCCTTTCTGTGGTCGAAAGACATCATCGGCCATGTAGTTTCTGTTTCCTCTGTCCTGCTGGCCCCCAGGCTCCAGGGAATCCTTCTGCCCTCCAGCGAGATGACACCTGATGAAAAAAAAGAATATCAAGTCAGTGCAAGCAGTGTGCATCTCCACGGCACAGCTAGCTGCCCCAGGGGACTGCTCAACTCACTTTGTACTTGAAACATTTCTTTTTTTAACCTAAATTTAGGAGCTAGCCAACAGAATAGAATAACAGGAAAACTCACGCCAAAGCCCTAGCACCTCCCACCCTGTCCCACCCAGCTTCCAGCTTCCTCTTTTCTCAGCCAAGAACCCTGACAGCCTGACCCTGCCGCCAGAAGGTCCTGCATTTCCCAGCAGCTGATGGCAAAGATTCAGAGCCTCACACTGAATGTTCTTCCAGCAAAGGAACAGGGTCCAGAGAGCCGTGCACAGCCCACGGCCCCTCACAGAGGGGGATCCCAGGCAGAAAAGGGCTCAAAATCCAAACCTGGCCACTCACAATCCCCTTCCTGCATTTACTTCCTCGTTACCCTTACAGGTATAGAGAGAACAGGAACGTTTCTGTTTTACAATAATGTTTCTTAGGTTGTATCCCACATGGTGTGAACTTTCTAGAAAAATGTTTCCATGTTATATTTCCATTCAGTTGACAATATAAATTTTAAAAATTATTCTACTTTCATAAATTCACAGTTGAAAGAGTTTTGTAGAATAAGACTAACACAGTGTTTTACAAATGAGAGAGAATCCATTGTTTTTTCCCCTTTAAATGGGATCTAAGCACTACTCAAATTTGGAAGAGAGAAAAAAAGCAGCTTTAGAATAGAATCGGTAATCCAGTGGTCCTCAAGGTGTGCTCTCAGGGCCAGCAGCTCAGCATCACCTGGGAGCTTGTTAGAAATGCAAACTCCTGGGCCTCACCCAGATCTTCTGAATCAGAACTCTGAAATCCAAGTTTTCACACGCCCTCCAGGGAATTCTGACACAAACTGAACCTGAGAACCGCTGTTGCAATCTAATGAATATTCAAATTGTTATGCTAGAACCTGGAATCCTAGCATCTCTTACCACATATTTTTAATTGAACCCAGGGCGTTTCTGCACATATTTTCACCTGCCACGTATTTCACTTTGTAATGGGTTCCTTTGGCCAATTATATGATGCCTCAGATCCCAAGAGAGATTTCAGCACAGCCCCTGGGGTTGCTGTGTGATGGAGTAACTATTATTCACAGGGTTTGCAGCATTCGCTGAGCAGGTGCCAGACACCAGGCACTGCACAAATTCATTTAATCCTCCCAACGACTGATAAGATTTAAAATAACAAACTAACAACAACAACAACAACAACAAACACTCTATTAACTTCATTTCACAGATGATAAAACTGAGGCCTAGAGAAGTTAAGCAACTTGCCCAAGGTCACACAGCTGATTGGGACAGAGTTAGAGCTGGAGCTCACGTTGCCTGGTCCCCAAAGAAAAGTTATCTGGGACACTTTCTAGAACAGGATAGACACCTATACCTCAAGGGACTTCAGACACAATGAAGTCCACTCCCCCATTTCACAGATACACATACTAAGGCCCAGGGGGTCTTACAGGGAAATGGTACAGGGTCCTCCAGCCGACTGCAGCAGAACCAGGACAACCCTGAGGTCTACCATATTGTAATTTTCACTTAGAAAGGCCACAGGGCTTAGGTCACATGGCCACAAGCACTTGGCTCTGCTTCAAAAGCTCTCACGGTTCCCAAAAAGCAAGAACTAGAGGCCTGACCTGATGTGAACGAAAGAATTTTTGAATTCTAATTGATAATGAGTCACATAATTCTCTTCTTTGGAGGAGCATCTTGAACAGGAATAACTCCAGTGCTAATAGATCAGCTTTTTCTAAGGAAGTCACGACTTTTCCCGTCTTGTCACCTCAGAGAGGATATCTGTTCTAAGCTGTTTGAGCCTGTTTCTGGTTCCTACAAGCCAGAGAAGCCAAACTGTGCTGGTGGAAACCTGTCTCTTTTTTTCTTTTTCTTCCTCTGCCACCCTGTTGCTTTTGTTTTCAGGTGCTCTCGGCCCCCTGACCCTGCTCCCGTCCCCCCGACCCTGCTCCCGTCTGTGTGTCTTCTGCTTTTACAAAGGGTGAGTTTCCACTGTTTCTTCTGTGATGCTCAAACACAATTAGTGTCCACCCCTCTCCCTGTGTATGGAACTGGTGTTTGAGCCCTAACCATTTCCACAGCCTTAACTATTTTTCTCTAACAAAATATACCTTTGAATAAATGGCCTTATTGTGCCACCACCTTGGCCTCTTGAATGACAGTTTCTTCTCATGTGATTACAGTGTAGCTTTCATTGGAGATCTGTTTTTCCTAAAACAGCCTCTGGGATAAAACCCCTCTGGTTCTGCTGTGGGGTCATCAGTAGCAATATGCCTGCCTCGTGTCCGCTTCCACACAAGGCGTGGGGCCACCAGCCATTGTCCCAGCCCTCCAAGAGGCCTTTTAAACTCCCTGGGAAGACAAGACATGTTCACCCAGCACTGAACTCACGACCATAATGCATCATTCAGTAACTTCAGTAATCCCCATCTTGGGGGAGCCACAGACCAGGGGTGAGAAAGCACAGAATTACGACAAGGTGTCTAGGAACTCAGGTGTCCAACAAGCATTGTCTGAAATCTGAACAAATCTGATTGACTGTTTTGCAATAAATATGTAGGTGCTATTAAGACTAACAAACCCCAATTGCCTTAAAAGGGTCAATATTTATTTACAACACCTACTTGACAAGAGTTATTTTCTCAACTAACAAATACCAAACTATCCCTTGAATCTTTAAGAAGTGTTGACATTACAAAGGACCCTCATTCCAAAACACTGGGAACCCATGATCCAAGCAGTCTGTGTCCTGGGAGGTGAAGTGGGGGGTCACCTCAGCAGGGCCTGGGGAAAGGCTCTTTGCGGGGACGAGCTTCTCACTTGCTTTTGTGCAGGCAGTGGAATGGCAGTGGGGCTTAGGTAAGTGGGCGGTAAGTGGGCAGGGCCCACATGCCCCAAAAGGTAAGAGACTGCGGAGGTGTGGGGGAAGAAACAGTCTGACCTCAGCTTTTGTTCTGTCCTCCCTGCACTTTCTTACTAGCAGCTGGAGGTCAGAAAACGGTGTTTGTTCACGGCTGCCTGAGCGGGCAACAGCTGAACCTCTCTGAACACAGCTTCCTCTTCATAGCCTCCAGCACCTGGCTCACTCCCCTCCTGGCCAGCCAAGAGTCAGTTGGAAATACAGCCCCCAGAGCCAAGGCTGACGCTGGCCCAAGGCCAGCTGTGTATTCCGCCTCAGCCCTGTCAGGCCAGCGCCTCCACTAACGAAGAGACTTGCTCCGTGGAGCTTGCGATGTGTTTTGAGGTGGGAGGCAGGGATTTGGAGAGGAAGTTGGATCACCTAAAATGCCGACAGACAGACGTACCTTTGCACAAACAATGACAACATGCTGGCAGGATTAAAGTCATTCTTGTTGCTGTGAAAACATTTTGATTATATAAATAAAACAGTGCATCCCCACTGCTGACCTCTAAGATAAGGAAAACTTGCCCCACGCCTATAAAATAAGAATATTCTTTTGAATTAGTCAGACCAAGAGGCTGGCTGTCATGGCTCCTGAGAGGCCCTACTGGAATCAGAAGCCATCCTAGCCAGCTTCTGTGCCCTTATTCCCGATGCAGCCTCTTCCTGGGGGACAGCTGAGAAAACTCAACCCGGATCAGGCACTGGCTTCCGTTGGCTCCCTGACCTTGCAGCCAGGACCACTTTCCTGAGTGTTAAGGCTCAGTGGCACCAGCAGCTTTACCTCCAACAGCCAGAGCCCGCTCCCAGTTTCAATCCTTGCTCCCCATGGCTTCCAGGATGGACCCAAGCTCCGGAGAGATGTGCAAAGCCCTCCCAGCTCTGGCCTGCTGGCCTCCCAGGCCATGACCACACACACCCTCTCCCTCTCTCCCGCCATTCCCGGGCCTCCCTCCAGCTCCCTAGTCAGGATTCCCTAGGAGCCTGGCCACTTCATCTGTGCTGCGGCTGTTCCACAAGTTGCTGCCCCCCGTGCTCCTGGTCAATGCACCCTCAGCCTTTGCATTCTATGTTCATCCACCACTTGGGCACTCCACAACTCTGTGGCCCTGCCCTGGGGTGGGTGCTGGGGGGTACTGAAGAAGACACAGACTCTGGGATCTCATGAGGCTTATGATCTCTTCTACTAGAGAGAAGCTGAACAGTTACGCATGTTGCTATTTAGCGACATCTGGTATCAGCGCTACCTCAGAAAAGAAGGCTGAATGCAGGGAGAGGATGCCAGCCTGGGGCGCTGAGGAAGGGGTGGCATGTGGCCCGCGGGAAAGTATGAGGGGCCATCCTCCTGGAACAGGAAGTAGAACGCTCTGAAGGACATGTCACAGGGTTCTTCAAGCTCACTCTGGCAGCCGCTGGAGAATGGACGGGAAGGAGCCAAGGATGGCACCAGGAAGTCACGGGGGCAGTGTTTGCTGCTGTCCGGGTGGGAGATGGTGATGGATGCCCTGTCCTGAGGGAAGTTGTGGAGGCTTATCCAAGTGCACAGAACAACTCTGTGCTGAGGGAGAGGAAGGGGGTGTATCCTTCAGGATTCCCCAGGAAACTTAACCATAGGAGACATAGATAGATAGAGATGTATTACAAGGAATTGGCTTGTGTGATTATGGAGGCAAAGAAGTTCCAAGATCTGCAGTCAGCAAGCTGGAGACCCAGGAGAGCTGAGGGTACAGTCCCATCTGAGTCCAAAGGCCTGAGAACCAGGAGAGCCCAGAGTGTAGGTTCTAGTCCAAAAGCTGCAGGCTCAAGACCCAGGAAGAGCTGGTGTTTGAGTCCTAGCCCAAAGGCAGGAAAAAGCCCACGTGCTAGCTGGAAGGCTAGCAGGCAGGAGGAGTTCTCTCTCACCTGGGGGAGGGCCAGCCATGTTCTACTCAGCTCGGGACCCTCAGCTGATCGCATGACACCCCCCACACTGGGGAGGACAATCTACTTTGCTCACTCATCAACTTAAATGATAAACTCGTCCAAAAACAGCCTCACAGAAATGCCCAGAATCATGTTAGGCCAAATATCTGGGCACCCCATGGCCCAGTCAAGTTGCCACATAGAATTATTCATAGCAGGGCGTTATGGAGGTTCTGAGAAGCAATGTGGGGAGGTGGGGGCAGGATGTGCAGACACACACACGGGTGTGGAGCTCAGACAAGAAGAACGAGCAGGGGTACAGCCAGGGCAGTACAGGCATATGGAGGTTTCTGGGGCCCCGGGAGGCCATGGAGGCCCTAAAGGAAACAGGCTGGAGTTCAAGGCACATCCAGGACAGAGCCCTGAGGACCCCCGAAGACCCCACTACTGGAAGTCTGAGCAGGTCGGAAGGTGCTGGAGGTAAAAGCACCTGGGAAGGGGCTGGGGTGGGACTGGCCCATGTGGGTCAGAGGGACCCTGTGCAGTGGGGCTCTGCGCCCAGCCCACCTGCTACTGACCCCTCATGCACCTGCTCATTCACCCCACAGTACAATTCTAGGAGCGAGTGAGAAAATCCTCCTCTCCAGCTACCTGTCACCCTACCCCTGGCTTCCCTAGGCTCATTTAAGGAAAAGCAAACCAATTTCCTTTATAGAATGTGCCTGTAAGGCAACGTGACAAACAGCTTACAGCAGCCACCAGCAGACTTCACCCATGCCATAAGTAGTGCCCTCTGCCACGCTCTTGTCCTCAGAAGCCCTGAGCTCGCCACACAGGGCACCTCAAGACAGGAGGGGAGCGCCTGCCTGTTCCACTGGCAAAGTTAGATGAGTAAGACACCTGCTGCAACCTTGCCCCTCACACACACACTTATGCTCACACTCACACACTCATGCTCACACTCATGCTCACACGCCTGCACACTCACTCATACACACTCTCAAGCACTCACTCTGGTGTCCACACTCTCAGACCAATACTCACCGACACACATATGCACTCGCACACACATAAACATCCGCACACTCACTGCCACTCACATACTCATGCTCACATACACTCACACATACACAATCACACTCACTTTCCCAGTACACTCATACACATTCTCATTCATTCATGTACCACATGCACACACACATACTGAAACGCTCACACATTCACAAACATGCACACATGCGCACTCTCAGACGCTCACACACCTTCACACACACATGCACACCCTCAAATGCTCACACATTCACACACACATCACATGCACACACGTGCACACTCACGCATGCACACACACGTGCACACTCTCAAATGCTCACACACATTCACACACCCCACATGCACACACACACGCACACACACACATGCACACACTCACATGTGCACATTCTCAAATGCTCACACACATTCACACACCCCACATGCACACAATCCTCACACATCCTCATGTTTCCGGCCACACCTGCCATTCCACACCCATCCCCTGTGGCCTGAGAGCCTATCTGCAGGAGAAGGGGCTTCCTCCAGTGCACAGGGAGGGAGGGAGGGAGGGAGGCTCAGAAGGCCAAGCCATCAGCAGACCATTTAGGGGACCCCTTCCGAAGCAGCGGCTCATCATAGAAGTGGCAGTGAAACGTGGGATAAGAGGAGTGAGGAGGTGAGGCAGACACTAAAGAGACGCTGTAAAGGGAGACACGTTTCATAGGAGGCTCTGCTCTGCTGCCTCACGGAAACACAGCAGAAGGCAGGACCAGGGTGCAGCCTGTATTAGTCCATTTTCATGCTGCTGATAGAGACATGCCCAAGACTGGGTAATTTATAAACAAAAGAGGTTTAACGGACTCACAGTTCCACGTGGCTGGGGAGACCTCACAATCATGGCAGAAGGCAAGTCACATCTTACACGGCGGCAGGCAAGAAAGAATGAGAAGCAAGTGAAAGGGGTTTCCCTCACTTTTTTTTTTTTGAGATGGAGTCTCACTCTGTCGCCCAGGTTGGAGTGCGATGGTGCGATCTCAGCTCACTGCAAACTCCACCTCCCAGGTTCACACCATTCTCCTGCCTTGGCCACCCGAGTAGCTGGGACTACAGGCACCTGCCACCACACCAGCTAAATTTTTTTTTCTTGTATTTTTTTTTTAGTAGAGACGGGGTTTCACCGTGTTAGCCAGGATGGTCTCAATCTCCTGACCTTGTGATCCGCCCGCCTCAGCCTCCCAAAGTACTGGAATTACAGGCGTGAGCCACCACACCGGGCCTGGTTTCCCCTTATAAAACCATCAGATCTCATGAGACTTATTCACTACCACGAAGACAGTATGGGGGAAACTGTGCCCATAATTCAATTATCTCCCACTGGGTCCCTCCCACAACACACGGGAATTATGGGAGCTACAATTCAAGGTGAGATTTGGTGGGGGACACAGCCAAACCACATCACAGCCCTCCACTGTCAGGTTCCTGGCACTGTACAGACGTGGGAATCCAGGCAGGATGCTCTGCCTGGACCCCTCTCATGAAGACCAGGAGGGAACACACAGCAGGCAAATCCCAGGGACAAGCCAGGTTGTGACTCTGTGCCCCTAGTGAAACAAGGAGCCGTTCACTTCATTCATTGTGAGGCGGTCTATGTGCAAAAATCATGTGAGCACCATGACTGGCAGTATTTTAAGACTTCTATAAATATTCGAAACTGAAAATAATAATCAGATTAGATTATTTTGGATTTGGACTTACTGAATTTATTTCTCTAGCATGATCATTTCACATATTTTTTTAACTTTTCATATTGAGAGAAGTATGAGCCAATTATCTTTTTCAGGCAATCACAGCACTGGTGTCACGTCTCAGTAGCTGGGGGCTGGGGCCCTGGATTCAAAGCATCCATCTGAACACAATGTCACCCATGCACCCTGAGAGAGACAGCTTCAAGCAGTGGAGGTGCAGTGGCCTGGAGGCCCCCAGTAGGCCACCAGGCATGTTTTCCAAGAAAACTGAAACTTCTGACGGGATTACTAACATTGGGAGATTTCCGTTTCTTGGATGCCAGTGGAGGGACTGTACCAGCCTTAAAAGAAATCACGTGAGCCTCCACTAATCAGCAAACAAAGGGGAAATTAAGGTTCTGCCCACTTTTGTGGTTTTTGCTTTTCTGGAAAGTTTACTTTGTGCATCCTTCTGTCATTACGTAACACTGTATTAATAAGCAGTTGACTCAGAACTCCAGAGGACTTCTGAGCTAGTAAAGTCCACCGCATGTTACTAAGTCTATTCTTCCTCCCAGAATAAAATCTTCCATCTTCTCTGAGTTAGGCCTTCTTCCTCAGAACCATTTCTTTTCTTACTCAGCACTCTGAGGTTTTCTACTTGTCATCCAACCGTAGTATCCACTGGTAAGTTACACAGATTCACAACCCAGCCACTTCTTTTGTTTCCTCCTAACATTTGGAATAAGCTACTTCCTGCACCAGAGCCTCTGTCTGTCATGCCTTTACTGGATCTTATTTTGGGGGGCTGACCAGTTGCCTAAACCCACATGCCCCCTCTCACCTGGGTTCTCAAGAACTTCTATTTTGGACATCCACCAAAAAAAAAAAAAATCTTGTTAAGTGAGATGAACATCTTACCTGCTGGCAGAAGCCTGTCATGCTCATCAAAACTTTGAGATAACCAGGGTTCCTGGAATCTAAATCTTCCTACATAAAATAGCAGAATAGCTGATCAAATAAGAGTCAGACAAGTAAGGTTCAGCTTTGGAATCAATAAATGGGGCTGGACCCAGTTATTCACCTACATTCAAACAGCAAATAGGCCGGGCGCAGTGGCTCACACCTGTTATCCCAGTACTTTCGGAGGCGGAGGCAGACAGAATCATGAGGTCAGGAGTTCGAGACCAGCCTGACCAACATGGTGAAACCCCATCTCTACTAAAAATACAAAAATTAGCCAGGCAAGGTGGTGCACCCCTGTAATCCCAGCTACTCAGGAGGCTGAGGCAGGCAAATCACTTGAACCCGGGAGGCGGAGGTTGCAGTGAGTCGAGATCGCACCATTGTACTCCAGCCTGGGCAACAGAACAAGACTCTGTCAAAAACAAACCAACAAACAAAAAAAACAGCAAATACCTGTGAACAGCCACCTGGGCTTTGCTGGAAGGTTCTCCCATTTCTGATGAGGGTTTGTCCCTTTTTCAAATTTCAGTGTACCTAAAAAGTGAATTGATCACAAGAGATTGTATCCAATGAAAGCACCTCTCCCAGGAATGTTAAGGAGAGAAATAAATCTTTGAGCGTAGATCTGTGGGTTCCTGGGGAAGGAGGTACTCAGTAAGTGTAGTACAAGGCAGCATGACACTAACATGAGGCTGGAGGTGACACTGTAACCACTGGCTGACTACAGTATCAACATCCAAACAAAGACAGCAGCAGATTAAAGAGGACATGCATGGCCTGCCCTCACACTCATTCATAGCCCACCAAATCAACTCGTTGTGCAGCTTCTTGACTTTTCACAGTCTGCTGGCTTCAGGATGTTTTTCCTGGCCTTCTTCTAATGCCTCCTCCCCAATCCCAGGTAAAATTATTGAGGGGGGCGGTACTCATTCAATATATATGTAAGTTATTTGAGAAAGTTTATTAAGGCACAGTGGCTCACGCCTGTAATTCCAGCACTTTGGGAGGCTGAAGTGGGTGGATAACAAGATCAGGAGTTCAAGACCAGCCTGGCCAAGATGGTAAAACCCCGTTCTACTAAAAGTACAAAAATTAGCAGGGCATGGAGTGAGCGCCTGTAATTCCAGCTACTCGGGAAGCTGAGCAGAGAATTGCTTCAACCTGGGAGGCAGAGGTTGCAGTGAGCCGAGATAGTGCCACTGCATTCCAGGCTGGGCGACTGAGCGAGACTCCATCTCAAAAAAGAAAAAAAAAAAAAGAAATGCTATCCACAAAGTTGGATAAGTACAAAACTATCGTCCCAGGAAATGAAGTCAATGATTAGGGCAGGGGTTGGCAAGTGTTTTCTGTAAGAGCCAGATAGTAAACATTTTCAGCTTTTACTGGCCCATTTGGTCTTTGTTGCAACTGCTCAACTCTGCCATCAAAATGCAGGCAAGCAGCCGTGGATAATATGTAGTGAATGAGCATGCGCACTGTCTTAGTTCATTTTCTGTTGCTTAAAACAGAATGCCTAAACCTGGGTCATTTATAAGGAAAAGGAATTTATTTCTTCTTACAGTTATGGAGGCTGAGAAGTCTCAGGCTAGAGAAGTCTCCATAGGCCTATGGAGGCCACATCTGGTGAAGATCCTCTTGCTGGCGGGGACCCTCTGCAGAGTCCTGTGGTGGTGCAGGGCAACCCGTGGTGAGAGGGCTCAGGTCTCCCTTCCTCTTCTTACAAAGCCGCCAGTTTCCCTGCCATGATAACCCACCAATCCATTAATGCATGAATCCATTAACCCATGAATAGATTAATCCATTCATGAGGCAGATTTCCCATACCCCAATCACCTGTTAAAGGCCCTCTCTCTCAATATAGTGACACTGGGAACTAAGTTTCAACATGAGTTTTGGAGCAGACATTCAAACCACAGAAGTGTGTTCTAATGAAACCTCCTTTTATGGATGCTAAAATTTAAACGTATCATTTTCATGTTCCACCAAATTTGTTCTTCTTTTGATGTTTTCCCACACTATTAAAATATAATCCTATGACTAACTTGTGAGCCATATGAAAAGAGGCAGCAGGCGAGATTGGGGCTGTGGGCTGCAGTTCGCTGGCATCTGGTCTAGGGCCACTCTCTCAGTAACAAAAACTTCATGCATTCACCTCTAATACGCATGTGTATGTGACAATACTCAAACAGTGAGCAAGGTGAGACTGAAAAACGTATCAGTTGACACTCCAGAATTTTCTTGCTGAAATCCTGCAGTGCATCATCTTATAAAGTCCTGGGAATGCACGCTGAGGCACCTGATCTAGAAAATGAGATGAGCACTTTGGGAGGCCGAGACGGGCGGATCACGAGGTCAGGAGATCGAGACATCCTGGCGAACACGGTGAACCCCGTCTCTACTAAAAAAAAAAAAAAAACAGCCGGCGGGAGGTGGCGGCACCTGTAGTCCCAGCTACCCGGGAGGCTGAGGCAGGAGAATGGCGTAAACCCGGGAGGCGGAGCTTGCAGTGAGCTGAGATCCGGCCACAGCACTCCAGCCTGGGTGACAGAGCGAGACTCTGTCTCAAAAAAAAAAAAAAAAAAAAAGAGAGAAACTCCTGTAGGATTTAGGTTTTCTGTTAGCCCACTGTCTCTAGAGATAATAATAATAATAATAATAATAATAATAATAATAATAATAATAATAACTATGGTGCATTCAACATCTCAATCCGAGAAGTTCTGGTAAAATGAAGGCATGTCCGCATGTACTATTCACAAATACACCTAGAGGTGAGAAATAGAAAAGCTCTCAGTATTTCAAATCTGAGTAGCGCTGTGCTTTTATCACTCAGCTCAAAATCTGCAGAAGCACTTGGACCAGTTAAAACTGTGCAATGGGGTCAAAAGTTCAAGTATTTTATCTCGATCGAGACGGAGGATGTGGGATGCCCTCCATCCTCCCTTCCCTTTTTTTCCTGGAGGTTTGAAACCATCCCAATTTATTTTTTTCCAAAGTCTGACAATAACTCAGTGGGTCATCCTAGCCTTGGAATGAGCCATTCCTAGATGCCATGGAAACTGTCTATGGGGGATGCCTCCCTGGCTATCTTCTGCAGCCTACATCTGGACCAGTCAACAATCTGAACCCTCAGCTTCCTGGATGTAAATCTTTCCCCAGACTAGCTGAGAACTAGGGGTTGACACAAGAATGCACTAAACAATTCTTCCTCCACTAACCTGTACCTCCACAATCAAGAGTGTTAGGGGCCAGGCGCAGTGGCTCACACCTGTAATCCCAGCACTTTGGGAGGCAGAGACAGGTGGCTCGCTTGAGCCCAGGAGTATGACCACTGCAAACAGTCTATCCCTTTACCTTTTACATAATTGTACTCACCGATCAGGAAATCAGACCTTGGTCAGACAGAAGCGATGGTCATAATCTCTCTGCAGATGGACTTTTAACTGTATTTCTTCAAATTGCAACAAACATACATACAATTCATCAGTCCTACAGACTCTATGCCACCGCCTTCTCCCATTTTAGGGTGTTGAGAGCCCAAATTAATCACGGCTGGGTGGGGCAACTCACACCTGTAATCCCAGCACTTTGGGAGGCCCAGGTGGGTGGATCGTTTGAGTTTAGGAGTTTGAGACCAGCCTGGGCAACATGGCAAGACCCTGTCTCTACAAAAAATACAAAAATTAGCCACGCATGGCGGTGTGCTCCTGTGGTTCCAGCTACTCAGGAGGCTGAGACAGGAGGATTGCTTGAGCCCAGGAGGTCGAGGCTGCAGTGAGCTGTGATCACACCACTGCACTCCAGCCTGGGTTACAGAGTGAAACCCCGGTCTCAAAGGAAAAAAAAGGTCATATGTGAAAACTTCTGGAGAGTCCAAAGACAAACACCATAGCTCATGGGCCATTAAGACAAACACCATAGCTCATGGGCCATTAAGACAATCTGTGCACACACTCAATGAATCAATATGAAGATAGAAATCCTGGTGAATCATATATGTATTCCAGAAGATTAAAATCAGGAAGGCAAAGGAAAATGGAGAGCTGGCACTTGGCACCCATGAAAGACCCAGTCTCCCTGCCCTGCCAGTCGGCATTTCTCCTTCCCGCCCTCAGGATCAGCCCAGTATCAGCGATTATCTCGGCCCATTGAGGGCTGGATGCTGCTGGCTGATTTTTGTCTCTCCAGCCAGGAGCCAACACAGGCCTCCTGAACCTCCAGCACCCTGGCTCACACAGGACAATGACACAGATCAACTCCCAAATAAATTCCTCTCTGTTGTCCTGCAATGTGCTAATTGCCCATAATGAGCACATTATAACAATTAAGGATGACTACGCAAAACCTTTGACTGAGGTAGCAATCCTTCACCCACAAATTGCAAGGTCTTTCCTAAATCTTTTTTTTTTTTGAGACGGAGTCTCACTCTGTCACCCCAGGACTGGAGCTCCTGCAAGCTCGCCCCGGTTCATGATCTCCAGCTCAGCCTCCAAGCTCCCGCACCTCCCCCGGGTTTTGAGACACGCCCTCTTCACCCCTGGCTCAGCCCTCTCGAGTACGAACTGGCGCACTCCTGCCGCAGCTCCACGAGTAACGGGATACAGGTCCCGCCCCTACCCGGTAGTTTTTTGTATTTTTTAGTAGAGACGGGGTTTCACCATGTTAGCCAGGATGGTCTCTATCTCCTGACCTCGTGATCCGCCCATCTCGGCCCCCCAAAGTGCTGGGATTACAGGCTTGAGCCACCGTGCCCGGCCGTTTTTTGTATTTTTTAGTAGAGACGGGGTTTCACCGTGTTAGCCAGGATGGTCTCGATCTCCTGACCTTGTGATCCCCCCATCTTGGCCTCCCAAAGTGCTGGGATTACAGGCTTGAGCCACCGCACCCGGCCTCCTAAATCTTAATTAAAGAGCACACCAGCCACCTGAGCGAAGGCAGAGTTCTCCCACTTTCGAGATGGGGAAAACTGAGGCTCAGGGTGGCAGGTTTCTTATTCTATTTCATAAGGCACACGTGTACATTTTAATTGGTTTAAATTAAATGCTATACATCATCTACTAAGGAGTTTGTTAAATACATTGCTTAGCCGTTCCAAAGAACGATAGGTGGTTGTAAAAATTCATGTTTCGAAGGACATGGGAAAATGCTTGTTATGGAATTTTAAGGGAAATTAAGAAAGACACGTGCTGTATTTGCAGGATGGTCTCGGTCGAGTGTGAAAACACGGGTGTTGGTGTGTGTTTGTGTTGTGTGTATCAAGACTAGACCACAATGTTAACAAGGGTTCGCAGTTTCTTGTGATTCAAGATGATTTTTCATGTTTTCTATACTTTTCTGTCATTTCCAGATTTCCTACAACAATCATTTAATCTTTTACAAGAGAAAAAAATACATGTTTTAAAGATTTTTAAAGGTATTTTAATTTTTCTTTAAAAAGATATTTTAAAAGACTTTCCTATTCTGTTTTAAATCAGGCTCCTTGGTCCTCCCTTATTAACTCTTTAAATGCATGCAGGACATTCACGCGGCAGCCCTCTTCTCCTGGGTCACCTGTGCTTGGGTTTGTGGTGAATTGACAAGCATGTCATCGGGGTGGGACTCCTGCTTCAGGGGACACCTCCCTGGAATTCACTCAGAGCGGTTGGGAATATCCACCAAAGTCTGGGGATGCAACGTGGGGCCAAATCCCAGGTCTCCATCCAGAAGGGCTCAGGAGCCCCCACGGCCCCTTGCTTAGAGTCCATGGAGTGACCTTTGTGGCCACGCCTTTCCAGGAAACGGACGTGTGTGCTGGGCGCCTCCTTCTCAGCCCACCCAGCTGTCTGGTGGACAGGGAGAGGAGAAAAGGCAGCCCCAACATCAAAGACATAGCGACTGCCTGGTGACACCCTCCCCAGCCAGCCGGAGGTGTCAGCTCGAGGCTGGACTCTGCTTCCTGCTGCGAGGGCAGCTGCTTCCCTCTTCCCTTCAACTCAGAGGTGAAAGGTTCGCACCATCCTGCGAACGCCACCCTCCAGCCTTTGACTCCCACACCCTAAACAAAACAGCAACCAGACATCATGAGCTCAAACTGAAATCCCCCGAAGGATGGGCAATGTGGAGCGACCTTTGCCCACCACCACCATTTTCCCACTACACCCCAAAAGGAAAGAGTCATCCTCCCTGAAACGCCTTCCGATCTGAGCCCGGATGCTCAGGCCGCTTGGCTGTTGCCGGGTGCAGGGGCAGGGACCCTGGGAGGCTCCACATTGCCCAACTGCCTGTGAGCACAGGCTGACTCTCTTCACAGCAATCTGAGGAATTTGGGTTGTTCTGGGGTGGAGCTGGGGACAACGGTGTGTGTTGGGCAATAGGAGTGGCCTCGACGTGTTCTGGCTTTTGGCTCTGCAGGGAAATCCAGGCAGACTGGGACTGAGGAAGGCTGGGTGGGCAGGCAGGGCTGGTGGACGTGGGGAGCAAGGTGGTGGGCCACTCCGTGGACAGAACCCTCCAGGAGAGAAGCACGGTAGGAGCTGGACCTGGGTGCAAAGGGGGTGAGGCGCTCGTGGAGGGAGCCCTGAACACAAGCTGCAGGGAGGAAGGGAGGAGGAAAGGGGACAGGCCTGGGGCCCCCTGTGGAGGGCTGAGCCGGGGACAGGCACAGAGCAGAAAGGAAGCCATCTACCCTTTAAAATGCCTCCAAAAACATAACCCCAGGACTCCCTTGTACCTTCCAACTTGCCTGTCGGCATCTATTGAGTGTCTCTCATGTGGCACTCACAGAAGAGAAACACAGTCTGCACCACGGCGGGCTGGCCAGCTGCGGGAAACCCTTCCATTTGGAGGGAAAATGAAGATTATTGGTGCCAACTGTAAAATCAAAGAGATGGCAAGAACAAACTGGGCCTTCAGAAACTGCTTACCCTGGGCACCTGCATGCTCACCCTCTTACCCATGTCTCCACCCCTAATCCCCCCAGTGCCCCAGGAGGGGGCTGGGTGAGTGTTGGGTGGCCGTGAGGCCGAGTCACCCAGCTGGTGAGCAGGTGAGCCAAGACCCCACCCAGGACCACCGTCCTACATCCCAGTCAATCATGCATATGGGAGATAGATAAAGCCCTAAATGCTCATTTGGAGCTGCTTGAGAAGAGAATATAATTCATGGGCCAAAGATACAGAAATGTCTTTCCCAGTGGGAGGCAAGCTGGTGGCACCTGCTCTCCAGGGCCTAACACCTCATTTCTGCCTCTCCGGTACCTGATGCTATCAGAGGATTTACTCCCTCTAAAGGCCAACCTGAGACCTTCACTTAGCTCAAAATGTAGTTCAGGGAGAGAAACTAACAAAAGGGAATGGGAGTGGGGGGAAGAAAAATCATCTTTTTCTGCCACCAAAGGACAGCTGCAAACAGAGAGAACGTGCAACAGCTGGGAAGCCGTCATGGCTGGTGTGAACTCAGTTCCAGGGGAATCGGCCGTACTGAAATGCTGCCCAGAGAAAGGCAAGCCCAGCAAAAAGGCAGGCCCCTCCCAAGGTCAAGGCTTCCTCGATTCGGAGGGGGCCTTCCATCACAAACTGCACGCCCGCCCACAGTGTCAGGCTGCAGCGTCAGGAACAAAACCAGCAGCCCAGAGTGAATGAGACGCAGGCAGTGCCCAGGTCCATGGGAGGGTTAATTAAGGCCACCCTGAGCTGCATACTTGAGTCTCAACACTTGGGCTGAACTCCAGACCTGAGTGCCGAGGACACGGGCCACAACCTGAGAAGGAATGTGGGGCTGCCCACGCGGTCACCTTGGCTGGTGGCCACGGCTGACCTGGAGGGGTAAAGGCCTGGATGCCATTCCTCCATAGGAGACTGCATTAGCCCAGGCTGGAGGATCGCCAAGGCCAGCCCGGCCCATCTTCTGAAGCCTGGCTTGACCCCTGCCTGTGACAGCCTGCTTCGTCCTGGAATCGGTGTGATGTGATCAGGAGAGGCGAAAATTCTGCTGTGTACCTGACAGAATATCAGATTCAGAGTCCCTTGGGCTGCCACAACAAAGTAACACAAACCAGGAGGCTTAAAACAATGCTAATGTATTGTCTCACCTTTCTGGAGGCCAAGAAGTCCAAAATCAAGGACTGCTGTCCCTCTGAGACTCCAGATACAGCCCCCCTTACCTCCTCTAGCTTCCGATGGTGATGATCAACCCTTGATACTCCTCAGCTGGCAGCTGCATTGTTCCAATCCCTGCCTCCATTGTCACACTCCATGCGTGTCGATGTCTCCAAATCACATTTTCCTCTACCTGTAAGGACCAGCCATATTACACTGGGATCCCTCCCTAATAACCTCCTCTTTACTTGACCACATCTGCAAAGACCCTGTCTCAGCATCACTCCAACCTCTGCCTTCGTCGTCACAATCCATGCGTGTCTGTCTCCACGTCACATTTTCCTCTACTTATAAGGACAAGCCATATTAGATTGGGATGCCCCCTAATGACCACCTCAACTTGGTGACATCTGCAAAGACCTTATCTCCAAACAAGGGCCCATTTCCAAACACCAGGGGTTGGAACTTAAACACGTCTTTCTGAGGGACACAATTTGACCCACAACAGAATCCTAACACTTGGGCTCAAAAGAAAGAAAAACTTTACAGCTCAAAAATGTTTATAAAATAAGCGTTGTTTAAAAATATAGAGAAATAGCTTGAAGATACATCACCTGGAGCTTTCATTTGTTGGACTATTATGCGGTCACTGGAAACCATTATTGACAGACAATGGGATGAGGTGACAATATATTTCTAACCAGTCTTAAGTGATACCTGTGGTGATGATGATGTGAAAATATGTCACGTGAATAATGAGGCCGGGGTGGTGAGATGAAAGAAATCACTGTGGGGGAGATGGGAGATTATGGACAATTTTTCTCATTATATTTTTTATCTTAAACTTCTTTGTATTTAATATTTATTGTTTTCTTAATATTAGTGATTTAAGTGTATATTTGCATTTAAATATTTTAAAATTAAAAAGAAAGGGGAAAAGGTGAGCTTCAGCTTACACTCAGCAACTATAGGATTTGGGAAGGCATTAACCTCTGCACTCAGTTGTTTTTTTTTTATGTTCTGTTTTGTTTTGTTTTTTTGAGAGGGAGTCTCACTGTCACCCAGGCTGGAGTGCAGTGGCATGCTTTCGGCTCACTGCAACCTCCTCCACCTCCCGGATGCAAAATAATTCTCCTGCCTCAGCTTTCCGAGTAGCTGGGGTTACAGGCATGCACCACTATGCCTGGTTAATTTTTTTATATTTTTAACAGAGACAGGGTTTCACCATGTTGGCCAGACAGGTGGTCCGCCCACCTCGGCCTCCCAAAGCGCTGGGATTACAGGTGTTAGCCACCACACTCAGTCTGCACTTAGTTTTCTAAGTGCACACTGGGCAAAACATATGTCCCTTCTACCTCTGAGGGCAGTTGGGGTACTGACACAGCTGAAATGAATGTGTTAGGCCATTTTTGCATTGCCATAAAGAAATACCTGGGGCTGGATAATTTTTTTTTAATAGGTTTATTTAGCTCACAGCTCTGCACGCTGTACAGGAAGCATGGTGCCAGCATCTGCTCAGCTTCTGGGGAGGCCTCAGGGAGCTTTCACTCATGGTGGAAAGCAAGGGGGTAGGCTACGCACATCACACTCGAGAGCCACAGCATGAAAGAAAACGGGAGGTCCCAGACTCTTTTAAACAACCAGATCTCACGTGAACTGAGTGAGAACTCACTCATCACGAAGGGGATAGTGCTAAGTCATTCATGAGGATCCACCCCCATGACCCAACACCTCCCACCAGGCCCCACCTCCAACATTGGGGATCGAATTTCAGCATGAGAGTTGGAAGGGACGAACATACAAACAGTAGCAATGGCCTAAGGATACAACCCCCCGACCCCCCAGAGAACTCTATGGCATTCTAATGAAACCTTTTGCCCTTCAGTTATTACAGGGCAAGGCTGCATTTCCATCATCGTCCTTTTAAATGCTTAAGTGAGCCCAGTGACCAATCGGTACTACTGACAACAGGAAGAGGAAGAGAAGGAAGAATTAGCGATATGAAGAGCACAAAGTCAAAGTGAGTCCAACCAATGGACATGGGTTTCATTGGCAGAAACTTCCAGAAGCTTGGTTCAACATTACCTGCCTCAGTGCTCAACCTTAAGGCTTTGAGCTGCTACAAGAACTCCAATAATTGTTTCCTGGCACAATTTCACTCATTTGCCAAGTTCTATAGCATGGGAACCTGCAGAGCCTCCCCATCTTGTCACCACTACGTGACTCATTCATTCCACACTGGCCTGTGGGGTGTCCATCCAGGGAGGTGTGTAGCTGTGGCCAGGATGGAGCGGAGGACAGCTCGGAGTCCCTGCCCTCATGGGCTCCTGGGACTGTGAAGGGAACAATCCACAAACAGAAAAGTGCTGGGAGTGTTGGGAGGTGATGATCGCCCAGAGGAAAAGAGAAGGTGAGAGGGGAACCCAGCCCAAGGTCAAGCTCTTGGGGATGGGACGTTTGCACAAAGATGCCATGAAGTGAGGGGGAGCAAGCATTCCTATACTCAGGGGACAGAATGTCTCATCCAAAAGGGACCAGCAGGTGCTTCCAGGAACATCAAGAAGCAGGTATATCTGGGGCAGAGCAAGTGAGCAAGAGAGGGGAGGAAAGAGGCCAGAGGGAGGCCGGGGCCAGAACACTCAGGGCCTGGAAACAAAGGTCCAGACTTTAGATTTTATTATTCGTGAGAAAGGGGCCGCTGCAGGGTTTTGAGAAGGCAATGTCACTTTTTTTTTTTTTTTTTAATAGAGTCTTGCTCTGTCACCCAGGCTGGAGTGCAGTGGCATGATCTCAGCTCCCTGCAACCTCCGACTCCTGGGTTCAAGTGATTCCCCTGTCTCAGCCTCCCAAGTAGCTAGGACCACAGCTTCACGCCACCACACTCGGCTAATTTTTGTATTTTTAGTAGAGACAGGGTTTCACCATGTTGGCCAGGCCAGTCTCAAACTCCTGACTTCAGGTGACCCTCCAGCCTCAGCTTCCCAAAGTGCTGGGATTACACGTGTGAGCCACCGCAACCAACCAGCAGTGTCACCTTTAAAGGGATCTCTCTGGGTGCTGTGTAGAGAACAGCTGGGGGATGGTACCCAGAGTGAGGCAGGGACAAGGGCAATAGCTGTGGGGTTGCTGAGAGGGGGCAGACTCTGGACAATTGTTGAGGGATTTGCACAGAGCATGCCAGGATTCAACAATCCCAGCATGTCCACCTTTGGAGCCAGGACCCCAGGGGAGCCACAGCAGGGCCAGAGCAGAGGAGAGGGAAGACACACTGGGATCCATCAGCACCTCTGCCTCCATGCATTGATTTTCTGAGACTCACGCTAGTTCCTCTTGAGAGGTTGTCATGTAAAATACAGGATGTCCCATTAAATTTGAATTGCAGATCAACAGTGGATAATTTTTTAGGCATAAGTATGTCCCATGCAATATGTGGGATATGCTTACACTGAAAATTTGCTATGACTGATCTGCAATTCAACTTTAAATAGAAGTTCTGTTATTTTGTTTGTTAAACGGGCCAAGTTCTATCAGAACTCCCCAAAAAAGGAGACTCTGGAAAACAAATTCCCAGCTTGACCAAGACAGAGCTCCTGTCCCCAGGAACTGACAGAAGCAATCACTACCAAGACTGAGTGCTTACCATGCACCCAGCACTGTGCCCACATGTCCAGCACTTCATCTAATTCCACGGCCCAGAGGATTACACTTTATTACTACTGGTTTGCAGATGAGAAAACTGAGGTTCACAAAGATACACCAACTTACCAAAATTATACAGGTGGGCATAATAATAGCTAACACTTACACGGCACATATAAGCTCAGGCATGGATCTAAATGGATCTCACTTAATCCTTTTTCACAGCTCTATGAGAGAGGAACTGTTATTGAATCCATTTTACAGATAAGGAAACTAAATCGCACGGGTGTTAAGTGGCCCAGTCAGGATTTGAACCCAGGCAGTGTGGCTGCAGAATCTGTGCTCTTACCTTGCATCTTAAACTACCACTGAACCACTTCTGAGGCCACCTCCCCACTCTTAATGAAACAACGTTAATGCACAAGAAACAGAGTCCTAGTGGCAGGAATGTGGAGAGCTCACTGGAGTGCTATGGAATGGGGCAAACTGACAACAGAAGAGATGGAAATCATTGAGGATTAGGGGAACCTAGGGAGGGTTCACGGAGGAGGAGGCAGACAAGTAGGATATCTGAACAGCTGGAAGATGTGACATAAGGGAGGCTGACTAAACACCCATATTAGGAACTATAAATACATAAAGTAAATATCACTGATTACTGAGTTCTTCATATAAGCCAGGTGCTGTACTACGCTTAGAATTTATCTTCCTCTAGACTGGGTAATACAGTGAGACTCCATCTCTACAAAATTAGCCAGGCATGGTGCTCATGCCTGCAGTCCCAGCTACTCAGGAGGCTAAAGTGAGAGGATCCCCTGAGCCCAAGAGGTTGAGGCTGCAGTGAGCTGTGATTGCACCACTGCCGTCCAGTTTGGGTGACAGAGAAAGGCCTTTGTCTCAAATAAGAAAAAAAAAAATACTTCTCTCAGTCTTCAAAGTCAGCCCCAAGGCAATATGGCCCCCATCTTGCACACTAGAAAACTAGGGTTCAGGGAGGCCAAGCAACTTGCCTGAGGTCACCCCATCAGGAAGAGACAGATGCAGGATTGCAATCACCATGGCAACTTCAAAGCCAGTGCACCTGCCATGTTACCTTCCCTCCTGGCATGCCTGGAAGGACTTCCATTCCTAAAGTCAAAACGGAGGCACTTGCAGAATGGCTGGATTCAACAAGGTCATGCCTTCTGAAAGAGACAGAGCAAGGGGATTTGCTCTAAGAAATACGGCCTCCATCTCAGAACCCTGCAAAGATGCCCTCCTTGGCTGTGTGAGCAGCCTTTCCTGCCAGGCCCTGTTGGCAGAGGAATGGTGAGCTGCCTGCACTGGGTCAGGCAGAGCTGCAGCCCCCTCCTTGGGCAGAGAGTTCACCCGACAGAGAAAACCTGGGCGGAGAATTGCATCCAGGAAGAATGGAGGAAAGACAAAGGAAATGGCTGCCTCCTCCCCTGGGCACCCACCCTCAGGGCCACCACCTCTGTTGCTCACAACTTCATCCATTCCTTTCCTTGGGAATCCATGGGTGTTCCAAGAGCGCTTTAGTGCAGTGCTTCAGAGCTTTGACTTTAGGGCAAGATCTGGCCATTGTGAGCAATTTGATGACTCCCTTTCGGTTTCTAAAAACCTTCTGGGGGCAAATGCAGAAATAATTACAAAAAAAAAAGTGAACAAACCTGGAGAAAACCTGACAGCCTGGAAGAGAGAATGGATGTGTCTATGGGCAAGGCCATCCATACTCATGACGACCAGGGTAACTGTGAGTCACAGATTAGAACTGGGGCAGCTCTGGGTGTTAGAATGCAATGTGGAAGCATGAATAGGTCACCATTCAGCTGGGATTCCAGAAAAATGGAGTTTGGCAGATGCAGACTCCTTGTCTAAGACTTCTTTTAGGGGCCTTCCTTGCGTTGTGGTATCTTCTATTTGCTCCATCAGCCCTGGGCTCTCAGTGATTGGAGGGGTCTGTGTGAGTGGTTCCAGACCAGCTCAGTATGTTACTAGGTTGATACAACTACAAGCCTGCAGCTTCTGTAGCAGTCTCTGTGCTTTTTCTAGATAGTGAGCTATAATTAGGGTGATCTCAGAGCTGAAAGTCCAACAGAAATGCAGATGGAACCAATCAGCCTCAGATTCCAAAGCAGCTGATACAAACATAACATACCAATAAGAATGTTGGTGCGCACAGGAAGGAAGCCATAGCCTCTTGCCATCTGCATTAGGAAGGATTTTAACTTTTTGCTAATTAATTTTGTAATTTTTAAAATCTTGTATAAGATTGTGCACCATTTGAAATAAGAAAAAATCTTTAACAAATTTTTTTTAAGGAGATAAAGATAATAAAAGAAAGGAGCCTTGAGGACAGTAATTGCCAAACCATACTGCTGAGTTCAATGCCTGGGTGACAGTTTTTTTCAATACCTGCAAAACACTTAAGGTTTTCCTTCTTAGTAAACTCATGCAGGCTTTACTATTAAAACGCAGAAGCACTATCGCAGGAAGGACGTTGACATAAAGTGCTTTCAGGGCCCTCAAAGCTCAGACTCTAATCAATTTTCTTGTGTCTACTGAAGGAGGCTTCAGCTCTTTGGTTTAAAATAACCCAGTGGATGGCCCTTACCTTCAGAAATGGTTATGCAGTTTTTTTCTCAGCAGGATGCAGAAAGCAATCCCCGCTGTGGCCGAGAGGAGAGCCGGCCTGGTGGGCTCCACTCAGCGGCAGCCGGTGTTACTTCTGGATCGGTTCCTGGCTGGGGCCCATTGTCCTGACCTGCTGGTCCCGCACCCCAGAGAGGAAAGTTGCTATTAATACCCTCTTCAGGTCCCTGAAGGAAGCTCAGCCTTCTCCAGATGCCACTTAGGAGTCAATCCTTGTTCCAAAGAAAGAGAGCACAGAACACAAACTTGCTTCAGGTTGAAGAGACTGGGGACAGGGGCATCCCAGGCTGCTCAGCCACAGGTCATCGTCGCTCGGCTCCTAAAGTGTACATCCTCATGGAGGAAGGACCAACAGAAAACATGCTCTGCTGGCTCCAGACCCACACCTCGCTGGCGGCCCCTCCAGCATCTCCCATCACTCACCTGCAGGGCAATCGCCTCCAGCCCTCACCTGCATCCCTGGGATTCCTGCAGCTACATCCTCCCTGCTCTCCCAGTTCTGCTCTTTTGAGCTTCCACACAGGGCCCAGAGAGATTCTTTCATGAAGTGAGTCAGGTGGGAACCACCCAAATGTCCGTCACCTGATGCACGGAGAAATAAACTGTTGTCTATCCACATGACGGACTATTCCTTGGCCATGGCAAGGGATGAAGTGCTGGCCCACGCTCCGACATGGATGAACTGAAAACATTCTGCTGAGGGAAAGAAACTATCACAAAAGGTTTGTAGGATTCCATATATATGAAATACCCAGAATAGGCGAATCCACAGACACAGAAAGTGGTTGTCAGGGGCTGGGGGGAGGGAGGAGGTGGCATGACTCCTCATAGACTGAGTCTCTTTTTGGGTGGATGAAAGTGAGCCTGCTTTGGGGGTGATGAAAGTGTTCTGAAATTAGAAAGTGGTGATGGCTGTACGACATTGTGAATCTACCAAATTAAACACTTTAACATCACTGAAATGGTGAATTTTATCTTATGTGCCTTTTATACCAATTTTTATTACTTTTTTGAGACAGGGTCTGACTTTGCTGCCCAGGCTGGAGTGCAGTGGCGTGATTACAGCTCACAGCAGTATTGACCTCCTGATCTCAAGCGATTCTCCCACCTCCGCCCCCTGAGTAGCTGGGACTACAGGCGTACGCCACCATGCCTGGCTGATTATTTTATTCTTTGTAGAGACGGGGTCTCTCTATGTTGCCCAGGTTGCTCTCAAACTCCTGTCCTTAAATGATCCTCCCACCTCAACCTCCCAAAGTGCTTGGATTGTAGGCATGAGCACCAATTTTTTTTTTAAGTCAGAACATGACATCACTTAGCCTAAAACCCACCAGACCAGAGGCTCCCCCATCTCACCCTAAAGCCTCACCATGACCTATGAGGTTCTCCCAGTGTGCTCTCACGCCTGGCCACTTCCCTGGCACCTCCTACTTCCGCTGTTCTGTCCCCACACTCTTCAGCCATGCTGGCTTCCTGGCTGAACCCTGAATGCACGAATACACCGCTGACTGCAGGGGCCTTGGCACAAGCCATTCCCTTTGCTGGAAGCATCTTCCCTGGGTCTTCTCACGGGTCCCTCACTCCATCAGGCCTCATCTCAGAAGCCACCTTCGCTCACATGCTGGGCTAAAATGCCTCCCTCCCCTGGCCCACTACTCTCTTGTCTGGCCTTCTTCCTTTTCTCTTGGCACCACCCATCCTGAACTCATACATTTGTTCACTAACATATGTGGTTGTTTAGAGTCTGTCTCCCGCACAGCAGGTCAGCTCTGCGAGAGCAGGGACCAGGTCTGGTTTTGTCCACTGCAGTATCTCAGTGCCCGGGACAAGTGCCTGGTACATAGTGCTGAATAGATCCCATGACGTAGCACTGTTTATGTCTAAATTATCAGAAAACCAGGCCGGGCACGGTGGCTCATGCCTGTAATCCCAACAGTTTGGGAGGCGGAGGAGGGTGGATCACCTGAGGTCAGGAGTTCAAGACCAACCTGGCCAACATGGCAAAACTCCATCTCTACTAAAAATACAAAAATTAGCCAGGCATGGTGGTGGGTACCTATAGTTCCAGCTACTTGGGAGGCTGAGGCAGGAGAATCGCTTGAACCCAGGAGGCAGAGGTTGCAGTGAGCCAAGACAGAGCCATTGCACTCACTCCGTCTCAACAAAATAAAATAAAATAAAATAAATGAAATAAAGTAAAACAACAAATAAATTATTAGAAAACAATATTTATTTTGAGTATTGATATTATCAAGTAAGATCATTTGTACCACCTACTACAAGAGACTCACAGACAGTGTTCCGGGGTTAAAATAAGGGAAATCTTTTTTACCTGGGCGTGAGGGGGAGTCAGGGTAGAATGGAAGCCAAGGTGTGTGGCTACGTAGTCCCTGGGCTGGGGCAGGACACAGGACGGAATTCAT
Source organism: Rhinopithecus roxellana (assembly GCF_007565055.1). NCBI lineage: Eukaryota > Metazoa > Chordata > Mammalia > Primates > Cercopithecidae > Rhinopithecus > Rhinopithecus roxellana. Next base: position 54,301,261 of record NC_044561.1, read on the forward strand.
TTGCTCAGGCAGCAACGAGGAAGCATGATGCTTCCCTGTGCCCTTGCTGACCCTCATGATCGTCTTTAAAGCTTACCAATTATATTAGGTGACAGTGGCATTTTTGATTAATTAACACTTCTTTGATTGCTAGTGAGGTGGACTGTTTTTCACATGTATATATTCATCATTTCTATGCATTCTTATAGTTATCGGTAATTATGTTCATTGCCCATTTTTCCACTGGATGTTTGCGGTTCATTAAGTTGTTCTTTTTTAAGACATTGATGCTTACATACACATTTATATACACATGTGATACAAATATATAGCATATATAGCAAATAGAAATTTCTGGTTTATTATTTACCTTTTCATTTTAACGTCATCTTTAGATATGTAGTCAAATTCTTTTTTCATGCTGTTCTTTCTGCTTCTAGTATCTAGAAATGTCTTAACTCTAAAAATAGATCAGTATTTATCCTTTTGGAACCAGTTTTTATAACACAAGAGTATAGAAGATGAAAACTTTACTTGTAAGTGATAACTTTTATACTTGTGGCATTAATTTTGTTATATAGAAGAGCCATATATACCAAGAATCTTTACAAAGTTCCCACTGTTTCTCCACATCCTCTCCAGCACCTATTGTTTCCTGACTTTTTAATGATTGCCATTCTAACTGGTGTGAGATGGTATCTCATTGTGGTTTTGATTTGCATTTCTCTGATGGTAAACTAGTTCAACCATTATGGAAAACAGTATGGCGATTCCTCAAAGATCTAGAACTAGATGTACCATATGACCCAGCCATCCCACTACTGGGTATATACCCAAAGGATTATAAATCATGCTGCTATAAAGACACATGCACACATATGTTTACTGCGGCACTATTCACAATAGCAAAGACTTGGAATCAACCCAAATGTCCATCAGTGACAGACGGGATTAAGAAAATGTGGCACATATACACCATGGAATACTATGCAGCCATAAAAAAGGATGAGTTTGTGTCCTTTGTAGGGACATGGATGCAGCTGGAAACCATCATTCTTAGCAAACTATCACAAGAACAGAAAACCAAACACCGCATGTTCTCACTCATAGGTGGGAACTGAACGATGAGATCACTTGGACTCGGGAAGGGGAACATCACACACCAGGGCCTATCATGGGGAGGGGGAAGGGGGGAAGGATGGCATTGGGAGTTATACCTGATGTAAATGACGAGTTGATGGGTGCTGACGAGTTGATGGGTGCAGCACACCAACATGGCACAAGTATACATATGTAACAAACTTGCATGTTATGCACATGTACCCTAGAACTTAAAGTATAATAATTAAAAAAAAAAAAAGAGTTCTCACTGTTAACCCAGCAATTATGTTTCTGCAACCCTCTGCGAAGACTTGTTTCTCACCTGGTCACCCCTGAGGCATAACATGAGAAGCAGCAGGTGAGACCTGAGGCCTCAGGGTCCCCAGGGCTCATCTCCCTGGACATCCATTGTACTGAAAGCCTCTGCAGGTAGGGCTAAATTAACGACTCATTTAACGGATTAGTAATTGAAGATGTTATTTTAACATTACAATAAATTAGATCACTTTCAAGAAGAAAGCTACATTCTCCTAAAATTCTAAGAAAAAGGTGAAAACCTCAAAGCTTCTCTTTGGGGGATACACTGTGGCAGGATGTTGGAGAGTCACTATCCACACCAACAGATCTGAGATATGCACCAAGATTTATTTATTTACAATGTTCCCTGAAGCATAATTGTGCAAAAACATGCAGACAATCTCAATATCCAACAGTAGCAAATTGGCTCTATCAATTATGATATAATCCCACATGATGAGCAGGGTCCACTGAAACTGTTCCCACGAAAATAACTGTAGTTACAATCACTTTTTTCAAAATCTAATGTGACCATGAGAACATATTAGAAAAAATATCGAGCAGGCAGTCGGCCAAAAGGTTACCAGTGGCAGAACAGCTGAAGGCGGTTATTTTCTCCTTGATACCTTTCTGAACTTCCATTTGCTCCACAGTGACTTTATGATTTTCTACTCAGAAGAAGAAAGTGTGGGGTTTGTGGCTGCTGTTTGGTTTGGCAGCTCGCTTTGTTTTTGAAAGAGAAGTGGAGCAGAGGGAGCAGCGCTGTTCGTGTAGAGGGCCTCGGGGAGACGCCTGGGAATAGGTCCCCTTCATGCCTTGTCTGCATGTTAGGTATAGAGACACGTGAATATTTTTAAATCAATTTTAATACCTTCGCCGACCTGTAGGTTGGAAATAGCTGGTCAATGGTGCATCCCAGCATGGGAGGCGTGTCCCTCTCCAGCCCCATGCGACATTCTCGGGGTTGACTTGGGGTCATAGTTGTCTGCTCCAACTGTTTGATCAGCTTCATTTCCAAAATGGATCACTCACAGGGCACTGTGTGATCATGTGTGTGACGTGGCTCTTCAAAGCCGTTTCCTGGTTGGGAAATCGTCACACACACAAAGGTCGAATCTGCTGTCTGTCCAGCGTTGACGGTGCCTGCCACACCTCACGTCTGCACCCTCTCCTGTCCCCGCCTCCAGGTCTTCTGCCCATAGCCAGGTGTGACAGCCAGGGCTGCCGCCTCCTGATCAGGCAGTGCACAGCCCTGGGACCCCCAGGGACACAGAGCCGAGGGAAAGTGAGCCCCCAAACCTGCCTTCCAGCCAGGCCGCTTGGAAGAAATGCCCCAGCTTTGTTGAACACTTAATTACTTAATAAATATTAGATGATACCATTCTCCACAAAAAAAGATTAAAACCCAGAGAGAGATGGGCAAGTCACGAAAACAAGAATAAAGGAGATTATTCTTCAAGGTAACAGGATATGAAGACAAGTGCCCCCAGGCTGGTCCACTGGAGCATTTAGGACAGCAGAAGAGAGGCCTCTTTGTAATCTCCTGGCCTGAAATTCACCCTCATCGCTCCCAGCTTCACATATAACCTGGAACTCCGGGGCAGATGGGGAAAGCTGGGGGGCCACCCCTGTGGCCTGGCTGACCCAGGTCTCATGACACAATGTAAAAGACACCTTTATTTATAATTCTCAGTACTGCCAAGTTGTAAGCCCCGATTTTACATATGGGTACCTTTTGAGTATTTAAAGATGTGCCAAGCACACAGTGGAGAAGCAGCGTAGGTGGAGGCCAGGGCAAAGAGCTCAGGCCTAAGTGAATCAGCACCATCTCCCACCAGCTGTGTGACCTCAGGTAGGAGACTCAACCTCTCTGTGCTTCAGACTACACAGCTCCCAAACAGAAAGAATTGCCAACCTGCCTCACAGCTATTGTCAGGGTTAAATGAGGGCACATCCATGAAGTACTCAGAGTGGGGTGCATCCTGAGTGTCACAAAGGTTGGCAGCTGCTATTGTCTTGTTTTGATGGTTGGATCATTGTCACCATCATTGTGATTATTATTATCCCCATTTCGCAGCAGTGGAAACAGAGGCTCAGGTCAGTCTGATTCCAGGACTCCTTCTTTCTCATCTCCACTTTGCCTCCACCAATAACACCCAGTGGGGGCCCCAGTATAAAATTGTCTAACTTCTTACCTTCTTCACTATCTTTTTCTGTCTCCTTTCCCCACTCTCTTCCCCATCTGTAAGCCAAAAACCCCAACATCTAGGAAAAGCCAGTCATGAAAAAAGTCATCCACCCACCCATTTGTGCCTCCAGCCCAGACCTCTCTCCCAGATTCCCAACTTGCATGTCCAACAGCCAACTCCACACCTCAGCCTCAGCATCTCATACTCCCTTCGCCCAAGACTAAACTCCTGCTCTTCATACTCAACTTGCTGCCTGCAAAGACCTCCCCATCCCCAGTGACACCATCCTTTTGGCTGCTCCAGCCAAAAGCCCTGGAGTCCCTGTCCACTCTCCTCTTGCTCTCACTCCCTCCTTCCCTTCTTCCAATTGGTCAGGAAGTCCTGCTGGCCCTTCTTTCAAAGTAAGCCCAGGAGCCAACCACTTATTATCCTCCCACTCTGCTTGCTCCTGGATTCCTGAACCAGCTTCCCAACAGTCGCCTAAGGTCAAGTGGCATCTGTCTTCTACTCAGCCTCCTGCGTGGCCCCCATATCACTCAGCGCTAACTGCAGAGACCTCACCATGGTCTCTGAGACCCTGTGGGATGCCTCACCCACATCTTCCCTCTTCCATCCATGCCTCCTGCCCCCACCATGGTGGCCTCATTGTCCCAGCTCAGGGGCTTTGTCCCAGCTGCTCCTTTGCCCTGGAACCCACCTGCTGCAGGGAGCTGTTTGGCTTCCCGACACCTGCTCTAAGCTCATATTCCACCTTCTTTTCCCTCCAGGACCTACCCTGACCACCTGCAGTGGGTTGAATCACGTCCTCCCCAATATTCATGTCCACTGGGGAGACTGTCATTGTGACTTTATTTGGAAATAGGGTCTTTGCAGATGTAATTAAGTTAACGACTTTGTGATGAGTTATCTTAGTTTTAAGGTGAGCCTAAAATCCAATGATCGGTGTTCTTATAAAAAGAGGAGAATACACACAGACATACAGAGACGAGGCCATGTGAAGATGGGGAAAGAGACTGGGGCAATGGGGCCACAAGCCAGGGAAGCCTGGAGCCACTAGAAGGTGGAGGAGGTAGGGAAGGATCTTCCCTAAAGCCTCCAGAGGGAATGCAGCCCTGCCAGCAACTTGATTTTGGATTTCCAGGTCTCCTTCTTTCCCAATCTGGCAGTGTGAGAGGATAGATTTCTGTTGGTTTAAGTCACACAGTTTGTGGTGTTTTATCAGGGCAGCCCTAGGACCCAAGTCCACTGTCCTATTGAACATCAACGCCTGTCCCACCCCTTCCATCCCAATAGCCCCACGTCTTCCTGCCAGTCTCTGCCACTTCTTTGTCCTCATGCAGGTACCGCTGCTGGCACGTGCTGTCATTTCTGCGTAACTGTGCTTATTTTTATCAGCTGTCTCCCCGCACTGGGACTGAAGGGCTTTGAGAGCAACTTCTTTGTCTTGATGAGGCCGGCAGGTCACAGGGCTAATCAATATCTGTTCAATCAATGAATGGAATAATACACAAACTCCTAAAGAATTGGAAAGGACCAGAAAACCCTTTCAGAATCTACATGGACTCTCCATCTTCCTCCTCAGCCACCCTTCATTTAACTTCATCAAACTGACATCCAGCTTTGAAAGCTAATGCTTTCTAGTTTTTGTTCTATTGAGTTTAATGACAAGCATTGCAATAGTGATCATATCTACTATACTTTCCTGCACATTCCCCGTGTGGCTTGTAGAATCAATCAGCTTTTCTGCAGCAAGATGGAAGAGTACTTGTCACTAAACCCAGGAAGCAGAGGTTGCAGTGAGCTGAGATCATGCCACTGCACTCTAGCCTGGGTGACTGAGCAAGACTCCATCTCAAAAAAAAAAAAAGAAAAGAAAAGAAAAAAAAAAGAAAAAAAGAAACACTGCAGAGAGCTGTTGGTGGAAAGCGTCCTCCCATCACGCCCACTCCCAGGCTCCCCATTGCGTGGGATCTAGTGTGGTGAGCTATGGCCCACCCAGCACAGGCAAAGAAGAGGAACTGATCTTACCAGCCATGCAGGGTCCTTTCACAACCACACACCTCAAAGAAGGATAAAGCCATCCAGAGTAACCCCAAGCCACCATAAGAGGCGCCCTTACTTCAGAGCTAATCTAGCCTCTGGGAGCCAACAAGAGCCACAAGACACCGATCTCAGCCCTTTGTCACCAGGATGGTGTCCTCCCAGCCTGCTCACTCCTATGGGGCAGGGGGCCGGGAGCAGGGGACAGCTCCTCTAAGATCTGCACAAAGAACAATAGGAGGGCATTTGGGGACTGAGTTGTCACCTACAGATCAGAGGTTGAACAAGTTCACTGGGGCCTCCCTTGGCTCCAGTTCACTAAGGAACATGAAATGCTCTAGGGAGCATGTGGTACATACACTGGGAAGAAAAGATCCCCAGTAAAGCAAGGCGAGTCAATGCCAACATCGAATGGTGATCGGAAAGGCTAACATTCATTTACCCAGCAAGTCAGGCCGCCTTGGAGCCCTCTGCCCGCCCCAGACCCGCTATTCCTAGGCCAACCCAGGGCCTCTCCTTCTGGGGCAGGGGTTCTCAAGATGGCGCCCCCTCCTGGTTCCAGGTGGGCAAGGGTCAGGCCCTTCTACCTCGGTCCCTCAGGTCCTGTCCATGTTCCAGGGTCTCAACCTCAGCCAGTGGCCTGGAGGGGCCTCCTGAGGATATTCATCTATAATACCCTGGTCTCCTCTCTAGCTCCCCCACTTTCAGTCTGCAGGTAGACTCATTGGGAAATGATTCCTACAGTCATTTCCTGCATCCTCTCTGCTTTATGGAGAATCTGTGATGTCTGAACGGGAGGCCTGGCCCTGGGCCTGTCTCTGACAGCATCCCAACTCCTCTGAAAGGTGCAAATGACACGTCCTGCTCTGCAGAACTTCAGTCTTGGCTGGGCCGTGGTAGCCAAAGCCCCTGGGCCTCACGTTCTTCTAGAGAAGTGCCTGCAATGTCCAGCCTAGAAGGCTGGCTCCCAATACGAAAAGGAAGCTTTTCTCTCTTAAGAACCCAGCTTTGTAAATAAAATCCTCCATATCATTATTATTGTTCTTTTAGGTAATTTTTTTCAAGTTGGTATTTTGAAATAATTTCAAATTTACTGAAGAGTAGCAAAAATAATACAGAAATGACCTATATAAACTTTGCCTACTTCCACCAATTTCTTAAAATTGTTAACATCATTGTTAACACAATCGTCCCATCTTATCCTCAGCTTCACTTTCTGAGGTTTCAGTTACCCGCCATCAACTGTAGTCCAAAACTATTAAGATATTTTGAGAGAGAGAGAGAGGGAGAGAGAGATCATATTTATACAACTTTTAGTACAGTATACAGAGATCATATTTACATAACCTTCAGTACAGTATATTGTTATAATCTTTCTATTTCATTATTTATTATTGTCCATCTCGTATTGTGCCTAATTTACAAATGAAACTTTATCATAGGTATGTGCATATAGGAAAAAAACATACAATGTATAGGGTCCAGTACTCTCCGAGGTCTCAGGGATCCCCCGGGGGTCTTGGAACAGATCCCCATGGATAAAGGGGGCTACCATATTTGAGGAAAGGAAAATGCATGAAGTAACGTTTCCAACTTTTGTCTCGTTAACTAAACTGAAACTCTGACACATGTCTATGTAACAGAATGAGAAACAGGTGCTTCTGAAACATTTTGAAAGTGATGCTTTTCTGTCAGTACCCAACCCTTTTCTTTCCTCTTATGCTTGTGATATCTACAAAGCCCATATACACTCCTCACCTGCATTTAAAAAGCCACTACTGTCCATTCTTCACCCCTTGTTTCTTCAGAGCTTCCCCAGAGATGTAAGCCAACCATGCCACCCCTTAGAAGCTAAACAGCACCTCCTTCTTGTAGGAGCTCCTTTAGGGGTGCCTCAGGCTCCAACCTGATGGATTTGCACACTCAGGCACTCTCTCAAGGCAGGTTCACAGCACATGAAACCTGTCCAAAGACAACTATTAAAATTCTAAAATTCCACCCTCTATCCAACAAGTTTCTGAACACTTGGTCTCTATGTCTCCCTGCGAAAAATCAAGCTAAAGAGACGAACCAGGGATCAATACAGGTTTGCTTTGCTGAGCCAACTAGTGAGGACCTGGGTTGGCGCCTTTCTGCATTTATCATGGTTACATGGTCATTAAGGGTGACATTTGTTAAAACTGAAAAGGCATTAACCCCAGGGGCAGGACTGCCCCGGTTCGCAGGGGGCTATTCCCTGTCTAGAAAAGTGAAGGGACTTTAGTTAAAAGGATTTGAGTTGCTCGCCATCTGGATTTTATTTTGCTTTTCTATTACTTTTAAGCATATTTAATGTTTGAATGGGTAATGCATCTACATGGTATCAAAAAGTATAAGAAGGTGAACATATGAGCAATTCCTTCCCTTTCCTCTCCCACAGTCACGCTATTCCCACCATGAGTTTCCATTCTTAATAGACGGTTTTACAGTCTTCAAAGGTTACTATACAAATACAAGCAAAGGTATACTCCCACCCCCACCACAAAGACTGGCACTCTATAAAACGTGCTCCGTCTCTTCATTTTTGATTTAACACCACTTCTTGGAAATTTTTCCCCATTGGTACAAGAAAATGCATTCTTGTTTGTTTCAGCCCTATTGTATTCCATTTATATAGACATCCCACAACATACTTAACTAGTCTTCTCTTAGGGGACAATTACGTGGTTGCCAACACTTTGCAATTATAAAACAATGCAAATCTGTGTGTCAAATGGTATCTGTTTACTAGCAACTAGCACGGTGCCAGAGGAGGGTGTGGAAATGGTAGACAAATCACATACGGAAGGACCCTCAAAGGCTGTGTCTCAGTTGTGAAAAGTAGATTTTCTTCAGGCAGCACACATCTGTACTCCCTCTTACACTTTAGATGGAGCTAAAGACGTTCCCCTCTCCACCTGAGTTCTGCCAGAAATGTTTCTGAGAATTTGCCTCCAGTCTAAGGACATGAAACCCCTTGTTCCCAATATACAAGCATGGAGGGGCACCACAGATTAAAGTAAGATCAATGTTACCAGAACAATTAAAGGGCCCGCCAGCACCTTTAAATTTCCACTAATACTCTATTATTTTTACTCCAAACCCTTTGTTACGTTAAGAGACAGCAAATTCCAAAGAATAAACTAATTTTAGCCACAGACAGCACAAGCAACATGCCTATGCAGGAGGAAGTGCTCAGGAAATGATAGCTTCAGATAATACACCACCCATATCCTACTTCCTATAGTCAGTAAAAAGAGTACTAAAAAATCCCTCAAAAGACACAAAGAAACACTAAAAGGAAAGTCCAATGCCTGTAGCCCACCTCAGTTTCCCTCAGTCCCCAATTTCTAGATTAATGCTCCAAGGTCACAGCCAGACTTCAGCCCCAGGCCTCACCGTAGCACTAGATGTTGCTTCTAGAATCAAGCACTGAGTGGCTTCTAGAACTGAAGCACTACATCAAACCTTCAGAAAGGCCAACACCCATGGTTCTCAAAGTGTGGTCAGGCCAGGGACCCCTGGAAGTCCCCAGATCCTTTCAGGGCCCCCATAAGATCAAAATGATTTTTATGATCATACTAAGATGTCATCTACCCTTTCCACCTGTACTCTCTCAGTGTGCAGTGGAGTTTTCCAGAAGCTTTGTGATGTGTGGTAGTGCAATAGATTGAGTACAGAGGCAGATATGAGAAGCTAGCCATCTTCCACTAAGCCAGTTGTTAAAGAGACTTGAAAAATGTAAAATAATACTGCTCTTTTTTTTTTTTGAGACGGAGTCTCGCTCTGTCGCCCAGGCTGGAGTACAGTGACTGGTTCTCAGCTCACTGCAAGCTCTGTCTCCCGGGTTTACGCCATTCTCCTGCCTCAGCCTCCCGAGTAGCTGAGACTACAGGCACCCACCACCTCGCCTGGCTAGTTTTTTGCATTTTTTTAGTAGAGACGGGGTTTCACCGTGTTAGCCAGGATGGTCTCGATCTCCTGACCTCGTGATCCACCAGTCTCAGCCTCCCAAAGTGCTGGGATTACAGGCTTGAGCCACCGTGCCCGAGCTTACTGCTCTTCTTATTAGACCATTTTGTCCTTAAAATTTTAGGGTTTTTTAAATAAAAATGTTATTTATATCAACATGTAATAAGTCTATTATGTCAAATGAATTAATCAATGTTTTTAAATGCCTCAATTCCACTTTCTAATACAGTAAAGAAAAACATGCTCAGCTTACCATAATACACACACACACATACACAAAAAAAGCTCTTTGGTGTCTTCAATAATTTTTGAAAATGTAAAGGGGTCCTAAAAACAAAAAGTTGAGAACCACTGCCTCTCCAGGAAATGAAGGCATGCTGATGGCCAGCTCGTGACTGTGAAGTGCCAGGGGGTCAGTGCGCCTGCTTCCTCAGGTCACTCTTCCCTTCTTCACTTCCCTAGCACACAGCACAGTGCCTGCACGGGGTGGGAGTCCCATGTATGATGGAGGAAGGGAGGGACAGGGTAAGGAAGGCAGGAAGACCTTTCCACTGATTATTATTGAATAGCACAACTAAGTCAAATACAGAAAAACTCTCTGAAAGTAAATGGCAAGTTATTGTGGGTGCCTTGCTCACCAGTGAGGAAAACAGACAAATGGAAAGAAGTGCGGGGATAGATGGGGAAGAGGAGAGAGTGGTGCATGTGAATGGAATGTGCACAACCAGCAGGGATTGCCCAGCACATCTGGCCCACCCTTCTTCCCATTCACTGCTCTACAAAGAGCTTCCCCACATCACCCACCACTAGCCCCAGCACTGGGCACCCAAGTGTGTGCAGTCTCCCAGGACCACCCTTCACACCACACACACATCCTCACCCATGTCCCAAACACTGAATCCCTGCCCAGCAGCGCCACAGCTGCAGAGTGGAGAGTCTGTGCCAACTTGGATTAAGTGTCACCATGTGCTCTCTGTCTTCTGCCCCATCTGTACCTCCAAAGCAAGGTCTGGGGGCTGCTCTATCCACTCACCCACCAATGCCAAGTACAGATGGCTTTCTTGTGTGGCCTAATGGATTTGATATCTTCTTCTTGACTTTGCACCTCTCTCGTTCCTAATGAGACTCTCCTCATACGCTTGGGTATTTGGAGAAGGTTACCTCTCTTGTAAATTACCATTTATATCCTTCACCCATTTTCCCATTAGAATTCCTGCTTTCTTTTATCAATGTGTAGGTATTTCTCAGATATTCTTGATTGGTTTTAGTTATGGACATAGCCTTCTGCAAGTTGACACCCTCTCCAAATCCAAATCCATCATCTTTCCCTAACTTTGTCATATGGACAACAACATTTTAACAACATGTTTTACAATATCTTTTGCATTTTGTTCACTAATCCTTTCCCATTCCTAGGACCAAACATATCATTCTACATTTTTTCCTACTGAATTTATGATTTTACCTTTCACTTTTAGGTCTTTAGTCCAGCTGAAGTCAACGTTTCTAATGAAGCATTTTTTAATTATAAGACAAACAGAGCAGTAGCCAATTATAAAATCTAGGCATTTCCTCAGCAGTCATGACAGGCAGAGGGTCATGGTTTTGAGCCGGTACCGCTGGGGATTGCTCTGCAGGTGTGGTGGCTAGCTTCATATGTCAACGTGCCTGGGCCATGGGGACTTGAGATATTTGGTTAAACATGATTCTAGCTGTGTCTGTGAGGATGTTTTGAATGAGATGAACGTTGGATTCAGTTGGCTGAGAAAAGCAAACAGCTCCGTCATGCCAGTGGGCCTCATCCAATCAGCCAAAGGCCTGCATAGAACAGAAAGGCTGACTTTCCAAGAATATGGAGGAACTCTTCTCTGCCTGGTTGTCTTTGAGCTGGAGCACCAGTTTTGTCCAGCCTTCCGACTCAGGCTGGAACCACATCCTTTGTTCTCCTGGGTCACCAGCTTGCCTGCTGCAAACTTCATAACCACATGAGCCAACTCCTTATAATAAATATTTATACACACACACGTGCACACAGACACACAGAGAATTTGTCCTCTTTCCCTGGAGATCCCTAATACAGTGGGTATATTCAAAATTCCAGTGGCTGATGGCACTAGTGAAGATGATATTTGCAATTCTGGCTGGTGGCACCAGAGAGGATACTTTAACAGAGCCGTTCCATTCAGACCACCTGGAAGAACATTGCTGTCTTACCATGAACAGCCCCACTGAACACCACCATCTTTGAGCTCATTTGGGTCCACAGTTTCCAATAAAAACGAATGCAGGTTCATATGTGTTAGGAATGGGTGTCACCTGGGAAGTGTGTGAAACACACATGTGTTTCAATAACCGGTGTGCAGTCACGAGGACCTGGGTGAGCGTTCTGCACACTTCATCCTGTGGTCTCATTGGTGGCCTAAGTTCCCATTCAAGCCTCAATGGAGACAATCCAGGAAGTGCTGAGACACGAACAGTGAACACGGAGGCACACATCACACCTCCAGAAGCCTCCCAAAGGTCACTGGCCTAATTTCCTTCCAGCACGGGCTTCAAGAAACATTCCTGTGTGACTTTGAGCCCAGCCTTTGCTGGGGAAAATGGTGGCACCTTGACTTCTTTAAATTCAACTGAGACAAAGTCAGACCCACTGTCAGAGACTCTCACTATTAAAGCTGTAGCCAGATGTCAGGTAGAGTTCCCCCTTCCCCTCAGGCCTAGAGGAAGTGGGCCTAAACTCCCAACTCCATGTGGACTGTGGCAATACCAGGCCTCTTCCATCATCTCCAATGGTTCCTGAGGTTACAGCCTCAGAGTCCCAGTGCCTGGACACGTACTCGTGTATGCACTGTCTCTGTCTCCATCTGTGTTGAGCTGGCCTGGCTGGAACACACATCCCATAAATATATATATATATATATAACTATATATCACTATATATATCACTATATAATTATATATAACTATATATAACTATGTATATAACTATATATATAAAACTATATATATAATATATAATGGAATATTATTCAGCCCTAAAAAACAATGAGATCTTACAATTTGCCACAACATGGATGAGCCTGATAAGCCAGACACAGAGAGAATATTGCATGATCTTACTTATACATGGAACTCAAAAAAATCAAATATATATAATATATATACATATATATATGATGTTTCTGTATCCCTTCACCCATTGACAAACACTTCGGTTGCTTCTGTATCTTAGCTGCTGTGAATATTATTCACAATGGCATCTCTTCTCCTAAGGATACTAATCCTAAAAGATTAGGGTCTCACACTTAAGACCTTGTTTAACTGTAAGTACCTCCTTAGAGGCTCCAAAGAGAGCCACAGTGGTTGTTGGGGGTTTAACAAATGCATTTGTGGGGCACAAACGTTCAATCCATAACATGGTCTTTTACCACTTCATGCTACCCCTCTGCACCAATATACCAATGTGCAAAAGTGACATTAATATTTTAGGTATTTTTCAGTCACAACATCCTAAACTGAGACTCAGGTCTTCACTGACCTAAATAGTTTTTCATTCAAACGTTTTTTGTTTAACTTTTTCTTATTTATGAAAAAGAGATATTGGAAACACTCAGATGCAGGAATCCAAGTTAGGAAGATAGAGCCAATTGTTTGCTTGATTTCCAAGAATTCTTGGTGCCATTGAACCTCTCTTTCAATCCTCTATCAGTTTTAGATATTACAAATATTATCTCCCAGTCTGACACTTGCCTCTTCCCTTTATCTAAGGTGCCCTGTCTTGGACAGAAATTCTTCATTTTAACGTGATCGATAGGATACCGATGGGATCAGGACAGATACATTTGGAAGGACAAAGAACAACTTGCAATTTCCCTTTGCTAGGCTAACCCCCACAGTGCCAGCCATGCCCAGTAAATCTATTCCACATTCAGAACACTGTAGACTTAAAATATTCCCAAAAGAATATTGAGACTTCAAATCAATGAAAGATAGGAACAAGAGGAACATAAGACTCGCTCCCAGCTGTGAAAGACATAATCTTCTACTGTATTGGTTCTCCTTGCAAAGCAGAAATCATTTTTCTCAGTTCATCACAGTCATGGGGGTTCTCACCACGGGAGAAAATTTGAAATGCAAGCGGTGGGACTTCACATGGCCATGTGATTTCATGCAAAAGCTCCTGGGATTCACAGATAGGCAGGGCCTGACTTTTTTTTTTTTTTTTAGATGGAGTCTCACCCTGTCACCTAGGCTGGAGTGCAATGGCGTGATCTCGGCTCACTGCAACCTCCGCCTCCTGGGTTCAAATTATTCTCCTGCCTCAGCCTCCCAAGGAACTGAGATTACTGGCACCCGCCACCATGCCCAGCTATTTTTTGTATTTTTAGTAGAGACAGAATTTCACCATGTTGGCCAGGATGGTCTCCAACTCCTGACCTCATGATCCACCCACCTCGGCCTCCCAAAGGGCCTGATTTTTAGATACGGTTCCAGAGGAACCCAGGAAGCAGCACCGATACGACAGGTGCACTCAGTTCTATGCAGAGCATGGAGCCACACACAAAGGTGAACAAGACCCAGCCTGCTTCGGAGGGTCCCTGGGTCTCATGGGGAAGGCAGGCGGACAAACAAGTAAACGAAACATAGCAGACTTCACCCTGGAGAAACAAGGAGCCATGAGAACATACAAAAGGTAGCAGCTCCCAGTCAAGAGACCCAAAGATGCTTTCAGAGGGAAGGGAAATCTGAGCTAGGTTTTGAAAAATGAAAGACAACAAAGAAGAGCAGTCCTGCCTGTGGGCCTTGGAACAGATGGACACAGTGCAGTCCAGCTTCCAGAACTTTCCATGTGTGGGGTGAGGAGGTTGTGCCTCACACTGTCTTTTTAATTACTATTTTCAAGTTTTTTTTCTACTTTTTATTTTACCTTTTTTATTGTAGTAAATTATACTTAACGTAAAATTTATATCTTAAGTATTTTAAGTGAGGTTCAGTAGCATTAAACACATTCAAGCTGTTGGGCAGCTATCACCACTATCCATCCACAGAACTTTTTAATCACCCCAAACTGAAACTTGTATCCATTAACCACTCCCCTTCCCCCCCCCAGCCCCTGGCACCCACCATTCCACTTTCTATTTCTATGGATTTGACTGTTCTAGGAACCTCATATAAGTGGAATCATATGTTTGGTTTTCTATGATTGGTTTATTTCACTTATCATAATGTCCTCAAGGTTCATGCATGTTTTAGCATGTGTCAGCATTTCCTTCTTTTTCAAGGCTGAATAATATTCCATTATGTGGATAGACCACATCTTGCTTCTCCTTCATCTGTCAAAGTAAACTTGGGTTGCCTCCACCTCTCGACTGCTGAGAATGACATGGCTGTGCACAATAGTGGACCCATGCCTGCCCACATCCCCACCACTCCTCATAGTGCCTACCCCTGACCTTGGTCTCAGGGCTCTCCCCTGCATTTGTGTGGTGTCTCTGATCATGCTGGTTCCTAGACATTCACCCTTCAGTCTCAGTGGTAGCAATGCTGATTTTGTGCCTCTTCCGCAGCCCCTCTGTACTCATCTGAGGAGGTGACTACTTCAGGAAATGGTCCAGAACAATTCTCTGCAGAATGCCTCAGGCCCTGGCAGCTGGGAAGGACATCTGAGTCTTCTCTTCCTGAGCAAGCGTGCATTTCAAAGAGGGAAGGTCAGATGACACAGTGCCAACCTACTTTCTGAATGTCCCAGAGAAGCCATTGCCAGGCAATATTTTTGGGACCTCCATGAGCAGGGAACAGCATTTTTCCCTAGAGGTTATCAGCAGGCTCAGTGCAATGCAAACATCAGGTAACAGCATTGCACTCTATAAAGTGTGTCTGTGTGTGTGTGTGTACATGTGATGTAGACTGGCACCCAAGAGCAAAAGACCTCCATGCAGCCTGGGCCACCAGGCCACAAGAATGACTCTCCAGGAATCATGCATCCCAAGAGCAAGCTCAATGTTCCCCTAACTGGACAATTCCCACCCACCCCTGGGATGAGCCAGGATGACTGTGCCATTGATACTTGGAGCAGGAATTCAACTTGAAGATCTAGGGGTAGGGGTGGAATTCAGATGGAGGGAAGAAGAGTGACGTGTTTAATTGGTGATCAATATACACATATTAGAACAAACAACTACAGTATGAGGTGGAATACAAAAATTCTCATGAATTTGTACAAAACATGAGAAAGTATCCATCTGTTTAAACAGCCTCCAAGGACAGTGCCATACTGGTACCAGAAAGAAGGAACGGTCCTGCTCCTTTATTCCTTCCTCTCCTGGCCCCTCCCTTCCGTGGAGACAGGTAGGGAGAGGGGAGAGGAGGAAGGAGCTTATATTAGTCTGTTTTCATGCTGCTAATATAAGACATACCTGAGACTGAGTAATTTATAAAAGAAAGAAGTTAAATGAACTCACAATTCCACATGGCTTGGAAGGTCTCAAAATCATGGCGGAAAGCAAAGGAGAAGCAAAGGCATGTCTTACATGGCAGCAAACATGAGGACTTGTGCAGGGGAACTCCCATTTATAAAACCATCATGTTTCATGAGACGTATTCACTATCACAAGAACAGCAAAAAATGGGAAAGACCTGCCCCCATGATTCAATTACCTCCTATCAGGTCCCTCCCACAATATGCAGTAATTATGGGAGCTGCAATTCGAGATGAGATTTGGGTGAGGACACAGCCAAACCTTATCAGAGCTATCCTAAGTAAAAAAACAAGAACCAACCCCCCATTCCCAAGGCATATTTTCTGTCTGCAGCTGGTCCTGGAAGAAAAGAATCTTCCACTTTGAGTGAGGTGAGGAGTTTTCATGAGTAGATGGGGCTGGACATACTAATTACTTAGCAGAGAGAGACTTTATGGAGAATGAAATGCCCGGAGAATTTTTGACGATGAGAAAGTCACCAGAGGAACTAAGGAACCTGCCTTGATTTCGATCAAGGTGCCATGGAAGAAGAGCTCATCTCATGGGACAACATGCAGAAAAGAATCCAGTTGTTTCTCTGTAGCCTATAAGTCCTGTCATTGACTGTTCTGGGAAAAACCTCCCTGGCCTGCAGGCTGGTTGACGAGTTGTTTGGAGGTTACTAGGGAAACTCTTCAAGGTGGGGCTTTCAGAGAACAGGAGCCACAACAAGCCCTCTGAGCTCAGGAGCCACAGCCGTGATTCAGCCTCTAATAGTAAATGTCCTAAAGGGATAAAAAGATAGGAGCCCTGGAGGGGATGATTCTTAAAGTCGTTCTCACATGCAGCCAACATGCATGAGGTTGCCTGATAAAACACAGGACACCCAGTTAAAGTTGAATTACAGATAAACAATGACTAATTTTTTAGTATAAGTATGTCCCAAATATTGCAAGAAATATATCCATAAAAAATTAGTCATTGGTTATCTGAAATTTAATTTAATGAGTCATCCCATATTTTTACAGTTTTACTGAGTTATAATTTACATACTATCCAACCCTCCCATTTAAAGTGTACAATTCAATGTTTTTAATATATTCACAAGGTTGTGCAACCATTGCCACAATCAATTTTAGAACATTTTCATCAGCTCCAAAGGAATCCACACCCATTAGTAGGCCCTCCCCACTCCCTATGCCAGCCCCAGCCCCAGGCCCTGACATCCACTAATCTACTTTCTGTCTCTATACATTGGCCTATTCTGGACATTTTGTATAAATGAAAGCACACAACATGTGGTCTTCAGGAGTGGCTTCTTTGATTTAGCATGTGTTTTCAAGGTTCATCCATGTTGTAATATGTATCAGTACTTCATTCTTTTTTACTGCCAAATAATATTCCACTGTATGGATACAACAGATTTTATTTATCCAATCATCAGTTGATGCACGCTTGGGTTGTCTCCACTTTTTTGGCTATTATATCTGTTGTAAATATTTGTGTTTAAGTTTCTGTAGACATATGTTTTCATCTCTTGGGGGTGTGTGTATATATATGAATATATATGAATATGTATGTGTATATATGTATATGATATATGAATATGTATATGAATATATATCATATACATGAATATATAGGAATACAATTGCTGGGTCATATGGTAACTCTATGTTTAACATTTTGAGAAATTTACAAATTGTTTCCCACAGCAGCTGCACTTTTTAAAAAGATACATATATTCGGCCAGATGCGGTGGCTCACACCTGCAATTCCAGCACTTTGGGAGGCCAAGGCGGGCGGATCACGAGGTCAGGAGATCAAGACCATCCTGGCTAACACTGTGAAACCCTGTCTCTACTAAAATACAAAAAAAATTAGCTGGGCATGGTGGTGTGCGCCTGTAGTCCTAGCTACTTGGGAGGCTGAGGCAGCAGGAGAATGGCGTGAACCCGGGAGGCAGAGCTTGCACTCCAGCCTGGGTGACAGAGAGAGACTCCGTCTCAAATACACATACACACACACATAAATATATATACACATATATACATACACACAGATACACACACACATATATTCTCACTAGCAATGTACAAGGGTTCTCATTTCTTCACATCCTCACTACATTATTAGTTTCCAGTTTTTTCATGATAGACATCCTGATGGTGTGAAGTGGTATCTCACTGTGATTTTGATTTACATTTTCCTAATGGCTAATGAACATCTTTTCATGTGCTTATTGGCCATTTATGTATCTTCTTTTTTTTTTTTTTTTCTTTAATTTGAGACATAGTCTTGCTCTGTCACCCAGGCTGGAGTGCAGTGGCACGATCTCAGCTCACTGCAACCTCCACCTCCCAGGTTCAAGCGATTCTCCTGCCTCAGCATCCTGAGTAACTGGGATTACAGGCACGCACCACCATGCCCAGCTAATTTTTTTGTATTTTTAGTAGAGATCAGGTTTCGCCATGTTGGTCAGCCTGGTCTTGAACTCCTAACCTCAGCTGCTCCACCTGCCTTGGCCTCCCAAAGTGCTCAGATTATAGGCATGAGCCACCACACCTGGCCTGTGTATCTTTTTTGGAAAAAAAAAAAATCTATTCAGATCCCTTGCTTGTTTCTTAATTGAGTTGTTTATCTTTCTGTTATTGATTTTTAAGGGTTCTTTATATGTTCTGGATACTAGACTTTATCAGATACATGACTTGCAAATCTTTCCTCCCATTCTGTGGGCTCTCTTCTCACTATCTTGATGGTCTCCTTTGAAACACAAAAGTCTTTCATTTTGATAAAGTCCAATTTATCTATTTCTTGTTGTTGTTGTTGTTATTGTTGCTGTTGTTTTTTTGAGACACAGTCTCGCTCCGTTGCCTAGGCTGGAGTGCAATGGCACACTCCAGCAACCTCGGCCTCCCAGGTTCAAGAGATTCTCCTGCCTCAGCCTCCCAAGTAGCTGGGATTACAGGCATGCCATTGTGCCCAGCTAACGTTTGTATTTTTAGTAGAGACAGGGTTTTGCCATGTTGGCCAGGCTGGTCTCGAACTCCTGACCTCAAGTGATCTGCCCACCTCGCAAAGTGCTGGGATTACAGGGATGAGCCACCACACCTGGCCTCTTATTGTTGTTGTTTGTGCTTTTGGTGTCATAGCTAAGAAGGCTTTTCATGACCCAAGGTTATGAAGATTTACTCCTATGTCTTCTTCTAAGAGTTTTATAGTTTTAGCTCTTACACTTAGGCCAATGATTGATATTGGTATACAGTGTAGGGAACAGGCCCAACTTCATGTGTGGGTGTCTGATTGTGCCAGCACCATTCTTTTCAAGCATCCTGTATTTTCATCTGCTAAATCTGGCAACCCTAGGCACAGGTTTAGCAACTAGAACAAGTATAGAGTCTCTGTGAGCATCAGTGGGTTAGGGTTGATCTCTTCCAGGAAAATGTTCATTCTCTTCTTTCCTCTCAGCATGAATCCACACCCTCCTTCAGCGCTTGGCCTTAAACACTACGTGGGGGCTACAGAGGAGAGACCACTGGGCCCAGCCTCTGGCGGCATGTGATGACAGTGGTGCAGTTGTTAATTTTATGATATTGACGTGGCCTTCATTGGAACCAGCTCTTGGCTAGGGCTCAACTATCTGGACTAATCTTCCACTCTACTTCAAGTTTGGAGCCTAAATCCTGCAACAGCAACTAAAATTTATGAATGTTTCTTCTTCCTGGAAACAAGGCCCCTGGTCCAGGTCTCCTATATCTCCTCCATTCCCTTTTAAGTTGTGCCTTTGGCCATGATGACAGGCATCAGAAGGCTTTCCCTCTGTTCAGGGCCTCTGAACCGAGCCAGTGGCTGCTCTTCCTGTCCTCTGCCACCTTGGTTCACAGAAATCCTCTTCCGGTCCCCCAGGCCGTCAGCCAAATTGCACAGTGGATGCTGCCTGTGAGAACTTAGAGAAACACTTGTTGGACTTTGTTCCTACAAGCTGGTGTTGAGGCGGCTCAACAGAATGCCTGTGAAAAGACCCAGCCCCTATTGCCTATGCTGTCCCCTGCCTGGCATTAAGCCTGAAAGTCAACCGGGCAATTTACTTTAAGGCTCAGACTTGACATGGCTCATAACTTTCTTCTGAGCCCATGAAGTTACTTCCCCAGACCAGCTCTGTCATCTGTGCAAGATGACTTATCCATTAGCAAGGGTGAATAATGCCTGAACACATCACTGGATCTTCCCCAAAGCCCTGCTAGGGTATGGAGAACAAGGAATACTCCTGCCTGCAGAGCTGGAGTCAGACAATCACCCACAATGCCTTGAGTCTTTGATTCATCCCTGGGAATCATGGCTGAACATGCAGCCCAGGCCCATCCAAAACTCGAGGGGTGGGG
Source organism: Rhinopithecus roxellana (assembly GCF_007565055.1). Taxonomy (NCBI): domain Eukaryota; kingdom Metazoa; phylum Chordata; class Mammalia; order Primates; family Cercopithecidae; genus Rhinopithecus; species Rhinopithecus roxellana. Next base: position 54,321,697 of record NC_044561.1, read on the forward strand.
AGGGACAGCTACACATTCCAAAGAATTTGTGTCAACAGAAGCCTTGGTGTCTCTTAATGACCCTCTGGGATGAAGGCAGAAGAAGCAAAAATAGACCAACCTCATCCGTTAAAGAATGATTATTTTTTTCCTACCTTCATAGTGGGAAACATACTATTAAATTTTCACTTTATTAATGAAATGTATTGTCAAGTTTACCTTTACTATGTGTACCAGTCAGGTTCTACCAGAAAAACAGATCAGTTTCATATATATGTGTGTGTGTGTATACACACATTCTGATCATGTATATACACATCATATATACAAACACACATACACACACAACACATATGTACATACACATATAAACACACATACATACACAAATATGTATGTTACTATTATGTATATAAATATATATAAAGTATGTTTTATAAATACATATTAAATGTATGCATATACACACATTCTGATCATGTATACACACATCACACACAACATATATACATACACACACAAACATATGTATATACCAATATATCTATTACTATTATGTATATAATATATAATGTATACTTTGTAAATATATAATGTGTGTATATATACACATTCTGATGATATATACACATCAAATACATACATACACACACATATAAACATACATACACACAAATATATATTACTATTATGTTTATAAATATATAACATATATTTCATAAATATATATTAAATATGTATATCTATGGATTACCTTTTTAGATGAATATATATTACTATTATGTATATAAATATATAATGTATATTTTATAAATATATATTAAATGTGCATGTGTGTGTGTGTATAAAATGTTTGTAGAGACAGAGGAGAGACAGACTGATTTCAAGGACCTGGCTTACATGATTGTGGGCCCAGGCCAAGCAAGTCTGAACTCTGCAGGGCAGGCCGGCAGGCTGGGCACTATCGGGCAGGAGCTAACACTGCAGTCAGCAGATGGAAATTCTTCTTCCACAAGGAAACCTCAGTTTGCCTCTTAAGGCCTTTCCACTCATTGTATGAGGCCCACCCAAATTATCAAGGATAATCTCCTTTAAAGTCAACTGACTGCAGCTGTTAGCCACATTGACGCAATGCCTCCACAGCAATGCCTAGACGAGGGTTTGATTAAACAACTGGGTATTGCAATCTGGGCACCTTGACACACAGAACCAGCCACGGCATCAGAAATGCTTCTCTGTTGTTGGATAAGGTGCGCGGGTGCACGGTTTAGATGAAGCTGCTGAGACACACACAGGGTGCGGAACCCGCTAAGTGACCCAAAGTAACGCAGACATGAAAGGCTGAACTTGGAAGACTTGAAGGAATTATGAGCCAGAGCCCTGGACCAAGCTTGCAGAGAACTCAGAGCTCACCTAAAGGTCCTCAGGCCAGGGCCAAGCATTGGTTCCCACACGCCAAATCCCACCCACTTCGGGTCTCCTCTTCTCACCACCCTCCCAGTTCTGATCATGTCTGCCACCTGCTTAAAAATTCTCAACCCAAATTCCTTTGCCTGAGATGTGAGACCACTCAGACTCGGTCTTGGCCGCCTTTCCCAGCCCCCTCTGCTGCTAAGGCTAGCCCCCTTGACCAAGCAGTTACACTCCAGAGAACATGCGGCATCCCCCACACGCCAGCTCTGCCGTGTCCCAGTGCCTTTGCACACGCTGTGTCAATTTCCCCTGAACACTCTTCTGGTTTTGATATGGAGCTCATATTATCCTCAAAACCCACCTTAATCACCACTACACCTGAGAAGCCCCCACACCCTCTCCACCTAGAAGTCTCTTCACCCGACCTTAGCACCCACTTGGGCAGGTGAGGGGCCCTCCTTTGTGCTCCACTAGCTACATCCCTCCATCTGTCTGACATTCCTCTATCTGTTCTGTTCTTACCACAGTGTGAGAGAACTATGCCTTTATAGTCAATAAGCTAAGATCATAAAAAACCTAATTCACGCCCTTTCCGTTTTTATGGAATGAGAGCTACTACAGCCAGGGAGTCAGCAAACTAGAGCCCACAAGCCAAATCTGGCCCCCTGCCTGTTTTTTTAAATAAAGTTTTATTGGCACACGATCACACCCATTCACTTATATATAGTCCATAACTGTTCTCAGGCCAGAATGGCAGAAGTGAGTACTTGCCTAGATGGTCAGCAAAACCTAAAATACCCACTGTCTGGCTCTTTATAGAGAAAGTTTACCAATCCCTGCTATGGACTCATCAGTGAGAAGGTGATAGCTGGAAGGTGAGGGCTGTACCACTTCCCAGGGAAGCAGATACTTGATAATGAATGGGATTTCCACCACGGTACACAGCTATTTCATGACAGTTGCTCACCTAGAGAGGGCAGACCCGCATGCACATGCTGTAGCTGGGAATGTCACCCTGTCAGGAATGGCAGGAATGGCAGCACGCTCTTTGGGTCTGGAGTTCCTTGCACTGAGGGAGTTATAATAGCTGTAGGTTTCCAGGACTGCTCGTGAAGATTTCACTAACCCTGGCTTGGCACAAGAAGGAGTAAGTGCTGCATGGAAAAGGCCCTGGAGGCAGAGTCTTGGATCAGGGAGCTTCCAATGTTTCTATGAATCTATGCAAACATGGCTTAACTGCTGGCTCAGTTCTTATTAAATTGAGGGCCTCAAGAAAACTCCAGGGAAGACTCCAGTGAATTAGAGGATCTTTCTCAAAGACTTTGAGATTCTCAAAACTCCAATGATGAACTAGAACATGTGACCATTTCATAGTGCTGGAGGTTATGGAGAAGGGGAGACCATGATTTCACTCCTCAAGGAAAAATCAGCCCCTGGAGGGTCAAGGAAGAAAGGGACAAACTCCTTCTTCCTCTCCCATCTTCAGACACCCAGATCTCTGGGGTGGAGACAGCAAGACCTGGGGTTGGCTACATCTTTGTAACCAGAGGCCCATGAGTGGGGTTGTCCTCTCCAAAGAGCCTGCAAGTGTGCAGTGACAGTAGCCAGAATCCACACAAAGACCCATTCCAATGTCATTTTCCCCATTGGAAGGGCCTCTGCTTTCCAGATTAGTGAATTACTCTCGTAATGGCAGTCGGAACAAGAGCCCAGGGGAGATCTTCATTTGGATGCCACCCTAGCGTAACTGTAGTTGAATGCTGACTTGAAGTTGCAGTTGTGGGACACAGCTACACTGGCTGTGGGCAGGCCTCAGAGAGCTCAGCCACCCCAAGGGCTGAGGCTGGTCAACATTCCGAGCTTAGACATGCGCAGGTTGGTCTGCCCTCTCTAGGTGGGCAACTGGCATGAAATAGCTGTATACCATGGTGGAAACTCCATTCATTATCAAGTATTTACTTCCCTGGGAAGTGCCACAGTCCTCATCTTCCAGTCAATTCAGAAAAAATTCCCAGGATTCCAAATTATTTGCAGAACCATGTGGCATTTATCACATCAATGCCATCTGCTCCCAAGGTTCACACAAGGGAATCTGGCAAAATCACACACTGCTCAAGAGTGGGAAAAAATATTCCATCTTCCTCTTCCCCAAGAGAAACGAGAAATGACACTTGTTTTTTCCAAGACACTCACTTCAAAGGAGTTACAAAGGATCCAGAGAGATTTCTCGTCAAAGGGATTCAAGACAATGACAATTTCTAACATGACTGAAATGACTGATCTGCTGCTCAGAAACTTCTTAATTGCCTTGACTGCTCTCTACCCTTGCTTCCAGTAATTTCATTATTATTATTGTGTTGGTTGTTTTGGAAAACATCTCAGTGTGTTTTCAACAGTTGTCATGGAGAGCTGGCATCATAAGGACTTCCTGGAGAAAAATTACCTCAAAGGCTCATGTCCTCCACTCACACCCCCAACACACACGCAAGGATTTTACAGGAGAAACAGGAAGGAACTTTGAAGACAAAAATATTGTGATGTGATCTATAAATTCATTTCTTTCTTTTGGCACTCATTTGGGTCCTCACCATCTGCCATTACCTACAAATTATTGGCTTTTATTACAATGTTATGATTACACATGACAGCAAACACGAAACTTTAACAAATTAACAAAGCATAATTAACCCAACAGAAACGTGACTGAGAAACAGCTGCAAATCAAAGCTCTAACCAGAAAGGAAAGGCACCAGAGAATGTGTCTACAGCAAGAGAACATGTCTACATGTCTTTAGCAACATCTTTGTATTGAGACGATTTGTCAGCTCAGAGGCACAGCTACCTGCCAATATCAAGGGACATTTTCCAACATCTAAGCAGTTGTAGAGAGAATGATTACTGAAAAATCCACAAAATCACCCAACAAGGACATACAAATTCCATCATGTTGGGCGAGACAAAGCATTCTGCATTTTTCACAAATAGATACCTGCATAAATCATTCAATACTGTTCCTCTCAATCATCAGGATCATCTCTGTATCTGGAATCAGGTGAAAAGTGTACTGTATACAAATTCACACGGAACAAAAGAGCACCAAGATGCCACAGGTGAAAGAAAATGGAATCCGTGCTCCAAGACTCTGCAATCTCTATATTAACGGCATTACTATTCAAAGAGTTTGTGAAAGAAAGTGCATTAATTCTGAAGCCATTTGTTCCCTCTGACGTCATGGAGCTTTGAGGAAAGACATCTAATAGAAGAGATCAGAAGAGAAAAATCAAACAATCGTGTTTGTCAAGCATGCCTCCCTTCTTAGATCTTTTTAACATTTTGGGCAATACCCAGCCTCTCTTTCCTTGTTGTACTTCCACCCATGTCCCCTTCTTTAGGAGACAGGATCACCGGCAGGTGCTACGCTTTTCTTTGGGACCCCTTCACTTTCTTCTCTTTACTTCCCATCTCACCCCTGACCATTCACGGCTATTGCCTAATCCCATTTTTAATTTGCTCTCACTTTTTTTCTCTTCCTTCCCTTTGAGATGCTGCTTGGAACATTTTTCCTTTTCAGTATTCTCCTTTTAGAAACTTAGAACATTCGCCTTTGAAGTCTTATCTGCAATTTTTTTCTTCCTCATTAAGTTCCAAGTTCCACTGGAAAACCAGGAGAGAGGAACAAGTGGCAGACGACAAGAATATTAAAAAGGACATGGAAACAGAAAACGCCACTCTCACAACAACCAGAATATAGAAAATCAAGCTCATGAAAGCTTCCTGGATCTTAACTGCACCGATGTGAGGCAAATTGGAAAGTCACAGAATTCCTGCAAGGGAAAGCAAAATTCTCTTCTCACAACATAGAGAGGGGTTTGGTGTTATGGAGCCACGGTGCACCTGTGTGCTAATTTTAACCACTCCTTTCCCTCCTGCCCCCATGCCCTTAGGAACATGTTGAAGACACAGTAAGATGAAGGAGGAACCCATACACTCCCTCCTCGCTCCTTTTCCAGTCTCGCCTGGAAACCTCCTCAGAGACTCTGCAATCCCTGCCCATACCCCACCACTGGACACTCCTCTCCCCTCTGTGCTCATCTTACAAACAAAATGCTTCAGGAGCATGGCCATCAGCACTGACCAGTTGCCACCAGGAGGGAGGGCTCCTGGTGAGCCCCCTCTCTCCTTGTCAGGTGTATTGCCTTCCTGCTGCTGCCATAACAAGTTCCCACAAACACAGTGGCTTACAATAACACAGATGGATTACCTTGCAGTTCTAGAGGCCAGATATCTGCAATGGGAAACCCTGGGCTAAAATTGAGGTGTCAGCAGGAGTGGTTCCTTCTGGAACTTCCAGGGGAGAATCTGTTTCTTTACCTTGACTGGTTTTCTAGACAAGGCTGCCTGCATTCCATGGCTCCTTCCTCCTCCTTCAAAGCCAGCAACGACAGAATCATGTCAACATGAGCTGGCACATGTAAGAATCATTTTCAGGTGGTAGGTGTTTTCATGCATGTGATGGTTTCCACATGGTAGAGAGAGTTGACAGTAGCCCTTAATTTCTGATTTGGGCAACTGAGAATAAAGATGTGAGACAGGGGATACAGGGAGAGAAAGGGACCTGATGAGAGTAGGTCATAACAATAGCTAGCATTGGCTGGGCGCGGTGGCTTACACCTGCAATCCCAGCACTTTGGGAGGCTGAGGTGGGTGGATGACTTGAAGTCGGGAGTTTCAGACAAGCCTGGCCAACACAGTGAAACCACATCTCTACTAAAAATACAAAAAATTAGCCGGGTGTGGTGGCAGGCACCTGTAATCCCAGCTACTCAGGAGGCTAAGGCAGGAGAATTGCTTGAACCCCAGGAGGCAGAGGTTACAGTGAGCCAAGATCATGCCATTGCACTCTAGCCTGGTGACAGAGCGAGACTCCATCTCAAAAAAAAAGAAACAATAATAGCTAGCATTTACATATTCACTCATTCATAAATACTGATTGAGGGTTCTGTGTGCCAGGCAGTGTTTTCCAGGCACTATGTAGACAACAGTGAACAAGACAGGTGAAATCTCTGACCTGGGAGTCTTCTGCCAGAATCCATGAAACTATGGCAGGCCCACTTGTTAGTTTGCAAGTAAGGTAAAATCTCAGATAGCTCACAATTCTTCACAATGCTTTTTAAAAGTGTGTATCTTAGGCCTTTATACAAATAAGTTAAATTTGGTCTATGGAGTCTGCCTCAACACTGGAAAAGACTTTAAGAACAAAATATTAATTTTACACACCTTCTCACTGAGTTGAAAAGCAATGCAATCCCAAGGAAACATAGCAGATGCTAACTTACTATCCTCTGATTCCATGGAAAGCTGATTTGCCATTTCCGGGATCATTTGCTATACCCATTCTCAGGTTGGCCAGGATGATAGAGAATGCCTTATGTTCACATCTATTCTTGTCACCTGCTCCTCTGCTTCCTAGACACATGGCCAGACCAAATTTCCCAGTGTCTTTTGCAGATGGGTGAGGGTGTGACCATTCTGGCCAATGGAATAGGTGCAGAAGGAACTTATGCCCCTTCCTGATCTGGCTCATAAAAAGCTTCTGTGTGGGCCGGACATGGTGGCTCACGCCTGTAATCCCAGCACTTGGGGAGGCCGAGGTGGGTGGATCACCTGGGGTCAGGAGTTCAACACCAGCCTCAATATGGAGAAACCCCGTCTCTACTAAAAATACAAAAAAATTAGCCAGCGTGGTGGTGCATGCCTGTAATCCCAGCTACTTGGGAGGCTAAGGCAGAAGAATTGCTTAAACCTGGGATGCAGAGGTTGTGGTGAGCCGAGAATGTGCCATTGCACTCCAGCCTGGGCAACAAGAGCGAAACTCCATCTCAAAAAAAAAAAAAAAAAGGCTTCTGTGTGGTCCTTCATGCACGCACTCTCCTCCCACATCCTCCAGCTGAATGGAGGAGCTGGAAAGGCCCTGGCGAATGGAACCACCATAAGGCAGGAGCCTGGGTCCCTGAATGACACTGTGGAGTAGACTTTCTCCCCCGCAAGTTTCCGCTGTCACCTGGACTTTACATGAGTAAGAAAGAAACTCCATTGTACTGAGCCACCGGAAAATTGGGGTTGTGTGTTACAGAGGTTAGCCTATGCTGACTACCTCAAACAGTTTCAGTATGTGGATCTCAAGTTTGTCTCACACATACACACACACACAAATACATACACATAGATCAATGACACAGAAGCCATACAGACAGAAACGCCAGGACACAGCCACCACCTATGATCATGCTTAATCTTCTCTTAATTCTTGCAAGCTCCTCTCATGCACTGAGAACTGTCCCAGATTCAAGCGTTATAATTGCTGTTATTTTTAGCAAGTTATTAAAGTTATATAAGCTATAAAGTTTTATAAATTATAAAAGTGACCACTCTTGCTCGTGGAAAAATACCATAAAATGCTGCATAGTTGAGGAGGCTTAGATTATCAGCAAGATGAGACCCTGGAAATATCAACCCTCCTCATGGATACTGAGAATTCAGTGTCTGTGAACTCTGTTTCGGGGACTTATGCCAAAGAGAGTTCCTTGTCAGTTTCCTTATGGATCAAATGATCTCCGTTTTGGAGGATCACCTGAGGTCAGGAGTTTGAGACAAGCTGGGCAACACAGTGAGACCCTCTCTATACAAAAAACATTTTAAATTAGGCAGCTGTGACAGTAGACACTTGTAGTCCCAGCTACTAAGGAGGCTGAGGTGGGAGGATCACATGAGCCCAGGAGTTAGAGGCTACAGTGAACTATGATTGTGCCACTGTACTCCAGTCTGGATGATTTACAGACCCTGGATGATTTACAGACCCTGTCTCTAAATATATATATATTCTTTGCTACTTCTTTGCTGGGTGCTGTGGCTCACTCCTGTAATCCTAGCACTTTGGGAAGCCAAGGCAGGAGGATCACCCAAGGCTAGGAGTTTGAGACCATCCTGCACCATGTACCAAGATCCCATCTTTGCTAAAAAAAAAAAAAAAAAAAAAAAAAAAAAACAGGTAGGCATTAAAGGCAACTCTATAGTCCCAACTACTCAGGAGGCTGAGGTAGGAGAATTGTTTGAGCTAAGGAGTTCCAGGCTGTAGTGAGCTATGCCACTGCACTTCAGCCTGACCCTGTCTCTTAAAAAGAAAAAAGAAGAAAGAACATGGTGGAAGTGAAGTGACATTCTGAGACTTGTCAGGGTAGGCCATTAGAACTCTTGCAGCTTCTGCCTGGCCCCTCTGAACATACTCTCTAGGAACCCTGAGGCCAGGTGAGAAGTCCAAGCACTCTGCAGGTGCTCGGCCTGAGCCTCAGCTAGGGCTCACCTTCTGGCATCCACTTCAAGTCACCAGACATGGAAGTCACCAGCCACTCAAATACTCTAAACCAACCCATTCACAGCTGAATATAATTAAGTGACTTCTGTCCAGGACTCCTGAAACAGAAGAATCACCTCACCAGTCCCTGCTCAATTGCCTGGCTCACAAAATCATCTATCAGTATGAGTTCATGATGCATTTGACCTCAAAGGAAATATAAACCATCTTTAAGAAGATACTGTCCCCTGAAAAGGCCTAGAAATATATCATCAACCCAGCAGCACTGAGCACTGTCGTGCTGCACTGTGGTCTCTAAATACCATTTTCTAACAAAAAGAACTGGGGCTGCCTGCAGGAATGGCTGATTCCAGATCCGAACTGAAAATACACACAATGAATCTAAAATTGTGCCATTCAGAAATCAAAGAAGCTACCAAACATTACTAGGGGCATGCCAAAAGAAATCAGGAGTTCATCTGAATAAAATCTTATTCATCAAAAATAAAGGCCAGACACCGTGACTCATACCTGTAATCCCAGCACTTTGATAGGTTGAGGCAGGTGGATCACTTGAGGCCAGGAGTTCGAGACTAGCCTGGCCAAAACGGTGAAACCCCATCTCTACTACAAATACAAAAATTACCTGGGCATAATGGTGCACACCTGTAATTCCAGCTACTCTGGAGGCTGAGGCAAAAGAATCACTTGATCCCGGGAGGCAGAGGTTGAAATGAGCCCAGATGGTGCCACTGCACTATAGCCTGGACAACAGACTCTGTCTCAAAAAAAAAAAAAAAGATATAATTTAAGCATCAATAAGAATAATAACTACAATAGGCCGAATCCATAGGTTCATAATAATATTAAAAAGCTCACTGCTCACAACTGGAAGATGGTCATGAACCACGTCGTTACTTTGAAATTGCTAAAGAGAAAAGATCAGGCATTTACTAATCTTTGCCTTCACAACACAAACTGCAGGATAACAAAAGAATTGACGGGGGAAAGGATTCCAATTAGTAAACAAAGAAGGGATTATCTAATGTCACATTTTGAAACTCCTAATGAATTCATGGATCAAGGCAATGGAAATTACAAGAAAACCCGAGAGAAGCTGGCATTAAATACTTCCTGATGGAAGAGCCCAACAATGTCTATGAAGTCATCTTAACACTCAAGAATTTAAACTTGAATCTGATCAAACTTCTAGCTCTAACTACTACAGTTTAGGAAAAGCAAAGTATAGAGAAACATGTTGGACAAAAGCATGGCACTATAGGAAGTTACAAGGCAGATGCACTGATTTTTTTCAATTAATAAATTACCATACAACCAGAGAGGGACTTATGAACCAATTTAAACAGAATAACCTTGTTTGGATTCCAGTTCAAACAAATCATCCAAAAAAATTTTTAAGACAATTGAGGAACTGTAAGCACTGACTAGGTATTTGCTGATATTTTAAAAGATTGTTTTTACATGAGATAACGGCATAGTGGTTATTTGTTTTTAAGTTTTTTGTTTTTTCCTTATCTTTCAGATACACGCTGAAATATTTAGAGATAAAATTATACTGCTTCTTGGAAACTGCTTCAAAGCAATTGGGGAAAGGCAGAGATTAAAGAGGTTAGAAAAAACAAGATTGGCTAAATTGATAATTTTTGAGGCTAAGTGGTCAGTACATTCGCTTCATGATAAACAGCTCTCTAACTTGGTATAGGTTTTTAAATTTTTTGTAAGAAGTTTTTTAAAAACCATGCTGACAAATAATTTTCAGTAACATAGAAAATGCGTATGATACAATATTAAGTGGGAAAAGGCAGGAAAAAAATATCAATATAGTAAAATCCAAGCTATGCAAATCAATATGTTCAATGTCCAAATGTTTGCAGTGGCTATTTTGGGTGGTGGGATTATTATGGATAAATGTCATTCTTTACACTAATTTTCCAACTTTCTGTTAATACAACGGGCACATATGACCTGGCGAATTAGGAAAAACAGATAGTTACTTTAGTTTTTAAGAGTTGGTGAACTATGAGCCATTCGAAATAACACTCTCGAGTCTTGAGTCTTGAGTGATGTGTTGAGGTAACATCCTTTCAGAGAGAGCTGGCACCACCCCAGGGTGACTCTTAGCACCTAAAAGTCACATCTGGTATAAGGTGGCAAGTGTGCCACTCCATTTCTGAGGTGCCATAAGCAAAGGATTGATACATTTATGCTTCCACTCCGTATGACCAAAGGAAGGAAAAAAGTCCAATAATCTCACATATTTGACTCCTCAGATGTCCCCAAAGAAGCAGAGCTTGGTAAATGACTATCACTAGGTAATCACTGTTCTAGAAACTTCCGTGCCAGAGACAACTTGGACACTTTACTGTTTTTGTTCTGTTGCAAGACGTGATCCAGAGGAGTACACGCACTCCTCTCCTGCCTTTCTCCACAGGAAAGCAGACCGTTAGTCCCTCAGCAGGGTACAGCATATCAGGTTGGGGGCTCTCTCAGCAGACATTTCCTCAGAGGCCCGAAGCCCCAGCACCTCCCATAAGCAGGGCCTTGCTTTCCAGTGGAGTGTTTGTGTAAAAGGAATTTTTATGCCAGTGTCCTCTCAGGAACCTTTCTTTAAAATCATATGAAAGAAATGCAGAGAGAGATCTGAGCAAATCCTATATAACCCACAAGCCCAGAAAGTTCCAGAAGCATTCAGAATATTAATACAGCCATCATCAGGCCTTTTCCTCTCCCATGGAGTCATTGGCACCCTGGGAGATCTGGCTGGATAGTTCTGTCCATAATCTCTTAGATTTCTTGGTGGTTTTGTTTTATTTTCTTTTTCCTCTTCTTGCTATCCTCCCTGAGGATGATTTGACCTTTCTGGTAAAATCTTAACTTGGAAATTTCTTGGATTTCCTGCCTGAAGATTATCACTCCAACATCTCCATATCGCATCTGCACATATGTGTGGTTTCCAGCATTTGTACTTCATTCCGTCACTCCCTGGTGGCTCTCAAATGTCTTCTCCAATCTCAACAAACCACCCTCTGGGGCTGTAAGCTCCATTTTTATCAATGGGAAAATAGAGACACCAAGAGGACTTGGCGAGGAGTGAGGCCACCCTTGCCTGGACCCCGCTCCAGTCACGCTGGCCAGCCTCAGCGAGGGGCACCCACACACACAGGCCCAGTGCTCCACTCAGACACCTAAGGAGGCGGAGGCTGCATTAACGCACCCTCCTCCTCACCAGGTGTCCTTCTTTAACCACAGGTGTGTCTGCCGTGACCGCATCTACCCCTGCATCAGCAGGCAAATGAGCCAGAGGTGCAATGCACAGACTGACCTCCATGTAGATTTCACAGGATGGAACTGCCATTTATAGGAGTCCCATATAAGGGAATCTAAACTTACCCATGAAAGGCAGAAAAGCTTCAGGAAATCACTCTTACGGAAAGTAGAAGAACTTAGATAACCCACAGTTTCCCAGAGTGCACCCAGATGGAATGGATGCATCCTTCGTCGGGCTGAAAGGTCTGAAAAGAAGCTCGCTAGATCAGAGCCTCTCACCGGATTAAAATCCAGATGCAGATTCAGCAGGTCTGGCACGGCCTGACATTCTGCATGTTAATAGCCCCCAGTTGATGCAGATGCTGCTGGTTCACACTTTAAGTAGCAAAGATTTAGAGCTGAGCTGCCCAATATGATGGCCACTACCTACTGTGGCTGTTGAGCCCTTGAAATGCAGCAAGTTATAATTAAAATATGCTGCAAGTATAAAATACACACAAGATTCTGAAACTATTCCAAACAACAGATAAAGAAGGACTCTTACCTAACTCATTTTATGAGGTCATCATCATCCTGATATCAAAACCTGGCAGAGACACAACCAAAAAAAAAAAAAAGAAAAGAAAATTTCAGGCCAATATCCCTGATGAACTTTGATGCAAAAATCCTCAATAAAATACTGGCAAACTGAATCCAGCAGCACATCAAAAAGCTTATCCACCAAGATCAAGTCAGCTTCATCCCTGGGATGCAAGGCTGGTTCAACATATGCAAATCAACAAAGGTAATCCATCACATAAACAGAACCAATGACAAAAACCACATGATTATCTCAATAGATGCAGAAAAGGTCTTTGATAAAATTCAACACCCTTCACGCTAAAAACTCTCAATAAACTAGGTATTGATGGATGTATCTCAAAATAATAAGAGCTATTTATGACAAACCCACAGTCAATATCATACTGAATGGGCAAAAGCTGAAAGCATTCTCTTTGAAAAACAGCAAAAGACGGCCGGGCGTGGTGGCTCAAGCCTGTAATCCCAGCACTTTGGGAGGCCGAGACGGGTGGATCACGAGGTCAGGAGATCGAGACCATCTAGCTAACACGGTGAAACCCTGTCTCTACTACAAAATGCAAAAAAATTAGCCAGGCGAGGTAGCGGGCGCCTATAGTCCCAGCTACTCCGGAGGCTGAGCAGGAGAATGGCGTAAACCTGGGAGGCGGAGCTTGCAGTGAGCTGAGATCCGGCCACTGCACTCCAGCCCGGACGACAGAGCAAGACTCTGTCTCAAAAAAAGAAAACCAGCAAAGGACAAGGATGCCCTCTCTCACCACTCCTATTCAACATAGTATTGGAAGTTCTGGCCAGGGCAATCAGGCAAGAGAAAGAAATAAAGAGTATTCAAATAGGGAGAGAGGAAGTCAAATTGTCTCTGTTTGCAGATGACATGATTGTATATTTAGAATACCCCATCTTCTCAGCCCAAAATCTCCTTAAGCTGATAAGCAACTTCAGCAAAGTCTCAGGATACAACATCAATGTACAAAAATCATAAGCATTCCTATACACCAATAATAGACAAACAGAGAGTCAAATCATGAGTGAACTTCCATTCACAATTGCTACAAGAAGAATAAAATGCCTAGGAATACAACTTACAAGGGACGTGAAGGATCTCTTTCAAGGAGAACTACAAACCACTTCGCAAGGAAATAAGAGAGGACACAACAAATGGAAAAACATTCCATGCTCATGGATAGGAAGAATCAATATCGTGAAAACAGCCATACTGCCCAAAGCAATTTATAGATTTAATGCTATCCCCATCAAGCTACCACTGACTTTCTTCACAGAATTAGAAAAAAAAACTACTTTAAATTTCATATGAAACCAAAAAAGAGCCTGTATAGCCAAGACAATCCTAAACAAACAGAACAAAGCTGGAGGAGGCATCATGCTACCTGACTTCAAACTATACTACAAGGCTACAGTAACCAAAACAGCATGGTACTGGTACCAAAACAGGTATACAGACCAATGGAACAGAACAGAGGCCTCAGAAATAATGCCACACATCTACAACCATCTGACCTTTGACAAACCTGACAAAAACAAGCAATGGGGACAGGATTCCCTATTTAATAAATGGTATTGGGAAAACTGGCTAGCCATATGCAGAAAACTGAAAGTGGACCCCTTCCTTACACCTTATACAAAAATTAACCCAAGATGGATTAAAGACATAAATGTAAGACCTAAAACCATAAAAACCCTAGAAGAAAACCTAGGCAATACCATTCAGGACATAGGCATGGGCAAAGCCTTCATGACTAAAACACCAAAAGCAATGGCAACAAAAGCCAAAATTGACAAATGGGATCTAATTAAACTAAAAAGTTTCCACACAGCAAAACAAACTATCATCAGAGTGAACAGGCAACCTACAGAATGGGAGAAAATTTTTGCAATCTACCATTTGACAAAGGGATAATATCCAGAATCTACAAAGAAGTTAAACAAATTTACATGAAAAAAACAAAACCATCAAAAAGTGGGCAAAGGATATGAACAGACACTTCTCAAAAGAAGAAATTTAGGCAGGCAACAAACATGAAAAAAAGCTCATCATCACTGGTCGTTAGAGAAATGCAAATCAAAACCACAATGAGATACCATCTCACGCCAGTTAGAATGGCCATCATTAAAAAGTTAGAACACAACAGATGCTGGAGAGGATGTGGAGAAACAGAAATGCTTTTACATTGCTAGTGGGAATGTAAATTAGTTCAACCACTGTGGAAGACAGTGTGGTGATTCCTCAAGGATCTAGAACCAGAAATACCATTTGACCCAGCAATCCCATTACTAGGTATATAACCAAAGGATTATATAAATCAGTATACTATAAAGACACATGCACATGTATGTTTATTGCAGCACTGTTCACAACAGCAAATACTGGGAACCAACCCAAATGCCCATCAACGATAGACTGGATAAAGAAAATGTGGCACATATACACCATGGAATACTATGCAGCCATAAAAAAGGATGAGTTCACATCCTTTGCAGGGACATGGATGAAGCTGGAAACCATCATTCTCAGCAAACTAACACTGGAACAGAAAACCAAACACTGTAGGTTCTCACTCATAAGTGGGAGCTGAACAATGAGAACACATGGACACAGGGAAGGGAACATCACATACCAGGGCCTGTTAGGGAATAGGGGACTAGGGGAGGGTTAGCATTAGGAGAAATACCTAATGCAGATGATGGGTTGATGTGTGCAGCAAACCACCATGGCACGTGTATGCCTATTTAACAAACCTGCACGTTCTGCACATGTATCCCAGAACTGAAAGTGTAATTTTAAAAAAATACATACAAGATTTCAAAAATAGAATGAGACAAAGAAGATAAAATCATTCACTAATCATTTTTATATCAAATATATGATGAGATGATATTATGGATATGTTGGCTTAAATTAGCTATGGTATCAAAATTAACTTCACTATTTATTTTTTAACTTTAAATACTGGGATATATGTGCAGAACATGCCGGTTTGTCACATAGGTATACACGTGCCATGGTGGCTTGCTGCATCTATCAGCCCATCATCTAGGTTTTCAGCCCTTGCCCTCCCCGACTTCCGACAGGCCCCAGTGTGTGATGTTCCCTTTCCTGTGTCCGTGTGTTCTCATTGTTCAACTCCCACTTAAAAGTGAGAACATGCGGTGTTTGGTTTTCTGTTCCTGCGTTAGTCAAAAGACATGAATGAAGCTGGAAGTTCACTATTTTTTTTTTTTTTTCAGTTTTTAACACGTGACTAAAAGAAAACTTTCCATTATAAAAACACCCCATATTTCTATTGGTCAGCACTGATCTACAAGACTCTGCAAGCTTTAAAGCTAAAATTCTTGAAAGTGCTCTTAGAAATGGTTTTGTATGCTTGCCTTCTCCTTCGAAATATACACAATTTACCAGCCTGCCAAAAAGGTCTTATCCATCCACCTCTTCTCACTAGGAAGTAGCAAGAGAAACGGCTGATCAAAGCCAGATAACCTGTCCCACACAATGGCCAAGGCTTCCTTTGAATAATATCTTGGTGGCTTTTGATTTTACATAGCCAATTCCAGATAAGAGAGGCCTGTCTTCGTTAAAATGACTATTAAGTCCATTCAACATAATATTATCTGAAGACCTACTATCACTCCAATTTCTGATAAAAGCAACAAATGTGGTTAGAGTCCCAAGTTGATCTTTTGCTTGATCAGCATAATCCAGTCCATTTTTTTCCCTAATGATCACTTCTTTTCTTTCAGCTGAAATGTCTTTCTCATTAGCAGACATTTTTGAAGTAGAGGGGTTGTTTGCTTAACACTTCAAGACCGAAGCAAACATTTGTTATAAGGCTCCAAAAGAATTTGCAAATAATTTCCATCCATGATTTCCAAAGCCACAGGCTGCTTGTGTAACATTTGTGCAAAATGTGTGGGCTGCTCCCATGAAGCAAGCCATTACCAGAAATATTTACTCTGCAGGAGTAAAGCTGCGTGTTTGCCACTCTGTTTGAAAACATCCACATAGCAGCTCAATGGGTGGAGTGTGGAACAGATACTCCATGGATGGCCATGGAACTCTCCACGACTGTGTCCTCTGATGAGCTGCCCTTCTGGTATTTGACACCTCTTGGTTCACTGTGGCTGTCACTTCTTTGAATTGTCTTCAGTTAAGACTGATTACACAAAGACCAGGTACATCAGCGTTCTCCAGCTCAGTAAACGTAGGCCATCCCATGAAGTTTGAGAATAGGAAAGCCCTGGACAGTCCTGGGACAATGTTATAGCTTAAATTGTGTCCCCAAAAAAAGATGTATTGAATCCCTAACCCCTGATATCTCAGAATGTGACCAAACTTTGGAAGTAAGGTCTTTACAGAGATAATCAAGTTAAAATGAGGGTATTAAAAGAGTGGGCTCTGACCTAGTATTACTGATGTCCTTGTTAAAGGGGGGAATGTGGACACAGATACAAAGGAAGAAGTACATGAGGAGACACCGAGAACCATGAGAAGATTGGACTCAGGCTGTCACAGCCAAGGAATGACTGGGGCTACCAGAAGCTGGGAGAGAGGCCTGGAACAGATCTCTCCCCACGGCTCTGCAGACCTTGGATTTGGTCTTCTTTCCTCTAGAACAGCAAGAGAATAAATCTCTCATGTTTTCAGCCACCGAGTTGGTGGCATTTTATTACAGCATCCCCAGGACTCATACAGACTTGAATTCTAACAGTTCCCATGATTTTGGGGTTTTTTTTTTTTTGCCATCATTCCCACATGCCATCCCACCTGGGTCCCCTAGTACACGTCAGTGATCTGGGGGTGACCATATGTAGTCTCAGCATCTTAAAAATGCATTCTGTAGGTTGCCAGATTTAACAAATACACATAGAAGATGCCTCGTTCAAGTTGAATTTCAGATAAACAACAGATAACTCAGTGTAAGTATTTAGTATACTATTTATAAGTGTTTAGTATAAGTATTTACTGTAAGTAATGTCCTTCGGACATACTTATACTAAAAACTTTTCTGTTGTTTATCTGAAATTCATGTTGAAACTGGATGTCCCGTATTTTTATCTGGCAACCTAAATAATAAGCATCTTTGAAATACTCTAAACTCCCTGGAAAAGACATGTGTTTGGTGCCATGAGGCGGGCTGGGAGAATTTCCATGAGGCTGGGCCAAAAGACAGGGTTCATTGTTTGGCATGAGCTCACTTCTGCTTCCACAGTGAGAAGCAGAAACTTAATTGCTCCAAGGAACAATTAATTGGAGTAGAAAGCTTGATTCTTGCATTTCCTACGTAGGTCACAAATTTCTGTTATTGCAATGTACCTAATTTGTGGTTCAAAATGTAGTATCATCTTAATGCATGCCCGCAACTGAACTGTTCCACCTGAAATGAGTGTAATCACCCTAACCCTAAACTATTCATAACAGACAGGCAAGCTTCAGAGGTGCATGACCCAGGCAGCCACATAGGGCCTTGCGCTCAGGACCCCACACTTGATTCAAAAATCTGCAGTCACCGTATTAAAATTCTTAATACATTTTGAGCAAGGGGTTCTGCATTTTTATTTTGCACGGGGCCTCACAAATGGTGTCACTGGTCCAAGGACAGGTGTACCTAATAACACATAAGCTGCTGCACAAAATGCTTCCATCACTGAAATGTGACAGATGCCTTGGTTTATTCTTTCCTGAACTTGCTTCTAAGCGACTAGAGCCCTTTGGCCTGGTACCTCTCCTCTGCCACGTGCTGCTGTTTCCAGCATTGCTTTAATTTAATTAGTGTCTGGCTGGTTCAAAAGATTGTTTTTGATTCTGTGTGTGCTGTATGAGCTGTTGTCTGGATCCTCTTCCAACTTGGCCTTGGCAACACCCAGTGTCGAATCTGCTGTCTTTGGCTCTGTAAGACTGTGGTTTTTAAAGGACAATTGTTGCTCATAGCAACTTGAAGGCTGGATGGAGACTTGCCTGAAGCCCCATAAACCAGCAGATTTGGGGCTATTTAATTTCCCACCAGTAGCTGATTCCAAAGGTGTGCTTGTGTGGAACCAAATCTCTCTGCCATCAGCCACATTTATTTTCTAATCTCCATTTTTTGCCTCCCTTCTCATGTACAGGGTTCAGCTTTCTTTCCCCTCCTCTAAGGTTTTCCTTCCAAATTCCCCTTATCCCTTTCCTTGTCCTCTTCCTGTTTGGAACCCATCCACTATTCCACATGCCTCTAGCTGACCCACTTTTTGCCCAGGTCTTTCTCCAGGGGCGAAGAACCAAAAGATGAGATTCAAATTCATCTTGCTGCTCATTCATGTCCCTTTTAAAGGTCTTGACAAGGGTGATGAAGCCATTGCCTAGGGGAGGAAATTTCAAAACCTGACTTTCCAGTTCCATTTCAGTTCTTCACCAATGTCTTCAGTGATGCTGCCATGCGAGGAGCATCAGGAAAGGAGCATTGAATTCTGGCTCAAAGTCACTTCTCTGTGACTTTGGCTAAGACACTGAAACTCTCAAGATCTTGGTTTCCTCATCTACAAAATAAGAGTGCTCAACTACATAATGATCTCATAGAAACCTATAATTTGCATGCCAAAGTTAAAACCATTAATTATCCTACACAGCAGAGCAGGAATTTTCTAAATCTGAGGCTCGCGATCCACTGTATTAGTCAGCAATTGCTGTGATAATGCTACATAACAATCCCAACTCTTCTGGCTTAGAACAACAAACGTGTATTTCTTGCTCAACTCCATTTTTGCAGATTGGCTGGCACAGCTCTGCTCTGGGCTGCAGACTGGGTTCAGGTGGGCTCCACCTGTCTCTCATTCTGGGACCAGGCTCACCTACCAGCATCTGTTTGGGGCACGTTTTTCTCATGGGAAATGGCGGGGGCCCAAGAAGTTAGGCCAAGCCACACAAGCATGGGCTCCACCTGCCTACATCACCTAGGCTCACTTGCCAATAGCCCAAGCAAGTCATGTGGCCAAGTCTAATATCTATGGGGTTGGAAAAAATACCCCAGGAAAGCCATGGCAAGGGCTGGAAGGAAAGGAAGAATTATGGAAAAAAGCAACTACTAGGCTCTCTGAGTCCTCTACATTGCAGGCAAATTTATATTGTTGGTTGTTATGAATTCAATTGTGTCCCCAAAAAGAGATATGTTAGAGTTCTAACATTGCCCAGTATCTCGGAATGTGACCTTATTTGGAGAGAGGATCATCGAGGTAAAGTCAGGTCATTAGGGTGGGCCCTAATCCTATATAACCGGTGTCCTGATAAGCAGGGAAAACATGAGCACAGATATGCATAGTCAGAAGACAATGAGAAGACCATTGGCAAGCCAAGGAGAGTCCTGGGGCAGGGCCTTCCTTCGCAGCCCTCAGAAGGAACCAACTTCACCAACAGCTTGATCTCTGACTTTTGGCCTCAGAACTGAGTGGAGAGATTTCTGTTGTTTAAGCCGCCCAGTTTGTGGTACTTTGTTTTGACAGCCCTGGGAAACTAACACACTATCATGTGTACATTTGTCTGGGGAGAGGGCCCCTAATGTTTATTAGATTCAGAAGGAGGATCCATGATCCATCAGTGCAGCTCACCATTCCCATGAGTCATGGTTACTTTGGCTTCAGTGAAAAGGCCAGGGGGAGCACACTGGCTCCCAGAATAGCCACAGTGGGCGGGAGGTCTGATGGGCCAGAGATCTGATTTGGTCCAAACCCATCCAAGGATGTCTCTATAGCCCCAGCATGCTCCAAAAACACACATGACCCTTGAAGACAGGGAGCCCTGACCTTGTTCTTGGTTCTCTCATTGCTGAGTCCAGTTGGATCTGTTTGTCTCCTTGGGATTTTGATTTGTCTTTGATCAAGAAGGGTTAGGCTTGTGCAAACTGCAGTACACGTAGAATCTCAATTGTCGACATTTGCCAGACAATGGCTTTGCCCAGGGCCTAGGGCACTGGCCACAAATCTGTTCAATTAATACCAGTTGACCAAATAACCAAGATGCTAAATTGGCCAAACTAACAGACTGCAGTGTTTTATAGGATTGCTTAAGAACTTTAACAGAAATGTTTTAACAACATTAACAAGAATTTGGTTTCGGTTAATAAATATAACGAAAAACACATCTTATCATCAGTAACCAAAATTGCAGTATCTAGCACTGAAGTTGTTTATATTATGCTAACATATAAGAGACAAAAAAAATAAGCTAATTGATTGGCCTGGTGAATAGATTTTAACTCAAGACCACCATGTACAGTTGCACAGGCTGTGCACTATACCACCTCAAGAACTCCATGTGCATAGCCATGATGTGAGCATGCCTCCAAAGCTGCACAGCAACCATGGCTTCAACAAATTCACTACTCCCCAACCTAAGACCCCTGTCATCATATTAATTGCCCATTTCTCTCTGACCATGGACTTTTTCTCTGACCATTCCCCAAAGCCATCACCATCCTGTCCTTTTCAGAACCTCACAAGACCCTGTTTGTTAATGCATTTCCATTCCATTCTCTGACTGCCCTGCCTGCTAACCCCCAACCCCACTCTGCCAAGAAAAGAACGCACATCCTAACACTGACAGGTTGTGCAAACAAGTCTTTTACCTAAGAACTACTGCAGGTGCAGGAATCCAGCACTGTGAAGGTTGGAATGGGGAAGTTTATCAGCAGCAGATGGGGCATACCTGATGGAGAAATTCCAAAGAGGGATAATAAGACTCTGCCTGCCTCCTGCATGGAAATAAATTCTGAGGTGGAAATGTATACAGTGTTCCCATAAGGGGCTTAGAACCATCATAAATGCATCATGCACAGATACAGCATAAACGTGGGGATGGAGGCTCACAAGTGGCTGGTGCGTTAAGGACTCCCAGGCTGTAGATGACCCCTTGGGATGTCATCATACCACTTAGCATCCCCATTATTATTTTTAATTAAAATGAAATTAACATAATATAAAATTAATCATTTTAAAAGGAACAATTCAGTGGCATTCAGTACATTCACAATGTTGAGCAATCTAGTTCCAGAACATTCCAACAAACCAAAAGAAAGTCCCATACTCATTAAGCAGCGACTCCCCATTTCCCTCCCCCATCTCTCACCCTGACCCTTGGCAACCACTAATCTGCTTTCTATCTCTTTGAATGCCCCTATTCTGGGCATTTGATATAAATGGAATCGTACAACATGTGACCTTTTGTATCTGCCTTCTTCGACTTAACATAATGTTTTCGACGTTCATCCAGGTTGTAACATGTGCCAGTCTTCCACTCTTTTTTATGACTGAATAATGGTCCAGTATGTGGAGAGACCACATTTTGTTTATCCATGCCTCCAATAACGGACATCTGAGTTGCTTCCACTTTTTAGCTATCATGAATGCTGCTGCTACAGACATTTGTGTAGAACTATTTATTGAGTGCTATCTTTGGCTCTCTTGGGTATATACCCAGGAATGGAAATGCTGTGCATCTTCATCATGATATCCTCTCGTTTTTCCAGCCTTTATTCTGAATCTTTTTAGAGGCCAAGGAAAGCCAACTTTTCCTGTAAATAAGCAGATAGTAAATATTTTAGGCTTTGCAAGCCAGATGGTCTCTGATGCAACTACTCAACTCTACCTTTGTAGCATGAAGCAACCACAGACAATCCGTAAAAAGTTTATTGCTCTTCAATAAAAGTTTATTGACAGAAACAGACAAAGGGCCAGATTTGGGCCTCAGGCTGTGGTTTGCCAACCCCAGCTCTAGGACAAGCCCGAGTGGATGCAGCCTCTTCCAAGCACCCCGTTTCACAGGAGAGGCACCTCCTCCAACCCAGCTTTCCATTGCCAATGAAAATGAGCAAAGGAGATGGACCTAGCCTGTGGCAGAAGAGAGTTGAGGAATTTCCTTTGAAACTGATTATGAAATATGTGAAATCTTGGGACGTGCTTCTGCTATGAACAGCGGCATTGTGCTCTCTATTGATGTTTAAGAGTCAGGCTACCATCTTTCAGGTGGTTTTTCAGAATAAAAGTTTGTTGAGTACTTTGACCAATCTCTTGGTGTCCTTTCTAACATTCACCCTTTCTGAGATTTATCAGGGGAAAAAGGGCCGCTCATGCTCAAAAGCTCATTCACCCAACAAGCATTTACTAAGCCTTTACTGTGTGCAGGCACTATGCTAAATCTTAAGTATTTAAAATGATGCATTCCTGGAGGCTTTCTTTGGCAAGTTGGCTGGGATACCTCTAGTAATGGGGCGCTCACTACCTACACAGGGCATCCTACCCCATGGCTGGGCAGTTCTTTGCTCCTCAGAAGTACCTAAACCTCACCAGTATGCTTACACACCTCCTTCCCACCAGTCAAATATCAACAGGCACCTCCACCATAAACAGGTACACAGAGAACAGGTGAGGAAATGAGGAAATAGCAAGCAAACCAACACAGAAACACTGACTACAGCTCTTCTCACTCCTGGTATTTTTTAAAAGCAGAACAAAATCAATTTCACACCCAAGACATCTTGAAATGTTCCCAAACTTGGGCAAAGTTGACAACTGAATTCTAAGGAACTGCTTCCCATTAAGAAGAAGATATTAGGAAAGAAAATTATCAGAACTCTTTGTTTAAACCATGGTCTCAGTCAGGCATGGTGACTCAGGCCTATAATCCCAGAACTTTGTGGGGCCGAAACGGGCAGATTGCTTGAGGCCAGGAGTTAAAGACCAGCCTGGGCAATGCACCGAGATCCGATCTCTACAAAAACTTAAAAACTTAGCTGGGCACGGTGGGGTGAACCTGTGGTACCAGCAGCTACTCAGAAGGCTAAGGAGGGAGAATTGCTTGAGCCCAGGGGGTCAAGCCTGCAGTGAGCCATGACGGCACCACTGCACTCCAGCCTGGGCAACAGAATAGAGTGACACCCTGTCTCAAAAAACAAAAACAAACAAATAACCTTGTCTCCAGAAAAGGCAAATGAGAGGCTGGACAGCACAGAGATGAAAAACGCAGGCCTTGGGGCCTGGCAGGTCTGGGTTTGAAGGCTGCTCTTTTTCCCTTTAGCTGGGGGACCTGGGGCACGTCATTTCTTAGAGGAGGCAGAGTTTCCTCAACTGTAAAACCAGGTTAGAATAGTACCAATTGCATAGGATGGCTGTGGGATGGAATGAGACACGCCATCTGTAGTGGCCACACGGAGCCATGAGCTATTACTAAGTCAGCAGGCCTTCCCACCTGGCCAATCTCTTGTGGCTAAACAGAAGAAGGTGCAGAAACACCGTAGAGATGGCTCATAAGTGCCATGGAGGGACTATGGATTCAATTAAAAGAAAAAAATAAAGTCTGGAGGAAATGGAGGCAGGCAGAGGTCAGGGACAGGAGAAAAGGGGAAGAAGCACAACTGAGGCATCC
The DNA here is from genome assembly GCF_007565055.1 of Rhinopithecus roxellana. Taxonomy (NCBI): domain Eukaryota; kingdom Metazoa; phylum Chordata; class Mammalia; order Primates; family Cercopithecidae; genus Rhinopithecus; species Rhinopithecus roxellana. The sequence goes on from NC_044561.1 coordinate 54,345,711, forward strand.
AAATGCAGAAGCCACTAGAAGCGGCGCCCCAACCCCACCCCTGCAAGAGCCTCCACGAAATACTTGGCTGCATCACAGGCTTCACCTCTTCCTGCCCACACGCCTGCAAGATCCTGTTCTCAAACTGCAGTCTGTGCGGAGTCGCAACCCATGAAATAGTTACGAAATCCATTCCAATGTCTGCAGCCAGCAACGGATAAACGTGAAACTAGAATAGGTCAGAGTGCTTAGCACATCTAGGGGAAGTACTGTATTGTGTTAAACCTTTTCAGTAATATGCACATATGTAGACCTGCTTATGTCATCTACATAAGGATATAGGCACACTTACATAGACTAGAATCAACAATGTCAGCATGCAGTGTGCACAATGTATGGTAAGAGTAAGTACTGGTTGGGCACGGTGGCTTGTGCTTGTAATCCTAGCATTTTGAGAGGCCAAGGTGGGAGGATTTTATGAGAACAGGAGTTCAAGACCAGCCTGGCCAATATAGTGAGACTCTGTCTCAAAAAAACAAAAAATAAAGGTGAAAAAAAAAAGTATTATTCACACAAACCTTTCCTATTATTATATATATGTATTTGCAATGCATATATCCACATATTCACACATATATACATATGTACGTATGTATATACGTATTTTGTTAAATTGTTTTTGGTTTTGCACATATGTATATGCACACACACAATAGAACCTGGGCTTCTTGCTGTGAGTTACAGTCAGGGAGATTGAAGCCACTGTCTAAACCACCCTTCAGGAGTGGCTCCCAGGGCTCCGGGAGTCCCTGAGAGGAAAAACTGCCTGGAGCCCCTGGCAGTTCTATCCTGTGGCCCCACTGTGCTGCCAGGGAGAGCAGGCAGGGCAGGAGAAGCCAGCCAGCAAGGGCTTTCCCTAAGGGGAGCAATGGGATGTTCATTTATTTCCTGAAGAGGCCAGGGCATAACATTAATTCTAAATGTAACAATTAAATTCCAATTAAAAATCAGTTTTAAATGTGAAAGTCTCTAATAGGTACCAACCGATGTCTCTCTGCATCCATGAGAACTTCCTGGTCCCCTATGTCAAAGTTATAAGCAAAGCTCGCACCAGAGAAAGTTCTGATTTTTCATGAACCTGAGTCAGATTCTCAGGAACCAAAGATTAGAGTATTGATTCTTCCAGCATTCAGCACCCGGGGGGTTATAAACGGCAACAAATCCTGTGAAATATCAGCCCAGAGAATACAATCTTTATTTTACAACACTTACAAAGGGATCCCCTAAGGTTTATTTTTAAAATAAATAACATTATAAAAAGCAATTTTAGTCACCAGCCTGTTGTTACAGCAAACTATCTGAGCCCCAGACCCCTAGGCAGACGCCATCGCCAGCCTGTGTGTGATTAGGAGGGGAGGGTGGTGCCCCACTCAGTTGAGAGGCTCCCCTCTCAATCCCTGTCCATTTATCCTGCTGGGAGTTCTGTGGTTTGGGTCTCTATGTCTTCCTTTTCTTGAGGTGTTCGATTTTTCCCCAAGTCAAAATGGGTGGCATCCTTCTAAGTTACCAGCTAAGAACATCAAAACCCCCAGGGCTCCATGTCCCGCTGAAGGTCAGGCGAGGCCTCCACCCCTCAGCACCAGCCCTCCCTCTCCTTCCCCCTCCATAAGGAGGGCCAGGTGTGGCGGCTCACGTCTGGAATCCCAGCACTTTGGGAGGCCGAGGTGAGCAGATCATGACGTCAAGAGATCGAGACCATCCTGGCCAACATGCTGAAACCCCATCTCTACTAAAAATATAAAAATTAGCTGGGCATGGTGGCACGTGCCTGTAGTCCCAGCTACTTGGGAGGCTGAGGCAGGAGAAACGATTGAACCTGGGAGGCGGAGCTTGCAGTGAGCCAAGATGGCGCCACTCACTCCAGCCTAGTGACAGAGCAAGACCCCATCTCAGGAAAAAAAAAAAAAAACAAAAAAAAAAGGAGGAGGAGAAGGAGGAGGAGGACAAGGACAAGGAGGAGAAGGAGAAAAAGGAGGAGGAGAAAGAGAAGGAGGAGGAGAAGGAGGAGAAGGAGAAGAAGGAGGCGGAGGAGGAGGAGGAGGAGGAGAAGGAGAAAGTGGAGGAGAAGGAGAAGAAGAAGAGGACAGGTGCCAGGCAGACATTCCTAGTAGGAAAGCTCTCATTCAAGGGGTCTAATCACAGACCCCCAAAGTGTCCTGTCTGTGGACAGAATTCAGCAGTCTGGAACTTGCATAGAGAAAAAATGACTTTTTTTTTTTTCACTAATCTCTAGCTGAACATTAGTATTTCCTTCCATCATGAACATACACAACAAGTCACAGAAGCAAGAACAGTACCTGGCACTTGGTCACCATTTAGAAATCACAGATACTTTCATATGACACTACGTCTGTTTCATGAGTCTCAGAAGAGCATTCGTGCCCATCACTACATGGAAATGAGAGTAGTTAGCAGAACTGTTGATAGATCTATGAAAACACTACTTTTTTAAAGAGCACAAATTAAAACAAATATTTGGGTAAATATATATCAGTGTAATTGATTTCCTTTGTAACCCAGAGTGTTTTATTTTATACATTCAAAAGCATTCTCCTATTAAGGGGCCCATAGAGGTCATGGCACCCAAAGAGGAAGGAACCCCTGCCCTCATCAAAAACTCAGCAGACGGGGCCGACACACACAGGAGACCCCTAACCAAGGCTGTGGGCCAGATGGGTGCAGACTACGAGAGAGGCTGCGGGGAGATGGTTACTCCTCGGTCATCCAGCAGCATCTTCGCCACATTCACACTTCATAATAACTAAACTGACTCAAAGCGTTTTGTGCAGCAGAAACGGCTGACGGTAATTTTTTTTTCTCACATAACAGTTTACGGACAGTATGCAAGCCATTGCACTAGAACCCCACAACTGCTAGGCTGGCAAGCTGGGTATGTTGTCATTTCTTAAATAAAGAAGCTGAGACGCAAAGGAATGTAATGCTTTGTTCAGAGTCATTGAATCCATATGCTGGTGGCAAAGCGAAGCCTCGCAGCTGTCTTCTGACGCCAAGTCCAGGCACCTGGCTAGGCTGCCGCTCCAGGCGCGGGCATACCTTGCACCTGCGGGCATATGCCGCGCATGCGCCCTGTGCTGGCCCCGCCCCTCCGGCCCCGCCTTCCACACCGGTGCCCAGCCCCTTGGTATGAACTTAGGTGCATGGGACACCCTGTGACGATGATCATTAGGACAAGTATGCACTTGTTTATTGTCCTGGGAGTCCCTTGGCTTCTCACAAGCTTGAAGTGCTGCCCCCCCCCCCATTGTCCCAGTGCCATGACAAGCCATGCAAAGGTAAACCATAGCAATAAGTAATGGTCACTAGGCGGGACGGTCCACTTTCCCCAGAATATCTGCAAAAATGCATGCCAAAGGTAGTACGCCATTTCCATTTCCCGACCCGCTGCTGCACTTACAGTCCTCCTGCTGCTTCTCCAGCTGGGCCTCCCAATAAAATCCAAGGCCTGGAGAGGGAGGGTTCTAGCTCCTGGCCCCTGTCACTGGGCTGGCCTGGATGGTGGCCTGGCAATGCCGGGGGAGCCAGCTTCATGCACACCAGTCCTCTCATCTCCCCGTGCAGGGAGTAGGAAGGACACTTTTCCTCCCATTTTACAGATTCAAAAACAGAGCCCACCAGTGTGTGTGCAAGCCGGGTTGGCATCTGAGTCCCCACCCTCCCCTCTTGGTTCAATGTAGGGCAACAAGGGCTCATGGGCTCCGTGCCTGCTGCATGAGACTGAATTATCCTTCCTCTCTGTTTTACAGTCAAGATTGCCCCGCAAAAGGACTTTCTGGCAAAAACAGCTCTTTGACCTCTTCCCTTGTCTTCTGACCTCTTAAACTTCCCTCCAGCTTCTGGAACTTCTTTGAAGGGAATCTCCCTAAACTACTCGTCACAGAATTACATGGGGTGGAGCTGGAACATTTTTGCTTAGGATGCAAGATCCTGTTTAAACTGCACTCTGTTTTGAAGCGCTGGTGTTTAGCCTCTCTCTGTCTCCTGGGCTTGTGGGGGTGGGCAGGGGTGGGAGTGGCATGACTCACTGCAGTAGGTTGCATATAAACCTTGTTGGTGCAAGATGAGCGAGTATTCAGGTGCACATATTTGAATGACCACCTGCATATCATCAGCCCTTGGATAGCATCTCTACTTTCTTGGGAGATTGGAGGCAAGGATACAAAACGCTGCAGAGACTCACCGAGTCTCCAAGCAAGAAAAGAGTCAACAGCAGCTAAAAGTTGCCGGGCAGGGGATGGTGAAGTTCAGGACCTAGCCCTGTTGAGCTTGAGCAAGGTCAAAATCTTCCTGACATCTTCTGGATATTTCCATAGTTGAGAATGCCAAATGGTGTGGGCAGGTTGCTGGGTGCCAAGTACAACATGATGGACAGCTGGGCACTTACTGGACCCACGCTAGTGGCTGTGCTGCTGTGTGGCCAGTCCTGGCAGTGGGAGGTGGGAGATAACCAGGGCTTCACAAAGAGAGAACAGACATTTCCTCCACAGGGAAGGAGGAGCTGCCACTCCCACCTTCTCTCCACCTTCTGGCCAGTGTCTCTAACATGCTCAGCACAAGTGTTAACACCTGGGGTGCTTGCTAAAGATACAGGTTCCAGACCCTGTCCCACAACTACAGAAGCCAGCTTCCCACTCTGGGGACCTGCAGTTCAACAAGCACCCCCATATGCCCATGGTTCCCGAATACTGATGGGCATCAGAATCTCCAGACACTTGTCAAAATCCACGCCTTTCCATTTACCCCAGTCTAGGAATCAGCATCTCCAGAAACCAGGCCGGATGATTCTCAGGCATCTAAAGTTTGAGATCCTACTTTGGATGAGTGATCTTCAAAGTGTGGTCCCCAGACAAGCAGCACCTGTGTCACCTGGGCGCTTGTTAGACATGCACATTCTTGGGCCCCACCCCAGACCTCCTGAGTCAGAAACTCGGGACAGGGCCCTGCCCTCCAGATGAGAGCCACTGGAGTAGACTGTGAGCTTCCCAAGGCCAGGGACTTGTCCTGGTCACAGCTTAGAGTGTGGTCCTTGGTGCTGAGTCAGCACTGGGGCTCTCCCTGGCTTCTAAGAGAAGTGAATGAGTTTTGCTCACCACTGACTGCCCAGGAGACCCCACCTGGGCCAGAAGGAGTTGCCTGCTGTCTCCCTCTCCCAGGTGCCAGAACACAGCTCCTTGGGTACCTGTATTTGCAGGGAAGGCTGCTGTATGGGGAGAGAGCAGGCCTTGCCCTCAGTTTGGCTAACTTCTTACAGCTCCAATTTAATCTATCTTTCTCTGCAGCTGCAAAAGAATTGCCCCATGCCTTATGCATTTCGCCTCAGAGTCCCAGGAGTGCAATGTCCAATGTGGGGTGTGCTTTCTCTACTTCTTCACAGCACAGAACAAATATGCCTCTGCTCCTATATGAACATGAACAGCTCATTCTAGTGATGGCTCTGAACAAAACTGGGGGTCCCCTTTAAGTTGGCTTGAACGTTTGCATTTCTGTTCCAGTCCTTCTCATTTACACGTAACACATGGAGCCCTCCAAGCCCTTGCCACTCCTTTCCAGTCCTATTCCGCTCTTCCCTCACCCTTCCCAGACCAGCTCAAGCACCCCTCATCCGGGAAACTTCCCTAGCCCTTTCCAGCCCTGGCTGATCCACCTGCTCTCCAAAGGTGAAGAAGCCGTTGCTTTCCATGAGTATTTAGCACTTTGGGGCTCTCTTGAACCTCTGTCTTATTTCCCCACTAAAAATGATAGTCTCATCAGGGCAGGGTCAACATTTGTTTTATTTTCTTTCCATCAAATGACTCAGCACCCCAGAGAGTTTTGATCATGAAGGTGCTCAGTAAGTGTTGGAAGGCAGTATAGAGGTCAAGCACAAAAGTAAGAAACTACATGGCCACTGCTGCGGATGAGTGTTTCTGGATGTGCCCACACCCTTAGAATGGTTCCAGATCAACTGGGCATCTGTCCAGCAGCCTAGGAGTGGGCTTTGGATCCTTTACAAAAACAAGAAGGCAGTAGCACCCCTTGAACACTATGCTGCCTTATAGTTAACCTGCCTCTAAGGTACAGGCGCTTCCAATCTGCTGTCTAGCAGGGAGAAGGGGGCCAGGCATGGTGGCTCACACCTGTAATCCCAACACTTTGGGAGGGCAAGGCGGGTGGATCACTTGAGGTCAGGAATTCGAGACCAGCCTGGCCAACAACATGGTGAAACCCCATCTGTACTAAAAATACAAAAATTAGCCGGGCGTGGTGATGCACACATGTAATTCCCAGCTACTCAGGAGGCTTAGGCAGGAGAATCACTTGAACCAGGGAGACAGAGGCTGCAGTGAGCCGAGATCACGCCACTGCACTCCAGCCTGGACAACAAAGCGAGACTCCATCTCAGAAAAAAAAGAAAAAAAAAAAAGCAGGGAGAAGGACCTTGGAACAGGCTTCATCAGACCTGTGTTCAAATTAATCACTACGTATTATTAATATCAAAATAAAAGTTAGCCTTCAGCTGACCTCCGCCACTGCTCTCTGCTGGCCCACTCTGGAGGGATCGGCTCTGCACCCCGGATTTCTGCCCTTCCTGCACCCTCCCAGGAAGACGCTGCCTCTGCCCTGTGTTGGGGGGCATTTGAGTTTGGAGATGAAGGAGAACTGGGAGGAGAAGACAGGAGCTTCAGTCATGGCCGGAGAGAGGCATTGGAAAGGAGGTCAGAAGAATGAGGTCAGAGAGTGTGGGAAAATTGGAATGCCGGAAGAAGGAGAAATGAAATGAGAAGAGGTGCTGGGGATAAGCTGGATCCCCTTTAATGTACTTCCAGAAGTGCAAATAAATGATGGAATTTCCTTTACATTGATCTTCGATGATCAAACTGTGCTTCTTAAACTAAACATGACGCTCAGAGACAGTCACGGCTGCAATGCGTTTACAATGATGATGAGGAGCCTTTCCTGGCCCTGGAGCTAACTACATCCCACGCAATTGGCCCCGAGATAGGTACTGCTGTCATAATGACCTTGCAGGTGGGGACTGTCAGGCAGACAAGAGGTTGCCCCAGGCCCCACAGCTGGCCAAGGCAAAGCCCAAGTTGGAGTTCATGCTGGTGCCAGGTCGGTGCTCTCAGACACTCCTGTCCTGTCTTTAGGCAGGGCCAGCCCCTCCCCATGCAGGGCTCCAGCCAGGCTCTCACCCCTTTCCTTAAAAGTGAACCAGATCCAGGACCAACAGCTGGAGACAGCACTCTGGGAAGCTGATCCCCACGTTGACGTCTGAGGCTCAAATTCTCTCTGATTCAACCCCACGAGGAGCCAGCTGGGGTCTGAGCGGGGCAGCAGGGACAGAGCTGCCGCCGGGGGCCGCCGGGGGTCTGCTGCCAGCGGGCGTCGCCGCGGAGGGCACAGCCTGCAGGCGGAATGAAAACCAGACAGGGGCTCTCCAGGCCCACCGGGCCGGCCATCCGGAGGGTCTGCAGCTAATTAAGACTGAAGGGAGCACTGAATAACCCTTTTGTGGATCAAAAGCACTCTGCTGGAAACCCAGCTGACAACTCCAACAAAACTGACTTCATGGTTTCTTATGAGAAAACTGTGAATACATCGAGGACTGAAGAAGCACTTTGTTCCAGACCTTCGTGGGAGCACCAGAGATTCAGATTACAAAGCAGCCCTGCCCGGCTGCAACAAACAGCGCCTGGCTGAAGTCAAGGCTGTCTCGGTGTAGGAAAGCCAGAAATAACACATTACACTGAAGCCGGGGCACGGTGTGGCCACGACTACTCACTCATGTGCTTCATTTACAGAAAAGGACACACACATCCCACCCCAATCCGATTAGAACCAGACAAGACTGGAAGGCTGGGTACAAAGCACACTGAGCCCTCCTCCAAGAGGGTCTCCACTGAGCCTGTATCAGGATGGGTATACAAAGGCTCCCTTTACCTCTGCACTCCAGGCTGCACTCGGGAATCATCCAGAGCTTTAAACACGCTCCATGCCAGGATCCCAGCCCCAGGGGCTGCAATGTAATTGACCTGGGTGCAGCCTGACGTCAGCATTTGTAGGAGCTGCCTGGGTGTCGTGGGTTGGATGGTGTACCCCACCAGATGATACGTCCACCCAGAACCTCCAAATGTGACTTGACTGGAATAAGGGTCTTTGTAGATGTCATTAACCCCTTTCCCACTTGCCCAAGAATACTCCTCGGCAGCATTTACTGGAAGATAATTTTGCTACAAAATACCTTGGTTTTATTATTATTTTCAAATCGCTCTAGTATATTGACTTTGGAAACCAAACACATCATTCCGTTTACAGTATTCAGGTTTTAGTAGTGGTATTTCCATTTACAAAACTATAGTAACTCTCGAGTGCTGAAAATGTCACATCCTAGAAAATGCAGCATTCCTACACGTGATGTTAACATCGTTCTTGAGCCATTATTGGCCAGAGATTCATTTGATGAATCCGATTCTTCCGAAACAGATGATTCTGATGATTTAGACGATTCTGACGTTAGTTCTGTGTAGAAATAACTCCAAGAACAGTTTCTGTATTTTATTTTCACATTGAAAATCCATCAGACTTGCTTCAGCCTCAAAGAGCATGTTTATGTAAAAAATGAGTACTGGCAGCAAGCTGCACTTTATTTTCTAAACAAGAAAAGGGTGAAGGTAAAGATCTCTAGATGAGATCATTCTGGATGAGGGCAGGTCCTAAATCCAATGACTCGTGTCCTCATAGGAGACAGAAAAGGAGACCCTGCAAACAAGGCCGTGTAAAGACAGAGGCAGAGACTGGAGTGATGCTGGTTCCATACAACGAAGGCCAAGGATGGGGGTCACCAGGAACAGGAAGGAGGCCTGGAACACATGCTCTTGTATAGCTGCCAGCAGGGGCCACCCTGCCCACACCTTGACTTTGGCCTTCAGAACTGTGAGGGAGCAAATTTCTGTGTTCTAAGCCAGCGGTCCTCAACCTTTTTGGCACCAGGGACCAGTTTTGTGGGAGACAATTTTTCCACACACGGGGCGGGGGGGATGGTTTTAGGATGACTCAAGGGCATGACTCATAGCATGCACTTTATTTCTATTATTATTACACTGTAATATGTAATAAAATCATTACACAACTCACCAGAATGAAGAATCAGTGGGAGACCTGAGCCTGTTTTCCAGGAACTAGGCAGTCCCATTCTAAGGAGATGGAGACAGTGACAGATCATCAGGCATTAGATTCTCATAAGGAGCACACCGCCTAGATCCCTCACAGTTCACAATAAGCTTCAAGCTCCTTTAAGAATCTTATGCCACTACTGATCTGACAGGAGGTGGCGCTCAGGCGGTAATGGTCACTCGCCCACACTCACCTCTTGTCCAGTACTGGTCCATGGCCCGGGGTTGGGGACCCCGTTCTAAGTCACCCAGGTTGTAGTGGTTTGTTATCGCAGTCCCAGGAAACTCATTCAGCAGGTGGATTTGGGTGGCCCTAATCTAGTAAGACTGATGTCCTTATAAGAAGAGGGGATTAGGACACAGACACAGACAGACGGATAACCCTGTGAGGATTCAGGGAGAAGAGGCCTTCTACAAGCCAAGGAGAGAGGCCTCAGGAGGAATCAACCCTGCCCACACCTTGATCCAGGGCTCCAGCCTCCAGAACTGGGAGAAAACAGATGCCTATTGCTTAAGCCACCAGTCCGTGGTGTTTTGTTAGGTGGCCCTCGCAGACTCATGCACTAGGTACTTGATCTATGTTATTTTACCTGATCCTTATGGCAATTTTGTAAGTTGTGTTTAGACCCTGCATGGTAGCTCACACCTGTAGTCCCAGAGCCAGGAGTTTGAGACCAGCCTGGACTACACAGTGAGACTCAATCTCTGAAAAAATTAAAAATTAGCCAGATGTGATGGCACATGCCTGTAGTCCCAGCTACTCAAGAGGCTGAAGTGGGAGGATCACTTGAGCACATGAGTTCAAGGCTGCAGTGAGCGGTGATTGTGCCACTGCACTCCAGTAGCCTGGACAACAAAACAGGACCCCATCTCTAAAAAAAAAAAAAAAAGGAAGTTGTTGTTTTATTATTATTCCCTTTTTGCAAATGAGGAAAATAAATATAAAAGGTTAAGTGGCCCATCCAAACTCACATATATGGTAAATGTCAGAGCCAGGATCCAACATGGCCTATCTCAGGTCACAGCTGGCGCCAGGGCCCCTGGTTCTAGGTGGCACCCCCTGGACGCAGGGGCCTTCGAGGCTAGGAAGGGCTCCCTCCCAGCGGGCAGTCTAGAGCTGGTGATGCTCACTGCTTTGCCACCCTTGGGCCTAGAACAGAGGGCTTTGCATGTCTCTCACATCGTCTCAGGGCTGTTTAGTCCCAGGTTGAGGGTAAGAGGAAGGAGGAGCCCCCAAGGCCACAGTTGGGGTCCTCAGTGAACATCCGGGGGCAAGAAAACCCCCAGAAGGTGCACTTTCCATCAGCAACCTGGGAGGGGAACGACACTTTTCTATGAAGAAAAGATGCATTCACTTAAAACAGGAACGAGATTTAGTTCCCTTCAATAAGGACAATACTGCCCATATTCTATATTGAAATACGCTGTTTTTCAGTATTTTTACCCAGAGTAGCTAATTTGATCCTCAAAACACACCAGCAAAATAAGTAAAGGAAGAATCTCTCCATTCTACAAGAAAATCTGAGGCTCAGAAACGTCTGTGTTTGGCAGGGCGCAGTGGCTCATGTCTGTAATCCCAGCACTTTGGGAGGCCGAGGCGGGTGGATCACCTGAGGTCAGGAGTTTGAGGCCAGCCTAGCCAACATGGTGAAACCCCATCTCTACTAAAAATACAAAAATTAGGCAGGCGTGGTGGTGGGCACCTGTAGTCCCAGCTACTCAGGAGGCTGAGGCAGGAGAATTGCCTGAACCTGTGGGGTGGAGGTTACAGTGAGCCGTGATCATGTCACTGAAGAAATGGCTGTGCTCTCTGCCTCAGCTACATCTCTGCAAAACAGTGCCCCGGCCTCCCGGGCTGTGGGGAAGACAAAATGAGGCAATGGACCCAAATGACAGGCACAGCAGTCACCAAGTAAGTGTTCAGTTAAAGGCCACACACGACAATGTTGTGCCCAAGGTCTTAGCACTAATTAGAGACAAAGCCAGGACCAAGCCCCCTGGATTCCAGAACCTTCTGTACTCAGCACAACACTCTCTGCACCCCGCCTTTTTTAGGAAGTTGATTCATAAATTCAAAAACAGCCCAACTCAGATGGTCACACTCCCCTGTCCCCTCTCCTCTCTCAGGCCCAGCCCCTGGACACTGACCACTCCCCACTCTGCTCCTCCTCCCACCAGCCCCATGGTGGGGAAGGCAGGGCAGTTCCCTAGCATTCAGCTGGCTCCTAAGTGTCGGTTGAGTGATTTCATGAATGAGCAACTACCCTGATTACTCTGATTACTCTGAAGGTTCAATTTTGATTTTTTAATTTCCATGTCTCATAGTTAGTATTGCCAGTAAGAGACAAAAGCCAGATTTATAGATTAAAAGACAAATCTTCTCCATGGCTCAATAAATATTGACCCATGAACAAAAGATAAATACCACTTAGTAAGATCACTGTATGAACAACAAGAGGTTGAACATATACATTGGAGATGCGAGCTAACTCCCTGCGTTGAAAAAGTAGGTCATCTTGGCCAAGCGCGGTGGCCTATGCCTGTAATCCTAACACTTTGGGAGGCCAAGGTGGGTGGATCACGAGGTCAGGAGATTGAGACCATCCTGACTAACACAGTGAAACCCCATCTCTACTAAAAATACAAGAAATTAGCCAGGCATAGTGGCATGTGCCTGTGGTCCCAACTACTCGGGAGGCTGAGGTAGGAGAATTGTTTGAACCCGGGAGGTGGAGCTTGCAGTGAGCCAAGATTGTGCCACTGCACTCCGGACTAGGTCGTTTTTTTTCTTTTTCTTTTTTTGAGACAGAGTCTTGCTCTATCGCCCAGGCTGGAGTGCAGTGGCACGATCTCAGCTCGCTGCAAGTTCCGCCTCCCGGGTTCATGCCATTCTCCTGCCTCAGCCTCCTGAGTAGCTGGGACTACAGGCTCCCGCCACCTTGCCCGCCTAGTTTTTTTGTACTTTTTAGTAGAGACGGGGTTTCACCATGTTAGCCAGGATGGTCTCGATCTCCTGACCTCGTGATCTGCCCATCTTGGCCTCCCAAAGTGCTGGGATTACATGGCCTAGGTCATTTTGAAGTAACAGCAGAGCAGAAACTCTTTAACATGGGAAGATGCTCATAATAAATTGGCGACAAACACTATGTATACTAGGCCCCTCGAGTTAGGAAAGATCTACCCCAAATCCTTAGCAGTGTATTTGACTGCAGAGAGTAATGTGGATGTTTTACCTTTTAATTGATCTGTATTTCCTACAGTGAGCAAACAATAGGACTTTCAAAACAAAATAACTTTATTTAAATAAAGTTAAGCAAGGTGTAGTGGCTTATGGCTATAATCTGTTATCTGAGAGGCTAAGGCAGGAGGATGTCTTGAGGCCAGGAGGTTGAGACCCACCTGGGCAACATTGCAAGACCCCATTTCTACAAAATGACAGCAAAAAAGTAGCTGGACGTGGTGGCAAGCACCTGTAGTCCCAGCTACTCAGGAGGCTGAGGCAGGAAGATCGTTTGCACCCAGGAAGTCAAAGCTACAGTGAGCTATGATCGAGATGCTGCACTCCAGCCTGGGCAACAGAGTGAGATCCCATCTCTAAAAAAATGAAAAATCAAACTTTAAAAAAAAAAAAAAAAAGCAAAAAAGGCCAGCACGGTGGCTCACGCCTGTAATCCCAGAACTTTGGGAGGCCGAGGTGGGTGGATCACGAGGTCAGGAGTTCGAGACCAGCCTGACAAACATGATAAAACCCCATCTTTACTAAAACACAAAAATTAGCCAGGCGTGGTGATGAGCGCCTGTAATCCCAGCTACTCGGGAGGCCGAGGCAGGAGAACCACTTGAACCCAGGAGGTGGAGGCTGCAGTGAGCTGAGACCACACCACTGCACTCCAGCCTGGGTAACAGCACAAGATTCCCTCTCAAAAAAAAAAAAAAAAAAAAAAAAAATCTCCTAATCTTCTGTGTCTGTGTGGCAAGCTATGAACTCCTTCTCAGAAGAATGTTTTTAAATGCATTAAATAAAGCATGAGCTGGGGAGAGTTCCAAAGGAAACCAATGATACTAAAACATACAGAATTATCAAAACAGTTCTTATGCTTCTGTTATAAGAATAGATGGGCTACTTTAACATATTAAATAGCAAGAGCTAGCAGCAAGTCTAGTGAACTGGGCACTTGGAAGCAGCGACGAGCATAGCAGTATTTCTGGATAGCTGTAACACTGTGTGCAGGTATCTGGGGTTTCTGTCGTGACCACGTGGCAGGAGCTGCTGCCACTGCTGTCTGATGCTCACCCCACAGTGGAAGGAGATGCTAAATTCCGTTATGCGTTAGAGGTCAGTGAAAAGGAAGATGCAGTTTGTTCCCGTCCAGGCACAAAGAACCTTGAATTTGTCCGTGGTTAAGAACAGCTTATCCAGGAGCAGAGCAAGAGGCTGGGCTGTGCATCCTTACCTCCTCTCCCCACCTTCGCATCCTCCTGGCTGCCTTGCGTTTCCTCCGCAGGGCCTGGCTGAACGCACACACAGGCCTGGGAGAGACCGCAGTCAGCTAGGGGCTGTCCAGCTGCAGAGACACATCTTCAGCCACATCTTCTGTAAAACAGTCACTATGGGATGACAGTGACTGGACAGTGGCTCTACGCAGTCAGTGTCTTTTGCAAAGATTTCCACCACGTGCATCCTCCGCAGCCAACTCCAGCTGAGGCAGGATAGACCCTCGGCCAGTTGGGGCTGCCCAGCAGGTGTGGCCTGCTGCCTTCACCCCACACCTGCCACAAAATGAATCGGCCCCCTTTCCCTGTAACCCCAAGAAAAGCCTCAGGAGGAAGAAGGTGCCCATATAGAGAGAATGAAGGGATACTGCTCCTCATTCCCCACACGGCATAGCCCAGGTGTAGAAAGTGGCCAACATCCATTTAGGAAGCCCTGTTTTCCTAGCTGGGAGGGGCCCTGTCCTGTGGAGGAGGCCACTAGAAAGGACAAAATCATTTTGGAAGGAGCCAAGAGTAATACAAATGGCAGGTTGCCTGCCTTAGTTTAAACTGAATAAGCAAAGCCACGACCTCATCTGAGTCCCACACAAGGCACACCACTCATAAGCTAACTTTTCTCAGCTTCCCTTTAAAGCCCGTTGGCGAGTAGGCCATCCAACCACGGGCCACAGCTCGTGGACAGAGAATCTGTTTGTTGGGAAGTCATCTTCAAACCCAAAGAACAAGGCAAACCCTACCCCCAAGGAACCCAGGATGACTCCTTATTTCCCCATTTCATTCTTAAAAAGTACTTCTCCCAGGTTCCGGCGGAGTGCTGCTCTCATTTTAGAAGGCTGGCTAACTGTGGGTGCAAGTCATTTCTTGAAGCAGTGTCTGTTTTTCTCTTGAATGGAATTGTTTTGTTCATTTGTTTCACTTCCTCTTTGGGGATACTAAGTACATGAGTTCCCTTTTTCCTGGTATTAGAAGTGCGTCAGTTCAAGTATGAGTACATGAAAAGTGAAGAATAAGAGGCTGGCTCCATTGGGTGATGACATGTACCTGCTAAGAGATTTGGGAAGCCATGGCCTGTCATTGTTGCTCCCCCATTAATGTCCAGCGTGTCCCCAGAATGAGAGCCAGTTTCTAAAGACATGCCCATGAACCAGGCAGCGCATAACAGAGACAGGGAAGAGGTCCCTTGGGGGCTTTGTCACCTGGAAGAAATCCCAAGGCTTATCCTAAGGACATGGAAAGCTGAAGAACAGGAATTCACTAGTCAATGGCAGGAGGAGGGCATCCAAGTCCCCATCAGCCTGGAACGCAGCCGACTGACAAGAGGTCAGTGCCACCACTTAGCCCTGTGCTTTCTCTGCCCCTGGTAGGATTCCGAACTTTCCGAAGGCTTTGGGCGTGAATGATGGATCCTCCCTATGAAGAGGACCACATCTGATGTATTCATTTACAGCATCTCAACATGATTCAAAAATAGATCAGTAAGAACATATTTAGCAAAACAAACAAAAAAATAATAATAATGCAAGTCATCAGATGCAAATGATGACACAGATTTCTTCCCAGGCCTAGATATGCAAACAGAAGCAGTGCAAGGGCCGTGTACACAATCATTGTGTGGGTGCAGATAAGACAGTAATTTCCCAGAGAGCTTTGGCTGATGGAATTCCACACACCATGGCCACACAGCCTACGAGGGAGTAGATCACAATTTCACCCAGAACCACAAACGAGCCTCCTGGTGTCAGTTACCTTCTTTTTCAAGAATGATGCCAAGCTCTAATCCATTCTCACTGAGTCTTTATGAGCTTAAAGTAACTGTATTTTAAAATCTGTCCCATCTGGACATTTTCCCAACCCCTTGCTCTCTGTTGGAAAAGGCACATTTCATGTTGACTATTCCCGTGTCCCCCAGTTCTTCTTTTCAATCCAAAAGCTGGGAACTTCTACTCTGACCACCAGAGCTTCTCTGGCAAGTGATTTTCCACTGCTATTTTCCTTGCTGTCCTTCTCTTTAAAAACCAACAGTATATGAACTCAGGATGTAGGGATCTCTTGTGTGATGCAGTAACAGGCAGAGTGAGGGGCAGCAGTGGGCTAGCAAAGAGGTGAAGGGTGAAGGAAGGCCTGGGAGCCAGGCAGACCCACCCCTTCCTGAGTATTTTCTCTGTTTTCTCATCTGGGCTGCTGAGATTAAGGAAATAAATGCATATAAAGCACTGACCGTGCTTTCTGGCCCAGGTCAGGACTCTAAACATTGTTTGCAGCCATGCTGAGGACTAACCTTGGCCCAGGAAAAGGCTGGAGGAGGCCCACCCAAAAGCAGATGCTTCCCAAGGCCCGGTCACTGCACAAGAGCCAAAAGCACACTCCAGATGGGACAGTTTGCAATGGAGGGGACCTCCTCTCCTGGAAAAGCCACCCTGAAAGCTTTCGTTGGCCAGATCTGAGGGTGTTGAGGTTTGAGCCAACTGCAAAGAGGTAACCGCAGACCTTGGTTGCCAGAGAAGTCACTGTCTTTTCCAAGCAGCAGAACCACATTCGAATCCCTTGGAGCTTGTCAAGAGCCCTCAAAATCTTACTCTATGCAGAGACTGCCAACAAAAATGTGTCCCCTCGAATTATGGCACGAACTTCAGAGGGGAGGTAATTTAATGCACAGAACCACCCGCAAGGGAAGGACAGTGGATAAAATGAGAGATTCAAGAGACACATGGTGAAAAGTGCCCACAGAGAAATTGTGACATTGAATAATATTAAATTGCAAAGGATTTTAAGCCCAGATAAACACCATGAGCTAATATCAGCCAAGGAAAGTATGATTCAGTCAATGGAAACAGGCAAACAGTTCAATTAATGTTTATAAACAGGCCTTTTCATCCTTTTCTCCAGAGAAGGAAACTCGAGGGGTGTGTGGCCCACAAGGTGAGGAGACAGCGGCTGACTTGAAGTCTTTGGGCTCCTCTCCAGGCTTCTGGCAAGCAGAGACCATGCCAGGGGGTCCAGAGAGGTCCAGCCAGCAGCAAAGCCCACCCAGGCCTCACCAACCAGGGTACAGGTCACCTGTTGCTTCTGATGTGACAGCTGAAACTCCCAGATACTTCTTTTTCGACACAGCCTTCACCTACTGTTCTTTGAAAGTGAACTTTTATTTTCAGATTCTTGAAAATCTGGAAGAGAATCCCACCACAAAAGCCACTCATCCCTCCAGGTAACAGGCATTCCACCTGGAGGGGGCAGCAAGAGACAGGCATGTCCACAAAGTCCCAGGGCCCCATAGCTGGAGCATGGGAACCATGGAGGAGGGAGTGGGAGAAGGTGCACAGGAGCCCATGGGCAGACCTCAGGCTGCACATGCCAGGCCAAGGGGGTGAGTCCCACCCAGGGTACGTGCTGGGAGCCCTCCAAGCCTGTTTACAAGCCATGGGGGCTGCACCCACCCTCCCCGTGGAGGCCCTGGGATGTGAAAAGGAATTGCTTAAAAGTCAGGATAAGTATTGGCCTGAGGATGTCATGCTCCAAGCAGAACGGGGACCGCTGTCATGGATCAGTTCATCCCCTCCCTGCAGCAGTTAGAAAAGGGGGCACCGATGCCATCGTGTCAAACACCAAGATAACTGAAGTCTGCCAAGGTGGGTCCTTTCTCCCACTTCCTAACTTCAGCCTCTTCCTTCCCACGGCCTCCCTGCCCCAGGCCTGCGTGGGGCCCTCCTGCTGACCCTTCCCTCCCGTCACCTCTGCACTGCCTCCCCGACACCCAGGCCTGTCCCACTTCCCAAGGCTCTACAGAATCTGTTTCCTCTGCCTGTATCTTTCAACTCAAAGTTCATCAGATCAGTTCATTGAGGCCAGAACTCCTGCTGCCTTTGAAAGCCACATAGGCCTTTTCAGAAGATGACCTTTGGCAAAAAAACAATTTGTTCCTTTTCCTTTGGCCTTAACAAGATATTAGGGAAGTGAGAAACACAGTTGGGCAATGAACTAGAAGTAAACGTTGAGGGGACTAAGCAAGACTTAGAAGGCTCACATCATAAGCAGTGAACGCGACAGGGCGCTTTCTTCCCTGGCAACGGTGGCCTGGTCCTGCCTGTGGGCTGCGTGCCTTTGAGGACAGGAAGCTATGTCCCCTGGTGGCGGTGGCGGTGGCGGTGGCGGTCCCCAGTCCACACACGACCCACGTCGCAATGGCCACCATTAGACACTTGTTCCAAAGCAAAATCAGCCCCCTCCACAAAGACAGCCCCCTCCGATGCGGCTCTTCTTCTGCAGAGTAAGGAGGCCTCACACACAGAGATTGCTCGTGGCATTGCTCCAACCATGGACTGTAGGTCATTGTCAGCATTTCAAAGTGTCCATGAAGGAACCATCCTTATTGAAAAATAAAACCAATAAAACCTGCTTTTTGCCCTTGGTGCCCTCCCTTGCAGAGCCCTTCCCGTTACGGAGCGTTCCTGCAATCACGGCGTCTCATTTGCATCTGTTTTTCATCAGAGGCAGAGTGTCAGCCCTTTTCCACTGGGGCCAGCAGGTCACTTCGCCTGGGAACAGAGCCATCAGGGACACCCAGCAATCCTTCCTCCTAATTACAGCATCCGTGCTAACCGCTCCAGGATGGTCCCCACATACTGGGGTGAAAATCTAATATAACACTGTCTGGAGATCTTCCACATTCACCTAAGCCAGGGTGCAAGAATTAAAGTGGCTCTGACATTATGCTCCCGTCCCATCTCCTGCACCCTGATTTGCAAAGTGAAAATGATCCCCAGTACAAAACCTGTCTCCATCTGCAACCTGCGAGAAAGATCAAAAGAGGCAGGGAGTTGCCTGAAGGTTCCCCAGAGTCCCACTGGAGGTAAAGGAGAGCTTCTCAGGGAGAGGCAGCCAGGCGGCCAGCACAGGCACAGTGTGGCATAGAATTTTTAAGTCCCAATTTGGCGTGTCTTCTCTACAAAGCCTAACTCTCGATCCATGTTATAACATCCTCACATTACTGTTCTCACCTTGGGTTCTCAGAAATCTGTCAATGCTGCTAGATGATGGAGACTAGAGTCACTGATTAGAGGCCAACACAGCACATATTCGCCCCAAATTGTCCTTGGGGTTTCCAGCTGCAGCCCCTGCTAATGATGCTTGGCGTAAACTGACCCAGCCCCACACAGGAAGACTTTGTGTGTCAGTTACCCCTAGGAAAAGGACAGGGTCAAAAGTCATCCCAAGAGGAAATCTGGCCCCAGCACCCAAGGCCTCCTCTCTCTGTCTCCAGGAAACTCTCATCTAACAAATCAGATATTAGCACCATGAACCCTGAGTGCCACTTAACCTCCGAACTTATCAAACAACACCAGCAAATAGCCATTTACTCCTAGGTTACCCAAGGGTATCTAAAAGAGAAAACAGGAATGAAGGAACAGCTTTTCAGGATCTCGGTGGACATTTTATGGGCATATTTACTTGTTGGCGTCTTCACGGCTTTTCCCTAAAGACTATCATTATGGTAACAGATGGCTTCATCTTTAAGTGCTCAGTAAATAAAAGGGCTTTAAATTTTTTTTTATTAATCTCTTTTAGGTTTCATCTCAATTATCTTAGGGGAAAAAAGGTATCTATTGCATTGACTAGGTCTTTTTAAACAGATTAATTGGCTATGATAAATTTTTCAGTTAGACTCAAAACTCACAGAACATGTAATCCTAGCCAGAGCAAATGGTGGCTTTCTGGAAAGGTGCCTGACTTTCTCAGAGGCTCTCAGAATTTGCCATTACACTTTTTTGCTTTTATAGGGAGGGGAAGCAACAAGTCTTCTACCACCTGCAAAGAACTGCTTTCTTTGGTAACCTGGGGATGCATCTGCCCCTTGGTGGATCCATTGGAAGGGCGTGCCCTGTCTCAGTGTGCAGGATGACGCAGAATTCTTTTGCCTGCCTAGAGCACCTAGCAAGTCCAGGCTTTCCCTCTTTCATTCTTTTGTTCATTGGTGCATCCAGCAAGATTTACTGAGGGCTTATCTTTGCCTAGCACTGTGCTAGATGCTCTGAATACAGTAGTGGCCTCCACAAAGTCCCTGCCCTCGTGGAGCTCACGTGCTAGTGACATAAACCAAATAATACATAAGTACAGGGGTCCCCACCCACTGGGCCACAGCCTGGTACTGTGGCCTGTTAGCAACAGGGCCACACAGGAGGAGGTGAGCAGCAGGTAAGGGAGCATTACTGAGTAAGCTCAGCCTCCTGGCAGATCAGCAGCATTCGATTCACAGGAGCACAAACCCCACTGTGAACTGCGCATGTGCAGGATCTAGGCTGCATGCTCCTTATGAGAATCTAATGCCTGATGATCTGAGATGGAGCTGAGGCAGTGATGCTAGTGCTGGGGAGCAGCTGCCAATACAGATTCTTGTGAGCCGAGAGATTTAACTGCACAGTGACCATAATAAGTCAACTGCTTTCAGACTCGTATCAAAACCCTCTCGGTGAGTGGCAAGAGACAATTAAGCTGCAGGCTTCATGGTGGCAAGTGAACTTCAACTGTACAGCTGTATCCAGTGGCAATAAAAGTACATCTGAGACAACTTCCCATCTCCATACATTCTAGATTAAAGTCAAGGCAGAATATCCTGCAGTTGCCAGAAAAGCACTGGAAAGTCTGCTTCCATTTCCAACATTCTATCTTTGTGAAGCAGGGTTTTCTGCAGTGACAGCAACCAAAACGAGATCACAAAGTAGACTGGACATAAGCGGCACACTTCAGGTATTACTGTCTCCATTACACCCAGATGGGACTGGCTCGTTGCAGGAAAATAAGCTCAGGGATCCCACTGATTCTACATTATGGTGAGTTGTATAATTGTTTTATTATATATTAAAATGTAATAATAATAGAAATAAAGAGCACAAGAAATGGAATGCCCTTGAATCATCCCAAAACCATCCCCCAAGCCATGGAAAAATTGTCTTCCATGAAACCGCTCTCTGGTGCCAAGAAGGTTGGGGAACCACTGCATAAATACACATGGAATATCACATCAGGTAGGGAAGAAAAATAATGCCGTGGAAGGAGACAGATAGAGCTCTGGGCAGGTTGAGGGTCAGCAAAGAAACCTTTCTGAGGACCCTGAATTTGAGCAGAGATCTGAGTGAAGCAAGGGAGGAAGCCAAATAAATATCTGGGAAGATTTTTCTAGACCAAGGAAACAGCAGTCCTGACCAGGAAATAAGTTTGTTGCGTTCAAGGAGCATCCAATAAGGAAGATTAGAGTAAAGAAACAAGGTAGCAGGTGGTGAGAAATGAAGCTGAGAAGATAAGGCCAGGTCATGTAGTTTTTGCCAGCCATTCTCAGGAAATTGGATTTGATCTTTTTTTAATGAGGTTTTCCCTCTGTCTCTGGTGGATAGCAGATTTACTATAATGCACTTAAGTGTGGTTTTCCTCATATCTGTCTTGCTTGGGGTTCAGAGTCCTTTTGGAATAAGTGGTCTAAAGCCTGTCATCTGTCTTGGAAAATTTTTCATTATTATCTCTTCTCCTTGTTAGACTTTTACTTTGCTTTCTTTTTTTTTTTTGAGACGGAGTCTCACTCTGTCGCCCAGGCTGGAGTGCAGTGGCCGGATCTCAGCTCACTGCAAGCTCCGCCTCCCGGGTTTACGCCATTCTCCTGCCTCAGCCTCCCGAGTAGCTGGGACTACAGGCGCCACCACCTCGCCCGGCTAGTTTTTGTATTTTTTAGTAGAGACGGGGTTTCACCGTGTTCGCCAGGATGGTCTCGAACTCCTGACCTCAGTGATCCGCCCATCTCGGCCTCCCAAAATGCTGGGATTACAGGCTTGAGCCACCGCGCCCGGCCTTACTTTGCTTTCTTATGTCTCTGGCTCTTTTCTGATTTCTTCACTCTGTGCTTCTTCTATATATTTTTCTTATTCCAGTTCACTAATTTTCTCTTCAGCCAGTCAAATCTGTATTAAACTTCGGAGCCTGAATTCGGTATTTTTTTCTTTTCTAAAATTTTCTTTTGATTCTGTTTTATACTTTCTAGTTCTCTGTTAAAATCCCCAATTTGTATTTATTTCCTTGACCATATTAAGCATGGTTATTTTAAATCCACAAATTTAGAGGTATGTCTCTCTCTCAACATTGTCTTGTCTCTTCATGCACCAGGTTATTTTCGTTGAGTGCCAGACATTCTATATGAAATACATGGAGATATGGAAGAATGTTACCTTTTCCAGAGAGAAATTACATTTACTTATGTCTGAAATCTATGGGCCCTAACAATCCCTAACCTCCTTAATTCAATCTGGGGTTGAACAAATTCAAACCTAGGCTTAATTTATTGCAAAGGTCAGACTATTTCAGGTCAATCTTTACTCCTAGGCTGTACCCTTATGTGGTTTTCCCGACCCAAATACTGAGATAATTGTGGGGGAGGGGACTCTGGGTCTCAAGTTCCTTGCAGACTCTCAATGCCCATGTCTGTTCTCCTATCCCTGTTGTCTATCAATAGCTCTGTTAGCTTCTCTCTCTCTCTCAGCCACCTATTCTGGAAAAGGATACCTAGGGGAAAGTGGTCACAAATGCTGGCTCACCTTTCCATATTTTATTTCTCTCCCAGATCTTGTCCCTAAAATTCTTCACTGCTTTGTGAGCTGTCTAGTGCCTTCAGACATTTTTAATATTTTCTTCTTTTCTAGCTATTCTCAGGAGAAGGATTGGCTTTTATTTTATGTGTGCAGAACAAATAGCTTGCAAAAATAACCCAAATTCTCCACCCCTCCTTCTACACACACACACACACATGCACACATATGCACACACATGCACACATTATTTATTGCTGGGGCTCAGAGGACAATACCCCAAAGTATGGTGCTTTATATGCTGAGCACATCTTAATTAAAGGAAATTGGAAAGCCTCAAAAGCTACCACAGAACCACGGACTTTCTGACCTTCTCCTGTTTCTCTCCACAATTGTCCCCTCCCCACAACAACCAAATGCAGAGAGGGGCTTGCTCTGGAATTTTCTTATTTGATTGAGGAAACTTCTTGCTAAAAGAAATTCAATTGTCAGCAGGGCATGGTAGATCACACCGGTAACCCCAGCATTTTGGGAGGCCAAGGCAGGTGGATCACTTGAGGTCAGGAGTTCGAGACCAGCCTGGCCAACATGGCGAAACCCTGTCTCTACCAAAAATACAAAAATTAGCTGGGCATGGTGGTGCACTTCTGTAATCCCAGCTACTTGGGAGGTTGAGGCAGGAGAATTGTTCAAACCTGGGAGGTGGAGGTTGCAGTGAGCCAAGATCACGCCCCCGGAGCTTGAACGACAGAGTGAGATTCCGTCTCAAAAAGAAAAAAAAAAGGAATTCAGTTGTCTTAAACCCCCTCCCTAGGAATTTTATCAAACAACCAAGAAAGATTAACCCCTAGAGAAGAGACTCAGTCTCTACATCTGGACAGACTTTCCATCTATTCTTCTAAGGGCAGCTCTGAGAGATTACCTGAGGATCTGTACATACATAACAAGGTGGCCTTTGCTCACACTTCAGTTCCACCCTTCAATTTCCTATAACTTGTCCCCAAGCTACTGTTTGTCCTTTGGTCCCATTCAGCATCCAAAGAAAATAATTTACAAACCATTGTCTGGTCTTCAGACCCATTCATGTACCCTAAAAATCACGTACTACCCTCGAAAATTGCCTGCAGCTCCCCACTTCCCTCCTTGCTACGATGAGGATATCAAAGCTTCAACCATCTGGCCTTTCATTAGTCCTCATATTTTGTATGGCTCCCATGCTTACGCATGTTAATAAATATGCCTGCCTTTCCTCCTGTTAATCTATCTGTTATTAGTTCCTATCAGTGAATCGTCAAAGGGCAGAGGAAAAGCTTCTCTCTTCAACACATTATAAATTGTAAACATGTTCTGTTTTAATAATATAATATGTACCCCAGAAAATGTACAATGTGCACATTATTAAATGATAGAAGGATGGGGAATGAGTAAATATAAATAAAATGTTTAATGGTTTCTGTACCTCCACACTCTGAAGACCTCTGGTCTAGGAACACTTGGGGGGCTGGAGGGCTAACTATTGTGGGGCAGGTGGACTGGGATAGAGGTGATAAGAAGTGTTTAATTCAGAATGTATTTTGAAGGTGGAGTTCAAAAGGTTTGCTGATGAATTGGATGCAGGTGTAAAAGCAAGAGAGGAGTCAAGGGTGAATCATACGTTTCTGGCCATTGACTGAGATGGAAAGGATCAGACTGCACTGGGGATCAAGAGTCTGTGGTCCACACTGGCATGTTACAGACCCTGAAATCCAAGTCAGTAGCAGCTTTTCCCCACAAAGATCCCTTCCATTCCAGGGATGGAGCTTCCCAGGGACACAGCAGAGGACATGTGTCCCTCAAGAAGGCAGGATTGTTTGTCAAGGAAAAAAATCACTTCTCTCCAACTGAAGTTGAACTCATAAGAAAGTTGTGTAAATTTAAATTCCAGCTCTTCCATAAACCTTCCTCATTCCCACCACTTCCAAAGTGTGCTAGCAACAGCTTTAGTGCATCTGGATGTTTCCCAATCTGGGCTCTTCAGAGTATCCAATCTACAAGTTAATACCTATCCTGTGGCAGAGGAGGAGGAGAAGAGAGAAGGAGAAGGAGAAGCCAGAAAGTGAGGAAGAAGAAAGAAAAAGAGAAAAGAAAGAAAGATGGGTGGAAGGAAGGAAGGAAGGAAGGAAGGAAGGAAGGAAGGAAGGAAGGAGAGAAGGAAAGAGAGAAAGGGAAAACAGGAGGGAGGAAGGGAGGGAGGGAAAAAGGGAGAGAGGGAGGGAGGGAAAAAAGGAGGGAGGGAGAGAGGGAGCAAGGAAGGAAGGAAGGAAAGAAGGAAAAGAAGTGAAGGAAAAGGAAGAGAAGGAAGAGAGAAAAGGAGGAAAGGAGAAACAAAGGAGGAGGAAAAGGAGAAGAGAAAGGAGGAGGAGAGAAAGGGAAGAGGAAAAAGAAGAAGGGGAAGAAGAGAATGAAAGTGAAGAAGTCTAAGAGGAGGGGAAGAGCAGAAGAAGGGAAGATGGAGGAGCAGGAGGATTCTCATGACCAAGTCTGGGAAATGCTGCAATAAACAACATGCACATGTTGAACATGTTTCCTTATTGCGGGACTCCTCAGAGCCTTTAATATGCTATTGCACAATATGACTCTCACACCAGGATGCAGAGGACGTAGCCATTCCCTGACTTATTGTCTCCGAATGCTTATTAATAGCTCATGAGTAATTTTGCCCTGCTGAACAATTCAGGAGACATTGCGGTAGACCCCAGGTCAACAACTATAGCCCAAAGGCTAACGTCAGCCTGCCACTTGTTTTTGTATTGCCAGAAAGCTAAGAATACTTGCAACATCTTTAAATTGTTGGAAAAATTTAAAAAGAAAAACAAAACTTCATGGCAGATGAAAATTATATAAAGTTCAGATTTCAGTGAACTTTTTATTGGAATACTATCTTCATCAGCTCAGGCTAATATAACAAAATACCATCAGCTAGGTGACTTAAACAACAAATATTTATTTCTTACAGTTCTAGAGGTTGGAAATTTGAGTCTAGGGTGCCAGCATGGTTGGGGTTCTGGTGCGGGCTTGCTTCCTGGTTTGCAGGTGGCTGCCTTCTTACTACGATGAAAAAGAGAGCTCTGGTCTCTTCATCTTCTCACAAAGTCACTAATCCCACCATGGGGAGCTCCACCCGCATGATCTCATCTATACCTAATTACCTCTCAAAGGGCTTCAATACCTGGATTTGAGGGGGACACACTGAGTCCACAGCAACAGCCATGCTCATTTACTTACGTATCATCCGTGATCGCTTTTGAGCTACAACAGCAGAGCTGAGTAGCTTGCAGCAGAGGCCGTTTGTCCCTCAAAGCCTAAAATATTTACAATCTGGCTCTTTACAGAAAAAGTTTGCCGACCCCTGCTCTAGACTTCCCACACAACATAGCACTAAAATATGCATTGTCATTCTGTATTTCTTCACTGTTAACTCTTATTTCCTCAGCTCTATTCACTACTCTGCAAGCAGGAACCATGCCCTATAATTTTCTGTTTTTGGCAGAATCTGGCACGGTGCTGAGCACAAGGACAGTGCTCAAACACCTCTGTAGTGGCTTTCTTGCCAAGCATTAGGTATTTATTGGGAGGCGACACTTTTCAAAGAAGGTCACTGGGGGGCATGTGGAGAATGGTAGCTTTGAGAAAATATCTCCTGGGGAAACAAAGCCACTCTGTGTTACTTAGGACAAGCAAGGACGGGTCTGCTGCATGGGGAAAAAAAAAAACAGCATTGAGTGAACACTGGCTTTTAAGTATACAGTGTCTTGATCATTTTTCTTTTAGGAAAGAAATTTAAACTACACGATTGAATTACATGGTATATTAGCTTCAGAGCACTCAACGCTGTCAGCTGGGAATAGTAGTAATACCCCAGTCTGTGGTTGTTTTGAAAGTTAAGTGGGGGAATGGAACAAGATAATAGAAATAAAAACTGCTTTGTCAGTGGTTAAGGTGCTACATCAGCAAGTTACACACACCCTTCTGGTCAGACCCATCCTAGCACTGGTGAGGCCCAAGGCACGTATAAAAATGGAGGCCCACAAACCACATGGCTAAACACTGAAAAGTAATAAATCAAGTTAACAAGCTGTTCAGTTGTGTTCTAGCCGCCTGCCTTGATAAATATGCCTTATAACAACCTGGAAAACCTGGTTTGAATTTAGAGGTCTTGGGCTCCCAAGACAATGCTGAAATATGGTGGTCTGGGACGAGGCGGCTCTGTCCACTAGCTGGCATCCCACCCCCTCCTTTCTCCCTTTCTTTTCCCCTTGCCCAGTTCTGTCTCACCTCCTAAGAAATAGGCACCTGTGGTTGTGCAGCTCACAACGGCCAGACTCCAAACACTCTCCACACACACAGCCATCTCCACTTCATTGCTACCCTTTGGCCACTCCTTGGCTACCCCTTGGGCCTAACAGTGCACAACCAGCTGCAAGTTTGCTCTTGGGATGATGGATCCTGGGAAGAAGCTGTCTTTGGACCATTTGAGTGGGAATTCCAGAATCCCAGGTACCAGGAGCATGGTCTAGAAGGGAAGTGAGGGTGGTGTATGTCCTCTGAGCCCCACAGGCTCCTGGCCCCATGGGAGGCCAAGGTGAGGCCCTTCTTGTCCAGACCTCAGGACGGGACTGATTCTGACCTGAAGCTCAGTTAGCTCACTAATAATCATCACAGTGACAGCAGCAACTGTGTGTCGAGTGATCCTGCATACCAGCCACTCTTCTACGTGCCTCGCACTTATTTTACTTAATAACAAAGTCTTTCCTCAGTTGGGGCTGTCAAGTGGGAATCTGTTTGCATCTCAGCATGACTGTCACGTGAAAGCCAGTTCTCACCAAGGAGGAGAATTTTCTAAGTTCCTTAGCACACTGAGAGCAAGCAGAGAAGCACCAGCTCAGCGAGGTTCTTCCCTGGGGTAGAAGGACTTCCTCCCAGGGGAATGGCCCAGCCGCAGGTAGGACGCCAGAAGGTCAAAGGATGTTAGAAACCCAGCCTCTGCTTTGGCTGATCCCAGGAGAATGGAGAGCAGGAGAAGTGAAAACCTGACCCCTCACACCTCGATGGCTGGAGCGCAGAGCCTTTAACAACATCCAGAGAGACACCTGGGAGCCCTGGAGCATCCGGGCCTGTAGCCTGCTTTCCTGGCATAGAGTAGAGGAAATTGCAAGCCCCAAGGAGAGTCCCAGCCTTCAGCTCAGAAAAGGCGGAAGAGGAAGGCACCTAGGAGATGGGAACCTGGGCGAGCCTGAGGAAGAGCCCACCTTGGCCTGTGTGCAGCACGCACGGAGTCAAGTCGAGGGGGTGTGGATTGGGTGAGCATGGTGGGTGTGCTGGAAGAAACCTGGGGAGTGGCAGTGATATCTAGAAAAGTTTTCTTCCCTGAAAAAGGGAGGCAGGTGAGGAGAAATAGGTCTGACTCTAAACAGTCTGAGTGTGGAGGTGATGAATGGAGCGGCAGCAGCCCTCTTTCAACCAGCAAAAGATATGCCTAGAAAGCACCCATTCCACAGAGGTGGCCAAGCAGAAAGAGGGCAGGCAGCCTGATGCTGGAAGATGCCTCTGAGCTCCTGAACCCCAGAAAGGCTGCCTCTATGCTTTAAAATGTGGTTTCTTGCTACTTAAGTCTTTTTTCCTGGGACTCTCCCTGGCTCTCAGTGCAAAGCTTCCGAATGAAAATGAACCTTTTCCTGTTCCTACGTGGAGAGTTTCTTTTCTGCGAAGGGACTCCACGTCCTTGCCTTTCCTGGAGAAGGCAGTGGGAAGGCAAGCAGGTCGCCAACACCCACCACTGTGCCCTGGGAGAAGTCATTTCCGCAGGGACAGTTCTCCTGAACGAGAACAAACACTTGGAGAGTATTTAAGGAAATAAAGGACACCTGGTTACACACGGCTTTGATGGAGGCAGCGAGAGATGGGTGGTTAAGAAACAAAGAGGATGAACGTGGGGCTGCCCGTGAAGACCCAGTCCCAGGGGCGAGTGCTGTTGGTGGCGTGGTTTTCCTTCAGAATCCTGGCACCAAGGTACTGCGGAGGCCGAAGCAAGTCCAGCAAGCTCGGAGCCTCGGGGTTCCATCTGTGTTCAACTGGTGCCGTCTACAGCATGTGAGTAAATACATGACAAAAAGAAAAGCTTTTCTTAGAGCCTACGGATATGGAACTACTCATTTAGAGTCCATGCCATCAATCCCAATCTAGTGACCCAACGGCCGTGGGGTGTGGATGCACAAAACCACTTGGATGAGAAACAGGATGGAGGATGGAAGTCATTAATAAATGCCTCCTCGGGCGCCCACTCCAGCCGCGCACTCTCTCATAGCCCACCCTGCCCACTGAGGCACAACCCCACTCACGGCTTTCCCCAACCTGAGACTTCAGCTCCAGGGCTGTCTCGGCTCATATCGGGCCCAAGTCTGGTCAAAGGTCCAATCTCTACCTCTTGGCATGAGTTGGTTCCTTCCTTGGCTCCTCCTACCCCTACGCCCAGCAGGCGCCACCTTCCATAGATTCTTCTGTTCCCATGGGGTGTGCAAGGCAGCAGGGAGACCCGTGTCTGCCCAACAAGGCCCCGGCTCCCCTGGGGGCCCTAACCAGGGGTGGGCTGAGAACGGGAGCTCCCCCAAGGGTGGGCCGTGCTCCTCATCCTCTCGCTAAGCCCTTGCTGAATGAGTGAAGGACAGGCTTTGGAAGCTCCAGGTCTGCAGAGTCAAGAGAGAATCTCTCTGCTCCCTTGTGTCCTCAAACTCTGCCCTCTACTTCCTGGGCACAGGCCAGACTTCATCTCCCAGCCTTCCTGGAAGTTGAGGGCAGGCTCCTCTTGATGGAATGGGGTGAAAGCAAGGAAGCCATATCCACACTGGCCCATAAGAAGCTGCTATAGAACCCTTCCTCCTCCCTTCCTCCACCACCCAGCAGGAAGCAAGGGAGCCCGGGGCACCACAGTGGACCACGGAATGAATGACATGGGCCCCTGGGTCCCTCAGCCACTCTCTCAGTTCCACCTCTCAGCATGAAAGATCCCAAATGCGGGAACTACATGTTCTAGCAGCTGGCATCACCTTCACCAACTCAGGTTTTAGGACAATATTGTTTGTGCCCCAATGTCTAACAACACTTTTCGTTAAATCATCATCATCACAGCTGATATTTACTGAGACCTTACAAGATTCCAGCCACTAGCCAAGTGCTTTGGCAGGATCCGCTTTTTTAGAGCTCACGACCACCCCCGGGATGTCGGTATGTGGTGTGGGGATCGTTGCAGCCTCCCCACATCCATTCCTTTCCTTCCCAAGTGTTGCATTCTGATTAGGATGAGGTTGGCCCTATCCTTAGTACCAAAGATGGACCCCAACTGCGTCCAGGGTGGACAGCGTGTGTCCTAAGTCAATCTCAAGAGCTCAAGAGCTGTTTTGGATGGAGGAGGAAACACCACCTCTCTCACCAAATATTAATAGGAGGATGTGAAGCCTGGATGCCCTTGGACATCCTCTTGCAACCAGAAGGGAAGCCAACCTGAGCCAATTCATCCAACAAAGCCAATTCATGATGCAGGGCAGGGCAGAGGCAAAAGAACCACAGAGAGACAGAACCAGAGCCTGGTGCCATTATACCTCAAGCTCAGCTTGGCAGAAGCAGTTAGTACTCATCAAATATCCCATGTGCTTGCCACATGCCTTAAGCCACTAGGGCTGCCATACCAAAGTGCCCCAGATTGGGTGGGTTATTGTCTCAGTTCTGGAAACCAGATGTCCTTGCAGTTAGATTGGAGCCATATGACTAGGTCTGGCCACTAAATTGTAAATGACAGTGGTATGTGTCACTTCTTGGCTAAGGCAGGTAAAAGCCCGTGTGCTTTCCTCTCCCCCGCCGCCCCCCGCCACGATGCTCTTAGTAGCCAGGTGCTGAGATGGGGAAAACAAGAGGGCAGGAACCTGGATCTCTGCATCAGGAATGGAGGAGGACCCCAGCTAGCTGCATTGAATTGTCGGTGAGCAAGAGGTGTACATCATGGCGTTATGCCTCCATGCTTCCAGTGTTCACAATGCCGATTAATACATCTACTGTTCTTCTAAAATCAGGCTCCTAAATTGCCAAGACCAGTAAAATCCCGTTATTGTTGAAGCCAGATGAAATCAGGTTTTTTGTTAGTTGCAGCTGAAAGCAACCCAACTCATACACTATTGTCACCTCTTTAAAATTTAGAAACTAGGGCTTAGTGAAATAGAGTGACTTGCTCAAGGTCACACACCTAGTATGTGACAAAACTGAGCTTCCATAATAATGCCAGGAGTTCACAGTGTGCGGTCCCCATACTACCTCCCTCACAATCATTTGGGATACATGTTCAAAAAGTAGATTAACTGGTCCCATGAATACTGATCAGTCCACCTCTGGATAAGGGGCCCGGACTACGGATTCTCGTGAGCTCTCCAGTGGCTGCTGTCTGTTCAAAGTTGAGAAGCTCTGGTCTAAACAGAACTCTTCAGGAGGTACTGTGTCACATGTCACATGTGTGGGGAACTGGTGAAAATAAATCCATTTGAAGTACAAACATGTTTCAGTTGGCTACTCTCCATGCTACAGTGTGTTTGCCAGTGTTTATAAACACAGTTGAGAAAAAGTCATCAAACTTCATAGTCCATGGTCATTGACATAAACAAGGATACTCTCCACTGAGTTTTACTTTTAACTTTGCCCTTAAGATGGCAGTGATCTTAGTTGCAAAAACTAATTGCAGCTTTCGTGCTGAATTTTTTCTCATATCCCCAAAATTACAAATTCTGTGTTGGACCAGAAATCATTCATTCAGAAAATATCCTATATATTACACAGGGATATGGAAGAAAAAATGCATTGCCCAAGAAAACGTGTCTGTGGGTGCCTGGCACATGGATCATGATCAAGGAAGATGTAGATTGCAATTGTGATACACAGCCAGTGCACTATGGCAATACACAGCCAGTGCCCTATTGTAATGCACAACTAATGCATTATTGCAGTACACAACTGGTGCCGCGCCAAGGATTGACAGTGTACATTAACCTAGAGGCACAAACCATCTGTGAAATTTAAAAATAAGTAAACTATCAAATGTCTAGGAATAAATCTAATAAAAGATGTGTAAAACCTCCTAAATAAACTCATAAACATTGCTGAGAAAAATCAAAGAAGACTTAAATAGAGGGAGATGATATATACATAAAAAAAGCTGTTAAGAGAAACAAAAGGCAAGCCACAAACTGGAAGATTTTGAAATTCATATATCTAAGAAAGGACATATTCAGAAAATGTAAAGCTATCTTGCAAACAAATAAGAAAAGGATGTAAAACCCAACTGCAAAAATACGCAACATCAACAGGTAAAAGTTTCAGTTAACAAGATGAATATGTTCTGGAGACCTGCTATACAACATAGAACCTAGAGTTAACAATACTGTATTGCACACTTTACCATATATTAAAAGGACAGATCTCAGGTTAAGTGTTAACACACACACACACACACAACACCACAAAGAGATTTCCAGAGGTGACAGATATGCTTGGTACCTTGATTGTGGTGATGATACCTTGGGTACACGCATTTGTCCAAACTCATCCAAATGTACACATTATATATAATCTTTGTGTATCAATTATATATCAATAAAGCTTTCCAAAATGGGCCAAAAACAGGCCAAAAAATAAAGATAATACATTAATATAGTCAACTGTTCTTACCATCCACATATCAGACTTTCCGGGAAGGCAGATGGGTTAGGGGAAGAAACAGTAATGCTGATTCACTTCATCTTGGGCCTCTCTTGATTTGCTGTCCAAACAATACATGCTGGACTTGCAAGCTGTACCAGAAAGGCTGGAAAGGGAAGGGAAAAAAAGAAACACGCTTGGACAAAACCTCAGCAGCCAAGTTGAGATTCTGAGCCATATGCATGTCTTTGTGTGGGTTGAAATCTATTTTCTCTGGGTTCGATGGATTATTATAACACCCAAAGTTTTCCAAAAAACGTCAGACAAGGTTACCACAGCAATTAAGCTGTCTGCCATCTGCAAGAGGCTTGGCTTAAGGTTTACTGAAGTTAAACATGTTTTGAAAAGAAAAAATTAAGGCTGTCGATGTTTTGCCTATCAGTCAAGCTCAGCAACATTAGGCCTTGGAGACTCTTCAGGGAGAGTGGTTCTCCCTCAAGGAATAGTTTAGCATTGGCATGCTGAAATTTCAGAACCTAAGGAACATTTCAAAAATAAATTATGCCTTGAGAAACACTGCACCTAATCTTGGAACTGGCAGAGTTAAAACTTTGCTAAGACATTCAGCCAAGCAATTGAGATTAACACTCTTTATCACCTTCCCAAATGGCAAGTTATTTTAAAAATAAAATTTAAAAAAAAAAAGACCTAAATGTTAACTGAATTTCACATTCTTGCTCCACAGTTTCTTTAAAGCAAATAAGTGTCTAAAATGATGAGAGTAAAACTTATGGTTTAAAATTCTGAGGAGTGTCTGCAGTCTTACATTTTTCTCAGCCAGATTTTCTGGCTGAACCAAAGCTTTCCTGAGAAAAGGAGGAGGAGGAGGATGGGTTCCATGTGCCTGGAAACATTATCATTCTTTCCAGTTGCCCATCTTTAGCCCAGGGTTACTTTTTATTCTTTCTTGAGAAAACAATATTCCAGGAAGCAAAAAAAAAAAAAGCATAGTTAAATTTTATCCTCTGAACAAGGGGCAGGGGAGAGTCAATGTCATTTTTCTCTAGGAATGACTGATAGGAGGTTTTCTCATCTTAAAGCAGTGATGTGCTGGCAAACCAGCTCTCTGGGAGGAAAAACAAAATCCTCATTTGTAGCATTTGCCAATTTCCAAAGTGTAAATATTCCCACCATGGCTAATTTGAAGTTCTCAGTCATTTAACAACCAGATCTCAAAATTTCCAAATATGCAACAATCCTTTCTCAGAAACTAGCTTCAACTTACCACTCTCTTGAAGCGAATCATTATTATTGCCCATGACACGTTTTATTTATCCAATATTAAAAATAATTTTACCTGGCATTGGAATGCAAGAGAAAAGACAGATGACAGAAAGGAGCTCTGCCATTCAGAATCCTACAGTTTAACAGGCAGGGAAAATACACAGCAAAGGCCTCTAAGAACACAGCTGCACATACTACATCTGCTTGGAGAATTCTCCTCTCTTCTGGGCACAACCTTTTAAGCAGCCCAGACAATGCCAGGCATTGAAATGGCACTGGGATAGCAGAGGGGCTCAGGCGTTAGTATGGACACAGGTGATATGGATGGACGGGAAAGCTCTCATGGATCCGGAAGAATGCCACTTGGAATAAGAGTTAGGAGTTACTTTTTCTGCTCCAAAGCTAACAACTAGGTCTAATGGATATAAGACATAAAGAAGCTGATTTCTGCTCAACATAAGAAAAATGTTTTTGTTTTTTTTTTTTGTTTTGAGACAGAGTCTCGCTCTGTCGCCCAGGCTGGAGTGCAATGGCGCCATCTCAGCTTACTGCAACCTCCGCCTCCCGGGTTCAAGTGATTCTCTTGCTTCAGCTTCCCAAGTAGCTGGAATTATAGCTGCCCACCACCATGCTCGGCTAATTTTTGTATTTTTAGTAGAGGTGCGGTTTCACCATGTTGGCCAGGCTGGTCTCGAACCCCTGACCTCAAATGATCCACCCACCTTAGCCTCCCAAAGTGCTAGAATTACAGGCGTGAGCCACCACACCCAGCCAAGAAAAAGTTTTCCAGAAAAAAAAGTCGTGACATCAGAGGAGATAAAACCATGAGAATAATAATAAACTTACAACATTTCTACCAGCTGATATTATTTCTTATATATCCTTTTGTCCAATTCTCACAATGACCTCATGGTACAGGCACTGGTCACTCCTTTATAGTGAGGAAACTGAGGCACAGGGAAGGCAAAAAACTAACTTCTCTGAGGTCTTCCATAGCAGCAGCAGGACTCAAACCAGGTCTCCTCATTCAGGTAGGTTTTTTTCCCTCTCTCAAAATGATCCAGAATGTGCCCTGAATTTCAGCGTGTTCCTTGAAAGAGGAACGCCTGTTTACGGAAACTGAAGTGCATTCTGCCAGTAGCACCCGGGCCAGCCACTGCACTGGGGGGCTGAACTGGACACAGGAGACCACTCCGTGCTACTTTAGATTTCTAGATAAGGGCCCAGGGTAAATAAAAGAGTGTTCTCCTGAGAACAGTCGTATTGACCTGGCTAATTTCTGAGAAGGACATTAAGAGTCAGTAAGAGACTTACATAAACCACCTTGGACGCACTATGACAGGCACAAGAAGGAACAGATGAGTCTACCAGAGATGGCTTGGGAACCTTTATCCCACTCCTAGGAAAATGTCATGGCAAATACTCTGTATATTCAGCTACAATTCATCAAAAATGAAAGTCATTCACAAAGTCAACACAGCTCTCAGGGGAACAATGATTTCTTCTGTAGGGGATCATTAAGGGTCATTGCAGATTCAAGAAGTTCCCAGAATAAGGCAAACATTCCTCCACCACAGACGGGGTCCATCACAGACCACTTAACCACCTGCATCCCAAGGTTTGCACTTAACCCAGGACACAGTGAGACCAGACGTTGGGCTTGGACATTGAATGCGTTCAATGACATTGAATGCATTCTCATGAGTCACTATTGCTTCATGGATTAAATTGCCCTCTGAAAACCATAAGACCTGAACACGAGAAGACCTTTCAGGTAGTGTTTTTTAGCTGCCAAAGGCACCCCCAGGTGGAATAACAGTGCAGATGTCAGAAGCCCCCACGAGTGAACCCTGAACCCAAGACACACCAGGCCAGCTCAGCCATGTGGTCATTTCCACAGGTCTCTCCTCCCTTCCCCACACTGCCGACCCCCCTGTGTGTGTTGGGAGGCACAGCCCCCCTTGGGGGGTTGACATTCCAAGTCAGTGAGTGCCACAGCCAAGCTTGCCGACCTCAGCACAGCCCCCGGCCAGGGAGCTGTCATTCTAAACCCCATGCTTGGGACGGGACCTCCTGCTGGGGCCTGCCCCTGCGCTCCACCCGCAGCCTGTGAGGTAGTTTCCACCCAAGGGTTGAGTGTTCAGTGAGTGTCTGGTCCCTTCAACGATAGCAGATATGTTACCCTGCAGCTTGGGGAGCTCTGGGCCCTTCGTGAGTGGACAATGAAACCTCGCTGTGAAGGTATTGAATGGCCTCCAAATAACACGGCAGGTGTTATTCTGTGCACACATCGTGTGACCCACAGCCAGCTCCCAGGGGAAGTGAGAAACCCACATCACGCTTTGCCCAGGGAGATGTTTTCCATCTCCCTGGTTTTGGGCATCTGGAGATGATCCCCCTGGTGCCTTGCTCGCTGAGGACAGTGTGGCAGGAATGAGCCACCCACGCAGGCCACTATGCCATCAATCAACGTGAATGTTATTCCTAAGTCTCCACCCCCGCCGGGAGTGGTGCATTCCAGCCCCTGGGGAGGCAGCAGA
Source organism: Rhinopithecus roxellana (assembly GCF_007565055.1). NCBI lineage: Eukaryota > Metazoa > Chordata > Mammalia > Primates > Cercopithecidae > Rhinopithecus > Rhinopithecus roxellana. Next base: position 54,381,519 of record NC_044561.1, read on the forward strand.
GCTGTTAGAACATGGCCAGGCTTTGTGGGGAGCTGCAGCAGCTTTCCACAAGCCTTACCCCAACTATGGACTCCAGCAGGGCTGCACTGCATGTTTCCTGAGGATGTCTCAGAACTGCTCAGGGCTTCTCCTGCAAGGAGCTTGACCCGGGCTCAAGATGCTGCCATCTCAACCCTCCGGGTCCAGGCTCAAAAGCCCAGCACTGGAGACAACTGTGGATGTTTCATGCATAGCACAGCCTCACGAGGACCTCTGGGCCCCTCACACACAACAGCCCACCCAGGGGCTTTCCTATCCCCAATTCTCTTGGTGGCCCATGCCAAAGACAAGGGCTGAGGACGAAGGACAGAGGCCAGGAGCGCCTCCCCACCACACACCACATTAGGCCTAATGGAATCTCGTCCTCCTTCTCCAAGTTATCTTCTCTTCCATGCAGTTTTTCTCAGTCCCCACAGACACTTGGGCCACTGCATATTTCCAGTGCAATCATGCATTTATTGCATTTGAGTTTTTTTAGTAGTTACTGGTTGCAATGGTTGATTTTATACGTCAACTTGGCTAGGCCATGGTGACCAGTTGTTAGGTCAAACACCAGTCTAGACGTTACTATGAAGATATGTTTTAGATGGGATTAACATTTAAGTCAACAGGCTTTGAGTAAAGCAAATTACATTACCCTCCATAATGACAGTGGGCCTCATTCAATCCATTGAAGGTCGTAAGAGAAAAGATGGAGGTCCCTGGAGGAAGACAGAATTCTGCCAGGCAACGGTCTTTAGACATCAACTCTTCCCTGACTCTCCAGCCAATGGGCCTGCCCTGAAGAATTCAGACTTGCCAGCTCTCATAATTGCATGATCCAATTTCTTAAAAGAGAGAGAGAGAGAAAGGAGAGAGATATCCTATCTGTTCTGTTTCTCTGGAGCACCCTAATATACTGGTAGACATATGGCCTCCCCAAATGAACTGTAAGTCATGCAGAGGCAGAAACTGAGTTTCCTCAACCTCTGTGACCCCAGCAGATAGCCAGCCACAGAATGGACCCTCAATAAATGCATGCTGAGTGGACAGCACATGGTCTAGGCTGGGAAGGGGTGAGGTGTAGGAAGCAGGGAAGTGCAGACATGCACATCCTGAATGTGAGGGCCTCCTTGAGTTTGCAGCCTAGGTGTTGGGCCCTGCACAGGTGGTCTGCAAGGAGAAGTCATTGATCTACATGCAGTGACCCTGTCGGCTTCTGGGACTCACACTCTGCAAGGTCAAGGGCCTGGTTGGCACCATGGAAAAATCTTGAAGCGCTCACTTGGCATGAACAAGGTCTGGGGTTTGTGAGAATCAGAACCTTCCAGAACCCTGGGCTGTGCACTGTTACGCTGAAAGGCTGGTGCTCATTTTGGACAGTGAAGCGCAGTCCTGAGCAGAAGGAGTCCTTCCGAGCATCATGCCCAGATGGCGGCTCAGCCTTTCCCTTGTAATGCATGGCCCTGAGGAGGCGGCTGGCATCGTTCTGCCGCAGGCCTGCTCCCCCCAGCAGCCCTAAATGGGCAGACTGTGTGGGAGGAAACAGCCCCCTTGGATTACTGGGCTATAAAACTTCAAATGCATGAAGACTTTGGATGGCGATCAAAACCCCAGCGCACCCCAAGACCTCACCATGCAAAGCTCGCCCCACCAGACAGTCCCTGAAGGTCCTTGTTTCTCAATACACAGCCCCTGGCTGGGCCTCACACAGCCCAGATCCTTCCTGGAGCTTTGAACGCAGATTTTTCTTGAATCCTCAGCAGTCCCCACCCTACTGCTGTTAGGACAGAACCACAGAGTCAGGAGCAACAGATAAAAGGGTCTCCCCGGCCCTGGTCCCCGCGCTACAGTGTGGGATGAGCCAGCCTCATGGCCTGTGCTGCGTGTCAAAGACAACATCCCCCTTCTCGCCCTGCCCTCCCCTCAGCACCACAAAATAAACAAGGCCCAGAAGAGGAATCCAAATGCCTTCTCGCTGTGCCATGTCCACACGGACGCTGCTGAAGGATCTAAGTACATCTCAGAACACAAGAAGCCATGAGTGAGACTCTTGCTTTGTTCAAAGAGCTGTGTGATGTCCACACAAAATGGAAAAGAAGTACAGGCCGCCAGCTCCCTGACAGGCCCCCCGGCCCCACCATGGAGATAAAACAAGCAACAACAGAAGTGGCCAGACCTGCGAGCCTCCTCATCGGCTGACAAAATAGCTCTGAGGAGCCCAGTAGTGTCACTGGGTGTATTGGGCCATTCTTGCATTGCTGTAAAGAAATACCTAAGGCTGTGTAATTTACAAAGAAAAGAGGTTTAACTGGTTCCCGGTTCTGTGGGCTGTACAAGCATGGCGCCGGGCATCTGCTCAGCTTCTGGGAGGCCTCAGGGTGCCTTTACTCAGGGCAGAAGGCGAAGCAAGAGCAGGCACGTCACATGGCCAGAACAGACGCGTGAGAGAGAATGGAAAGGAGGTGCCACACACTTTTAAACAACCAGATCTCCCAAGCACTCACTGTCATGAGGACAGGGCCAAGGGGATGGCGCTAAACCACTCATGAGAAATCCGCCCACATGATCCAACCACCTCCCACCAGGCCCCACCTCCAGCAGTGGGGATTACAGTTCAATATGAGATTTACAGGAGATGACATCCAAACTACACTGCTGGGGGTGGTGTGCATAGCAGGGAGGGAAGGCAGTGTGGATGCAGAGGTCCCAGCAGAGTCTCAGACGGGGTTGGGAAGGCCCGTTCTCTCCCCCAGGAGTAGCCAGGACAGACCAGGCCTGGATGGGACCTGGAAGACACCTCCTGGTTCCCATTACACTCGCATTGCTCAGTCAAAGACCACAGGCTGGGCAGGGACCTCAGGGTCCTCAGGACCCCATAAAAGAGAGGGCGGAGGAGGAGACAACCTCTGCACACACCCACAGAGGGGGCCTCGGCCAGCACCCGGGCCAGCCTCACCATGGGAAGGGGGCTTCAGTGCCGGCCAGGGTGACTCCCAGCAGCTCTGGAGCCAGGCCCTGGTGGACCCTGAGCAAAGGCTGCCCTCCCTGGCCCTACCCAGGGAAACGGGTGGAGGGTGGCTTCCCCACAGAGAGAAGTGCCGGGAATGAAAGGGGACTCGGGGACAGGGGCTGGTGGGCCCTGTACACCCTAGAACCTGCTGTCTTCCTGAAACTCACCCAAGGGACCCCACATTAGGCCTAGTCTTTTACCCTATACCCAGGGAGACAATTCCAGCTACATCCCTCGATCATCCCAGCAGAATCATGGTCAAGCCTGTAGAGAGGTGACCAGGAACATAGTCCCTAGTGAGAGGAAAGAGCCACAAAATCACCTTTTACTGGGGAAACAGAACCAAGCTAGGGGCAGCGAAAATCCACCGTGAACACGAGCGACGGCCCCAGTGCGGTAACAGAGGACTTTGGAAATACGAAGCCAAAACGAACAGAAAGAAGAAACACTTGCTGATACTAGACATGAAACAGAATTGATGAAATAAAGCACAGGAGGGATGGGCTAAGCAGCACGACAGACCCACTGAAGAGTGCACTGGGGGGTCGGGTGTGGCGGCTCATCCCTGTAATACCAGCACTTTGGGAGGTCGAGGTGGGAGGATCATCTGAGGTCAGGAGTTTGAGACCAGCCTGGTCAACATGGTGAAACCCTATCTCTACTAAAACTACAAAATGGGCATAGTGGTGGTGCCTATAATCCCAGCCACTCGGGAGGCTAAGGCAGGAGACTCGCTTGAACCTGGGAGGTAGAGGTTACAGTGAGCCAAGATTGTGCCACTGCAGCCACTGTACTCCAGCCTGGGTGACAACCAAGACTCCATCTCAAAAAAAAAAAAAAAAGAGTGCACTGGGGGCCCAGGGTCAGGCAGGGAGGAGAAGTGGAAAGGGCAGAAGAGTCAGGTGAGGTGGAGAACAGGAGGGGCGGCAACAGCTCCCTAAAGGGAAAGAAAAGCGGGAAAGGGGCACAGGTGAGATGTCGCTCAAGAAACAATGACTGAAAAGTCTCCCAAAACTAAAACAAAAAAGTCACATGCTTTATAAATCCTCAGACTGACAGGATTCATGGGGAACTGAACAGGACAGGCTGAACCCACGCCAGCCAGGCAGCAGGAAGGAAGAGCAAAGAAAAACATGAGATGTTATATCTTCCAGGAGAAAAAGTTGGTGACCTGCTGGATTCGTCTCCTAGGTCTGCCAGAACAAAGTGTGGCACTACAAATGGGTGACTTAAAATAGCAGAAATGTATTGTCATGGTTCTGGAGGCTACGAGTCCAAAATCAAGATGCCGGCAGGGCCACCCTCCCTCGGAAAGCTCTAGGAGAGATTCCATTCTATGACCCTCATAGCTTCTGGATTTGCCACTGTCCTCAACTTGTAGACACGACACTCCCAGTTTCTGCCTCCCTGCTCATGCAGCCTTCCCCTGAGTGTTTGCGTCTCTGTGTCTCTTCCCCTCTTCTTAGAGGGACACCAATATGTTGGATTAGGGACCCAGCCTACTCCAGTAGGACCTCATCTCTTAACTAATTACATCTGCAATTACCCTAGTTCCAAAGGCATTAGGATTTCAACATCCTTTTAGAGGACCCGGTTCAACCCATAACACCTACGAAAGAACAAAAATAAGATTTTTATCAGGCCTTTCGATAACAACAGGATACCGGAAAACTATGGAGTCATACCTTAAATATTTTAAAGAAAAGCATTTTAACTTAGAACAGTGCATCTAGTTAGATTATTATTTAACACAAAAAAGTAATAGCTCCAGGCTCATATATAGATGATTTCAAAGAACTTGTTCCACAAAGCACTATTTGAGAAAATTCTTAAAGAGTTTCCTCTGGCAGAAGAAAAAAAAAAAAAAAAACGAATCCAAGAAAAAGATATAAGGATCAGTATAAAGTTAGTAAAAGAAAGTTTTGTTGTCAAAATTAGCAAGGAGTCAAAAATATGAAGTTCTTAGCGGGGCTTCAGCATGGCTGACTGGAGGTTTCTGTTACCCCCACCCCAAAACGAAGACCCAAAGTAGCGAGTAGATGCTCACACTTTGAACAGATCATCTAAGAGAACACTGGAATTCAACAGAGAGTGACAAGAAACACCTAAAGCCAGGAAGGAGTGAAAAGCAAGGCAGCCTGCTTGACAGGGGTCAGCTGGGATCCTGGAGAGGCTCCCAGTGTAGGGAAAGGGGGAGCGAGTGACCCCTGGAGGTCCACCCTTCCACTGCAGACTCCTGCATCCTGGCCACAGGAAAGCCCTAGACACTCACAGCCCCAAAGACTTACCTACGATGCTGCCTAGAGACCATATGATGGCTTTGCTCCAGAGGGGAACTCATGCCAGGTCCCACCTCACCCCACCTTTGGCAGCTACAGCAGGGCATCACACAGAAACAGCCTAGCCCTCACCAGATGGCAGTGGACCCAATAGCCCCTGCATCTCCACATCCCTGGAGCCCCACTGACATCCCCTGCCCACAGATGCTACCATGACTGACAGCTGCCCCCAGGGCTGAAGTGTGAGTCAGTAACAAAGACCCCACTGCCCCTTGCAATGATGCTGCCACACATTTTCATGCACCTTAAAAGCAAACTCCCCTGCTCACAGCGGTCACAGGTGCCAATGCACAAGCAAAGTGTGCACTCCTCAGCCACCTGCATACAGCTGCTGCCACTGAAAGCTACTGAGCCCTCCCCAGAAGCAGGGCTGCAGCACATCTTGGGCCTGGGGATCACCCCACCCCTGCCCACCACAACCAGCACCTGCAAGCACCACTGGGGGCCTGAGGACAGGTCCACCTAGCCTGGCTCTGCACCCCCAGTGTCCAAGCATGCCATCCAGAGGACTGAGGACTGCCTAGCCTAGTCCCCACCACTGACACCTGAGCCCTCCCTCCAGGGGCTTCAAGTTAGGCCCATCCAACCTGCCATCCCCACCACAGTGGGCAGCCACCTGCACATGCCACCTGCAGGCCTGGCGACTGGCCTACCTAGCATGTTGTAGCCACCACCAACACCAGCACAAACTGCTTGGGAGCCAGAGATTTGTCCTGCCACTGCTACTGCCATCACCCACATCATGCTTGTTGCCTAGGGGCCAAAGAACCTGCCCACCTGCCTGGCCCACCACTACTGGTATCTGAGTAAGCTGCCTGGAATCCCAAAAATCAGCCCTCTTTTACCTGCTAACACTGGCACCAGCGTACACATCCCTGAAGCTGAAGGACAGGCACACTTGGTACACTGCTGCTACCACTGGGACCTGAGGACAGGCCAATCTGGCATCTTTGCCCCCAGCGAAACTTGACCACAGTCTCCACTAATAACCACACCCTAAGCCACTGAGGAAATCAAACACCACTGACATTGTTTAAGGCCAAAGAAATTACACAGAGACCATGCTACTGTACCCACAATCAAAACGAAAGTGCCCTACTGAACACTACAGGTACATCTTCAGGAAAAAAGCCCCACCCATGAAAGCAAATTCAAGAAATTGGAAGAAGAGACTGTTACACTAGATGTGCAGATATCAATGTGAGGGAAAGAAACATGAAAAGGCAAGGAAATATACCACCACCAAAGGAACACAATAATTCTCCAGCAACAGATCCAAATCAAAAAGAACTTACGAAATCTCAGGGAAAGAAATTCAAAATAATGATATTAAAGAAGTAGAATGAGATACAAGAGAATACAGAAAAATAGTACAAAGAAATCAGAAACAAAATTCAATATATGAAAGAGAAATTACCAAAGAAATGAGTATCATAATAAAGGACCAAATAAAAATTATAGTACCAAGGAATGCATTAAATAAAATATAAAATACATTTGAAAGCTTCAACAACAAACTAGATAAAGCAGAAAAAGGATGTCAGAACTTGAAGAGAGGCCTTTTGAAATAAACCAGTCAGATAAAAATAAGAAAAAAAAGAAAAAAAAGGAACAAAGCTAGGCCAGGAGCAGTGGCTCATGCCTGTAATCCCAGCCCTTTGGGAGGCTGAGGTGGGTGGATCATGAGGTCAGGAGTTCAAGATCAGCCTGGCCAAGATGGTGAAACACTGTCTCTACTAAAAATACAAAAAAAAATTAGCCAGGCATGGTGGTGGGTGCCTGTAATCCCAGCTACTTGGGAGGCTGAGACAGAGAACTGCTTGAACCTGGGAGGTGGAGGCTGCAGTGAGCTGAGATCATGCCACTGCACTCCAGCCTGTGCGACAGAGCAAAACTCCATCTCAAAAAAAAAAAAAAAAAAAGAAAGAAAATGAACAAAGCTTACATGACATATGGGACACTATAAAGTGACAAAATATTCTAATTTTTGGTTTCCCAAAAGGTAAAGAGAAAACTAAAAGAATAGAAAACTTATTTCACAAAATAAGAGCTGAAAAACTTCCCAAGTTTAGCAAGAGACGTACACATCTGGATACAGGACTCTCAGTGACCCCCAAATAAATACAGTGCAAAAAGGTCTTCTCTATGTCACATTATATAGTTAAACTGTCAAAACTCAAAGGCAAAAAGAATTCTAAAAACAAGAGGAAAGCATCTAGTCATTTATGAGGGAACCTCCATCAGACTAACAGTGGATTTCTCAGCAGAAACTTTATAGACTAGGAGAGAATGGAATAATATATTCACAGAGCTAAAAGAAAAGGAAACTGCTGACCAAGGATATGATACTATACCCAGTAAGGTTTTTCTTTATAAATGAATGAGAAATAACGCATTTCCCAGACAAACAAAAGCTGAAGGAATTCATCACTACTAGACCATTCCTATAAGAAATGCTTAAGGCAGTCCTACATTTGGAAGCAAAAGGACAGTATCTACCGTAATTAAAATACACAAAAATATAAAAACCCATTGGAAAAGCAAACATATAAATAAGGAAGAGCGAAGACTCAAATGTTACTACTACAGGAAATTACCAAACCACAATCATAAATAAGAGAGAAAGGAACAATAGATACACAAACAACCAGATATCAATTAATAAAATGACAAGAAAATGTATTAACCACTCCACTTAAAAGATATAGACTGACTGAATGAATTTTTCAAATGATCCAACTCTATGCTGCTTACATGAAACTCATTTCACCTCTAAATTTAGACACATATCAACTGAAAGTAAAGAGATGAAAAAAGATATCCCACACAAACAGAAACTCAAAACCAAGCAGGATTAATTATACTCATATCTGATAAAACAGACTTTGAGTCATAAACAGTAAAAAGAGACAAAGTCATTATATAATGATAAAGGGATGAATTCAGCAAGAAGATATAACAATTCTAAACATATATGCATCCAACACTGGACCACCAGATACATAAGGCAAATATTATGAGATCTAAAGGGAGAGATAGACTTTAATAAAATGATAGTCAGGGAGAGGACTGAGTGGCTTAAGGTGGGTCACTGAGTTTCCCAGAGGTTCAAGCTTTTAAGTGGAGGAGCTCAGAGTCAAGCCCCTCTCCCAACTCTGCAGGCCTCATATACAACTACCATCCCACCAAAAACAGGACCCCTTTGGCTCTGATGTACCACTGAGCTCAAGAGGCTCCTGAGACCCCCAGACATCTCTTCAAACAACACTACATCTGAAAGTCACACATCTGCAAGGTCCTTAGGGGTATCAGTCTCACTGGAGACAGTGACAGAAGCTGGAGAAAGGCTGGGAGTGCAGCCCCCCAGCAGGAGGTCTCACTGTGGATGGGAAGAGACCTGAATCATCTTCAAACACTCTTGCGTGTCCCATTTTAAGAAAATGGAACCAACGTGTTTCCAGCAAATTGAACACACATGGACACTTCTTAATGAACTCCAGTCAGCCCATCTGTCGAAACTGAAGATGCTGGAGAAACCTACGACTCCTCTAAAGTTACAGCCAAAAAGATGTGATGCACCTCCAAGAACTGCACAAGGGATGCTGCTAGCACCACTTCAGTGTTGTGGTCAACAAAGGAGTGGGGTGGAGGAGGAGTTTCTCTCTTGCCCTTCCCTGCAAAGATCGCTTTCCCCAGCATCGTTCCCAAAAATAGTAGCTGAACTTTTAATACACACACACTCCAGATCTGTGCTCCTGGAAGAGCTTGTTCATCTCACATCCTGCGTGTATACAGAGCTCTAAATAGAGACTCCCAAGTCTACAAGGGAATTCCTTTTAAGGAATCCACCCAAATTTGTTAATAACCAATCATAGAATAAACACCAAAGGATCGAGAGAGAGTGTGTGTGTCTGAGTTTGCACGTGTGCACACATGCACATCAGTGCATCTAAGTGTGTATGGGGGTGAGGGACCTTCTCCTGCCAGAACTTCCCTCCTGCCACTTGTCCTGCCACTGCTACTGCCTACCTACTCTGTAGCATAAGGGCCTGCAGACCAACAGGAGCCCGGGTAGCAAACGTCACTCCTGAGGGCCCAAGTAAGACTCTGTCACTCATCACATACCAAATAAAATGATATCTATAATATACATAATATATAAATCATAGTTATAATTAATTTGTATTTCATATGTATATATTAATTTTATATAGTGATCATAGAGAGATGATATATTATATATATATTCTGTTTCACTGTGCTTACACTATTTTCACTGCAGAAAAGGGACAAATAGAGGCTGCGGCAGGATGGGTCACTTGCTTTTACACTGTGTAACTTTTTGTGGCTTTGAATTTTGTACTTGAAAAAATTAATTTGTGTGTCTGTGTCCTGCAGGTAAAATGTTATCTTCTAAAAAATTTCTGCTTGACTTCCTAATCTCCAGCAGGGACCAAAACTTTTTCAGGAGCTCACCATGCCCTCCCCTCCCCACCCATCCCCAGAACACAGGTACTCACACACATGCATGCCACACACCCACACAGCACACATATAGGCACACACATAGGCCACACACCACACACACACACACACCACACTGACACACACACACACACACACACACGCATTTGTCAGGAAAGAGCCTTTCACCACCCCCTGAGACCCCTCCCACACCATTTCTGAGCCCAAGTGCAGGCAGGGCTCAGCTGTCCAACCAGGCCAGCATCAAGTCACAACGAAATGAACCTGCAGCATGGATGGGACTAGCCCGAGTCTTCTAAGCCTCAGAATTCAGTGCCACCTAGAGGCTCCTCTGTTACATGATTTCTCAATTCTGAGTGAAAAGGCAGGCCCAGCCATTGGCCTCATGAAACAGGAGGGGGTCCCATGAGCCCGTAATGTCCAAGGAAGGCACTCACATTTCTTACGAGGACTTGAGAGATTGGGGCTGCCTGACCGAGCTGCTGGCTAGGTCCCCAAGACCTGAAGTGCTCAGTATCCCTTTGCAATTTTGCTCCTCTACTCACAGTGCAAACTGGTCAATCGCTTCTGGAAACTAGCTGGCCACATCTATTTAAGTTGAGCATACGCAGCCCCTCGGCACAGCAGTCCCACTCCTGATCTATACCCAACATATATGTGCACATAAAACTCCTGCCCACCCCAGCTCACTGAAATAACGCCCCTGAAAATCCCAGCCCCTCAGCTGGGCCATTCCCTCTTGCAGGGAAGGGGCTGGAGGAAGCTGGGAACCCATGTTGCTCCCAGGCCCAGTAGCATCACAGGTGTGGATGGCCCCCTCCATCCTGCCCTCTCTCTGTCCCCACCCTCTGAAGCAACAGTTCTCAGCCAGGGATGATTTTGCCCTGTGGGGGACATTTGGCAATATCTGGAGACATTTTTGCTTGGCATACCTGAGGAAGGGGATGTACTGGCAACTGGCAGGTAGAGGCCAGGGGTTCTGTGCAGCATCCTACAGTGCAAAGGGCAGCCCCAAGTGAAGGAGCATTCGCCTCCAAACGGCAATAGCGATGAAGCCAAGATATTGTGCCTTAAGATCTCAACGGTGGAACAGTGGGTGTAAATTATTACTACTTTTAAATAATTGGACATTTCAGCTAAAGATTTAGAATTTAAAAATTCTATTACAGGAGAACTCTGTTCTAAGGCAGATGCATTCATCTTGTATTTTAAAAGAACAAAGCTGCCTAATGAAAATGGCAAAGAGTGAGACCATGCACTTCATCGGCTTTAGATGCATCTTCTTCCCAGCCCAGGAAGCTGTTCCGTTCTCCAGCGAACACCACTTACTACCTAACGACTGTTCCCCCAGGGACCTATGAGTGCACTCAAATCCAAAGTTTTTATGCTGGGTCACTCAAAGGGATAAAAATACATTTCTACTCAATCTTTTCTTCCCTAAAGGTAATGTCTTGCTTATCCTTCCTTGTCTCTAAATAGATAACTTAATTATTTTAACTATTACATTGATGACTAAAGGCATAGTCAAAATGAACTAGCCAGATGATCTACAATAATCAACATTAGCTGTGAAAATTGTTTATGGAACTACTCGCTACCCAGCATAAATGTATTGCACATTTCCTTCATAGCACCTAGATTCTACTAGACATCACAGACGCACAGTCCCTACAAATTAGTGATTTTATATATATATATATATATATTTTTTTTTTTTTTTTTTTTTTTTTTTTAGATTGTTGCCCTATTTGTTGTTTAAGAAATGCTGACCCTTTTCACAAGATGGTGCTGAAAGCAAAGAAGGAAGTTCCCAAAGCGAAGGCTTTAAAGGCCAAGAAGGCAGTTTGAAAGTTGTCCACAGCCACAAAAAAAAAGAAGATCCGCACGTCCCCCACCTTCTGGCGGTCCAAGACACTGCAACTCCGGAGGCAGTGTCCTTGGAAGAGCACCCCCAGGAGAAACAAGCTTGACCACTATGCTGTCATCAAGTTTCCACTGACCACTGGGTCAGCCATGAAGAAGATAGGAGACAACAACACACTTGTGTTCATGGTGGATGTTCAAGCCAACAACCCCCAGATCAAACAGGCTGTGAAGCAGCTCTATGACACTGACGTGATCAAGGTCAACACCCTGAGAGGCTGTGAAGCAGCTCTATGACACTGACGTGATCAAGGTCAACACCCTAATAGGCTGTGAAGCAGCTCTATGACACTGATGTGATCAAGGTCAACACCCTGAGAGGCTGTGAAGCAGCTCTATGACACTGATGTGATCAAGGTCAACACCCTGATAGGCTGTGAAGAAGCTCTATGACATTGATGTGATCAAGGTCAACACCCTAATAGGCTATGAAGCAGCTCTATGACACTGACGTGATCAAGGTCAACACCCTAATAGGCTGTGAAGCAGCTCTATGACACTGATGTGATCAAGGTCAACACCCTGAGAGGCTGTGAAGCAGCTCTATGACACTGATGTGATCAAGGTCAACACCCTGATAGGCTGTGAAGAAGCTCTATGACATTGACGTGATCAAGGTCAACATGCTGATTCGGGCTGATGGAGAGAAGAAGGCATATGTTCAGCTGGCTCCTGATTACAATGTTTTGGGTGTTGCCAACAAAATTGGGATCATCTAAACTGAGTCCAGCTGGCTAATTCTAAGTACACATATATCTTTTCACCATTTAAAAAAAAAAAAAGAAATGCTGAAGGCTCTTTTACTGTTTTATATATTAATTCAAGTTGTTCAAATGCAATCCAACTAAATTTTTAATTTGTCTCACTGTTCTCTTAAAGAATTAAGTATTATCCTTTGGAAAACAGAGTTTGATAAAAGAAACTAAAATCCAACAACTCAAAATATGTCAGCAGAAACCAACATAAGGAATCAGTATAATCCTCATTGGTTGCCCCCAGAGTAATTTAGGGAATCAACATCAAAGTGAAAGTAATCGATAATTTGCTTTAAATTCAAAAAGATGCATACATCATAAACTAAAATTCCAAACACCATCAGAAGGCATACAATAAAAAAGGTCTCCCTGTCATCTGATTTCCCTATCTCCCTACTGTCAACAGTTTTTTTGTGTGTTCCTTCAGAAATTTTTTACACATTCAACAAAAAATACATATTTTGATAAATTATAGTTGTGTTACATACACATTGTTTTGCTGGTTGCTTTTTCTTCCTTTTTTCTTGTGGTAAAATGCACATAAAATAAAATGTACCCTCTTAACTATTTTTAAGTGTATAGTTCAGCACTATTCAGTACATTCACATCTTTTTACAGCCACCACCATTATCCATCTCTGGAACTTTTTTCATCTTGCAAAATTGAAACTGTGTACCCATTAAACAACAACTTCCCATATATCTCTCCCTCCAGCCCCTGGCAACCATCATTCTTTTAGTCTCTATGAATTTGACTACTCTAGATACCTTATGTAAGTGGAATCATAGTGTTTGTCTTTTGGGGACTGGCTTATTTCATTCAGCCTAATGTCCTCAAGGCTCGTTCATACTGGAGCGTGTGTCAGAACGTTCCTTTTTGAGGTTGGGCAATATTCCATTGTTGTATGTAGCACACTTTGCTTATCCATTCATCACTGATGGACACTTGGATTGCCTCCACCTTTTGGATGTTGTGAATAATGCTGTAAATGTGGTGTACAAATATTTCTTCAAGACCCTGCTTCCAATTCTTTTGGATCTATATCTAGAAGTGGAATTGCTTGATTATATGGTAATTCTATGTCTAATTTTTTGAGAAACTGCCATATTGTTTTGCACAGCAGCTCCAACAAGTGACATTCCCATCAACCATGCACAAGAGTTCCAATTTTTCCACATCCTCACCAACACTGGTTATTTTCTATTTTTGTTATAGGAGTCATCCTAACGGGTGTGAGGTGGTATCTCATTATAGTTTTGATTTGCATTTCCTTAGTGATTAATGATGTTGAACATCTTTTCATGTGCTTACTGGCCATTTGTACATCTTCTTTAGAGAAATGTCTATTCAAGTCCTTTGCCCCTTTTTCAACTGGGTTGTCTGTCTTTTTGTTGATTTTTAGTCCTCTATATATACTGGATATTAATCCCGTCTCAGATATATGATTTGCAAATATTTTCTCTCATTCTACGGGTCGCCTTTCTGCTCCACTGAAAGTGTCTTTTTGAAGCACAAAAGTTTCTCACCCTCATGGAGTCCAATTTGCCTATTTTCTTCTTTTGTTTTTCATGCCTTTTGTGCCACATCCAATAAATCCTCACCAAATCCAATGTCATGAAGCTTTTGTCCTGTTTTCTTCTAAGATTTTTATAGTTTTAGCTTTTACATTCAGGTCTTTGATCCAATTTGAGTTAGTTTTTGTATATGGTGTTAGAAAAGGTCCAACTCCATTCTTGTGTTTGTGGAGATCCAGTTTTCCCAGCACCATTTGTTGAAAAAACGTTCTTTCCCTATTGTCTTGTTGATTTGTCCATGTGGGTGCATACAGAATTACCTCATTCCTTTCATGGCTCAGTCATATTCCATCATATAGAGGTACCATCCCTTTCCAACCTGTCCCCTGCTAAAGCCCTAAATTCCTTTCTACTGTGTTGATTTTGTAAAAATGGTAGAGTATACATTTTTATTTGTGTATAGATGTGTGTGTGTTTACATATATACACGCACACACATATAAATTCTTAGCAGTAAAATTCTTGGCATAAATTATTTGCAGTAAAATCTCTGGCTAAAAAGGTAGAATCATCCAAACCACCACCAGATAATCCACTTGTGTGTTTTAAATAAAAATTAATTGTAATAAAATTTAAGCAGCCAAGAGAGACATTAAATGAAAAATGAAGACATTTTCACCTCAGCCCCAGTCATTCTACCCACTGGTTAACAACTCCTTGCAATTTTCTTCCAGAAAAAAATGGTTATGCATATACTCAGAAATATGTACTTGTATATTTTTATTTGCATGAATAGGCAGACTATAGACATTACTATACATCCCAAATATATTCTAGTACTCTGCTTGTTTTGTATGTGTGTGTGTGTCTTCTGGAAAAGTTACACATAATTAGATTTCTACCAACAGAATTGTATATTAGAAGGAAACCTTCCTTACACCAATGTCATCATGGGGAACCATCAACATTTTAACACTGCCATTTAGATAGGTAAAAAGTATGTCTCAGATATTACTTTTCTTAAGAATAATATGGTTTCTGTTCTAGGAGCCAGGAGGTGGGAAGAGAACAAGATGGAACAACTTTCCATCTTTTTATACTTATTTTCTTGTGAAGTGTCTTTGTCTTTTGCCCAGTTTTTATTATTTTGTTGCTTTTTCTTCTTGAATTGTATGTTTTATTTCTTACGGAAATTATTAGGCTAGCTGCTATAACAAAAAGAGCCAACAAAATTCAGTGTCTTAAATTTAATAAATGGTTGTTTCTCTCACCTATGACAGTCTGAGGTGAATGTCTCATTCTGCCACACGTGGTCACTCATATGATACACTAAAATCACATTCAGGTACTCAGGTTCCTTCCATCTTATTTTTCCACCATGACTCAAGATGTTGTTCTCTTCTGCAATGTCAACACTGGGGTACGGGCACACCTGTGTTCTAGCCATGGAGAAGGGGGAAGAACATGGACAAGAGTCATGCCAACTCTTTCAAATCCCTGACCCAGAAGTGACCCACATTGCTCTGTTCATATCCTATGGGTTAGAATTTGGTCATATGGCCACATCTAACTGCCAGGACAGCTGAAAGATGCAGTATAGTTGGGCTGTATATTAACTATCTACTCTATTCTGCCTAACAATATTACCACTAATAACTTAGGGCTTCAAACTAAACATTTCTTATCTCACAGAGTCTGTGAGTCAGGAGGTTGGTTTGGTTCAGCTGGGTCCTTTGCAAGGCGGTAGTCAAGGCACTGGCTGGGCTGTAGTCTCATCTGAGGTTTGACTGCGGAAGGATACACTTTCAAGTCCAGGCAGGTTGGCAGAACTCAGTTGGACTGGAGGCTTCAATGTCTTGCCTTGTTATCCATCAGCCTTGCCCTGGTATCCTCAGCTCTTAGAAGCCCTCAGTTCCTTGCCATGTAGGGTTTCCTCAAGGCCAACGGGGAGAGAGAAAATCCAGCAAGATGGATATGACAATGCTATATATATAATTACATACACATAATCATGTCAATCCTGATACCTTTTCCATGCACTATCGATTAGAAGTCACATGTCCTACCCATACTCAAGGGGAGGAGGCTACACAAGGGCATGAACACCAGCTACTAGGGATTGTGGGGGCCACCCAAGAGTGCTGTGTAGGCCTCCTTAGAATCCCATGACAATTAAAGAAGGAAAATAGATTTCAGTGGATATCTAGCTGTCAGCTTCCACCATAATATGTTGCAAATATTTTTCTTAGCAAAGGAAAATGCTCAGAAAAGTGCTAGGTTGAAAATTGGGTTCATACTTTAATTTGATGGTTATTTTGTGGTTGGTATTTTAAATTTGCTTATGGAATTCTTGACTTATAAAAGCTTTTAGTTTGTGTGAAGTCAAATTTATCAATATTTTCCTTTACTGCTTCTGGATTTTATTATGATTTATGGCATTTCATGAAAGACCTCCCCTAAGATTATGTGAAATTCCATCCATGCTGGCTCCTAAAATAAGTCACATTACTATGGCCAAGCATCCCATTTTTCAGGACATTTTCTTCACTACCAGGATAATTTGTTTGTACAAACTATCTTGCTGCTGACTTGCTTGAAAGCTATTTGTTCACAGTTTTGTTCATCAGTGACTTTTTAAGGTAAAGAAGTACGATTTCAGCAAATTATTTTCACCCTTTAGTTTACAATTCTTAGTATAGCTGTAAGATAAGCAATAAAATTTCATGGAAAGCTTTTTTAATGCAAAATCAGCATCATTCATGTATAGTCAATGACACAGTTCTTTCCAGCTCTCTTCGATCTTTCTTCTACAGGGGACACATTTTTGTGGTCTCAGGTGTTTGCCCTTAGAGGTCACTCTGGTGCTGACTGTCTGTTTTCTTCCAAATAGAAAACGATGATTGTGCCAATAGGATCCATTTACTTACAATCATCTGCCCCTCAAACAAAGGCTAAATTATTGGGAAATCCCAAAGAAATAGAGAGTTTCTTCTTCTCCATCAGCAAATATTCAGTGCGCCCTCTACTCTGGGCCAAGAACGCTGTGCAAAGTGGGTAGCTGCTGGTAAAACAAACAAACAAACAAACAAACAAACGGCCTTTCAAAATTGCCACCAGGAAAGGCAACTCATATTTTAGTTCTACAGATTCTACATTTGTGATCATATTCCAATAGTCTTCAGATGACCAAGTAGCATCAAGACCTTCCAGCGTGATCACCTAGAGCCCTTGTGACTGGACTAGAGAGAAAAAAGATAGAAGGGAGAGGCCGACTCATGCATCCCTGTATCGGCCACATTTTTTGAATCTGCAATACCCAGTGTTTTGCCAGGCCCTTCATAACAGATCTCCGTAAGTATCTGTGTAGCAGGTACCAGTCTCTGTCAGTGAATGCAGGTGTGTGAGAAATTCAGCTCTGTGCATTCCTCCACAGCATGGCTTAATTTCCACCATGACCCCTCACCCCATCAATGGTAGAGGCCAAAGCTCAGTCCACTGGCCCAGCTGCAGCTGAGGTTTACAGGACTTGTCTCATCCTTACCTTGGGGAGGGGCTGAGGTGGACCGAGGGGGTTGATATCCATGCCTGCCCCTGGGAGGGGACCTCATTGCTATCGATCCTGGCGTGGCACCCCCACTCCCCATTCAAGGCCCCTACAGGGCTGAACTGTCTCTGCATGTGCTGGCAATGGGTCCCTCACATCTGCCTCCCCACCCAGTGTCTGTGCACAGCTGTTCCTTCTGACGGCCCTAAAAATGGAAAGCCTAGACCTGACCCCAGTTGATTCTCTTTCAGCTGTCCCATCTCTTCCCTGAGACAACCAAACCCTACCCAAGTGAAGGGTTAGAGGGCAAAAAGGGAAGCGCCAATTGGCATTTCCAAGTCATACCCACCGCGCCTGTCCACAAGGCTGGAGGGCAACCGGAAGATTCAGACCCAAGACAAAAGTGACCATCAACCAATCACAGTGCAGGAAAGGCCTTCTTAAAAAGAAAGCTGTAAATTGCTCCTTAACACTGCAAGGCGAGGTAAGCCTTGATTTAGATAAGCATGATTAAAGTAGCTTTCAGGAGACACTACAAGCTTATGACTTTAATTATAATACAGGCTCATATTAACAAAGACACATCCAAAATAATACTGATTTAAACAAGAAAACCTTTTATTTTCTCTTGCAGAGCGGCACAGGTTCAGTTTCCTTCTATCTCCTTGTCCTGCCACCTGGGCTGCAGGCCTGCAGATAGGAGGGGGGAAAGGGGAAGGGGCCTGTTCCCCTGGGGGCCACAATCCAAAAGGTGCCTGAATGCTTTCCTTCCCTCCCCAGGGCCATTCCTAGCCGCAAGGGAAAGGCAGCCCTTATGTTGCCGAAAACTGTGGCTGCTGTTAACTACAGAGAAGGAACAAATAAAGATTAAAGGACAAGGAGCAATCTTTGTCACTCACACAATAAAACAGCTACTTTTTAAACAGTTTGATCCATTCTCCAATGCCCAGGTCCAGTATCTCCAACACCGTTAGTTCTCTGAACTAACAGCAATTCCTTCCCTCTCCAAACTTTACCTGTACCATTCATGTGATAATTACTCTGGCAAGGCCTATCTCCCGCAGGCTGACCCCTGAATCTCCTCTACGTCAGCATAACAGCGCCCACCTCCGCTAAGGGGGCTCCGCTTTCCTGACTAGCTCCTTCAGTTTCTTGCCGTGAAAATGGTCTTTGTATTGCACTTTGTGGCTGACAGACACTTTCCATTACTTCTCAGCACTGGTTCAATACACACATATTAACACACAGTAGTGTGCACACACACACGTACACACTCGCAGACACTCCCACATGTACACATATACACACACCCACACACATATAGTCACAAACAAACTCACTAACACAAACATGTATACATTCACTAACACATACAAACATGCACTAACATATGTACACACACAGACTCACGTATACATTCACATACAAACATGTACACTAACACATGTACACACTCACACGTACACATTCACACACGCACACCTAACGCATGTATACACTAACACATGTACACATTCACTAACACACACGTGTACACACATGCACACTCAGTAACCCACATGCACACTAACACATTCACATACACACTAACACATGCATGCACATTCACTAACACACTCACACTGTAGCAGGACAAGCCACAGACAAAACCCCTCCGACACCGTGTTAAGGAAGGGCTTTAGGCCGGGAGCTTCAGCAAGACTCACGTCTCCAACAACCGAGCTTCCTGAGTAATTCCTGCCCCTTTTAAGGGCTCACAACTCTAAGGGGGTCCGTGTGAGCGGGTCATGATCGTGAGAGGGTCGTGATCGATTGAGCAAGCAAGGGAGTACGTGACTGGGGGCTGCACGCACTGGTAACTAGAACGGAACAGAACAGGACAGGCATTTTCACAGTGCTCTTCTATACAATGTCTGTCATCTATAGAGAACAGAACCCATTAGGTCAGGGGTGGATCTTTAACTACCAGGCCCAGGGTGTGGCGCCGGGCTGTCTGCTTGTGGATTTCATTTCTGCCTTTTAGTTTTTACTTCTTTCTTTGGAGGCAGAAATTGGGCATAAGACAATATGAGGGGTGGTCTCCTCCCTTAACACACGTACACACTAACACACACACATACACACTCACAAACACACAAACACACGCACACACACGCGTGCACACACGCACACACACGCACACACATACACGCGCGCGCACATACATGCACACGCGCGCGCGAACATACACACGCGCGCACGCATATACACACGCATACACACACACATACACAGGCGCACACACACATACACAGGCGCACACACACATACACACGCGCGCACACACACACACGCACATGCACATTTCTGTACTAACAGAGCCCCAGTGTGTTCCGAGGCAGTGGAGAGGACACCCCTACCCCGCACTGTGATGAGCCATGATTGGTCTAGACCAGGTGTGGCCATTTGTTTTCCCTTTGCTGTCCAGAGGTGGCCACATGACCCAGGTCTGGCTAGTGAGATGTAAGTGGACGTTCTCTGCAGGGGCCTTCTAGGAAACCTCTTGCTTTTGCATCAACAGGGGTCAGCCTGGGCTGGCATCATCTTTTCCCTACCTTTCCCCTTCCTCCAGCTTCAGTCTTGGAGGTCTCGGTTCCTGGAGGTGCAGCTATGAGGGGATCAGGCGACCCGAGGGAGAGCGTGGAATGGAAAGAGCAGTGGGACCAGGTCCTTGATAACCTTGCTGAGCCCCTGCAGCATCCCGGGACTGTCCACTCCAGACGTCTGGACAAATATGACTATTCAATTATTCAATGCTAGAAAAGAAAGGAGCTGTCGAGCCACGAAAAGGTGTAGAGGAACCTTAAATGCACACTACTAAGTGAAAGAAGCCAGTCTGAAAAGGCTACACACTGTGTAAGTCCAACCATGTGACATTCAGGAAAAGGCAAAACTATAGAGACAGTGAAAAGTCAGTGGTTGTCAGGGGTGAAGGGGAGGAACGGATAAACGGGGAGCACAGAGGATTTTTAGGGCAGTGAAACTGTTTCGTATGATGCTACAATGGTGGATCCATCTCATTACACATTTGTCCAAGCCCGCAGAACATACAACCCCAAGAGTGAGCCCTGTGTAAACTCTGGGCTCTGGGCGATGGTGATGCATCAATGCAGGTTCATCCGTTGTAACAAATGTACCCATGGTGGAGGCTGTGCATGTGTAGGGGCTGGGACACCTCTACCTTCCACTCCATTTTGCTGTGAACCTAAAACTTCTCTAAAAAGTATGAATTTAAAATATATATGCCTATATATATGACTATTCATGTTATTTGTTTCTGCCTCTTCAGTACTCGCAACCACATGCACTTCCAACAGATACCATATGCCTTCCTGCCTTCCTGCCACTTCTCTTCCATCCCATTGTGAACTCACAGAACACATCCCAATTCCTTCCCAAGTTGAAAATCTGGAAAACAAACCATCTGAGTCCAGGAGCATGCCACTGCCTCTGGTGCACCCACATTGCCTTCGTGGCCCTGGGACAGACTTGGGTTTGATGGACCTGGGAGTCAGCTGGCCCCAGGCTGGATGGCCCCCACTCAGGTCCTGTGTGTGCACGTGAGTCCAAGAGACCCTGGGCTCAATTCTCAGCTGAAACCTGAACTCTGCAGGATGGATCAGTCATCTGCCACTGGCATCTGCCAGGCCTGGCTCACTGAGTCATAAAGAGGTCAGTTACGTGACAGTCCTGGAGGGCAGGCAGAGGCTGCTCACATCCCTCTGTGGGGCCTTAGGGCTTCACGCCGGACCTGGCACCACATAGGAATTCCCTTAGTGTTTGTTTCTTTTTCTTTTTTTTTTTTTTTTTAGAGAAGGGGTCTCACTGTGTTGCCCAGGCTGGTCTCAAACTCCTGACCTCAAGTGATCCACCCTCCTTGGCCTCCCAAAGTGCTGGGATTACAGGCGTGAGCCACAGCGCCCAGCCTCAAATGGTCTTTTCTTTATGATAGCATCCAGTCTCCTAGAATCTAGCTCCCAGCTATCCACAGAAACCCTCGCAACAGATCAGATGGACAGCACCAGACAGAACCCTGAGGCCATCACCTCCCACACTCCTGAGTCAGCAGAGGCTGCAGATAAAACCTGCCTGGAGAGGGCTCTTAGCTCTCAGCTCTGCAGCCTGGAAGGACACCCAGGAGGTGTGAATTGATGATTGCAGAGAAGAGAGGTGGGAGGTCAGCCCCTCCAAAGCTGCCTGGCCAGAGCGCGTGGGGTCACATATGGAAACCATTTCTGGGGAGGGAGAGAGAGCGGGAATCTGGAAATGAGGCCACACCAGGGGGTCCGGCCATGAACACAAGAAGGAAAGCCTTGTTGAAGGGAGGCCCACAGCAGACACAGCTCAGTGGAAGCAGGAAAATACTCAGCATTCCAACAACTTCTAATAAGAAACCTTTAAAAAATGGAGAAATCCACGCGCTTGTGGTTTTAATAAACGCAACAACACAACAGGAGGCTGGCTCAGAGCAACATGAGGAGGATGAGGCCGGGCCAAGAACAGAGGCCTAAATGTGGAGCACGCCAGTGTGGACACAAAAAACTGGCAGCGTGATCTGAGACCACTCAGTGGGCCTGTTAAGTGGTGACAATTTCCACCCAGAAGACACGGGTGACAATTTTGAGATCCTGATTCAATAGATCCCCCACAGATCAGTTTCTCCTCGGAGAACAGAACCTCCTGAATCTTAGGAATATTAATATCTCCAGGGCCGAATGTCCCAGCATTGCTGATAAAGAACAGCCTCTTCCAGGAAAAGGAGCAGTTTTTTGTCTTTGCTAATAACCAGCCAGTCTCATAAAAACTGGGAGGGAAAAAAAAACCCTTAAAAATATTTACTTAAAAAACAATCAACAGACACCCTAAAAAGCTCATGCATACTGATTTCTTTGATATGTTTTTAATTGCTTAAGGGTCTTTGTAGAAAAAGGAGCAAAGAGTATTATTTATAAATTTACATATTTAGAAGACAGCAGGTTAAAAACTCCAACTTCACCAGCAGCCGTGAAGAACCTTTGTTGAGCAATACTGCCCCCTTGTGTTCGATCTTCACCTAACGCTTTCCTAAGTTAAGTACAGCTGCTTGATGGGACATTCTGCAGTAATAAACGACTTCTACATTTTGCAGCCCTTTCACACTTGCGTTCCTGAAGGAAACATGCATATACAATACCAATTCTAAGTAAAGGGAAATGTGACTTAAGAAAATTGGCCTCAACTATTCCTGATGGAGTTCACAGCAGGACTTGGGAAAATGTGGGCCACCGATGTGGTGAAGAAAGCCTGACTTCCATCCCAGCTTTTTCACTGTTCCCCATGAATAAGTGAACGGCAAACGTGCAAGGGAGTTAAAGTGTAAATTCCTCCCAGTCCATATAATTGACTTGCTGGATTTTTGCACAAAAGACTGCTGTTCAAAATATTTCCAGTGACGTTTTAAGACTATCTGTAAAGAGAAGTTTGGGCCAGGTGCGGTGGCTCATGCCTGTAATCCCAGCACTTTGGGAGGCTGAGGCAGGCGGATCACAAGGTCAGGAGATCCAGACCATCCTGGCTAACACGGAGAAACCCCATCTCTACTAAAAATACAAAAAATTAGCCGGGCGTGGTGGTGGGTGCCTGTAGTCCCAGCTACTTGGGAGGCTGAGGTAGGAGAATGGTGTGAACCCGGGAGGCGGAGCTTACAGTGAGCCAAGATCGCACCACTGCACTCCAGCCTGGGCAACAGAGCAAGACTCCGTCTCAAAAACGAAGGAAAAAAAAAAAAAGAGAGAGAAGTTCGCGTTGGTCATTTTTGTGCTGTTTAGGATGTGCAATCATTGGCACTGTCCCCACAGGGTCTTAATCCTGATATTCAGCAAACATTTATCCAATTCAATATGGGTTTATTATTTTTGAGACAGATTATTTATTCTTATTTATTTTTTCACTCTTGTCACCCAGGCTGGAGTGCAACGGCATGATCTCAGCTCACTGCAACCTCCGCTTCCCAGGTTCAAGCTATTCTCCTGCCTCAACCTCCCGAGTAGCTGGGATTACAGGCACCACACCCGACTAATTTTTGTGTTTTTAGTAGAGACAGGGTTTTGCCATGTTGGCCATGCTGGTCTCGAACTCCTGACCTCAAGTGATCCACCCATCTCAGCCTCTCAAAGTGCTGAGATTACAGGCATGAGCCACCGCACCCATCCAAGCCATATTATTTATGATCTGTGCTCTTTTCTGTATGCAGGACTTGGGGAGGGTGGGACACTCTGGAGATTCCTGCCTCAAGCCACATTCTCCTCTGCAAGATGGCTAAAAGGTTTTGTGCTTTGTGAAAGAGCAGAATCTGTTTTGTACCTAAGGCCTCCGGTCTCTAAATCCTAAAATCTCTCTGCTGGGGTCCCCTGAAGTGTCTGGTGCTTACTGCTCTTCTGGCTGTGCCTAATTAAGACAATCTGGATCCGCATGACAGGAACATATGGTAATTAAGTACCCAAATCTCAGAAAAGCACCAGAAATCAAACATGGACGTTTCTAGTAAAGTTAGAATTTAAAATCCCTATTTATTTTTTAAGTCTTCTTAAAGAGACATACATACCATAAAAGTTCTAGCAAAGAATTTACAAACTGACTGAAATGTAGAATGACTTCACATATAATCTGCAAATCAGGCTACTGCATGACCTACTTCTATTCCCAATTTATGAGTAGGAAAACTGAGGTTACAAAAAAAAAAAAAAAAAAAAAACAGGATTTGAGTACTACTTGCAAGTCACTGGCATCAAAGTCTCCCATGCATACCCACGGTCAGGTGTCACCACAGCCTGTGGCACCAGCTGCAGAACCCCATAATATTTGTGAGCCAAAATTACACAGCAGGTGGCCCCAGGTAGAGGGGCACAGCCCTTCATCTAGAGGAACTGCAATACCACAGGGCTGGATGAGCTGGCTCAAGGTTTTCTACTTGAAACGTGGCTGTGCACTATTACGCTATAGGTGACTTTGTCTGTTTCTACCTGCCTGCAGATACAGGAAAATGCCCACGCTTCACACCCAGAACCCGCAGGAAAGCAGCATGGACCCCTCAGAGCCTCCAGGTTTCCAACCAGGTAGGAGGAGACTCACACATCTCTTGGGATGGAGGGCAGGAAAGGCTAGAGAGGGATCCTCATCATTCTCGGTTTTCTGCCAGAGCCTGGGGACACAGGAAGGCAGGAAGACTCAGGACTATCTAAATCCAAGTTGACATCTTGACTCGGTTACTCACTAGCTGGTGATGGAGACATTAGTTCCCTGATCTGCAGTTTTCTCAATCATGAAAAGGAGGTAATACTTAGCTTGGAGAATTGTTATGAGTATTAAATGTATCTAAAATGCCTAGAGCTTGGCCCATAGTAGAAACTCAATTAAAGCAGAGCTTTTCCCAACTTGCTGATGACAAAGTGAGCACACAACCAACCAGTATTTCTGAGAGTGAGGACATCTCTTACAGAATCTTTCCAAGCCCAGGCCACTCCCCTCTCAACCTGCTCCACACGCCTGAAGTGATTTCTGCCAGCCTTGCCTGCTGTCTGTCCCAAAACGAATAGAACTTTCTGAAATCCTGGAAATGTTCTGTATCTTCACTGTCCAATAGCCATGTGGGGCTACTAAGCACTTGTATTATTAATATGGCAAGAGCCTGGAGGAACTAACGTTTTCTTTTCATGCTAAGTAATTTGAGTATAATTGCCACATATGACCAATGGCTACTGTACTGCACAGCTCAGTCTCAGAGACCACATGGTTCATTGCAAGCATCTGACTCATCCCAAGCAAGGACAGCCCAACGTTAATTAAATTAAGCAGATCAAGAGCTGCCAGATCACATGGGTAGTATCCAGAATGACCTCCATACGAGATGCCAACGCCTAGCCGGGATTATGGAGTTAAGACAAGTATTTGTTTTTACAGTTTTATAAAGCAAACAGCCCTGATTGGACATCAACCCAAGTTACAGCTGATTTATTAGGTAATTGTGTCTAAACTATGTTTTTGTTTCTCTCTTCATTGTTCCATATGTCACATGCCCACCCCCCACAACACACACAAACACAATTCCATGAGTCGAACCCTACACGCTCAGTGCTTTGATGTTCCAGCCTCCGCCATCTGCTCTGCAGCTGGCTATCATGAGGTCTGCAGCTTGGAGATGCTGGAAAATAGAAACTGGCTCATCAATGAAGAGTTTGCGGACAGTCTGACTGCATGGCATCCTTCATCAGAGCCATGGCCTGTGTCGCCTTCCTGGGCTGGCCCAGGGCAGGATCTGCTTCTCAGGGACTAGAGCAATGGCAAGATTTTACTTTCTTTAAAAACAACTGATTACCAGCTATGAAGCAGAAGGCTCGTCTCTTTGCATTTAGCAAAGAGTCATTGATGCAGTCAGCATGCCTTGTGCACTGAGCATGTACAGGCATTGTTCCAGGCGTGGCACAGTCACTGTTCCAGGTAGTGATGCCTTGAGGACGAGTGGCACAGACTGGGTGCCCACTTTCGTGAACCTTTGTCCTGGGGTAAGGGGCGGGACTGACAACAAACAAGCAAACAAATAATGAATTCAAGGAGGTGATTACAATGAAAGATAAATTGGGCCAGTGTGACCGAGAATGACTGGGTCAGGTGGGAAGAGCAAGGTGCTGGAAGGACTGGTGTCCTCTGAGGCCTCTGTCCTTATGATATGGTTTGGATTCGTGTCCCTGCCCAAATCTTATGTTGAATTGGAGGAGGGGCTTGGTGGGAGGTGACTGGATCATGGGGACAGATTTCCCCCTTGCTGGTCTCATAATAGTGAGTGAGTTCTCCCAATATCTGATCATTTAAAAGTGTGTGGCACCTCCCCATTCTGTCTCTCTCTCCTGCTCTGCTGTGGTAAGACGTGCTTGCTTCCCCTTCACCCTCCACCATGATTCTAAGTTTCCTGAGGCCTTCCAGTCATGCTTCCTGTACAGCCTGTGGGACTGTGAGTCAATTAAACCTCTTTTCTTCATAAATTACCCAGTCTCAGCTAGTTCTTTATAGCAGTGTGAGAATGGACGAATATAAAAAAAAAAATGGTACCAGGAGAGTGGGGTACTGCTATAAAGATACCTGAAAATGTGGAAGCAACTTTGGAACTGGGTAACAGGCAGAGGTTGGAACACTGTTGAGGGCTCAGAAGAAGACAGAAAGATGTGGGAAAGTCTGGAACTTCCTGGAGACTTGTTGAGTGGTTTTGTCCACAATGCTGATAGTGATATTGATACGGTTTGGCTCTGTGTCCCCACCCAAATCTCATCTCCAATTGTAGTCCCCACATGTTGAGGTGGGGGGTCCCGGTGGGAGATAACTGGATCATGGGGGCAGATTTCCCCCTTGCTGGTCTCATGATAGTGTGTTCTCATGAGATCTGATTATTTAAAAGTGTGTGGCACCTCCCCATTCTCTCTCTCTCCTGCTCCACCATGGTAAGACATGCCTGCTTCCCCTTCACCTTCTGCCAGGATTGTACGTTTCCTGAGGCCTACCAGTCATGCTTCCTGTAAAACCTGTGGAACTGTGAGTCAATAAAACCTCTTTTCTTCATAAATTACCCAGTCTCAGCTAATTCTTTAGAGCAGTGTGAGAATGGACTCATACCTTGGCTGGCAGATGGCCACGGCCTTGCTGGTTGTTTCCATGATCATCCCTCTGTGTCTCTTCCTCTTCTTACAAGGACCCCAGTCATACTGGGTGAGGGCCTACCCCCCAATACCCTCATTTGAATTTAATCACCCTTTTATAGACATATCTCCAAATATCGTTACAGTTTGAGCTACTAGGGGTCAAGACTTCAACATACGAATTTTTTGTGGAGGGCACAACTCAGCGTGTAACAGTTTTTTAGATAGTACATATTTTTAGATAGTAGGGAAGAGGAGAAGATCAATTTGCTGTGGACCTAAGAATAGAAGAGGTCAGGCTGGCTTCTGATCCTAACCTCCTGGGGGTAACTTAAGAACAGATCTGTAAAAGCAGTAAGCCTTGCTTGTGGTTTGTCAGCCCAGCCCCTGAAGGCAATCTGCTTCCCCATCCCGGTGCCCAGGGACAGAGTGGTAAGTCATGCAGGAGCAACACGGTTCTTCCTCACCATCAGGGAAAACACACCAAGGGCCTAAAGAAACAGGAGTAGCCCTGAGCAGTGCTTCCCTTTGGTTAGATAACTTTATAAAATGCTTGCATTTTAGTGTCCAGCACCAAAAGTTAAGAAACGGGACTTTCAAATGCACCAGAGAAAGACCAGGAATGTGCCTATAAGACTCAGATAAGCACGTGAGATAGCACTGAGAGAGCTGTTCATTGTGAATGCAGGATCATGAAGATGCTGAGAACCAGATGTTGTCAGCAGACACCACACACAGTGCCCAAAGGGTCTCCTCAAGCACCAAGAACAGCAGCCCAGAGGAAATGCTCTGGCGAAGATTCCCCCAATAAGGAGAAAGGAGAGAGTCAGACACACTGTTTCCATCATTTGGGGAGGAGATGTTATATTCAATTTGCTGGATGGAGAGGACAATAAGCAACCAGATAGAGCTGGGGACTCTAAATCTAAAATCCTAAGTAGAGTCTAATATCTCCACTGTAGGATGTGGCGAGAAAACAACAACAACAAACAAAACTGTTTAGAAGTACCAGTGGGGTAGAAACTGTCAAGTCCATCAGCTCCCCTGCCTTTGCCTCCTGGGCGTAGAACAAGCCTGCGTTTCCCATCCCCCTTTGCACTGGGGGAGCACGTGTCTATGTCTGGCCAATGGAATGAGGGAGGAAGTGAGGTACGGTGTTGCCCAGCTTGGGTCTTTGGCAGATTGTTTGCAAAATGGCTTCCATAATTCCTCCTCCTGTTTCCTCCCATACAGTTCCTGTTTGTTTTGGCCAATCACAGTTCCTGGTATAACCACGTGATTTGTTTTGGCCATTTTAGAAGCAGAAATTGAAAAAAATTTCCAATTTTTTTCTTTGGGCTTGCCCTTTCCTGTGGCTGGAATTAGTCTCCTCCATGTGAACAAGTGGAGGCTGGCATTCTGGAGGAGGAAGCACAGGGACAGAGGCCCAGCCATCCCTGCTGAAGCCCTGGATAAGTGAGCAGATTCATTCTAGACCAGCCAGCCTCAGTTCAGCCAGCCCAACCAGGGAAATCACCCAGGAAGTCCACAAAATTATAAGAAACGTTAAGTATTTATTGTTTTAAGCCACCAAGTTGGGGTGGTTTAATGAACAGCAAAATAGCCATAAAAACCTCCTGCACAATCTTCTACGTTTGCTCCTTCCCCATCTGCAGAGGAAAAACTCTGAAGATCTGGGGGAGGGAAGAGCTAAAACATGAAAAAAGCCTAGTCCCTGAGTGACTGTGTGGAGCAGAGTGTCCCTTTTTCTCCTCCACCCCAACTCACACAGAAATATAACATGAACAAGGAATAACTGGGATTGTGTCAAGGCCCTGAAATTTGAGGATACTTTGTTACAGCAGTCGGTCTACTTGGTTAATGTACTACCCACTTCCTAGAAACTGAAATCTGCCAATACACTTGAAGAATGGCCCATATTCCCAGACTATGGCCACTGGTAGCTAACAAAGAAGAATACTCATCCTCAAGACTCTGACTCTGTGCAGCCTCCATGTAACTCTCATTCACTTTTCCATACATTCATTCAATAAATACTAGTTACCAAGAAATGCCAATCACCTGGTGCCAGCAGCCAAGACAAGAGTGGTCCCTGTTCTTAAGGCACTTGTAGTCTAGTAGCGGGCTAAGAAGGGGAGGACAGTCATCAAACAAATAATCCCACTGCAGGCTCCAGGAGGAGCAGGAGGCCAAATCTATTTTGCATACAATTGCATCTGCAGCCCTCTGCTCAGTGTAAGGCACAAAATAAGGGTTTAATAAGTTGTTGCTGAATTCATAAGCACAAGTCAGTATTTAATTACAAACGGCAATACGAACTGTGAAGGAAAGTTTAAGAAGCCAGGAAACACTATAAAAGGGGGATCAGAAAAGTTATCTCTGAGGAAGTAACACTTGAGAGCTGAAGGAGGGACAAGGAAAGGAGGGCAGTAGGGAGCTAGTGAACAGTAGAGTGAGAGAAGCTTTGACGCAAGGGAAATAGCTTAGGCAAAGGCCCTGAAATGTAAAGAGCCTGCTGCTGAGTTAGAGTGACCAGAAGACCGGCATGGCCAGATCATGGTGTGTGAAAGAAGTGGGGTAAGATGGCGAAAGCAGTACATAGGATCTGTTACATAGATCCCTGTAGGCCAGGTTAGATTTATGTTTTAACAGCTTTGTTGAGGTATAGTCTACCTGCTAAAAAAGTTTACCCACTTTAAGTGTACAGTTCAAGGAGTTTTGATAACTGTATGCTGTCATGCAACCACCAACACAATCAAGTTTTAGAACATTTGAATTACCCTCAAAGTTTCCTTCATGCTCTTTTGCATTCAGTCCAGATCCCTACCTGACCCCAGGCAAACAAAGGTCTGCTCTCTGCCTCTCTAATTCAGCCTTTTCTAGAATTTAATAAAATAAATTCATACAGCATGTAGTTTTTATGCCTGGCTCTTTTACTCAGCAAAATAACTGTTTAGATTCATCCATGTTGTTGTGTGTATCAGCATTTTTTCCCCTTCTATTGCTGAGTAGTATTCCATCATATGGACATGTGACATTTTGTTTGTTCATGCACCAGTTAATGGACATTTGGATTGTTTCTGCTTTTTGGAATGCTACTATATGCATTTATGTACAAGTCTTTTTATGAATATATGTTTTTATTTCTCTTGGATAGATACCTAGAAGTAGAACTGCTGGGTCATATGATAAGTTTAACTATGTAAGAAACTACAAAACTGTTTTTCTGACAATTTTGCATTCCTAGCAGCAATGTTCGAGGGTTCCAGTCATCCCAAATTCTTGTCACAACTTGATATTTTAATTCATTTTAATTGTTGCTATTCTACTAGGTCTGTAGTAGTTTCTCATTTGTGGTCGTAATTTGCATTTTCTAAAGACCAATGATGTTGAACATTTTTTTTTCATGTGTTTACTGGACATTCCCATATCTTGTTTTGTGAAGGGCCTCTTCAAATCATTTCTCCAACTCTACTGGGTTATTTTTCTTACTGAATTATAAAAAGCTTAACTTTTTATTGTTTGCTTTTGAAGTCTAACGTATCTATTGTTTTCCTTTAGAATTCATGTTTTAATTATTATTGTCAGTTTTTGAAGAACCAAGCAAGGTGATTACAGTGGTTTTTTTGTTGCATTATTTTACATTATTTTTTATTTTTACTTTAGATCCAGGAGGTACATGAGCAGGTTTGTTACATAGATACATTGCATGCTGCTGGGGTTTGGTCTTCTAATGATACCAGTGCCCAAGCAGTGAACACAGTATCCAACAGGCAGTTTTTCAAAATTTCCCCCACTCCCTCCCTCTCCTCTTTTGGAATCCCCAGTGTTTATTTTTCCCATCTTTGCATCTGTGTGCACCCAATATTTGGCTCCCACTAATAAGTGAGAACATACAGTATCTGTTTTTCTGTTTTTCACATGAACTCACTTAGGATAGTGGCCTCTACCTGCATCCATGTTGCTGCAATGGACATTATTTTGTTCTTTTTTATGGCTACGTGCTTTTTATATCTTATCCAAAAAAAAAAAAACTCAACTCATCCCCCAAATCATAGATTTCATCCTATATTTTCTTCATAAAGGTTTATGATGTATCTCTTGTGCATAATTTGTTTATTTATTTATTTAGAGATGGAGTCTGGCTCTGTCACCCAGGCTGGAATGCAGTGGCACGATCTCAGCTCACTGCAACCTCCACCTCCAGGGTTCAAGTGATTCTCCTGCCTCAGCCCCCAAGTAGCGAGGACTACAGGTGAGCACCACCACAAAAAATAATACAAAAAAAAATGTTTGTATTTTTGATTGAGAGGGGGTTTCACCATGTTGGCCAGGCTGGTTTCGAACTCCTGGCCTCAGGTGATCCACCCGCCTCGGGTGGATCAAAGTGCTGGGATTACAGGCATGAGCCACTGTGTCTGGCAATTTGTTTAGTTTCATAATCCATTTTGAATTTATTCTTGTGCATAGCGTGAGATATGGGTAAAGGCTTATTTTTGCCATGCGAATATTTTATTATTCCAGCACAAGAAGATTTATTGAAAAGATTATTTATTTATTGAAAAGATTATTTATTGAAAGATTTATTTATTGAAAGATTTATTTATTTATTGAAAAGATTATTCAAATGATTATTTATTGAAAAGATTATTCTTTTTCCCGTTGAATTACCTTGGCACCTTTGTCAAAAGTCAATTGACCATATACGGATCTAGTTTTGGATGCTCTATTCTGTTCCTTTCATCTATACATTTACCCTTATGACAATCCCATGCTTTCTTATTTACAATAGGTTTACAGTAAACCTTAAAATCAGATAATTTAAATCCTCTGACTTTGTTTTTCTCTTTTGCAATTGTTTTGGCTGTTCTTTGTTTCTCCATATAAATTTTAGAACCAACTTACAATTTCTAAAGAATTCTTGCTGAGATTTGTATTGGGATTGTACTGAATCTACATACAAATTTGAGGATGACTGCCATCTTAATAATACTGAGTATTCCACTTCATAAATATGATATATCTCCCATTTTATTTAGATCTTTTAAAATTTCTTTCATCAACGTGTTTTAGATTTCAGAACATAGATCTTGAACTTCTTTTTGTTAAATGTATTCCTCAATATTTTTTGTTTGAATGCTATTGCAAATGGAATTATTTTATTGTATTTTAGGAGTGTTTACTATCAATACATAGAGATACAATTAATTTGTGTATAGTGAGCTTGTATCCTATAACCTGGCTAAATTCACTCATTAGTCCTGGTAGCTGTTTGGTAGATACATTAGGAATTTCTACATAGATAATCATGTTATCCACTAATAAGACAATTTTACTTCTTTCTTTCCAATGTGTAAGTCCTTTATTTCTCTTTCCTTATTGCACTGGCTAGGATATCTAGTACAATATTGCACAGACATGGCAACAGTGGACATCTTTGTCTTGTTACTCATCTTAGGGGGAAAGCATTCAGCCTTTCAGCTTTAAGTTTTGTGTTAGCCATAGCTTTTTTGTAGACGCTTTTCATCATCTACAAATCCTCTACTAGTAGGGACTTATCTTCTATTGGTTGTTTGCTGAGGGTTTTTGTCATAAATAGACGTTGAATTTTATCAAATGTATTCTCTGCCTCTATTAAGATGACTGCATGTTTTTTCTCCTTTATTTTATTAATATGGTGTATTGCATTAATTTTATTTCTGGGATATACACCACTTGGTGATTGTATATTATACTTTTTATATGTTGCTAGATTCAAGTTGCTAATATTTTGCTAAGAATTTTTTATCATATTTGTCTTAGTCTGTTCAGCTGCTATAACAAAATACCTTAGACTAGGGAATTTATAAACAACAGAAATTTACTGCTCACAGTTCTGGAGGCTGCAAAGTTCAAGACTAAGGCACCAGCAGATTCAATGTTTGGAGAGGAGCCATTCCTCACAGATGGCATCTTCCATGTATTCTCATATGGCAGAAGGGCAAAAGACTCCCTCAACCCTGTTTGATAAGGACGTTAATCTCAAGACTTAGTCACCTCCCAAAGGCCCCATCTCTTCATACCAACACATTGGGGATTAGATTTCAACACAAATTTTGGAGAGACAAGAACATTCAGACTATAGCAATGTTCAAGAGGGACAATGAGTTGTAGTTTTCTTTTATTGTGATGCCTTTGTCTGACTTTGTTATCAAGATAATACTAACAAAAAATGAGCTGGGAATTTTTCCTTTCCCCTGTTTTTTGAGAGACTCTGGGTGAAATTAGTACTGGTTGTTCCTTACATGTTTGCTATGCTTGACAGGAGTCACCAATAAAGCCATCTGAACCTGAACTTTTCTTTGTGGGAAAGTTTTAAAATATGAATTCAATTTTTTTAATGTATAGAGTTATTCATATTTCTATTTCTTCATGAATTCTTTTTTTTTTTTTTTTTTTTTTTTTTTTTTTTTTTTTTTTTTTTTTGAGACAGAGTTTTGCTCTGTTGCCCAGGCTGGAGTGCAGTGGCACGATCTCGGCTCACTGCAACCTCCACTTCCCAGGTTCAAACAATTTTCTGCCTCAGCCTCCCATGTATCTGGGATTACAGGCGCCCACCACCATGCCTGGCTAATTTTTGTATTTTAGTAGAGACAGGATTTCACCGTGTAGGCCAGGCTGGTCTTGAACTGTTGACCTCATGATCCACCCGCCTCGGCCTCCCAAAGTGCTGGGATTACAGGTGTGAGCCACCGCGCCTGGCCACAAATTCTATTTTCTACTTGTTGTTTGCCTTGTTAGGTTTTGGACTTACTTAGAACTTTGTTATCCCTTTCTTCCTGTTTCTCCCTTTTGGAGTGGCAATGTCTGTCCTATGCCTGCCCCGCCACTGTATTTGGGAACACATAACTTGTTGAATTTCATAGGCTCACATGTGCTTCAGGATGAATCACAGTTTGAGTCTCACCCACATCTGCTTTAGAGGATATTTAGATTAGACTTTGGACTTCGGACTTTTGAATTAAGGCTGGAATTATTTAAGACTTTTGGGGTTACTGGGATGGAATGAATGCATTTTTCCTGTGAGAAAGACATGAATTTTGGGAAGCCTGGAGTTAGTACAGACCCTTTTAGGGCTCTGTCCCACAAGACTGTCCCCATTTCAGATGTCAGTCACAAGTCTGAACTGCCCAAACTTCTGACCAACCAGCTATCAATCAGGGGTTCCCACAACACTTTCCTTGGCTTAATTTGCTAAAACAGTTCACAAAGCTCACAAAAAGGAAACATTTGCCTATATTTACCAGTTTATTATAAAAGGTACAAGTCAGGAACAGCCAGATGGAAGAGATGCCGAAGGCAAAGTGTGGGGGAGCAGTGCAGAGCACCCGTGCCCTCTATGGGTGCACCACCCTCCCAGCACCTCCATGTGTTCACCAACTGAGAAGCTCTCCAAATCCCATCTTTTTAGTATTTTTATAGAAGCTTCATCACACAGGCATGAACAATTAACTCAATGTGCAACCTCTCTCTCCTCCCCAAAGGATGGGGATTGAAGCTAAAAGTTCAAAGCTTCTCATCATGGCTCAGTCTTTCTGGTGACCACTCCCAGTCCTAAAGCAATCCAGGAGCCCACCAAGAGTCACCTCATTAAAACAAAAGAGGCTCCTATCACCCAGGCAAATCGAAGGGACTTAGGAGCTCTGTGTCAGGAACTAGGGTCAAAGACGAAATGCTAGGACAGAAGATGCTCCTAGCACACTTACTATTCAGGAAATCATAAAGGTTTTAGGAAGTCTGTGTCAGGAGCCCAGGGATGAAGACCAAATATATATTTCTTATTATATCCAAAATCACAGAATACCTCCAGGCAGGAAGCCCACAGATCAGCATTCTTAGCAAATGCTGTAGCAGTTTCATGAGTAAACTCTTCTCAAATTTTGCCTTGTCTTTGATCATTTTCCAATGGCCTGAAATGACTGTCTTTAATCATTTTGTCCATTTTTTACTTACTTTCTGCCAAAGGAAATCCCTTGACTTTCTCATACTATCAACACCAGAAGTAGATCCCCCAGGTTTTACTCCATCTAGACCAGGAAGCCACTAAAAGGAGTCAAGCTGCCAAGTACCAGGAACCAGCTTTCTATTCCTGTACGCTCACTGTGCCTGCTGTGGGAGCATCAGTTGGTAGGAAAGAGTTCCAGTTAGGAGGCTTTCAGTGGCAGGTCCCAGGAAGCAATGAAAGAATTATGTTGTCAAGTAACCGAAAAGTCCTGTGCAGCTTAGGTCAGATATTCATGACATTCTTCAGAACAGTAGCTCTGGGGTGCCACTGGATCTGTCTCGCCCTGCTGTCTTAGTCCTCAAGCCCTTGTGGTAGTGAGAGGTCTGTCAGTAGTTTCTAGACTCTAGAGGATTCCTCACTTACATCCAAGGAGAGGGAACTTCTCTCTCCTCGGCCATTGAACAAAAGCCTTGGGTTTTTTCAATGGCCAAGGCTCTGGTTGGACCGATATGCTCACTCCTGAACTCATTACCATGGCCCAAGGAATTCAATGTGCAGACTGGCTTTCACTGCTCAGGATCGAGCCCACTCAAGCCCCATAACTAGGAACATCTGAGTCCTGTTAGGAAGTGGGAGCGGCTGCATGGAGGCTAAGGAGGTGGCCTGGAAAGCCTGCTCCAGGGCACAAGAGTGGAGGAGCCCTGATCTCACTCTTCATTACTAAATGCAGCAGGCAGCTTGGGCTAACCTAACGAAATTCCAAGCACTGGGTGGCTGAAACAACAAAAAATTATTTTCTCATAATTCTGGAGGCTGGAATTCCAGGACTGAGGTGCCAACAGGGCTGGTTTATGGTGAGGCCTCTCTCATCATTGGCGGACAGCACCTTCTCCCTGTGACCTCACATAGTGTTTTCTCTGTGTGCCTGCAGAGAAAGAGCTCTGGTGTCTCTCCATCTTCTTCTAAGGATATCAGTCCTGTTGGATGAGGGTCCCACCCTTATGACCTCATGCAACCTTCGTTACCTCCTTACAGGCCTTTCCTTCAAATACAGTCACAGTGGGTGTGGTGGGGGACATAATTCAGTCCATAACACCAGAAAGGGGACAAGGTTTTGCACCACCGCCTGCCCTCCTCAGCTCTAGCCAGCAGAGCTGCAAAAAGATCAGTGATGAGACTGAACTCCAGCCCAAAGGTTCTGCACTGGCCCTGACAGGAAAGGGAAGAAGGGAGAGTCACACACCCCAGAAGTTCTATGATATATCCCACTCAGCTGAGATGGAAGACTTCGAAAAATAAATGTCTCACTGGTAATGAAAGGATTAGGGTAGTGGTTGTCTGCTATGACGTAAGGGCAGTGGCAGCATCCCAAGAACTGTGCTTTTAAGCTCCAAAGCAACCAAAGGCAGGGAAAAATGGTCATTGAAAATGAAAAATAAATCCATGTCTGAAAAATAACCCAGACCCGGTGCAGTGCCTTACTCCTGTAATCCCAGTACAGAGGCAGGAGGCTCACATGAGGCCAGGGTTTCCAGACCATCCTGAGTAACATAGTAAGACCCCCTCTCTACAAAAAATTTTAAAAATTAACCAGGTGTAGTGATATGTGCCTGTAGTCTCAGCTACTTGGGAGGCTGAGGCAGGACTGCTCTAGCTCAGGAGATCGAGGCTGCAGTGAGACATGATTGCCCCACTGCCCTCCAGCTTGGGTGGCAGAGTGAGACCCTGTCTATAAAAACAAAAAGTAAAGAATAAAGAATAACCCAATATTAAATCCAGGAAAGAGCAACTTATAAATATGATTGGACTTTCCCTCCTGCAATGTGTTGACGTGTTAGCCCCAAGGACTGCTCTCCACACCACGGAAGCATGGATCCTGTACAGCCCCCACCCCCTCTCTCGGCATCTTCCTCCCTATTCTCCGCAAGTGCTGAATGCAGGATGTATCCTTCCCTGACTGCAGAAATCTCTCCACACCTTCGTATCCAGGCTTGCCCTGCAGTACAATGGTTCTTCCTCCTCGACACATCACCATCCTGCTGTCCACACAACTCCCAGCCTCCCAAAGGCCTCAGAGAACAGAACCGTCACCCTGAGAGATGTCCACCCAGCAGGAGCCTCTGTGGCTGGAGACTTCCAAGCCAGGTAGTGCAGATTCTCACGATTCATAGTAATGACCATGTAGAAGTCACCACGAACACTGAATTCGGAAACACTGAACCTCTGCTCCACGGGGAAATATTTGCATATATTCAGTATATACATATCTCACATAGAGTCAAGATTAAATCCTAAGACAACTCACCCAAATAGATTCTATTTTATTTTACAAGAGGAAAAAAATGAGGTTCAGAAGAGTTAAGTGACTCAGCGGAAGCTGCCCCACGAACAGGTGCCGGAGTTAGGATTCGACCCTGTCCACCTGGCCCAGAGCTGGAGCTTCCCTCCCATCTCCCCCGACAGGCCATCTATGTATGAGGCTGAAACGACTGGGCAGAGTATGGCCTGCTTCAACCTCAGGTGGGAACATGCCTATTGGGGACCTCAGAATTTTCACTGTTCTATGTGTGTCTACTCAAATGACCACAAATCGTCCCAAAGTATTGATTTGGAGGTTACAAATAAATTTTAGCAAATAGGCAAATTTTCAAATATGGAACGTGCAACTGTACTTTTCTGCCACCATGTCATAGCCTGGACAAAAATCAGCCTTGTCAGGATGGACAGTCTGTAAGGGTGGCTGCCCCGAGTTTGCTCATTCAAAGCTAGGACCTGGGTGTCAGACCCAGGCATCTACCAGGCTGGCTCCTCACTGCTATAGCTTGAATGTCTGTCCCCTCTAAAACCCGTGTTGAAACTTAATCCTCAGTGTAACAGTATTAGGCCTTTAAGAGGTGACTGGGTCATGAGGGCTCTGCCCTCATCAATGGATTCATCCATTTATGGATTGATGGATTTGTGGGTTATCATGGGAGTGGACAGGTGGCTGTATAAAAAGAGGAACAGACCTGAGCAAGCATTCTCAGCCCCCTTTTCATGTGATATTCTGAGCTGCTTTGGCACTCTGCAGAGTCCCCACCAGCAAGAAGGCTCTCACCAGATGCAGCCCCTCGACCTTGGACTTCCCAGCCTCCAGAACTGTAAGAAATAAATTGCTTTTATAAATTATCCAATCTCAGATATTCAGTTATAGCAACAGAAGATAAACTAAGATACTCACTGACCACAAAATACAAGGACAGAAACTGCATTCACTGTCCATCACTGCCTCCTGAGCAATTGGAAGTAAGCACATGCCAAAGAGTGGACAGAGGAAAATGAAGGATGCAAATCTTTAATCTTTAATCTTTGTTATAAAGATTAACAAAAGATTTGATGAGCATACCTGACTGCTCATTCTAAATTGAGATCCAAGGCAGACACATCTAAGAATGAAACACAGTGGGTCTCCTTTTCATAATTCATTCATTTGGAGTCTATATTAGTTCATTCTCACATTGCTATAAAGAACTACCTATGACAGGTTAATTTATGAAGAAAAGAAGTTTAATTGACTCATAGTTCCACAGGCTGTACAGGAGGCATGGCTGGGAGGCCTCAGGAAACTTACAATCATGGCAGAAGGTATAGAGGAAGAAAGCATGTCTTACCATGCTGGAGAAGAAAAGAGAGAGAGGGAGAAGGGGGAAGTGCTACACACTTTCAAACAACCAGATCTCACAAGAACTCACTCACTATCATGAGAACAGCAAGGGGGAAGTCCACCCCCATGATTCAGTCACCCCCGCCACCAGGTCTCTCCTTCAAACCTAGGGTTTACAATTTGACATGAGATTTGCGTGGGGACACAGAGCCAAACCGTATCAGAGTCTTTCCCCCCTAAGTATGTAAGTAATCCACTCTCAATACTGAAAACTTTTTTTTAAAAAAGTAACAGCAAAAAACTACCAAAGGTTTTTTTAACTTCTGACTTTTTATATCTTTTGCTTCTGTTTAATGAGCTCTCTATCACCTAAAATTTAAGCAAATATTCTTTCAATGTTTTTTTGCCCACGGCATTTGCAGTGGTGACTGAGGCCTGTTTTCCTCATAAATCTCTGATCCCCATGCCTCCCTCTTGCATTCCCCACCCTATGCCATGTAAACAGATGACACCCCAAAGTCTAGAGAATAGGAGTTAAACTCTGGGCATTTAAAGTCCCAAAATGTGAGGTCTTGGTCTACACAGAAAGATGAGAAATACAAGATCAGTCTGAACCAGTTCTTCCTGTCCCCAGAGACGGGATTAAAGGTCATCTGGACAAAGAATAGGGAGACAAAGGGCACAGGTGTGTTGTTGGGGTCCCTGAGTGTACCCCACTTTGGAAGCCAGGACTAGGCAGAGGGTGACATCATAGAATCCCATGATCAGAGGGCAGAGCGCAGCGAAGTGTCTGACCCCAGAATTTGCATCAGACATGCTTATAACTGAATTATACAAGAAACAGAATGGGCTCCCTGCAGTGGAAGCAGAAGTAATATCTTCCTGTGGTGTCAAGAGGCTAGGCCTGAAATGGTCCTCACTGTCCCTGGACACCTCAGCAAGCCAAGCACATCTGAATGCATCCCTCTGTGGCAGAAATAGCCCTAAGAGGTCCCTGAGGTCAGCACTTGGAGAATATGGATCAGTCACCACAGTGGCATGAACGGCCACAAGGCTGTGTCCATAGATGCCAGCATGAAAGGTTGAAAACGAGCCCTCCCATTGTGGCTTCCTCAAGGCTATTGCCCTGGGTCAGTCCCTGACATGGGAACACACCCAGGGAAAGGGGCCATTTCTGAAATGGCAGAAATCTATTCCTGTCATGGTGCAACATGGGCCCAAAAGAGAAGCTAAAATCCAGTTATAGGAAAGTAAAGTACATGTATAGGCCCTAGGGTCTGGGGGCTGAGATTTGCACCCACTACTCACATATCCAAATACATGACCTTTCTCCTTTTCAAAGATGGTGCCTTCCTTAGACACAGTGTGTTCTTACAGTTCTAATTCCTACTTGCTGATAAATTCCTGAGAATCATGAAGTGCTGGGGCTAAAATTCTGCTTCTAAACTGTGGGAATCCCCTGGGCTTGCTTTCTTTTCTCATGTTCTCCGCATGTGTCAGCATCTTGTTTTGGGCCCCTGACTCCCAACTGCAGAGAGCCCTCACCTTTGCTTGGAGGCACATGGAAGGCAAAGTTTTCCAAGGCTGGGGGTGTTTTTTGTTTTTAGAGTCAGGGTCTTACTCTGTCTCCCAGGCTGGAGTACAGTAGTGTGGTCACAGCTCACTGCTTCAAACTCCTGGGCTCAAGCCATCCTCCTGCCTTGGCCTCCTAAGTAGCTAGGACTACAGGCACACACCACTACACCCAGCTAATTTTTTTATTTTAAAAGAAAATTTTAGGTGGCTCACATCTGTAATCCCAGCACTTTGGGAGGCCAAGGTGGGTGGATCACTTGAGGTCAGGAGTTTGAGACCAGCCTAGCCAACATGGCGAAACCCCATCTCTACTAAAAATACAAAAATTTGTCCAGGCACAGTGGCTCATGCCTGTAATCCCAGCACTTTGGGAGGCCAAGGTGGGTGGATCACTTGAGGTCAGGAGTTTGAGACCAGCCTAGCCAACATGGCGAAACCCCATCTCTACTAAAAATACAAAAATTTGTCCAGGCACAGTGGCTCATGCCTGTAATCCCAGCACTTTGGGAGGCCGAGGTGGGTGGATCATCTGAGGTCAGGAGTTCAAGACCAGCCTGACCAACATGGAGAAACCCCCATCTTCTACTAAAAATACAAAATTAGCCAGGCATGGTGGTGCATACCTATAATCCCAGCTACTCAGGAAGGCTGAGGCAGGAGAATCGCTTGAACCCGGGAGGTGGAGGTTGCAGTGAGCCGAGATTGTGCCACTGCACAGCCTGTGCAACAAAAGTGAAACTTGGTCTCAAAAATAAAATACAAAAATACAAAAATTAGCTGGGTGTGGTGGCACATGCCTGTAATCCCAGCTACTTAGGAGGCTGAGGCAGGAGAATCGCTTGAACCCGGGAGGTGGAGGTTGCAGTGAGCCAAGATTGCGCCACTGCACTCCAGCATGTGCGACAGAGTGAGACTCCACCTCAAAAAAAAACAAAGTAAAATAAAATTCTCTATGATGGGGCTAAGCTGAGAAGAGGTGATTGGATATTTAGGAGGTACTGGCCTCTGGTGAGTTAGGCCTGCCTCACCCACCCTTACAGAATATTCTTCCAGAAGTGCTGCAGCAGAAGGACAAAAGACAGGACAGCAACTTCAAGGACTAGCAAGGTGGAAAGAAGGCTGGGGGTTTCTAGAACAGAAAAGAAGAAAGAGTATGTTGGCTGATGAAGGACAGAGTTCCATAGAGAGAAACAGAATGAAGATTCAGTCAAAAATCTAAACAGATCATGAATTAAAAAGTAGAAATGCTTTTAGGGTTATAAATAACATCTATGATTGCTGAATAAGGATTTCATATCTCAAAAGTTCAACTCTTTCTGCGAACTTGCAATAACAATTGCACATTTTAATACTTTAAAGCTCACCATGGCTATGAGCAATCAGATGTAAATGGCTGTATTTCCTTTGGAACAAGTACACTTTGAGCTATTTTGGTATCAGTAACGTTTCATATGGGTTTCACAATGTATAGACATAAATATATGAACAATCTCCCAGTTCCTATTAAGAGATTGAACAGATGGCCAAGTTATTAATACGTGGCTCAAACCCAGCACTCAGATGTCTGAGAACACGTGTTGGATTCCTGAGGCGTCACAGCAATGCTCAGCAGGCTGGCTGCCACATGGTGGCCCAAGAAGCAGGTTGCTTGTTAAAAACATCAAAGCCCCACATCTAACCCAATGGAGACACCCCTGTTCAGAATACTTGCAAGGCAAGACCAACGTGTGCGAGCTCAGAGTCCAGCAGTGGCCCATGGCCCCTACAAGACCCTGGAGGTGCCCATGCTCCGCCTGGCCCATGGACCCCACTGCAGGCCAGCTCTGGCTCAGTCCCCAGGGCTTGAGCCTAACAGACAGGACAGGCCATGCCGTCTGCGCATTCTAGGGCCCCTGTCAGGCCCAGTGGCCCAGTTTCTCCTGAAGTTGGAGGCATTCTAGGGCCAAAGATAGAAGCCCAACCTCTTCTGGGGTGAGTCAAAAAACCAACCTGGACTGCCAAAACTGCCAGGCCTGCCTGAAGACAGGGGTTTTTCTTGGGTGCGTGGGCTGGCACAAAGTGTTTGCCATCAGGATTATCAGCCAGGCCTAGCAGGTGCAGTCATCTGGAGTCTAACCTGACGCAGCAGGTGGACACTGTGCGCCCTGGGATGGCGCCTTGGCCCTCAGCAGCCTCAGTCAAAGGAACTGACACTCCCAGAAGACAGGCTTCCAAGTACCATTTTGCTGTCTAAAGCACAGTTCCGTGGCCAGTTCTCCAACTTTCGGTGTATCTTACTCTTAGCAAAACAACTCCCAAAATCCTTAGTCTGACATGCTCTGAGCCACAGCCCAAATGACCTTGAATTTCCTTTCCAGTACAACTTGAGTGTAGAACTTAGAGCCATGCTCTATGAAGCCTCCCACCCAGTTTTGAAATTGACGCAGCAGGAGACAAGCTCTGGACAAAGGCTTTTGAATTCAGACAAGGGCAATGAGTGTCCAGAGAGCCAGGTACGAAGTTCGCAGAAACTGTGATCAAAACACACCCGCAGGACTTGGAGAGATGACAACTCAACCTTGTCTAATACCAGTCTGGTTGGCCTGGTGCAAACTGGACTGGCCAACGTCTGGCCCTTTGTGCTGCGCCCACCCACAGTGAGATGCAGAGATTTGTGATGCCGCTATCTACTGAGGCAGGGAATCTGGTTCTTTGGGGCCATTTCCCTCCCTGCAAAGTTGCTTCCTCCAGGATCCCTAGGGTTTCTGTTCTTTTTGGGTTATTCCAGCTGTAGGGCCCCAGAACCATGGCATTCTCTGTGCCATCAGGGCCAAGGGGCACTCCATGTGCCCACAGGTGGTCTTCTATGCCAGTGTCTGCTGCCATGATTCCTAGAGGGTCCGACTAGCCTTGGGCAAAGTCAAATCAACCAGCTGGCCCTGCAAGCTTTGAACACAGAGCTGAGTCTGAATCCACTTCTTTCTTAACGTCCATAAGCCTTAGTGCCCTTGTTTGAACAACAGGCCCCATCTCTAGGCCTGTTTCAAGGATGATATCAAAGGATGGCAGAATGCACCATCTCAATATGCCACTTTGGCATAAGGAGCATTCTGACTCAAAGGAACTTAGAAAAACCGCAGGTCCAAGAAGGGCACTCTGACCCCAGCCTCACCCACTTACCACTTTTTTTTTTTTTCCTAGAGGCAGGAAATAAAACTCCCATGTGAAAGGCACCCTCCCTTTAGCGGGAGGAAAGGATCATTCTTATCACTAGAGACAGGGAGTCAAAGATCCAGAGAATTCTGTACAAACAGACTTTGTGAAATAACTTTTATTTTCGTTTCCCCACATATCTTAGTTACTTTTCACAACTGCCTCTTTGTTCAACCCAGTAGCTAAGCACTTGGGTTTTGCCACTTCTTTGGGTCTTCATTTTCCTATGGGGACTCTCATGTACATGTAAAAATCTGTGCGCTTTCCTCGTGTTAATCCTTCTTGTGCCAATCTGATTTCAAGGCCTAGCCGGTGACCCTAAGAGGATAGCAGTAAAGTTTTGCTTCCCCTACAATATGAAATGACAAATCTAAAACTGTCCAGACACAATGTCTAGTGCACTGCAGGGAATTAAAAAGCATCAGTTTCCTTCTCTTCTGGTTAATCACAGTAGTTCCTTTTTAGGATGGTGGCATCCACAAATGGCAATGAAGATGCAGGAAGGAGAGGGAGGTTTTGCTCATATTGTTCGTCCTTTTTCCAAATAAGTAAAACTGACATTTCTGGCTTCTAAAGTTATCATTTCCTACAAGTAACTACCCTGAATTGGCTTCATTGAAAATCTTTTATGTGCACTCTCTCTCACAGATTTGTTATAACGAAACCAAAGGCAACACAAATAAATCTGCCGATAACCCTGGATTACTTTTATGGTGTTGACAGTAATCCAAATGATCGTGCTTTCACCTCCCCTCATTTCCTTTTCTAAGGTGTTAATGAGGAGTGACATCACCCTGGAATTTCACTAAAGATAAAATATAATTTACAGATTATGCTAAGACAAGGCTTCTATTTGTGGTTAATGGAGTTTATTTAAACAGCGCCAGATTGTTCTTGAGTTAAAGAGGTCACCAAATAGGGGCTGGTGATATTTTTCAAGTTCAAAATGTTTGTGGTAATTGTATATAATGTGATAGGAGTGGACCACAAATTGGATAACCAGTACTGAGGTA
Source organism: Rhinopithecus roxellana (assembly GCF_007565055.1). Classification (NCBI taxonomy): domain Eukaryota; kingdom Metazoa; phylum Chordata; class Mammalia; order Primates; family Cercopithecidae; genus Rhinopithecus; species Rhinopithecus roxellana. The sequence goes on from NC_044561.1 coordinate 54,426,221, forward strand.
TTCTAAAGTCAGATTATTAAATCAAGAACCTCCCAGAATTAGATGGCACGGCATGCAAATTGAGTTCCTTCTGCCCCCAAAGGCTCCCAGCCCAGTCTCATCTATCTAAGCTTTTCTTGAAGCTTGATTTATCAAGAGTTCCAATGTTGGACCTATTTCTCTACCCAAAACCCAGAATTCCAGGCAGTCATCAGTGCTCTCCTTCTCTCTCTCCTTTCATCTTTCTCTACATCCTCCTTCTCTCTGACCCTCTCCCAACCCAAATTAAGACTGCAAGACTTGACCAAGCCTGATGGCTCACAACTGTAATCACACTTTGGGAGGCCAAAGTGAGAGGATCACTTGAGGTCAGTTTGAGACCAGCCTGGGCAACATAGTGAGACCCCATCAGCATGGTAGCATACCTGCAGTCCTAGCTACTCAGGAGGCTGAGGTGGGAGGATCACTGGAGTCCAAGAGTTCAAGGCTGCAGTGAGCTATGATGGTGCCATGGCACTCCAGCCTTGGCAACAGACACTCTGTCTTTAATTAATTAATAAAATAAAAATTAAAAGACTGCAGGACTTGAACACAACTCAGTAACGAGTCTCCATTGGCAAAAACGAGATAAACTGGAACATTCGTCTCAGCCCATTTTGTGCTTCTATAACAGAATACCTGAGATTGGGTAATTCATCACAAATGGAATTCTGCATAAATGTCCTGGCTCACAGTTCTGGAGGCTGGGAAGTCCAAGATCAAGGTGCCAGCAGGTTTGGTGTCTTGTGAGGGCTTGGTATCCACTTCCAAGGTGGTGAGGGATTAACTGTCTTCCTCACATGGCAGAAGAGCCAAGAAAGAGCAAGAGGGGGCCAAAACTGCCCTTTCATAACACCACCAATCCCACCCATGACAGGGTAATCCTTGTGGTCTAACCACCTTGTAAAGCTTCCAGCTCTTAGAATCACAATGGCAATTAAGTTTCAACATGAGTTTTGGAGGGGACAGACATTCAAACCACAGTGCCATTTGTGTTCATTCTGCTTTTTACTTTTCTCCAGAAACTACTAGTCTTTAAATTAGTAATTTACTGGCATGAATTACAAATTCTTTGCATCTAAATAATTATTAATCTGTTACTCATAATTTCAATATAAAGTATGCAATATACAACTCATTTGACCAACCAGTACATGCTAAGTCCAGTGACTGAGCATCAATCCTCATTTTCCTTAGTGTATCAGTTGCACTATACCCAGGTGAGCCATCCTTCCTGCTTCAACATATTCTTCACCAGGCTTCCAGGAAACCATGGTTTCATCCTACCTCCCATGGGTTCTTCTCTATCTCCTGTCATCTCCCTGACCACGTGACACTGCAGAGTCCCAGGGTTCATCCCTTGGTCCTCCTCTCTCTGTACTCATTGCCTGGTTATCCCAACCAAGCCCACAGCACTATATGCAATCTTTTCAGACAACTCCCATTTTTAGCCGCCCCAGCTGCCTATTCAACAACTCCCACTTGAATGTCTAGTTGACTTCTTAAACTTGATGTATACAAATCAGAATGTCTGGGTTTCTGTCTACAGCATCCCCCCATCTCAGCTAAAATAACTCCATTCCAGTTGCTCAGACTACACATTTGGTATCAACCTGGGTTCCTCCCATTCATACCTACATCTGAGCTGTTAGCAAATCCTATTGGTCAGATTAATCAGAGTGGTTAATGGAATGGTAATGGTATAGATATAAGGGGTGAATACTATCAGAATACAATTCTTCATGGGTCGCTCACATTTCTGCACTTCTTGAAAGCAGAAGTACTCTCTCTTCAAGACTGTTTGTATAGCAAACAGTCTTAGAAGATAGAGATGCTATCTCCTAGATCAAAGGGCAGATTTGCTATGTGGTAAAATAGAGAAAATGGCAGGTTTGCTTGCCCATCATAAAAGATTTGGACTCCCTAAGTTCAAGGTTCCTCAGTTGTGACACACGGCTCCCACTTGGACTCTTCTTCATCATCCCTGTGGGGCTTAGGGGACGAAGGATGCTGGCAAAAACATGAAGCACACACTTCTTGCTATCCTGTAAGAAAATGCTCTGTCTCTAACCTAGAAATGGGTGAAATCTGTCAGTCGGTTTGCAAGTAGGGCAAAACCCCAGACCCTTCAGTTCTTTGACTTTTGGAGCACAAAGTGGACTATAATTAGATATAAAGAAAGCCCACAATGTTTTTAAGGGTACTGTATTTCAGACATTCTTCTTTCTATGGATAAGAAAGCTCCTCACATGCCAGAAAAAGGCCATTTCTTTGGAAGCAGGCACGGCATGTGATGAAAAAAAGACGTCTTAGAAAAGAGCCAAGAGCAAGACTGGAGAGCAACTGCCAGAGAACAGAAACTGGGCTTAATCAAGGAACATCTCTTGCTCCCAGAGTAGGCAACTGGCATTATTTTCTCACTGAAATTTCAGAATTGTTATAGACCACTGACTGCTCTATGTGTTCTATTTGTTCCCTTTTCAAATGGAAGCATTTATTGCAGATGACCTGCCTCTGTCCCACCATTGTGTATTAGGTTGTAGAGGGTAGACAACTTGACTTTTTAGTTTGTAGATTTCTGTATCAAGAGAAGATGTGTGTGGGCCTAACCTAGATTACACGATCCTGGACTTCAAGTCTGGTACCATGACTGGATGAGACTTTGACTGTCCTAGAATTGGGGTGAACATATTTTGCCAGTGGTAGGGCATGAGTAATTGTGGTCAGAGGGTAGACTGTCCCTCATACCTATTCCTTTTCATGGTGCCTTCCCAAACTGCCTCTGGAGGTGGCCACACAAATGGCTTGGCCACTGTGACCATGGGAAACTTGATGCAGAGGCTGGAAAAAGCACTTGCATGTTTCTGTCCCCTCTCTTGTTCCTCTACAATCAACACAAGAAATGTCTAGGCAGGTCTGAGCAGGCCCATGCTCACCTGCTGTGGAAGAAGAATGGCACATGGAAGAGGGTCACACTATCCCAACCAAGACGATCCTAGGCCAGCCAGGCCCCAGCCACTCAACTAAGACACATGAACATAGTTGCATGAACCAAGATTAGCTGTGTATGGCCCAGACTAGCAGCAGCACCCATCCAACTTACAGACTCATGAGAAATAAATACTAGTTATCTTAAGCTTCCAAGTTTCAGTGTGAGCCTTAGGTAGTAACAGTTAATGAAGAAGACAGATAATCATTTTATCTGTCTGGATACTTACACAATGATTTCTATTTATTTTGTATTGATACATAATATTTTACATATTGATGAGGTACATATGACATTTTGTTACATACATCGAATATGTAATGATCCAGTCAGCATATTTGAGGTGTCCATCACTTTGAAAATTTCTCGCTTCTGTGTGTTTGGAACAATTCAAGTCCTCTCTTCTACTTATTTTAAAACATATAAGACATTGTTGTTAACTGTAGTTTTTTTTTGTTGAATGACAGGACTAATACCTTTTATCTAACTGTATGTTTGTACCTGTTAAGCTCGTTCTCTTTATCCCTGCCCCCTCCTACCCACTCACTCTTCCCAACCTCTAATATGTATCATCCTGTTCTATACCTGCATAAGATCAACTTCTTTAGCTCCCACACATTACCAAAAACATGTCATGTTTGTCTTTCTGTGTCTGGTTTATTTCACTTATAATGATCTCCAGTTCCATCCATTTTACTGTAAATGACAGGATTTCATTCTTTTTGTGGCCAAATAGTATTTCATTGTGTATATATACAGCATTTTCTTTATCCATTCATCCATTGATGAACACTTAGGTTGATTCCATATCTTTGCTATTGTGAATGGTGCTGCAATAAACATGCAAGTGCAGTTATCCCTCTGATACACTGATTTATTCTCCTTTGGATAAATACCCAGTAGTGAGACTGTTGGATCATACAGTAGTTCTATTATGAGAAACTTTCATACTTTTCCAGTGTTTGTATTAATTTACATTCTCATCAACGTATAAGACTTCCCTTTCCTCCACATCCTCACCAGCATCTGCTATTTTTTGTCTTTTTAGTAACAGTCATTCTAACTGGGGTGAGAGGATATCTCTTTGTGGTTTTGATTTGCATTTCCCTGATATTTAATGACGCTGAGCATTTCTTACAACCTGTTGGCCATTTGTGGGTTTTTTTTGTTTTTTGTTTTTGAGAATTGTCTACTCATTTTTGGCTCACTTTTTAAAAGATTTTTTTTATTGAGTTTCGTGCATATTAGTCTCTTACCTGATGAAGAGTTTGCCAATATTTTCTCCCATTCAACACGTTGTCTCTTCATTCTGTTGACTGTTTCCTTTGCTGTGCAGAAGTACTTTAGTTTAATATAGTCCCATTTGTCTATTTTTCAGCAGTCTATGCTTTTGAAGTCTTAGCCACAAAATCTCTGCCTAGACCGTCCTAAAGTGTTTCCCCTATATTTTCTTCTAGTTTTATTGTTTCAAGTCTTATATTTAAGTCTATAATCCATTGAGTTGATTTTTGTATACAGTGAGAGAGGGGCCTTGTTTCATTCCTCTGCATATAGGTATTTAATTTTCTCAGCACCATTTATTGAAGGTGTCCTTCCCTATTTTATGTTCTTGGTGCCTTTGTCAAAATTCAGTTGGCTGTAAATATGTGAATTTATTTCTGGGTTCTCTATTTGGCTCCATTGGTCTATGTGTCTATTTTTATACCAATATCATGCTGTTTTGATTACCATAGCCTTGTTATATATTTTGAAGTCAGGTAGTGTGATGCCTCCAGCTTTGTTCTTTTTGCTCAGGATTGCTGTGCATACTCTGGCTCTTTTTTGGTTACATACAAATTTTAGGATTTTTTATCTCTGTGAAAAATGGCATTAGTATTTTGATAGGAATTGCACTGGATCTGCATATTGTCCTGGACAACATGGTCATTTTAACAATATTAATTTTTCTTATCTATGAGTATGAGATGTCTTACCACTTGTTTGTGTCCTCTTCGATTTCTTTCATTGGTGTTTCATAATCTCCCTTCTACAGGTCTTTCACCTCCTTGGTTAAATTAATTCCTAGGTATTTTTTTGTAGCTGTTGTCAATGGGATTGCCTTCTTCCTTTCTCTCTCAGCTAGTTCATTTTTGGTGCATAAAAACCCTCTTTTGGTATGTTCATTTTGTATCCTGCAACTTTACCAAATTTGCTTATCAGCTTTAACTGTGTATTTTGTTTGTTTGTAGAGTCTTCTGGTTTCTCTAAATGTTAAAACGATGTCATCTGCAAAGGGGGACAATTTGACTTCCTCTTTTAAAAATCTGTATGCCTTTTATTCCTTTCTCTTGCCTGATTGCTCTGGCTCTACTTCCAGTACTATACTGAGTAAGTGGTAAAAGTGAGCATCCTTCCTTGTCTTGCTCTAGTTGTTAGAGGAAATGCTTTCAGATTTTCCCCACTCAGTATGATGTTAGCTGTGGGTTTGTCATATACAGCCTTTATTATGTTATGTTTCTTCTGTACCTAGTCTGTTGAGAGCTTTTTATCATAAAAGAATCTGGAATTTTATCAAATGCTTTTTCTGCATCTATCGAGATGATCATACGGTTTTTGTCATTCATTTACTGTTGTGATGTATCACGTTTATTGATTTGTGTATGTTAAACCATCCTTGTGTCCTTGGTATAAATTATACCTGGTCATGGTGTATTATCTTTTTGGCATCCTGTTGAATTGTTTGCTAGTTTTTTGTTCTTTTTGAAAATTTTTGTGTCTAGGTTCATCAGAAACACTGGCCTGTAGTTCTCTATTTTCGTGTGTCCTTGTCTAGTTTGGTGTCAGGGAAATGGTGGTCTTGTAGAATGAGTTATTTTTTCTTTGATTTTTTGCAAGAGTTTGAGGACAATTGGTATTAATTCTTATGTGGTTGGTCAAATTGGCAGTGAATTCATCCAGTCACAGGCTTTTCTTTTTTGGGAGGCTTTTCATGACTGAGTTAATCACACTGCTCATTGCTGATCTGTTCAGGTTCTCTATTTCTTCTGGAATCTTGGTAGTTGTGTTTCCACCAATTTATTCATTTCCTCTAGGTTTTCTAGTTTGGTAGTATATAGCTATTCGTAATAGTCTCTGATGATCTTTTATATTTCTGTGATATCAGTTGTAATGTCTTTTTCATTTCCCATTTTATCTGGGTCTTTTCTTGGTTAGTCTAGCAAGGGGTTTATCAATTTTTTCTTTTTGAAAAATCAACTTTTTGTTTCATTGACCCTTTGTATGTTTTTAGTCTCTATTTTATTTAGATTTGCTCTGAACTTTACTATTTCTTTCCTTCTACAATTTTGGGTTTGGTTTGTTCTTTCCTAGTTCCTTGAGGTGCATGATTTAATTGCTTCTTTGAAATCTATCTACTCATTTGATGTAGCTGTTTATTGCTACAAATTCCCCCCTCCTGGGGCTCCTTTTGTTGTGTCCCATAGGTCTTGGTATGTTGTTTCTATTTTCATTTGTTTCAATAATTTAATTTCCATATTAATTTTTATCATTCAGGAGGAGCATGTTATTTAATTCCCATGTATTTGTATAGTTTCCAAAGTTCCTATTATTTCTATTTTTATTCCACTGTGGTCTGAGAAGAAACTTGATATTATTTCAATTTTTAAAAATTTGTCAAGACTTGTTTTGCGTCCTAATACATGGTCTATCCTGGAGAATGTTCCATGTGCTGATGAGAAAAACGTGTATTCAGCAGTTGTTGGGTAAAATGTTCTACAAATGTCTGTTAGATCCGTTTGGTCTAAAGTCTAGTTTAAATCCAATGGGTTTTTGTTAATTTTGTCTAGATGATCTAATTCTGAGACCGAGGTGAAGTCCCCAACAATTATTGTGTTGGAGTCTACTTCTATTTTTAAATCTAGAAATATTTGCTTTATAAATCCAGGTGCTCTAGTGTTGGGTGCATACATTTAGTTGTTAATTCCTCGTTAGATTGATCTCTTTACTATTATATAGTAACTGTTTGTTTGCTGCTTCTGGCATAAAGTCTGTTTTATCTAAGTATAGCCATTCCTGCTTGATTTTAGTACCAGGTTGCCAAAGGGATGCATAGAGAGTTGGTAAAGCATGATTTCTGGGTGTCTGTGTGAGGGTGTTTCCAGTAGAGTTTAGCATGAGTCTGTGGAGTGGGAAGATTGTCCCTCAATATGGGCAGGAACCAACCATCCACTGGGTGCCCAGGTAGAAAAAGATGAAGAAATGGTGAATTCTCTCTCTCCTGGAGCTGGGTCACCCTTCTTCTGCCCTTGAACAGGACATCACAACTCCAGGCTCTCCAGCCTTTGGACTCCAAGACTGACACTGGTGTCCCTCCCCAATTTCCCCAGGCCCTCAGGCCTTTGGCCTAGGACTGAGAGTTACACCATCAGCTTCCCTGGTTCTGAGGCTTCTGGACTTGCACTGGGCCATACTACCAGCATCCCAAGGTCTCCAGCTTGCAGACAGCCTGTTGTGGGACTTTCAGGTAAGCCAATTTCCCTGACATTTATATAGACAGATATACAATCATGTTTTGCTTAACATCCTGAAAAATGTGTCGCTAGATGATTCTGTCATTGTATAAACATTATAGTGTACTTACACAAATCTAGATTCTACAGCCTACTACATACCTAGTCTATAAACATGTACAGCATGTTACTGTACTGAATATTGTAGGCAACGCAACACAATGGTGAATATTTGAATATTTAAACATATCTAACATAAAAAAGATACAGTAAACATAAGGTATAAAAGACAAAAACCGGCACACCTATATAGGACACTTACCATAAATGCAGCTTGCAGGACTAGAAGTCGCTCTGGGTGAGTCAGTGAGTGAATGTGAAGGCCTAGGTCATTACTGTCCACTACTGTAGACTTTATCAATACTGTACACAGGTTACACTAAATTTATTTTTTAAAAATTTGTTCTCCAATAATAAAGTAATCTTCGCAGCCTTTTTTTGTTATTCACTGTGGCATCCAGTTTCCATTCACAAAGAAAACGCTCCAATGCACCTTTTAATTTTTTGAAAAATTCCTATTACAGAACTAAATTGAAATGTATTAACATCCCACTCTCACATTTTCATAATAAACAGAAAAATTCATAAGCCAAAAAACAAAAACAAAAACAGGGAGGGCCAGGCACAGTGGTTCACGCCTATAATACCAGCACTTCGGAAGGCTGAGGTAGGTGGATTGCTTCAGCTCAGGAGTTTAAGACCACCCTGGACAACATAATGAAATCCTGTCTCTCTGAAAAATTCAAAAATTAGCCGGGTGCGGTGGTATGCATCTGTGGTCCCAGCTACTTGGGGGTCTGAGGTGAGACGACTGCTTGAGCCTGAGTGGTCGAGGCTGCCGTGAGCCATGTTTGCCCCACTGTTCTCCAGTCTGGGCGACAGAGCAAGACCCTGTCTCAAAAAACAAACAACTACAAAAACAGGGAGAAACCTGTATTGCTAAATAAAATCTCAGCATCAACACTGGAACAGAGAAAGGAATTAAAACACCTTAATTTAAAAAAATGGGTGGATGACAGGCTGGCACAGTGGCTCACGCCTATAATCCCAACACTTTGGGAGGCCAAAGTGGGAGGATCATTTGAGCTCAGTTCAAGACCAGCCTGGGCAATGGAGTGAGATTCCATCTCATTTTTTAAAAAATAAAAAATAAAGGAATGGATGATAGTGTGTAAAAACCAAAAATTTACAAACTATTTAAAACCTGGCATGGTTGCCTGTTCAGAAACTATAGATTGATGGTGGGTGGTGGTGAACAGCGTTATAGTATGTGAATCTGCATTGTTCTAGCTGTTCCCCATGCCACTCATCCTAAGGAGAGCCTGACACTGATAAGCCATTGAGCCAGGCTAATGCTGGCAGCATATCCAGTGATGGCAACCTGCCTATCAGTAGATCCTTCCACTGGGTTCACAATTTTGATCTACACTCCAGACATCTGATAGATCTCATTGATTCTGGTGCCTTGACACCTGATTATGCAGCCAATATCATTTGGAATGGAGAGTTTATGAGAAGTGGTCTGAGCAGATGCATCCAAACCTGCACTGAATCCCAGCGTTGCCATCCACTGTGGAAAAACTAGTTTGTTGCATTGTCAACTGGTACAGCTTGGTCAACTCTAGAAGTGGTCCCTCTAGGTCACAGTTGAAGCACATGGAGGAAGTGGTGTGGAGAAAGCTCACACTGTCGCTGCCTGTGCTGTACCCGTCCTGATCACCCGCAAAGATGACCGAAGAACTGGACAGCTTGGGCCAGTATGGGATGGCCATGCGCTTGGGGGAGACTCCAACATGACCACACAGACCTGTCCAGCACACTCAGTGATGGGCTGTGGAATGCCACCAATAATGATGGCTCAGTCAGCAGTGTTGGGGAGCATATACCCTGTCACCTGGACCTGAGCCCTGTACTCTCTCGTATTGCCTTGATCTTGCAACCACCTTTTCCAATGAGCCACACTGACTAGCAGGGATCGACAGCATCAGGGTGAGCAGGGGGTCTACTGGCAGCTGTGCTATTGTTCACACAGCTACTGATATCCTCTTCCAATCTGGCTTTGAAGATGGCACTAGTGGGTCCAGCCAAGGTGATAATTCTCTCAGAACAACTCCCTTCTAAGATGCTGATACATGCGCCACTCTCCTCATGCATCTTAACTGATTCTCCTTTCTTTCTGATGATACTGCCAGCTTCCTTTCCATGCATAAGTAGCCAGGTGGTGAGAACGACATTTAATCCAACTTCACTCATACCAGCATCCATATAAAGCAGGGCTATGGGGAGCTGGACTTGGAGTGGTCAAGTCCTTGGCCAGTGGAGATGAAAACCAAGAACTCCAGGCAGGAGGCGACTGAGGGAAAAAAAGAGAGCAGGCAGGGGCGGGGAAGGGGTGGAACAATAGGGGTGGGCAGAAAGGCAAGGAAGAGGAGGAGAAAAGGTGATGGAGGAGGAGAAAGAAGGGAGAGACCCCAGGGCAGGTGGGAGAGGGCGCAGGCTGTAGCTGCTCCAGCTGCTGCCTCTGCTGGTGTCAACCTCAGCTTCCCGTAACTTTTCTGCTTTCTAAATTTTTATTTTTTTTTACCTTTCTGACTCTTTTCTAGTAACTTAGCTTAAAACACAAATACACTGTACAGCTGTACAGAAATACTTTTCTTTATATCCTTATTCCATAAGCTTTTCTCCAATCAAAAGTTTTGTTTTTTGCTTTTTGTTAAAAACTAAGACACAGCACACACATTAGCCTAGGCCTACACAGGGTCAGAATCATCAATATCACTGTCTTCCGCCTCCATATCTTGTCCCACTGGAAGATCTTCAGGGACAATAACACACATGTAGCTGTGTGATGATAATGCCTTCTTCTGTGATGATAATGCCTTCTTCTGGATACCTCCGGAAGGGCCTGCCTGAGCCTATTTTATAGTTCACTTTTTGTTATCAGTAGAAGGAATACACTCTAAAATAGCAAAAAATAGGATGTACATAAACCAGTGGCATAGTCATTTATTGTAAGTATCACGTACTGTTCATAATTGTATGTGCTGGATCTTTACATAACTGGCAGCACAGTAGGCATGTTTTCATCAGCAACAGCACCAACACAAATAACACATGAGCTCTGACCTTAGGATGGCTACCACAGACTAGGAGATAGGAATTTTTCAGTTCCATTATGATCTTATGGGACCCCTGTTTACATGCGGTCTGCCACTGATACGTCCTTATGTGGTGCATGACTGTACACATCCTACTGGTTCTCTGTGGACTGCTCTAATACACTGGACATATACTGTCTTGTCCGTGTCATCTGTTACCTCTCCATTTCTGTCCTGCATCTTAGGACACCATCTCAAGTTAGTCCTCCACATAATGGCTTTGTATTACACACTATTTTATATATATGTAATATATATACAACTTAGATCACATACTATTTGTTCTGTTATTTAATATCATATAATACTTATTTTAATTTTAAAGTTGAAGTTTTGCCTGTTAAAATCTTTTCCATGGTATCTTTAAAATTTCCTTTCAGCTAGCTGCTGCTTCTCATACATCTCGTTACTTACTTTTGGAAAAAGCAGGGGTTCCTGACTTTTAAAAACAGCCATTTCCTACAGTCATATTTTTCAAAAGAATGCTCTTCTTCTGCATTTTTAATGCTGTTTCTATCCTTCGTATTGCTTGTTTTCTTCAGGCACTCTCCTTTGAATGGGAAACCTACCCAGGCCTGACGTCTGCTCAGGCTACACTGGAACTCCTGGGCTCAAACGATCCTCCTGCCCCAGCATCCCAGGTAGCTGGGACCACGGGCAAGCACCACGTACCTGGCTTGGTATCTGGCCCTAACGTGGCTCTGCTGCGATGATGGCCAACTCCTGCACCTGCTGCCTGCTTCTTATCACAAGAAGATGTTTACTGCTGGGCAGTCTGAAGCAATTATGATTCTTTCCTTACCAAAATTATAACTACAATGCCCAGAGTTATCTGCTTCCAGGGTTCTCCCAGGATTACTGCTGATGCAAAACTTGTCCCCCAACTACTTCCACTCTTAGCCATTTGACACTGCCGAGCTCCACGGTTCTCAAGTTAGCAAGAGGAAGTACAAGAAGGAATGAAGAATGAGAGCTCCGGCTGCCCCCAAAGCAGCTCCCCGCTCCTTTCTTACCACATCACAGTCAGTGTCTTTGAGGTGGGGCACATGAAGGTGTGTCAACATGGAAATACCACCTTACGGTTCTTCAAAAGCATTCTTGTATCTTTATTCTCACAATTCAGCAAAGCAGAGAATTTCCTTCATTAAGCAGATGAAAACCCGGACCCCAAGGGAAGTAGGTAACCACCAGGGAGTACTGTCACCAGTATTATCTGTACTTTACAGCTGAGAAAGCTGTTGCTCAGGAAGCTTCAAGGCATCTGCCCAAAGTCCCCTGGCCTGTAAGGGGTGGCCTGGGATGGAACATGGTCTGCTTTTCCAAGATTACTCTTCCTTACTTACCACACGACCCTCAGCACAAGAAGAGGATCTAGCTCCAGCTAGGACCAGATTCCAGGTTATACGATGTTACCTCACGGCTCTGCAGACACAGTTCTGAATGAATGCAAACTTTTTTTCAACAAGGGAAATGCCTAGACTTCTGCCTTCAGGATATATTCATATATACACACCATGCACAAGACTTCCAAAACTTGATTATGTTAAGGAAACCAAGTTTACTCAAGAAGGAGTCAGAACACAGTATCTCCTTACCCTACTTCTAATCATTACCAAAAACAGTAAATGAACTGGAACTAGAAAATATAAATGGGTAAGTACTCTAAATCTGCAAGATGTAAATGATTCAATAACTAAAAAGGTGAAAAAGAAAGCAGAAGAGATAAGACGCGTTTAACTCCACCATTTTAAAATTTAATTTCATGAATGCAGTTCAGTTTGTGGTCCTGTGAAGTCGTGTGGCTACTCCGGGTTCATGATTCCATTCACACTCCTAATGGTAACACATGACTGTAAGAGAACTGCTGATACGCACAGAGCCAGCCTTGAAAGAGAGCCCTAGGAAAGTCTGGATGAAGAGACTATCTGTCAGATATTACTAAAAAGTGAGGAATACACATTTGTTTCATTTTTAGTAAATACATAATTTTGTTACCTTGTCATCAATTTTTATCCACAAGACAAAAACACTGCAGGACTCCTAAAATATCCAGAAATTTCCACATATTAAGAATTACCAACAGGTCAGTGAATAGTTACACCTAATTAACTACACTTTGCCACATGAATACAATTTGCTGATCTCTATAGCTTTGAAAAATTTAACTAAAGTTGAGCACAGTGGCTCACACCTGTAATCCCAGCACTTTGGGAGGCCAAGGCGGGGGAAATGCTTGAGCCCAGGAGGTCAAGGACTCAGTGAACCATGATAGCACACTGCACTTCAGCCTCGGCAACAGAACAAGATCCAGCCTCAATAAATAAATAAGATAAGATAAAAATTTAACTATAGTACCTCGAAATATTCAAATACAACAATACTCCCACCTAGTGGATAAAAGGAAAATGCCTGGCTTATTTCAGTTGTGAATAATATCATAAATAAGGAATTAAAACTACAATTAATTTTTTACAATTTTATTCCGTTTCATCGTTCTCAAAATATATCCCCCAAAAGTAATCTACAAAAGAGTGCACGTTGCTCCCCTTAAAGGAATGGACAAGTAATATACATTACAAAACAATGTTTAAGATCATGTATAAATGTTACTCTGAATCTCATTTGTTGTCATCAATTTCTTTAGTATCTCAGTGCTTTGGGGAATATTCTGAAAGGAGAGAAAACAATGAATACAGTGAGACCCCTGGGATTCAGGCAGAGGTAACACCCCTCCCCAAACCCCGCAATCTCCACACTCGAGACAACAGCCATGGGACAGGCGCGGCCTTTACTCTCCCCTTCTCAACAAAAAGCAAGCAGGAAAGTCAGTTCAACAGGCCCTTTCCCAGCCACACTTGCCGATGATTTCCTGGCCTCCGATGCTCTCCCGGCCTCCAGAGGAAGTCCACGCTCCAACCCACCCGACCTTCCCCGCAAGATGTCTTCCTCCCCTCTCCACCAACACCGTGCTCCTCATGGCTCTCCTCACACTGCCCCACTCTGCTCACACTGCTTCCCTCTGCACACTTCTACCCCCTAAGATTCATCCATCTTTCAAATCCAACTAAACTGCCACACAGCAAAAATTCAAAATAATTCCACCTTATTGAAAATACCACTTTTAAATGGTCAGAAACAATGAACTGACTCAGGCTGATATATTTGGTCATTAAGAAAACAGCCCCCTGCAGAACCACCATCTTACCCTCCTGCTAATCATTACCTTCAAAGCAAAAATGAAAATGCTGAGTTAAATTTCCACTTGAAAGTATATTCATAAAAGCTGAGTTTCTTTAAACCCCAAATGACAGATGATTTCCAAGTCTCAGAAGAAGTCCAAATGTTTACGACACACCTGTGTACTACACAGTCCTACAGCAGTAAACAAAACGGCCCAGCCCCGCCCATGGGAACTCATCTCTAAGTTAAGTGAGATGAGGCAATCGGCTATTTAAACAAACAAGACAATCAGCATATACTTTGAAACAGATGCTAAAAATAAATTAACTCCATGAGTCAGAAAGATTATCCCTGATTCTAGCTAATTTGAAAGATAAGCTTGCAGTATACTAAATTACAGTTTTACAGCTGTCCTCTTCAACAAATGGTTATTGACGGATTTATTCAACACGCCAGGGATGTGGTAAACTTGGAATACCAAAATTAAAAAACGTGGTCCATTACCACAAGGAGCTGACAATCTAGTAACAAACTAATTTATGAGACCTGGAAAATGAGCTACTTCCAACAACTTATCACAACAGCCTTAACACTAATGGCCATTCCGGAATAAAACCAGGCTGAGGGACAATGTTGTGACAACCTCTTTCCTGTAAAGAAACCGTGCTTAAACCAGAGACTGTGGACTTCCAAAAAGTCTCTTAAAAGAAAGCAATGGAATCCCTCAACTACCTGAGATTACAGGCAAACGTTTTTATGTACATGTTCCAATTTTTTTTAGAAAATGGGCTCAAAGGTATAAACCAAGAGTAAGGAAGAGCTTCATCACGTAATTCTCTCATCTTCACATATCCAGTTCTCTGTAAAATTGGGTAAATATTATAATAATTTGATCCACACTCTACTCAAAAATAACGTTCTCAAAAATTAAATTAAAATTTTTTTTAAAACCTTCCAAAGTAGTTCTAGAAACTTCTTGAACAGTAAAACCATCTGTCCACATAGACGTTTGGGATTTAATTGCATTGCATTAATCTGTCACACAGGAACAAAGCATTTGTCAAGTTACAGACGTATACAGAAGAGATGATGACAAATTCAAACTGCCAGACTAGGAAGCTTCACTTTGAGAAGAATGGGTCTCCAAGCATTGCTTAGGTTTAAAATGACACCATACATTTATGTTACTAAGCTCATTATAACAACTCAGCTATTAATTTAAATGAGTTAAAACCTTACCTTAACCAAACCCTTCAAGCTTCTGGTAGAAAGTATAGGCTTAAAAGCTTCCACTGTAATTAGGTCTAATTTCATCACATCAGTATAACACAAGTACAGAATTGCTGGGATTTTCCATACTTGACAGTAACTGAGAACTATGAATATACAAGAAAAAAAAAAAAAAACACGTAAGTGTTATGTTACTTTTAAACACCTTTAAATAAAAAAGGCTGTTTTTAAAAGTAGTTATCTCAGCTGCCTCTTTCAATCAAGGTATTTACTGCAATTTTGAACCAATTATAATGTAGATTTTCTTTCAAAGTCAATTTATTTTCCTAATAATCTCTTCTTTTGCAAATATTAACATTACATTTCCTGAAAATACAGCTAAGATGATTTTAAGTAGCTGAAAGATTAATATTCTGACCATAATGAAGTATACATAACAAATAAATACAAAACGCACAAAGTAAAATATTTAGCCACTTCTCATTCTAGTAAACACTGAAAGCAAAAAAAAAACCCAATCAAACCCATTTTAATACAGTTCATATAATAACAATTATGTAATACGTTACCCACTGAAAAGTAAATGGTAGTCTCTTTGTCATATGATGGCAGATGTGACAGTAATGAAAAAAAATTGAAGCAACTATCAAGATTCAATATTCAAAACTTCTATTTTGATAATTAAAACATACTTTATCAACTTTTCATGCACCAATAATTTATATTTAACACTGGCTTGCATTCTGAATAATCAAAGACCAAAAAGAAACACAGCACGTCTGAAGCCTAACAGTTAAGAAACCTGAGCTCCTCAAATAACTGTGTCTGGAAAATCTGAAAACTCAAACTAAATATACTGCACTTGTAACTACAGATATTGAGGACTAACAGCAATATATTGGTATCAATCATCATTAATAAACTACCTCAAAAAGACCTCTAACAGTGAAAGTAATAAGTATCAATAAAGCAATAAGATACAATGTAAATGTTACAAATTTTAATACCACCTGCTGCAGGAAGGTCGTGTACGATATTCGGTTGTTCTAGCAATGGACAACACGCAGGGTCTTTGAAATTCTGTGTTTTCAGGGCTTTCAGGAAAGGAGAAGGAAGGCTGCCAGTGGATTCTAAGGTTTTATAATCGGTAACGTGTCGACATGTGAGGATAGTTATCTGCATGTTCTTCCTCGGACAAGAGCCAAAAACCTAACATAAAATTGATTTCAAATTTAAAAAAACACATAATTTTGTTACAGAATGGAAACATTCCTCTAGGTATTCACCTAACACCACAGACAATAATAATATGCCTAGCAGGGGTGGGAGTGTGCCCTAGAGAAACAGAACACACCTGCGGTCTCAACCTGGGTTTGATCTTGGTTCTGCTTTCTAGGTGTGCAATTTTTTCCAAGACATTTTCTTCATTAGTGAACTAAGGTGATATAGTTTAGACGTTTGTCCCCTCCAAATCTCAAGTTAAAATGTGATTCCCAGTTTTGGAGGCAGGGCCTAGTGGGAGGTGACTGGATATGGGGGCAGATCCCTTGAGAATGGCCTAGCACCATCCTGCTGGTGATACGTGACTTCTCCCTTTTCACTCACTTCATACTAGAGCTGGTAGTTCAAAATAGGCTGGCTCCTCCTCTCTCTCATGCTCTCACTATGTGATCTGCCTGCTCCCCCTTCACCTTCCACCATGATTGGAGGCTCCTGAGGCCTCAGCTGAAGCCAAGCAGATGCCAGCACCATGCTTCCTGTACAGCCTGCAGAACTGTGAACCAGTTAAACCTCTTGTTTTATAAATTACCCAGCCTCAGGTATTCTTTATAGCAACACAAGAACAGATGAACACGTCACGCCAGCACTGCCTACTTAAGGGGCCTGTGATGTGGAGTAAATGAAGTCAGAGTGCCAGAATAGTGGCTACAGGCCTGCTGTCCAAAGGAAAAAAGTCACAAGTACACACCTAACATTCATTCCCTCTCCCACCTACCGCTGACACCTGAAAAATAACTCTTATGAAATTCATTTTTAGGCGGGGCGCGGTGGCTCAAGCCTGTCATCCCAGCACTTTGGGAGGCCGAGACGGGCGGATCACGAGGTCAGGAGATCGAGACCATCCTGGCTAACACGGTGAAACCCCGTCTCTACTAAAAATACAAAAAAAACTAGCCGGGCGAAGTGGCGGGCGCCTGTAGTCCCAGCTACTCGGGAGGCTGAGGCAGGAGAATGGCGTAAACCCGGGAGGCGGAGCTTGCAGTGAGCTGAGATCCGGCCACTGCACTCCAGCCCCGGCGACAGAGTGAGACTCTGCCTCAAAAAAAAAAAAAAAAAAAAAAAAAAAGAAATTCATTTTTAGAATTACTACACTTATAGGTAAGTTTCAATCATGGTGGTTCTAACTGTCCTCTTCTATAATAGGAAGAGTCTGGATTTGATAGATTTCTAAGAACGCTTTTACCTTTTAATAAGATCTAAAGTGATGTAAACAAAGAAAGATGGGCGGGAGGAATCCAATTGTGTTTTATACTTCTGTGACCTACCGTCCTCAATGCTGAGGACCAACTGTGTTTTATACTTCTGTACCTCAGCATTGAGGATGGTAGGTCACAGAAGTATAAAACACAATCGGTTGGTCATGTTAAATAAGCAAGTTCTTTTACTCTTGATATTCCAAAAGAAATTCCCACAATATTTTAAAGAAATAAATATCTGACTGCATAAGTTTAAGTTAAAAGACACTGAACCCATAAAAAATGAAAACCCCTGTAGACTAACCATTCACAGGTTTTCATTTCTCTCCTACCTTTTCCAGCCACTGATACTGCTGATCTTCTGCAACGTAGCAACTGCACTGACAGAGGAAAACCTGAAAAGTCAAGTTCCACGTTTTTTGTCAAGTAAGTTTTATACACACCCCAAACTATCACCATATATGTAACATGTGAATGACAACACTTAGGTAATACTTATTTTCCTGGCTCCATTATTGACCTACTCTCTTTAAAATTTAAGAGTCAAACCACTATTGGTAATTAGTATCAGAGAAAGTACACACTGACAGAGCAACTGAAAGACTTGCCATACTTAAGTATACTACCAGTAAATACCATATAAGTGATACTTAAATGACTACTTTTCAAACACACAAGTCCCACCTACCGAGGGATTGGATTTGAGATGATAAAACCCACAGAAAGCCTCTGTGGAGGACAGATGTGTAGTGTCTGCTGTTCTACACCATTCATTCCAGAGTTTAGCACAACCAGCTTCTTCCCAGACTCCTGAATTCATAACAAATGATGACAGAAATGCTGTAAAAAACAGTTCACATAAGTTAGTGTTTGGCTCTGCAAGCTGTATTTTCTATTCAATAAAAAGTAAGCTCAAGTTACTTACTGTAGAATTTGAGAGCTGTAAGAGCCATTCAAGACCATCTACCTAATACCACCATTACACAGAAAAAGAAACTGAGACCCCCAAGAAGTAAAAGGCCACACCCTGATTAAGACAATCCTAGAGCTAGGGACCAAGAAGGCAGGTTTGCTGACAGACTTTCTACCACATGCTCATGGGGTAATACTGTTCCGAAAAACTTGAGGCCAGCAGAACTTTATATAAATAAGTCCATAGTTACTTGCCACCATGTACTTACTATGTTCTACAAGCACTAGGGGTACCTTACAGAGGAAGGAATCTTAACTGGGTTTCCTGAATGTTCTCATCAGAACCTGTGAACACCCTAAAAATATTAAGGTATATGTGTGTATTTGTAGATGTATATTGTCCTAGCTGCACTCTACACTGTTTTTACGTTAATCCACCAAGAGAATTAATACATGCAAGGACCTTAGAACTTAAGTACTTAAAACATGTTGATAATTATTACTGTCTCTAGAGTTTTCATTGTGTTCTCAAAGGAGTCTATTAACTCAAAAACATTTACATAAACCCGGATACGTCAACACACTAGAAACAGCTCCTTGAGTTTTGAGTTCCTGAGGCTAAAAACATTTTCTTTAAAGCTTTTCTCTGAGTTGGGGTCTTGCTTTGTCACCCAAGCTGGAGCACGATCAGTGGGAGGATCATGGCTCACTGCAGCCTCGAAATCCTGGGCTCAAACAATCCTTCCATTTCAGGCTCCTCAGTAGCCAGGACTACAGGCAAGCACCACCATGCCTGGCTACATTTTTTCATTTTTTTGTAGAGACAGGGTCTCGCTATGTTGCCCAGGCTGGTCTCAAATCCTGGCCTCGAGAGAACCTCCTGCCTTGGCCTCCCAAAGAGCTGGGGCTACAGATGTGAGCCACTGCACCCAGCCTAAATCTGACCTTTTCAGTTTATTAAAAAGATAATGCAGGCCAGGTGCTGTGGCTCACACCTGTAATCCCAGCTCTTTGGGAAGCTGAGAGCAGGAGGATCACTTGAGGACAGGAGTGCAAGACCAGCCTGGACAACACAGAGAGAAACCATCTCTACCAAAAAAAAAAAAAAAAAAGATGCAACATGAACAGGAGAGAGATTTTACTCAGAAATACACTCTGCTGTGGCTTTTTAAAGTACTAAACATTTTAAATCTTTTATGATGGAAGACTATAAGTAACTTTATATTTCATTCTTTCAACAAAATGACTAAGTCTTCTGCATTTTCACTTACCTACTGCATTATTTCCTATAGCAATTATAAACTTGGAGCACGGATATTTTTCTAGCAAAGAAACTTCCAAAGATGTTTTTGTTTGTCTTCGAAGGAGCCGCACCTCCCTAACACAAGAAACAAGATGAAACTAAAGCAACTTCAATACAAACAGTATCATATTATGGCAAAAGGGCACTATATGTATCACAATAAATAAAATGCACGTTAGTTTTATATAGAATATAACGAATACCCTCAGAAAACGATGGACTCAGGCAATGATAACCAACAGATAAAACTACTGCATACGTGTTTAGGGAGAACTCTAAAATAGCGGTCAGGCTGTCCACCCGACCCAAGGATCAATCTTAGATCCCTAAAAGTGAGACAACTGGGGAGAGCCTGCAACAAGAAACAGAAAGCACCACTTAGTAGAAGCATTCTTGCCGACAAAACATTGAATGTGAATCTGACCAAACCTACAAATGAACATTCATTTACAGGACATGCAGGTGAAACACACGTTAAGTGATACCACAAGGAAGCTATCAGACAAATTCAGAGTGTGGGGCACTGGACAGGTCAGCCAGTCGTCTCTTAAGAGGGTGAAGAGGAGGCTGCTCTAAATGAAGTGACGCGTCTAAATGTGACCTGTAGACATTGTTAGGATCCTCACTCACACAAATCACTGTAAAATATCATATTTGAAAAAACTAGGTAAACGTGAGCATGGACTATGAAATCATACGGACAAATTAGTATTAGTGTTGTTAGGGGTGATAATAGCGTATGTAAGAAAATCCCTAAAACGTTTGAGATGTATTCTGAAAAATGCAGAATTTGTGAAAGGCCATGATGACTGGAATTCGCTTAGAGTGGCGGGAGAGGAAATAAACGTGGCAAAATCTTCCCGTTGAATTTACCTGGTTGTGTTAGGGGTCAGGGCTCACTTGACTATTTTCTCCCACATTTTTATGTGTTTGGAAACAATTTTTTTAAAGAGTGTTCATCTGCTACTGACATATTATGCTAATTGAAGTGTGGGGTGGAGGTTTAAAAAGTTTCGAGGGAATCGGTGTGTCCGCGAACAATCCATGACAAATGTGGTGGGACCCGCGGGAGCGCTGCGGCCCAACATAATGTGACAAGAAGCGGAAAGATCACGAGTCCTCAAGACACCAAGCCTCCAGGAAGCCTTTAAAGAACGGATATGAACCCAGCCCTCCCACAGCGGCTTCACCCTGGACTCCACGAAACGCCAGCGGATCCACCCGAGCACCGCACCCACCTGGGCCTGGCGCCGACGGACGCCGCGGCTTCATGGAGACCCAGGGCCCAAGCAGAGCCACGGAGCGGCGGCAACCGCGGGGGTCACTCGAAAGACCGCGGAGCCCCGGCCTTCGGTGCCGTCGCGGCTGCGAGGCCCGCGTACCTTCCAGCAGCGGAGAGCGCGCCTCCCTTATCCGGGTGCCTCACCTCTTCCGCGCCAGCTGTTGACGCACCTCCCTGTCCTCGGGCGTCTCCCTCCGCCCCTCCTCCTCCTCCTCCTCGTCCTCCGTCCCAGCTCGGCATGGCGCCTTCACCACCTCTCCGAAGAACGTGGCCGCCATAGCCGCCCCGGGACCGGCTGGACAAGACTGCGGCGCCGCGGGACGGCGCACGCCAGCACGCGCGAGACCACGCTCCCTCACCACGCGGGCAATAAGTCCCGCCCCGCACAGGCCACGCCCTCCGCGCACAGCCCGAGCTCGCGGCCACAACCCCACGGCGCGGGCGCCACGCCCCGCCCTGCACAGGCCACGCCCCCAGGCACACCAAGAGCCTGCGGCCACGCCTCCTACAGCGCCCGCTCGCGCTGCCAGGCCTTGGGTCAGGAGTACCCGCAGTTTTTGTTTTTAAATTACAGATTGTGGGGTTGGGGTCTCGCTGTGTTGTCCAGACTGCTCTCGAACTCCTGGGCTCAAGCGATACTCCTGCTTTGACCTCCCAAAGTGCGTGGATACAGGCGTGAGCCACCGCCTGTATCCATGTCTGTATGAATGCGTTCATTCGCAGCTTGAGCCCTGCGGGCGTCGAGAGGTGGGAGGACTGCGGGCTAGAGGGGCGGGGGGGGGGGGCGAGAAGAGGGCGGGGGGGGGGGCGAGAAGAGGGCGGGGCCTCCGGTCGCGGCGGTAGCGGAACCAGGGGGGTAGGGGCGGTGCCGGCGCCGCTGGCAGTGGCGTCCGGGAGCTGTGAGGCGTTTCCCTTTTCGTCCGTTTCCCTTTTCCTTCTGCGATAGGAGAGACTGGGGGAGCCTTAGTGCACCCGCTCCAAATTTCGACTGCCCAGGTAGGTGGCCGCGCGGTGGCACTGAGGGCCCCCGGAGCCAGGCGCGCCCTCAGACAGTGGGCACGGGCGGACGCAAGGGCAGCAAGAAATACAGCGCTTCGTGGTGATATAAAAATGAGACCTTTACTCTGGCAATAGGAATTCACATTTCAAAAGCTGATGATTGTCAAGCCGATTTAAAAAACATTTTTATGAGAATGTAAAAAATAGTGTATTTTTTAAACTTGGCCATTTTCTAATACAAAATGTTTCTTTTTAAATAGCCTTTAATTAAGCAAAATGTGTGATTAATTGGTTCTCTTTCAAATGTGCTGGAAGACAAAGCTCGAGGAGCACTGTTTCAAGCAAGAGAAAAAGGGGACATAATTTAAATGAAAATGAAAAGATGCAGTAATGCAATGAAAAATAAAAACTGTTTCCTAGATTTAGTTGTACCGAAATACATGACATCGCCTGCATGTTGTGACTTTGTCAGTAGTCACAAAGGTAAGTACTACTTTGGGGTCAGAGAGAGCCTGTTGGGATAAAATCTCAAAGCTGCTAGAAACATTTTAAGATGTGGAAAAATAATGATCAACAAAATCATTTACATAAAATTAGTGTTTAGCAGATCTACACATCTGCAAAAAAAAAGTGTGAGTGTGGAAGCAAAATTTGAACATTTAGCAATAAAATTAAGACTAAATTGCTAGCCAGTAAGAGCTTAGGAAACTTTGGATATCCTTAGTGAGATGGAATAATCAAGATTACCAAAATGATGTTTTAAAACATTAGGACTCCTGGGTTAATTGGTCTATTATAATGATGGAACTGCAGAATAAAAAGGTTGGGCACCCCTTGTCTTAGTCCTTTTGTTAATTTGTCATTTTTACCAGTAAGATCTTCAATTTGATTTCACAGTTCCATTATGAAGAAATATTTTCTGCAAAGCAAATTACTGTAAATAGGGTAATAGTAATACATTTGGCCATGATTTAAATTCTGCACACATTTCAGAGAGAACAATTTTACAATGTTAAGTTTTAAGCAAATGCTTTTTTCATGCAGTTACAGTAAGTTAGGCCACTTTTTAAAAAGGCAAATATGTTCGAATACTTAGCCAAAAAAGGATTCCATTATGCAAGACTGGTAATACAATCTCGAATACTGACAGAAATTAACCCTACCACAGCAAATTATAAATTCAAAGCTTAAATTCTTTCATTACACTGAAATTGCCAAAGAAAAAAAAAAAACCTTGCATAAAATAGTCTTCACTGAGAGTTAAGTACTTCATTTTATAGTTATTTGTTGAGGACATAATAGACTCAAGAAATGTAAATTAAGTAAATTTTGAACTGGAAAGTTGTTTAAGCATTTCATTAGAACTCAAAAATCAAACCCCATGCACCTAGAAGTAATAGCAGTTTATTAGGAATTCTTCCCTTCTCACCTGTGCATCAACATACTGGGGATCAGTAGTTTAGATGAAAGTATACTACAAAAGGAGCAAAGGACACAGACTTAGTAGGTTAGAATATTCTGGCTTATGCTAAAAAACAAAAAGCCTTTTTTTAAAACAGACATGCAACCACAAATTTCTCAAGTATTTTGGACACTTGGTTCATCTGTATAACAACAAAAAAATGCATTTTAAACTTAAAAAAGAAATAGAAAACCCTAGGTTTCTGTAATTCAGTTTTTCAGATTTACACATGCAGATATTTTTAAGTGGGAAAACAACTTACTTTCAACAACTTAATTTTTCCAATAACACATTACTATGTTAAAAAAATGTGACAGTACATTCATTTAATATGGGAATTTTAATTTCAACAAATACATATTAACAACAAATTAAATCCTATTGTAAATACACTTGTTATACCACGACCAGATTTTCTAATCCTAGCAGAGGCCACACATGCTGCCATTAAAGTTTGTTGGGATGAGACTGTAATAAGTACTCAAAGTATTCAAGTTCTAATTTTTAAGGTGCTGTAGAGAAACATAAAAGATTTCACTGTATCTAAAAATATGACTGTTTTGATCTTAAGCTATAATTTTATTTTTATCTGATTAAACTGTGCCTCTTAATGAGGCACATTTTTGGCATTTCTGTAAATGCTGCTACGTAAAAGTAAAAATAAGGATAAGCCGTGATAGTAACATTCATAGCTTTCATATAAAAATATATATTCCCTGAATTAGTCATATCAAGTGGTCATTCAGTATGAATTCCAATATTATAAACAAAATGACATCAATGGACTTTCTCTAATTGCCTATTTCCAACACTCTACATCAGAACTCAGTAATCAACATCTCCAGCTGACATTCCCAGGTCCTCCTAGTTTGTTTTTGACCTTTGGGGATGTGAATTATAGGGACTGGATCTAGGTAGTTTTTGCTTCACTCAGAAATCAAACAGGCCCATTAGCACTTCCTTTGGAAAAGTGCCTGGTTTTTTTCCCTCATGACACCACAGTTGTCATGGTCTGAATTTTTACACTCTAATGGAGAACCCTTAAAATTAGCATCAGGTTGAGATTTTGAAATTTGTTCACTCCAAGTTCTTCCTAGCCTGTACACTTCCCATTATATTCTTCCTCTAAGGAATCATGTCTTCAAGGCCTTGCTTTCTGGGAAGGAATAGTAGTCTTATAGCAGGCCATTTGTCTTTTCTTTCCACCTCTCCACCTACAGACTCTGCAATCTATTTCCTCCTCAGAATTCCCTGGAGCACGTGTCTGTACAAGAGCTGACTGGAAGG
The DNA here is from genome assembly GCF_007565055.1 of Rhinopithecus roxellana. Lineage (NCBI taxonomy): Eukaryota > Metazoa > Chordata > Mammalia > Primates > Cercopithecidae > Rhinopithecus > Rhinopithecus roxellana. The sequence goes on from NC_044561.1 coordinate 54,451,065, forward strand.
AACCCACTGGATTATGGCTTTTAGAAAATTCCTCCGAAGATGCCAATAAGGGAGTAATTTTAGAGCTGGGAGCAGAATGTAACTGCCAGTTTACTTGTGGCCCAACTGTTTTCAGATAGCACTTCTACATTCTCATAGTCACTATTGTGCATTTTCTTTCCAGGATCTGAACCCTCTTAAAAAAAGCACTTTTCTATTAATATCTTCTAGCTCTTTTTCACTTTCAGAATTTATGGTTGTATCATCCTCTTTATAAACATTCAGTAATTTTTTCTTAGCCGCAGCAGAAGCATTTCGATGGGGCAGTTTTCTGCTACTCTTCCTAATCCAGACATTTTCTGGTCCTGAGATCGTTTCTTTTAGATTACTCATTATCTTTATTTTATTTGCAGCAACAGTAGCACATCTGCGGGGAACTTTCTCAGGTACCATTTTTGCTTTCAGAGTTTCACTAGGCATCTGCACTGCATCCTTCTGATTATGCATACATGTTCTCACTTTTGTATTGGGTTTTCTGTCTCTAGGAACAAATTCTGAAAAATGAGTGAAAGTTCATGTAAATGCAAAAATCTTGTAACACAAGATTTTACTACTGCTAACATTCCTCAACAACACTCATTCGGAAACAATAAATTTAAAAGTCATATTGCTAAATGATAAATTTTAAAATGTGATACTAAGGGCTCGGCATTGATATAACCTTACATTTGCTTATCTACAACTATAAGGATGTCACTTAAAACAGTAGCAGACTTGTAAGAATGGGGTGAAAAATTCCTTCAGCATTGGCATCATAAAGCTGCTAATCTAAAAACATATATATGAGCATTTCACATAATTTGAATTACTAAATCTTAATTTCATTGTTCCAGTATTTTCTGACCTAGGTATGTGACACACACACGAGATTCAGATTAAAATTCTAAAAAATAACACATATGTAGAGTTGCTTAAAGGAACTAAAAAGTGCAGAGTGCTATGAGAACACAGATTAGAAACCTAACCTAGCCTAAGGGATCAAGGAAGGCTTCCTTTGAGGAAGCATTCAGACGAGAGCTGAAAATTGTGAAGGGATTTGCCAGACAAAAACACTTTGGAGAGTTAAGTCCTTCATGCAGACAAAGGCAGTTTTTAGAGGGGGCTTGAAATCCCACTGGAGCTGTGCACAGCCACATGATGCCAGACCTACTACTCCGTGCTGACCAAACTTAGGAGGGCTCAGATATGTTTATTGTTACCAGTGTCTCAAAGCCAAATTTTCAGATTTCACAAACAAGTCTAATTACTACTCTTCTAGAACAGAAGTGATACTCCTTTTATGTGTCTGAAGTTCACTGGCCTTTGAATTTTAGGTTTTTCTTGCAGCCATGAACAGTCAAACTATCTAAAACTGCCTTCATGGTACACACCAGTCGTGATGGCAGTTTGTTTTGTAGGACCCTGCCTGAAGTTTCCAGACACTTAGCATTCAAACGGTCAGGCTGTAGATGACTGAAATAACCACAGTTGATATCCTATACCCACACTAGACTTCTGGAGGACTCTACCACATTCTTTTTACTGCCAAGTACTAGAAATTGAGAGCTCTTTTAGTCAGGTACTATCAAGTAACACTATTATTCTGTAGCAATGAAACTACCAATGCCAACCTTCTGAACTTCTATGAAGATGTTTGCCCTTCTGTCACTAAGCTGACTAAAGGGCAGATGAGTACAGGTAAAAACTGCTTCTGTGGACTGACATGTTCATACGGCCAGATTAATGAGGCAGTCCTCTGCCCTCACAATGCAAGCACTTCAGATTTTTCCATAAGTCTATGAAACTGATTTCACATTTCTCTAAGATAAGTGTTCTCCCCAGAATAGGCTAGGATATACTTTATTCAAAGCAACCCCACCACATACACATCAGTTCCTTTTGCCAACTTATGTGATTCACATGCTTTTCCAGTGAAATTCTATTTCTAAGGGCATTATGTTTTGTTCAGTGTTTGGTCTCCAGGCATTGTAAATGGCATTTTACCAGAGTAAGACGCTCATCATGGCATTACTCCCATGCAGCATGCCCTTACCTCCTTCAGTTGGGCTCTGTGGGAAGAGAAGTGGCTTAAAGTGTAGTGTGTTTACCACTTCAAAGACACTTTTCTTGGGAATTTTAAAATTATGAACTAGTATCTCCAACAAGTCAACCCTATATCCAAAATGTATCTTTAACACATTAAATCAATGTTAGCAAATGCTAAAATATAAATGTGCTACAAAGGGTAAACAAAAATTTCAAAACATGCAAAATTAAGGTGAAATTTGCACTTTTATAGTAGGATGAGAATATACTATTATCAACTAGCTGCACCATTTGCATTTTGAAAAAAATAAAAGTAAGTGGTTCATTCCCAACAACCTACTCATCCAGTCAAATAGTAGCTAAAATTCTATTTCAACTAAAAATTTATTTGTAACAAAATGCTTTAAGTTGCAGAAATTCCATTTTGATGTGTGATCAAAGTACCTATACTGACAATTTAGGAACCTAGTAAATACTAATTGTAAGACATTTTAATAAATGTTTGTCATCTGGAATAATGGAAAAGTTAAGATTCTGCAGAAAAAAAACTAAAGTCAGGTTTTTTAAAAATACTTTTTAAGGAAATTTGAACTTCAGTAACTATGCCCAAAGGAGGGAGAATTTATGAATTACATTGTACACAGCAACTCTAAATTGATAAAGCTGAATCTCTTAAGTCTTACACAACAAAACAGGAATTTCATAGAATAAGGATAAAAATCTGAGGGAGACAGAAAAGTGTGGAGAATTTTTTTAAATACATACTTTTAAGTCAGTGTTAATTTTATTACTGAAAACTGAGTAAATTATAAAGTGCTTTATTCTCAAGAAAACTACAGTTTTAGAAATATATATAGGATATTTCAGGGTTAGAAGTCAAATTTGTGTGTTAGGGTACGAGCTTAAGAACCCTGGATGCTGCTGCTCTAACAATACATTTGTGATAATGCCATGTAATACTAAAAAATCAGTAGAATCCCACCAGTCCTAATGTCTCAGATGGTCTTGTTTCAGTCACGTGTTCAGAAAGTCATTGAGTGCTTAAGGACTGTTGTTTTCCTGGAAGTGATTCCCTATTTGAGTATGACAAGAACACATCAGTAGTGTAAAAATTTACATCTGTAGTAGCACTCCATAATCATCTATCTACCTGGATGACCACTTTAAATTGTAACTCACAGATATGTGTGTATTCTAAGATGGTGTCTGTGGTAAATAGAAACCTGGATACAAACATAACAGTTCTGACTCAACACAATCTCTAGTTCCTAAATTTTAAAGATTAATCATATTCTAATTAGACTTTTTTTAAATTTTTAAGCTACGTTACAGATTCTGCACAATATTTCATCATACAAAACTGTTTTCCTGAATTCAAAGTAAACTGCACATGATTACTACAAAAGCATTACAGAATTTTCACTGGCATTTTTTAAATTGGAGCATTTAAAACAGATTTGAGAATGAGAAAAGAATATCTGACTCAAAATGAAAACATACTAGCCTCTTTCGTAAGCTCCTAGAATCTTGACATGATTGGTTGCTGTGGTTGGTGGATAAAGCAAATTCACATAGTGGGTAAACCCTCTAGGTACAAGTTATAAGCTCCCTCGGGCAAGCCTTTTATCAGAAAAGACTTGAGATATTCTCTCCTGTGTCTGTCCTTCATTGATAAGCAATGAAATGACCCCAAAACTCAGAAAGCAAGTAACATTTATCAATGATCTTCATGCCTCCCAAAGCAGAAGTTTCCAAAAACATCCCATAAGCTGAAGTATCCCAATGGCTGTAGAATAAAATGGTTTCTGTAACTTGCTGTGTTTTTAAACGGTTCCATTTTCTGGGGGGAGTTGGTAACACTGCAGTGTGGCAGTATCAGGTCAAGAGACCGACAGAAATAATTCCATAAACTAGTTCACTAGCTTCTTCATTTTTAGGGTTCAGTTTACTCAATGATGGGTACCACACAACCCTGAATTTTTGTTTTTATTCTGGAACTACAACTAATCTACCTCATCACAATACAGTTTTCTCTCACCCCTAGAAAAACTCTACAAAAGAATTGTGATAGCTATTGCAATTTTTAAAAATCTCATAAAAGCCTTATTTTGAAATATGAATTCAAGGACCTTAACTGCTTAATTTGCTTTTTAGAAGCAATACTTTAAGAGCATTTCACACTAAATGTAGGCAGAATCAGAAGTAAATACTTGTTTTCAATCTACCCTATTACTGTAGTACTGGAAAGAAACCAGGCCACAGACAATCCAGTGGCAAACCCCTTTTCCAGCAGGGCTCCTGACTCGCTGGAGTTCCGCTATCCAAGCTCATAGGTAACTCGCAGCCCTCGCACCCTATGTTCTGCCTGCATGAAAAGAAATTACCAGTGGAAAAGAGGTTGGGGAACCACTTGGGACAAGTCTGGAATTAACCAGCTAGAATGTATTTGGCTTGGAGTAGTGCTTTTTGTTTTTTAACCCTTTTGCTTAAGATGAAAATGCCAAATTTATTATACTGTGTTTAGAAATTGACAAAAAAATCTATTCATCTAAATGAATTGATTAATTTAGAACATTAACGATCTTATGTGGAGTGGAAAACTAAAGATCTGCTTGACAGGCTCCTGTAATTTTATGATTGGAATTTTGTAGGTGAATATATAGTTGCAGTCCACGGACTGATTTCACACTTAGAAAATTAACTTGAATATATTAAAAATTAAAGATCCCTTTAACTTTTAACCACTGATCAAAAAAGGACGGAGTCTTGCTCTGTTGCCCAGGCTGGAGTACAGTGGCACCACCTTGGCTCGCTGCAAGCTCCGCCTCCCAGGTTCACACCATTCTTCTGCCTCAGCCTCCCGAGTAGGTGGGACTACAGGCGCCTGCCACCATGCCCGGCTAATTTTTTTTGTATTTTTAGTAGAGACGGGGTTTCACTGTATTTGCCAGGATGGCCTCAAATCTCCTGACCTCGTGATCCGCCCGCCTCGGCCTCCCAAAGTGCTGGGATTACAGGTGTGAGCCACCATGTCTGGCCCAAAAAAGGTAATTTTTAAAATGATTTACCTTATAAAACAAAGAGGTAGAGCTGCTGTAGTCCATCTAGGCTCTATATACTGGTCATCTCATTTCAATTAGGTCAATTGGACTGCCTCTTCTCTTTGGCAGTCTAAAATCTCATTTAAGGGCTTTAATAAATGAAAAAACTTACCTTAAAATTGACATAACTAAAATATGACCAGAAAGTATACCATAGCATTGATAATTAAATTCAAACTATTGGTCTTGCCATACTTGAGAAACAGATGTATAGTCTAGTTATTTACCTGTTGCCAAAGATAGAGCCTGCAGATTTGTAGAATCCAAATGATGTGACTCTCCCCCTCCCTCCATCAAATCTAGAAAAGCAATTCTTGAGCAGACATCAATTTAAAATCTTGATATTTTTCTACCAATTTAACAATATATTAGGATCCAGTTCGGCAGATTATGAAAAGGGTAAAAATCTCTTTCTTTTGAGAATCCCCATGTATCCTTAGGCAACATCTCTGTAATTTAACAGCCTTTAAAACTTAAAATCATAAGAAAAGACAACACAGCCCTTAGCATTACGTAGTTTACTTATCAATCCTTAGTATTCACAATTTGAGCTAGGGATTAACATTTGCTAATCTAGTTGGAATCAATTTTTCCTACAATGCTCTATTTTGTCACCTAATTTTGACAAATTCATTCCTTCTCTTCTCAAATACTAGGATAATAGACAGTCTCAAACTGTTAAGTTGCAAATTTCTTAGGGTTTCTGCTTTATTATTTCCTTGATATCCATGGCAGAAGTTCAGAGGTGTAACTTCAACATTAACAGGTGAAAAGTTCTACAATGACTTGTTGCACTCCATCACATTAGAATAATTGAACTATTATTTCCATACAACATCAGAAAACTACAGTATTTGGTGACAACTGCAAGATAACCTGATAAATATATCAACTTACTATTCATGAAAAAGAATGGAGCTGGTTATTTCAGCTATAAAAGGGCAAAGCAAAAAGACCATTTTCTAGCCATTTAAAAGTTACTCAAAAAATTGATACAATGGAGTGGAAAGGAAAACAAAAAAGATTGTAAGCACCTTTAACGATGTTCTTGCATTCTACTGATATACAAACTTCTGGGGTTTCAGTTGGCACAATCAAGTTCAACTTGTACTGACAGAAAATACTAAAATTCTTCCTATTTAGTTTTTAATAACAGGGAGGTTAGTAAATTGTTTTCTGATTCTTCTACAAAAACAAAAAGTCTAGAAGACAGAAGGAATGTAGTATGCACCTCTTATTATTCTAATAATTTTTACATACGAGGTCATAATAAGTGCAAAGGGCTTAGTGATGCATCTTATTCTTTACTTTTGGACAGTAACACCCTCAGGTGGTATTTTTATTGGTTTATTTTATATCCTCCTTTTCCATTTGCCCTTCTGTTTTGAAGTGCTTTTTCTTAAATCTTAAGTTCTTTGCCTTCATTTTCTTATAAACCCAATTTCCTCTTTAGGTGCAACTCTACTATTTGAAAGGAACCTTTCTGTTGTAATTTACAAGCTGTGAGTAACTGCTATATCATTCTTTCCAAGGATTAATAAACTGAGAAATGATTTAATCAGATATTTGCCACTTACAAAAAGGGAGGCCGACCTTAGGAATTACTTGAATATGGGATAAACTTTTCCTTTTATTCGTAAGTTACTTCACATTGTAAGTATACCATTTTAAATAAGGAGGACACAAAAAAAGAAAGCTTTGTTAACACTCATCTATCTTGTGAATGTTTGAAATCATTTTTCCTTTATATGCTTGGTAAAGTGAGTCTTTCCAAGAAAGCAAAAATCAAATCTGAGTACCTCAAAGCCTTTAAAACCATAAATGAATAAAACCATAGGACTTTGGACATAACACAACCAAAGTAGTTTTTGTTTTTGTTTTTCACATACACCATTAGTTGAACTTCAAGTGCAGTGGAAAAGTACAGCACTTATTTCTGGGTCAGTTCACAGTCGAATTATAACCCTTTATCTTTTTCTCAAGAATACTACAAACTGACCCTAAATAATAAAGTACACCTGTGCATTAAATCCCTGGGCATTTTGCATAACGTAGAAAAAAAGCCAAACATGTTCTAGTGCTCAGTGTAAACATTTTTAACTATTAATGATTTATTTTCCTTAAAGGTACTTAGGAGTGTGTGTGTCACATATTCAAAGTTAACCTTAGGAATAGCACCATAACCAAAAAAACCCATAAAAATTATTTTCTCCATTATCTTTTAGTTTTATTTCATAACTTGAGAAGCTACCATTGTCAGCTATGCTTTTAAAGACATCAGGTTCATTCTTGCTTCTGATGAAACCAAATCTGATTAAAAACCAAAATACCACTTCTGTATGCAAGGGTCTAACTATTTTGGACTGAAAGAAAAAATAGTAATTGGATGACCAGTCAATGACCAATAATTAATGCAGTCCAAAGAATGAGAACAGTTCTATTAACGAAGCCTAAACTGTCAAAATATCGTTTTACCAAAAGAATGTATGTACTTATTAATGTATTCCATATTTATTTATGGATTTTTTTGGTACCTTTTTGCAAATGATGGTAAACATGGAGTTATAAACCTGAGAACAGATTATAAAACAGAGAAGGTTAAGAAGAGTTTAAATAAATTAATGGATTTGACATCTATCACCAGCTCTTAAAATTAGGGAAGTAAAAGGCATCCCGTTGGTCCTTTCAGTCTTAGTCAAGGACAATTACCATGAATCAATCTGTTTACTATATACTTAACACAAGCTCTGAGAAGAAAAACATCGTAGTTCTGAAATGGTGATAGCTCTCTAAGCCACAAATGAGAGGTAGGTTTCCCACCTATCTCAGTTGGTAATATCCAAATACATCCTTCCCCATGCATCAGAGTAGAAAGAAAATGTACCTCCTACTATGTTAAGTGGAATAGATAACTACAAATAGGAACACTTCAGAACATTCTCTAACATTAATACCAGTCTGATGCTTCGTCTTATCTGCCACTACAAAGATACACAGGAGAAAAGGTTAATTTTGTCTGAAACCAAACACAATTAGGGCCAATAAATAACACTAACATTGATGCCAGTCTGATGCTTCACCTTACCTGCCATTTCAAAGATACACAGGAGAAAAGGGTTAATTTTGTCTGAAACTAAACACAACTAGGGCTAATAAATAACTTACAGGTGGGGTACTGTAACATATCCCTTACCCACTAAATATGTAAACCATTTGAATCAAGTCCATCTTCAGGCACAAACAAGTTAGGAGTGGCCACCTACACTGGAGTAGCATAACCTATCAAGTATTTGGTTAGAAAATAAGTGTACTATTTGTGTGATAAAGTTTCACTTTAAATGGATTATAAAATTATTTTCCCACGAAACATTTCTTACATTTGGACTAGAAGTCACTAATAAAGACATACTTAGTTGCCCCAGCAAAGAATGCTTAGGATTGCACATGGAAGCAGTAAACTAAAACAAAGAGATGCAGAATGACATTTAACTATTTTCCTATATAGGTAAGATTTGCAATTGTACTCTTTAACAAAACTCAACTCTACAATTGCAATACAGATGGGGGAAACCTACATATTAACTTAAATATTCTTTTAGCCCTGTACACTCTATTAAAGAACACACTTCTAAATCTAAGGCACACAAATTCCTCTATTTCACAGAGTAAGATTATGGAAGAGCAAGATTTTGGTTAAATCCCTTACAATGGAAACCAGGAGATCTTGGACAGAAGACAAATTATATAGCATTTTGTTAGTGCACAATTTAAAAGAAAATGCTATGACTATGCTCTGATCTTAGAGGTTTAAAACATGCACTCAAATCATTAAAAATAATTTACTAGCACTTTATAAATTCAAGTTTATAACATAAAAGTGATCACGTTTTCCTTAAAAAGAAAAAACCCAACAGCACTTGGAAAGAAAATTAGAAACCATTTCAATGAAAATGACCAGATCTGGTATAATGCATTCTACTCAAGTAGCCAGGGAAAGAAAAAAAAAGTGGTAGGTACCTTGCCTACTAATCATGGTTACACCTTCCATGATTATAGTGTCAGTATGCATGTATTTATGAAGAATCTGTAAACATATTGTGAAATTTGTTATAACTACTAAGAACAGGGGTTAGAAACTACTGCCTCTTTGACAAATTCAGAAAATAACTGCATGACACTTGCTGCCATGAAAGTAATGCTCATTGGTTTTGATAACCAGGATGTCTAGTGTTTAACATATTTCAAACTCTTGCTATATGTAGTCAAATACTGTCAAAATAGATCTGCCCCCAAAATGAAGCATATTTTGGCACCTGTGCTGAATGCTGCTACAAAGACCAGCAAGTGCAAATAAAAATAACAGTCATGATTTAGTCACATTCATAACTTTTCATAGAAAAATATAAATATATTCCCTGAATTGTAAGACAAAAAAATAATTTTAACAGCCAGCTTTCACCATAAATTCCAGTCCATTTCCTCTTAAATGAACTGGCTTTCCCTCAAGGTCATAAGGTGCAACCATTGAAATCTAACACATTTTCTAAGCTTCTATCATCATCCCCATCATGGTATCTCACAGTCCTTCTACCCTGATTTCTCGTTTTTATTTTTGAACGTCGAAGAACTCTTTTAGATTTTGCATAGTCCAAATCCTCCCAGTCATTATCATCCACACTTAACCTAGGGCGTTTGCTTTGTCTCTGACGTCTCACAGTTTTAGATATGTTAGCTGTAAAAGTTTTACCTTTTCTAACTACTTTTGCTTTTCCTTTCATTTTCCTCCTTTTGGTTTTTGTATTATCGGTACAGTCAATATCTGATTCAGTTACAGATCCCAAATCTGATGATTTGGAACTAGTATCAGGTCTACACTTGGAATTCCCAGTTGTTTCAGAGAGTTTCACATTTTCCAATTGAGGATGCGATCTTTTCCTTTTTACTTCCTTCTCTGCTGCTTCCTGTGAATCATGAATCACTTTTGTCTTACTGAAAGGAGCCTTTCCATAGGTCCTAAGTCTTCTGCCATTCCACCTGCGCAGCCCATAATTCAGTTCCACTTCAAAATTATTCTCTGCAGTAGCTTTTTGTGCCAAAGTTGACTCTGAAGAAAATGTCCTATCAGTCTCACTCCCTGGAATATGACTTTTTGAATCTTCTCCTGAAGATGCTACAGAGGAACTTTTTCTTTTAGAAGGTGCATCTGTTTTGTGAATATTGGTATGCCTGTGCTTCTGTTCTGAATTCAGTGTATCTTCAGAGTCTGAGTCTCCATTTAGAGCCTGACTAAGCACTTTTGTACTACCTTCGGAGTCAGGATCAGGTGGCTTGCCTTCACAGGCATACTGTTCACTTGGCACTTCATAATGTACACTTCCTTCACAATCACTCAATTTCTTCTTAGCTGTAGTACAAGCAAGATGGACAGGTTTTTTCCTTCCATTTTTGCTTCTAGTGTGCACATTTTCTAAACTGACATCTTCTACATCACTCATGAGCTTAATCTTATTGGCAGCCGTAGCTGCACATCTTCGAGTAATCCTTAGGAGACCTGTTCTGACTTTTGATGATTTCTTAGCCACCTGTAAACTACTGTCTGAGTCACTGGAACAGACCCTTTTCCTGGACATTTTTCTGCTTTGTCCACTGTCTTGTGATGTAGAATCTAAAAGTTAAAGAGTAGATTTCTATTAATCTTTTGTAAGTAAGTCTAAAGGAATTATATGTTCAATATTAAAAAGAAGTTCAGAATTCATATTAATTTGAAGGGGGTATCGCAGTGAATGGAATGGTACACACTTCTTAGTATAGTCATATGTTGCTCAACAGCAAGGATACGTTCTGAGAAATGCATTGTTAGGCTATTTCGTCTTAAGCAAACACAAACCTTATGGTACAGCCTACTACACACCTAGGTTATATGGTATAGCCTGTTACTCCTAGGCTATAAACCTGTACGACATGCTACTGTTCTGAATGCTGCAGGCAGTTGTTACACAATGGAAAGTATGTGTGTATGTATCCAAACAGAAAAGGTAATGCACTACACTAGGACTGCACTACACTAGAACTAGAGGACAGCTATGATGCCTTCACTAAGAAACAGAAATTTTTCACCTTCATTATAATCTTATGAGACCACCACTGTTATGCAGCACATGACTGTACTTTAAAGCAGTAACTTTTTCATCCTCAGCACCATTCAAATTCAACACATTCTCATCAGTAACATCCCATGATCTTGACACTATAATATTAACATGAATACAACTAAACTCTGTTTACCATAGCACTAGCATATGCAAACTAATCACTTAACACGTAGCCTCTCTGAAACTCCCCGTAACTCTCCAAGCTTCAATCACACAAATACTTTTCATCTTAGTTTTAGCTGTCCTCTGCTCTATAGTATTTTTTTTATCAATCCCCATGTACCAGGAGTACAATCTGAATTCAGCAAGTTATTTCACCACTTTGTGCTCCAGTTACTACCTGTAAAATGAAAGCTAGTACCTAGTTCATAAAAGTAGACTAAACTGCTTATTAATGGAAAGCATTTAGAAAAACTTCCTAATAGAAACAGCTCAGGAACTGTCTTATTTGCTATTACTAACATCCCTTTTAAATAGTCCTACCCTTTTTGTCTACTGCTTAAGCTATCAACACCACAGATTATAAATGTGCCCCTCTCTGCTTTATTCAAGCCCAGCTCTAATATAATGTATCCCCATCATCAATACAAGAAGTGAAATCTTTAACAGACATAGTTCTTAAGGCCAAGATTGCCTGTTAGGTGAATAAAACTATACTCAATAAAAAGTTACGCATGCATGTAAGAATATAAAGGATGAACAGAAAAGGCTAACACAGAATGCATGGGAGGGAAAGAAACAGCAAAGAGAAAAAAGTTTCAAGGGAAAATTTTTCGGGGGGGGGAAAAATCAGTGTGTAAGAGGAGTAAAAGGATGATGAGAGTAAATCAGTGAACAAAGATACGTGTTTTGAATTACCTTTCATAAAATTGTTTGGTTTTTCTTTTTTGTCATCATCTGAATCTAAATCAGTTTCAGTTCCATGATCTGAGGAACACTGGGACACAGCAATAGGATCACAGTTCAGATTTCCTGAAATTGGGTTCATTTCCATTTTATGACATTTCCCATCTTCTCTATCTTGCTCCTCAGATTCAGAATCTTCTGAATCACTCAAAATCTTTGCTTTTTTAAAGAAACTCGCATTCTTGTGAAATGTATTGTATTTCCTACCACCAGATCTTCCTGGTTCAGAATCTGCTTCCTCTGAGATGCTCTCTGTCTTAAGTTTCTGCACAGATGTTGATGGGCCAGCAGTTCTGTTACATGCATGATCTGAATCATGACTTTTAGAGTCTTCCTCAGAAGACTCTATTTTAAGAAATTTTGTTTTTGAAGGTGCTAGAGTATGGGACTTGTAACCATTAGCATGCCAATTTTTCCGGGCTACCCGCAAATCACTTTCTGACTCTGAATCTCTGTTTTCAGATTCATCAACATTACTCTGGACAGTGTGAGAATTGAACACTGGTAATGGTTGATTTTCATCTTTTAGCTCCTCTTCTTCAATTTCGGACTTTAAGCTCTGTTCATCTTCAGAATTATGTAGTAACTTTTTTCTAGCTACAGCAGAAGCATTGCGGTGAGGCAGCTTCCGACCAGAACAGACACTTTCAGAGCTAGAATTCTCTTCTACATCACTCATTAGCTTTATCTTATTGGCAGCCACAGCAGCACACTTCCGTAAGACCTTTCGGTTATTTCCAGCTCTGGCTTTTAGAATTTCACCAGTCTCCAATGAATTGTTATCAGAATCACTTAAATAGACTCTCTTTCGAATGGCTTTTCTGCCACATCCATTTTCTAATGAAACAGGACCTACAAATAAGGTTAACAATAAGATTAAAAAGATTTTCCTTATTTCAACATTTTTAAATGACTATAATATTTCAATGATTTTCTTCACTTTTGGGGGAGGCAGGGAGGAGACAAAGTTTCGCTCTTGTTGCCCAGGCTGGAGTGCAATGGTGTGATTTTGGCTCACTGCAACCTCTGCCTCCCTGGTGCAAATCCTACCTCAGCCTCCCGAGTAGCTGGGATTACAGGCACCAGTCACCATGCCTGGCTAATTTTTTGTATTTTTACTAGAGACACGGTTTCACCATGGTGGCCAGGCTAGGCTGGTCTCAAACTCCCGACCTCAGGTGATCCGCCCACCTCGGCCTCCCAAAGTGCTGGGATTACAGGCCACCACACCCAGCCTTTTCTTCACTTCTTAATGCCAAAATTCATTTCCTTCCTAAATCTAAAGAACATAAAGGACATTAACTTAATCTTATGTAGATGCATTAAATCAAGAATCTATTCAATTTATAACTTTTGGATTCTTTTGATATACATCCCACAAAAGTATTACTGAGTCTCTTACCAGTTTTTCTTTGAGCAGCTCTAGTTCTGGTTACCCTGAGATTACTGCTTCTAGATAGCCCACTACGTGAGGAGGATTCACGAGCTCTTGAACTCTCTTTGCTTTCCTCAGAACTACTGGAAGCTGACGATGACAAAGAGGTAGCTAAAGAATCTTCCATTTCACTTTCTAGGAAAAATGAAGTGTAAATAGTTACATATATTCTGCTGTCTTTACACACATAAGCAAGCAATTCATAACATTACTCTGAACATTACATAACATTACTACAAAAGCAGATTCCTAAAATGCTTAGAATGTATTTTTTAAAAACCATTCCCAAAAAAAAGCTGATGAAATTTGGAGTATTAAAAGGTACATAATCAGCATTCCAAATACTTTTTGCTTCTATTTCTATAAATAACAGATTAATCCTAGCGTAGATTTACAAAATATAGTTTTATGTATTTTATAAAGACTTCCAATTAAAAATTTAATTAGCTGCAGGCCAGGCACGGTGACTCACTCCAGTAATCCTAGCATTTTGGGAGGCTGAGGTGGGTGAATCACTTGAGGCCAGGAGTTCGAGACTAGCCTGGCCAAATAGTGAAACCCCATCTCTACTAAAAATACAAAATTAGCCAGGCATGGTGGCAGGAGCCTGAAATCCCAGCTACTTGGGAGGCTGAGGCAGAAGAATCACTTGAACCCGGGAGGCGAAGGTTGCAGTGAGCCAAGATCATGCCACCGCACTCCAGCCTGGGTGACAGAAAGAGACTCTGTCTCAAAAATAAATTAATTGGCTCCGCATGTACTTCCTTCTGTGATATCAGACAGGCATTTCATATAAAAAAGACACCATCATTTCAAGTCCAGCATTTCAGAAGACATAGTTTGCATGTCTCACCATCCTTTTACCCCTTCCTAATAGCATAGTAAGGTCATTTCCGTAAGCTACACAAGAGAGTGTGAGACAGAAGAAAAGAAAACTGGCTGTGATACAAAAATACCAGACACCAAATTGTGGTTCATCCTTTGAACTTGTTCTGCTGTTTGCCCACCTCAGCTACTCCTGTCAACTCTACCATCTATCACCTTGACTCCGTTTTCAGGCTCTTCCCCTCCCCCTGCACATCACTGCCAAACTTAATCTTCCTGAAACAATGTGACTCTCTCACTCAATAAAGAACCCATTCAGTAATCCAAACTCTTCTGCAAGGCTTGAAAGTCAATAACTGTGACTGTACTCTACCTGTTTGATCCCATTGTTTGTAACATTCCCCAAAACGCAGTCTTTTCATATGCACAAAATGCATCCTTCTTTCCCTCAGTGCATTTTCTCATAGTTGCTACTAGGCTGTAATGTGTCTGCTTATCCCTAGTGCCATTTTCGATTACTCCAGCTTACTCTGATTGGACATTCCATGCTATGAATGTATCCCTTAAAACAATGTACAGTTCTAATGTGACACACATGAACTTGCTTGTCTTTCTCCACATTTTATCACAGTCCACTTCCATTCCAAACTTTTATCTGTATATTTTTCAATGCTGCCATTACTATTTATTGAAATACTAGGTAATAGAAGACGTGCATAAATGATTCAATTATAATAGTAAATAATGCTATTGTCATATGTCGGCAAAACCACTCAGAGCAATACTGAAGTAGATACACACCACAGCCTCATTTGTACAATGTTAACAAAGGGTTAGCATCAGCTACAGTTACACTACCGGATGGCAACAACATGAACAGTTTAGAATTTACTAGGTCATCAGCTTTGAACTTACAAGATTATCAGTACTTCTTAATTTTTAAATTAAGAAGATACAAAAACTTCAAATGCTGCACACCAAGTGTGAAGAATCGATGTATCACATAATTGAAAATTCAGTATCAATGTACCATTTACAAAGCACTGGCACTTATGGAACATAATCGAATTGTTCCATGTTTATTATGTTTATCTCTTCCATTAAACTATAAGTTCTTTCAGTGTCGAGGCCACTTGGGTGCTCGCCAACGAAATAACAAAATATTCCACTTCTCACCAGATAACGTAGAACCATTTGTTATAGGTCTATTTCTTCTCCTTCTTTCTGATGATTCTGCTGAATCTGAAGAGTCACCAGAAGTAACACCTGAAGAAATACCAGCACTTGTCTTGTGGGTTCCAAGATAAGCTGTCCTACTTGAGGTAGACTGGGTAGGAGAACCTACCAACTCAGGAATTATTTTTGTCTGAGATTTTAACCTCTTCTGCTTGAGGTTTCTGGTCAAACATATGAACAAAGGAAACAGTATTTAACAAAATATAAAGATAACTAGTTCACAGAGAATGACTAAATAGAAGTGTATCATATTTCTTAAACTGAGTAATTTTATGATCAAAACATTAAAATATTCACTATTAACATTTTATTCTGGCACTGATTATTAGTAGTATTTCCTGACTAAATTTAACACACTGTTATTCAAATTTGGAGTAATGAACAAATGTTCCAAGAGTTACAGAAAATTATTTGAATACCTTACGTTCTTTGGATTAAATGCTAAGAGGAACCAACATTTATGTAATATAGGCATTCATTCATACTACCAATTTAAGCCTCGATAGAACCCAACTTTCTCCTCTCTTATTTATATGTCCCTAAAGACAGAATAAGGTTAAGAGGAGAAATCAACACAACCTAAACAGGAAAAGTTAAAAAAAGGAATCAGAACAAAATGATTTTTGTCCCAAGACCAGACTATTTACATCTAACTGCACCCATCCACCATGGTTGGCCCCTAGGCCAGGAATTACGGGAAAAGAGAGTGGAAGTTTAAGGCATGTGAGAAATCTGGGTGAATGAATATTGAGATAATCCTATTTTCCTTTAAAACAATAAGAAATGGCTGAAAACGCCTGTAATCCCAGCACTTTAGGAGGCCAAGGCAGGTGGATCAATTGAAGCCAGAGTTCAAACACTAGCCTGGGCAACATAGCATGACCCCATGCCTACAAAAAATTTAAAAATTAGCTGGGCGTAGTTGGGTACACCTACGACTATAGCTACTCAGGAGACCTGTATTAGCCCAGGAGCTTGACATTACGACGATCTATGCTCACACCATGCAGTCCAGCCTGGGCAACAGAGACAGACCCTGCTTCTTAAAACAAAAGCAAAACAGCCTTTTAAGTGGTATCTAGACATTGAAGCTTAAAGTTAATCACAATTCTTTAAAGAAATAATTGTCTGTATAAAACAACTCAAGCCTGTAATATCAAAAATTTTAAATGCCATTAATCATCAAGGGAGAGAACAAAAGTAAATATAAGGCCGGGCACAGTGGCTTACGCAGGTAATCCCAGCACTTTGGAAGCCCGAGGCGGGTGGGTCATCTGAGGTCAGGAGTTCGAGAGAAGCCTGGCCAACATGGTGAAACCGTCTCTACTGAAAATACAAAAACTCTGCTGGGCGTGGTGACGGGTGCCTGTAATCCCAGCTACTCTGGAGGCTGAGGCAGGAGAATTGCTTGAACCCGGGAGGTGGAGGTTGCAGTGAACCGAGATCGCACCACTACACTCCAGCCTGGGCAACAAGAGCAAAACTCCATCTCAAAAGAAAAAAAGAAAAAAAAATA